>NW_026622754.1:5220550-6525688 GCF_028827145.1 Penicillium concentricum | reverse complement strand
CCGTACCTCGCTCCTCCCCTTCCTCAGCCGCCATCACCTCCACACATCATGCAAGAACCTCAGACCAGAAGATCTGGATCGTCGAGTCAATATTCTCAACAAATGGTGGATTGGAATGTTGGAGATGCTCAACGGCAAGCATAACCAGTCGATCTCGGGAACCGACAGACCAGTGTTTCTGGAAGCTGTGGTGGGAATCATGGCTCGACCGGAATGGCGCATCCCCTTCCCTTTGGCCCAGAATGGCAGTGGACCTGCGGATTCATTAAAGTACGCGTCAACTTCGGTGTCGGAAACATCGGATGGCTCAGGCTCCTCGGGTTCGGATTTCCTGGTTGAATCGATTCATCACAACATCCGGAACATCTTTATCCAAAACCTGCTCTCTCAAATGGCATTTGTGGTCGAACGAATGTCCATGAGACATGCACCAGCTAGCCTGGTCGCCTTTTGCGGCAAGGTTTGCTCGTATGCCTTCTTCTTCTGTCCTGGGGTGCCCGAGATCCTGGTTCGCCTGTGGTCCACGCCTCCTAATATGTTCCGACGCATCTTGTCAGAATCGGCCGGGTCACGAACTGGAAACACGCGTGCATACACGCAAGAACTTGCTCTGTGCTTTCCACCGGCCCTCCGTCCCCTAGCGTTCCACTCACAAGCACCTCTGTTGCGTTATCTACGCCAGAAACCCGAGCTACCCTTGAACACCACTCCTATTAATTGGAATCGCCCCTGGGTCGCACGATGGGCTGGACGTGACACGGATCTCTTCTTTGTCTTCGTTAAATACATTCACATTCTGTATGCCGAGTATTTGCCTCCAGAAACTGAAAAGACAAAACGGATATTAGCACCTGGGTTGTTGATGGTTCATGCGCAACTCCTGCTGGTGCTGGAGGACACGATCTACAAGCAATCGGCACAACAGGGGTCCGACAATCCCCACACAGCGGCTGCAATCACCTTCGATGATTTCATCGAGTCACCGGATGCTTCTGCCTCCACTCAACTTCGAAGTGGCAGCAACACTCATCGGTCTATGGCAGAGAATCGTTTGATCATCCTCCTCCGAGACCTCCTATCTGAATCGTCTGTGGAACCGAATCGTGCTCGATTACTTTTTGCCGAATCCTTCTGTGGCATTATCAAATCTGCAGCGCAGAAAATGTCTCTCTTTGATCATAACGCATGCTTTTTGTTGTGTGACTTCCTCGAGGAGGTCATTCCAATCATCACACGTTATGCCCAGTCGATTGAAACGGAATTGTTTGATTGGGGCTTTTGGCTCGACGTTTGTCGCCAAATGATGCAGAGCCACAATTCGCTCACTGAGGTGCGAGTGTTTTCTTTTCTTTTCTGCGTCTGGGGTACCTGGACTGCTGCAGAAGAAAGAAAAGCATCTGTCTGTCTAGATTTCTTGTTGCATGAGCCAGTATTCTACCACTACTTCACTCACTGGAGTCCAATGGTGCGAGCCTATTTCCATCGTTTGTTGTGTTGGAGGGTCGGGCGGTTTAATACTGAACCCTCATCACTCGACTCCAACACCTATGAACTTCTTTCAGATCGACTCCTACGAGTCTGGGAGTATTACATCGGGTTTCAGTCTAAGGCCGAGGAGAACATGACAGCCCCTTTGTCCTCTGCTCCCTGTACACCGGCCCCAGGACGAAGAATCATCATTATCCGATGCGAAAATCAACTGTCTCCTGTCAATCTCTTTGTCAGCTTCGACCGAGTCGTTCCACCCGTTTCTTCGGACCAACTTATGTCACACCGTCGAACCGGATCTTCCGACTCCAATGGCTCAGATGGTCAACCACCTAAAAAGCGATGGGGAATACTCAAGGCTATGTTTGGCAGCTCTTCCAACGCACGTTCCGGCGATGGTGTCAGCAGCAGCAGTTCTGATGACTCTGAGAATGGCGTATCAGATCCAACAATGACTGCTGATAGCAAATGTATGGATGAACACGAACACACTCCGGTCAACAGTATGGAGGAGATCATCCGCCCCAAAGCTCCCCACCAGCCATTCTTTTTCAAATTCTCCTTGGAATGGATGGATCGCCCACAATGGCCCACCAAAAACAAGCGTCTTTTCACCCCTTGTCTCCCTGTCGCATCACAATTGCACGTTGAGCATCGGCGCTCTCCTGACAAGTCGGATTATGACACAGCCTCAGAGAATCCGGGCCAGTCCGACTTCGAGAATGATGAACAAGAACCAGAAATTCCCACCACCAACCAAGATACCCCCACGCAACCTACCTCAGATACCTGGCCGCGAACACCTACAACTAAGAACTCCCCCTTACCCGAACTTCCTTCCCAGCCTTCTTACGACCATCTTGTGCCTAGCAAATATGCAGGCCGCGCCCTCGCGGAGTGGGCACACATTGTCTCCGAATGCGATAGCTTTTTCGCCCGTCGTCGTGACGAGGGTGTCCCCACTGATCGCATGGTGGAAACCCCAACCCTGGGGGTTGAGAGCTTCCGCAAATAATTCAACATGAGAGTAACCCTCTCTCAGCAACACAGATCAATTATAGACTCCTCGTGACATGTTCAAACAGATGTCTGTTTTACAATAATGTTTCGGGTCATTCTTTCTCGTTTCTTCTATTTTCTGTGTGCATGGCGGATCTGGAGCATAGGGAATCGGCGTTCACTTAGCCTGATTTTGTTATTCCAAGGATTTCTCATTTTCGTGTACTAGGAGCGAAACACGCAATAATCATAGTAAGACATCATTCGATTTGATCAAAACTACCATTCAAAGGAACCGTAGTAAAAATATATACATATAATTTTCTCTATGTAACAAGTCATCTCTCATTTTAAATCTACTCTTGCTGCTTTGCTTGCTTCTCCTCATCAAGCTGCTTGTTCAGTAAATACAGCAAAGCCCCCTGTACATCCTCCCTATCCATAAACACCTCAACAAGCCTCACCCCAGACCCATTCTGAATCCGTTCATTGGCAAGCACATCCTTCAACTCGCCACAGGTCCTCGCCGTAAAGGTGTTATTCGCCGCATGCTCTTCATCAGCGCCGAAATAGTTCAGCGCCTGCGCGTGTCTCCAGAACGGCACATCGTTGTACACTTGCTTGCGCCCGTGGATCACCCGCTCGATAGTGTAACCGTCGTTATTGATGATGAAAATGATAATGTTCAGCTTCTCGCGGATCATCACGCTGATCTCCTGCGCCGTCATCTGCAGACTCCCGTCGCCGATGAACAACACCGTCTGGCTCTTACTTCCTGTGACCTTGTTGTGCTCGCGCTGCGCTAGCGCTGTGCCTAGTGTTGCCGGGAGCATGAATCCAATCGAGAGCCAGGTCACTGCGCCGAAGATGCGGGATTTGGCAGGCAGTTTGAAATTCCGGCCGCCGTGCGCGGCGGTGCCTGTTTCGGTGAGGATTATGTCGCCCTCCCGGAAGAGCGGGTTTACCAGGCGGTAGAAGTTGTCTTGGGCGAGTGGGTCTGTGTTCTGGATGTTGGCCAGGGTTATTTCTTGTTTCGGAGGCCCGGTGGCCTTGACTAGGCGTGTTGAGTCGAGGCTCTGGAGTAGGTTTGATAATATGTTGCGGGCGGATTGGTCATGGTATGTATCATTCTCGATTTGGACGGTGCTGCCCGAGAATGTGATTGCCACTGCGGGCTTGGGGATTGATGTATAGAAATATGTGTTGGTATCGCTGTTGTGCGGTCCGAATGTCAAGACCAGGTCTGCTTCCTGGAAGTATTCCTGCGCTGGCTTGTCGCCGAAGGCTGCCGCGTACAATCCGTACACATTTGGCAGCTGCTCGTTGACTAGGCCCTTGCCGTACACGGTTGTCCATGTGGGCCAGTTGGTTGCTTTGATCAGGGTATCGAGCTGGTCGACGATACCGAGACCTGTGCTTTCTCCGTCCACGAAGATGAATGGACGCTTGGCGCTGTACACTCTCTCCAAGATGCGAGCCAGCACCTGTGGCTCTTGGGCGGAGCTTGGTGGTTGTGGGATACAGATCTTTGTTTCCAAGTTGGCAGCTGACACCAGCACATCGGGCATATCATCGGGGAACTCGAGGTAGACTGGTCGGTTGTGGATCAACGCTTGGCGCAGGACATAGTCGATTCTTTCGGGCGCTGTGGCAGCATCTTCTAGCCTGGCCTGGGCTGCAGTGACATGTGTTGACATGTTTGCAAAGCGACGGTAGTCGCCATCTGAAAAAGTGTGGTGCATAAACGTGCGTGCGCTCTGGAGCGGGCGTGGTGGGGTTCCGACAATGTGTAGCACGGGTGTGTTCTCGGCATAGGCGCCTGCAATACCGTTGATAGCGGACAGCTCGCCAACGCCATAGGTAGTGATCAATGCAGACAGGCCCTTAATGCGACCGTATCCGTCTGCCGCATAGGCGGCATTGAGTTCATTGCAGTTGCCCACCCAGTGGAGGCCAGCGGGTGTAACGAAATCCAATAGGCGAAGGTTGTAGTCCCCAGGGACGCCGAACATGGAGTCGACGCCCAGCTGGCGCAACCGAGTGAACAAGTAGTCTGCGAGCTTAATATCTTGAGTCATAATGAATGTGATGTTGAAGTTGGAGAAGAAGAAAGACAAGTATTTATAGATGGGTCCCCGCATCTTATCGCCGATACGCCGACACTCCGACACTCCGATCTCGCCGTTGTTAGCCGACTTCACTCTTCTTTATCTCCACTGGCGGACGAAACTCCGCCAGACCAGCCATGTCACGTCTGGCTGCCTGTGAAGCCTGTAGAAAGGCTAAGCTAGCATGCGATCACCAACTGCCTGTCTGCACGCGTTGTAGTACCAGCAAAGGGATCTGCATCTACAGAACCACGCCCTTTAAGCGGAAAAGGGTCGAGAAACAAAGGTCGGTTTTATACTTGCTTGGCCTGCATTCGAGTTGGCTAATCATATTTTTGCAGCCTTGGCTCACCAGATGAATCACCGTCATTTAATCCAAGACGTAATCCATACCCAAACCCTGGGTATCTAGGGTCGTCTAGCCATGCAGCTATATTCAAGCACATTACTCCGGATGGAGACCATGGCCCTGGTAGTCATCAAGTAGTACCAGAGGACCTGCACTCGGACTTATTCGGGGACAACCATCTGGTCTTACAAGGCGCAGATATCCTCAAACATCTGTTGACAACATACAAGTTGTCTGCCATGAAAGACCTCGTCATGTTCTGGCTAGCCAAAGGAGCCAACCTAGCCTTAGCAGAGCCTTTTGTTGACCAATGTGCGCAGAGTGTGAGCCAACTGTTCACTTATCACGACGAAAACTGGCATCTAGTCTATGCAAGGCGACTCTTGCAGAACTCGGCCCAGCCGCTGCATTTCAATGATACCTCTGACCTAGCTAGTTTCTCGGCTCAATTTCTAGATCACAATTCTCGTTGGGAGACATTGGGGATATTCTTTGCCGCTGTCAGTCGAGCGACAATTGACATTGCGTTCTTCCCGTCTCTATATATGACTGCGCAAGAGCAGTACACACTCCGAAGACTATGTACCAAACTTTGTGACTTCGCGTTGGAGATATCACTCTCTCTAGATTGCCTAAATGATCTACAGCTGATCATGCAATACGAGAATTTTATCGTCCATTCCTACGTGGACGGAGATCAGAGTAAGTTACCGGCCCATCCGCAGTTACTACCTCTACTTGAGCCATCTATTAACCTTTCGAAGGCTACCATTCCTGGCGCAAACTAGGCGACGCAATATCCTCAACATTTGCCCTAGGCTATCATGAGAACATCGAAATAAAACCAGGACTCCCGCGATTCCTGAAAGAACTGCGCAAAACAGCCTTCGCGCGCATCTACTCCGCAGACAAGAACATAGCAATATTCCTCGGCCGCCCACCACGAATGAACAAACGCTTCTGCCACTTCCAGATCCCGTCTTGCCGGAACGCAGAAGAAGGCTCAGCAGACTGGGCTCCAGACGCGGAGTCCGGGTACCGGGCTGATACGCGGTGGTCTGCGCTGTGCGCATCGCTGAAGGAGGAGATCTGGGAGCTTCTTCAGGACAAGCATGATCCGTCATGTGCACAACGAGCAAGGTATTTAAACGCAACACCCGCACCGTCTCAGTGGATACCATGGCTAATTAAGAAATGGCACAGCGTGATACAATGTCAAGCAGAGAGACAGTGGCAAAACCTACCAGCCCACTTCCGACTCGAGAGCAGTCTGAAGCAATGTACACAAGGACCCTTTGAGCGAGACTTCGTCGCTGGCGTACGACTGCACCACTTACATGTGCTATTCTTGCTCCGCCTTTTGCTTCTTAAATCACCGACTGAGCCCGATCTACCGATCATCGAGACGGCGGGTCAGATGCTCACGCTGGTGGTGGAAATTATTTTACTGCGGGATCAGCTCACTAATTCGGGGACGGGTCTTATTTGGAAGGTATGCATGAAATTGACTTGATTTTTATATAACATACTCTGTCTATAAAACAAGCAGTCAACTAATATACGTACCAACTAGGTTGCATACTACGGTCTCCCCGCAGCGGGGATAATGCTTTTGGCAATGCTGAAACAGCACATGCCACGAGCGCACCGGACACGGACGTTACAAGATCTCAGTGTGTTTGTAGCGGAGGTGCAGATCGGGACAATTGTTAAAGCCGGCGATCCGAATTACGCATTGCTTTCTAAGGCTACGCGGACTATACAGCGTTTTCTAGACTCGACTCATTCGGACCCGGCGCAGCCTCTGCCTGAACAGGCTGGAAATGAGGGGAATGATGAGTGGGCGGCGCTGTTGAGTCAGGATCTGTGGGATTTCGAGGCTGGGTTTTGGCAGAGTCTGGCGGATCACCCGTCTTTGTTGGCGATTGAGCCTTCTTTGCCTCCAGTTTAGTTTGGTGGAATATGATGTTTTATGATACCCATGCGTGAGTACCATATAGATAGGGCTAGAAGGCAGTTCATTTGATGTCATGTACCCGTGCAACAAGAAGAACCATAAAATAGACTAAACTACATATATTCACTTATACCGGTCTTGAATCTTCGAAACGAAAAGCCACTGGAAAAAACACTGGACCTCTTCCTAAACGAACTCCTCCTCGTCTCCGCGGAATCAGCCATGTCTTTCTTCGCTATGCTGCCCTTAGCTGTTGGCTGCTTTGCTTCTTATACAACCACCAACAAATCATGACTCCTACCGTGAGCGGTACTGTAATTGCGGCCCAAATTAGCCATACTGTCTCTTTGATGGCACCCCCAAAAACTCCTGCACCAACCACCGTTCCTGCAAAGGTACCTGGCAGGAACATCATTGTCAAAGCAGCGATTGCATTCATGGATGCAGAGTCTCGCTTCATGCTATGAGCGATCTGCATGTTGTTGATGGCATCTTGCCGCATCGCAAGATTGTGAGCCAGGAGCATGGCACTGTCTTTGCGCTGCTTGTAGTTCAAGAACCACATTTTTATTTTCTCCGAGGAGGAGATAGTATAGGATATCGACTCATCGGCTCGCTGATTCATAAAAGGGTTGGATTGACGGAGCAAGGGGCTGAGACGTGAGTGGGCATTTTGAATGGCTTTGGCCATGATGATTGTTACATCAGCATTGGCGATATGTGAATCTGCATTTGAGGCCATGATTTGGAGCTGCTTTGATAAATCTCCGAATTTAGCGCTATCACTAAACTTGAGGTCTACAAGGTGATCTTCAACTTTGTTCATCTGCGTCCACATGAACCGCTGGAAACGCTTGACGTGGAATTTAGAAGCTTCGAAAGAAAGTGTGGAAAGAATGGTGTGGATGTCAAATGGATCATCCAAGAAGACAGCTGGCTTTTTTACTGGGGAAGTGACATTTAGTGCAATTTTCAGTATAGATTTGAGTGTGCTGATGGAGGTATCGAACTTTTTATGCGAGATGATGTATGTTGTCAAGTCCCGAGTAATGTCATGGCGCACATAAACAGATAGCGGAGCTCCTTGAGCTTGGAGGTTCCAACGGGGATGCTGGCAAAAAAGATCTTTGTGATATTAGCGTTTGGTGTCTTGATATCTGATGCTTCTGCTCTTACCGCAAGCTAGCAACCTCCCGTCATCATCTTCCTCCCAATGCGTTTGGGGGGCCCAGTAATCTGGCCGACCAATCATATTCATCACAAACAAAGGATTGACTTGTAATGTCTCGAGGAGTTGCTTGGCATTTCTTTGGGTCATTGGAACGCGTGAGCCGAATGAAGTACCCTCTGTAGGAACCAAGGAACAAAAGCTAGACAAGTCAGTATGAGATTCAGAACGGGGGAGAAACACTAACAAAACGAGCATAGTACGCCTAAGACAGGGTTTAATAGTTGGGGAGGGGTTGATAGCATAGGACTTTCGATATATTTAGCCGTCAAATTCCAAGTATGGGGTTGGTAAGCCTCACCTGTAAGAGTTGATCCATGTTGGCCTCGTCAAGTGTTCGCCATTCTTGACATGATATCAGCCTCTAAAACAGAAGCTATATGATGCAGTGACCTACCTCCTCCCTGCGAATCAGCTTTGAAGCATTCCACATGAGTTGTAGGCGAAAAGTTCTCTTCCCGTTCCAAATGCCGATGGTATTGCACAGCATCAAAGACTTGCTGGAGAGACCTGAGATTAACTAGTGGATAACGGTCTGTGGCAAGGTTGAAATCAAAATCCAGATCGTTGACACTAATATCTGCAGTCGCAGCATGGCGACGTATACCGTCTTGCGATATTGAATTTGGTCGGCGGTCCACCTCAGTGTGCACAGGTGTAGCTTCAAGCTTTGAGAGCTTGGACAAGTCTCCAGTCTCGGCCAGATTAAGGAGATCTTTCTCAGTCATGACTTCTAGAAAGGAAAACCAAGTCAAATTATGATCCAACTATTAGGAATAAAGGCTATATATTGTTCGAAGCAGCATATAAGAGGGGTGTTATTGATGATCTTATCCTATCTCAGCCCACATGGGCATGCTTGCGCCTAAGTAAAAATACGAGACGCCCGGGTGATGGTATCTACAAAAGTGGAAAATCAACCGGCAATGCTTCTTCATTCGTTAGATCAAACTTGTCCATTCATGTGCTGTAAGCGCTAGTGCTGTTATACCCATGTATGTAGCTATTTTGTTTAGAATTGGGTCTAGTAATGAAGAACACAGCCTTGTGCTCGCGAAAAAGCAGCTGGGCGTGCTATTATTTTAGGGTGGCTCTACTCCGTATATGATACAGCATAGCCCCTTCCATATAGGTACTATAGCGTGGACAATTTGAGGCTGTTTGGAACTTTTTCGTCTATAGCAGTATGATATTTTGTGGTCGCATGCCATGTGTATCCTCTGTCCATCTGTTCTAAACTTGGCAGCCTCTTGTTCTTGAAGACATAGAAGCTGCATGGAGTACGATCTGTGGATTAAAGGAAGTACGTTATGTTTTCTTCAACTGTACAGTTCTAGCGGGGTCAAGTAGGGAGCATAAGCATTTACAGGTTATTCCAGCGCCAGGCAAGCGTGAAGGATACGATGAAGGATTCAAGTTTTTTTCCAGACGATGATACGGCACCAACGACGGGAGCTTCTTTTGCATTTTCTACAAAGATTTGAGGACTTGCCCGGGGGCGTGAAGAATGGCGAGCACCTGCTAGACTTACCAGCGTATATTGCAACAAGCGAGAGAGGCGCTAGACTTGCTGACGGAGGACGTCCCTTGTCCCCATAACTTCATCTTCACGAGGAGATGGATGATGGTCATTCCTCGACGGGCTAAGGAATTTCACGGTATCACGGCAAATGGGGCTGGAATGATGGGGTCAGTTTATATCTGGAATTATGACCAGCTGGATGCATGGAAAGAAATTGGACCAATGAAGGTCCTGGCAGGATTAGGGCTGCCAAGGGGGTGCGATGCTGATGTGAAAGGTTTTATGCTTGGTCGATATATTTAGACCATAGAATCATGGGAATACACCAAACAATACGACAAACCCAAGGCTTGTTTTACAGAGAAATGAAGGCGTAAATTTCTGAAAGAAGATTCTGCAACACCTGAATTTTAGATAGACAAAATATTTCCTTCTGAAAAAGTAAGTACTACCCTAGGGGTTGAGCACTTGGAATGAGCAAACCATGCGGACTGGCAGGTTGAGAACCCTCTTAAAAGCTAGATACGAAATGTGATATATCCCCATATGAACGCCGGTCCCTCGGGACAAGGATGAGAAGCTAGATACATTCAAGAAAAGCGGGGATGAAGCGACTAATGGAACCGACAGAGCAATATGCCAAGTCCCGTGAGCTCAAGACATGCAGGTATATGATGGGTGTGAAAGAAGTTCCCAAAATCCAGGTATAGAGGTATCCCGACAATGTGGCAGTCGGGCTGTACAGTGCTCGTTTAGAACACAAAAGAATCAATCCGATAAGCGTGGATGAAGCGTGGGTGAGAAGAGCGACAAATAGGAAAGGGGCTGAAAGGTAGAATACATTAGTGTAGTAGCTTATCGCTGGCGTGGTGGATGGTCTTGGCGACCCGATCGATCCAATATTGGGTCAATGTCCAATTCCCGGTGTTGATGCTGTCGCGGATAGCAGGGAAGATCGAGGCGTCGTAGCCGGACCACAGCTCTGGACCGAAGATGACGTGTCGGAATTGTGTGCGGTTAGGGATCTGTACAAGTCGTTAGCTAGGGTTGAGGGATGGGCAGAACGTCAACTTACACCTCCGCCTTCTTCCAAATCAAGTAGATTGGTATCAAAGGCAGCCATTCGAGCATTATGGTTCACCCGCTGGACTGCCATGACATTGCTTTCATACCCTCCCATGCCCCACACAGTATCGTGCCAGATCTTGTTCCATGACTGGAACGTAACAGCATTGGCTTTCATCTCGGTCGCAGCTTTGAACATGGGTTGCATATCCACCTCGGCCTTCTTTGATTTGGCAAATTTGTCCAAGTCTTTGACCCATCCGCCAATGGAGTCGCCATAAACTTCCAAATCGAATGGCAGCATGGGGTTCTCCGAAAGGTCAAGGAGGAGAAGCCCCCAGAATTGAGCCAGTATTTTGTGGTATTGGAAATCGGGGTCGGCAAAATTAACCATCCAGTCATATGTTTCGTAGCAGCTGTGGTATGGGTAGGGCTCGCCCGAAAATCCAAAGTCAATGCTCGAGGTGCCAGCGATATCCTGGAATGCAACGTAATCACTTCCAGCGCCAAGCGGAGTGATCTTTGAGCCCTTTTGATCCCAAAGGTCTTTCAGTGTCGCGTTCGCATAGGGGTCTGAGATACGACCCAGAACCTGCAGCACGGTGCGCTCAAAAACGGGCGAAGCAGACACATGGAAATCGGGCCCAGAAACACCCACGTCGACATTTAGGTAGGCAAACGCATTCGCACGGAGATCGGCGATCTCCTTTTCGACATGTTCTGTTGAGCCGATCAAGTTATACTCCTCTCCATCCCAACTGACAAATTCAATGGTGCGAAGGGGCCGCCATCCGTAGGTGAGCAACTCGCCAAAGGCTCGTACAACCTCTAGGAAAGTAGCAGTGCCACTTCCAGGGTCAACACTTCCCGTGCACCACGAATCTCGGTGGTTGCCAACAATAATCTTCTTGTCACGCTCGTCCATTCCAGTGATCTTGCCGTGAATGTTGTAGATAGGTTGCCGTTCTACTTCATCTTGTAGGTTCATCAAATGAACGACCGGGGAGTCTTGGTCACCAGTCCACCACTCTTGTACATCAGGAACACCACCCACCCATTCCTTTGGTACTTTGGAGCCGTGGCCTTTGAGGCCCTGCAAAAGCTTCTGTGCATCACGCCAAGCGAGTGGAAGACTGGGAATCTTGGGTAGACCGAGGCTCTCCTCGGGAGATAGACGATGCTTTTCTCCCGGCGTGGATGCCCATCCGGGGCTGAGAACATCGCCCACTACCTGCGACATCATACTCACACCGCCCCGTTGCACGCCATCGCTTGGCATGTACCGTCCTTCGGGGAAGGCCGGGCCTTTGATAAATCCGTCTTGGGAGGGATCGGAGTAGATGATACAGCCGGCCGCCCCGGCTAATTCAGCGGCCTTGATTTTTAATGCGCGGTCGGATTCGGTTCCATAGTAACGGACCAAGGCAATCGAGCCATCGAGTGAAATTCCTTTGTCTGCGAGAAGTTTGAAATCTTCCCGGGCTCCGAAGTTAGCATAAACCAGATGCCCAGTGACATTGCCAGATTTCGAATGTCCATGAAAGATCAGGTCCTTGGCATTGTCCTCTTCGAGTTTCGCCTCCCAAGCTAGACTGGGTGGATCGATTATTGCGACTCTCCTCCCATCCTTGCGTGGATAGTTGAGGTAGACCTGAAATTCCTCCCGCGTCACTTCATCGAATCCTGCCTTCTGGAACTCTTGTTCAATCAATTGTGATATCGCAAAGCTGCCCTCTGTGCCAGCTACGTGGGTGTAGTTGGTGACTAGTCGCAAGTTTTCGGCAATCTTGGTCTCATTGATGTGGCCTTGAATGAAATTCTCAACGGAGGCGGCACTGTAGGACTGGCCCATGGACATGCGGCTGTTTATATTGAAGACATCTGCGATGAAGAACACATACACTAGGGTGACCACTAGTAAGAGAGCGAACACTCGGAGAAGCATGATGCATCCCTGATCTTTTAAGCGTGCCCTCGTATCGCTGAGGTTTATCGTGAAGCGGAAACTAGGGAAAGTAGGCATATATCGTTGGAAGGGTCGTTGGATAGCGGATAGCGTACGGCTCAGACTCGATAGCTGCTTGGAAAAACGATGTCGTAAGGGGGGTCGTCCGGTCAAGGATGCCGATGCCGAATCATCCACGTCCATTTGATCTAGTTCCCGTCGTAATTCCTCCACCGACTCTCGATCTGAGCGTGAGGTCAATGATTCGAGGCCATCGAGGCTGGAGCGCGCCGATTCCACCGTTGGTGGGTGGTAGCCTCGGGTGGAGGCATGATCGCGACCGAGTAGCCCCTGTCGTTCAACATCTGTTTCATCGCCGAGGTCGGATCGAGAGGAGGATGGTTGGCCGGTGGCTTCGGCGTAGGAAGGGATGGGGACAGCCTGATAGTCAAACTTCTCGTCGCCCATTGTGGGAGATACGGGGCTCCGGGGAGCCGTAAGAAGGGTGTAGCGCGGGTGCGGAGATCCGGAGGATCATGATCTGTAGGAAAATGAGAAATGAGCGACGTCCGACATCATATGCCGATAAGTGAGTATATCCGGAGTTTGATGGGAGTTGTATAGGAGAACAGGAGATAGGCAGACGCCCCCGGAGTGAAAGTGACCCACGCTTGGCAACTTTCATTACGCATGGCATTTATAAACATTTCTTTCATGTCCAATATATATTAACCAGAACATTTTTCAATCCGTATAGATTTGGGAGTTTCTATTATGTATTAGATGATCTTGGGGAATGCAGCATCATGCAGATGTTCTCCATTATGCTACATACTCCACGTCAAAGATAAAAGGTATAATACATTGAAAGGGATATTAGAACATTAAAAGGAGAGTCTCGAGAATTCAAATAGAGAGATTTTAGGTGAGTAAATATCGACATCCGAAGTGATGCCACTTTATTATCCAGAATGATTTGCTCCACTAATGATTTGAGGCCTGGAAGATGGCCCTAATAAAAGAATCTCAAAGAGGAAATGTTGAACCTGAGAGAGGTGGAGACAGATCGATAAGATGGACTCAGTTCTACACCGTAGCTTTTTAACAAGAGGATTTTGTGCCACGTAGAGTACCTCTAGTACCCAGAGTACAGAATTATTTACTATTTGGCATATTGTTATTTGTTATTCAAGAAGTTTGAAAGTTTGAAGTTTGCAACTACGCCGTAGTTGTTATACATATCATATACAACATAGCTTCACATTCATACAAATACATATATTCTAATTATCCGGCCCAAAGGAACAATAACAAAATGTCACTAAAAAAAAGGGTAGATCTCCCCACTTGGAAAAAAAAAAAAAAAGAAAGAAAAAAAATAAGTGGTGACAGATCGTACACGGTAGAACCGAGTACACAGACTCCTTTTCATTCTTATATCAATCGCCTTCAATCTTCTCTTTGGGCTTCTTTTCTAATTAACCTTCACCTTCTACTTCTCTCATATCTCTCACCTTTCCTTCCCCCCTTTGTGTTTCCCTTGCCCCTCTATACCCCCACCATGGCTGCTCGTCCCCAAAACATCGGCATCAAGGCCATTGAGGTCTACTTCCCTACTCAGGTAAGTGTTCTCGGATCTTATCCCCTTAGGATATATACTGACATGTCAATTGCAGTGTGTCGATCAGGTTGAGTTGGAGAAGTACGATGGCGTCGCTGCCGGAAAATACACCATCGGTCTCGGACAGACCAAGATGAGCTTCTGTGATGACCGTGAGGGTATGTACACCAATTCCAAAGATCCAAGATCAATCAACTAATTGAGGTTCAGATATCTACTCCATGACCCTCACCGTTCTCTCCTCCCTCATGAACAAATACAACATCGACCCCAAGTCCGTTGGAAGACTCGAGGTTGGCACTGAGACCCTTTTGGACAAGTCCAAGTCCGTCAAGTCCGTTCTCATGCAACTGTTCGCTCCCCACGGAAACACCAACATCGAGGGTGTCGACAACGTCAACGCCTGCTACGGTGGCACCAACGCTGTTTTCAACAGCATCAACTGGGTCGAGTCCTCCGCCTGGGATGGCCGTGATGCCGTAGTGGTCTGCGGTGATATTGCTCTGTACGCCGCTGGTGCTGCCCGCCCCACTGGTGGTGCTGGTTGCGTCGCCATGGTCATTGGCCCCGATGCTCCTATCGTCTTCGATGCCGGTCTCCGTGCCTCCTACCTCACCCACGCCTACGATTTCTACAAGCCCGACCTCACCAGCGAGTACCCCGTTGTCGATGGTCACTACTCTCTTCGCTGCTACACTGAGGCTGTCGATGCCTGCTACAAGGCCTACGACGCCCGCGAGAAGACCCTGAAGGCTCAGGCCAACGGTACCAACGGTACCAACGGTGCCACCGACGAGTCCCTCTCCCCCCTGGACCGCTTCGACTACATTCTGTTCCACGCCCCTACCTGCAAGCTCGTCCAGAAGTCCTACGCTCGTATGCTCTACAACGACTACCTGGCCAACCCCTCGCACCCCGCTTTTGCCGAGGTTGCCCCTGAGCTTCGCGACCTGGACTACGAGACGTCCCTTACCGACAAGGTTGTTGAGAAGACCTTCATGGGTTTGACCAAGAAGCGTTTCGCTGAGCGTGTCACACCCGGTCTCCAGGTCGCCACCCAGTGTGGTAACATGTACACTGCCACCGTTTACGGCGGTTTGGCCAGTCTGCTCAGCAACGTCGCTTTCGACCCCAAGGAGGTCAAGCGTATCGGTCTGTTCAGCTACGGTTCCGGTCTTGCCAGCTCCATGTTCAGCGCCAAGATTGTCGGCGATGTGTCCAACATGGTTGAGAAGCTTGACCTCCAGAACCGTCTCAATGCCCGCACTATTCTTGAGCCTGCTGCGTACGATGACATGTGCAAGCTCCGTGAGCACGCCCACCTGAAGAAGAACTTCAAGCCCGCTGGTAACACCGAGACTATTGGATCCGGTGTCTACTACCTGACTGAGGTGGATGACATGTTCCGCCGCAAGTACGAGATCAAGGCTTAAAGTTTTTGATGTTCTGCGATTGCCTTTACCGTTCGATGTGTTGTTTAGACGGTTCAGAGAGATTCCCCCGAGCGTTTTTGAGTGTTTTGTCAAGGTACATAGACCACTGGGTTTGAGACCTTTTTTTCGTTTTTTTCTTTTTTACTCTTTCGGTTGGGTGTTAATCATTTCGACCCACATGAAATGAATGTCATGAAATAATTAAACAAATTAATGAGATGAATTTCTAAATACTCTCTTGTGCCTAAAATGCCTAAAATGTATTAACAGTGAAACGACCCCAGGGGGGTCAGTGCGCGGTTATGTGTTGATCACCCCAATTTGACCTCAACCTCTTTACAGATGTCTCTTGCATGAACTTCACTGCATAATTGTTGCTAATTATGGGAAATTTCTCAGTTTCAAGATCAAATTGTCCAATCACTGCATATGACGCCGGTGCTCGGCGCGTACTTCAAACTCATCCCATACATGTAGCCGCTGACTTCGATATCACATTCGGCCACTGGCGCATCTAGAGCAGGTACCCTCCCATCAAAGAGTCTTTTTACCCTGTTTAGGCCCTGGAATCACACATTCCATGACCCCGATTGCTATTTTTATCCATTTGCTTTCTTGGAACCCTTAACCGCTGACCCCGCGAGTCCTCAGGCAGGTACAATCACCAACAAGTCCGCTAATTACCTGGAAATGTGACCTAATTGTTGCCGTTTTTAGAACATTGTGAGAAACTTGCAGCAGGCTAACTAGTTTAGGGAATCTGAAGAATGATATTGAAGAAGATGCAAAATATAGTAACATCTTGACGCGCGACAGTCCGATGAAACCGCGCTATGCCGGACTGGACCCCATCGGAGGGGCAGTTTCAAGGGCCCTGTTGTTCAACATGCCTGTCCTTCAGCCAAAATGTCGGCAGTTTCGTGTTTCATCAAGTGGACGCGCCTCTGATCGGAGACTAGGATCCCAAAAAAAGATTCTCTAGCTCCGTAGGCGTTGCAATGGGGCTCTTCTCCATGTTTCATCTTTTCTAGATCGGCTAGGGTTCATCAGTCAATCTTTTTATATGCATCAGGCTTGGCTGTTTGAGACTCTGTCGATGTTCATTTAATATCCAAACATCCTCCTTCTGGATCATGCCTTTCTGAACGACTTGGTTAACAAGATATCGATTGCTTCATTCGTTTGTTACTCTTATGATAGATTGCTATTGGTGACAACACCTAGAGTCAACAACTTCACTATCATGTCTGCTGTCGACTCCACTCGCTTTCGGACAACGACGCCGCCGCGTCTTTCTCTTGAAGAATACATCGGCTCTGGACATAGTCGTCATGCCTCCAACTCTTCCGTCTATTCAAGCGAGTCATCTCCCTGGTCGACTATGACTGGAAATACCAGTCCTACCACCTCGCCAACCAGACATCATCATGGCCCTAAGCTATTGCCTAAGATCCGACCTCAAGATATCGTGATCGAGCCGGTGTCTGCCGGCGGGCCTATTCGTCACCCTCGGGTGCTGTCTAATACACGGAACCCGCCTGGATTTATCCCATACTCACCGGCACGGCCATCGATCGGCCGTCGCACGCGCGATGTCGTGGACCACTTGACATTGGCCTCTCCTATCTCGCCGGTGCCAATGGCTACACAGGGCAGCCTCTCTGCGCTGTCATCGCCTGTGACAATCACCCCTTCGTACAAGCGCAAGGCAGGCGGGGGTCACTCACGCTCGGTGTCGGCATCTGTCATCGATGTCGCGAGTTTGGCTGGATTTGGGTATCCCACATACCGAGAACTGCCAAAATATATGCCTCAAATGCATGCTCAGACGACCCCGACCACCCCAGTCACCCCAGTCACTCCAAACATCATGCCCTACTCATCATACTCCCAAAGAATGGGCCAGCATACTCCTGCAAGCACACAAACTCCATTGACAGTACCGACACCTCAATACAACTACCGCCAGGGATCGGCTGCCCAGAATTCACCAGCCTTACTCAGTCCCCATGAAGACCTGCCCCCACGGTCTACAACTCTACTGTCATACCTGACCCTACCAATCCAACCAATCAACTTAGTCCGCAACGTGAGCGTAGTTCCAACTCGCGGCCTACACGATTACTTTTGGTGGGACATCCGCAACTTGCGCAGCTGGAGCTCCTTCTCACTGGCGACATTCGACTCTCTGGACAGCCGACTAATCCAGCTCCTGAAGACGGAAATCCCAGCAGAGCTCACACCACACGTGCCCGTACCCTCGGCAAGCCTAGCGCCAGAGTCCGAGAACGATCTAGTGAGTCTAATCCGCGACCTCTACGCACCACGCATAAACGCCGCTCTCGCCGTCTCCCAAGGCAAAGACCACCTCCAACTCTACGCCGCCCCAGACGTCCGCAACACAGGCCACAAAAACCACGGCCACCCGCACTTCCTAGCAAACTACCTCTCAGACACCGAGCAAACAAGCGCGGGTCTCCCACGCGGCCGACTAGTCGGCATCGTGAAAAGCTTCGATCGTTGGAACACCGGCATGCGCAACGAAGCCCCCCACAGACGCGTAGAATACCTCAACGGACTCGCCCACCTCCAGCGTTGCATGCGCGAGCACTCCTGTCGCTACGGCTTCATAATCACCGAGATCGAGCTTGTCTGCGTGCGAGCAGGCTGCGACACCGGCGATGACGTCCCCTACTTCGGGTACCTAGAGATCGCGGCTTCAATCCCACTCAAAACAGCAGCCGGTGCTGGGAGAAGCGCGCACGCACATTCGCGCGATGCCCTGCTCGCAACGCCCATCAGCGAGCGTTCTTTCTCGTCGTCTTCTAGCTCGTCATTCCCCCCGCATCATGACTCTTCGGATCCGGAGCCAGCTGAGGATTCGTTACCGGCTATGACGGCGGGGCTGGGGTTGTATTTCTTGTTGATGCTTTCGAAGTCTGTGCCGCTTCCACATCAGCCTTCTGCTCACCTCAACGTTGGCGGACCTGGTGCGATGACTCGTCAGAGGATTCTGGCGGAGGCGAAGGATAAGTGGATTCCTGAGCCGCAAATTGGGGAGAGGAGGGATGCTAAGAGGGTGAGGGGGTGGGTTTGGCCTTTGGATCCTTGGCATCGGAGGGAAGGGGGGTGCGTCTAGGGCGAAGCCTGGGACGAAGAAGAAATGGCATAAATAAGTGTTTTTGTGTTGGGCGCAGGTTTGGAGGTTTTGGGGTTTTATGGGGTTTGGAGTTGGGAGGTTTGAGTATATTTCGTTTTCTCTTTTCTTTTTCGGTGGCTTTTTGTGTTTTGTTATTCCCCCTTGCAAATATTTTCTTTCTTATAATATAATTTCCTTGTCTTTATTTCTGTTCTAATATAGTAGAAATGAGGTAATGTGAGGCCTCCAGAGGTCTAACTTCATTTCAATCTCTTCTATGGCTATCCTGTCAATTTCTTTTCTCAATATAGTTGCAGCTTAGCTGAACACAGCTTCTGGTAGACATATCAATCCCTTTCTCAAATACCAAAATACACGTAGTATCCCAGCCACAATGACTTGTAAGAGGCGTCAACGCGCGGATTCCACAAAATGAACTGACTTTGCGAGATACCAGCTTTAGATACAGTCTTTACTAACGAACCTTTTTTTCACGCTGTGCTCCTTTCCTTTCGGGGGCTAATGGGGCGATGGTGATAAATGGGATTGTTGGCCCGTCCCGGAAAATCGCTACAAAAATGGACAAAATTCCGACAATTCAACCTCTCATTTATGAATTAGATGTCTAGCTAGCGTAGTTTTTGATTAATTGCGCTCGCCCTGCACAATTTTGGACAGAGACACCATGTTTTGGCGACCCTGTAGTGGCATGTCCCCCTGATTTGCTAGGAGAGCCTCACTGGCTGTTTGACCACCAATGCAGATGGAAGGATCGACTCCTTGACTTAATAAGTACACAAGATATGTGCCTTTTAGACCATTGTTCTTACTCCAATAAAGAGAATGATATTTTCCTTCTAACTCCAGGGGCTCTTTGTTATATGCTACGCACAGTGCATGCAAAGCTGTTGGTCCGTTCCCGGGCTCCATGCGGGCATTGATATTGGCCCCCGTCGCCAGGAGTCTCTCAATTGTGGCGCGGCCAATATCTCGGAGGGACTTGGTGCATATGTGTAAGCCCTTTTGTAGGACGTACTGACTCAACAGTATGGTAGGGTCGACCTTTAAATCCTCCAGGATATAAGTTAAGAGACCTTGCCACGCCGCCGAAACTTGGACAGGTAGGTCCGTATAAAACCCTTCTTGATAGTCGTAGTAAGCGAGGGACTCGGCAAGCGTCCCAATATCGGCCGCGTGTCGGAGCAGATACTGCACAGTCAGAAGAAAATCTGGACTCGTGGCCAATTTCATTAGTCCCCACTTCTCGAGGAGAAAGTCCAGGCACATATTGGAACGAATCCACCAAGGCGGTTTGGGATCTCCGCGTTTTGGAACGGGAATGGGCTGTTGAAGACGTGCCCCCCGACTAGCCAGAAATTCGAGTCCATCAACTGGATGCAAGGCATGAGTCGGTTTGTCCCAGTTGTGAATGGAGTCAACATAAACGAGCGCAGGACTCATGTATCGGTGGTTTCCCCATTCATTGTAGCATCTACTGAATATATGTTGCGTTAAATGGTTGACATCTGCACCATGGTGTAAGCACCGTTCGATCACGGCAGTCCCCTGGCTTGACATGTATGCTGCAGCGGCCATGATGGGAATATGCCAAGACTGAGTGAGGATATGGGTAACATGGGGTCCATGAATGATTCCTCCTCTCTCGATCAGGAGATCCAGGACATCTGTACGGGCCTTCCGAATTGCCACAGTCAGGGGAGTCACTAGTCGTTTGCAATAGAAGGAAAATATCTCATTGGGGTTGCCACCGCGGTCCAGTAAAAGACGCACCGGGTCTAGTGGAGAGATCGATGCCGATTGGGAGATTACCCTTAACAAAGGTATGGTAAAGGGGGGATGGTGTCGATAGTCTCCTACACGAAGCTGATGGTCAAGGCCGGCATCCAGATAGAGGCGCAGCAGAGCCCAATCGTGTGCGGGGCTGCAGATGCGGCTGATGAAGTGACGGATGACCCTCTTGTCCACATCAGGATGATCAAGACGTGCGCCGATATCAAGCAGACATCGAAAAGTCTCACTTTGTCCCTTGGTAGCTGCCATATGTAACGTAGGTATTCTGATGTAACATCCAGAAGAACCAGTGCTCACTTCGACCACACTAGGGGATGCACCTAAAGATACCAGGCGACGAATGGCTTGGGGATTTCCACGCGAGCACGCCCAGCTCATTGCGAGGTTCATGACATGTTCTCTGCCGTAGAAGACTGGGTCAAGCTGGTAGTATAGCTGTCTGTTTGTGGCTAATAGAGATGCCAAATCACGATCTCTCAAGTCCGATACAATCGCATCTAGCAGCTCAGCGGGAAGTTTGTCTAGCCGTGCTAGTGTATCCATGATCTTCTGATTATTTGACTGGGATAGATGGGATGTAGAAAAAGTGGCCAGATAGCATTAATAGAGTCGCTTGATGTGGCTTGTGGTAAAATATACACAGCCTACAAAAGTGGGTTTTGGCCCCTAATAACTAGCAGCTATACCGCTTCGTACACAGCCCTAAACTTCACTGGAGTAGCTCCTACCTCGGAATGTAATTTTGTCAATAAAAGATAAAACCCCCTACAAATCACTTTGGCAAATCCGATATTAGTCTCAAACATACGTTTTGTCGCCCCAGGCCACCCGAATTTTATCATGTACTTGGCTTTCTGGTCATCCGATATATATCGTAGATGGAGATGTCATCCAACCTACATAGTAAATAGCAGTAAATTTACACCCTCTAACTTGTGTAATGCCCAGGGATAATTCAATATCTTAGATAAGTCCAACCTCTGCCCAGCTGGAATGCAAGAAAATCTCACAACCCTCTGTAGTGTACATGTGGATCCAACACAAGGTTACGCCCGAAATATTCAAATATTAAATCTAACATGATCGACGATATCCCTAAGGTCCTCAAAGATTGAATCTAATAACCCATAGAATCCGTCATGTCAATTGTGGAGTATGAAGCTGTCCCTTTATGGGGTCATGCCCTAAGGACCTTGGGGACGAGTACCTCGATAGCTAACTCACGAGGACATTGTAGAAATAAAGCTATGCCAGTAGAGTACAAAAGAAAGGTATCAGTCCTATACTTGTACGTTCTTACAAATTTACTACTCTATTCAGCCCTGAAGTACTATTATAATTACAACGTCTTCATCACACAACATTACTCCAACCCTACTTCCCAGTTCTAAAATGTTCTCATCTCAATTACCAGAAGACCATGAAATCCGCGATGTAATAATCATTGGTGCAGGACCATGCGGCCTCGCCGTCGCCGCACGCCTAAGCGAAGAAACACCTTCAGCAGTATTCACAGACGAAGAACACCAGCGCTACCACTGGATCAAAAAACACAGCGGACGAATGAGCTTGGTTCAAGGCCGACACAGCAAGATCAACGGGGTGCCAGCTGCAAAATGGGATAGTGAACGCGGATGCCCTTGTCAAGATGACCGACAACGGCGCAGCTCGGCTGACTCCGGATCTTCTGTTCCATCGCTGTCATCCGCGTCATCAACATCGTCAATATCATCTATCTCAACTCTAGTTCTCGATGGCTCTGGGGATAAATGGATGCAGCGGTGGAACAATGCGTTCCGCACGCTGGAGATTAAACAGCTCCGCAGCCCGATGTTCTTCCATGTTGATCCCGGTGATCGAGATGGTATGTTGGCTTATACGCAGGAGAGTGGGAGAGATGCAGATTTATGGGAGATTCCCGGGTGTGTTGGGAAGGAGATGAGCAAGCATAAGAAGAAGAAGAGAAGGCAGGGCGGGAAGACCCAGTAAGTTGTGTCCTTGCGAATGTGGTTGAAACAGATCTCTAAACATTACATCCTTGCAAGCAGAACAATCGGAGCTGAGATTGACGAACGAGATCGAAAAGACTATTTCTCGCCTTCCACAGATCTCTTTTCGGTCTATTGTTCGTCGATTATCCAGCGGTATGGCTTGGATGAGCCCGGTCAAATCTTGCAGCGCGAGGCCACAGATCTCTCATATGATTATCTCTCCGATAGCTCAGACTCAAAGGTGTTCACTGTTACGACATCCACAGGAGAGAAGTTTTATAGTCGGGCTGTTGTCCTGGCCATTGGTCCTGGCGGAGCAAGTGTATCGAAAATTTATCCGTGGAAGCCCTCGACGGAGCAAGAAGGTGCTGCAGCATGTTGCCACAGCACGGAGATCAAATCGTTTCCCAGTCCCAATGTACGGGACAAAATCCAGCGGCGGCAGGAGACCAATGTTGTCGTTGTTGGAGGGGGCTGTCGTCAGCACAGATTGTCGATATGGCGGTTCGCAAGGGCGTAACGAAAGTGTGGTTTTTGATGCGGTCTGGCATGAAAGGTATGTATAACATCCCTGACAAGTACTGTTTTGGACAATGTCTCATTCAACCAATAGTCAAACACTTCGATATCAGTCTGCCCTGGATGGGGAAGTACAAGAACTGGGAGAAAGCAGCCTTCTGGTCCGCCGACACCGACGAAGGTATATAGAAGAAGTCCCCTAATCCGATCAAAATGCTAATACTAACATCCCCACCAGAGCGCCTTGAGATGCTCCAAACCGCCCGGAATGGTGGCAGCATTACACCACGCTACACGAAGATCGTGAAGCAACACGCAGCCCAAAACCGCGCCTCCATCCACCCATGCACAGAAATCAAAACACACGACTACAACCCAGCCACCCAGACTTGGACCCTGACAACCGACCCACCAATCCCAGAGCTCCCCGCAATCGACTACATCTACTTCGCAACCGGAGCGCGGGCGGACGTGCGCGAGATGCCGCTGCTCCGCGCAATGAACGATCAATACCCGATCGAGGTCAAGTCGGGTCTACCGTGTTTGACGAACGATCTGTCGTGGCGGGATGACGTGCCGTTATTCATGACAGGCCGCATGGCGTCTCTCCGGCTTGGGCCCGGGGCGCCGAATCTCGAGGGCGCGAGAGTGGGCGCGGAACGCGTTGCATGGGCCATGGAGGAGGTGTTACATAAGGGGACGGATGTTGGTGGGCAGTGTGAGGGGTTCTGTGGGCTTGGGAATCGGTATGCTTCGCTGCTTGGGAAGTGCGATGAATGATAATTTGTCTCACATCGCCGTGGCAGTGGGTGGTATCATAACGCACAATAGCATTGTTCTTTTGGGCTGCAGATCATGATTTTTGGGCGCTGTGACGAGGTGGTCGTAGATAGTGGGACTTGTGTGCTGGTAACATTGCCTGTTTGGGTGATTGAATCTTGCATTCCTCCCTTCATTCCGTGCATTTATGTCGTAGCCACCAGAGTTATCTTGAAACCAATCGAGGATCATCCGGGGAAGGCTGGAGGTTTGTTGGGTTGGAAGAATGTGGACGATCCCTTGCTCTGTATAACTTTGTGATATAAGCAGCTGGTATAGAGCATGACGAGGTTGAAGACTTGAGTCTATACGATTCGAATTCACTTTATCCACCAAGCCCGGCATTTGAGAGAGCTTACAAAATGACGATGAAGACAGATACAATGGAGAAGGAGCCACCGATGGAGGCATTCAAGCTCCTACCGAACAACACAAATCCGAACTGGATCAAAGACAGGGGGCTCCGTAAATTGAACATGGGTATTGTGTTCATGTTCTGCACTTCTTCTTCGGCTGGGTATATTGGAAATCTTGTGAACAGTTTGCTTGTGCTGCCTGAGTGTAATGTCTCCAACTTGATACTGTGAGGTTTATGCTGATCATGACATAGTTGGCACCATCATTGGCGGGCTGAATCCCAATATAGTTGGTTTGATAATTGCTGCCACTTCTCTAGGGGCGTTGGTCTCGTTCGCACCAGCCTCTTATATCGCCGATAGGTTCGGACGCAAGATATGTGTCTTCATTGGTTCCAGCATTATTATCGTGGGAGCGATCACCCAAACCGCAGTAAAAAGTCACTGGGCCTTTTTCGGCACGAGAATCCTGTCAGGTATCGGGATGGGAATCACCCAGACTGCAGCTCCTCTCCTGGCAACTGAGATCGCACACCCTCGACAGCGACAGACGGCCACCGCCCTCTACAATGCATCCTGGAATTTGGGCGCCATTAGCTCGGCAGCGGTTACGTATGCAGCCATAGGCATAGCAAACAGCTGGTCGTGGAGAGTTCCTTGTTTGCTACAAATAGCGTATCCGTCGTTCCAGATCCTAGGGCTGATCATGTTTGTGCCCGAAAGCCCGAGATGGCTTGTATCCAAGGGCAGAAAATATGAAGCCCTGGCTATTCTGGGGAAGTACCATGCGAATGGAGATACAGACGACGAGCTGGTCCAGTATGAGTACCGTTTGATATGCAGCACAATCACAGCCGAGATTACCGATACCAGGAATTGGAGCACTTTCTTCTCGTCAAGAGGCAATATGCACCGATTGACCATCTGTGTATTAGTCGGACTCATGCAGGAATGGGCTGGAAATGGTATGCACCTCACAGCGCCCTAAAGAACATCTTGTCATTAACAGTATCGCAGGCCTCCTATCCTACTACCTCGCGCCGATTCTCAAATCAGTGGGAATTACCAAGGCAGCTGACCAAGCAGCTGTGAACGTTAGCCTCAATGGCTGGAACTTCCTCCTTGCGGCAGCCGGTGCACTTGCATCGGAACGATACGGTCGCCGCATTCTATGGCTTGTTTCCACGGGGGCCATGATCATCTTCCTGTCCATGTCCACACTGGCCGCTGGTTTATTCGCCGAAAGACATCTTCCTGCTGCTGGAATAGCTGTGGTTCCACTCCTATTTCTCTTTTTTGGAGCATACGACATCGCTTATGCGCCTTTGTTCATCTCGTATCCAGCTGAAATCCTACCCTTCCAACTGCGTGCCAAGGGCATTGCTGTCACCCTTTCAGTGGATGCTGTGGCGTGTTTTTTTAACCAATATGTCAACCCAGTGGCGTTTACTGCGATTGCATGGAAGTATTATTGTGTCTTTCTTGGTTGTCTGGTAGTGTTCTTGGGTCTCATATACTTCCTCTTCCCCGAGACGAAAGGGCGATCTTTGGAAGAGGTTGCTATGATTTTTGACAAGGACGAGTTGGAGATTGACAGTAAAAAGACAGACAAGATAGACCTTGAACAAATATAATATGGCCATATTGGCCAATCAGAGCCTGGGTGATCTTGCTGATGTTGCGTTCCCCCACAGTTACAACGCGTCTCCAGTGCAACTTCGAAGGTTACCTCTCGTATATCGAAACTTTTGTTGATTATATATATATCTACTCTTTTGCTTCTAACAGGATAGGTCTTGTCAGAGTCAAGCCCATCAATTATTCGTCATATTTCTAGATCCATCGCTACAAAGCTCCAAATTATTCCCCGCATTCTCAATAATTCTACCACCAACATGAAAGAGCCAATTCCACCTCCCCCGGATACTATTCCCACCTCCTCGTCTTCATCACCGAAGCAACTACGCTTTCTCGTCATTGGGGGCGGCTCTCGCGGAAACGCCTACGCTCGCGCCGTCACAACTGTAACACCGGGTGTAATCCACGCAGTCGCCGAGCCCCATGCCTTCAAACGGCGCGAATTCGGACGGAAATACATATGGGGCGTATCCCAATCTCCCAAAGAGGGCCAGGAATTCACCGATTGGCGCGACTGGATGCAGTGGGAACTCGAGCGACGAAAGCGGGCAACCCAACCCAACGACGAGAACACAACAGAGACAACCCCAACTCCCGTGGGCGTAGACGGAGTCTTCATCTGCACACTAGACGAAACACACGTCGAGATCCTACAAGCCCTCGCCCCGCTCCAGCTACACATTCTCTGCGAGAAGCCACTAGCCCTCTCGCTCGACGACTGTCTAACAGCATACCGAGCCCTCCAACCACCAGAAGGCCCAAATAACATCCCCCAACCTCCAAAGAACATATTCTCAATCGGCCATGTCCTCCGCTACAGCCCACATAACATCCTCCTCCGCAAACTCCTCCTCACAGACCGCGTAATCGGCGACATAGTCTCCTTAGAACACTGTGAGCCGGTAGGCTGGTGGCACTTCTCGCACAGCTACGTCCGGGGCAACTGGCGACGCGCAACACCCGCAGGCGACGGCTCCCTCCTCACAAAATCCTGCCATGACATCGACTTCATCCTATGCCTCCTCTGCTCCCCGCCCTCACCCGAAACATCATCAAAAGAAGACCACAAGCCACACTTCCCGCGCTCGATCTCCTCCGCCGGCACGATGACGCAGTTCCGTCAAAAGCGCAAGCCCGTCGCCGCAGGCGACGCTACAAACTGTCTCTCCTGTCCCGCTGAACGTGACTGTAACTACAGCGCGGTTAAAATCTATAACGAACGCCATCTCGCGACGGGTCACACAAGTTGGCCGGTTAAAATTGTTTGCCCGGATATCGAAGATGTGTTCCGGACGCAAGGCGGCAAGGCTGCCGAGTCATTGCTGCTCTCCAGTCTTGGCGAGGACTATGATCGGGATACGATGTCGGACTCGGATATTGCTGCGCGGCCTTGGTACGGGCGGTGCGTCTACGAAGCCGATAATGATGTCTGTGACGATCAGGTTGTGACGTTTGTTTGGGATGATGAGGAGGCGGCGCCGCATCGGCTTGCTAAAACGGCCAGTTTCCATATGATTGCGCCCACGGAGAAACAATGTGAGCGTCGGGGTCGGGTGTATGGTACGACTGGTGAGGTTTCGTATGATAGTAGCACGATTTCTGTTTATGATTTTGCTACGGGGAAGACATCTGTTTTTGATGTGCCGAAGCCCCCGCCAGGGCAGAACGAGTCGCATGGCGGTGGGGACTTTGGACTTGCGAGGCAGTTTGTTAGTGCTGTTGAGGCTGTTGAGGGGGGATTGGATGTTGAGACGGCACAAGCCAGGTTTGTCGGGTGTTCGCTTGAGGAGGCGGTGCGGAGTCATGCTGTCGTTTTTGCGGCCGAGGAGGCGAGGAGGGAGGAGAGGGTTGTTAAGTGGGAGAGCTGGTGGGAGGAGAAGCTGAAGGTTTCTGCTGCTGCGTGGAAGGCATAATTAGGTGGAAGGGTTTGATGATTTACGATTCTACGATGCTACGATTCTATGATATTTTGTGTTTACTGGTCACGCATGTACTTCATCGGCTTCACAGATCTGGAGGTCCAAATTTAAGACAAGTCAGGCTTGGATTATGCTAAAGACGCAGTTTATATCTCATGCCAACGTATAATCTTTTGAACTTGATCCTGCTTTTTCGATCATCATTCTTCTCGTGTTCAGATATAACTGCAAGACAATTAAAAGGTGATCCCCATCCAGCAGGTTCCACATTAACCCTAACAACCTAACCAAACTTAGGTCTTAACGTCAGGCTCCTCGCGGCCAACATACTCCTTGAACTTGAGGAGAGAAAGGGCCAGCGAGATGTTATCAGCCAGGTACTCCTGAGCAGTGAGACCGAACTTGGACTTGTCGGCCTCGTAGCGCTCAACGTACAGACGGATAGTAGCACCGCTGCTGCCGGTGCCGGACAGACGAACGACCATGCGGCTGCCATCATCGAACTTGGCGTACAGGCCCTGGTTCTTGGAGACGCTACCGTCGAGGTCGGTGTAGGAGAAGTTGCCAGCATCGGTGACCTTGCGGCCGGCGATCTCGGAGCCAATGAAGGTGTCGCGGTTGGCGACCAGGTCGGACAGAGTGCCGACGACCTTGTTTGCGCCCTCGCTGTCTACGTTCTCGAAGTCGTAGCGTGTGAAGAAGGTACGGCCGTAGGTCTGCCAGAACTCGTTCTGAATGGAGCCGATGCTGGGGGTCTCGTTGGGCTTTTGCTTGGCGACACCAGCAATGATGTTCAACCAGGCGACAACGGCCCACAGACCGTCCTTCTCGCGGATGTGGTTGCTGCCCGTGCCGAAGCTCTCTTCGCCACAGATCGACATCTTCTTCTCGTCGAACAGGTTGCAGAAGAACTTCCAGCCGGTAGGCACCTCGTAGCTCTGCAGGCCTTGGGCCTTGGCCACGCGGTCTACGGCTCCGGAGGTGGGCATGGAGCGGGCCAGGCCGTAAACACCCTGCTTCTGGAAGTAGGGAATGAGCTTGGCGTGGTGGGCAATGATGGCCAAGCTGTCACCGGGGGAAACGAAGCTGTTGGCACCGTAGATCATGTTACGGTCACCGTCACCATCACTAGCGGCACCGAAGTGCACGCCGTTCGCGTCAACGGCCTCGACGAGCTCATGAGCGTACACGAGGTTGGGGTCGGGGTGACCGCCGCCAAAGTCCGGCTTGGGCTGGCAGTTCATTGTGCTGCTGGTGGGCAGACCGAGCTCCTTGACGAAGATATCCACGCCGTAGGGTCCGGTCACACCGTGCATGCCGTCGAAAAGGACCTTGAAGTCCTTGTGGGAGCTAAGGAACTCCTTGATCAAATCGAAATCGAAGATCTCCTTCATCATGGTCACGTAGTCGGCAGTGGAGTGAACGATCTCAACCTCTAGGGGGCCGTAGTTCTTAGTACCGATGGTAGAGGTATCGACATCGGGAACATCGAGGTATTTGTAGGAGGTGAGGGTCTTCGCGGTCTCGAAGATCTTGTTGGTAACGCCCTCGGGAGCGGGGGCACCATTGGCCAAGTTGTACTTGATACCGAAGTCGTTCTCGGGGCCTGGGGGTACCTGGTCAGTCTCCACCAGATATTGTTATTGATCATCACTTACCACCGGGGTTGTGACTGGCAGTCAAGAGGATACCACCAGTTGCCTTTCTCACGCGAATGAGGTTGCTAGCAGCCGGGGTGCTCATAATGCCATGCTGTCCAACCAATAGCTTCTTCACGCCATAAGCGGCACTGATCTTTGCAATCTTGGAGATGACCTCAGGGTTGTAGTAACGGCCATCGCCACCAATGACGAGGAAGGAGCCCTCAACGCCCTCGGGAATTGACAGAAGAATGCTAGTAATGAAGGATTCGGAGTAGTTGTCCTGCTGGAAGACCTTGACCTTCTTGCGGAGGCCGGAGCTGCGAGCAAGTTAGCTAGCAGTTCAATTGCGGGGCAACGAGCAAACGTACGTTCCAGGCTTCTGGTCAGTGAAGGGCTGGATGGAGACCGTTTGGACGGACATGATGCAATAATAGAGGGAAAGAGGGTAGTAAGGAGTAGAGAAGAAGAAGGGGGGGGAGAAGTTTAAGAAGTTCACCGACTTGTTGAGCTCCACGGGGAGGGGCCAATCTTTGGCGTCATGTGTTTATCATCCCACTAGTACACTTGTACTTTGCCACAATATGTAACTAGTAATTTAAATCTGTGCTCTGTATAGCTCAACGATCTCTCTGATTTGTTCTATTCAGTCCAATCTACAAGTTATCTGCCAACTCTTTCGAATTGTCCCAGATCATTCCCGTGAGGGAATCAAAATAGTTACTCTTGTACAACATTTCTTCCGAAGTATATTGTACATGTACCTAGTGTACATTGCATGGTATATTCTCACCCTAGGGAAAGATAATTAAGACCAATTTCAACATGCAGAGTTTTAAACTACCTCTCAGACCCATGTCTCAGAGTAACAGAAACAAGTAAGCCACCATATTCAGCCACACCATCACCCAAACAGCTTCTCCTTGTAAAACCGGATCTCCTCAATACTTTCAAGAATATCATCCCTAGCAAGATGAACCTCCCGCTTAGCCGGGACCTGTTCAAGCATCTGATCACTGCCCCACCTCCGCGCTGCTTCTTTCAAGGAACTAACATCTAGAATGCGATAATGCAGATGATCCAACACCTGCGAGTACGGCGCACAAGCAAGGAAAGCCTTATCCGCGTGAACACTATTTCCCGCGAGCAGGGCGGTGCGCGGGACCGGGACATGCTGACGGATGTAGGCGAGGAGAGACTCTGCGGCGGTGGAGGGGGAGGTGGTCGAGGCGCGCACGGCGGCGGTGAGGCCCGTGCGTCCGTGTGTGTCGATGCACCACTGCGACATCGCGTCGAGGGTGGAGTCTGGGACGTTGATGACCGCTTCAAAGCCGGTCGGTTCGAGGAGGTTTAATTGGGCGTCTGTGATAAAACAGCAGATCTGGAGGATTTTGTCGGTTTCTGGGTCCAGGCCTGTCATCTTGTGGAAGAGGTTAGTGGTTGGGAATTGCGAAACGCGTTGTAGGGGAATTTATATCGGAGGTGGGGTGTTTGGACATACCTCACAGTCGATCCAGACCAAAGGGTCTGTTGAGCGTTCGAGCGGCATGGTGGATTTGTGGCGGATGGGGGTTATTCTGGGCTGCTGAAGCTGTTAATGATCTGAGGTTCAATTGGGGCTGGGCGGAATATCTCACTTGGTGGAGAAAGCCGGGCTGGGCCAGAACACTGCGTAATGCAGATGCAGGTAGAAAGATACTTCTCAGCATGGATGTGTAGTCGATGAGTTTAAAATTGGTATATTGTTTTGAGCTATAGTTTTCAGGGTTTCGAAGCTTATCGGGGTTTAAGCCGCTTCAGCCAATGCTTGACAAAGGTAGTCAGACTGACCCCGGGACCCTTTGAAATGTACCTACTACAACGTATACAATTACGATCTTTCCACCTAGGTTTACTTTTAGATTAAAATTCATAACCAGGCTGCCCTCATGGGTGCAGCAAATGTATTTCTCCTTCAACATGTTCCCTGTATTGTAGGTAGTGGACATAACGGCGTAATTGTAGAAAAGCATGACTATTTGGAGGACCCGGTAAATGGCAAAGAGGATCCCACCAACTCGCAAAATCCTAATTGATCCATAGGATCACAGCAAAAACAACCAGTGCTTTCCAAAGCGAAGAGTAGTGGCCTATCAGGCCCAATGGCTCAAACGAGACATCGAGATCAGACCACCCAGAAGTAACCTATTTTCAACCACGGCAGGCTTACAACTCCTCATCGTTTGCTGGGGGTCCAGCAGGCATGTGAGGTGTAAGACTGAATCCATCTCCGAATGGCTTTGGGCTGGTAAAGGTAGATTCCGTAGGAGCGGAAGAGCCCAGAACTTCATTGATTCGACCGGACGACTCCGCGATCCGGCGTCGAAGGGCATTCTCATCTGCAGTCGAGACACTCGCCCGCTGTTTCTTCAGCGGACTACCGAATAGACCGTCTTCTGGTTCGGCAGATAGCTGAGACGGCTCGGAGGGCCCACCTGCAGATCCAGTTACGGCAACCTTTGGCGGGGTCACTGAGCGTTCATTTGCAGGAGGCGTGGATCCAGATCCAGAAACCGGGGTATCAACGGAGTCGCCAACACTGTCTCCAGGTGGTTCTGCGGAGTGTTGACGCTTGAGCTGTAGGATTGTTAACAAAGAACTGATATAATGTTAGAATTGTACCTACTCGAATCTTCCGCAGGCTCTCCGCCAGCTCTCCCTGGCGTTGAATGTCATCTGGAGACAAGAACCGATCGTCGTCCTTGGCTTCTTCGTCGTCTGCCTTGCCAAGTATGGGGTTATCGGTGTCGTCGTCATCGCTGTCCATGTCATCGGCGCTCTTTTTGCCCTTCTGCGGTTTGGCTTCGCTGTCCCGGAAATTAAGGAATCCAACAGAGCCCCCGGGCTTGATAGGGCCGAGGTTTGCGAAATCGGCTTGTAAGGACTTGCGCTTAGTGGCAGCAGGCGTCTCTGGCACCTTGGAATCTTTCAAGATACCCATCTTCTGCAATTGACCTATGTTCATTGAGAGTTAGAAACGATTCCCATCAAAACGTGATCCAGAAAATACTCACGTTCACCACGGTACATGAAGGTGAAGACAGCGTATGGTTTATCACTCGGGTCAATACCAGTAACAGTCTGCGTACTAATGGTCTTCGGGTCGAGTGACTTTGGCTTCGCGAAACTTGTAGTATGGTCAACATCGGCGTCTCCTCCGCCGCTGTTATCCTGACCACCTTCCTCATCGTCGTGAGCATCAAATTGCGGGGAGTACTCTCCCCGCTTGATTTCTCCTGACGCCAAAACTCGGAACAAAGCAACCTTAATCTGGCCCGCTGTCTCGGGGATTGGATCATCGTCGTCAGAGTCGGAAGAGAGGTCATCGTCTGAAACATCCTCAAGAGGCGACTTCTCATCATTTCCGTATCGCATAATAGTCTTGGACTTGGCAGGATGGCTGTCCTCCATTTCCATGGCGGTCAGATCCTCCTCAGCGGCGCGCTTCGCACGTCGCTTCTCCATCTTCTGCCGCCTGCGCTCAATCTTGGCCGCCGCATCCTTGCCTTCCAGGTCCAATCCATTGAGCCAGCGCTCTAGTCCGACCTCGCGGAACAAGAATTCACGCTCGGCGATTCCCCCGCCTTCGCTATCCGGAACGCTGACCCAACGTGAATTTACCCATGTCTCCTCTCCGCGTCGCAGTAGTGTAGCCACCTCCTCCTTCTGTCTTCCGTCGAAGTAGATGTATGCGGCTACGGTCTCGTTCACTGAGTTTGTCAAGCCCTGGTATGGTGCGACCGCCCCGGCGATTTGACCGGGCTCACCGGGCAATTTACCCACGACTTTTGGTTTGGGCGAAGGGCACTCCGCTGTCGGCTTTGGGGTCGAATACGGAACATCTTGTTCGGGGTTTAGGAGGGTGACGGAAATGGCGAAGGTTGATTGCTCCGCTTTACCGGTCCCAGATTCGGGAATTTTGGGTGGCGGAACAGGAATAAAACAACCTATGCGCGAAGCTCGAGAATGGCGTTGAATGGAATATTCGGAGATCGGGCCATCGGGTGTGTGAATGCTCACGGCAAGCCCTTTGAAGCAGGGCATGGTGGGAAAGGGTTAAGTGGGATATGGAGGTTGCACTGTGGGGAGAAGAGTCCAGCGAAGGCGCAGGGTCAGATCTGCCCCGCAACTAAGACAAGAAATACTTCGAGCAAAAACACAAGAAAAGTGACGCCAAATTGAGGATAGGCGAACTTCGTATTTTTTTCCCCTGCTTGGGTGTTGAGAGAATAAGCTATAGGTGGGAGGCGGTCAAGGTAGTGGGTTCGATTCACCCAGCAGCCCACAGCAGTTCCTCGAGCTCCACTGCAGCTGCTGGTGTGTTTGATTCTGGGTTTCAAAAAGGAGGGTCACGATGACGGGGGGCAGTTCCTAGATTTTCTTGGGATTGGGTCGAAATATACGACACTGAGGTTTCATGGACTCAAAGCTCAAACACTGTAATGCGAACAGAATGAATGGAAGTAAGAAAAGTAGACCTGAGCTGTCTTAAGGGAAAAGGTGAGGGGCGGGAGTGGACCAAAACATGAGCGTTGCCATCCCCCGAACTTCCACGTGATACACTTATTAAAGCCTATAGTAGGCTCTAGCATACCTACATAGAAGACATTTATAGTTATTTATGATTTACCCCATGACATTTACCTGGTGATCCATCATTTGCTATTCTTCCCTAAATATACAAATATAAATGATCCCCAAAGATCCCCCAATGTGGTTGTGATCATATCTCCGCATCAGCTGATCTAGCAACCATGGATTCTGTTGTGGAGCACTTTACCTTCTTTTCTATACATTTTGAGAGAAGTTTACTCTTCTGATATCTAGGTCATTGTGATAAATTTCATTAGATTCAATATCCATAATGATCCATTACTTGAATATCCAAAAATCCAAAAATCAGACACTGTCGGTTCTAACACGGAAACAAAAAAAACCATAGGATCCAAAAGCCAGTCCATCAGACCAACCTAGGATTTCACATGATCAGAGACAACAACCTCGTTACCACTTGCGACATGGTCAAACTGGTAGAGAGGCTCCAACTTAACATTCCGGCGGAAAATGTAGCGTTTGAACCAGTACGGCAGCGCTTTGGTGACTTGATACTTCATGTGGACCCGAGTAGGAACAGCAAAGATATAATCCAGCTCTTCAAGAGTGCGCTGCTTGGTTTCGGGAACCCAGAGGAAAATCATGACCATTGCAGTCACGTTCAAGCCACTAAGTTGAATCATTAGAGTTTCTGATGAGAAACTTATCAAGTGGATAGAAAGACTTACGCGTAAAAGCCGAATGCTCCAGTGGCAGTCATTGCACTCAACATCTTGGGGAATGTGATAGAAAGCACAGCAGCCCAACCTAGGCAGGTTGCCACGGCCCAGGACATGCCAACCTCTGATATCAATGTTAATTTTAGAAACTATGTCAATCCAAAAGGAGAAGCCAAAAGTGAAAAGCATACCTCGATGGGAAAGAGGGAATACCTCCGCCGAATATGTGAACGGCACGGGCCCTTCACCAGGCGAGTAGAATGCGGCGAATAGGAAGACGAAGAAAGCGATCGAAGCCAGGTGACCAGTACCCTCAGGAGTCCAGAAGCAGAACGCAGCGCCCAGCAAAGTCCATGCCATCTGCGGGAAAGTGAACAACAATAGAGTCCGACGACCATACGTATCGATAGTCCAGATAGCAGGGAAGGCGAACACAAAGTTAACCAAGCCGAATCCCCAGGAAGCAAACAAAGCCTGTGTATCATTGGCGCCGGCGTTTTTGAAGACGGTTGACGAGTAAAAGGCAACGATATTGATGCCGCACATCTGCTGGGCGATCATGACAACGAACGAAGCAAGAGTAGCACGGCGGACGCGAGGAATAGTGAAGAGCTCAATGAAGCGGGTGACATAGTTACTCTTGCCAATTAGGTCCATCTCAATCTTGATCTGGGCATGGATATAGTAAAGGTCACGAGCAGCTTGCAAAGGTGTGTTACGGAGACGGCACAGAGACTGGTATGCCTTGCCCATCTCGCCCCGTCGAATGTACCAGCGAGGCGATTCTGGGCAAAAGTAAACACCGAATAGAAGAGGGATAGCCGGGATAAAGGCCGATCCCAGCTGTAGACGCCAGGATATTTTACCAGTATCCTTGACAGCAAGGTTGGCACTGAATCCAAGGAAAATGCCAAAAGCGGTCCAGAGCTGCCAGGACATGACTAGACCACCGCGGATAACAGCAGGAGTATTTTCGGCGCAAAAGATTGGGATTGTCGAGGCCTTGAGACCCATTCCAATGCCCAGGAGAAGACGGACCACAAACAACTGTACCCAGCTCTGGGTCACTGCAGAGCCAATGGGGGTAAGGACACAGAAGATAGATGAGATGAAAATTGTACCGCGCCGGCCTAGGATCCGGTTGCATGGGTCCGAAAGCCAGCATCCAAGGCACGCACTGGCAATGTAGGGAGCAGCATTAACGATGCCGACGAGCCACAGGTTTCGATCGGCGTGAGCGCTCTTCGTGGGATCTTCTGAGATACCAAAAGCATCAGGGAACGACAGGTTAGCACCATTAGATCCAGTCTGATCCCATCCTCTATATTGATGTTAGGAGTGTACCCAAAGCGTTCTGGGAGCATTACATACTGCACGGCTGCGCCGATAGAGCAAAGGATAATGGTGAAGTAAAGTGATCTAGGCTGACGCCACTTGTGGAGCACTTCGTCACGGAGGGCAGTGAGCTCCAACTCGGTCAAGTCTGACACTGTCTCAAATTCGGTAGGATTACGCGCAACTAGCGCTCCCTTTTTCAACTGGGGTAGAATGTCTGTCACGTCGTACTCCTCGGCAAACTCTTCCACGTTGCGGAGCACCTGGTTCTTGGTCAAGTCGGCCAAAGGGTTCTTGATCCTGCATGGTGTTAGGGCACTGAGAGGAATATATGCCCGGTGCATTTGCATTAGATCCACGAGTGAAGCTTACTTGGCGGATAAATTGTTGTGGAGGTCAACTTGCTCAAAGTAGCCCTTCTCGGCGCTGTTTTGATCATCGCTGGAACTATATTAAATCGAGATGAGCATCAGAAAACGACCAGGAAGGGTGTAAAACTCACCGCTGCCCAGAGTCTATCTCAGTAATATCCTCTTTATCCATTCTGAAGTCTGTCTAGTTTAATAGGGGCCAAGGAATAAACTAGAGCTGTGGGCTTAGCTGAATCTTATGTGGGAAAGAGAAAAGAGAAAGGTTGATGGAGAGGAAGAGTTGGAAAGCCAACAGCTTCAGTTACCGGAGTACCTCGTTTGATAATGAGTCTCTAGAGGCAAACAAAGTTGTGAATGGTAACTTATGACATTGGGGGGGAGGGAACACCTTTTTATGTTCTCCGATCCTTTCCCAGGGCAGTCCGTTTGACAAGAGGCGCACATCTCATTGGCCAGAATAAAAGATGTCAAAGCCTCACGACTAAAGCCAAAATGGCACGTTATTGCCATGACTTCGCTCTGATCTACTTCCCGAAACGGATCCAATCCGGGGATCCCGCGTTGAATTGCCCGTGGGGAAATTCCAAACCCTAAGAAAATGGACAAAGACATACTCCACTCTTACGGTAAGCCTCCGACCCTTAGTGGAAAGACTTGGGCTCGGCAAAATGCTACATTAGAGACTACATTCCCTGCCAAGTACTAGAAACAAGTATGGGACTCTCGGCCCAAGCACTACATGCATTTGGACAAGAACCCAGGACCTTTGGCTCTCGACCGGGATCACGGTCCAGACCCGTTCGAGTCCGATTTGAAAGTATACCATTCTACCGTTAAGCCCCAGATTTATCACCTACTAGGTATGTGGTGCTTGAATCCATGTTCAATCAAATTCTACCCCATAATCCCTGTCAGATTCGGATATGGAAAGTAATTCTCGCAATGTATCAAGTCTCAATATTGGCGTCTGGCGAGCGCCCCATTAGACAAATCGCATCGCGCTACGGCAATCGCCTCTGGGCACGGTCCGGGATTGTGATTGGAGAAAAATCATTTAGGCATATGGCTGGCCAGTCGATTTACGCTAAATTAGGCTTAAATCACAGTCATCCCTGCCGTTCATGCTTGTTTCCGGTGAGGGCTCAGACTTTCACGTGGCCAAGATATTTACCGTTTGGAACCGCATTGAGACTTGGATTCTCAAATACAGTAAGCGACATCTGAGATTAAATCCTTTTTCGAGATTAATAAAGAAGAAAAAGAAATTCAAAATCCGGGGCAGAATTGGAGAGACATTTGGTTGAAGTCTCACGCTAGCGCAGTCTAGTGTACGGAATAAGCCAAATACAACCTTAAGTCTTCGGGGACGAATTACCCTCGGGGACCGGCATGAAAACCCGTACGCAAATATCGGATGCTTTTACTCCAATACTTGATCCCGATCTTTATTAGCATTATGCCAGCCCCAGCCCGAGCGCACTTGAGTTGCCGTTTTTCTCTTGAGGGCACAATGAGCGCTAGAGGCATTAGATGTAACCCCAGACCTGGCAATTATTCGAAATGTTTATCTTGCCAAGTCAAACCTCAAAAATCATCGTGTTTCCTAGAAAGTGCCTTGGCCTAATGCTGATCTGACCAAAGCGGCACATTAAAAGATGATCGCATCATCACTCCAGAAAACGTGGACCGGAATTGTGACCGTCTCCGGCGACATGTGGTCTTCGAGGCTCGAGCGGCCCGTGTCTGGGGGTTGCAACGCTAAGCTCGTGGCTGACCATGTGGGGATCGACAGCCTTCTATCCCAATTCGGTTATCCCTTGGGAGAAATGTTTCGAGATGTTTTTGTAACATCTCAATGCCCCATACAAGTCATGACACAATTTACAGTAGAATACTGAGATCACATCCCGTTAATCACTGTTGCTCCACTGGCTTGCCCTGCGCCTTCCAAATTAGTATACTTGACATGTCAGATGCAGAGTGCCGCTTCTGTATTTAGGTGATTCTAGGCTAATATAGTTAAATACATAGGCAATATGAGCATGAGCGGCCGACTATACCATTTCTATATGAGCGACAACCCACTGTAAATATACAGCTAGGAACTTGTCATCACGCTGATCAATTGAAGTATAGAAATTACTTCGAGGACAGCGAAGATGCAAGCGGTCAATCCTAAAAGCCAATGGGGCCAGAGTCCCCAGTGATCGCTTACTGCTATAGTTCTTTGCGGGTGCCTGCACACCCTAGGTACACATAGATCGCAGGTTTCACGTGGCCAATGCATCCTTGGGAATGTAACATATGTGTGCTGCAAGGGGCAAAGGGAAATAAGCAGTTGTAAAGATATACGAAGGTTCAAGTGTTTGAAAAAGAAACTAACTATTCCTTAACATCGGATCGGGATAAACTAAGAGCTAAATTGCCTTTTCTTGATGCTGGTGTTGCCTTGGGCCAAACAAAGAAACAGTAACAGTAACGTTTTCTCTCTATGAAAATCGCTAGTTCCTACAGGGCGTAAAGGCTTAATCAAAGAGAGCCAAGATGGAGTATCTCTGTATTTTTGCCAATATAGCGAAGTTGCTTTTCGATTTAATTATGCGAAATCCGAAAAGGTCAGAGACCTCTTTGTCGCCTGCTCAGCGGACTTGCAGCGACCCCGAAATGTCTTGAGAATGACCTCCAGCTGATCCGCTATAAGGAGAAAAGCTGGCAACTGCGCCGCCGTGATGCGCATAAGCTCTTGGCAATTGACGCAAGGGCTTACCACCATTTTCTAGGTCTTACCGCGGAGAGAATCTTGGTAATTGGCTGTTTGAACACATTCTAACGATAGACACAAGGGACTTAGCCGACTCAGTAGTTGAATTATACCTATGTAGCTACAAATAGCCTCAGTGCATTCTCTCGACTTCGAAAATGTGTCAATGAGGTTGACTACCTCTATGTATAGTCTCCCTGATCTGGAGACTATTCGCAAGGCCTACGATAATGTGGCGGGCGTGCTGAGAGTGCTGACACCAATCCACAACTGTATCCAGCCGTGGCTGTATAACCAATTGTTCACATGGGGCATAACTAGGGCCATCACGTAGCACGAAGAGGAAACTATCTACGGAGAATGCGGAGGGAGTAAGTCATTTGACGGTTTACCCGGCACTTAAGGCTAATGAAAACAGCTCTGCAATTCCCTAGTGGCCCGTACCGCAATTCTAGGGAGGAACCGGGTCTCTTTTTTATGACTCGTGGCTCTATCCTTCTAATTATTACTATCGAATCTAGGTAGAGTAAAATAATACCAAGACTATAAAAATAACCTTAACCTATTACTAGTAGGAGGCATCGGGAGTATCAAGGTCGTTATTGTTGGAAATTGTACCATGCCATGTTGATTGTTTGCTTGCAGACCGAGCAGATCATTTAATAGACACGGGGTATAAATACTCCGGTCTTTCGTAGATTGAACACTAGAGACTTATATCTTCTTCTTCATATATAAAATCTTCCCTCGTCCTTCGAACACGAGTAACCAACGGCTCGTGATCAAACGACGCGATCTTCTTGGCCCGGGGCGACAAAATCCTGATAGCTCTGTTCACTTTGATATCGACGTCTTGCGAGACTTGCAAATCGTGCCTTGGATCGTATGAACCTTGTTCCTACGACTTGAGGTGGCTATGGTATTTTGTTTACACCTGCATTTCACCAACTGGTCAAACGTAGCTGACGCTGTCTCATAATGAGATCCCCCGTCGGGTCTCTATGCCCTCTCGTTCACCGGTGTATCTGGCATTGCCCACATCGGTCACAAGATGTACATATACCGAAAGTGGGTGTAGAGACCTGACGGGGGAGTCTCAGTATGGTGGTACTTCGAGAGGGCCAAAAGAGTCGTCGACCGGACCGATGTCATATCAGAACCGCTCTGATTACTATTGGTTATACAGGCTGCAAACAAGACATTGATGGATATATTTTTCAGGGGATATCCCTGGAGGTACGGGGAGTTGATAAATAAGCATTCCCCACCTGTGAGGAGTTGCTTATATCTACTTGTCATTATTCCAGATCTTCTCTCCTTCACCACGTCTATCTCAACCCTCAAAAAGGATTTTACCCATATTCTACCATGTCTTCAAACAATACCATATATACCTGGCCCACGCCGAATGGCATCAAAGCATCCATCACCCTTGAGGAGCTTGGTCTGCCTACGTCTGCCTTACAAAGCCAAAGGAATTGATATCAGCTCCAACTCGAATACTCAAAAGGAAGAGTACAATTCTCTCCACTACTCAGGCAGACATGTTAGAACATGCTGATTAGAGTCATCGAACAGATGGTTCCTGAAGATTAACCCCAATGGCCGCATCCCCGCTCTACTCGATGGCTCACTGCGCGTTTTCGAAAGCGGAGCAATCATGACATATCTAGTCGACAAGTACGACACCGACCGCAAGGTGCGTGCAGATAATCCACCTTGTACGTGCGTTTAGATGCTTCTCTAATACCCAGCAGGACAAGCAAACCACTTCCGTCTTTTCGCCAACACGCGCTCCGATTACGCTATTAGACGGTTTGTCAACGAGACGAAGCGTCTCTACTCAGTCCTCGAGTCGCGGTTGAAGGAAAGCCCTTACCTCGCGGGTGAGAAGTATACTATTGCCGATATTGCGAGTTTCGCTTGGGTCCGCAATGCCGATATGTGCTTGGAAATTGATCTGTCTGAGTTCCCGGCTTTGAAGAGGTGGGTTGAGGAGATTGATAAGCGTGCTGCTGTTCAAAAGGGGGTGAATGTTCCTCGTTCGGGTTGGACTCCCGAGCAGAAGGCTGAATACTTCCGAAATTGTCGGGCCAAGGTTGATGCCATGACAACTTCTGACCAGCATTGATTCATTGTATTACCGTGAGTTCCTGGTGACAGGACCGAAAATACATCGTACAAAGGAGCAAAATCAAGCTCGTGACAGCAAGATCATAAGGTTCAGCCTTCCATGTAGGAAGAGTGATCCTGTTTCAAAGGTCTGGATTGTTTATATCAGCAGCTATAATAATCGAATCCAGACTGTGAAGAATAACAAAGAAGCAATAGCTATGAGATACTCAAAGCTCTCCCGGTCTGTAGCTTCGCCAAGTCTTGAAACCAACCTGCTCATACCACCCGTCGAGTGCAACCCAGTCTACAAAGACGCCTTCAAGACCTCGTTGCTTCATGTTTTCAATAGCGTGGCAGATCAATGCCAGACCAATGCCATACTTACGGTGGGACTCATCAATCCCAACGGCACCGATCAGCCCTGTGTTCGGACCACAGGTTTGTGGAAATGCCCAAGACGTGTTCAGAGCATCTGATGGGCCGAGCATTAATGTCCAGCCGACCTGCTGGCCTTGGGAGTCGAATGCTGTCATCACACTGTCAGGATACTTGTCGGGATGCAATGCGACGTATGCCTCCACCCAGCTCTTTAGAAAAAATTAGTACATATTGCAACAAAGGATAAGTGCAGGAAAAACACGGCGGTCTTACCCCGTTTTTAGAGAAGTTTCTTCTTTGACCAACCAGACAGGCCTCGTAATCTTCGGCCTTTAATGGTGCGAAGCGGAAGCCTCGCTCCCGGGCACGAGTCATATACTTCTCTGGCGACTGGAAGTTCCGAATATCTTGGTACAAGTCAACTGCCCGGGCACTGGTCGGGCTGAGTCGGAAACCACGGTGAGTGAAGAAATGCTGCACTGTTTCTGGAAGGTCCTGGGGAATACCAGGCCAAAAGCGGGGGAATGAGCTGCCCAGCTTCACATTATTGAAGCCAAAGGTTGTGCGGAAGTATGCCCTCGTTTCTTCTAGCAGAATAGTTCCAATGCCTTGGTGTTGGTACTTCGGTGACACGGCAAGAACTGTGATATAAACGGTGTCTGGTGTACCGTGGGCATTTGTGTAAGCAAGACAGAAGCCTACTAGCTGGGATTCAATGCGCGCGATGAAATGGTGACCATACGGGCGCACTATCAGAGACCGCAAGCTTTCAGTTGGAACGAGGTAGGTCGGGAGAGCAGCAGCCCAGACTTCGATCACCTCATCCAGATCTCTTTGTGCGTCAAATGGTGTTACTACCGCGGAGGTCTTGGTCACGGAATTCGCTCCCACGGGAAGAGCGCCTGTCGGGACCAGTCCACCAAACATGATATCGGCAGCCACAGAAAATGCCTCTATAGTCGGCTCGTATGTGGTAATATAAGTCTTGACGCTAGGAGCATCAAGGAAGTCGTAGGGGTTGCAGGCAGCAATATGCACCAATGACTTAACACGTTGAGCAAGTTCTAGGCCTAGCGACTCCTGGTATGGCGACTCTCTTGCATTGAGGGAAGTGAAAATCACCGCGTCAGCGACTTCAAGAGTTTGCCATTGTTCAAAAGTCAGATCGGTCGCTCCGTATCTGATTTCAGCAATGGAATTGTTGTGTTGCCGCAGCACATCAAGATATTTGTTGGACTGGTATACCCCTGGTTTCTCCGTTCCTTCGCCATCAACAGCACCACCGACTGGGGTCTTGTCTCCGGGGAAGAGGAAGATGATGATTGAATTCTTTGACAGGGGGAGAATACCATTATCGTCACGAACGAGTGTGGTTGATCGAGAATATATATCCATGGTTGTCTCGGCAATTCTATTGTTGAGCGAGCTCAGGTTTGCAAGATTGGATTGCCGAAGAGCGGCATCCCAGTTCAAAAACTTGTCCTTCACCGTAGCAACATGGCGACAAGCGTCCGCCAGTCGTGATTGATCGATTATGCCGGACTTGATTGCTTCACATACTCTCTTGATCGAAGCCACCTGCACATCAAAGGTATGACAGATCATGATGCTATCGCTACCAGCACGCAACGCTAGGACCGAGCCTTCCTCTGTACCGAATGTGGCGCGGATTCCATCCATCTCTAGGCAATCCGTGATGATCATACCATCATAGGCCATGTCCTTGCGCAAAATCCCCATAACATCCGGAGAAAGCGTCGCAGGCCGCGTGAGATCGATACAGGGCAGGGAGATATGAGCAGTCATGACGGTCTCTATGCCTTCAGCGACAGCCCGCTTAAAGGGAATCAACTCGCAGCGCTCTAGCTGATCCCTTGTTTTAGGAATGACCGGTAGTCCGAAATGCGAGTCGACAGCTGTGTCTCCATGACCTGGGAAATGCTTTACACTGGGGACGATGTTTTGTTCCCGCAGACCCCGGGCGGCCGCACTCGCAAACCGGCCCACAAATTCAGGGTCATCGCCCGGGCTGCGTACACCAATAACAGGGTTCAAAGGCTCCGAGTTAATATCGCACACTGGTGCATAGTTCATGTTAATCCCGAAGAATCTCAGGGTTTCCCCCGTGGCTTTCCCCGCACTGTATGCGCACTCCGGGTCATGCGTGGCGCCCAGTGCCATAGGCCCTGGTACCTGAGCAGCGATCGGAGGAGAAATGCGAGTTACCAGTCCATTCTCTTGATCGATTCCGATCAGCAGTGGTCGCTCGTGTCCAGCCAATTTGGCTTCATTCTGTAAAGCCAGCGTTAAGGCCTAGGGAATATTAGTCAAGCTAATTAAAGACAAAATAGCCTCGGATATCGCACCTGAAGCTGCTCTGCATTCTCAAAATTGCGCGAGAAGAGGACTATGCCTCCAACATGGTAGTCATGGATCAAAGTCTTGATTTCAGGACTTGGGGTGCACCCATAGAACCCCACCGCGAAGAGCTGCGATCGTCAGTGGAGATTCAAAAAGGAAGGATTGCAGCGCTCATGTACCTGGCCAACCTGCTTCTGAAGATCCAAGGAAGCCATGAGTTTGATATTTGTTGGCTCTCAGGGTGGTTTCATGGATTGCAAGTAAATGGTTCAGAACGGGTGACGTTGAAAGGGGATCGGAGTTGATCTGCCCGGGTCCACTTGATGGATTTTGGACATTTAAGTTTAACCTCTTAAGATCTAGTGAGTAGGTAGTCTACGAGATAAAAGAACTGTGACCGGAACGTATTTAATTGCCGGTCAATGTCTAAGGTTGCAATCGACGCCTTCCCACTTCCAATTTAGTGCTCACCTCTTGCCGCTTTTTCATAACTGACAATTACGTAATCAGATAGCACCTCCAGGGCTCCAATCATCACCCGAGTGCGCTGCACATATCCTTGGCCTCCTCCCTCGAAAGTACCTAGTGATGGAAAGCAATTACATCAACAGGGATGACGGATTGACCTTATTGTGCCCATAGTGCCAAGCTGGGACTTCCATATAAGTCTAATCATGGCTGTAACCAGTTTATTGAATGGTCCTAGGCCGAATCTCCACAACGCGGGGTATACACCGAAAGTCACCGGCGATACCGGCCAGTTTCCCGGACAGTCTGTCGTATTTGAAGGCAATAAGGACTAAACCAGTGCTTTAGAATATCACCATAGTTCAAGGGGACACTCTGCATCCATGGCCCAGGGGATATTGGAACGATGATGTAAATTGGAGACCCGGTGAGTATTGCGGCCTGATCAATACGGCAGACATCCCAAATTACGTTAGTTAACTAGTTAAAAAGTGAGGGCCTCTCAACTCCCCCGCGACATATCATAAAATCTTGATTAGAATCTACAAAAATCCAACAAGATATATCTACAAGATATACCTACAATGTTAGAAGTTCAGCTTACCAAGTTAAGGTTGCCGTGAAGATAGCGGCACGTGCACTGGTTAACAGTCAAGACCGTATTTCCCCTCTGTATTCAATCCCCATAAAATGAACGATATGAATCACACCTCAAACATGGCGAGCGGCAATGGCGTCGACCACCATCGTCCATTTCCCTGTGATGAATGCCCAAAGTTGTTTACCCGGAGTGTAAGTACCTCAGTGCCTTATCTCCTTTGCCTAGTTCTAACGCGCGTGCCGCAGGAAAACCTACAGCGGCATAAGCGTGCACGTAAGTCTGTATGGATAATCCTTCATAGAAAATTAGATATTGATGTCCTACAAGGTCACGGCGGTGCTTCGCGCAGGAACTTCCAATGTGGGAGGTGTCATGCTCGATTCTCTCGAAGGTCTGGTTTCCATTCTCATGCCAGCCATTACAATAACACTGATAATTCTGCAGCGACGTATATAAACGACATGGTGATCGTTGCCGTGCGACTGGACCTCCAATTCGAACACCTCAGCCGCAGGTGCCGTGGGAGGATACGCATACCCCCCAGGCAATGGTCGGCATACCCTCACCTTTGACCACCAACCGCAACCCGGCTGAACGTGTTGTCACCGACGAAGATTTTTGGGAAGAGCACAGTACATTTGCCACTGAGCTACCCCAGAGTTTCTCATCTTCCTCACCCAGGTATGCCTACCTCAAATTGATTTGTATTAATTGCACCCGATGCTCTTCCGCATTAAGGGGGGGGGCTCATCGATTGAAATTACACGTCTAATAACGGAAGCTTAACCAACAGTAATCAAGCCAATAGCGAAGAAACATATGTGAAGCAGTATTTTGAGCATTTCCACCCGTCTTTCCCTCTGTTGCATCGACCTACATTCGCTGTATCCTCGACGCCGAAGCTGCTGCTGAAGGCAGTTATTGTCATTGGGAGCCTATTTTCTCCCAACTTATACGACCATGAGGAAACCCAAGCTCTCGCACACTGGCGCCAAGATATATGGCAAAGTGGACAAGAAGAGCTTCGGCATATGGTATAACATGAGACCCTACTACCGTCTGGTTTAGAATCGACGTTCTAACCAATATTGTAATAGGTTTCCTCGAATTGCAGTGAGATCAGACACCCATGGGTCATGCAAGCATGGCTTCTCTATATAATCTACGGGGTATACGCAACCGAAGCAGGCCAATTCCAAACCGTTAAAAAGATGTTGCGGCAACTTGTTGATGTCAGTATTGTCTTCTACAATTTTCGTTTCCCCTTTACCTAGGCTTATCTTGTGATATAGGCTGTACACGAAATTGGTCTGTTTCAACAGGGTATCGCTATGCCGGATGCTCAGTCTTGGATGTACCAAATTGATTTCAATTCACCAGGAGATGATTCTCAAACTCTCTACACACGGTGGACGTCCTATATTACTACTGAATCGATGAGACTGTCGCTGTACACTCTAGTCTTCCTGGACTCACATACATTTTCGCCTTGCAATTCTCGCCCTTTGATGTCACCGATGGAACTTGGCTGGGAACTACCCTTCCCCATCAATCTGTGGGAAGCCAAAAACTCTCAGATATGGCTTCTGAGATTCAATGAGAACTTTGGACTTTCGACTTTTACAATAGCAAACACTCTGTTGCACGGGCCACGAGGCCTAGGAACGGCTTCTTTGACAATTGCTACTCAGCAACTTATGACCGAAACACCGGACTCGGACCTTTTAGCAGCGCTAGAAGCGTCCCCCTTTGCCGCATTTTGCGTCCTGACGAACATGGGTGCCCTTGTGCGAGACTTTACGCGATGCTACTATCAAATGCCGCCCAGTCCATCCGACCCGAATCCATTCCATATACTGACTCAGGGTCAGAATAAACAAGTGCATACAGCAATAGAAGCAATCACGAAGATCGTCAAGAAGCAGGCTTACACAGGTGACAGCCCTCAGTTTCTCCTGTGGAGGACGAACGAGCTCTTCATCTCTTCTCTCAAAATCAGCTTATGTCGTCCCGATCAGCTCTTGATAGCAGGCATTGTGGATAACAGCTTGATTGCTGGGATGGCTGCCTCCACTCACCTGACTCAGGGGAACCTTGTCGCGATCCGGCGATCAGCACCTCTTGTTCCTTACCATGTCGGTGGCGATGAGGGCATTTTAGCCCTTTTGAATGATTTATCTGGCGCATTGTCCAGCATCTCCGGGGAAGAGCAGGATAAAGTGGTCCGTGAAGCACCATGGGTCACTGTGGCCAGTTACGGTGTTTTACTATGTATCTGGGGAGCGCTCAAACGCGCAAGCACCGATATCCGTCACCACTTGAACACGTTCAACGAACTCCCGAGAACCTCGGAATTCTGCATGTTGATCTTCAACACCCTCATGGAGTCCGCTCTTCTAAATTCCACAGAAAATGACTGTGTGCGAGACCCTCGGTTGTGGACCATGGATCGAGAGGCTTTTGTTAGTCTGCTCGATGAAGGCGAGTCACTATTTGTCAATTTAATCAAGGCCTTCTGTCAGCGAAGATCATTGTGGGGGATCGGGCCTTCCATGCTGGCTGTATTGGGCGAAATCCCGGGTACTGGAGCCGAGTAAACCGCGGGGTTATCAGACGGGTGGACGGTGGGTACAGTGGAATGCCCAGGTAGAAGTGGAGCTCCACATATACAGTTCAGCTCTTCAGGTTGGCCGCAATTATAAATCCGCGAACAAGCTAAACGTCTCCCAGAAAGTTGTCAAATCGAATAACTGCAATTTAAAGTGCCGCAATGACTTCACTGAGAGTTGGCTGGGTATGTTATAATCTCCTTAGTTGATTGTCCATTTGCTGACCCAGCATAGTATGGCCTTGGATCAATGGGCCTAGGAATGTCCCTCAATCTCCAAAAATATCTTCAAAGCAACAATTTGTCGCCACTTCGTTACAGCAATCGCACTTTGTCAAAAGGTGACCTTCTTCGTGATCAAGGAGCCATACCTGAAGAGAAGTTCGAAGATGTTGTCCTAAATTCGGATGTAATCTTTACAATGGTATGAGGGGCACTTTTATTACAGGATGCGCATTTTATTGACGAGAGAAATAGATCTCCGTTGACGATGTTCTAATTGAACTATTTAACAAGGCCTTGGTTGCGGACGATTCATTGAAAGGCAAAATCTTCGTGGACACTTCTACTATTCATCCAGACACATCAGAATGGGCCACATCGCGTCTCAGTGAATATGGGGCAACATTCATAGCTGCTCCAGTATTTGGTGCTAGCCCCGTGGCAGCCTCTGGGAAGCTGATCTTTGCGGTAGCCGGACCTTCTACTGCAGTTGAGACAATCAAACCTCTTATTATAAACGTCATGGGACGCAGCATCATTGATATGGGAGAAGATGTGCGAAAATCGAGCCTTCTCAAAATCTCGGGGTAGGTATCCATTCAATCATTGAAAGGATCAACAAAATTGAGCTAATTCACTCCTTCTTCCAGAAATATTCTCGTTATCAGCTTCATGGAAGTGATTGCAGAAGCTCATGTATTCGCTGAAGTGACAGGGATCGGCAATCAACAGCTGGAGGAGTTTATTGGCAATATGTTTGGTCCTGTGCTCGAAAGCTACTCAAAACGTATTACCACTGGCACGTATGCACCGCCGCTGGACACGTCTCCTGGATTTGCAGCAGCCCTTGCAAGCAAAGACATGAAACATGCCCTCTCCATCGCTGCCAGTCATTCAACTCGTCTTCCAACGCTCGAGGTTGCGTCAGCTCGTCTTACGGCAGCCCGAGAATATGCTGGCGAGTGCTTGGATAGTTCGGCCATTTATGGAACAGGACGAATGGAAGCCGGTCTGTCTTTTTGGAGCGAAAACAGTCGACAGGGAAACTGAATCATTTCCTCTTGATCAAATAGAATGTTTATCTGTTTATAATTGAAAGATTCATCCAATATCCACTCACTCTTTCTAACTTTTCATCTACTTGTTTTTAAAAAAAAGAAGGTTGGCTATGTCGGTTGCCTTGCGCGTGACCCAGTTATTAAGAGCGGTAACCCCTAGAATCAAGAACAGACGCCTGATTATTCGTGTTAGCAGTGCTTTTTCTATATGTAGCTTCAGTTGCTATGTAGTGACGAATACAATGTGTGGAAGTATACCACAAAGAAGGATAATAAAGTGAAGATCTCTGGATTCAGACCTATGGAATAAACAGGAATTATATATGACAACCTGGAGGCAACCCACAGGTGAAATCAAGGGGAAATGAGATCATGATGGTCAGCAGTGATTCGGGTATAACCCGCATATCCAGACCAGTTGACAATGTGATATTGGAATTATAGGCGCTATAATGTATCATGCATAACAACGGGATCCTGCATCTCACCATGTAGGTCCAAATCCACCCAAGTCCCAGAATTTTCTTTTCTGGAAATTAGGCTTTCAACCAGATTCAATTCTGTAAACTGCTTCTCATTTTCTTTCTTCTAACTCTTAGAGTTCATGTTCATTTATTGATTCTTAAATATGCGTTTCCCCGTCAATCCCATACTCCTTCACAAACGTTTCTCCAGCTCGACCACCTCATTTATGGGAGCCACAATTTCTTGACTCAAAGATGTGATCGTTGCGTTCCCTAGCGGTCTGCGTCCCCGACCCGTACCGTATCCGAAATGATGGGATACGATAGCTTTGACACCCGCAATGCCTACCTTGGTGAGGGCCCAGTCGGCATGACTGAGCTTGGACTGAAGCTCTTGTGCTGCCGTTAGCTCCCCCTTCTCGTAGTACTGCAATACCTTCATATGCAGCTTGGGTACAATGTTGGCGAGTGCGGCAATAATCCCGTTTGACCCAGCGACGAGCGCAGGTAGGAAAAAGTCCGACTTTCCACCAAAGGTAGCAAATGATGTCCCTGAAAGTGCCGATGAGACACGTTGAAGCTTTCCAACATTACCGCAGGTGAGCTTGCACCCGACAATATTTGGATTGGATTTGGCGAGGCGGATGATGGAATCGGAACTGATGTCGATGCCTCCCGTCACACCAGGGAAGTTGTAAATGAGAATAGGAAGCTCGGATTGAGAGGCGACCTGGATTTTGAGGTATTGTTAGACCATGAAAACACGAGAGATGGTTTCTTTTTCGGGATATAGAAAGATCTTACCTCGAGGAAGAAGTTTTCAATAACGGGTGCATTCATGGCTGCAACCCAGTATGCCGGTGGCAATGCGAGAGCAAAATTGGCACCGGACGCTTTAGCCTCTGAGATATAAGATAGTGTTTCCCGCACGCTAGGTGCGCCGCAACCGACAATCAACTGCAACCCTGTATAGCCCAGATTGTCAAGGTGGTCGCGGACAGCGCGCACCAGAGATTTGCGTTCGCTATGATCCAGGTGAGGAGCCTCTCCATTGCTTCCCTGAAGCACAAGCCCAGTGACCCCACCTTCGGCCATGCGCTTCGCATGAGCCAAAGTGCTTTGGAGATCGAGCGACTCATCCTCCTCGAAGAACGTGACCAGTGGTGTGTAAACACCGAAGTTGGGCTTTGCTGCCATTTTGTTGTGATTTTTGAGTGCGAGGGATTGAATAAATGCCGATATTCAGTATCTGGTTGCTATTTATTGCTCCCACTTCGTCCTCTTATTCATTGACCTCTGCTATATCGCTCTGTCGGTGGAGCTCCACCTTGTCTTCCATCGCCGGGCTCCGCTATTGATTGAAAGGCACATAACGCAATCCAGGCTAATATAACTGACTCCATTGACTTTTGCTACTTTCTATTTTGCCGAACATCCCACTTTCATCCAAAAAGAAATCACTCACCTGGCACAATGAGCGTTGTTTCTTCGTTTTTCGAACTTGTGGACTATACGGCCCCGGACGCTATCTTCGAGCTCACCAAAACATACAATGCGGATCCAGTTCCGCACAAAGTGAATCTTGGACAAGGAACCTACAAAGACGAAAATGGCAACCCTTGGATCTTGCCCGCGGTGCGATTGGCAAAAGAGAAAATCAAGGACTCCAACCATGAATATCTCCCGATCCTAGGGCTCCCATCACTTCGGACACTGGCTGCAGATTTGGTCTTTGGCAAGCATTCTGCTGCGATTCAGGAAGATCGAGTGAGTTATATTTACCTTCTTGCAGACAGTCATTTCATTGATTTATTGGTTTCCTCCAGGTCGCATCCTGTCAAGCTCTGTCTGGTACAGGCGCACTCCACATCGCCGGAACAATGCTTAAGCAGGCCCTTGGTCGCGATATAACCGTGTATATAACCAAACCTAGCTGGTCGAATCACCGTCAGGTTTTCGAGTCAATTGGCCTCACAGTCCGCGAGTTTAATTATTCGTCTAGTGCCGGTGTTGACATGCAATCATTGATCCAAACACTGAACGAGGCAGCCCCAAAGTCCATCTTTGTGTTTCATGCCAGCGCGCACAATCCAAGCGGCTGGGACTACAGTCCAGAACAATGGAAACAGATCGGTGCTATTATGAAAGAGCGACAGCTATTCCCCCTCTTTGACGCCGCGTACTTGGGATTGACCTCTGGCGACTACGATCGCGATGCATTTGCCATCCGTTATTTCGCCGATGAGCTTGGTCTTGAGATCGCCGTGTGTCTTTCGTTTGCCAAAAGCATGGGTCTCTACGGTATGAAGATTATTCTAGTGTTATTGTTTCTCTGTCCAATGTTAACCTGTTTCAAACGTTGTTTAGGCGAGCGTGTCGGATTATGTGCCTTTTCATCGAATACTCCCACTATCACAGCCGCTGTCGAGTCAAGTTTGGCACGAATGATCCGTGTTGAAATATCCAACCCCCCAGCATTTGGCGCGCGCATTGCAGCTGCGGTTCTGGAAGACGAGGAGCTTTATGCGCAGTGGCGGAAAGATCTCGTCACGATGAGTTCGCGAATCGTGGAAATGCGCTGGCAGTTATATCAAGGGTTGACTGAGCTTTGTATGCTTTCCGACCCCTTGTTTTTAAGTTTTCATATGGAATATTTCTCTGATTGTTTGTTAGGCACCCCGGGAGACTGGAAGCGCATCACCGAGCAAAAGGGAATGTTCTGCATTCTTGGTCTCACGCCGGATCAAGTACACCATTTACAAAGTAAGTGGTAAAAACACATTTAAAGTGGAAGTTATTTTCCTGAGATGGGTAGTTGACATTTGTATAGAGGAATACCATATCTATATGGCGGAGAGCTCGCGAGTATCAATAGCGGGGCTTAACGGGTCGAATGTTCGGTACGTGGCCGAATGCATAAATCAGACAGTGAAGCGATAGGACTATTGGCAATAGGATATGACAGGTTTCAGATATGAAGATAGTTGAGATAGGAAATCCCAATCCTGGGCAATCCGGGGCTGTTGCTATCATATCGATATGTAAAACCTAAAATCCTCGGGAATCTGATAAGCCCGTCCACACAAAAATGGAGCTCCACCAGGAAAATGTCCACCTCCACAAATTCCGGGGTACAGCTTGGAGCTTGGCTACTTCCCCATAGGCTGCCAAATGTCCTATTGATAGCCCAATATCAGAGGATTTAAAGAGGAAGCCATGGCTTCATGATTCTGGCATTCGAAGGTTATACAGGCATGAACTGAGACACCATGTCAAACGATATGAAGCTATCCGAGGTTCCATCAAAGCGTGATGCAGAGCAAGCGGTCATGGACATTCAGGATGGAGACCTGAAGCAGCAAGAGATCAAGGACCTCGATCCTGCCCTCCAATTCATGAACGCAGAGGAGGTTGAATATACCCCCGACGAGGCCAAGAAGGTTCTATCCAAAATCGATCGATTCCTCATGCCCTTGCTCTGCTGGGTTTATTTGATACAGTTTGCCGACAAAACATCATTGAACTATGCCTCGCTTATGGGCATTCGGGAAGACACCAATTTGGCTCCCAACTCGCAGCAATACAGCTGGGTGTCGAGTATTTTCTATGCGGGATATATCTTTTGGGAGTAAGTCTGTTCTCCGCTATTGCTTTCTACATGTTGCTCATGTCTATGCTTAGATTCCCCACCACTTATCTGCTTCGTCGCCTGCCTCTGGGCAAATATACCTCGGTCAATATCGTGCTCTGGGGTATCGCACTCGTCTGCCATGCAGCCACTCATAACTATGCGACCCTGCTGTGCGTCCGCTTCTTCCTTGGCGCATTCGAAGCAACAGTAACGCCAGCCTTTGTCTTGTTCACTTCCTGCTGGTATAAACAAGAGGAACAAGCCAGACGCATGGGCTTTTGGCTTAGTTGTAACGGATTGGCCCAGGTGCTTATTGGACCCATTGCCTACGGCCTAGCGGGGGTAAGTGGAACTACCATTGCTGTTTGGAAAATCCTCTTCTTGGTATTTGGCCTGCCCACTGTCATAACTGGTATAGTGTATCTTTGGTACATGCCAGACAACCAGATTCAGGCCCGGTTCTTGAATCACCGTGAGAAGCTTATTGCCATTGATCGAATTCGGGGCAACTTCCAAGGAATCGGCAATCAATCATGGAAATGGCCACAATTTTTTGAAGCGTTCCGCGACCCACGTACCTATCTCTACGTGCTATTCTCGCTGCTGATGAACATTCCCAACGGGGGAATCACGACCTTTGGCTCAATCATCATCAGCTCCTTTGGTTTTTCTGACCGCATGTCCCTGATTTTGAACATGCCAATGGGCGTCGTGGACATTATCTGTAAATTGGGATTGACCTATCTCTCCGATCGTTTCTTTGATCGCACCCTCTTTGCCATATTCGCCATTCTGATTCCCATGATCGGCGGTATCATGATGACTGTGATCCCCCTTGACGCCAAAGCCGCCTTGCTGATAGGATACTACTTGATCGGTGCCGCTGGAACTGCCTGGTGTCTCGTGATGGTGATGATTTCCAACAACACCCTAGGATATACCAAGAAAGCAACAGTGAACGGCCTGCAGATCGTGGCATATGCAGCCGGAAACTGGATCGGTCCTCAAACATTCCGTTCAACCCAAGCGCCTGAATATTTCGATGGCAAGCTGATGGTCGCTATCATGTATGCTCTAGCAGCAGTCACTTTGGTAGCAATTCGGGTGATCAACATCATGGAGAACAAGAGACGCGACCGCAGGGCGATCGAGGACCCTGATACTGCACATGCTACCCCTGGTTCTGAATTCCTGGATATGACAGATTTCGAGCAGCCAGCCTTTCGCTATGTGCTGTGATTTTCTACTCTTCGCCAAGGAATCGTGGTATCTTTGTTATCTTTCATTCGAGTCTTACTTGTCTTAGCTTGGGCTTCTAAGGTGGAATATTTGTATTTAACCAGCGTGTGTCATGTTAGGGTTGGGCTTATAAGATACTGCTAAAATAGTGAAAACTTCAAGCTGTACAGCTCTTGTTTGAACTACTGTATTCTTGTAATCACCTGTAAGCAAAACCTTTCAATAAACCAAGTAGACTTCAGCGATCATCCCAGCCTATCCTCCAGTTTGAACACTACGCGACTCAGAACCTGGGCTCGAATGAAAGAATATATATTGACAAATGGTTTGAGAGGAATATATGATAACAACTAGAATGGAATTTTATTGCAATATCTCTGATATTGAAACTGTCCAATCAGAGGGAATAATATATGACAGAATGAATATGAGACATAGGTAGATCAGGGGGCTCTGGATCATAGCGGTGAATGGAGATTGCCTCTTGGTGTTCTGCGGTGGCCTGCATATCCAAGCTAGCCTAGAGCAGCCCTAATTGAATCTGGGCTGTTTGCACGGAGTACTAGACCCGATGGTGGAATGCACAATGCAGTACTTTTGACCGCTTCTCATCATATGGATATCATTCAACATTTCTGTTCTGGTAAAGAGATGTTTCCCTACAGCCTCCGTCTTTGTTCTGTGCGTCGAGCTCTTAACTTTTGATTAGCTGGAGCCCAACTCTTTGAATATTTATCGAATATTATTCACCCTGATACAATAGAGGGATAATACATTTTGTAAAAGAAAGAAATATAATGTGTCTAACTTTGTACACCTTTATACCTCCTCTGCCATGCTCCGACTGGCGGCCACACTACCGTTGGCAATAGGAACAAACGACGGCATGACCGTTGATTGATCAACGCTTGATTCTTTTGGCGCCCCAGGGACTCCATACCCTCCACCACCAGGGGTTTCAATGACAAACCGGTCTCCAGATTGAACGCGGATCGAATTTTTGCCACCAACGGAGATATGCCGGCCAGCCTTAGTGATCCATGTGTTCTTCCCGCGCTTGCCATCAGCGCCGCCTGCCATACCATAAGGCGCAAAGCTGCGGCGTTCGGAAAGAATGGACACAGACATTGGCAGCCGCAGCTCAACGTCTCTGATAACGCCTTCGCCTCCGGGATACATCCCGGCGCCGCCACTCCCGTCACGAAGACAGAAACGACGCAGAATCACCGGATAGCGGCGCTCCAGTGATTCAGGATCTGTAATGCGTGTGTTGGTCATGTTGGTATGCACGCCGCTTGTGCCAGCCCAGCTAGGGCCTCCGCCACTCCCGCCAGCGATGGTTTCGTAGTATCCGAACCCATTCTCCCCATCATTCCCGAAGGTGAAATTATTCATGCACCCTTGACTGGCAGCGCAGACCTTGAAGCTCTTGAAAATGACGTCCACGATACGTTGCGAGGTCAATACGTTACCCGCGCATACTCCCGCTTCAAAACTGGGCCGCAACAGTGACTTGTCAGGGATGATAATCTGTACAGGTTTGATGCAGCCTTGGTTGAGGGGAATGTCTGAGTTAACCATACAACGCAAAGCAAAGATGACTGCCGAGTTGCAGATCGCAATTGGAGCATTCCAGTTTCCTATAGTACATCAGTTATTGAAATTTCTGTGGTGAGCCCTCAGAATAAACATACCATAAACCTCTGGACCTGTTCCTGTAAAGTCGAATATGGCGGAACCATCTGATGGATCAATGGTTACTTTGAGCACGATCGGGGTCCCGTCGTCCATGTAGTCGACCGCGGATATCTCCTCCCCATTGTGATCATGGGCAAGGCGCTTCAAGAGATTCCGCACGGCAAGCTCAGCCGAGTCTTGAATTGCGCGCATGTACATCTGTTTCAGTTAGCCTGGTGCTCCGTTGTAGCATTCCGTCATCAATAGTAATTACCTGAACCACATCCATAGAATATTCCTGGATCAGTTGCCGCACGAGACGGATGCCACAGTGGTTTGCAGCAACCTGCGCCTTCAAATCGGTGACATTATCCTGGAAGCATCGTGATCCACTGGAGCCTGGGAAACGCGCAGGCTCTACGCACAACATGCGGTGAAGCTCTTCCTCGTCGAAATGGCCAGCGCGCACCAGCAGGTATGAATCAAAGACCGCGCCCTCTTCAGACAGAAGCTTTGACAATGGTGGCATTGAGCCAGGAAGGATGCCTCCGACCTATGGATAGTATGTTAGCATATAAATTATTCGGGGTACAAAGAGAACTTACGTCCGCGTGGTGACCGCGCGAAGCAGCCCAAAATATGATATCTTTTCCATCAGGGTCAAAGACAGGGGTAATAACGGTGAGGTCAGGAAGATGAACACCTCCAAATGCTGCATGACAATGCGTTAGCTGCTAGGATCACTCTCGTATTTGGTTGGAGGCATCTACCTGGTGTATTGGAGAGCAACACATCACCATCCTGTAGTTTGCCCTGCCACTCAGCAATCTGTGATCGGACTGCAAAGGCCATACTTCCAATCATGGCGGGTACATGGGGCGCGTTGGCTACCAAGTCTCCTTCGGGTGTGAAAATCGCACAAGTGAAATCCAACCGCTCTTTAATATTGGCACTGATGCTAACGTTTTGTAAAACACGTCCCATTTGCTCTGCAACGCCAAAGAACCGATGGCGGAAAATGGAAAGCTGAACTGGGTCGATGACTTCTGCGCTTGTCAGTTTCGGACCTGCAGAGCTCACGTCCAAGACCAGTACATCTTGGTTCAATGTCGCCTTTGAGTGCGGGCTAACCAATATTGTCTGGGTTTTGTCAATCACAAGGGCCGGTCCTGATATCTGGCACCCATCGCTCAAATTGTCAAAATGGTATACCGGTGTGTTCACCCATCCCATTGGACTGAAGTAAGTAGATTCCCATGATTTGGGAACAGGGGCCACTGATCCAGACACGAGTTTGGGATGGGAATTCAACGATTTGGTTGATGCCCCAGAGAACACACTGGAGCCAATTGCTCGAACGCGAATAGTATCAACATACACTGCGCGGTTGGTCGGAGTGAATCCAAATTGCTGATGATGAGCTTTGATAAATTCTTCCCGGGGATCCTCAGAGTTATCCAGGGAGACCATGATTGAAGTCTCGCTACCATCGTATCTCATATTCAGGAAGCGGTGGGTCTGAACAATGTTGAATGGTTGCATGGATTCATTGCCTCTGGCGATATCTGTGAGAATTTCCATGTCACGGTATATCGTTTCGGACGTAGAATCGTCAAAGGCTTTTGCGCATACCCGCTCTTCCTCGTGCACGAGATCTGCCAATCCAATTCCATAGGCAGAGAGGATAGAGGAGTATTTGTGAATCAAGACTTTCTCAATTCCCAGGGCTTCGGCGATAGCGCAGGCATGTTGGCCTCCTGCACCACCAAATGATGCGAGGTGATGCTTTGCAACATCGTGACCCTTGGCTTCGGTCAAACTTCGAATAGGTCCGCACATTGCTGAGTTGGCGACCTGGAGGAAGCTGCAAGGAACTCATTATTAACCAAATCTGATGCTAGTATTCTGGATATCACTCACCCATCTGCAACCTCTGCCCACGTCATTGATTTACCCGTCTCCTGGTTGATAGCTTGAGTGAGATCTTTGAACTTGGCGAGAACAACCTCTCTATCCAATGGTTCATTCTCATTAACACCAAACACTGAGGGAAATTCCTCTGGGATCAACCGTCCCAGTGCCAGATTGGCATCGGTGACAGTCAAAGGACCTCCTTTACGGTAGCAGGCTGGCCCAGGGTTAGAGGTGGCACTTTCAGGTCCAACTGACATGAGACCATCTCTCCACGCCAGTATACTTCCCCCGCCAGCCGCGATAGTATTCACATTGAGCTGTGGGGCTTGGATCGCGATCCCAGCAGTCGTTGTCCCAAATATGTGATCTAGTTCGCCGTCGTATCGACTGACATCAGTGCTGGTGCCTCCCATATCAAATCCAACGACCGGGATCTGATCTTCTGCGTCGAAACATGTTTGGGAAAAGCCGATAACACCTCCCGCCGGTCCAGAGAGAATAGAGTGCAGCCCAGAAAGGTTCGACGAAGGGACCAATCCACCATCGGACTGCATGAACTCCAATCGCGTCCCGGACTGATCGATATTAGGGAAATTCTTCGAGAATTGTTGCAAGTATTGTTCAATGTTTGGAGTCAGGTATGCGTCGACTACCGTTGAATTTCCGCGAGGGACAAGTTTTGGTCGTGGGGAGGTTTCATGTGAGAGAGATATATATCTGAACCCAATCTCGAGCGCCAATTCACGAATCTGTAACTCATGAGTTGGGAAGATGTAGGAATGCATGAGGCACACCGCCAGCGAGCGGAAACCTTGTTTATATATATCTTCCAGATAAGTCCGAGTACTTGCCAAGTCGATAGGCTGGAGCACTTGGACAACCTCACCAGAGGTACCAACGATGGATTCGACCGGCTCTGGAGATTGCAGTTTCACATTACGGAGATTTGAGTCACTGCATGTCGCAACTGTAACGCGCTCTTTGACTTCAAAGACGTCTGAGTAAAGCGGTTTTGATCGTCGAATTGACAGATCGAACATGTATGGTCGGCTCTGGTTGCCAATATACAAGATGTCCTTGAAACCTTCGGTAACAAGTAAGGCTGTGCGCTCGCCTTTGCGCTCGAGTAGCGCATTGGTTGCAACCGTTGTGCCCATACGGATCCATTCTGTTCAATTAGTAAGATAATTAAGCATTGTTTGGACGATAACTTACCAACATCCTTAAGATCTAATTCAGAGCCTCGTGGAATTGAAGTTTTATAGTGTATCTCCAAAACGCGGCGAATCGCCTCAGTTGGCGCGTCGGGATAGTTCTTGGGGTCGACAGACAAGATCTTCACGAGGATATCGTCTCCGTTGATCACTTTGCAGATACAATCGGTGAAGGTTCCACCGCGATCTGGTACTAGTCAATACTACACCAGGAGATCAGAGGGGTCAACACTCACCAATTGAAATGCGCAATGGCTTCTTGTTGGTTCCTTCAGGCATATTGGATATGATTACAGACTTGGTAGAGTATGATAGAATTGGTGATCAACTGGGAGGCAGGGGGTAAGTGTTTCTATTAGAGGTCTTAGGTGGCTTATCATTAAAGTACAACTCCATGACTACACAAGAATTGTATGCAGATTGACGACTATCCACTTCGCGCATCTCTCCGTAGTGGAGATGGTGGAAGAGAGAGAGAGTCCTACCGTGATAAGAAGTGGAGTGGTGGAGCTCCACTCAGAGCTACACCCTGGAAAAGCGCGACTCAGATTGTCACGGATTGTCCACCATCTGTTCTGTAAACCGAAGCACAAAATGTAAGGAAATGTACGCTAACGGGAGGAGTCTCATAAATGCATCGATGCCGCGCCCCTACATCTCCATGATTTGATGAGCGAAGCACTCTGATCATCTATCTACGTTATTTATCCTGCGTCTTCCGCCCAAAATGGGATCTATCGGTAACTATCATGAGATCAAGGCCAATGGAGTTGAGAATGGGGTCAAGCCTTATGAAATCGTGGAAAAGCCAAGCCGATACCGTCGCAAAATCCGTATCATCGTGATCGGAGCTGGCGCGAGCGCGTTGAACTTTGCCCATGACATCGACACAAGCTCCTTAGATACTGAACTGGTTCTTTATGAAAAGAACCCAGAGATAGGCGGTACTTGGTATGAGAACCGCTACCCCGGATGTGGATGCGACATACCCTCCGTCAACTATCAGTTCTCATGGGCTCCCTCCCCCGACTGGACCTCCTTGTAAGTGCAATCACCCGTCTTGTCCAAATTGATAAATGGTCATTGGACTTATGGATTGGTAGTTACTCGGGTGCGCCCGAAATCTTGAAATATTTCAAGGACGTTGCCGACAAGTTCGGGCTTCGGAAATATATTCGCCTAGAACACAAGTTGGTAGGCGCGTTTTGGGATGAGCAGGATCAACAGTGGCATGTAAAAATCCAGAAAGGAGACAATCCTGAAGATGTCTTTGAAGACAAAGGTCACATATTGATCAACGCAAGTGGTGTGCTGAAGTGAGTCTCTTTTGCTTTTCCGGTTGCATGATGATGAGACTGACGTACTCCAGTAAATGGAAATGGCCTGCAATCAAGGGCTTGGAATATTTCCAGGGACCTAGACTCCACAGTGCACACTGGGACGACAATGTTCAATTGCAGGGGAAGCGTGTGGCAGTTATCGGCTCAGGCTCCTCTGCGGTGCAAATCGTTCCGAGCATTCAGCCAAGTGAGTTTCGCTGATTCAAAGCGCGGGAAAAAAAGCATATTAACGGCCAATTCAGAGGTAGCATCTCTCAAATGCTTCATTCGCAGTGCCTCGTGGGTGACTGCCGGCTTTGGTCAACGATTTGCAGGAAAAGGGGGATCCAATTTCAAATGTAAGAGTTCCCTCACGCAGGCCCCATCAAACCAAAATCCGAAATACTGACAATGACAGATAATGAGAAGCAAAAAGAGATATTGCAGAACGACCCCCAGAAATACCTGGCATATCGCAAGAAGATTGAGTCTGAGCTCAACTCCCGTTTCCGATTCATTCTCAATGGATCCGAGGAGCAAGCAAATGCGCGAGCTGTAAGATTCCTGCCTTGATTCAGTACACCTCTGGCCGTTTCCTGACAAGCTGAACCCTTTTAGTTCGCGGAGAAAGATATGCGGTCTAAGCTTGCCGATCGTCCAGAAATTGCAGACTCGATTGTTCCCAAGGACTTCGCAGTGGGCTGCCGAAGACCTACACCCGGAAATGGATATCTCGAGGCTCTTTGCAGCGAGAACACCACCGTCGTCAGTCAATCAATTGAAGAGATTACCCCCAAGGGCATTAAGACTGCGGACGGTGTTGAGCATGAGGTCGATGTTATCGTGTGTGCTACCGGCTTTGATGTTAGTTGGCGGCCATCGTACCCGACAATCGGCCGGAAATCTCGCAGTCTGAGTGAAGAATGGAGAGATATTCCAAGGAGTTACCTTTCCATCTCAGTTCCACACTTCCCCAATTATCTCAGTGAGCCCTTCCGCGCCTTCAGCCCTCAAGTGTGGGGATACTAATTCGTGCTCAACAGTTTTCAACGGTCCCTTCGGCCCCTATGGTCATGGAAGTTTCCTGCCAATCACAGAGACCCTATCAAGACACTTCCTCCAGATGCTCGAGAAAATGTCATCGGAAGGTGTGACATCCTTTGAACCCAAAGCTGAGGCAGTTGCAGATTTCTTTGAGCACCACCGAAACTTCATGCCTCGTACCGCTTGGACATCTCCGTGTCGCTCTTGGTTCAAGCAGGGAACGATCGATGGGGAGGTGATGATGTGGCCGGGTTCGAGAATTCATTTCTTTGAAACCATGAAACAGCCCCGTTGGGAAGATTATAACCTCAGTTATACAACCCCCAATCGGTTTGGCTATCTTGGCAACGGCTTTGCCGCACGCGAATTTGATGGAAGCGACCTGTCGTGGTATCTGGGTACGATTGACGGGAATGAGAAAGCACATCTCCCCGACGAAGACTTTGAGGATTTCATGGTTTAGTGAACTCGGAGACAGATGGACTAGTACATTTCTGTTGAGCCAGTAAGGCGAAAGACCGGAGGGGGAGAGTTGGATTGTGGAGAAGACGAACTACCAGAACTGTCTGTTCGCTATCTATCCTGGGCTGTGGCCTTATCTCCTAAGCGCCCACGCACTTCCAAGGTTCGTCTCAACACTTTTGAAGTAACACATATTTGGACATTATTAGTTTTTAAAGCAAATGAATTTTGACACATTGTATAAGAAGAGGTCTAGTAGCTTTACATGTCTTCTTAACCAACTTCGTAGATGTCCTTCCATAGCTTTTCTAATTTTTTTTTCTATATACTACGTAAAGTGGACTGTTCGGACGAATACTAGAGAAAGTACATCAGACACAATTTGGATGCAAAACACAGGCAAATTCAGGGGGAAATTGGATCATGGCGGTTAGCAGTGATTCGGGCATAGCCCGCATATCGACACCAGTTGACGATGTGATATTCGAAGTATAGTCGCTGTACGTAGTAGTGTATCGTGCATAATAGTGGGATCCTGCATTTCAACGTGTCCGAATAGCCAAATATGGATATGAACTTTTATTTGATGTAGTGAGCTCGAACTCTAGAACTGAAAGAAGCAAATGATATGCAAAATTCTTTTTATATTCAATTCCCGATACACCATCTTGATAACTTAAGTACAATAGTCTATCGTAACGTCCACTGCTCGACTACATCAGCCAAGCTATCTTCATCTCCAACATTGCCCGGAAAAATGATCAATGGTAGCTCAGTCCATTTGACTTTCCGTCCTCCTTGATCCTGACTCTTTAGATCTTCCTCACTCTGGCACCACCAGACGGGAACACCAGGCGCCGCCTGGCCCAGCACTCTTGCGCGTTTCATAGCTATACCAGCTGTCGCTGCATCAGATGATGTCACACCTCCCTTCGCTAGCACATATCGGGGGCAAACGCCCAAGTTGCGAACAATGTGTACCAAAGCATTGGCGGCCAAGTTGTTGATGTCCAAGTTCGTTATTCTTTTCGAAGTGTTCGGTGCCCAAGAATTGACAGAATCCAGTGTCACAAGGTCTCGACTGGTCATCACCAGCACATCCTTACCACCTTGTAGATCTCCTGACGCACGTGTAACAATGTCTTGCAGCACGGGTGAGTGACGAAGCATTGTGGGAATGTCGGGGTATTTCTGGAGCTCGATCAATAGGGCTGGCACTTCCACAGTGAGAGTTGTTAAATTGCCCCCTGATCTTTGGATCAATGATTGAACCTGGTTGGTGGACTTGGGAACATAAGAGCCCGCTATGATCAGTCCTCCAGTGCGTCTCATGGGGTTGAATGCTGGGATCTGTCTCGGCAAAATGACCGATTTTTGTGGGATCCCGAGGCGACTAGATACGAAGCTCGCTCCTGTTCGATAGGCAAAACGGAGTCGGTGCTTTTTGCGTACTACAAGTGTGAAGTTAGTTTGAAAGAACTATACACTATAAAGGCACCAGAAAGAAACAAGGATGGTTACCTTCCAATAACGCCAGGCTGAACATAAGCATATCTTCCGCCTGGATTGCATTAACGATCAGGATTCCGCCTTTGGGCACGAGAAGCAACTTTCGCTCGATTGCAGAAACTCCCCCGAGTCTAATATCCTCCAAAGTGACAGACAATATGTCTTTGCTGGAAAATCGCGATCCTGCTTTTTCACGAACCCACTGTCTGAGATTTGAAGATCTGTAGCCAAAGGTTCTATCCTTGGCAAATGGAGTCTTTGCGGCGGGGACGAGGGTATCTCGGTCACCCACGTATTGTACGTCGTCGATGGTATAGCGAACACCTGGTCCAAAGAATGGTGCGAGAATCCATGCATCCGGGGAGCCAACCGTATCAATATGCGATTCAACTTCTTCCAGGAAATGGCCACGCAAGGTAGAGTCTCCCCGAAGGACAACTTCGAACTTTTTACCAGTCATATCAGCCGCCCGAGAAACGTTTCGCAGTATTTCACTGATTAGCATGCGAGCTTCGCTGGGAGGCAAAGCACGACTGTTGGTCAAAATGAAAAAGCCTCCACTCTCTGACTGAAACTCTGAGGCCAGAAGATCAACATCCCACATAGTGAGGACATTGATATCGTGGCACGTCTGCGTTCCCGTTGGGTCATCATCAAGAACAACCAGCTTGAAGTCCTGCTCAGCCCGTAAATGATCTTGGATACCGTGTAGGAGTTTTTCAGCGTTGTGCTCCAGATTAGGTAGTTTTGAGGACAATTCCGAGAGGGGAATGGGGTCATATTCGGTAATATGCAAGGGATCAGCCGAAAGATTTGATGTTGTCCACAACTTGACGAGGGCTGCTTGGCCTTCCTCGCCCAGGCCATACGTCACAGCCTGCTGTAGCAGCTGGAATGTAGTAGCTGTGAGTTGAAGAGGATAATTATGCATTTGGGCAAGGGTCATGACTTCTTTCTGTCGATTTGGTCAGTCACGTCGATCGAAGCTCTGAAGAGGAAAGACCTACCAGCTTGTTTCGTGTCTGTGTGATGGTGTATCCAGATGATAGATCGCCAGCCAAAATTCTTGAGGCAACTATTTTGAAAGACTCGCTAGCACCAGCGGCATTTGAAATAATTGATGTGAGAGTGTTGGTCGAAATACCGAGTTTCTCTCCGAGGGCCAGAGCTTCAACCGCTGCTAAGGTGTGGACAGTCTCCAGTAACTGGCAAATCAACTCCGACGCGCGCACATTATCAGAGCTCTGGGAGTGTGCTGCTTCCGAAACCAGAGATGGAGTTTGTGCTACAAAAATTCGAACAATACTGGCATCGTCGTCTTTTTCATATCCCATCCGCGCCGCACATTGATAAAGTCGTTCTGTCGCAGACGCAATATAAAGAGGGAAGTCCTGAAGGAGACCTTCCGAGGTCACAATTCGCTGGTGTAGGTGTCAGTGGAAGAAATTTAATGACTACCTAGGCGTTACTAGGGGCAGAAAGCTTACCATATCCTTGACAAATATACTGATAGCAGAGTGAGGTGTCCAGTCGTTGGAGAGCATATGAGGTACTCGATTCTCAAACATCCAACTACATGCTGGACCTTTCAGAACGTTCTCATATAATTCCTTTGTGTTCACTCCCAATGTTGCAGCTAGCCCCATTGCCTCTGCGGAGACAGCAATATGAACACCGGCAAGGTGCTGGTTCACAAGTTTGACCTTGTTCGCGGCACCTAGCCCTCCCTCAATCTCGTACAAATTCTCGCTCATTGACCTCAAGATTGGCTGAGCAGTATTCAAACCCCCCGTCGGGCCCGATGACAAAATGGTCAGCATCCCTTGAGCGGCGCGTGTGGTTCCACCAGAGACGGGACAATCCAACAACTGTATATCTGGTCTTTGGAACTCTTGGTGGATGCGGCTCGAAATTTCCACCGGAAAACCTGGCGCAACAGTTGAGCACAATATGACAATCGCGTTCTGTGTGAGGCCGAACACTGCGCCCGTTGAGTCGGCGAAAAATGCATACTCGGTCTGCGTAGAGTTCGCAACCATGCAGATAACAAACGAGGCATCTTGGACACATTCCTTTGGACTCTCAGCGGCCGCACCACCCATGGCGAGTAGTTTCTCTAGGGCCATGGGGTTGACATCGAACCCGGTCACAGCGAAACCGTCTTCGAGCAAGTGTACGGCCATCCCCATCCCCATAGCACCCAGCCCGATGAAGGCAACCTTTGGCTTAGAAGACATTCTCATCAAAACTTTCATTTGTATGTTTGAAGCGGGTTGATGCCGAATTGGGGGATTGGTAGATAGAACAGTGAGGGCATGCGAAATCCACTGTTCTATTTAGACCTGATGAAGTGACGAAACCTGCAATTTTTTCCCATCAACAAGTTCGGGAAATTGGTTTGCCATGCTAAATATTTCATTGTCGCAACTATATCCAAGTCACTAGATCTAATTGCGTAAGGTAGAGGCCGTTGACGGAGGGAAAATGAGCTCCACCACTCCACCACTCCACCATTGTCCCCTCCACTCTCTCCCGCCAGTCCATCTCCCTTTACTACCAGTTCTTATCGACTTCGCATAGAGAGAGGATTATGGTAAAAAAATGTATGTACTGAACTTGACTTTATTGTCGCGAGACTTCTGATCCGCGTTTCCACGTTATCGGTAGGCCGGGATTATTCCAAGGGGCATTGAACGTGGTGTATTGTGATACATAGTACTTCCATTGAGAGTAGCTCTGCCAGAAATTGTAGGATGAGCTGCCAATTGATTGCCCTAATACCAGGTGGCGTAGTCATTTATGAAGATATTCAGCTGTTCCTGGTTCCTGAAGGCTGCACGTGACTCAGTGCCGTGCTGACATCTACTGGGCGCCTGCGTCCTGGGGCTGGGCACCACAAAAGCGGAGATATGAAAGCCCCACCCGTATGTAGATGCATGGACATTATATTGTCCTTACACCAACATGGCGGATATTCACGAAAATATTGCGAAGAATGATGCCGCGGTTGAGGTGATCTCAACTTCACAGCCACATCCCACCTTGGAGGAGTATGAACGGCTCTTCGGCGTCGACGAAGACGCATATGAGCAGCCAACCACCACTAGGAGAGAACTTTGGTCGTATTACCTCTATTACAATGGAGATAACGGCGTTGGCCCGGGATCATACAGCCAAGCCCTGTAGGTACAATGAGCCACTAGAGTTCCCCGACTAATCCAGTGAAGTTTCCAGTGGGCCTTAAATGGCGCCGGACATCAACCTGGCTCGAGTCCACCCAAAGCATGCACCGATTCATCGGCATGTGTGGTACCATGGGCCGGAGGAACGAGATCAGTATCTTCAGTGGTCCTTATTGCCAATGGCCTTTGCTTCACTTTCATGACAGTGATATTCGTCTGGCTAGGAAGTGCTGCGGACTATGGAACATTCGGCCGATGGCTTCTTCTGGCATTGACGGTGGTCTGCTGGGCACTGCAGTATGGTATGATGTCCATCCGACATCCGAGCCAGTGGCCAACCGCGATGGGATTATACGTTGTGGCATACATTGCCTACGGCGCGACGCTGGTATTTTACGCCGCTGTATTCCCACGTCTGGCGCGGTATACCCCGCATGTGCGCAAAGCGAGAGAAGAGGATCTCAGAGAGGGTAAGATCGACCAAGAGGAATATGATGCTATTGAGTCACTGGAAAGAAATCATATCAGGTGAATTAATCTTTTTGGGCTCCTATTGGGGATGTCGCTGACAATAGTAGCAACATTTCAACTGCACACAGCAATATTGGATACTTACTCACCCTCGTGCTTAATCTGAGTGTTCTACTTCCACTCCAAAACAAGAGTTTCTCGAATAACTTGGCACTCTGTCTTACTAACTCATGTAGGCTTTCTGGGAAATATACCTAATAGTCGAACTATCTGACCTTCTACAGATTGGGTCGTTCTTGGCATCTGGTGGTTTATTTTCCAACAGAAAAGGCCAGGCCCGAAGATACCAAAAGGGTCAAACTACACCACCATTGGGTTCAAGCAGATCTGGTTGGCCATTCGAGAAATCAGGTCGCTTCCACAGACATTTCTGTACTTTTTCGCCTATTTCCTTCTTGCCGATGGTCTCAACACAACTGGTGAGTTTTTCCGTATTTTCTTGGTGCAAATGAGACTCGTACTTCTATAGATGTAGATAAGAGAACTCACTAACACTAAATAGGTACTCTCGTCAGCATTATCCAAAACGACTCTGTTTCATTTTCGTTCTTGCAGATTACATATCTCGGCATTACCCAAGCTGCCTGCTCGATCACCTCAACTTTTGGTTTTTGGTATATACAGCGGTATTTCAAATTTAAGACAAAGACCATGTTTTTGTTCACCAATTTTTTCACCGTCCTGATCCCCTTTTGGGGCATGCTAGGACTTTGGACTCATCGCATCGGGTATCACAATAGGGTATGTATCAAGTTCCAACCGAGAGTTTACAGCTAACAACCATCGAGTGGGAGTTCTACTTCTATAATGTTGTTTTCGGGCTTTTCCAGGCTCCATACTATGCGGTAGGTGGAAATTTGAATGGTCTCCAGCATGTTGCTACCCCTATAATCTCTAATATTATGCCAGTACGCCCAAACGATGATCAGCGAGCTGATGCCACGCGGCTACGATAACATGTTCTTCGCCCTTTTTGGAATAACTAATCGCGCCGTAAGTTAGCTGTATTTGGTGCTATATTGTGTCCATTTCACTAACCTTATAGTCTTCAATTATCGGTCCCAATGTCATTCAAGCCATCATAAACAATACTCACAACAGTTGGATGGGCTTCCCATTTTTGTTCGCCATCTGTGCGGGGGCAATGATCACCATCTGCTTTGTAGACATCAAAAAGGGTCGCGAGGACTGTCGGAAATTCACCGAGCGGCGCAAGATAGACCGTGTTGTGGCAGAGAGTGGTCTAGATCCCGATGATATCGCAAATGGGAAGAAACCTGTCCGCAATGAAGATGTCCCCGAAGTGCACAACGAGCAGACAAGCACTTTAGTGAGGGGGTAAGTGTATATATTCTGGGAACGCTTCAGTTGTTATTCTCTACCTATCTCTTGGTCTCTGTTTTGATCACAACACATTCTCTCATCAAGTCTTCCATAGATATCCCCAACGATGAATCTTCAAGTCTCAACCTTCGGGGGGTCCTGCTGTATCTGTTCGGTCCTCTCCTCGGCCTTACGCTGGTTCCTCTTCTCGGCCTTATCCCGCCATTGATCGCCGAAAACAGTCGTGAGCCATACGCATGCCCCAGACGCAACCAAAAATAGGGCGCTGATGGTACTAAACCATCCCACTCCCATAGCCTCTACCGCTGGAAGAACAAGTCCAGATCCCAGCGCACCGAACACGTACCGGAACAGATAGCTACCGGCAACGACTTCGGCACTCCGGCCGCTAGACTGCATGACATCCAGGCTGTAGGTATTGAGACTAGGGAAACAGAACAACTGCGCCACTCCCTGGAAGAACATTGCAAGAACGGGGACCGGGATTCCACCAACAGCCTTCTCAACCGTCCAACCGTAGACCAAAATACAGCCGGGGATGACAACACCCAAAAATATCAGACAAGACTTCAATCTGTCTTCAGGGACTCGGACACCACCGCGCTTACGGATCCATTTCTTCACAGTATGGTCTGCCCACCTCCCACCCATGAATGTACCAATAATATACCCACAGCCTGGCGCGATATAGAACAGACCCGTCTGGATAGGGCTGGTGAGGTGGAAACGTGGGTTGAGTACGTATCGAATCGGAGTCAAGAGGGAGTACTGGTTCCAGACCAGAGCGCCGGCAGCGAGACCCGTGCAGAAGAGGTTGGGGTATTTGAATAGCATGAGAGCAACCTGGAGTGGAGAGATCCGGTGCCAAAGGTATTTGGCTTTTTGCCACATCGTCTTGTCGGTCATGTCTCCTTTGGTCAGATGCGGGTAGGTTTCGGGGAAGAAGAAGAAGACCAGAAGTGTGCCGGTGCCTCCAAGAGCTGCCTGGAGCCAAAATATCACTCGCCATGAGCGGAAGGTGACAATCACACCCTAAATTTGTAGGTCAGCGGATTGTCTCAGCGCTGCATTTATAGAGCAGACGTACGCCAATGAATGGACCAAAGGCTGGCCCAATTAGGGTTCCTGACAAAAACCACCCCAATGCTGTTGCCCGTGCTCGAGGCTCGTATACATCACCCAACGCTGAGCTCCCAACAACCAAGAAAGATGTTCCTTGAAATGCGGTCAAGACACGGAAAATATAATACGCTGGGAGATTGGGTGCTAGAGCTGTGCCAATACTAAACGCAAAGAACAAGAACGCGCTCACAAGAAAGACCTACTCCCAATTAGCTTGTTCTTTCAAGATGAACTTCTGGTCTGTACCCACCGGACGTCGCCCCCAGACCTGACTGAATGGCCCCCAGAAGGGAGCCGCAATACCCATGAATGCCATGTATAGCGCATTGCTCGCGTTTATCACACTTCCCGTGGTGTTATAGGTCTTTGCTACTTCGGGTATAGCAGCTAATATAGACGTGGAGGAGATAGGTGCCAGGAAAGAGCAGAACGACAGGACACCAACGATGATGGCTTTGCGGGCTGGTGAAAAGCGTAGATATTGTTCCGCATCGACCTCTTGAAAGTCATCAGTGACAGGCATGTCATGGTGCGAAACATGACTCCGCACGTGGTCAAGGCTATTGACAGTTGCTCCGTCTCGTTGTGAACGCTGGGATTGAGATCTCTGGATTTCAGATTCATTCGCCCAGGACTGAGACCGCCTCTCCTCGCTAGAAGCTTTCGAGGTAGTTGGAGACATGGCGGGAATCTTTTAGCAAGAGTTGGACCTTGCTAGCTTGCGGTAAATCAGATCCGATTTTCTCGAGAAAGAAAAAAGATTTCCGCAATTGTTCTTAGTTGCGGCTTCTTTCCGAGATCATGCTCGTCGGGTATATGCGTAAATGTGCGAGAATGCCTTCAATTGGAATTATAGTAGAAAGTAAAGAAATAAAAGTAAATGGATTGAGTCTAGACAAGTCAACGGCAACGAGGTACATCGCAGACTTAAAGCGTGAGTCAGAGAGAAACCTGAATGTCATTTTTTCTATCATATTGCGAGGATCGGCGGCTTGTCTCCGAAGTAGCGTTTGAAAGGCCCCAAACAGAGGGTTTGCTATCGTCTTTTCGGGGTCCATCCGCCCAATCTAGAGGTGACGGACCAATGTGATTCGGGGAGAAAACCGGGAGGGTTGCCGGGTAGGGCAGAGGGGCGGAAAAGAATCCGGGGCTAGGTACCGAGGGTATGTACCTAAGTAGTTTGTGAGGGATTACTAGTATGGTTAGTCCCTACAGAAAAATGATTTAAAACGTACCTGGATCTATTAAATTAGAATCAAATATGCCCTGGAGGAATGTTGGCCGTTTTCAGGTCCAAACTTCTTACAGCCACTGGCCTCGAAGGATGTTGCACAGTCCGATGAAGTACAGTCCGATAAAGTGTGATATGTTGAACAGTGGCCATATTTCACTGGGCATTATATGTGCGTCATCTGATAATGAATGTACTTCTAAAGGAATATCTGGAAAATTCCCCAATCTGATTGTGGCTGTTCACTGCCCATGACGTTATCCCGCTACTGACCGCCAACGACCAACTTCGTCCACCTCTAACACCTCCCCCCACATTTCTTGCTTGTATCTTGGAGATTTCGAGTCCAATCTGAGATATCATTCTTATTCTAAAACATGTCCCCTCAGAGTCAGGTTCCTGCCCATAGCAAGGGCTCATGGACAAGTTTCCTAAAGGCATGCAACCCTATTTGTTTGAGTATACCAGGCTAACAAATTTCTAGTCGATCGCCTCCTTTAACGGTGATCTATCCTCGTTGACCGCCCCTCCCTTCATCCTCTCCACTACTTCCCTCACTGAGTACTCTGCCTACTGGGCCGAGCACCCTGCCCTGTTTGTGGCACCGGCTAAGGAGGCCGATCCCGCGAAGCGTGCTCTCCTGGTTCTCAAGTGGTTCCTGAGCACACTGCACCAGCAATACTGCAGCCGTAGTGAGAAGCTTGGTAGTGAGAAGAAGCCTTTGAATCCCTTCTTAGGAGAGCTGTTTATCGGTAAATGGGACGGCGACGCGGAAGTAGGGGAGACTGTCTTGGTCAGTGAGCAAGTCAGGTATGCGAGGCTACTTCGGTATGGAACTACAACCCACTGATTAAATCACAGCCACCATCCTCCGACCACAGCCTACGCGATCAGCAATGAGAAGAACGGCGTTCAGGTGAGTGGATAAAGATCATAACAACTCCTTGACACGTGCCAATAACTGACAATACACAGCTGCAAGGATATAACGCGCAGAAGGCCTCTTTCTCTAGCACTATCCTCGTAAAGCAGATTGGCCATGCGCTTTACACACTCACCCCGCCCGGATCCAACGAGAAGGAGCAATACCTGATCACGCTACCTAGCCTACACATCGAATCGCTGATCTACGGCTCGCCCTTCGTCGAATTGGAGAAGTCGACCAAGATCGTCAGCAGCTCCGGTTATGTCGCTAAAATCGACTACTCCGGCAAGGGCTGGTTGAGCGGTAAGAAGAACACCTTCAGCGCGAGCCTGTACAAGGAGAGCGAGGGCGAGAAGCACCCCATTTACACGATCGAGGGCCAATGGTCGGACAAGTTCTCTATCAAGGACGCCCGCACCAAGGACGTCGTCGACACCTGGAACTCAAAGGAGAACCCCGTCACCCCGCTGGCCCTGGCTCCCCTCGAGCAACAGGATCTGTACGAGAGCCGACGTGCCTGGAGTGACGTGGCCGCCAACATCCAGAAGGGAGACATGGATGCCGTGTCCGGGTACAAGACGCGCATTGAGACTGCTCAGCGCGAACAGCGCCGCCTTGAGAAGGAGGAGGGCCGCGAGTGGGTGCGCCGTTTCTTCAACCGTATTGAGGAGAGTGCCGAGGACCCCCAGATCCAGCGTCTTGCTAAATTGGCTGATCTCCCTCTCGAGACTGATAAGACTGGCGGTATCTGGCGCTTCGATGCTCAGAAAGCCCTCGGCGCTCAGCCGCCGTACCACAAGATCGGTGGCGTGGGTCTTGGTCTCGCCGAGTAAATTATCACTGGACTTGGATGGTTTTCTTTTGCTCATCTGAATTTGTTTTGGGGCCTTGGTTGCACCACATAGATTTGACTTTTTGGATTCCTATTCTGTACCGTGTCATGTTGCATTTCGGTTGTATATAGTTCCCGGTCGAGGTTGAAGTCAAAGCCACGCACTTGCTTATATGCTTGGACTTGGCGGCTCCAGCCTTCCATTTAATGATATGGTATCTTCAATTATCTTGATGCTTTACATCTTTGAACATAATGAAAGTACATTTACAGGTCGAATGTTGCATGAATGACCGATGTCTAGTACTTCTGACTACAAGAAGCTACTATGTACCATACTAGAACAGTCTCCGTATATAGGTGCCATACTGGATCGTACAGAACATACATAATTCATGACACTTTTGGCCCAGAACGCAACTGAGCATTGGATCTACCTCTACCAGACCCATTCAGCCATACATCATAATCATCGACCAATATTGCACATGGTGAGGAAGCACAAAGACAGAACAACAGGAGAAGTAGATAAAAAAAAAACTGGAAAACCGTCCGCGGAAACAAGTGACACACCGGACCCGAATAGACACCGACTAGGTTATAGCGAGAAAACAAAAAGAAAAACAGAGAAACCTAGAGAGGAATTGGTGAATTTAATACAGAGACCGCATCAGATGGGAGCAGTGGTAGCAAAGAAGAGCAAGACGGCTGAGAGGAAGGGTAAGGAAACGAGAGAAAAAAAAAACAAAAAACATCAAGAAGACAATCCCCCAAAGTAAAGCAAACCAGCCAAGCTCCCCAAAATAAGAGAAGTAGAGATTACACAGATGTTGAGGAGAGAAAGATGAAGAGAAATTGCCTGCGTACTGTCTGTTCTTTTTGACAAGACATGAGGTTTCTTTCCCGGTAAAGTGGACAAAAAACCCAAGCCCCTTTTCAAATCATCCGCAAATGCAACGCCATATGTGTTTGGTGGGTCATTATGTCTCCCCTTCGTTTCTTTTTGTCTTTTTAGTGGCCGTAGTTGCCACCCCAGCCGCCACGACCAGAGTTTCCATAGTAGTTGCCGAAGCCTCCACCGTAGTTGTTAGCATAACCAGAGGCCTGGTGAGTCTGGGTAGCCGCACCCTGGTGACCGAGTCCACCGAGTCCACCGTACTGGGGGTTTAGCTGAGGGTAGCTGCCGAAGGACTGCTGACCCTGCTGACCCTGAAGGGGGGCAGACCAGTCTGTGCCTGGGGCTGACCGGGGACGCTGTTGGTAGCGGATCCGGGACGGTTCTGGGCGAGGGATGGGCTGGGACCGCCGGCCTTGGGGGCTTCAAAGCCCTTGGTCTCGTCGGTGGCAACGGGAGGCTGTCCGGCAATAGGAGGGTTTTGGCCAAAGCTGCCCTGGGAACGGCTGAAAACATCGGACATCCCAGTACCAAAGGCATTGGCGCCAGTGGCAGACTGGTTGTCAGACTGCTGGGCAGAGCCGCTGCGGCCGTAGACTGAGTCACGGGTGGGCATGGCCTGGCTGAAGCTGCCGGTGTTTGCGGGGGAAGACGATTGCTGTTCATAAGAGAAAGCACCGTGGGGCTGGCCGTACATGCCACCCTTACCGGCATAGGGACCATACTGGCTACCATAGCCGTATTGCTGGTTGTGCTGCTGCTGTTGCTGCTGCATGTAGTGATCCTCATAACGGCGAGCATCATCGTACCTTGGGCGGTTAGCGCCACCGTACTGCTGCTGCTGCTGTTGCTGCTGCTGCTGTTGCTGGCCCATCTGGTTCATGTACGAAGCGTAGTGGGGGTTGTTGTAGTAGTTAGGGTATTGGTAGCCGTAGGCGTGCTGCTGCGCAGTTTGGCCAGGCATATGCTGAGCAGCGGGGGTCTGCTGAGTGGCACCGGGGACGGTGGGGTTGGGGGTGTTGTGTCCACTGTTAGTGGCATCAACAGGCCCGTAGCGGTTGGGAGGCTGCGTGGTGGGAATCTGAGCCTGGGCCTCAGCACCAGAGACACCAAATCCGGCGCGGGGACCAGTGGGGGCATCCTGGGTCTGGCCGTAAGAACCGTAGGAGGCGTAGTAGGGGAAACGCTGCTGCTCGGCGGCGTAGAAGGGAGAGTACTCGCTGCCGGTGGTGGCAGTGGGCTGAGCAGGGGCTTGGTTGGCAAATGGCTCTGGAATCTGCGGCTGCGGCTGGCTCACCTGCTGGGTAAAGGGATCGAATGGCTTCTGCTGGGGCTCAGAGTAACGAGCGAAGTCGGTAAAAGTGTCGGCGGAAGCGCCCTGGGGGACCGGGGGCAAGCCAGGAGCAGGACGCCCAGCGGCACCAGTCTCGATCGAGTGCGGTGCCTGAGTCGCGGGGGGAAGAGAGGCACGGGGAGCAACGGGAGAGTGCTGCGGGGGCTGAGCGCGGGTCTCAGCCTCCTCGCGGTTCTCATCAATATCGATAGCGTCACCGTTCAGTCCCATGCTACCGAACTGAACCGCAGCGCGGTCCACTGCGTGGTTGCCGGGCATAACCACAGCCTGCTGCTGTTCCATCACACGGCGTTGAAGACCTGGGGTACGGCCCTGCTTGGTAGCGCTGGGAGGGTAGGCAGAGGAGGGGAATCGGGAGGGAGTAGCGGCAGCGGCGGCCACAGCCGCGGGGTCGATACCACTGCCAACGGTGCTTGCGGCGGTGGCGGTAGGAGCGGGAGCGGATACATCGGGAATCTGTTCGAGGTTCGTCTCGGTCAAATCGCCCTTAGGAGGGTTCACAGCGGTGGTCGGAATGGCAGGGATTACGGGGTGGGTGGGTTTGGCGACGGGGGTCTTCTGGGAGGCAGCGGGGGCAGTCACAGGTTCAGGAGCGGGGGGAGATGGCTCGGCGACGGGCTCGGCGGGCTTCTCGGCGGCGGGAACAGGAGGAGGGGCTTGGGGCTTCTTCTGCACCGGGGGAGCAGGTGGTTTGGCGAAAAGACTCGCCCATCCCTTCTTGGTGCCCTCGGGAATCACACTGCTCTTAGGCTCGGTTGATTCCCATTCGCCTTCAGCCGAAGGCTCTGCAACAGTCTCCTCTGCCTTGGGCGCAGCCCACTCAGATGTGATAGCAGGAAGAGTAGTAGGCGCCGGAGTCTCTACAGCAGTGGACACTGCGCGAGTTCCATTTGTAGCGGCTCCTGCACGGCCTCCGCGACCGCCACGGCCCCGGTCTGCGCGAACACGTCCACGACCCTCTATTCCACCGCGACCACGGGTTCCACGAGCGGAAGCTGCAGTCGTTTCGGTCGAAGCACTCGGGGCCTCCTTGGGCTTAGGGCGAGTCCGGTCTGTGGTCTTCTTCTTGACCTCACCCCACTGGGACACATTACCTGTAAAGCCAGTCAGTCACGGCCCTCGAACCACAAGATTCGATTGATTTCGAGTCGGGAAGATTGGGGTTGACGGGGACTCGACCTTCACTAATGCGCTCAATTGCCTCCAAAAGCTCGCCGTTCGAGTCTTCAAGTGCGAACACCAGATCTTCGTCCTTCCAGTCGGGGAACATTTCCTTAAGAGTGGGGAGAGTGTCGGAGTACTTCTTCTTCATCTGTCCAATTTCACCCTCCTCGAAGGATGAGATGTCTGAGTTGTCATTTGCAGATCTGTTTCCACCACGTCCACCTCTGGAGCTGAAACCGCCACGGCCACCACGGGCGGATACTCTACCCCGCGAGGCGGAGGACCGGTTCTGAATGTCGGACATGTTGATTGATGAAGATGTGTGAGATGGAGAAGTATTGAGGAAGGAGGTCACGATTCGCAGGGAAAGGCTATTGAAATGGAGCACCCTCGCAAAAGAGGAACAGCACCAGAACCACAGGCACAGGGGCCAGAAGAGACGAAAAGAAGAGGTAAAATCAAAGAGATTAATTGGGGGAGAAGGAGAATGCGTTAGGAGATGACAAGATTGAAGAAAGGATCAAAAGCTAACGGGATCTGAGTTGCTTCCCTTCAAGTCTTGGCGTTGCCTGGCTTTTAGCGAGTGGCGCTTATTGGATGCTGGGGGGATTTACAACAAAGGGAGATCTTTACTTTTTAACAATGTTCTAATCTGTTTTGATGTAGAATAATTCGGTTTTTTATATATATCAAATTTACAGATATAGACATTTAATTCTATTCCACTACTTAAATATAACTAATTTTTGTGAATTGTTCCAAGTGTGGTTTCTTTCTACTCGTCATTCACCTTTTTTCACCCTTTGGAAGGGGGACAAAGGAGTTTCACCGCCCTCGTAGATCCTCCCTCTTTACCTTCATGCATCATCCAACATACCATTGATATAAACCTTCCAAACTTTCGACCATCATGAAGGGTACATCTATTTTCCAGTTCAAGTCCTGGCCTAAAATCCACCAACCCTTACCTCGTACTCCACGAGAGTCTCAGCAACTGTTAAATGCCCTCACATCTTCCTTCCGTCGTCAATTAGATGGGGCTTATCCGGCATCAGGCAACAATCATGGCCGACCCCTCTCGAACCCCGAATCATCAGCACATGCAACCGATCAGCATTTGCAGAGCATCCTCGATAACCCTCTTTTCCGTATCATTCCAACCCGACCAATCCTACAAGAACCCACCACATTGCAAAGCGTCGAGGGCCAGCGACGACTAGCCGAAGAACCCATGGCAGTCTTTGATCAAATGGCTGCAACTGGCTCAGTCACTACACTCACAATCAATGATTGTCTAAAGTCTCAACTTCTCCTTTCCAGGTCCCCGGTCGATATGAAAACATCTCGGGTAGCATCCAGGATCGTTGATTGGTATTGGGCATCAGATGGCACATCGAGGCAATCGCTTCTGCGTTTGCGATCAGTGACCACATCTTTGACCAAGTTCATGGTGGCGGAAGGACTGCACAGTACTGTCATGCAGTGGTTGCAAATGCTCATGAGCCATGACCTAGGTAGTCAGAATGGCCGGATGACTGAAGGACTCGCACGGCAGACCTTTAATCATCTCCTTGTTGATTTTATAGATGCAGAAGCCTGCTTCGGAAATGGTTTTGGCTCCGCAATGACACAGTATCTGAGTGTGTGCCAGATGCATTTCCAAAGTGCATCTTCCCATAAGTCAAGGAAACCGATGCTCCTGGCTGCAGGCGCTCACTTGAGCCGTATGGCTATGGAGTACAAACCATCTGGTGAACAGGTACCACCATTAGTGTATGATCAGTTCAGGGATACGGTTTCTGTGCTGTCTCCTCGGTCCTTACTGGTAGCATCTGTGGCTGTCTGTCACCCAACAAATCCTGATCCACGCCCATTCCTCCAATTCGTGGCGAACCTTTCACCAAGCAAATTCCAGGCTTGGAATGAAATTCGGCGTGATGCTTTCTTCGAGATAGGCTCTGAGGCCCTTCGCGTCCTCGTTGACCAGAAGAGGTTCCGTGATATCTCCCGGCTGGAGCAACATATCTCAGAACTGCTACCGGAACAGCCCGCAGCTCCTACTGAGAAGCCACATACTTCGTCTGAAGAGGAACATCTGGGTCGTTTGAATTGGGGTTTTACATGAACCTCTAGTCTGAAACTTATTGAGCCACCACTCTACTCTTGGTAAGTCTCTTGCGCATAGCTAGGGTCTTCAAAGAGCATTCAAGCCAAAAACACCCAAGACGCACAAACATTTGTCTATGTTCTTACTATAAGAGGCGATCACAGGAGGATTCCTGCATTCATATTGGCACACTGCTAAGATACAATTTCTCCCCGCATTCATTTGTGTATTATTACACAATTGAACGCACTTGATGTTCGCCAAACCTTCATTTTCCAAATCACCGAGCAAAGGAAAGCCACTGCCGCTACTCCACTCCGAGTTAGAGCCTCATATTCTTGGCGCTCTTACATTTGCCGAGTTGTATGAGGGAATTAAGTTGCCAGGAAGACTCGGCTGAACCAGCATTTGGAGGTGTGTGATGCACCTGAATGCGATAGTATCAATCCTCAAACTTGCCTTTTCGTCGTACCAATCTACGAGCACACTTATTTTTTTTATACACAACATATATATATATATATACATATATAACCTACTGTCAATAGTGCCTCGGCCATTTTCCTAGACAAGCCCCTTGGGCTCAATGAAGAGCATAACGTTAGCATCTATACACGATCTCCCAACTAATGATAAGATCTGCAGCCTCCCGAGGTCTGTGATCAATGACTAACTCCTAGCAAACCTGTTGTGCTCGCAGCTATCTCTTGTGGAGAACATTGCGTGGCAATTGTAATTCTGGAGCTGGTGAGGCTGTGCGACAGAATGCCGTGGAGAGTCAAGAGGGCTAAACCGGCGAATCAGCCGGTAGCGTCTCCAGTTCTCTCAAGTACGTCACCGCGCGACCTCACCTCGCCCTCCCCTCAAATTAACTGACTCCTCTTTGCTTATTTTTTCCTCATACAACCTCGCCTATCGAAGAATTGCAGTCGCATTGCTTCTGCGAATACCTTCCCTTCAATCTTTACCAATTTACAACGCGCTGCCCCGGCATCTGACATCATCGATCCACAATGGCTACTGAAAGAGTCCCCGTGCACACAAAGGCAGCATCAGGTACGTGGTTTATCTGCCGATGCATACTGTAAAATTCAAGGAGTAATTGGTCTAAGTGGCCCAATTATTTTCTCAAAATATGGTTGCAGGATGGTGTTTCTTTGCTTAACCGTTTGCTTGTAAAATGCATGCCAGCTGCTGACTAAGGGATATAACAGACCAGGACACTGCCCAGCTAGTCAAAGAGCACTCGCATGCATTCCAGAACACATTAAACACAACTCAAACGGATAGCCCGGCTATTGCTGAGACAGAAAATCCCGATATAGACAATGACCTAAAGACAGGGTCAGGGCTTGAGGCACCTAAGCCTACAGACACCAAGCCCGCTCCAGATACCAAGCCACCTGTGACAGAGCCCGCAGGATCTCCCATCGGCGCTATTCCCATTGCCCGCGAGTCGCAGGTTTCAGTAGGGCCCATGAATGAAACAGTGGCAGGCGAAAAGCGTGACATTGATTCAACTGTGACGCCCACTCCGGCACCGGCTGAGGTCGAGGCGCAACAAAAGCCTGAATTGTCGGATGAGCCTGATACCAAGAAGCTGAAGACAGACGAAAAGGCTGCCACGGAGTCCAATGGCACCGCTGCTGCTCCCTCTAGCACAGAAAATGCAGTACCGAAGAAGGCTAGTCGGTCCAAGAAGGATAAGATCAAGGATGCCGTGAACAAGGTTATTCCAGGAGATGGCATTGGTAGCCGGACTCGCAGCCGGACCAAGGGTGCTTGAATAGATTACAGTCACTCTATTTGCAGGTTTGCCGCGTTACTTCGACCACATCATGTTTGCTCCAACTTTGAATCGTATCTATTCATGACTTCTCATCGTGGCTGTACACCCGCTGCGGTAAGAAGAATATCCTTCCCCTGACCAAAATTTGGGCGGGAACGATTTCAAATTTAAGAACAGAAGTTCCACGCAATATATTCCTGATATTGTACGACCTTTCAAAAAGGAAATGTTTATCCACCCCACTAGCATGTAGTATATAGACATTTGCGCTGCTATATCCTCTGATTGACATAGCCTTACCACTCCTTACTCTCCAATGAATCCCAGTGTCATAGTTCTTCCTGGGTACCGGTTATCTTTAGAACAATTTCCTGAATAAAATTGACTCCATAAATCCACGACTCTTTCGGTGGGCTGGGTTTCAGGCCGATAATCGGGACTGAGTCATTTCTCGGAGCGGAATAACCCTTCCATCCCCGCTTATTACTGGAGGGGAAAGTCTGTGTCATTATTGGTGATAGAGCGATTAAATATTTGGTTTCTTTTTCCCTCTTCATCATATTCTAATTCTCTACTTTCAAAATGGCTGGACAAAAGATTTGGCTGCGCGCTGAGACCAAGCCCGCCGAGGCGCGGTCTGCCTGTGAGTAGCTTCAACCCCTACAATGGCGGGGAAGCAATTGACTAATACACCATCTAGTGACCCCAACTACCTGCAAGGCATTGATTGATGCTGGATATGACGTGACTGTCGAGCGGTCCACCCAGCGCATCTTTGAAGGTATGTCTACTCCCCATAATACCCCCGTCCCCTGCCGTTGGGTTCAATGACTGATTCCGTTCTATAGATGAGGAATTCTCCAAGGTATGATTCACTCGGTATTATAGCTCGAACCCGCCCTAAATATCATCAATTATTATAGATCGGTGCGCCTTTGGTCGCGGAGGGATCCTGGGTTCAGGATGCCCCTAAGGATGCCGTCATTCTGGGTCTCAAGGAGCTACCGGAGGATGACTTCCCCCTGGAGCACGTCCACGTCACATTCGCACACTGCTTTAAGCAGCAGGGCGGTTGGGAGAAGGTTCTTAGCCGTTGGCCTCGCGGCAACGGCACTTTGCTCGACCTTGAATTCTTGACTGATGATTCCGGACGCCGAGTTGCTGGTAAGACTCATATCCTGGAGTGTTCTTTTTATGACTCAATTGCTAACTTTGTTTGTTCACTAGCTTTTGGATGGTCCGCTGGTTACGCAGGTATCTATACATAAAGCTTATTGCCTGGCACAATCAATACTAAGACCTGGAACAGGATCCGCTTTGGCCGTGAAGAACTGGGCTTGGCAATTGACACACCCCAACGAGACCTTGCCTGGTGAGGTTCCCTACGCCAACCAAGACCGTCTGGTCGAGTCTGTTAAGGAGTCCCTCGAGGCTGGCATGAAGGTCGCTGGCAAGGCACCCAAGATCCTTGTTATTGGAGCTGTGAGTCTTGCGCAGATCCTCAGAAAGCAATATAAATATTAACAGCGCTATAGCTCGGACGCTGTGGCAGCGGTGCCGTGCAGCTGGCCAAGGATGTCGGTATCCCCGAGTCCAACATCATTGAGTGGGATATGGCAGAGACTGCGCGAGGTGAGTCAATTACCATCTCCAACCTCTTCAATCTAATCTTAAGCTCATAAATTAACTTCCGCAGGTGGTCCTTTCAAGGAAATTTCACATGAAGCAGATATCTTCGTGAACTGCATCTACCTCTCGGCCAAGATTCCAGGTAATTTTATACATATAGCTTCTCGTCTCGGCTCAATTGGCTAATATCCATTTTTGCATTAGCCTTCGTGAACGTGGAGTCTTTGTCTGCCCCCAACCGAACCCTGTCCGTTATCTGCGACGTCAGCGCCGACACGTGAGTTTATCGGATTTGAACTATGCTACCGAGCGCACAGCTAATTCTCAAAAGTTCCAACCCCTTGAACCCCATTCCTTTGTACGACATTACGACCACATTCGATAAGCCAACAGTTCCCGTCTCCGGGCTAGAGGCTGGAGGCCTGCCTCTCAGCGTGATCAGCATTGATCACCTCCCGTCTCTCCTCCCCCGTGAGAGCTCTGAGATGTTCAGCGAGGCTCTCTTGCCTAGCCTTCTCACGCTTAATGACCGGGCCAACTCTCGGGTCTGGAAGCAGGCCGAGCAGCTCTTCGATGAGAAGGTTGCTACCCTGCCTAAGTCGCTTTAGGTGTGAGCCTATTGCGCTGGTAGGCGTCTATGTGGGGGAGAAATTTACATGATTGGGTGCATTTGATAGAAATATTTCCAGATAAGGAATGCTACAAAAGTTGCAAGTTCAGACATATGACCGATGCTGAAGATATTATTGATCGTTCCTTGTTTCCTTCTAGAACGGCTGTAGAAGCTCTGCGGTATCAGTGTCGCAAGCTATAGGGCTGTTTGAAGTAGTATTTTTGGCCAATCATGCCAATCATTTCCAACCAAATCGCTGTACATACATGGTGGCGGAGATGACTTTGGAAAGTTTATATTGCTTTTGAGAGGCCTGAGCCCGTATTTCGAAAGATAGATACTCTTACACATTCCAAAACTCCATGCAATGCCCAGGCTCACTTTACCCCAGAATACATGTAACCGCGGTCAACCTTCCAAATATGCGGGGATGTGTAAGACGGACATCCGGAGAATCCGTGGCTAACCCGCTACAACGGTGCCTGAGCGAAGAGGGCCCCATTGGATACAAGTCTTACACGAAGAGGAATGTGCCTTCATCTTGGAGTGGAGTTTTGCCCCGTTTGATTGTAACCTGATTTCGGGCTTCGGATGAAAATGATCATTGTTTCTCTCTCCGCATGACGCTCCACTCTCGCCTTCCCGTCTTCCCCAAACTTATTCGATTCTTGCAAAATTGATCTCTTCACCCTTGTACCCCACATTGGACTTCTCCTGTGATTTATTTTAGGAGATTCAACGCCCTTACCTACATCCGGGCCAATCCGAGAATGGGGCAATGAGATATAAGTCTGCCTGCTTCGACCCGAACCGCCGAACCTCCCTGCCTCTATACCACACTGCTTGATGCAAGAAAAGCCGACAACGGTCGCCGCCTATGCGGCCGGGGCCTCGCTCGCTGCCGTTGCTCTGTTCTACGTCTTCGGGCCGAACTACACAATCGACGGAGATGAGTCAAACGACAGCAATCGCAAGAAGAGCATCGTGGGCCTGTCCAACCTAGCCAATGACTGCTTTATCAATTCGGTGCTGCAGGCTTTAGCCGGGTTGGGAGATCTGCGGGTCTACCTGATCCACGAGCTGCACCGACGCCAGCTGGACGGACCGGAAATATACCATACACTGCCGAGCGAGGATGAACTTTCGCCGGCGCGGTCGGACAAGTTGCGGGAGTTGCAACAGGGGATAACCACACGGGCATTGAAGGAGATGCTGGACCGATTGAACGAGCGGCCGATCTATAAGAAGACAATCTCGGCCCGTGACTTCATCCAGGCTCTGGAATACGCGTTCCGCACGCGCATCAGTCGCAATCAGCAGGACGCGCAGGAATTCTTGCAGATTGTTCTAGAGCGACTCTGCGATGAGTACCATGCTGGTGCGCGCGCACGTCAACGAGCACTGGATGCAATTGATGCAGCTGCTTCCAGCCCGGCAGGCGAAGAGGCCAGCACACAAGAAAGTTCGTCCGAGGTGGAGGTGCGCATCGATGACGGATCGGCCAATGGACTGCCTGCCATCATCGACACGAAACTCAAGGAAATCGACAAGGAGTCTGGGTTCCCGTTCGAAGGCAAAATGGAGTCGCAGATCGAGTGCCAGTTCTGCCATTACCAGTACAAGCCAAACCAGACGGCGTTCGTCAACTTGACACTACAGGTGCCGCAGAAGAGCTCGACTACGCTCAATTCGTGCTTTGACGGCCTCCTCAAGACTGAATATATCGAGGATTTCCGCTGCGACCGATGCCGCCTGCAGCATGCGGTGGATGTCAAGACTACCGAGCTAGCCCGGGCCCGAACACAAGGTGACCGAGACCGGTTGGATAAGGAGATTTCCCGCCTTCGCAAGGCTCTGGAGACAGACCCTGAGGCCGAGCTGGAGGGTATCGTATTTCCTCCGCCAGAGACCGCCCCCAAGCGCAGGATTGCGCGGCATATGCGCATCACGGCATTCCCCAAGGTCATTGCCATCCACTTGTCGCGGTCGATTTTTGATCAGAGCAGCTCGAGCAAGAACGCGGCCAAGGTCTCGTTCCCGGAGCGGCTTCCCTTGGGCAGCATCTTGAGCCAGAAGTGGTACAAATTGCTTGCAATTGTCTGCCACAAAGGTAGTCACCATAGCGGACACTACGAGTCCTTCCGACGAAATCATATCTACCCGCCGTTCTCGACACCCGAGGCCTTCAGCTCCTATGCGCAGAGTCGCACTGCCAGTCAGAACGCCTCTGCGGCGCCCAGTCCTCGGATTGTACCACGCAGCAGCCCCGATGTCGACGATGGAAGCATTTCGAGAGCAGGCTCGTCGACCTCGCTATCTGGAGCCTCGACCTCAGCTTCAGCGACCCAACTCACCCCTCCTCAACCACGGCCTACAACCTCTGGCTCACGTCGCTCTTTCCAGAGCAACACATCCCGTTCCTCCAAACAGACGTTGTCACCTGCCTCGGATAGCAATAGCCCGACGACGGACCAGGGTCGCTGGAGTCCGTCGCCGCGCCCCTCCCCCAGCAAACCCAGTGTTTCCCAGGATACCCCCACGGGGAGTCAGTTCACGGCTTCGGCGCCGTCGCAAACCGAACGATCGCTGGTGGCGCATCTCCGACGAGAAGATCAAGGAATGTAAGACTTCGGACGTGCTGGGCATGCAGAGGGAGGTTTACCTTTTGTTCTACGAGTTGGAGAAGCCTGACACGAACCCTGAGGGGCGTTGATGGTAGGCCGTTTTATTTTATTTTTTTTAGAGTTAGAGTCCAGTACATACACATATCCCCGTACTTCTGTACATATGGGGTCCAGGATCAATTTAAAGGGGGATTTAAAAGGATATATATTAAATCAGACCTTGACAAATGCCCAACGGAATAGTCAGAATCCCAATAAAAGGAAAAGGTAACTGCCGATAAACGGCGATGATGTCACTTGACTTTCTACAGCTCTGTAGCTCTACAACATACGATGGGATTGTACAAAGTACATTAATTACACATGATTTGACATTATTTAGTATTCTATTAGTAGAATAATATCAAGAAATACAAACTTGAATATGTATAAACTATGAGCCGGATTGAATATATGACTAACATACGTAGAGTGGAATTGCAGCGAATGGCCTCGAACTCCTCGGCACCCCCGCCACGAACAAAATACGGATTCCTCGGGCCCTTTGAGGGATCTCTGAGTAGTTAATCTATAGATATTATACATGTTATAGCTGTATAGATATCATATGTGTTTAGAAATGTGATAATTAAGTACTTAGAAGCAAAAATGCATGATATAGGTGTAAAAATCCCCTCATAATCCCCTATAATCTCCTATAAGCTACTCCCGAGACCTCAAACGGTAACATCGGGCCATCACGGGGAAGGTCGGGAAACACCGAAAGGACTGGCCATACATAAAGAGGGTTATATCATCTTCTTTCTTGTCTCTTGAAATCACACTGACCTCACTTTTAGTTCCACATCTCCACCACCGGTGAGTCCTACCTTGTCTCTTCCCTTCACCGATGACGCTTGCCCCTCCTATCATTTTGCCCCTCTTCCCTATTTAACTCTGCCCGCTTTCAGCTCCCGGTAAAGGAAGCTCTTAATACTACATTAACTACATCTAACCCTTTCCTTTTTCTTTCTTCTTCAGATTTCTACAAACCAAAATCTTTGTACAAACTTCATAATGGGTGTTCTTGAGCAACTTAACCGCAAGTCCGGCGTCATTGTCGGCGACGATGTCCTCCGTCTCTTCGAGTACGCTAAGGAGAATGGCTTCGCCATTCCCGCTATCGTGAGTTTCTAATTTCTCTTTGGAATCTTGGAATATACTAATTCTTACCAGAACGTCACCTCCTCTTCCACTGTTGTTGCTTCCCTTGAGGCTGCCCGTGACCAGAACTGCCCCGTCATCCTCCAGGTTTCCCAGGGTGGTGCCGCTTTCTTCGCCGGTAAGGGTGTGAGCAACGAGGGCCAGAAGGCCTCCATTGCTGGTTCCATCGCCGCTGCCCACTACATCCGTAGCGTGGCCCCTGCCTACGACATCCCCGTCATCCTTCACACCGATCACTGCGCCAAGAAGCTCCTCCCTTGGCTCGATGGCATGCTCGATGCCGATGAGGCTTACTTCAAGCTGCACAACGAGCCCCTCTTCTCCTCCCACATGATTGATCTGTCCGAGGAGCCCGTCGACTACAACATCAACACCACCGCCGCCTACCTCAAGCGCGCTGCCCCCATGAAGCAGTGGCTCGAGATGGTATGTCACCTCATCAAAAACACCAATTGCATTGATGCAGCACTAACAACTTTTATAGGAGATCGGTATCACCGGTGGTGAGGAGGACGGTGTCAACAACGAGTCTGTTGACAACAACTCCCTCTACACCCAGCCCGAGGACATCCTGGCCATCCAGAACGCCCTCGCCCCCATCAGCCCTTACTTCTCCATTGCCGCTGGCTTCGGTAACTGCCACGGTGTCTACAAGCCCGGCAACGTCAAGCTCCACCCCGAGCTCCTCTCCAAGCACCAGAAGTACGTCAAGGAGCAGACCAAGTCTTCCTCCGACAAGCCCGTCTTCTTCGTCTTCCACGGTGGTTCCGGCTCCTCCAAGGAGGAGTTCAAGGAGGCTATCAGCTACGGTGTCGTCAAGGTCAATGTCGACACTGATATGCAGTACGCCTACCTGACCGGTGTCCGTGACTTCGTCCTCAACAAGAAGGACTACCTCATGTCCCAGGTCGGTAACCCCGATGGTGCTGACAAGCCCAACAAGAAGGCCTTCGATCCCCGCGTCTGGGTTCGCGAGGGTGAGAAGACCATGTCCAAGCGTGTTAAGGAGGCCCTTGAGGACTTCAACACTGCTGGCCAGCTGTAAATGTTGATATCTCTATGATGTCGCATATTTGATTCCCTGTTTTCCCCCTTTTTGATTACCCTCATATCCTCTCTTCATGCGGCCGAAAAAGCGTTGGACGTGCCTGGGGATGTGGGCGTCCAGGTTGTATGTAGCGCTGTATACTGACACGCTGTAATGAATGTCCATATCACGGTCCTTATGACCGCTCCTTTGGAATATGAACTGTAACGTTCCAAGACCAACCTCTGATGTAGTTACTAGATCCCGTAGTATTCCAGTATTCCTGTATTCCTGTATTCCTCCTTTATTATGAAGATGTATACTTCAACCTATTCACTATCAACTCGACCTTGAAATTATGTGTCCATCCATAGATTCTGCTAAGAGTATGTACTGTATGTACTTCGGGGCTTGCTTGTCTCCTACTTCAGTTGTAACCAATTCCCAAATCCCAACCTAAAACACGAAGTTATTCATTCGGTGGGCAAACCATGGACCTTCTCTCCTCTCACATCTTCTCAATTCTCTCTTATTATTGCAAACATTCGTCACAGTGATTGACCAACACCTTCCTTTTCCCATCCCTCATTCCTCAACCTCCATCAACCCATAGCCCAAAACATCAGTATGAACCCCAGCTCCTCTCACCCTCTATCCCCACCTCATACTAACAAACCTCTATCAAACAGAAACCACTCCACCCTAACCACCATGCCACCTACTCAATTAACCCAAATTCCACAAGCGGTACGTACAACCAAATGCAAGTATAGCCCTCCATACTAACACCCGCACCCACAACAGGTCCTAGACCTCGGCGACGAACTAGAAGAACTAGTCTACATCAAGATGGCGATTGGAATCTACGACCGAACCATGTCGGCAATCATAAACTCGACAACGACACCCGCACAGCTCAATCTCCACCGCGGGTCCTGGCTGCAGGCCAAGTCGAAAGTTGCCTCTTTGCACCGAAGTATCGTGGCGGATTTTAATCGCCTGCCCCGTCATATGAAGCGCACTTTTGTGAGGGCTTATCGTTTGACTCTGAATGATCATGGGTTTCGGCCTTCAGCTGATAACTTGGAGATTACTCGGCCTGGAAGTAGGAGGGTTGTTATTGTGCTTTGAAATGGGAATGGGATACATGATACACATACTGGTATGTTAAGTGTCGAATTATCTGCCCTTGTGTATTGTTGCTGACTTGGTTGTTCTGCTAGAGTCGGGATGATGTGGTTCGACTCTTTGGTTTTAAGAGGGAGGTGATCGGTGGTTGTTCATATCTCTTTGACTCCTGTTGAGATGCTTGAATGCTCGGACTGCTAATGGAGGCTCGAAGATTGATGCTAATAGGAAATTGATTCTCAGGATTAGGATTTCATCTACACATTGATCCTCATTCATGAATTGACTGGCTAGACCGAGAAGATAATTCAGTAGGTACGACTAACATCAACAGGAAACAATGTCTTCCAACGGAACACCGGCAAAGAGAAAATGGATAAACACTCAGTTGATGCCACCATGCAACACAGGTTCCACCAAGAATATAAACCAAAGGCAGTATCAGGTCTCGCATTGAGGAATTTACAAGAATAACATGACAGCGTTTCAGTCGTAAGCGGGGTGACTCTCAGATAGGGATAACTCAATCTATGATGCGGGCACGATTTCAAACATGCAGCTATCCTGCGCGCCGAACTCCAGGGCGACAGCCCACACAACACAAATCATTTTCGATAACGCAGCCGATTCTCGAATCAGAGCAAAGAAACGCTATCAACAAGCGTACTTGCGAGTCCACTCCCGCGCAACCTCCTCGTAGCGCACCCGGTCGTTCTTGTACTGCTCTGCAATCCGTCCCTCGACGGCGTCGTCGGGCATCGGCTCGGCTAGTAGCTGTCGGGCGAACTGGAGGACTGCGGCGATCTTCGAGCTGGGTTTCCATTCGTCGGCTCGGAGCATGCCAAGGCACATACTTCCTTTTTCGTCGTTTGTTACGTTTGGGTGGTAGATTTTCGTGGCGAAGGAGACTGTCGGCGGCTTGAATGGGTATTCCGTGGGGAGGGAGAGCTTGACTAGGAACTTGCCATTCTGTGTTGTTTGCCAAGAGGTTAGAGACGCTGTCTGTTGGGGTTGCACTTTGAGGATCGAGTTCAGGGACTCCCCGTTCAAGAACTTGGTGGAAAAAATGAGGATAAAGGGGGCATGGATTATGTTTTGACATACGTGGAATGGTGAGCCTTCGGGCCCGTCCATCTTGATCCTCCACTCGTACACGTTCGACTCATCGGCCAGTTCAACCGTGATCCCTTCCGGAGGGGATTCGGTGAGCTCAGTCAGCTCCTATAATTGGAATAGATGGTCAGTACACTAACAGATAGCGATTGTCATGTGAAAATATAGGTATTTACCTTGGATATGCGCTTGATGCTGCCCATTGTGGTGTTCAGTTGTGGATTTGGCGGGGCGATAAGAGCGGGGAGGTTGATGAAGGATGCAGGGCAACGCGTTAATGCAAGACGCGCTTCAAGAAGTCGAGACAGCGAATAAAAAGCGATTTATTGGGTAATACGGCAAAGACGCTATGTGCGAGAGATGTCAGAAGAACAAAGGGGGCCTTTAGGTCGAAGCTAGAAGCTCCGAGTGGGGTGCGCGTACGTGCGCGGCAAAAGACGTCAGTGGAGAAGTTTGATATCTTCGCCGCCGCTCTACGTACATAGTGGACACACTATAATTGAACACGCAATATTTCATATTCCCTTGACATTTAATGCATTTGGTTCCATTGTTACCATTCCCGATGTTTAATATAGTGAATTATTCTCTCTGTATCATCACCATCAGTCCCATGAGCCCCAGCATCACTGTCTTCAGCCAGGGATGCTCACTAAGCATGATAGTAACGTATCCAACCATAGGTATGTAGCCACGAACACTGCCAACAATGTCCTCCGCCCGGTCAAGATAGTCCTGGTCTAACCTTGTCAGTAACATTCGGAAGTGGGGTCCCTTCATGCTTGTATCGCTTACCTTGAGCATACAGCTCAGTATCGTCTGCCAAGTTGTTGTCACCCTAGGGAGATATTAGAAATTTCCTAAGACAATCAAATTGTTAGGCCGCCTACCTTGGTGAGGAGCATATGCGTGTTAGGTGTTGTGTCCCTAGAACATCGTTAGCACGAAGAATCAGCCACAGGAATTGCCAGGTAATGGGCGACATACACTGTAATCTCCTTCACCTTCTTTGCGCTTACACGTCCTTCGACCTGAGGGAAAGTTCGAACAACCCTGTGGACAATGGGAATGTCCTTTCCTCGAACATTATAAACGAGAACTTCTCCGATCTCCGCCCTTGTGTTTCGATTCCAGAGGAAGAGCAGGTCACCACGCTGAAATGCGGGCTCCATTGATCCTGCAGAGAGGTAATGTGAGCTGTGTTCAGACCGTCATAGAATAGCTTTGTTTACCGGATAACACCACAACTATTGGAGAGCTTGATGCGGACACGACCGAGAGGCCTTTCCACATCATAAAAGCAGTGGAAAGAACCAGCGCAAAATTCAGCACTTGTGCGATTGATTGCCGAGCATTTGTAATGCTGGAGGAGAGGGAGGATAGCATGGTGGGCGGTTCGCGATCAACGGAGAGGTGGGAGGGTTGGGATAGGTCGCTCTAATAGTGACTGTTCTTGGTCAGAAATACTGCTGGGGGTGTTTTTTTCTTTTTTTTTAATTCCCGTAAAATGGTGGATGAAGACGATACCTATTGGGTTCAGCTAAATGGGCTGGTTGGGTTGTCGTGTTTTGATAGAGCTAGAGCGTGCGGAGAGGTGGCCTCGTCGGAGATCGTCTTGCCGCATATCCATTGGCTTTCCGCCTTGCAGGTACAACCACCGTGTATATTAAAGTACCACAGGTGAGTTCATACATCGGACTTCAACTAGTTTAAAGATTAAGACCTTCTCAAATTAAGTATCTTATAAAATTTACTTCTATATCTACTAATCTATCCGAATGCCCGTGGATCCCATTAGTTGCCACAAAGGGATTATGGTACTTTACAGGTCTTAAGAGAGGACATGTGCTATATTGTAGAAAGACGTGATCAGCTGAAGTATCAGATTGAATTTACCAGAGTCCACAGCCAGGAGCAAGAGTGGGATCTGCGCGCTATCCTCAGAGCTCTTCGTGGCTCGATGAAACCGGTGGTCAGTGGCCACAGATCGCAGATCATCCGAAAGACTTGTTAGAAACTTCGAAATTTATAGTGTGCTGAAACGAAGCAATATTCTAGTAAGAAAAAACGATTGACTTGCTTGGTATGAAGACTATCCTATATCTGTTTCAGTCTAGAGCCATTCTATCCGGGCAACCATGTATAGCTGATGTTATTCAAGATACGCCTGTTTCTCGCGCTCTCTAGCTTTGACTTGCTTATCCATGTAAAGACAGTATTTGTTATTTTAACCTTTAACACAAAGACATACAAATCCCAGGCCGTCGCGGACTATACAAGAGTGGGTCATGTTCCCTCCCCAGACATCCTTGGACATCACTGATCAAAGCTTGTTCCTTTTTTCTAGGATTCGACCACAGATCTTTTGATATTCATGCAGATATTATACATAGCTTGATATTAAAAGCAGATAGTTTTCCTTTTTCATTGTTGTTTGATTCTTCCAAGAGTTGCACCTTTTGGAGTGCGTCGAGAAATCACCATGAAGAAGAATGTTGAAAATAGCTATCCCTAGAAATTAAGCCACTAGATTAGGTCTCGTGGCTAAAATTGTCATCATTCTCTGAGCTATATGTACAACCAATTAGATAGGTAGCTGTTCACGGTATAGACTTGATTTCAAAATATGAAGCTTGACTTACCTCTCATGCTTCAGCTAATCCACTTATCGACAGTTGGAATTCAATAGATAGCAAGATTCCCGAGGAATTCTAGGAGATTGACGCGTTGTACGTATGTATCACCAACTGAGCACCGAAACCCCCACCGCGTAGATCGCAAGGGGCTCCATTCTTCGGGGCAAGGTTTGCATCAAAATGTCCGAGGAAGAATATTTGCGATGATAAAAGCTCGAATCCCACTCCAGATCAGCTTCATTCAAGACTGACGTATGATAACGGTGACCCTGTCGAACATTCTTTATAATCATTTCTATATGGTTTGCTCCGCGGTTGCCCAATATGCAGTCTATCTCCTCAGAATCGACCTTACCGACAGACGACCCCAAAGTTTCAGCCCTTGAGCTCCTGCGTGACCACTGCCTTGAGCTTACCCCGGATGGAAAATACGTGCGATGGTTGCGAAATCACCCAAGGCATCCTCGAAATTGGTCTGGCCTACGAAAGACTTACGATATTGTCCTTATCTGTCTGTTGGATCTATTTATGTGCGACAAGACTAAATCCCAACGTTGGCTTGTCAATAAGCTAACAATAATTGCAGAACAGCATCTAGCACCGCAGGTGTGAGTGTATACAGCTATCATGAATAGCCTACAAGATTGCCGAGCTAACACCCTGGTCTTTTCTAGTCGGCAGCTGCTACACAAGCCAAACATGAATACAATATCAGTGAAACGCTTTCTATTTTCATATTTGTCACGATGTAAGATCAGATGGTCTACTACGTTTCGTATCTGCTGACAATGAACAGATTTCTTCTCGGCCAAGTGGCAGGCACCATCTTATTTCCCCCGTGGTCGGAGACATTTGGGCGAAGGAACATGTACATTGTGAGCAGTGGTCTCAGCGCCCTTTGCTGTATGATCATTGGCCTTGTGCGTGCAATGCCGGTCATTATCATCATGCGCATCCTCGCCGGGCTTCTTTCCGCCATTCCTTATACCATAATCGGCGGCAGCATCGAGGACATGTTCAACTCGCATGCTCGAATATGGGCCATGTATTATTGGACAGTTGCTTCGAACATTGGTCTCATCCTTGGGCCCATCATGAGCAGTTATATAATTGCAGGTCTTGATTGGTACGTAGCCCTCAACTATTGTCTGTGTAAATATCTCACAACTACCCAGGCGATGGAACTTCTATATCTTCGCCATCATCATTGCTGCAATTACATGTGGTCTCTTCTTCATTCGGGAATCTCGACCTTCCTTGTTGCTGGCCTGCGAGGTGAAACGAGTCACCGATATGACTATCCAATCAATCCCACCGCCACTCAATCACGACCATATCCCAGATCTCAATATATTTGTAAAAGATGCCCTCTTTCGCCCCGCCCAGCTCTTCTTCCAAGAGCCCATCATTTTTGTCATCGCGATGATGATCTCCATCGCCATGTCCCTCATCTACATCTTCACAGAAGCCCTCCAACCCATCTACGAGTCAATGGGATTTTCAACAACCGAAGCTTCACTCATGTTCATCGCTATTGGCCTGGGAACATGTCTTAGCACATTGACACGTGTGCTAGATGGCTACATTCTCAACTATTTCCGTAAACAGGGACGCCCTATTAAGCCAGAATACAAGCTTATCGGGTTAGGTCTCGGTGGTCCATTTCTGGCAATTGGTCTATGGTGGTTTGCTTGGACTATTCCACCCCAGATCCACACTCCGTGGATTGTCCCCACGACTTCCCTTGTTCTGGTGGGCTATGCGCTGACGGAAATGGATACCGTGCTGTACGGATATATCTCAGATTCTTATCTGAGTTACTCTGCCAGTGCCACGGCTGCTGTTGCATTCGTGCGAGCGCTGCTGTCGGGTGTCTTTCCGCTATTTACGACGCAGATGTTTGATCGGTTGGGAAATAATAACGCTATGTCTGTACTTGCTGCTATAGCAACTGCGTTTTGTATAGTTCCGCCTGTGTTTATCTGTTATGGAGAGCGGATTCGTCGGGCGAGCAAGTTTGCTCGGTATAGTTGGGAAATCCAGGAGGAGCTGGGTAAAGAGAAAGAGGATTGGTGATCTATGGGCTTTTGTTTGTTTGATATATATATCTGCGATTTCCAAGTGAATGTTCTATAAAGCATATGAGATACAAATTATATGAGGACCAGATAAACACAAGGTAAGAACGAGAGTAACTTGTAAACACCAAAGGAGATATATCGACACAAAATGTGTTCATACCGCTAGCGTGGTTTTAGCAGTTGTGCTCTCTCTCCGAGTCAGGCTCGCCTCCCAATACTTTTCTTTCTTGCCTCGATTAACAATCAGACCGTAGATATCAAATGGATCGACAACGGTCTGGAGCCAATGACGGGGATCGTCATATCCAGGACCCTCAACCTCCGTGACACCATCTTCAGCGAGATAGATCTTGTTTGATCGCGGAAGCCAATGCATGGGATGAAAGACATTCAGCAAAGTGGTATTGCTATACATGAACACGACCTCAAAAAACCAGAAGAACCACTCCTGTTTCAATACAGGGCTGATATTCTCGAGGTCAGTGTAGGCATTCAGACTCGCGGCAGTGAAGTATTCCACGGTGCGATAGATGGTACGGATTGTAATGAGGGTGCAGCTGCAATACAATACCAGTAGCGCATGCTTGATCTTGTGGTTCAACACGCCTCCTCGTGCGCAATTGAAGTGGAATCGGCCGGCCAACGACACAAAGCCTGCCATTAAAACAATCTGCATGATAAGCGCCGCCTTGAGTAGCGCCTTGCCAGTGTTTTGTGAGTTGACACTAGAGTCCGCACTTGCGACTCGGGCTGCTCCGTTGGCAGTAATGCTCTCAATGACCACACCCAAGGCGATGAAGGTCGTGAATACGCGGCCAGGGTGGATGGGGGAGTGGTATGGGATGTAGTAAAGTATGCGACCCAAAATGAAGAAGTTGGCACCCTCATATACCGGTCTAGAGTAATCGAAGATTGGCTGTCAGTAGCGTATCTCATGATTGGATGGGTGCTCCTTACGGTCCAGCGAGGAGAAGCACAGTGCTTGCTATATAGACGCCTAGATTTCCCCACTGCCCGAACGCTCCAATAGTTCGTGTGATAAAGCCTGCCGTGAATAGGAGAGCAGACCAAGGAAGAAGGCCGGTGACTTTCCAGGACTTATATTTGCTTCGAAATCTGGTTAATTTAAGGGTTCAGAGTGGGTAGGGTCACATACAAGCATTGATATCCATGGATGCCGCCAGAGATAGCGAAGAGAATTGCAAATGCAATTGCAGCGCCTTTGTTTGGTGCATAGAACCACAGGCTTCCCTCCTCTTTGTTTTGTCAGATAAAATATTGATCGTGGTTGACTTAGTAGGCAAGTTGCAACTTACGATATGATGACCGCGCCTCGAGCATGGTTGTTGTAGATCCAGCAACTATATATTGCTTGGTGACAATCGAGTTTGCGCAAAAGCACTACTGTGTAGTTGAACTAATCGATAGCAATTTAGAGAGTATGAGTAGTTTGCGGAAAGGACGTTTGATATATATATATATATATTCAAGATTTAGGCCCCGTGCTTCGAGCGGTGCTTTCCATACCAAATAAATACGCAGTTTGATGTCCCAAGTGTTCATTAGGCAACTTTCGTATTCTTCTAACTTTGTTAGTCCTCTATTTGGATCCACAAAGAATGGTCAGATATCGAGGGTCACTGGTCACTGGTTCATCGGAATAGCGGATCGACGCTTAGGCTTAAAATGACCTCGTATTAGCATCTGCGCCATGCGGACTCTTGCCCCATAGATTCTTGACTTATGATTCGCCAACCTTCTTGTCACGCTAGTCTAACTTGGGTAACTCGTTTTCGCTTGCTTTGGGCGCATAGGACACGTGATCAATTTACTTCAACTTCAGCATATGTGCACAAAGTACTGAGTACTCCGTAGAGTCATATGGACCGGGAAAACTACGCCTTATAGAAAAGCAATATCCACGTTCCACGAATGATAGACATGTGCTATGAAGAAGGTAGAGATATATAGCACGTGACATGGTCTCGTTGTCTGGGTAACTGACATCCAAAAGCGGTAAGCGCAATGTTGATCTGTGGACGTTCTGGACTTTCCTTCGACTGCTGAGCTGTTTTGCATGTTGCATTACACCCCACAGCTTTTGAGAAGTTTAACGACGCCTGCCTTCGTGTTGCATACATACTGAAGAGCCGCCTAAAATGCCGCCCAAACAGCCCCAGGCATCGCTGTTCCAAGTTTACCTCCGGTTACGGCCGCCGATGGCCCAAAAGCCCAATGAATCTGACCGTTTTTTGAACGTTGAACCGCCAGAGGCTTCACAGGAGGAAACAGAGATCGTCTCCCTGGGATCAACCCACATTACTCTTCAACCACCAAATGACACGAGAAAGCGCGCCGTCGAGAGGTTTGGTTTCACAAAGGTCTTCGAGGAGGCTGCCTCGCAGCTGGATGTATTCCATGACACTGGGATGGAGCCCATCATACGCGGAGTTCTGAAGGAGAACCGAGATGGGCTAGTTGCTACCCTGGGAGTCACGGGCAGCGGAAAGGTATGGTCCCGAATATTGCAGTATCGCGACAACCAAGCTAATTGGTTGGTCGTGCACAGAGCCACACCATTCTAGGATCCAAGACCGAACGAGGAATGACTCAAATGGCCCTTGACGTTATCTTCCGCTCCCTAGAGTCGACAACTAAGACCGACGATAGCAGCATTACCCCCGTAATGCTTGCCTCACTGGCTGCCGCGGACGCTTCTGAAGCGCAATTGTTCTCCGCCCAGACATTTTTGGAAGCTGTATATGGCGAGCCAAACGGACGGACGTCGAGAGCGCAAACACCCATGAGCCCATCTCGTGCCAATACTCCTTTGATGGTACGAAGCCCCCTTACCCTGAACTCCCCCCAAGGATCCCCGACCCCGCGACCACGCACCCCTGCATCGTTTCTCCCAAGGCCGAGATCTAAACCTGGAAGCCCTCGTAAGGTGTATTCATCTTTTATTCCTGGTCCCAATGGCGCTGCTCGAGCTGGCTTTGGCCAGATCTCGACTGAGTTCTCTGGATGGATCACCCCCGGATTTTCTAATCCTATCCCCTACACTCACTCCAATCTATTTGAGCCCAAATCAGCTAAATCTCGACTTTATGTCATGAAGGAACCGACCCCCGCCTTGAATTTTCCCCGCCGTCACGTACGTGAACGACCATGCGCCCTTCCTAGGCTGCCCGATATGAGCCACCTCACGGTGGATATGGATTCAAATGCAGATTATGTCGTTTTGGTGTCAATGTATGAGGTATACAATGACCGAATTTTTGATCTTCTATCTCCCTCTATTGTCACAGGTCAGGGCACCATGTCTCGCGGAAATAACCAAAAAGATCGACGACGTCCCTTGCTCTTCAAGCCTACCGAGGGCTCACCAGATCGGAAACTGGTTGCCGGGCTACGCAAAATTGCTTGCAGCAGCTACGAGGAAGCACTGGCTATTTTGGACGTTGGTTTAACCGAACGCAAGGTAACTGGTACCGGAATGAATAGCGTTAGCTCTCGAAGTCATGGTTTCTTTTCCCTGGAAGTCAAGAAGCGGACATACTCAAAGCGAACCGGTGAACACAATTGGGCTGGAAATGCCCTGACTGTTGTGGATCTTGCTGGTAAGTATCTTGTGTCCTTGCCGTAGGCCTGCCGCTAATAGATATAGGCTCCGAGCGTGCGAGAACGGCAAAGACAGCTGGTGCTACACTCGCTGAGGCTGGCAAGATCAACGAAAGCTTGATGTATCTTGGCCAATGCCTGCAGATGCAAAGCAACATACAGGATGGAATGAAGGTGTGTTTTGAACCTATCGCCGGTGTGCTTCTTTTGGCAGCTGCTAACCTACAAAGACTGCTCTCGTTCCTTACCGGCAGTGCAAATTGACTGAGCTTCTGTTTTCAAACTCATTCCCATCGTCTCATCAGATGTCCAGAGGCCAATATCCCCAAAAGGCTATCATGATCGTCACCGCTGATCCTCTGGGTGATTTCAACGCCACATCCCAAATTTTGCGTTACTCCGCATTGGCTCGCGAGGTTACCGTTCCTAGAGTTCCCTCGATTTGTGAATCTATTTTGTCTGTCGCTTCTGGCAGTCACCGCTCAGTCAGTGGCTGCACTTCGCCAAATTTCGATTCAACCGAAGAGCTCCGGCGAGCTGCTGCCGAGATCGCACGCCTCACACGCGATTGCCACAGCCTTGCTCTCAAGCTAGCTGAAGAAGAGATTGCACGGTCTGATGTTGAAATGAGATTGAAAGCTGCCGAAGAAAGATGTCTCACGATCGAGCAAGATGTGCGAGAAGAATGCTGGGCAGAGATGGATGAGAAAACAGAAGAAGAAAGGCGACGCTGGCAGAGGGCTTGGGATGAGCAGGTTTGTAGCCTTCGATCAGCTCAAAACTTGTCAAATGCTAATGGTTTTCAGATCGGTCGCAATGACGAGCACATCGACAAGAAGGTTGAGCTCGTATCCCGTGGATTTCAAAGTAAGTTGGCCTATGAGCGAAATATGTGAACGCTTGAACTGACCTTTACCTCCAGTCTTTGAAGATTCCGGGTCGAACGAAAAGGTGGAAGAGCTTGAGCAAGAAAATGACCAGCTTCGCCGCAAACTCGCTGCACTTGAGCGTGAGATGCACAACCAATCCCCAACAAGAAAGCACAGACCTAAGAATGCCACGCCCGCGCGGGCCAACCCGCTTGGTCGCGAGAGCGATATTGAGAATGCGTTACAACGCATGGATCAACTGAAGCTCGCAGATACCATGTTTGCTCCTCCATCGCCAGGAGCCTCGCCTATCAAGAAGACGAGAAAGATGGGAACCCGGAAATGGGACCTCGCCCCAGAGGACCAGATCTAAGCTGTCTTGTTTCCTCCTATACCCCGTCATGACTCTAACGATTTACCCTTCTTGCTTGAGATACTAGAGCCTTTAATTCTTGGGCGTATCTTTTTTTTTTCGGTTAATATGGAATGATATCCCTTGGCTATGGCGTTTGGGGGCAATTGATCCTTTGTTTTAATAATTGTTGATATTTCATTTCCCAATTGACAATTCCAGATTTGGATGTTGTGAATATTGTACATGCTAGCTCGTAAGCCATTCAAGCCACCTGTCTCCCAACGCCATCCTGTAGTATAAAAAATTCCTGTCTTGAGAGGAGACACGCCATGCGCTCGCATAAACCGAAAATAAAAAAGAAAGCAAGCCCCCCGCCTTGGATGTATAGTAGATTCCTCAAGACTCAGAGGGCGTAATGTCCATGGCATCTTGCTCCCCGGTATCTCGCTTGTCAGCGACATGCTCAGTTTCAGTGTCGTTGCCAGACTGATCGACAGTGAGAATCTCCTTCCCGTCTTTGTCTTCTTCCTCCAATTTTGTTTCCTCGTCCTGCATCTCCTCATCCTCATCCCCTTCACCATCACCATCACCATCACCATGAACACCATCGCCATCCTCATCATCATCACCATCACCCTCCCCTTCTTCGCCTTCATGCTCATGACCGCCCTCATCGTCCCCACCATCCCCTTCATCCGCACCTTCATCCCCAGTCCCTCCTTCCTCTGCATCAGTAACATGAGGGAAAAGCGCCGAGATCCCCTCATCACCTAGCTTCGTATCATCATTCTCGCTTTGCTCACACTCGTCCGCACTGTCATTCTCATCTCTCTGCTCAGCTGAGCCATCTCCAATAGCAGAAACCTGCTTGGATGGACCACTGGGCGCAGAGCTTGTCCCTGTAGCAGTCGACCCAACGCCCTGCGGAGTCGCAGGTGGCTCCGTCTCACCGGCGGCGGTTATTTTACTCGCCACGGCCCGAGGAGCCAGCTTCGTGTTCACGATTGTGTCGGCGCGTTTCTGGATGTCGCGACGGGCGATGCCCTTTGTCCGACCGCGGGGTGCCGGGGTATCAGATGCTGGAACGGATGTTGAAGGGGTTGAAGTCTCGGGAAGGCCGTCGCCCACCATGAGGAGGTGGTCGACTTTCATCTTCTCTTTATTTTCCTCGCTTGCTTGTTCGACCAGGAGGGGGCTGTTGATTTCGTAGAGTCGGGCGTAGAGATCGGCGATCAGGTCTTCGAACATGGTGATTTTCATGAGGTTGTTGTTGAGTTTCTTTAGCTCCAGCGCGTCTCGAAGTAGTTCTAAGATGGCCTGGCTCTCTGGGCCCAGATGAGGTAGGATTTCCAGGCGAGCTGTCTTGGTAGAGAACTCTTCCCAACCGATTGGTTTGAATACGCTTTCTTCATGACCTTCGTTGATCTTGGCTGCGCGGCGGATGATCTTTGCATAAGTTAGGCAAATGTCTTCCCACAGCTTGGTGTGATTGAAGAAATCCCCTTGCTTCTTTCTCACGCGGCGCAAAAGTTGATCTAAGCTTGCGCGATCGTCAAGCTGGTCAAGCAGGCCAACAAAAAAGTACACGTAGCGGGTCGTGTAAACGAAATGTCTACCGGGACGTTCAAACTCTGGCCGCCAGACTTGGATCGTAAGTGTCTTGGTGAATATTTGGGAAAGCTCCTGCTTGGCAGCAATAGCAGCGGCTGCGTTTTGCTGGTCGTCGTAGATGACATGCGCGGCCTAGGGGTTGTAAGCAGTTGAACAAAAAAATAACCAAGCTGCGGGTTGTACCTTTACACCCATGCGATGATGCCAGTTGGACTTGTCAGCGCTCTTGTATTTCCGAAGTACTTCGAGTATGTATGGGTTCCATCCCTCCATATTCTCAGGAGGGTCGATCTTACGAGCCCATGGAGTTGCAAGGAGGGTCTTGCTTCCTTCGGCAGGCTGGCGTTGCTATTAGAATGAGTTCTTCACATCATGAGCGATACAACTTACCGTCATGTTTCCTCGAAGAACAAGCTTGTGTACATAAGAAAAGAGTTTGAAATGTGGCTCAAAGATCGGATCAGAGCGTGAGTCTCTTCGCTGCGGAAGTGCGGCAATAGCATCGAGAACAGCATTTATCACCTCTTGCATTTCGACTCTTTTGGACGTGGTTCTCAAAGCGTCATCGCTGGTGAACATTTTCCAAAGACATTTGGCAAGCGTGTAGTGAGTCCTATAAATGTGTTAATATGCCTTCAATGTCCCAATTCTGTCAAGTGGCATTGAAATCACTTACATCCATCGCTTAGACTTGTCGACAGCTGCCCGTTTGAGAAGGTTGCTAGCAAAGTTCCATGTTGAATAAAGCGACATCTCTTTGAAAGGCGTTCCCTTGTACATTTGTTGGCTCTCCTCGCTGCTGAAATGGCGAGGGAAGTCAACAACACTGAAGGCTCCCATGGATAGCGGCTCGCGAGAGGACGAGTACAGGCGGATACCGAAGTCAGAATACAGATCTGACATCGCTTCTCTGGTCTCTGCCGTTGGCTCTGCAGTCCTCATTGCTGTTGAAACAGCCATGGCGTAGCAATGAATAGCATTTCGCTGCAGTGCTGCCAAGTCCGAACGGTTGTTATTGATCTTATCAGCGGTCCACGTAATGTCTTCGTCAAGCTTCGAGTCATATGTTTGAGCGAGCCTATACCAGGTTTCCCATCTCCCTGTCCCATGATCCAAGTCTTGTCTAAAGAACCCGATGGCGTCATCAAGCTCGCTTGTTGGACCAGGGCTGAGGCGCTTCGAGGATCGGAACTTGGTGAGTGCGGCATGGCCGAGAAGGAAGAACCACCCCTTCGCAGCGATCTTCGCATTCTCAGTGGGAACTATGGTTGTCGAAAGTTCTGTAATGCCCTGAACAGCACGGAGGAGATTGGATGGATTGAGTGCAGCTTTGAGATATGCATTCACAAGGCGACGATTGAAAGTCAACTGAGGTGTCTGTGAAGAAGCTTTGGCAGGGCCAATCACTTGCTGCATCTTCTCAATGGTAGTCTTCAATTCGGACTTGGACAAGTCCTTCATATTCATCTTGTTTGCTTGTTGCAGAACAAAGTCGATCATCATGATCGCTGTAGGGCGATCTAATTTCTCTGGAGGACATCCATGGTCCACAGTCCCATCGAATGCAGAGAATTTGATACCATGGAGATCGAGAAGTATTTGATACATATCAAATTCATAATCGCCCTTGGTTTCAAGACCAAAGAGTTCCGCTTTCAGAAGCTTCAAAAACCTCTTTTGCGAATATCTGCACATCGATCGAACGCCCAATGCATTATGGACAGAACGAAGGAAATGAATGCGGTCTTCAAGCGGGTCATCGAAAAGCTCCTTGTTCTGGGCAATGGCTTCCATGAAGAGGGTGTATTGTAAGATCCAGCAGCGAACATATAGCTCTCGCGTTCTTTCTTTCAGGTTTTCTAGCGATTTCGCCAATGAGCCTCGGAAGTCGCGGCCAGAAATCTGGCCTACTCGCACCGAGTCCTCGTAGAGGACAAAGCTGTGCAAAAGCCTCACGAGGCGGGCAATAGCAGACATTGAGGTTTGTAAATGCTCCATATCTATACAGTCGAATGCTTGTTCTGAATCTTCAAGAATAAGCAGTATAGCTTTGGCCACAATGCCATCGAGGGCTTTGAGCCAACCCAACAGAGCTACTTGACGATGTTGGCTTGTTTCTTCGCTGTGTTTCGCTGCCTCAAGTTCTGCCATTACTACTTCGATGCTTCGTAAATAGCAAGAGACAACTTTAGGCGGGTAGTCAATAGCTTCGTATGCTTCCTGGAGTCGGCGCCAAAGGAATAGTCGCAATGTAGCATCGCCTCTATCGAGGAAGGCAGCCATTTCACCGAGATGCGAGGTAGGGTGGTTCATGTCATTCTCCGGTGAATCCTCAGCATACTCAATCGACGAGGGTTCGAGAATGGGCTCTATTGCTTCGATGAGAGTCACGGGATCCTCGGAGTCTGAGTTGAATACCTTGGCGAAAAAGTCCATACACTTGAGCTTCAAGACCTCCTGGTCTATCACAGCAGCGGACAATTCTGACATCGTACCGTTGTTGATGAGATTGACACCTGGATTGCCAAGGGACTGAAGTATTTGCTTCAGGTCTTGAAGACAGAGCAGGATATGTTCTCGCTGTGCGTCCCCGGCAAGATTGACATGGAATGCCGATGCCCACAAATGGCGCAGGGTGAGGTTTGATTGAGATTCGCCGGATGGGAAATGGTCGACAAACTGATCTATGGATGATCGGGCTAGCATACCCCAGCGAGCCAGTCGATCACGCTGTGCGAGCCTTGTCTCCTGGACTGTCTCACTGCCAAGACTCTCAACCGAAGCAAAGACATCCAAATGAAGCTCGTAGATTGTTTGTATCATCTCGAATTCGAAGAGATCTTTAGCCTTATATTCAAAAGGAGCCTCATTGCTTGAGCCAAGAATTCGAGCCTCGAGATTGGCAATCAGTTCGCTGCACGCCCGGTAGATAAATCCATCCTCCCGAACTAAGAGTTCTACCACCGTCTTCTTTAGGTCTTTTGACCACAGAAAACAGGTGTAAGTCGACTTTGCTGTTAACCAGTTCGAAGACTCTTGGCCGAAATCCGGCATAAGAAGACACTTTAGCCATTCGAACGAAATTTCATGGGGGTGTAGCCAGTCAGAGTTGATGGCATTGGAAAAATGATACAGTTGCTCCCCAGAAGGAAGCTCTTCCTCGGTGACTGGCTTCCGAGCACCCTTTCTTGAGTGCTCAAGAAAAACGGCCAATCCTGACTTGCTCGTGCCACGGATGTCCTTGAGCGGAGATAAGTCGTCTTTCTGCTGCATTAATCTAGACTTTTCGTCATCCCATGTCTTGATGAGACCTCGGAAATCCTGAAACAAACGTGTCTCGAGATCTTGGGGTGTATCGGTTGAGTCATTCCCAGAGCACTTTTCTCTCAGACCTTCAATGCCACCGAGTGCATCGATACCGACCTTTGAGAAGAGAGAGTCGACAGTACTGAACATCCAATCATCGGCGTTGACAAAAACCTCAAGACGGTCTTCGTAGTACTTTTCTTGATCGAAGGCAACTTCTTCGGGCAGTGCCAAAGTGTCGGCATTTGACTCTCGGGCTCGCGTCCGTCTGCTTTTCATACGGCCGCCCTCCGGTTCTTCGTTCGCAGCCGATGCAGACGATCTTTTTCGAATGTCCACTCCAGAGTTCGTGTCAACTTCGTCTGCGTGAGTCCCATCTTTTTCGGCCTGCTGATCCTGTGGTTGCGCCGATTGGCGTTCCAATGACTCCATCAATTGCTTTTCAGCACTTTGATCAAGAGATGATTGTTCCTCGCCTGGCTCAGAGGGCTCTTTCGTTGGCTGAGGTGAACTTTGTTCAGGCTTGGCATCGTTTTCGGTTATCTCAAGCATGTCCACGTCGGCAACATCATTATCACCCTTATTTCCGCGCCCCTCGGTATCTACGGCCATTTCCGTGGCCTCCGCATTCGCGATCGGTGTAGTCGGGGCCTGGGAGCTTCTGGAAGGCAAGATAATGGCAATAGACTGAGTGGGGACAGCAGCGAGCGAGTTATCATCTTCATCGTCAATTGCTTGGAGAAGCGCCTTACCAACTGACTCCCAAGTTGGGTCAGCAGGGGTTATCTCTCGACGGGAAGCGTGCAGGGCAAGAGGGCCCCTTAACGGATCTAGGCGGCGCAAATCGGCGGGAAGTGCCGGCAGGTTGGGATATGGATCCTCATGTTGTTTGAGGTATTTCAATAAAGCCTTCTTTGGCCTCTGGACGGGAATTTGCGAGGCAGATAACCTGTCGAAGAGGGACTGCAGCGTACTTCGCAGGCGCTGCTCCGCAAATATCTCCTCTAGGCCAAGTTGCTCTGGGCGTAATTCCAAGCGATTGTCATCGTCCGCTAGAACACTCTCCAGGCAATACCGAGACAAGCGGTAGCTGTTTAAGGAACTGCTGAGCCTTGCGCTCTGCCTCCAGAGGTTGAGATCTGAGTCGTCTCGTTCCAAGGCATCGCCGAAAGACCCCAACGCTTTTCTGGATGCCTCCGTCAACTTTCTTTGTATTTCCTGCTCGGATTCGGGGGTCTGTGGCGCTGTTCGTATGGAGTCTTGTACCGAATCGAGGACAAATTTGCCGTGGTTTTTATAGGACAGGTAGAGCGTTTGGAATAGACTGGAGGTAGAGTCGTTGACGTTGAACTCAGCGATCGATTCTGTAGCAATTTCATCCTGCGCATCGTCGAAGGCACCCCTTTTGAAATCGGATATAGACTCTGGGTATTTGAAGATCTCCGAATTGAGAAGAGCTTCATAGGCCTCGGCAGCCTGGGAATAGTGCTCTGGCCCTTGGGAATGCAGCTTCAAGGCACTGTAGTAAAGCTTCAAAGCTTCCTCGATCTGGAGCTCCTTGGTGTCGTCAACTTCCTCTTCGACAGCCTCATCGGGCTCAACATTCAATGCGACCCAGCTCGACATGGTGTGAGCTCCACGCGGGTCCCTCAAATATTAGATGAAAAAGAGAAATCAGGCGACAGCATCGGGCAAGATACCGAGACCATAGATGCGGGCAGCAATAATCAAATCAATTGGTTATCGCGGGCAGACACACGTTATCACGCGTTGCACCAATCGGGGAAAGTGTTTGGCGCCTGACTGTTGCCTGGGTGCCTGAGTTCCTGGCCTGGGTGCCTTGTGGCCTGATACCCTTTTCTTGGGGGCAGTACTGACAGTTGGAGTATTCTTAGATCACTCTTCACTTTACCCTCAGCGCAACCCCTGAAACGTCTTACGATTCACGCAGAATTCATTAATTAAGATACCCTCATCTTTAATTCCACCGCGCTTGTGCACGCGCCATGGTCGCGCCCGCTGTCCCTGAGTATGTGCTCCTGTCCCCGTTTACGTGTTCCCCGGGTTGCATATGCATGGCCATTGTTCGAGATTCTCAACAGTTGCCACTACGACAATTACAGGAATTGTGACTGACATTGAGGACATCATTCAGGATCCACGAGGAGGAGGATATCTATGTTGCGGTCGATGCGCGAACGGAGTCCTTGCAGAGCTTGCGAGAACTAGGCCCTCCAGACTTGGTCTATTTGGTGAAGCAACCTAAGGCCAATTCGACTCGCCAGGTAAGATATAGGATACCAACTCTCCTTCCCTGATATAATCCCCCATGTGTGAACAATTGATTGATTTTCTGTCTACTACAGACCGGAGTTTATCATCATGTCACCGGAATCGATGCCTCCTCGTCCGCCAGCTTAGCCGCCTATGTTAATACCCTCACATTTTCTCCCCTCGACAAGACGCATAAAGTGGTATCGGGGATCTACTGGTTAGAATCTATGTTCCTACGGTGTTGGGCTCACATGCTGATATCTATACAGTTGCTACAATGCATTCTCCCATCTCGACATGCGCGTCGAAGTTAAAATCCCCGGAAGTTTGGAGAGCTACTGCATTGATGAGCGGGGTGACAAACGAGTTGCCACTGAGGCTCTTTGGCTTGAGACCTTCCTTTGCTCTGTTCTGAGGGCTTATCTCTATGCGGACGATGGAAGCGGTGATTCCGTCAAGAGGATTGTTGGAGTCCGACGATTCAACCCCGTGACAAACACAGAGATGGAGCACAAGTTCTTGGATGCCGCCGAGAAGCTTTTCTTCTTGGGTATGTATTCCAAACCGATTCACAAGGTTGCCTGGTGTGTCTCTGACTAACAATATTTCTAGGTCGCCAACTGAGCTCTGACCCCGAAACCCAAGTCCCTAACACTGTGAGCAACCACCTCACATCCGGCATCCTCAAATACATTCACACCACTGGCCGTTATACCTCTGGAATCAACTTGTTTGAGAAGCTCCGCACAAAGGATGTGGAGGTTTCGTCCCTCCTGGCTCGTGTACAGATTATGGCAGACGAGGAGGTGCAAGCGGTACGCCTCATGTACGACGCTTTACAAGATGTTCCGATGGACTATGCTCTGCTTGATTGCCAGGCCAGTTTCTGTCAAAGCAAAGGCGAAAGCGAGATGGCACTTGAGTGCGCTAAGCGTGCAGTCACTGCAGCTCCCAGCGAATTCAGTACATGGGCTCGCCTCGCAGAGGTATACGTCGGTATGGAACGCTGGGACTTGGCGCTTCTGACTCTAAACTCTTGCCCCATGTTCACCTATCAAGACAAAGATACCCCTCGCATGCCACAACCGTCACGCATCATGCTCCCAATTCTTGCTGAAAGCATTCTCGATGAAATCGATGAAGGCCAGCCAAAGCAGGGAGACCCTCACGACTATGTTCACCCTTCTCTCCGAAAGATCCATGCTGCTGGTTACCAAGGCACTTTCTTGAAGGCCTACAATCTTCTGACAAAAATCGCTGCTGCTATTGGATGGGATCAACTACTCAAGGCTCGCAGTCAGGTTTTCGTGATGGAAGAAGAATACCGCGTTGAGCGTCAGCATATCCCTAAGCCCGCTACATCATTGGAGGCGGAGACTAACGGCAAGATCCCCGACAACGAAGATGACTCCGGCTCTGTGGCTGGCCCTGACCCGACCGAGCCGTCTTCGGAAGAAACTGCCAATGGAGATGTGGGAGACAGCCACCCTGAAAGCCCCCTCGAGCGACCGGAGCAAACAGTAGCATCCGAAGTTGTCAAGTCTGGCAAGGAAGTTGTATGTTGCACACCCATCAGGGACGTATTTTATATATATGCTAACTGTTTATGTCACAGCCCGACCCGTCTCACGCCTCATACACGCAATTCCGAAATAAGCGACTGTGTGAAAGGTGGCTCGATAACTTGTTCATGGTACTTTACGAGGATCTGCGCATCTACACCATCTGGCGGACCGAAATGGCCCAGTTCCGTCAACAAGCCATGGAATACAAGAAGTCTGCTACCGAGTGGGAAATTCTTGGCGAGCTTGCGCAGCGACTGCACCATTTCGACGAAAGCATTGAGGCATACCAGAGCTGTCTAGCCACTCGGTTCTCGCCCAAGGCTATGCGCGGAGTGTTGAAGTTGTACGAACAGCGAAATGACACCAGAGGCATGCTCGGCGCATTGATCCGCCTCATTGCCTGGCAATATCGCTGGTACTCCGAGGTATGCTCCCTTCCCTGGCTAATATCACTTTGACCACTATAACTGATAACCCATTAGTTCTCCCCCGAGCTCCTGTTCATGGTTCGCAAACTCATTGAAGACGAGGGTGCCGTTAAGGTCCGCAGCATTGTCCAAGCGACAAACCTGCCTCAAGCTGTCCTCGACCTCACACACCAGTACTGTCAACTGTGTGCCACCTTCCGCAGCAGCGGTAGCGACACTTAAATATGTTGGCGATTATGAGACACAAACTGAGTTGGAAGACAGTTCTATGTCTTCTGGATATCAAGATAGAAAGCGGGGCGCATGCAGGGCTAATGACCATCCTTGATTGATGACACCTCTTTTTTTTGCACTTTCTCTTGGTCCGATTGTTAGGTAGTTTTCTTAGATGGTATATATTTTCTATCTTCCGTATCTGGTTGCCCGATTGGACATGAAGGTGGATCTCATACGAAGTAGTAGTTTGGCATTCGTATCCATATCCATTTAGGTCTCGACTTCTACCTCCAATCACTGTCTAACACCAGTCTATTTTAGGATCTGCATCGGAACCCACTGGAGTGGAGAGAAACATAGTACTCAGCCAGTAGATGAGCTTCAACGGCGATTTCTATGCACGTCACCTCCAAGTCCCGGAGAACATAGCGAGGATTGGCTACATGCATGAACTAGTTTAATATCCCTGGATCTATTTAGACCAGAACTCACTTCTAACCCAAAACACTCTACATTCATAGCACCTCTGATTGTATTTAGGAGGTTATCAAAGCAAAGCAATCCAATCACCTCTCCAAGGGTGGATTCCATTTTAGTTCCGCGTAAAATTATGGCGAAGAAGCCAAATTCTCGACCGCAAAATCACTCCTCCTCTTTCTCAACTGCCTCAACCTCGGGCAGATCCGACTCCTTGGGAACAACACCACCCTTATCCTTAGCAGCAGCGGCAGCCGGACCACTCTTCTCGGCGGTTTCAGCTGCACTCTCTTCCACGCCTCCTTCCTCAGCAACCTCCTCCTCGTCCTCATCTTTTTCGCCATTTGCGCCGTTCTCCTCGTCCTCATCGACGACAGAAGGCGCAGGCGCAGTCTTCTGCTTCTTGGCTGGCGGAGCACCTAGAGAGAGGTATGTGTTAGCGTGGGCGACTTGGGGATGAAGGGGATATAAGGGCTTAAGCTAGAACGTACCTTCGTCTTTCTCTTTGGCTTCTTTCTTCGCTTCTTTTTTGACTTCTGGCTGTGCTTCTTCTTCTTCCTCGTCCTCATCAGACTCAGACTCTCCCTCAACCTCCTCCTGTTCGCCCTCCTCGCTTCCTTCCTCTACATCAGGCTCGGAATCTTCATATCTAATTCAACGTGATTGGATTAGCAACAACCAATTGTATTTGAGGGGTTTCGCGCGATATATTTCAATCCACGGCGCTTTCGGGATCGTGTCGTAATCGGTGCACAGCTAGTATAGCTGCGCAGAACAGTGGAATGATGCGCAGGATATTGGCGCAAGGGTGGGAAGAAAGGGAGAATTGATAACGGGATGGAACAACTCACTCTTCTTCCTCTTCGCTCTCATCGCTAGGAAGGGCCTGGAGCTCCTCCTCGGCTTGCTTTCTCTTGCGGGTAGACATAGTAATGAATGAGGGGGGGTGGAGAATTAACTGAGTGTAGCTGGAGGAACAGGTGGAATTATGGGGGGAGAGAGAGAGAGAGAAAAGGTTCTGGATTGGCAAAAGTCCCGAGTCTAGGAGGGACGGAAATTAAGGAAATGAGACGTCTAAGAAGGGGGGGCCATGGACATAAGCGGAAGTGACGGTGACGACATGGGAGTGACACCTTTAGGGTTCAGGTCCACGGCTGATAGCTCTCCGGTGCGTGGTCCCAGAGTGCGTGTCGACAGCCCTGGATTCTCACTATTTACATTCCATTCTAGAGTAAATGTTCCAGATCTTCTCCTTGACATCCCTTTGGATTCAAGCCTTTCTTTTGGAATGCTTATAGTCATTGTGTTAGAAAGTCAAAATCGGCCATGCTCGGATCTAGTAGATTCTCATCAAGGCCAAATCCATATGTGCCGACCATGCCATAGATCAGATCTGGTGGAGGGAAGCCCTGCGCCATGGCGTTGGCTCCCCCAGGGACCTCACGGCCTTCCACCGCAGTATCATTGCTTTGGAATTGCCAAGCAGTCTCCCAAGCGTCAAATCGCTCAAGCATCTTGCCCAATCCACGTGCGATATGTCGAGTAAGATGTCGCTCGCCTGCAGAGACACAATTCATCAATTCGATCACACGCTCAACTAGTCGGCGTACTTGGCGGGGATTGATGCTAAGGTAAGCTGTGTTCCAATTGATTGCGACCTTGAGTAGGAAAACAGCGGAGAATGTAACCATAGTGTGGGTGAAGATCGGAACGCCGACGATCGCATCCCGAATATCAGGCTCCTCAAGAACCATATTGAGACATGCCATCGCCGAGGAAATTGCGATGTTGGCTGATTCCTTGCGATCCATAGAGAATACAGGTGTGTTGGATGGTGAGAGGGCACGAAGAGAAAGGGAGTTCAGCTGGAACTTTGCAAAATGGTAGTGCAGAACCACCCCTTTGGATGGATAAGTCCGCACATAGGCGCTATCGGCTGTAATGCATTCCATGGTATGTTAGAACCGAGAGTTGCGAGAATTAGCCCGAGAAATCACTCACCAGATCGAGGCTGCCAGAGAAGTCGCCATTGGTCTACTGCGACATTGTATACGCGCAGCTGTCCAAAATCTTCCTCGGTCAACGCTTGTTCAGTATCGCTACCAAACATTCGATATGCCTCGGTCAAAATCATAAAGAGAGCAACTTGAGCTAAAAGCCGAATGTCTCCGGGGACGATCATCGGCAGCGCGAGAAAGGTCTCATAGTTGCGGATCACCACATCCTCGTGGATGACAGGAGGCCGCCCATAAGCAATACTGAAGTGATGGTCGCACACGTAAAGCAGATACCAGAGCTGGGCACGTTCATACTGATCCGTGTGTCCACGGGTCAGGCGCTGATAACTTTGATGGAGACCCATCTCGGTCGCGATTCGCACCGCATGCCCGGACAACTTCCAACTCAACTCCGATAGCCAGAATGCGCCCACGCAGAGGCCTCGGATATCATCCAGAGTGTGGGCCCGCGTGAGAGCCATGTTGGATACGAGCGATACATACTCGCTGTAGCACCGGTTCAAGGTTTCGGTGCGGTTCGGAATATGGAGTGCCGCGACAGTCAAAACCGCAGCAGAAAGAAGCGTCGATGCGCGACGGACGGACGTTAAATCGCGGTGTACAAGAATTATTCCACCCCACAGTAGCTGGTTCATAGTGCGACTGAAGTACGCGAATAGTTCCTCCGCTTCATGGAGGGAGATCAATCGCCGCGAGATAAAATCTTCCTCAAGCAATGTCTGTTTCGGTGCCTCGACATGATTGTTTCGCAGGTTCCGTAACTTAGTCACCTCGTATAGACTGCGCATAGGAGCAGGGACCAAATCCGGGTCTTGGAGATCTTGCTCCGGCGACGGCTCCCGGGTGACATCCATCACAACTCCCAATCCCTCCTGGTGACTAGTTTGTGTCTGTGACCGATCGACGGAGGCATGGTGGGTATGATACGACTCGGCAGGACTAGGGCCATTGAGTGTGTCCCCGGGGGCATAGGTTGAGAGCTCTGGCAGTCCGCCTTGGCGCAATAGATGAGTAACAGCCGCCTGCAGCTGGAGCATGGTCGCATTGGCTTGTGATTTCCATCTATACCAGAGCCATAAGATTAGCGCAGCCCCTGATAGCTCCAAAGCTCACCAAAGGGCCAGGGCGGGGTCACACGTACATCCCATCATCATCAACGAATTTCTGTGAAAAGTCGTTTACGACGCACTTGATACCGCTACGGGTACATTTTGTACAAGTGGACTCTCCTGGTCGAAACTCACAGCGAATCTTATGGCGCTTGCATTCTGCGCCTGTTCCCCGTTAATGCGGTGTATCGGAGATTATGTGGGGAAGACTCACAGGCACGAGCTTTGGAGATCTTAGGGACAGACCGTGTCTTGCTCCCTCGGGGCGACTCCAGCCCAGCGTCATCTGGAGATCGCTTCAGTGGAGTGGTATCCATGATGCTCTGGAGAATGATCGGTGATACTCCGGCATGCGGGTTAGGGGCAAAATCTTCTCCGGAGTGGGGGAGAAGGGTCGGAGTAAAGCGACCAGAGACGCGAGTATGCCGAGATAGAAATTCCAATTCTATGAGGTTATGGCCAATGGGGGTATCAAAAGAGAAAGGAAGAGAAAAAAAACAAATTGTGTGACTTGGACCCCCGCGCGACTTTCCCGTAATCCACACAGCCTTGGACATTCTAGCTATACAAGTTATACATTGCTGTTTAGTTTCAAGATTACGGCTTTGAGATCACCTGAATTGAATATCCTCCATGAATAAAGCATAGTATAGCCGATCCCTATGACTTCCAATGGCCACAGTACTTTGTACAAGTCATTCCCCCGGATTCAACCCCCCAATTGAAGATGGAACAAAAGAGGGCCCTGGAGGATCCCCGAAAGACGAAACTCCAAGGCGATTCGTGCGCAGCAGTTCCACAGCAGATCCACTTGGAAATTGTGTTGTGCCGGCCCAAGTCCGGTGCGGAGGACCAGCTAAAGATCGCCTCGGACTTGATGCGAATTGCGGAGAGCAACTAAACGTACATATTGAACCACCTTTTCCTCCAATATTCCCTGTTAATCACACTATTCCTACAAAATGCACGTTCTCATCACTGGCGCTGCCGGTTTCATCGGCCAATTACTTGCAAAGGAGCTGTTGAATGACCCAGCTTATCGCGTCACCCTGACCGATATAAATCAACCCCCGATTCCTGCGGGCGTTCGCTATCCGCAATCCGCAACAGCAATCAAGGCGGATCTCTTAACAGAAGCCAAGGACATTGTCGATTCTTCCTTGGACGCCGTCTATGCCTTCCACGGCATCATGTCCTCCGGCTCCGAAGCCAACTTCGAGCTGGGCATGAGTGTCAACATCGATGCAACCCGCAATCTGCTCGAGGCGCTCCGACTCACCTGCCCGGGAGTGCGAGTCATCTATTCGTCCAGTCAGGCCGTATACGGCCAACCCCTGCCGGAGATTGTGACCGACAGCGTGATCCCGACTCCGGAGTCTTCTTACGGCGCCGAGAAGATCGTGTGCGAAACGCTGGTGAACGAATACACTCGCCGCAAATTCATCACCGGCTTCACTCTGCGATTCCCTACCATCTCCGTCCGACCGGGTGCGCCTACTGCCGCGGCTTCCTCCTTCCTCTCCGGCATGATTCGGGAACCTCTCGACGGCAAGAAATGTGTGATTCCCATTGAAGACCGACAGTTCAAGTCGTGGCTATGCTCCCCCAAGACCCTCGTGGAAAACCTTCTTCTCACTCTCCGTCTTCCTGCCGACTCTGTCCCCCCGCATATTCGCCAGATTAATGTGCCTGGAATCTGCGTCACAGTCCAGGGCATGATGGATGCATTGGAAACAGTGGGCGGTGCAGATAAATTGGCGCTTCTTACAGAGAAGGAGGACTCTTCGTTGGTCCCAATTCTGAAGTCATGGCCGACGCAGTTTGATAACACTCAGGCCATTTCCTTGGGGTTCAAGCGCGACGAGTCTTTTGAGCAGACTGTGCGGGATTATAAACAGTCATTGGCACAATAATTATTATTTCAATTTAAAAACTTCAATGATATCATTTTTTTAGTTGACTTCTCAGCTCTTTGTCACTTTACCTACAAAGAGAGACGTAGTATATGCGGCTTTTGATATAAACCAGGACTGTCGATGGCCAGTCAATACAGTTGTCAGACAAAGTCACCACCGCCCGCTTTTCCTGAACAACCCAACTTCCCTTCAACTCCCAGGTTGTCCATCGGAAAAGCAACTCGATGAGATACTCTACAAGTTGCTCCTCCGGATAAGAAACTGCTCCCACATGGCGACACAAATATCCCTTCTCGTGTACAAAGGCGTGCCAGTAGACTTCTCCAAATACCGACACACAGCACTACACACCCTCTACCCCGACGGCCAATATGACTGGCTTCATGTTGTCGGCGCACATCCTTTCTTTGAGTTCCAAAAAGCCCCCGAGAACCCCATATCAGAGCAGCCAATAGCTTGGATTCCTGTATGTACTACGCCGGAATCCATCACCAAAGCGAAGATCATTCTTGCATGTGCTAGCACATCGGCCCGCAACAGCAATAACGATCGAGACTGGAACTGCCAGAACTGGGTTGGAGAGGCTTTGACTGAGCTTGTTAAGATTGGCTGTTTGACTAAAGAAGAGCGCGCAGCGGCCATTAACAAAATGGTAGAGATTATCTTGGAGGCGGAGCTGGAAGATGTGAGTTCTATTCTGGTTCACCATCTTATGGACGAATTATATATGCTAATCCGGACTTGTTGCTTGTGCATAGGATGGCATGTATTGATATGGCTACCTAAATACCTCTAGTGTTTTTTCTATGCCGGGTGGAGCTCTCTTGGCTGCCGCTTTTATGAGGGCGCTCAGAGTCAGGCTCACCCATGTGCATCCGCCAGTCTTTGTCCAGGGTTAGGTGTCAAGAATAAACATAGTCACACAACTAGTACTTTAGAATAAATCATTCAATTGGGACCGAAGCTAACACAGTAACTTTTAGGAACGCAATGAAGCTCGATCCCCGATTCAAACATGCAGGACATCTTTGATTAACGATGCCTCAACCTCATCAAATCTCTCATACCCTTCTCCGTCACGTGGTGATCAGGCACTTCTTTTTCCTTCTGCTCGTACTCATGTCTCGCGTCCACCCGTGTGTCATACGTGTTTATCTCGGACAACATGTGCTTTATGACGTCCGCCATGCCCGCATCACCCATCAGACCTTTCACCCTGTTGTGTTCCACCTTATACAAATCAAGCGCCTGCTGTCTCAAATGCAATGCATCGTTATTCCTCACCTTCTCATAAAGACTTTGGTGGAGATCGACGAGTTTCTTGAACTCATGTTGTTGATTGGCGTAGTCGGTGAGGGTCGTGATTGACTTTTGCCAGTTGCTCTCTGCCTCCAGAGCCGCATGTTGCAGCTGTCCTGTTTCCCCAGCCCATTTGAGCAATAGAGCCGCGGGGCCCTTGTATTCACCATTGGCTGGATTCATGCCTCTTGTTGCTTTTTCCAATGCGTTCTCCTTCACGGCCTTTTCCAGAGCATCTGTGTAAGTCGAGTCCTTCTTTTCCCATTCGTTGTAATGATCAATGTAATTCTTGATATCAGTGGTACTGGAATTGACAAGTACGTCCACCGATTCATGAAGCATATCCCTGACCTCTTCGTGGAATTCAACGGCCTCGGGCGGTGGCTTCCCATGTTCGGTTTGCCGGAGAGTACCAGTGGGATCATTGGCGTACCGAGCGTTTAGGAGGTCTCGATACTTAACAGATATGTCCTTTTCAAACTGTCTAATAATGTCCTTTGGCATCGTCTCAAAGAACTTCGCGGAAACCATATCAACTCTGCGGTCATGGTTGAGCTTTTCTTCCTTCTTGATCTTTTCCTGGTGTTCCTTCTCAAATTCTTTCTTCAACAGGCCAGCTTTGCGCTTCTTGTATATCAAAATTCCACCTGCGAGAAGAATGATGAAACCTCCAATTCCCATGGCCCAATGCTCGATATCCGACGCAGTGGCCTCTGAATCGTCCTCCGGAGTGAATGGCACGAGCTTGCCTTTGAACTCCACTTCTTTGGATTTATCACCATCTTTCTTGTTCCAGTGACCAAGGAAATTCGCGACTGACTCCGTATCTTTCTCTAGAATGGACACTTGGAATTGAATTTTGAAAGTACCCAATTCTTTGGCGTCCCAATTCACCGACCACTTTCCATCCTTCCCTTCAGTAGCAGTGGCTGTGTAGATTGGCTGGCTTGTTGGCTTCTCCCCGAAGGCGATCTTTCCGTCACGAGCAACCCACATCGTGTAGTTTGGATAGTCGGTGGAGATGATGGTGTATTTCCCAGACCAGGTCTTGAAGTCAAAGACTGTTTTTTCGCCTGCAGGCGGAGGGTCTTCGCCGGGCTGGTCCTCGCGTGTGGGCGGATTGAGCAAGCGTTGGAGTTGAGCCCACGTCAAATCCTCGAATCCTTTTGATTTCAGCGCGGCATCAAGCTTCGCGTCCCGCTCTGTACTTTCGTCCTCGGTCAAGAGAGCCTCGATTTCATCACAAAATGGATTTGGAGGGTCTGCGTGAAGCGCATCAAGGAATTGGTTGGCTAGAGGTCTTTTCTCGTCGATGGACGCCATGTTTGTGATGGAAGATTTGATGGTTTCTCTTCAGAATGAAGGGCAATGACCTGAGTGGATGCAAGTCAAATGGAGTTCAATTGGAAATGGTGACCAAGGATGTTTTAAGATAGAAAAGCTTTTCGAAAGGTGTGCCTGGTATGGTATTTATATCTGGTAGCCCCGGGGCTATCACACTGCTCAAGTCATTTTAGACAGTTCGCCATATGTCTGACCAGTCTAGATTATCCTAGGGGTGGTTTTTTTTTTTTGAGCAGTATATTTAGCTTTCAAGAATCGACACTCGCAAGTCAGGTGCATGCTAAATGCCGGAGTGGCGAGAAATACGTGACTTTCAGCTTGGGATGGGCCCAAATTCCTCAGCGGATGTACCGCTGAGTGTCATCTGTGCAGGAACGGGAACGGGTAGTTCCTCCCGATCGCTACAACTTGTCGGTTTTACTACGCGCGGGCCCCATCTTACCTAGCTCTTTCCCTCCTTTTCTTTTTCTGTTCAATGTTAATTTATGGAATATTGCCGTGTAATGACTTCTATGGTTATGGTATACGATGGTATACGAGGAGTAAAACCCCCGGGAGGCTTATCTAGCCGACCAGAAACAGAAGGCTGGGATTCTCGCTCAGTCCCAAATAGGATGAAGCTGTGCTCCTCGGCTACACTAACCCTTGGCTATCATAAAACCTTGCTGCTCAGCTTTGGGCTTGCTCTGGTGATAGCAAAGAGATCTAATCCGTGTGGTGGCAATGCCCAATCCCCAGGGTGGCTCAGCTGAGACTTGAAGTCTCATAAAAGATAATGAGAATGTTAGGTGAATGTCCACCTTGGCTTCATCTCACAGTGATATAACCTCACTCCCTCAACGTTTGAATAACCCCGAAGAAACCAATAGACAGAAGTACACCGAGTTCTGCTCTACCGTTTACTCTGAAGTTTGATTAGGAGATGGCCGGTAAAACCGACCCTCCACTTCCCCTTGAATGGACGCAGCGCCCGCCCAACGATGAGTTTTCTTACTTTACCAATGGGGATAAAATCACGGTTCTCCTGCAAACATTGGATACCTTCACCTTGCGATCACTGAACAAGTTTCAAAGTCAGAGGCTTCACATATATGCTGAAACCATCCAAATCGATGGAGATATCACCCTTCCAGGTAAAGAACTAGGACTCTTCTGCAACAAATTTCTTTTACCAGCCGGTCAATCGACAGCTACCATCTCTGTAACTGGGGCAAAAGGCGTCAATGGCGTCCCCAATCAGGCGATCGGTGATACCAATCATGGAAAGAAAGGCGGTAACCTCGTGCTATGCATAGAGGAGTTTGACCCACTGCTGCTGCCTGACAAGAATCGCGAACAAAAGAAGACCGGCCTCTACCTTCAGGCATATGGTGGCGACGGTGGGAACGGTGCAATAGGTGTTGGTGATAAAGGCGGTGGTCCGGCCGGAAATGGAGGAGACGGAGGTACGCTCTTTTGCCCAGCCCTAGACAAAGGTTTCCGCCCTAACTCACTCCCTCAAAGGCAACATTACTGTGTATTATGGACATGCTCTATTTGGCGTGATGAATAATGTTATGTCTTTGCTTAACGATTCCAATATCCCGTGAGTCTAAACCCCCGCTGTCCACAGGATTGCGCTAACATTCTTTCTTTAGATGGTTGTCAAAGCTCACAAGTTTGCGAGACTATGACTTCAAAGTGCCAATTTCGGAAGGAAACAAAAACCGGCTTGTGGATTTAGCGAAGCAGACTCTGGCCGATGCAAAGCCATTGGATGAGATTCGACAGTTATTGAGACTTATATCGTTCGATAGAGCACCAGACGGCACATCCCCATCAGAGTCGGCCGCGAAGCTCACCAGCCTCATTGAGGACGTTCAGAGGTGTTCAAAGGAGCTTAGCATGGGCGGAGCCACCCTTGATGCGATACAAAAATCACACGATGTCCTAGATCAGTTCAGACAAGCGAATCCCCCTTACACGACCGAACAGTGGAAAGGCTTTGAAGATTCCACTGCCCTTCTCCTCACAGAGCTAAAAAGCTCGCTAGAGCACCCTGTACAAGATTCAGACTCTCAAGTACGAGCTACTCTCACTGCCGTGACAAAGGAATTGCAAGCTAGAGTCAATCATTTCACCTCACAGATGAGAGTAATGCATAGCTGCAGAAGGGGTAAGAGTGTCTTACAAAGATATCAAAATGAAGTTCACTCTGACTAATATCCATATGAAGGCCAGGGCGGAGTAGGCGGTGCAGGTGCCATAGCGGGCTCCGAAAGGGGATCCAATGGCGACGCTGGCAAGCTAGATGGCAAGGTGAAAGTCCATCCCTTAGACTTTTCAGGCTCCGAAAATAGCCTTACCTACCTAGATCCTGTGGCCCACCCAGATCAATGCCAGATGCTTTTGAACCGGGCGGACTTGAAGTACTACGCAGCCAGCGGTGGCCAGGCTTTCGAGACTTTCACCAAAAAGCAGTTGGAGGAACAACGGTCTAAAATGACACCTGGATTCTCCGGGCCCAAAGGTGGGAGCCTCATGACAGCACCTACAGGTGGCGGGGGCTCTGGTACCGATTCGCTTTATGGTGAAGCAGGAGCACTGTACCAAAGAATCCTCAAGAGGCTTCACTTTGTGCCTGCTGTGAAAAGGCTTCTCAAGCTCAGCAATAGTAAAGACACTCAAAGTCTTACTGATGATGAAAAAAGCAAATACTCCCTTGTTATGGCATATGCTGCAATGGCTGCGAATAACCTGTGTCTTGATCCGATTATCCAAATAATGCAGGTGCACGACCACGCTGTGCAGCGTCTGAACTGGATTGCGACTGGAAAGGACTTTATGGGTCATGAAGGTCTCTGGGCCCCCCGCCTTACATACAGCTTTTACGAGGCCGAGCTAGCAGCTTTGGTCCCGAGATCTGTGGAGCTTGCAAAGTCATTTCAAGAAGTTCAAGGCGAGGAAAAAACCAAAGCCGCAATCCAAATGAGCGTTGAACAGTGCGATCTTCAATTGAGAGGGCTGGAGGCCCGCATTAAAGTGATCAGTGGGAGCACGGGTGGTCAGCTGAAGGTCATTGGAAGCCAAATCTATGCATACACGCCAATTCTCAAGGCCAAGCGCAACGAGCTCCAGGCGAGCATCATTGCTGCAAAAGTAGAGATTGCGAAGAAAATCAACTTTGATCCCAAATTTTTCCTGGACGCTCTTTGCATGATCGCCTTTTGTCCAGATGCCTTCAACGTTGCCGCTCAAACATCCAATGGCATCTACCAGGCTGCAACAACCGTACAAAGCACCGAAGGCCATGCAGTGAACAAGAAATATGTCATTTCCCAGTTTGGCGATGCAGGTGACAGTATCGAAAAGCTAACTGAAGGCTACAAAGCCCGACCGGATGGCCATATTGACGTCGACGACCCCGGAGCCACCAAGTTGCTGTCGACAAAGGCAAACTTGACAAAATTGCTCAATAGCTTCAAGAACGCCATTCCAGAACTACACAAAGTAATCGAGTCACAACTTGAACATTATGTGGGCATTATTGAGAAACGCAACACGGCAGTCATAGAATACAATGCCGCCGTCCAGTTGCTGGCCAAGGCCCTGGCCGACCAAGAATTCTACCAACACAGAAGTGAGGAGCTGGGTCAGCTCCAGCTGTCCGCGACCGCGCCTTCAATTCGGCTATGGCTCTTGAAATATCGCCAAGACTTAAGATACAACATCCTGTCTACCTTGTACCGAGGCGAGCGAGCCCTCCAGTTCTGGGGCTTGAACAACAGTCTTGCCGCCATCCCAACAGCTCAGGATTTCTCGGATATCGATCTACTGAGGATGCGCACCGATGCACTTAAAGAAGTTTTCACAGAGTCATTGACGAACCGCTCCGACAACCCGGGGACTGTGTGGCCGGCAGTTGATCAAGTGGTCAGTACCCAAGGCAGAGGCAAATTCTTCCACCTGCCGTCCGATCTCGTCAAAACTTTCCGAGACCAGCCTACAAAGATGCGGGTTATAGGCTCCAAGCCTCCAAGCACGTATTTGCTTTATCAAGCATATTTTGCGATTCCACCCGTCCTCAAGACGTCAAAGAAGTCATTTGCAGACTTGGCTGGCCACGCGGACGTCCGCATTGACTCAGCTCGAGTCTGGCTTTATGGAGCGGCGGTGGGCAAGCGAGATAATAAAGCCGAACTTAGGCTCAGCCTAATTCACCTTGGAACTGAGAGCATTGTGCGCGAAGACAATGAGGTCTTCGAATTCGACCACGATGCAGTCAGGCTTGACTGCACATATGACCCTACAGGCATCAAGGAGGCTGCGGATATTCCCAAGTCTATAGGATACGATACGCAAAAGCTCAATTCTTTCCGCTCGCTTGTGATGCAGGCTCGGGATGAAACGAACGGTCGGGTGTCGGCGTCTTTTGGTCCTTTTGCCCATTGGTGTCTGTCTGTGTCGTCAGAGGATAATCTAGACTTGGATATGAGTAGCCTGACGGACATTGCCATCGAGTTTTCGGGGGAAAGCAGAGGTTTCAATTAAAATTCTGCGGGCCTTTATGCGCTACGATCCAGTGAACTGCATCATAGTACATACCAAGACTGAATACATTGAATACCCGTCCTAGAAAAATATATTTGTTTAGTAAGTATTCCAAGTTATTTACAACTGTCATAAATTTGGCTAAGCTTGCAATTCCTGATATTTCAAATAGGACTGGTATTCTCAACGGTAAATATATCGTACTTAAGTCTTTCCCTGATTTCAGTCCTATGTTTCTCCCCGAATTTATATAATTTTTTAGATAATCTTCAACAAAATCCACTTACCTGCACCATTCCTCTAGAAAGATGTTATTGGCTTATATCTCCGATTGCCCTAAAGTATTAATAGTATAGCGTTGCTCGGGTATTACTACACTGGTTTTTGATCAAGTTAAACACCAACGTTTCGCCTTTTGTAGAGGAATCAAAATGGGCTTAGCGAGCCGAGCTGAAAAATGGGTGATTGGCGTATCCGAACGTGTTTAGCTTTCAGCTCGCCGTCCCCAGGGTCGGCATCAAAAACCTCCACAAGAGACATATGCAAAAGCTGACTCTCGCCTAGAATCGCCTCGGATAAACGCCATGTGGAGGCAAACACAAAGTCCAAGACAGGCAATGTTGCTGCTTTAGAGGTGGAGAGGGGTCCCCTTTGAGAATGTCCTGAAGAATTGTACGTTTCTATTTCACTTAGGATTATACCATCACATCTTGCACTTCGTACTTTCTGCAATACTCCAATCGCAAGCATCTACAATCATGGCAACGAGCAAGACAGGACTTTCCGTGGAGGAGATTGTGTCGCGGATGACAAGCATGGATTCGCTGGATGGATGGGGTGTTCTTGTTGCCTACAATGAGAATTCTCTGGACAAGCTTCTCGAAGCGCGGCATAACGCCCTTCCAGAAAACATGACCAAAATCCCTAGTTTAGAGGTCCCCGTACCAGGTATGAACTCAGTGCTATGGTGAAAGAAATCCCATTCCATTCACTGCTGATCGGAAATAGACTCTACAGACCCATCATTGAAGATCAAATATCGGGATCTCACACTTCAAACTCCTGTCCTGAAACTGAAGGCTTCCTCTGGCCTCGTTCAACTTCTATTTTCCCTTGGAGGATATTATACCGAGCCAGGTCAGCCTGAGTCGATGTTCGAAGATGGCCTGTTCCTCGAGGCAGAGGGTAGACTTGTCAACGTCGCTGGGCAGAGCGGGTCTGTCTCTCTGTTTGGTACCGTACAAAGCTTGGAAAACTCCGGGGAATCGAAGTGTGATGTCGCAATTGATTTGACATCTCCTCTAGTCCAAATTTTGGATAAGGATAAAAATCCTGTTTTCTCCCTGGGAAACGTTGCGACGACTTTGACGAACCAGATCTCTTCTATAGGACTTCAATACAGACTCGCCACAGTACAGAAGGATACTGCCGGGGTGGCAACCAAGGCTGGTTCTCAAATTATTCTCAAGCCAACGAAGTTTGTCATGACCACCGTTGAAAGCAACGATTCGGCCCCAGGGGCACTCCTCGTTTGGATGGCTGTGGAGGGCATTCAGTCAACTGGAAGAATCCCTTCTGAGTCCAGTCCTTTGATCTTTTCGCGTCAAGGGGATAATGATATAACCAACGCCAGCCCCATTTCTAAAGATTCCACGGCAAGCATCGTCATCTCCCGCGAGGTTTTTACATCGCTCTTTATTGAAGCAGGTCTACCGCACTCCCGTCCATGATTGCCAACTATACTAAATATTTGCAGCCCCAGCTTAAGCAACTAGGCTACACGGGTATCGGATTCTTCGAAAACACAGGAGACACTAAAAGTATGCCAATGAAAATGGACTCCTTCTTTTCTCTACTAATGCTCGGCCAGCTGGAATTACATTCAAAGCGAATCCTCCTAGCAAAACCGTTCAAATGGATGAAATTAACCAAGGAGATTGGGGACTCCGCGACGGAAAGGACCACGTTGATGCCATCTCCTTTGATTTGAACTCAGCCCCAGCCGTCTTCTTTCTCGACAAGAATTCACCATCCATAACATTGAAGTATGAGAAACGTGATGTTGGTTATTACCATGAATATACTCTCATGGTTGGTATAATGGTGGGAACACCGACTCGAAAGAGTGGCCAAGCCGTCTTTACATTTTCGGCTGATGGAAAGGGCACGTGGAAATCGAATGGCAACGAGCAGTTTGGCATTTCTTTCGAATTACCTGCCAACTTCAAGGTGGACGCGAATCCAGAATCGAAAGGCTTGCTTGCAAAGATTGTTGGGGCGATGGATGCAAAGATCAAGGCGATGGATAATCTGTCAATTGCTGTGCCTCCTTTTTCGTTGGACCTGGGAGCTATTGATTTCTTTTTAACGACGAATCTGTTGCTTCCCGGTCAACATATCTTCAAGCTGAGGGCAGTGCCTGACAATCTTTATTTCCCAAGGGACATTTTGCTCCAGGGCGATGTATAAATTTTCCTTGTCGATGTTGCAATCTGATATGATTCCCATTCCAAGGTTCAAATTCACAAGGATATATGATGAGACTGCGAACCACCACCTGTGCCATTGCCTTTTACTCAAATAGCATTTGTGAGAATTCTTATTGCTTGTACAATCTATACTATTACTAGAGGGAGGATAAGCATAGGTTTCCGCAAAGTGAGATATCCGTGACTGTCTTTAAATTGCCCAGCGCACAATGTTCCCAAAAAGGATACCATAATAATTTACACTAGCTCTTCGATAATAGTGACCACTAACAGACAAACCTAAAGTAGCTTAGTGAGTGTCGCAGGATAAAACCGAGTGTCCGTAGTCCTTCTCTAGGTAATTACTGAGCTGACGATCAATGCGACCTTGAATGAACTGAGCTGGGAGCTTCCCAGATGATGTATCCGAAGTGATCTTTTTGGTCTGTTAAAATATGCTTTAAAAAAGACATTCCATAATTCCGCACGGTATTAATCATTTAAGAGTTAAATTTGGTATCCCAGGCTTCCACTTGTTCAATAAACAACCTCGACAGAAATCGTTGTTTTCCCCTTTCTTGGACGTCACAAAGCTCCAGGCACTCATCACTGGTATGAATGTATTGATCTCGGAGTGTGTCCCATAGGGCATTTCCTGGACGAGGATAAAAGGGATCGTTTCTCCAGAAGGCCTTCACAGCTTTCCCAACACCATTCTCGTCCATTGTCATATTCCTGTATAGATCAAAGTCTAGCATCCACATGCTATGTCTTCCCAAGACATTGTTGATGCAACCACCATCATTATCATTGCAGGGCGCGAGGACAAACTCAACATCATTGGCATCTATGCCAGCAATCCAGTGTATCATGGCAAGTGCTTCTACCATTATTCGGGCATATTGATGAAAATCGTCAGCTGCAATCGCCAGCTCCTCGAGTTGGCTTCATGTAACGGGTAGTTTCATAAGGAGAACGCTTTGAACCGTGAGAAAGTTTAGGGATCCCGGGTATGGGTTCGACGTCTGCCTAAATATAGTCGAATTAAGCAGTCTCGATCCGGCTCACTGGTGATGATCTTTTGTTTGATCTCTTCCGGGCAGAATGTTTGAATAAGAAGGTGTCGGGTTGATTCTCCAAACGGTGGAATGCGTTGTGTTTCGATCATATTGCATGGTGTATAGCCTTGTGGGAATCTTTCTAGATTTGCAGCCCACCATTCCTTGTTCTTTGGCTAGATGAAGCTTTGACAGGATGGTATCTGGATTTGAACTGGAGTGGATTTTCTCAGGGTCATAAGGGTTTGTCGGCTTTGAAGTACTCGGTTGTGCATTTCGAAGTCGTTTTGGAGGGATCGTTCTGGGTTGCCATCTTCCCTTTTGTAGGCAGTTCCTCTTTCGGATGCCCATACAGTGCCGCAGGCACCACGGCCGATGGTATGTAGTTTGGTAATTCGGATTGTTGGAGTAGAGTGAAAGAATCTCAGATATAGGTCTCCCGGGTTAGTGTTCAGTTTACGGGTCCGATGCCAGAAATGGATTCAGAGTCCAACCTTGGAAGGTGACCCCTAGCCCGAAGTTTACTAGTAACCTTGAAAGCTTAACGTCGGGATTTCTCATAGTCTTGGAATGGGAAGTGCTTATACAGTGAGCATACCTTAGGTACCTATATTCATGATTTCATATCTCTTAATACATTGTTTAATGAAACATAACGGATTGTATGCCGACACAGCAAAACATCGGATCAGGGATATCATTTCCAAACCTGGGATTCTCTTAGCACGCATCCTGGGATTTGAATCAACAGCTCGCCCAAACCTGTCCATCGATGGCAATAAGCCGATTGAACAATTGGTTCCTCGTACCCATGGCAGTAAGTCGGTATGACTGGCCTGGCTGTTTGCCAGTAATGAGCAAACCATCAACCACCTCCTTACTACCAAGAGCCCAACCAACAACCAATTTCCCCTTCCATCCCATACCGCCTAACTTTCGCATTTCCTGGATATCAGTCACCGGCATGGTGAACAAAACGGATCCAGCCTTGCGATTCTCCAACCGTGAGTCTCCCTTCTGCGGCGTATCAGTCGTGAAATACAGCAGGGGAGGCTGTTTGGTTGAGTCGATAATCACAGTGCCGCGCTTGCCTTTGCATCGAGCGTCAAATGCCACAGGGCCATTTGGTGTTATCCTCTTGCCTCTATCACGTAGGACACCGACACGATTCTTGGCTTGGTGTGAACCGATCGCTGCTCGCAAGCGATCGATCCCTCTTTTGCTCTCGACACCACTGGCCGTGGTTCCCCGAAAGAAGCCCAAGACGCTGGACCCGAATGTCCTTTTGTGGCTTTTCTCTGGTGAAGCTTGGGCCTCCTGGGCATGGTCATCGGGCTTGGCCAGTGCAGCTTTTTCAATTTCCTCGTCAGTAGCGCCTAAGTTGATTTCCTCATGATTTAAAGAAGCTGGCCGCGAGGACACTTTGTCTTGTGTGGTTGGAGGGGGTGGAAGTGGTGATGCATTAGCTTCACCGATGCGCAGAAGAGTAACGGCCAGCTGAGCATTTGTTGGGATGCCTTTCAAAACGGAACTATTGAGAGTTAGTATTGTGAGTACATGAATGGCTCGAAGGCGTACTTTTGTAACTCAATAAGCTTCTGCCACTCCGGGAAGCGGCTATTCAGATGCACAATCCCTCGTCTGATGGCAGGGTCTCCAAAGAAGGCGACCCCGATGAACAGTGTACTGAGCTTCATGAATATATAGCATGATGTCAGTGTTGAGACCAGAAATGCTGGGCCTAACACAGCCACTAGGCGTAGACGGGGAGTCATTTGAGGAAACGGGGATGTGGCGGATAGAGCACTAGATGAAACAAATTTAACGCCATGCCATGGGCAAGGGAACCACAAGTTTTTTACTCACTTGGCCATCTTCTCATAGGTATCTGTGATGTCGCCTACCACCTGCATTGAAACGTTCGCAGCGTCCATCACGCTCTGCTTCATAGGCTGTCGTGTTTTGTCATGGGAGTCTTCCGGCACCTTTCCATGGGCGGCGGTTTGCGCATCAGCGGTATTGGCGACAATCTCCATCGCATCGGGTACATCGTCCTCGAGAGGTGCATCGTCAGGGACCCCTTGATCATGCTTCCCGACTGCGCTTCCCACGGCCACACTGGCAACGCCTGCGACAAGATTACTGGCCTCTTGCTCGGCTGCCTCGCCCTTGAATTTCTCAGGGGCCCCAGTGATACTGTCATCAGATCCGAGGATTCCAGCCTTTGGCTTTTGTACACCACCCGTGTCTTTGTTGACCAGAGGGATTGGAGCAGGAGGGAACAAGAGTGATCGACATGGTGGGTAGACCACCAGGGCAATTAAAGTGAGCAGCGTAGCTGGCATGAGTAGATCGAGAAGCCATGATAAGAAGTAAACCTGCATCAAATTAGTAACGGTACAAATATATTTCATATTTCTCTAGAATGGAGACATGCCGTGCAAAAGACTGCGGTTCGTCGCGGCTCCTTCCAAGACCGTAGTCGAGCAACATGTTTGATGCAATTAGTGAAACCAACAATAACGGTTACATAGAAACGTTCAAGTGTAGCTCTGAGTTTATCCGGCGAGAATTCATCGTCGTCTTTGCGCGTGAGATCTAGTCTCTGCACGGGAGCATCGGGAATTGCTTGGACTCGATAGACTTGCTGAAGTGGAAAATAACAAAGTCAGTTCCAACTTCTCGCAGATGTTCATGTGGGTCAGTACGTACCTTGTCAAATCGTCTAATGAGCATCCACAAATCTTCATTTGAGAGTCCTGCCACTAAAGGTTCCTCGATAGAATCTGGTGGTGCATCCCATCCGAGATCGGTGATGCTTGCTGTATCGCCAGCTTTTTGTGAGAGGCCTTTCTCATCCTGTTCCACTTGAGACAGCACATGGCTGTCAGTTGGTCCAGCACCGTCGACCGAAGCGGATGGCATTGCCTGTGATTGTAAATTTTCTGAGATCATTTTGAGGGGTATGTTTTTGTTTTCAGGCCCCATAGGCTTGATATAGAATGGCTACCCATGGGTGCTGAAACTTGTCTTGTACAAGTGATTTGCACGGATTGAATTGTCGACGTCATCTTTTCTCGGATCAGGGTAATGGTGGCAATCGACATTTGTTGAACAACCTTGAGCAAATTGGATCATTCTATAACAATATGCCTATAAAGAACTGTAATAGAACGTCTGGATAGGAAAAACACTCGGGAATATAGAGCTGACCTCAATTGTTCGGGTTAATTACAGATCGGGTTAATTACAAAGGTTGGTGCCATTGGACCTGGGAGGCCATCAAATCCTAATTCCAACTGCCGCATAAATAAAATGAGAGAAATGCAAGTAGATTACATAGACTGAGCCTGTTGTAAGTCTGCAAACCAAGTATAATATGGGTTAAGAGCAGTTCTAAGAAAGACCTCGATGCATCTCTGCAATCAATATTCTTATCTCTCTTATCGGCACGTGTCAGTCGCGTTCCCAAAAGGGAAACATCACTTCGCGTCAACCGGCGAGAACTCGCCTTGATGGTAATTCGCTCTCCTGATCTGCTACTCAGTCACTGGACACTCGCCTCGCCATGAGCGAGGAGTGTGCAAACCCCCTACTCCTGGGGTGGATCAAGGAATGGCTGGATCAAGCTCGAGAACGAAACAGCAAAGGCGTGACAGTGTGTGTATCTCTTGGCGCCCTTCGGAAAAGGCTATATCTGACATCTTGCAGGTACAAGAAGGCCTTTGAGTCAATGAAAGCCTGTCCGTTAGAATTCCAACATCCATCTCAAGCACAGCAATTGAATGGACTGGGTCCTAAGTTGTGTGACCGCTTGACTGATAAATTAAAGGCCCACTGTCAAGAAAATGGCATTCCAATGCCGGAACCGCCTGACAAAGGTTTGTAGTTTCAATTGTACCCTAGACCTAGAAACAGACGCTTAACTAGGTCAAATAGGTGGGAAGAGAACCTCAGAGGGCGGCGTCGAGCAACCGGCGAAGAAGCCTCGGAAAGCCAAGCCGTATGTACCAACGTTACGATCTGGTCCATACGCACTGATGTTGGGCTTGGGAACTCAAGACGAGAACGCATCCCAGGGGATGACGAAGGCTCACCTTATCGAGGTGGCCCAGCCATACTGCGACAGTTCGTTCACGGCACCACCTGACCCGACCAAGTTCTACACTGCGTGGAATTCAATGAAAACTCTCATCCAGAAAGACCTAGTATATGAACATGGACGTCCACTTCGGAAGTACCTTCTTTCTGAAGAAGGCTGGGAGGTAGCCAAACGTCTCCAAAAGACATTACCCGGCGCTGCTCAAACTGCCACGTCTGACTCCCAGGCTACTGCAACGACTGAGTCGCAGCAAGGAGCAATGTCAGAGGAACTTGACTCACTTCAACAATATGGCGATCCATCGGCAGATGCCCAAGAAAACTTATCCGAACACGACATAGCCAACATCGAACCCATCTTCTTCCCACCCAAGAGCTTCACCATCCAGCTCGTATTAGACACCCGAGAAGTCCGCACCTCCACAGACCGCGACTACATCTCAGGCGAACTGATGAAGCAAGGAATCACACCACAAGTACGCGCCCTGGAAGTCGGCGACGCAATGTGGGTAGCCAAATGCCATGACCCAAACTTCCTCACAAGTCACGGCGAAGAAGGCGACGAAGTGATGCTTGACTGGATCGTTGAGCGAAAACGCCTGGATGATCTGATCGGGTCTATTAAAGATGGCCGCTTCCACGAACAAAAATTCCGGCTCCGTCGCTCTGGCATCAAAAACGTCATCTACCTGATCGAAGAGTTCGCAGTCACACATCCTGACTCGACTAGCGGGAGTGCAGCGCAATACCAGGAGATGGTTGCGTCGGCAATCGCCTCGACACAGGTTCTTAATCAATACTTTATCAAAAAGACGAAACATCTGGATGAGTCAATTCGGTACCTAGCGCGCATGACTCTGCTCCTGCGGAAGATGTACGGGGTCGAAGATGCGCCCTCTATCGGAGACAGTGGTAGCAATACCAACCGTAGCACGGTTCCTCCATCTCCAGTATGCAAAATTGGCCTCATTCCCGGCCGCCGTCTCTCCACTGATTCCTACCTCACCATCCTCGATAATCTCCGCTCTCAAGATCCGACCATCACGTATGGGGTTTCCTTCGTGACGTTCTCAGCACTCACCTCCAAGTCCGACGTTCTTACTCTTCGTGATGTCTACTTAAAGATGCTCATGTGTACCCGTGGCGTGACGGGCGAAAAAGCCCTTGAGATCCAACAGATCTGGCCAACGCCGCGGCATTTGGTGGATGCGTACATGGCTCTAGAGCCCAAGGAGCGCGAGACAATGATAGCGACTCGGATGTCAGAAGTTGTAGGGCGGAAGAAAATTGCTAAAGACCTCAGCAAGCGGATTGCGGAAGTTTGGGGGGAGGTGAATTTGAATTAGAAAGGTCTCCTATCGAGGTTACTTTGGAAACAGACTTGAGTACTGAATTCATTCATGTATTAGATATTAGATACAAACATAACGTTAAAATGAAATAAAATAATACCAAAATATCTACTTCTTCCTTCTCACAATCTTCATTATACGTTCTTTGTCAATCCTCAAAGCCAAGCTACTCAGCACAACAGAAATACTGCTCAATGCCATGGCCAGAGCAGCCCATACCGGACTCAGTCTCCAGTGCTCACTGGCCATGACCATGTCACCATCAACAGTTTTCTCATGATGGCCACTAACAATAGGATAGAGGACACCAGCAGCAACCGGAACCAGACAGAGATTGTAGATAACCGCCCAGCCGAAGTTCATACGGACGCGATTGAACACGCGGCGACTAAGCAGGACTAGCTGCAAGATTGTGCTGAGATCTGAGTTGAGGAGGATAAAGCTGGCAGAGTTGATAGCGACGTCGGAACCAGATGCCATGGCGATGCTCACGTCTGCTGCTGCCAAAGCGGGCGAGTCGTTCACTCCATCGCCGACGAAGGCGACAATAGTGGTCTTGCCATCGGCTGGTGTTGAAGTCGGGGAACGGTCTTGAATCTGACGAACAAAGCTGGCTTTCTCTGCTGGCAGGACGTTGGCCATCACCTTGGAACGCGGGATGCCTATCATATCTGCGACGGCATGGGCGGTGGTCTGGTTATCGCCAGTACACATGAAGACGTCGACGTGACGCTTCTGAAGCTGGGAGATTATCTCGACAGCTTCCGGGCGAATCGTGTCTGAGGTGGCGAAGATAATGGCAGGTACGAAGCTGGATGGCTCGGTGGAGGGGTGTACTTGACGGAGTGAGAGAACTGCAGTCGACTTGCCTGCTGACTGGTATTTCGCTAGCAGGTTGGATATGAAGTATGTGTCTGTTTCAGGAGACAGGAGACTCTTGAGAAGACGTTCATTGCCAATTGCAGCTTCATACTGCCCTTCGTGCTCGGAGCCGGACACAGTAAATGTTCCTTTCATGCCTTGCCCAGAAATCTCATGAACATCTGATGACTTGACAGAGGAAGATTGTTGTGTTTTGCAGAATTCAGTGATAGCCTGGGCAATCGGATGGTTGCTGCTCTCTTCCATTTTCCGAGCCAGAGCCCATGCGACTTTCGCAACTTCTGGGTCGCTGGTCAATACTTCATGATCCGAAACTTTCAGACTTCCACCCTCAGTCAATGTGCCTGTCTTATCAAAGACAATTGCATTCAAGCGACTGGCTTCTTGGAAGGCTTCGCCACCACCTTTGACCAGGATACCATGCTTCGCTGCTAGGCCGCCCCCGACGAAAAGCGCCGTAGGGGCTGCAAGGGCCAGGCCACAGGGGCAGGCCACCACAAACACTGAGATTGCAAATTCCAGAGCCCAAAATGTCCAGCCACCATGTGCGACATCGAGGTAATCTGCAGGAAGCACACCGGAATGACCAAGTGCCAACCAAATAACGAAAGTTGAAATGGCGATCAGAGTGATAATAGGGACGAAATGCGAAGTGAGAAGATCCGCAACTCTTTCAAGGGGCGCACGCTTGCTCTGCCCCTCACGAACCACGGCGATGATTCGGTCAAGCATAGATGAACCACCGAGCTCAGTGATACGGATCCGTACCGGCTGGCCGACGTTAACTGAGCCCGTATAGACTATATCGCCGGCTGTTTTCTTGACCGGTCGGGATTCTCCTGTCAAGGAGCTTTCATCGAATTGGTACGACGCGCTGTCGACAATGACTCCATCTGCAGGAGGCGAGGCTCCGTGGGGAATACTGACGACGTCATCAACCTCCAGGAGGTCAACACTCGTACGCTTCACTCCATCTTCGGAAGTGTCATCAGACAACAGTGCCTCTGAAGGTCGAAGTTTGCCCAAAGATGTGACAGCATCGCCAGTTCTGGCTTTGCTGTAGGCTTCGAGGAATCGACCAGCAAGAATGAACAGAGTCAAGAAGACAACCGAGTCGAAATAGGTCGTGCTATGGGGGCTGGACTTGGTACCCACAACTGCATCGGCGATAAGTACCGCTAAGGACGAGATGTATGCCACTGATGTGCCTGCAGAGATCAAAAGGTTCATACTACCAAAACGGTAGAATCTCCGAAGGATCGGCACCCGACTTCCAGGCCGCCATAGCGCATAAACTTCCTTCAGTGCCCGGACATGGAACACATCCGTACCGTAGAACATGACCGGGGTTGTCATTATAAACAGCGCCCATTCGATACGGGTCACACTGCCAGACCACATAGGTTGCTCCAGATACATTCGAACAGAGTTTTCAGATGAGACAAGAGACATGAATACAATGCCTATCAAGAAAGTCGGGATGGCACTGACAAAGACGAAAAGCAATCGTGCCAACAGCCGACTCCTCTCATGATGCTGGATCGCACGAGACCGATCTTCAATGCTGGGAGGGTGGTAGACAGTCGCGCGAAAATTGTCATTCGTCGAGCTAATCGCTGAAATTATTGTGCGAACAGTGAGCGAAGGTGGCTGTGGAGTATAGGTGACTTTGAGGATGGGGGTTTTCTCGGAGAGTGCCTCCTCGATGGTGACACCGGGAACCGATTTCACTGCCCCCAAAACAGTTTGTGGGCAATGGTGGCAGAACATTCCATCCACTTGTATAGAGATTGTTCTGATCTGGGCAGTGCTGAGCTTTTCGGTGCCAACTTTCAATGGGGAGACACTATTGACGGCGGCATCGTATCCAAGATCTTCAATCTTCTCTATGATTTTATCAAGATTGTCTCGGCCTTCGAATTCCACCCTCCCGCTATGGGAAAGCAGATTCACAGACACATCGCGAATGAAAGGAAGTTCTTGAAGTCCTCGAGTCACCCCTCCAACACAGGAGCCACAGGTCATGCCGGTGATTGCAATCTCGCTGACATAGTTCGCTGCCAACTCTGTAGATGCCGGCGATTTGGGGATCTGGTTCACCTCGTCAAGAGATGCTTCAAATCCAGCATCATTGATTTGCTCAACAATCTCGTCGGCATTGTCGCGAGGTCCAGCATAAGTTACTGTTGCGCTGTTGGTGAGAAGGTTGACAGTGATTTCCTTCACGAACTCAAGCTGTTTGACTTGTGCGGTGATGCTATTGGCGCAGGACGCGCAGCTCATTCCTCCAATGCTAATATGTGCGGTGGACTCATCGGCTGGTTCAGCGGATGGACTGGGAAGTTCTGCTATGCCTGTGGGTGTTTTTGGAGCAGACACATCGGGTTGAACCTTTGTTTCAGAGGTGGCGAATGAACGGAGACTCTCCTGCACAGCATTCTCTGGTGTTGACTCAAGATTTGTAACAGTGATGTCTTTCTCGTGGTGCTTGTTCAATGACCGGAAGGGAGCCTGTGAGGACTTCTCATCCAAAAGTCCCAGCTCCGTTCGAGAAGAAGAATGACGAGAAAGGGCCTCTATTTCTTCCTTCCTGCATGCATCGCAGTTGGCAATATGTCGTTTATGACTGTTGGATTGAATTCGCTCTTTGATATTGGATGAGATACTAGAAACAGAGGTTCGCGGCGAGGAGAAGAACGTGGAGCCGCGGTAGTTCCAGGAAGAGGTATCGAGTTCCGCGATGAGCTTTCCTCGTTGATCATATGTCGTTACATAATGTACTTCGAATGCGGCATGAATCAGCGCGTTGACGAGGTCGGCCGGCCGAACGGTGGTGCTATGGCTCGCACGCACTTCGTGGGTCAAAATTGTGACTTCGATATTTCCGACTGAAGGTGTCTCGGAGAGCACTTCGGTGATATATGCAACACATGATGTGCAGTGCACATTCGTTACAAAGAACAGACTGGTCTGGGTATCCAAGCCTTGATGGCCTGCCTCCAGATCAGAAGACTGGTTCTTGGTTCCTGAAGACATGATCGACGAAGATCTCTGCAGCCGAAAGACGAGTTATAGTGTGAGATATTTCGGTCTTTTCAAACCCTCGCAAAGTTGATACTTAAAGGATCTTGTCCAAGCCAGGATGGAAACAGGCAGTTTGCGGGATTCTGTGTTCATAGAGCAGTCTGGTATCAAGGTGAAGGGAAGAGCGACCAGCGGCGTTTTATGATATAAAGCAAAAGCCGGGAACGGGATTTGATTTGCAATCCAATATTATATTTTCATTAAGGAAGAAAAGAAAGGAAAATCCTAGAAATGGGTGGATTGGTTGAAACATGGCTGAGATGCGACATTTGTGCGTGATGACTCCAAACTACGCACAAATAGCGCATTCCAGACATCTCGACCACCCCTGTGGCGCCTATGTAGTATTCCCCTAGTGTCGAGGCTAGCCATCAAGAATGAGGCCGGATTTCCGTATTCATTGTAAAACCAACTACTCCACGTGTGAGTATCAAGTCTGATGATGCTGTGATCATCATGGATCATCCTAGAATCTCAGGCACGGGTGGCGCGAACAAAATATCAGATGGCGCTAAGCCTAATTGGGCAAGCGTGTCATGAACCAATTAAGGTCACGTGGTTCAATAGAATCCAATTCATACAATTAACAATAGACACAAGGAACTTGATTGAGCAAATTGTTCATTTGGAATTTGATTCAGTTATCGGTAACCAATCAAATTCAAGAACTCGTATGTTCGAATGCAGCCCTGGAGCTCTGCAAAATTCCCCATTACATAAGCAGGTTGAATACTTTTTCCTCTCACTTCCACTTTCATCCTTATCGCGACTCTCGTGACAGTTGATAAACCTTTCGCTACAAAAAAAAAAAAAAAAACCGCGACGCTCATTCGAGAAACGTTAAGGCTGTGAGGACTCGGCCTCCATCGAGTGCCCCTGTCTACATTTATCCTCTGAGGCCTACTACTTTTCACTTCACCCACAATGTCGGCACCCAGATCCGGCACGCGTCCAATCCCTCCCCGCGGACCCCGGCCTCCTGTGGGACGACTGGCCAGTCTAAAACCTCCCAACTCGACACCTATCACTCGTCCAACGTCTATTGGACGTCCTCAACCACCCCGCCCGACAACACACCCAAAAACATCTAATTGTCCCAACCCAGGATGCCCTGCTCCGCACATTGTGGAAGATGCAGGCATGAAGGTCTGTACGGGCTGTGGTACAGTCATCAGCGAGAACAACATCGTTTCTGAAGTCACATTCGGTGAATCCTCGTCCGGTGCAGCTGTGGTACAGGGATCTTTCGTCGGAGAAGATCAGACCCATGTACGCAGCTACGGCCCAGGTTTCCAGCGCGGGGGCGCCATGGAGAGCCGGGAAATGACCGAACAAACCGGAAACCGATATATGCTTCAACTTTCTCGAGCTTTAACTATCCCCGAAAGTGCAACCAAGGCTGCTGGTCAGGTCTTCAAGCTTGCTGTGGGACTAAACTTTATTCAAGGTCGTCGCACCAAGACGGTAGCTGCGGTCTGCTTATACATTGCATGCCGTCGCCAAAATGGCAATACTGTCATGCTGATTGATTTTGCCGATGTGTTGATGATCAACGTCTTCAAACTTGGTCGTACATACAAGGCGCTTCTCGATGAACTCCGCCTAGGTGGCAACGTCTTTCTCATGAACCCCATTGACCCCGAAAGTCTGATTTATCGTTTCGCCAAACAGCTGGAATTCGGACCATCTCTCATGGCGGTGGCTGGCGAGGCAGTCAGGATCGTTCAACGAATGAACCGCGATTGGATGACCACCGGTCGACGCCCAGCTGGTCTATGTGGTGCCGCACTGATTCTTGCCGCGCGCATGAACAACTTCCGCCGGACCGTACGTGAGGTCGTCTATATCGTCAAAGTGACAGAAACCACTATTAGTCAGCGTTTGAACGAGTTCGGTTCCACCGAGAGTGGTGAATTGACCGTTGATCAATTCCGCTCGGTCCAATTAGAGAACACTCACGATCCCCCGTCCTTCACTCGCGGGCGAGAAGGTCGGAAAAGCCGTATCAAGAAGATGCCAGACACTGCGGCGGAACTCGAAGATGACGACTCTCCAGCCGAAAGTGAAGCGGAATCAGTGCAGCCGCATCGTGTAGATGCCGACGGTTTCGCTATTCCTAACCTCCCGATTGACCCGGCTTTGACTGCAAATAATCACCCTCGACGTGCATCAGTAATTGCCAAGGCAGTGAACGAAGTTGTTGAGGATATCAAAAACGAACCGATCCACTCCAAGGGTAAGGGCAAGCGACAGCCCACGCCAGAACCTTCTGCCGAGCAGGTTGCATCCGAAGCGGCGCTGGAAGATGAAATGCGTTCTATGCTTGCTCAAGGCTCAACTATGATTGAGAGTGTTGGCTCCGACCAACCGCCACGGCCCACTGTTTCTGACAGCGCTGAAATTGACGCCGCAGAATTTGAAGATGATCCCGAGGTCGCCAACTGTCTGCTCTTGCCTGCTGAGGTCGAAATCAAGGAGTCAATTTGGGTGACGGAAAACAAGGAGTACCTCCGTACTCAACAAGCCAAAGCCCTAAAGCGGGCCCAGGAAGAGGAAACCGGTGGAGGCGCACCTCGCAAACCACGCAAGCGCCGCCGTGGCCGTCTTGGAGATGTTACCTACCTGGAGGGCGAGGGCGAAGATGGCCGCAGCTCCCGTGCCTCGACACCGGCTGAGGCGACACGTCGCATGCTCGAGCGCCGAGGTTACAGTAAGAAGATCAACTACTCTCTTCTGGACACCTTGTACGGCGGCGAAGCGGCAGATGCCAAGTCACAAAGCATAAGCCGAAGCCAAAGTCGCAGCCAAAGTCGCAGCCAAAGCATCATCTCACGGCGCAGCGCCAGCATCGAGCCAGAGGCAGCTGCACGATCCCGACGTGCAACTCCATCAGATGCCAAGTTCGATTCCAAGTTCATCCGTCCTGCTTCTACAGCACCACTGCCTACTCCACCGTCCACCGCTCCAATTGCGGACGCAAAGCCGGCCATGGCCAAGGATGGCTTCGTCAATAAGGTCGACGCAGAACCTGAGGAGGATGACGAAGAGGATGATTATGACGACGACGAGAAGGATGATGGCCTCGACGACGCATTTGCAGGCAACTATGAAAGTGACTATGATTACGGCGATGACGATGACTGATGAACTCAACCTCGGGAGGTTTGTCATGTTCTTTCGGCGGATTTGGAGTTATTAGGATGCGATTGTCATCCACTTGCTTTCTTTGATCTTCTGTTTTACAGCCTTCGAGATGATACCAAGTTTTTCACCCGCACGAGCATTGGGGTTTTCGAATTGAATTATCATATTAATATCTCTGATGTACTCTAAGCAAAGCACTCGCTAGAACTGGGCAGTAGCAAGCCCCTAGATCCAAGATAATGATCATTATACGAAAGCTCTATGGTACAAAAAGTAAATATACATATACCTAGTAGGCTAGTGCCCTTTCCGTTTTAGTCTCCACTTGGGGAACGGGCTTGCCCACTGAGTATTACCTAAGCAGATCCAGGGGCCCCGGGGCCCAGTTCATTGAGCGCTGTGGGGAGGATTTTTCCCCTGGCCATTATTCAAACGCAATGGAAACAAGCCCTTTAGATGACACTCACATCAAATAAAAAATAATAGATGGGAAATATGTCGCCTTTCTAGACTACTATCTTTCGCTTGAGTGAAGTTGTCAACCTCCGTTGTCCCGTCACCCCACAACGCAACTATCGAGGAAGAGACCATGCTCGTAACTAAAGTGGGGTGAATATTAGCGCTTAACTTCACTGAATAACCGACTACTTGGCATGGGTCTAAATTGAGACTCTAAATCGGGAGGTAGTGAAAAAGGTCCAGGACCCGATTACCTGCCAGCATGAGAGGACGAGCATACCAGGCCAACAATAGAGATAACGCCGATCCTGACGGTCGGCAGTCAGGACAGAGAGGAGGTTGTCGACAGTCATTTTGTTTGGAGATAAGATGAAAACAGCTGTTGAACTATTGATGTCTCTCTTTCGGGATATGCTCCCAACATGTCCCCCACACCCCACCCTGACAGGAGAAGTACATAAAACCGGCACTCAACGACACAGCAACGTTAAATCCACATATTGCGATTATCTCAGTTAATATGAATATGGAGACTGATTTCCCCCACCCATCCCTGGGTGTCGTGCGAGGTTTGACTTTGCCTTCCACCCGCCAATTTCTTGGTCTTCGTTATGCTACCCTGGCTGGGAAATGGGCGCCACCTGTTCTTTCAGAAGGTGATCCCAACGGTGTCATAGATGCCACAATCGCGGGGTAATTTTATATCCATGAATGATGGTGAGCGAGTTCTGATGATCACAGCCCCTCTGTCCCATCACCATCAAACGGTGTCGACATTGAGTTTAGTCACATTCAAAGAGCACTCCCACTTCCCAAGCTCCAGCAGTCCGACACGGAATGCCTCAATTTGAACATCACGACGCCAAAGGCTGCGTCGCCTGGAGACAACCTACCGGTGATTGTCTTTATTCACGGAGGAGGATTTGCGATTGGCGCCAATTCCTGGCCTCAGTATGATTTCCGGCATCTTGTTGAACTTTCCGTAAAAGAACAACGACCCGTCATTGGAGTGAACATCAAGTATGGTCTCAGTCTCTGCTATAAGAATTATCACTGACGGGTGTTTGCAGCTATCGCCTTGGGGCATTGGGGTTCCTGACTTCAACGGAGTTGGTTTCCCACGGATACAAACCGAATAATGGGCTCCAAGACCAACGCACTGCCTTGCTATGGATAAAAAAATATATTGTCGGATTCGGAGGCAATCCTGATGATGTAACAGTTGTTGGTGAGAGTGCTGGTGGAGGTCTGTTATATCCCCATTTGCTGTACAAGTCCTGAGCTGACACTGATGTTGTTTTAGTTTCCGCAACACATCATCTTCAATCGGAAGTGCCTTTGTTCAAGCGGATGGTCAGTATGAGCGGCACCAATCTACTTATGCAACCTCTTCCTGAGCAGGTAGCCGAGTTGACATACAATGGCATTATTAATCGGCTAGGCCTGGCCTCGTTGTCAACTACTGAACGAGTCAATGCGCTGGTGCAAATGGATACTCAGAAGCTGCTTGAGGCCGGCTCGCCGAATGATGCCCTATTCCCAACAGCTGGAGGGGAGCTGGGCCTCAAAACGCATTCATACGCTGAAATTTACCAAGGCTCCTCTGGCTCCCTTGATATTCCAGGCCGTAAATGGTGTGAGGAAATCATGATTGGCGACTGCCAGATGGATGTGAGAGAGCCCTGTCTGACCAAAAGCGAATATGCACTAACCAGCCCTAGGCAAGCATCCTGTCTATGATGCTAAACTACGAGAAAGACGGGATCGTGCCCACCTTCCGAGAATCCTTAACACGATCGTTGGGCTCGGCCGATAAAGCAAAACAGGTCCTCACGGCATACGCCATTACTGAAGATATACCCGGTGTGGACGCATTGCATGCAATTCTGCGGTTCGCAAATGACATCTCCTTTTTTATGCCCGTCCTGAATTACGGGCACTGTTGGTCTGGAAAGGCCTTCATATACCACTTCAACGAGCCTAACTCCTGGGATGGTCCCTGGAAGGGCCATGCAAATCATATCCTGGATGTTTCCTACCTATTCCAGAACTATAACGAGGTACTTTCAGAGCCTCAGCGTGCCGTTGCATCTCAGTTTGGGCGTGACTTGATCGCATTCTCTAGTGGACATGCACCATGGCCCACATTCAAATGGGAGACCAAGGATTTGTACGCTCGCGTATATGGAGGGCGAGGTGTAGACACCTCAGGGAAAGTTACGACTGTTCTGGTATCGGACTCTCGTACAGAACGCAGTGAAACAATATTGAATCTGACGCGGAGTATCCCAGCGGATAACTTGTCGAGGGCTTGGGGAATCTTCATGGCCGGCCATTGAGAGACTTTGAGAAGTGATAGGAAAACCATATAGATAAACAAGGATGGAAATCTTCTCTGGGTTATAATGGTTCTATCCAATCTATTTTACAAGCATCATTTCATGATTAATTTGTGGTCTTGGTCTGGACCGGTATATCCCAATTGCCTCTGTCCTCTTCCCTGATATAGTTAATAGTATCCGCTAGAATCCCCTACTATCATCTCTACATGAACAATGTGTCCCATAGGCCATATACTCACGTGTATATTGTGTTCCAATTTCTGTGACCCCACATGGACGTCCATGTGGGGTATTGCATGGGCAGTTCAGCCTTCACCGAGAGTATCAGGAGAGATGACTATTTTCTTTGTCATATTCCCATTTATGTTCAGCTCTAGTAGTTCCTCGATGACATTTTATAAACTGTACTTCTACCTAGATATTATGTCTTTCATGACTTTGCCGAGACGTTCTCTCCATAGCCATACATTCCGCGATGAATAATCCTCCCAAATCGTTGAGAGGAAAACGAAGAATTCCTCAAATGCACACTTGTCCCTTTTGCAGCATGACCTTCAAACGGAGTCAACATTGTGCACGCCATCAACGCAGTCGTCGTCAGTCCCTGTCCCGTTCCGGTCCACTCTGTTAAAGAACAAGCTGACCCGAGTCTAGATACACGAGAAAGGCCCTTCCCATGTCGGTATTGTCAGAGAACCTATGCAAGAAGGTATGTGTATTTGGATCATCACCGAGGCTTCATGCTAGGCCTCTGAGCCTCGTTTATGTCTAACAGCCGACTTACAGAGATACAGCCATCCGCCACGAGAAAGCGGCCCATGAAACGGAATACTCCCCGAGAACTGTGCCTGATGAAAATATAATTGTATCGGCAGTACCAGGAAACACGTCAAGATACCACTATGATCCCCCCGCAGATTCACGAGGCCCGGGCCCTGTACAATCAGAGGATAGAACCGCGCTTGCAGTGACCGAGCAACCAGTTTCAACCTACAGCCCATATACAACCTCATCTAGCCCAAACGAGAGAATACAACAAGCTCTCACAATTCTGGACTTCACTAGTCTCCATTCAGAGGCTCTTTCTGCCAACCACTTGACAGTACCACACCCGACACCACTTTCAGAAACCGAGTTTATGCACAGAGAAATTACATACGGCATGGACTCCAACTATACATGGGAGACTTCAGAATCCTTTTGCACATACGAAGAAACACCAAGTAGCGCCGGGAGTGACTTTGATGAAGCAGCTACGCCCCCTTCTCAGTCATCTGCCGCGGGACAGACTCAACATTGCAATTATTCTCGTGTTGACCTTACTCTGTCTTCGGGACTGATGTTTGATCCACTGTGGGATCCGATTATGAGCAGAAAAGCCGCGGTCACCGCGTATGCGACTGATTTACATCAGGAAATTCTGCGCAGTCAAGGATTTACTTGACGAGGGACTGGCTTGCTTTGCGTTCTATGGGAAAAATAGAGAATGGTCGCATGGTCGCATGGGCGCACTATGTGGGGGGGACTAAGGTTGATAAAAGTATATGGCTCTAGCTATTGACCAATTAATTGAGATATTTCAGTGACTCATTAGAAAACAGACATGATTAAGTGCCTATGAGTATCAATGTATCAATATAATCCCAAACACATCTGGGTGGGGTACCCCATATATGGTACCCCATATATGCCCACATTTTGCCCTAAAATGTAATCTTCTACATTCATCGATTGAATCTGAACGGCCTTCGCTCTATCAAAATCAAAGAAACAGAAATATCATGGCTAACCAAATTAGACTCCCCATCACAGATGCATACGTTCACGTCCAGCTCCTCAACGGAGGCAGCATGACAGCCGAATACCATAAGCTTCATGCTGGGGAACCAGCAAAGAAATTTCGGTTATACAATTGGGCCTTTTATATTTATCATCCAACATCCCGGCGACACATTATCTGGGATTTAGGCTTATCCTCGGTGTGTCTGTTTCCCTATGGTATATCCCGCTCGACACTTACAAAAATGTAATATTCGAAACAGATTCCAGACGATTATCCTCCAGTGATTGCAAACGGTGTATTGAAAGAAGCCCAGTGCGAGGGTCCCCGGCAGTCGATTGCAGAGCAAATTGAACGCCGAAACGGAGTTAGAGTGGATGAAATCGACACCGTTATACTCAGGTGGGTATACAATCCAAGTTTCCATTAATAACTGTTCTCTTATCCCAATTGCTAGTCATGCGCATTTTGATCACTGTCGCCCGATACGACAGACATTCTCCAATGCAACCGCCTTCTTTGGCCCAGGCACATCAGAATATTGCTCCCCAGGCCACCTTGCGGATCCCTCCTCGGCATGGGATGGACGATATTTTGACCCGGAACGAGCAACAGAGCGCTGGGAGATATTACAAGGTCCCTGGGTCCCTCTCGGGCCATTTTCACATGCGATGGACTTCCTTGGAGATGGGAGCTTCTGGGTTATTCAAGCTCCTGGTCATATGCCAGGTAACTTATGTGCGTGTGTTAGGCTGCCAAATGGTGAATGGATTATGCTAGGCTCTGATTGTTGTCATTCACGGTATATGCTACTTGATTCTTTTGCTGAAAAAATACACTAACAGTAATGGAGAGCGTTGCTGGATGGTACAAAGAATTTTGGGAGCTTCAAGCTCCCGGATGGATCTACCTCCTGTCTCCATGTCGATATCTCTGCCGCGAAGGACACCTTGGCACGGATAAGAGAAACAGAGAGTCTGGGGGTTCATGTTGCCCTGGCCCATGACACCACTTGGATTCAGAAAGAGAATGACCCTGTTCTATTATCTTTGCTAGATGAGGAACTTTTGGGGGAGATTCGTGCTGCTCTAAGACAGCAAGCCCCGTTCTAGGACAGGTGGATATATGTGTGTGTTGAGTGAACCGCCCTTCCAGTCCTAGCTATAACGACCTAGCCTTGATTGTCGAATTTGGTTCTAGGTTCAGATTAATGGATATTAAGAATAGAACAAAGTATATTGTTCAGTCTTCCAACGCAAGTCCACAACCAGCTATGGCTAAGCAAATCTAGACAATGTCGGTAGGGCCGTGGAAGTCCAGATTAAGTAGAGGAATTCACAAGAGCAGCCAAACAATCCTTAGCCTTATCCGCACAAATCTCATTCCCAGCCCTATGGATGATAACTAGCTTCGCCCCTTTCATCTATCTCCAGCTACTGCTTCAAGGCAGTAGCCGCGCTTTTCGCCGGTGCAAGGATTAACGTTGAGACTTAAATCTGCGACAAACGAGGCCGTGTGTCTAACGAGAGAAACTCGACCCTCCCTTGGTAGAACTTACCGCAATCTTCGAGATCCACGCTTCGTACTTAAGCGTGGGGAGGGTAACCCATCTTGCTAGAGTTAAACAAGGGCAGATAATTAGATAATTATGATAGTCTGGAGAGGATATTCAAACTATGTGTTTTTGTCACTAGGGAATAACTCCATCGGCTCTCTTGAGAGACGTTTACTGCGTAGTTGGGTAGGGTTACCCCACATAGCTCCAGAGTACTCAGATCTGCAACAGCCCAAAGTCAGGCCGGTCACACCAACTCTTTGTAGTCATAGATGTTTTGATGTAGGAAAGTAACAATGTAAAAATTGATATACGGCCTAATTATAGTGAGTATTCGATAAAAGAAACCGTCCTGACTCCTAAGTGGGATTACCTTTTCAATGCCATCCATGGTGATGTGGGGTGATATTATCGTCAGCATTAGACCGTCCAGCAAAGTCCACGCATTACTAGTAACATAGACATACAAATAGCATCAGGCAGGACTTCGAGTGATACTCTATCTAGGTTGTTCAATCGTCTCTGTACCTCTGCAATCTGGAGTGCTGACGATAATATCACCCCACATATAACAACTCTGTAGTCGGAAACAAACGCATCAGGGCTTTTACAAATCCGATGGTTTCCGGCCTGGACGGCCTGGACAAGTCGACGAAATGGACTTATACTGTATTGTATGTGGGGTATACCAGATTTGAGGATTCTCCCCAAGCTCCTGTTTCTTACCCCAAACGGCGACAGTCATAATGTAGCCCCATATGCCACACACATCCCCAAGACCCTAACTATCCCAATATTGGAGTACATAAATAACAAAATAAGGAAACAGCCCTCTTCTTATATTCTCGTATACGAGAATCCCAGTTCATATTATTGCAATCTGTCAAAATGTCATTCGCGGACGCCATCAGCACATTGAACAAATCCGACCTCTTCATCCAGAACTCGGCCTTCATTGATGGAGAATGGTTGAAAACGGACAAGACATTTGATGTCTATGGTATGTAGTACCTCTCCCAAACACCTCTTTCCAAATACCCCCTAATCTCTATTTACTATATAGAACCCTCTACCGCGACAGTGCTCGGCACCGTCGCAAACTGCGACATGAGCGCTATGCAAACCGCCATCCAGAGCGCGCACGACGCCCAGCCAACTTACTTCTCGGAGACAACTGCCGCATCCCGCGGCTCACTCCTCACCAAATGGCACGATCTTGTCATGTTCAATATAGATGATTGTACTGAAGCCCGACCCAACCCAACCAAAACAACCACAAACAAAATTAACCTGTGGCTATAGTATCAACCCTTCTCTGCCTCGAAAACGGCAAAGTCCTCGCCGAAGCACGCAACGAAATCGTCTACGCCGCTAGCTTCATCTCCTGGTTCGCAGCCGAAGCAACCCGCGCCTACGGCGACGTAATCCCATCAGCGACTCCAAACACTGTGGTCATGACGCTCAAAGAACCAGTTGGTGTGTGCGGAATCATCACACCCTGGAATTTCCCGGCCGCGATGATAACGCGGAAGATTTCGCCTGCGTTGGCGGCGGGATGTGCAGTCGTTATCAAACCTCCGTCTGAAACACCCTTCACGGCATTGGCGTTGATTAAATTGGCTGTTCAGGCTGGGTTCCCGGCCCGGGTGATTCAGGTTGTCCCCACAAAAGACCGAAATGTTGCTTCTGAGTTAGCGGTCAATCCGTTAGTTAGGAAGCTTAGTTTCACGGGGTCAACGGGGGTTGGGAAGGCGTTGGCGAAATTGGCTGCGGGGACTGTGAAGAAGGTAAGTCTTGAGTTAGGTGGAAATGCTCCGTTTGTTGTGTTTGAGGACGCAGATCTGGATCTTGCTGTTGAGGGGGCTATGCTGTCGAAGTTCCGTTGTTCGGGGCAGACTTGTGTGTGTACGAATCGGTTTTATGTGCAGGAGCGTGTTGTTGAAGAGTTTACGAGTAGACTCGTTAGACGGGTTGAGCAGCTGAGATGTGGGCCTGGTCTTGCTAGGGATTCAACGCAGGGCCCATTGATTAATCGGTCTGCGGTGGATAAGGTCAAGGAGCATATTGCGGATGCTGTTAGCAAGGGTGCTGAGGTGCGGATTGGGACTGCTGCTTTGGAAGGACTCGGTGATGGGTTCTTTGTCCAGCCTACGGTGCTGACTGGGGCGACGAAGCAAATGGCGGTTGCTACGGATGAGACCTTTGGTCCTCTTGCGGCAATCTTTACCTTTGGGAGTGAGGAAGAGGTGATAGAGTTGGTGAACAACACCGAATTTGGTCTCGCTGGTTACTTTTACTCGCGAGATATTGGGCGGGCGATGCGCATTGCACAGAAGATACAGGTTGGTATGTGTGGCGTGAATACGGGCAAGGTGAGCGCTGTCGAGGCGCCATTTGGAGGCATCAAGGAGAGTGGTTATGGGCTTGAAGGGAGCAAGTACGGCATGGCCGAGTACCAGACCATCAAAACTGTGACCATTGGGAACATAAACCACTAGGTCGGAGACGAAACACATGAGCATTCATCACTCTTCAGGTTAGGCAGTCAGGAGCACTCATATAGTGGCGGCAGCTCAGATAGGAATGCCTCACCTAATCCAGAGAACACAGTGGACTATATATGTAGGGTAAATTTACTCTTCGCCCATTGCTCTGCGTAAATATATCTGAATGATCAACCATGCCGCCACCGCGCCATAGTCATGATTAAAACTATGAAAAGCAATTTACAGTAACAAATTATAGCATTGATAGAACCTCATTTTCAAATATTAGAGGTAAGACCTCACAGGTAAAAGCAAACGTTTCAGCCACGACGAATTTTATATCACATGCAAGATCAGCTGTAATAAAGTTGGCATAGCTTACGGTACTCCCCCGAGGGGATGTAGGTCGTCCGGCTAGATCTCCAATGACTTATCCATTGATCACAAATATCGAGTATCTCCGTGCGGGTTTCACCCCAGCCATGAAGAACATGAGCCCTGATGTTGAACACACGGATGAGCTCGGCATCAACAGACTTTAGTTCATCTCCTTTCTCACAGTCAACCCCCCATTGAAGACCATACCGATCCAAAAATGCCGCCTTCCATCCTTCAGCGATGTCCGGGTCACTCTCTTCTTTGGCAATGATAGCCTGGATATCGGCGCGAATGTGTCCTTCGTGGGTAGCGTCAATGATTGAGCCTTGCATCATCGAGGGAGGACATTTAGACCATAAATGCAGGACATATTCGCGTTGAGCGTTGGTTTCATCTTGTTTGTTCCTTTCCTTTCGTGTGAGGTTTTCGATGACATCTTCAAGGCCTGCCAGTCTTCGGATAATGGAGGAATCCTCTCGCTTGATCGAACTTTCTTGCCTTGGGGTGCTAATCTCTTCCTTAAGGTCTGCCTGGTCTTTGGCAAAGGATCGACGTAGGCCACTGATCTTTTCATTGAGGTCTATCTGTGCTTGGGCAAGGGATTGACGTAGTCTGATGGACTCTTCCTCAAGGTCTGCTAGTCTTTGGCGAAGGAAGGAATCCTCTCGCCTGATCGATTTTTCATGCCTTAGACCGCCGACCTCTTCCTTAAGGCCTGCCAGTCCAAAGATAAGGGAGTGACTTAGACTGTTGACCTCTACCTTAAGATCCGCTAGTCTTTGGATAAGGGAGGAATCCTCTTGCTTGATCGAATTCTCCTTCCATAGGCCGCTGACCCCTCCTTCGAGGCTGCCGACCTCTTCCTCAAGGTCTTTCACTCTTTGTATCAGGAGGGGATCGTCTCGTTTGGTCGAATTTTCTTGCCTAAGGCTGCTGACCTCTTCCTCAAGCCCTTCCACTCTCTGGATAAGGGGGGATCCTCTCGCTTGATCGATTTTTCCTGCCATAGGCCGCTGACCTCTTCTTCGAGGCTGCCGACCTCGTCCTCAAGGTCTTTCACTCTCTGGATAAGGGAGGAATCCTCTTGCTTGATAAAATTTTCTTGCCTGAGGCTGCTAACCTCTTCCTCAAGCCCTCCCAGTCTTTTGAGAATGTCGATCTCATTCCGTTTGTCCATCTCGTGCCCATCCTCGTGATCCTCCACATCGACCCAAGTAAAAGTGTCTTTCTCCATGATCGTTGGGCTCTAGGGATCTCGCTTTGGGTGTTCTTGAATAAGACTGGGGATTAGATATGAAAGTATGTGGATATGTGTGGAAAGAATAGCACAAAAATTTGAAAGAAGAGAAAGCTTACTGCATACTGACGCCTCTATTTCTTAGGAAACTTTGTAAGATAGATACCAAACCATTCTAGTGGAAAACCTCGGTTCGTAAGAGGAAAAGTAGGGAAACATACCATGGATATCTTCTGTCTTCAACTGGTTTGTGTCAAAATATCCAAAATTCAAAAATAGATGCCTAACTCAAAAGACATGTGCCTCGCGGATCTCAAACAAACCCCGTTATAGACCATACCGCGTCAATCGAGCTATATCCAGAACTCCAAAAATGGTTTGAATCTTTTTTATTTAATGAGATAGATGGTTGTAGATAAATAACGTTCGTCAAAAGCATGCAGCGAATACTTCAAGAACTCCCAGATTACGACGCCGCCCATTTCCCATTAGAGAGGAAAGCAAAACACCGAACCCTATCAAACCCTCCATTGGGTGAGAACCGAATTGGGCCAGACTGGGTCAGTCAGGCGCGTGAGTCCCATAACTAAATAAGCAATAGTGAAAAAAGAAGATTGAAAAATATGATAGAACAGCCGGAAAAAAGCCGGGAAAAAGTCCGAGGTCGATCGTGCGAATGGGCTGGACGTCTAGTCATGGCGAATCGGATCGATCGATGTTGTCGGATCGGACGGGATCGAAGGGAATTCGAATTCGTTTTTGGAAGAAGTTACGAGTCGATCTCCATTCCCATTTCCGCGCCTCCGCTCAGTTCACCGCTTGATGTTTGAGGGTGGTTGGACATGGCTTGTTGGAGAAGTGGCACGCCAGTATCCATGGAGCTGAAGGAGATGGGTTGTGCGCTAGGTCGGTCGGTAGCTCCAAGGGGAGCGGCGCCCTCGAATATGATGGGGGAGCTACGAAGATTTTGGAGGCATGCTTCCCAGGAGGAGGCAACGAGCTGGCCTTGAGTGAGGTCTTCGGTGAAAAGATAAAAGGCAGGCGAGTGTCCAGAAGTCGGAGTGGCAGACACAAGATAGGCGTTCAGAGCGCGGCTTTTGAGGAGCATCTGAGAGTCGTGCAGGTGGGCCGAGTATTGGTTGTCGATATACTTGGTCCAGCCACGAACAGCAGGGGCCATGTCACCGTCAGTGTTGACACGCTGCCAGCCGATACCTAGAAGACGGGTGGCATCATCCACTAGAGGCTCGGCAGGCGGAGCAGGCCCCGCATTGAGGGTGCGATGCAGATCGTTGGAGCTAGGGTCGTCCAGACGTTGATGGACCGAGGACAACGCGATATCGTCCAAACCGGGTGCAGATGTATCAAGGCGCTGGGACTTGCGGCTTACGTCGGTAGCATCAGAAAGCAGCGCGTTTGACCGCGAAGAAACAGGTGCAGCGGCAGCCTGCTCAGACTGTTGTTCGTACCATGTGCCGGTCTGGCTCTCGGCCGAGATTGCAAGGCCAGTCTGTGGGTTTAAAAGAACCATGCCTTCTCCATAGATGGGTTGGACCTTGGGTGCTGGCGCCGGGGGCGCGCTGGGAGCAACGGCCTCTTCAAAAGTGGCCTCATCGCGCGATCTTTTGCGAGAGGGCTTGGGAACCGCATGAGCAGACGCGAAATTGAAGCTCGAGGGGATAGGCTGCGCAGAGCTATTGTTGGCAAAGACGGTGCTAGGGTTTGCTGGATAGCCATTAAAGCTTGATGGGGAGTCGCGGAAAGAGGACTGGGGGAACTGAGCGAAGGCGTGTTCCCGGGAAGGAGAGAGAACCGTGGCCGGGCCGTCCGAGAGGCGATTAAGCATCATTGGACACATTATTGCCTCAAAATTGTCTTGGATGTGAGACAAGAGGGACTGTTCTGTTAGATTAGGTGAGCAAGACACAAAAAGCTTCAACCACCTGGGAGAGACGGAAGTAAGAAGGAGAGGTAAAAGGTGGAAGATGTCTCAAAAAAGTACGAAAAATATATAGAGAGAGGGAGAAAGGTGGGTTTGAAAGAGAAGAGAAAGAATTGGAAAGTGAAAAATGGGAAAAACGGGGGGAAAGGAAGAAAGTAGGAAGTAAGAGGAAGGGTAAGAGTGTGAGACAAGAAAGAACGATCTGAAGAAGTGGATGAATCGATGCGCGAAATGCGGAGTTACCAAGTCAAACGGTAATATACCAGCAAAAAGCAGCTATCCGATCGCCGGTGACGGTATTAATACATGCGCTATTAACGGGTACCATTGGCTCATGCAGCCAAGACGCCTCAGGTGGAGTTAAGCTGGATGGGTCGAGCTTAGAGACCATTGGCCTATGAGGCTGGACTGGTGGCCCGTGATTATTACATCACGTGAAACCCATAAGTCACGTGTAGGTACATATGTAGAGCAGATCACGTGCATGAGATGAGGTCATATAAATCCAAGTCTATTGGGGTACTATAAAGACACGAATGGTGAAAAAAAAATTTGAAAAAAATAAGAGACCACAAGATCAGGTCCAAAGCAAAACCGACACCAGAGCTCGTGCAAGTCTAACATCAATCAATGTTCGTAGAAAAAACAAAATAGTACACCGCCAGCAACAACACTTGTCACTGTATACATCACAGAAATCGGGCTGAAAAAAAAGGATTGGTAATAAAACAGCCAGAAACGAGCCCCTCGTTTCGCAGTGCACCACGAGGGCCCATAAAGACAACATTGAAAGCATAAGCGGCAGTCTCTGTGTTACCGAGAGACGGAAAGGAACGGATACCGCTATATGTCTGCACTTATCCACTCGGCGCTCTCATTTCCGCCGACTCAATCTGAGAAGGGACGTTGTGGCTTCGAACAGTGGGCCGAGTTTTGTGCGTTCCAATTTATAGAAGCTGAAAAGCCAAGGGTCTGATAAGTGCATTCAGGCATTACCAGCAGTGGCACCACCAAGGTAGCCCTTGACACGGTCAACGGAGTCATTGGCGTAACTGGGAGCCATAGTTCCAATAAAGAGGAAGAACATAAGAGCGGCAGCACCGAAGACGACAAACTTGCGCTGCGCAGGGCGGTTGTTGCCGTACTCAGCCCAGGCACGGCCAGCGGAAGAAGTGTACTCGCGCATCTTGTCACCACCAAGCTTGTACCAGACAAGACCCATCAGAGCAATGGAGTAACCGAAGAATTGGAGGCCGGTGACGGGAGTCTGCCACAGGAACATGGAGGCAGCAACCAACAGGATATCCTTGAGGACACCGCACAGAGTCATGACCAGGGAAGAGGTCTTGCCAATCAGGAAAACGACCGAAACGTTGAGGAGGAAAGCCACAACGGCATTAAGGACCAGAAGCCAGATACCAACGGAGTAGACGTGGTCCATGGTGACGTGGGGGAATTCCAAGAACAAAGCAACGGCACCGTTCATGACAGCACAGATGGGGGCGAAGTAGTACAGAGAAACCATGGGGTCCATCTTGAAGTCGGCGGAGCTGAGCAGACCCTGCACCATGACCAGACGGGTGGCCTCGAAAATGATACCACCAATCTGGAACAAGAAACCGACCATGTTGAACTTGATCTCACCGAAGGAGGCAATGACCACACCAACCACAATGATGGAGACGTTGGCCAGAACCTTCATGTTGGCCGGGGCCATACCCATACCCCAGGTTGCGATGAGAACAGCCACGGGAGTGGTGGCCTTGAGCATTTGGATGAAGGCAACACTGAGGTAGAGGTAGGTCATGTTACCGCAAATCAAGCTCAGACTGAACATTATACCGATGGGGACGATGGCGCGGAGGTAGACACGGCCGGTCATCTTGACCTTCTTGCGGCCGTCGAGGACATTGGTGGTGCGAGCGAGGAGTTGGGTCATAATGGTAGCGAAGGTCAAGTGCCATGTTGTGAGGATGATGGGGAAACCTATTCACAGTGTGTTAGTGCCGGCTTGCTTTGTATCCCGAGGTTTCCGATCTGACTTACGGAAGTTGGCATAGTCGAGGAGGTACTTGTTGAATAGGATGACAGTGGAACTCAAAGTGATCCATGTACTATTGATATGTTAGCAATTGTGTCAAGATCTGTTTCCTTTTGATGTTGCTCACGTCACATAAACCGCGGGGTGGAATGTAATGCCGGGCTGCTCTCCCTTCTCCGCTGCGGGGTTGACAGTAGGCAGAGTCTGCTCCCGGGGAGTCTCGCCAGAGGCGCGGACCTTCTCGCCGTCGCTCATTGTAAAAGTTTTAGATTGATCGGATAAAAAGCGCTTAAATTCAAAAGGTCGTGGCCGGGAGAGGCTTTGACTAAATGCGGAGGAAGCCACGGAGAAAAGTGGGCAAGATAAGGGAGATTAGAAGGCAATGATCACTAAAATGTTCCCGAGGTTAACAAGTGCACCGATAAATAGAAAACGAGTGTGGATGAAGAAATGATGATGAAGGTTGAAGGGATGGAATGGGGTACGTACTTCGGGAGTAATTTTTCTCGGCACCAAAAACATTAACTGAGGGATTTGCAAAGGAAATTAAGATGAAGGGAAACCAAGTGATTGTAAAGAAAATAAGAAGGAAAATAGACCAAGAACCAAAACACCAAAACAGAGGAACAGGAAACAAATAGATCCACTCGCCGCAAACAGAAAATCGTGAGGGTGTACGAATGCAATATACATGTATGGAAAGTTATATTTTTGGAATTACTGTTACGTATCTACTAAGGCCACCTGTACTCTATATTCATCCTCTCTTCCATAATTTATCCGCTTTCTTATGGAGTATATTTCAGCTGTATACTGGTTATACCAAAACCAATACGATACTTTACTAGTTAATTTTTCAAAGCCTGGCCAACCTTGGGAAATGTCCCCATTTGCTGGTCTCCTCTTTTCCTTTAAATATTCACCAATAATATTCACCTAACTTGATAGATCTCCACTCCAGCGCTGTCATATTCTTATCCTTATTTTTCAATCATATTCCAATTCTAGTAACACGTATCAATCTCTAGGTATGTTAGATCTTGACGGACGCATCTTGGAATGCCTGAAATAATAAAAAATTTGAGAAAAACCGAAACAGGCGCAGATCCAAATTAAGGCATTACGCAAGCATCTGTTAGCCAAGACCCACAAGAACCCGCGTTCAGTAGACCTGGGTCCCATTCGGTCCCTTACGGGTGGAGAATGCTGCGGCGATCCGCCCTCTGAAGGTATCTGACGCAATCAGGGGACTTTTCTCCCCCGCAAGTACTTTGTGCTTGGACCAGGGAGAAGACCCCTAAGCTTTTAGGATTAACGGGAGTTGGTGTTTCAAGAGGCAATTAGTATTCTCTGCTGATTCGAGAAGTTTTTCCTTAAGGAGGCGATAGCGAGATATTGGTTGCGAAGAGATCCTCGCTGTATTACTCTCTTAGGAGTGACAATCAGTGGAACCAGATACCTGTGCACTGAAGTTTCGCCAAATCCCCTTCTCTCCTCGAGACCGCCAAATGGGATGATCAACTCTGCGGACGTTGCTCCGGGAAAGGTTCAAGGTGTTTTTCCTTTGGAACTATCTTATTATGTTTATTTGATGCATGTGATACACAAGGTAATGTGCAACGGGGAATTGATGTAGATGAAACATGGATCACCATTAACAAATCAGTAGCCTAATTTGGTCCAGAATTTATTCAATGGAGGTCCATACAAACTACCCAAACAGTACGGAGTATTGCGTACTAATTTAACCCTAACCAATCGCCAACCTGCCAATGCCTACATCGGTGGCGTTTTTAGCCTGACCATATTGGATCGAGATTCAATGGTTGCCCCTATCTGTATATCGCCCCTTTTTTTTTCCGTTCTTCTAGAATAATGTTCCGAAATGGGAAGATAACGGGCATTCCAGACCCTGAATGTTATCCAACGCTAAGGGAATTCCAATATCGATTCAACCCGCATGCAAAAGGTGAATGCAGCTTTTATGCACTTCAAGTCCCTGCTTTTAGAGGTGTCATGATAAGGTCACCAATAACGGCTTTACACTGAATGTGATATGTTTTTTGACTAGGATCACTATTACGGTGTGATAAGATTGCCTTACGCGTTCTTTTACTACTCCATACTCTAATATTGAACCCTGGAGCACTGCCTCCCCCTGAGCGCATTACTGTAATTGCAATTGAGCTCTTCGTTAATGTGATAGGACCTAGTTTAAGGGTTTATAAAAAAAAGGAAATTAATTCCCAAAAAAAAAAAAAGAGATCATCTTAAAATTGAAAACAAAATAAAAACGAATCAGTAAAGCTGAAACAGGCACGTCTGTCTCCACCGGATCCGTTAATGCGTCTAGATAGCTTGGCTTGTCACGTTGTCCTCCCACTTCCCCTTCTTCTTTGGTTCTTCCCTCTTTATTATCCCTCCATTCCCTCTTGATCTTCTGCAGATTCTTGCAGCTGTGCTTCTATGCTGAACGTCGCCCGTAAGACATTCAAACGAGTCCCCAGCTTTCAGGACCTCCTACAAGGCAGAATGACCCACCCCGACATGTAAGGTCTCGCCCAACCATCAACTACCATCACCTCTAACAATTGCTTCACAGTTCTGTTGACGTTCTCGTCATTGGTGCTGGCCCAACTGGTTTGGGTGCCGCCAAGCGTTTGAACCAGATTGTAAGTATTTTCTCTGATGTTTACTGTGTGGAGAGGGGCACAAAAAAACCCATCCCCAAAAAAAGGGGGAGGGGTACTCCGGGAACCAGAAAAACTAATTGAGTATACAGAATGGCCCCTCATGGATGATTATCGACTCCAACGAGATCCCCGGTGGTTTGGCTTCCACTGATGTTACCCCCGAAGGTTTCGTAAGTTGCGACTTGATCTCAATTGTCCTCCACACCGCTAACTTGGTTCACAGCTCTACGATGTCGGCGGTCACGTTATCTTCTCCCACTACAAGTACTTCGACGACTGCATTAACGAGGCCCTCCCCAAGGAGGAGGATTGGTACACCCACGAGCGTATCTCCTACGTTCGCTGCCAGGAGCAATGGGTTCCCTACCCCTTCCAAAACAACATCTCCATGCTGCCCAAGGAGGAGCAGGTGAAGTGCATTGACGGCATGATCGATGCTGCTCTCGAGGCCCGTGTTGCCAGCACCAAGCCCAAGGATTTCGATGAGTGGATTGTCCGCATGATGGGTGTTGGTATTGCCGACCTTTTCATGAGACCCTACAACTACAAGGTCTGGGCCGTTCCCACCACCAAGGTAAGTTGCGACTTTTTCCCCCCGAGACTTGGAACAATACTAATCAATCATGTTTAGATGCAATGCGCTTGGCTCGGTGAGCGTGTCGCTGCCCCCAACGTCAAGGCCGTGACCACCAACGTCATCCTCAACAAGACCGCCGGTAACTGGGGTCCCAATGCTACCTTCCGTTTCCCCGCTCGCGATGGTACCGGTGGTATCTGGATTGCTGTCGCCGACACTCTTCCCAAGGAGAACACCCGCTACGGCCCCAAGAACAAGGTCGAGAAGGTCAACGCCTACAACAAGACCGTCACCCTTGCCGATGGCACCACCATTGGTTACGGAAAGCTGGTCTCCACCATGGCCGTCGACTACCTTGCCGAGGCTATGAACGATACCGAGCTCATGCCCCTCACCAAGCAGCTCTTCTACTCCTCCACCCACGTTATCGGTGTTGGTATCCGTGGTGCCCGTCCCGACCGCATCGGTGACAAGTGCTGGCTGTACTTCCCCGAGGATGACTGCCCATTCTACCGTGCCACCATCTTCTCCAACTACTCCCCCAACAACCAGCCCCAGGCCTCCAAGAAGCTCCCCACCCTTCAGCTCGCTGACGGCTCCAAGCCCAAGAGCACCGAGGCTCAGGACGGTCCCTACTGGTCCGTCATGTTGGAGGTTTCCGAGTCTTCTATGAAGCCCGTTAACAACGAGACCCTCCTTGCCGATTCTATCAAGGGTCTCGTCAACACCGAGATGCTCCAGCCCGGTGATGAGATCGTCTCCACCTACCACCGCCGCTTCGACCACGGTTACCCCACCCCCACCCTCGAGCGTGAGGGTGCCCTCACCCAGATTCTCCCCAAGCTCCAGGAGAAGGGTATCTGGTCCCGTGGCCGCTTCGGCAGCTGGCGCTACGAGGTCGGCAACCAGGACCACTCCTTCATGCTCGGTGTCGAGGCTGTTGACAACATTGTTAACGGTGCCGTTGAGTTGACCCTCAACTACCCCGACTTTGTCAATGGTCGCCAGAACACCGAGCGCCGCTTGGTCGATGGTGCCCAGGCTTTCGCCAAGAAGTAGATAATTCCCCCTTTTTCTTTTAACTTGTCCCACCATTCTTGTCTGAAGTGAAGGGTTCTATTTTTTTTTTACTCTCCATTTTTTTGATGCAATTGAAACGAGCTCATACCGTCATGGAAAAAAATTATACACGAGAGAGCATTTGAAGCGGCATCTGGAAGACGATCGATTGGCGTTCCATATTGTTACTTAACACCATCTAACCCTCTTCACCTCATCATCTACCTATTCCCTTGTTCTTCTATTAGCCGACGGGACTTGCTTTTGATACACTTTATTAGACTGCCTTGACATGTGCGATTGCTCATTTATAATTCATTCAATTGACCGATGAACCTCTTCGCTTTCCGAGTTTAAACCATCTCGTAAAATGATAAGCACGTGATTTGTTACACGTGACATGCTACACTGGATCCTCAGGCTCAGAAGTTCTAAAAATTCAGTCAAGCCATTTGAGGGACAACCTTGGAAAGATCAAAACCAAGAAGATCTCATCCTATATCGGCAGAGGGTTTCGTGGCTTTCCCATCCAACCTTAACACCCCACTATACCATTGCCCCCGTCGAGTTACACTCGCCACAATGCAGATCACCCAGACAATCACTCACCCACACCGCAAGAGCCTCTGCCATGTCCTCCATGAATCCAGAAACCAAAATCCCCCTGGATCGTGACCCCTGGATTCAAGAGCAATCTACCAAACGCCGTCTTAGCGCTAACGGAAATTTCCCGACATAGAGATTATTCTACGTGGTGGCGTAGTGGATCCCCAGAGAATGCGGGCCAACCGTGAACCAGTCGTATCGAGGGTCGAACATGTATCTAAACGGCATGTTCTGCAGATAACAAAAAGCAAAGAATCCGAGTAAGCAAAGTAAGCAATGCAGAGTGACGTAGGCAAGAGTTTCAGAGAGTTATGGGTGAGATGTGTCGACGGTTAAAAGGGCACTACCGAGGCCGCGTCAGATCTGGAGGCAGACAGGTTTGTGGTTCTTCTCCACTGAACTATTGATAGATTTGGGTTGCCGATATCGTTGTTTCAGATTGGTATTGTTTACATTCTAGATTGCTTCTTTTACATTTTAACGTGAGACATTGTAAAGTAGACTGAGGCTTGGAGGGTTATTTTTGATATTTCTTGTAGGCCTAGAACTGCTTCTGCGTCAGGCTGTTTCAATATCTCATATTGGGGGTTAAATATTGTATACTCCATCTGTTCCCCGGATGATCATGGGGTCTTGTGGTGAGAGACATCATACCATAAATATACAGAATTAAAGTCGAAGATGATAATACAAAGCCACTGGTATCAATATAGAAAACGCGCTGGGACGGCTCATGGTGGACTCGAAGAGGCCAAACCGCTAGAACAAATCCACCAATCTCAAGCATCTATCCATCTTGATAGAGCTCTTAGATGACGATTTTAGGGTGAGAGGCACGATCCTCGCCAGTGTTATTGGCCGCACTAGCAGGCGAAACTGCCCCCTCGGCCAAGACTGCCTCGTAAGACACCGTAGACGCTAAGGTTAGGTCCCGGAGTGGGACGCTTGCGGTGGCCGGACTTGACGACACACCACACGACAAGAATGAAACCTGTGGCGTGGAAGCTGGCGAGTCAATAGACATGGGTGTATATATAGCGTCAGTGTGGCTTGGCTGGTGGTTTTCTCGACGATCACGATCTGCCCGGGGGGACAGTTAGGTGGAGACTATGTTTGTTTGGGAGTTTGACATACCTGTTTCTTCAAGAGGGGCCTTACCGCTATGGAGTTCCAGTTCCTGCGGTGAGAGAGCAAATTTCACCTTCAGTCGCGGTGGGTCAACAGAGCGATCTGCTTGCGATTGTACTCCGGTGGAAATTGTCACTTTTAGCGAGGACTGTTGGGTTGAGTTTGGGGATTTGAGGCAGGACTTTGTCACGGAAGTGTGTGGAATTGCATCTGTAGAAGCATAGCTTCTGTTTCTTGGAGTAGATTCAAAATACGAGGATCCTTCTTGACTCAGGCATGTGGTATCAATGTCCACATCGGATTCCGAAGAGACACAGGAGCTGGGGGATTGGTCCATCTCATCGCAGCTTTCGTCGTCTATGTGCAGCTGCTCGAATTCGACAGTTAGAGTATGCCGGATATAGATCCGCTGCAGGTGAGATTCAATATCATTTTCGTCTAGGGCAATGAATGTTGGGGGCCGTCTGATCATGTTTTCGGGGATGGATCAGTTGCACAGAGCAGATTCCGTATATAGAAACATCGTGTCTTAGAGGAAATCGCGTTCACAATTTAAGAAACTTCGACTGGGAAATGCTGACGAAAACATATTGCAATGTCGGATAATCCTGCCCAGGTTGTTATAGGAAATTCTGTAAATGTAAATCTGTAAATAGTTTGCCAATGCCAATGCTGTCAACTGTCAACTCGAAACTGGACAAATCAGATATACCCATTCTATCTCACCCCTCAAAAGGATTAAAACATATATATTTCTCTTTTCATACTCTGAATCTCTCTCTCTCTGATTCTCGTCTTGGAATAAATATTAATAGTCAAGTCAGGCTCAGCCCCTCGACACTAGACCCAATTTCTACGGAGCCTCCTGTTGATCCTTCCCCCCTCTCCAACGTCGACTCTCACTCTCACACCTCTCTCTTCCTTCCTCCCCCCCCTCAACTATCTCTCGGATCATGCATCCGTTGCGTTTCCGATTATAGCCTGTCTTTTGTTGACCTTTCGACCTTACTTCCCCTGAACCCCTCGGCACATCTCCGGTCGCCGCAAAACCTCCAAAATCTCCGCCATGAACGGGGATCTCAGCCTGTCCCAGGCCCTAGGAGGGCTTCGGATAGCCAATCCAGATGATTCGCCTCTCTCACCGGAGAATGCGACCGCTGGTTCAACAGGCTCCAGCCCATTCGGATTGCCGGACGGTTCGGTATCAACACAACACAATCCCGCATATGACGAACACCCCTCTACTTTTCCTCCTGCACCCATCGAAGTCCCTGTGGCAGACGATCGCCAGACTTCATACCCTCAAACCTCCCCCGAGATACCACCACTGCCATCAGGACCATACCAGCCGTACTCGGCTCCGGCTCTCTCATCACCTCCGAATCCCAACCGGCCCCTTTCCTCCGTATACGTGAATGGCTCGGCAACATCGGTCCTTCCCCGTGATAATAGTTATCGCATTCGAACCGATTCCGGTGCTTCATCCACATCCGTGTCTCAGGCGCGGTTAGACGCACGAGGAGGATCGTCGGCATTACATGCCGGTGTTTTGGCGCGCGACAACTCCCACAGCGACCGATCTTACCGGACCACGCAGATCCCGGGGAACGGCCCGGCAGTGATGCGACAGTCATCTCGAACACAAGCAAGAGCTGGCGGCGCGTCTCAGATGCCGCGAACGTCTTATATGGCAGAAAACGGCCCAATGGCCAGTAGTGAGGAATGGAAAGAGCGTGGCGCGGCAGTCTCTGTGAGACAGGAGGTAGATGCCAACGGCCAAACTGTCTCTCGTTATATCAAGAAGGGTGTCCGAGACTTTTCGTTTGGGAATACCCTCGGTGAAGGCTCTTACAGTACGGTCGTCTTTGCAACGGACCGACAGACTTTGAAGGAATACGCGATTAAGATCCTTGACAAACGACACATTATCAAGGAGAGAAAAGTTAAATACGTGAACATTGAGAAGGATACACTCAACCGCCTGACCGACCACCCGGGTATTGTGCGGTTATATTACACCTTCCAGGATGAGCAGTCACTATATTTCGTGCTGGACTTGTGCAAGGGAGGAGAATTGCTCGGTGTTCTCAAACGGATGACCACATTTGACGAAGAGTGTACAAGATTCTACGGCGCCCAGATTCTTGACACGATAGACTATATGCACAAGCGCGGTGTCATCCACCGAGACCTGAAGCCCGAAAATGTGTTACTTGACAGCGGGATGTATGTCAAGATCACTGATTTCGGAACGGCAAAGATTCTCAAGACTCCACGAATTGATCCCAGTTCAAATGGCATTCTGCCTCTTGACTCGGCCGAGCTTACACAGGAAGAGCGGGCAAGTTCTTTCGTCGGCACTGCAGAGTATGTCAGCCCCGAGCTGTTGACAGACAAAAATGCATGCAAAGCCAGTGACCTTTGGGCTTTTGGCTGCATCATATACCAGCTCTTGGCCGGTCGTCCACCGTTCAAGGCTGGAAACGAGTACCAGACTTTCCAGAAAATTGTGGCACTCGACTACGAGTTCCCAATTGGATTTCCTACCGTGGCGCGTGATCTCGTCGAACGTCTTCTCGTTCTAGATCCTGCTCGGCGTCTTCAGATCGAACACATCAAAAACCATGAATTCTTTGAAGGCATCACATGGGGTCCAGATCTATGGAAGCAGAAGGCACCCCGGTTGAAGGCCTATGTACCCCCTGCACGCGACCCCATCAAGCTCAATGACAGTAACAACGGGGAGAGTCTGCCTCCAGTCATCTCCACTGCCCCTTCGAACGCACCAAGTGCCAGTTCCCGCCACCTTCCTCGGGTGGTGACGGAGCTACCCCCTCCGGAGTCAGCTCGATATCGAATGGTCGCCGGTACTGAGCAAATCCAACGAGCGGATCTTGAAGTTGGGTAATTTGGTTGTCTTGTCTTCCGCTGCCTCACACAGCCCGACCTCCAAGAACAGCAGTGGTGAGATTGAGGCACCCAGGAAGTTCTCTCGTTTCTTCTCAGGAAGCACCACAAAGAAACGACAGCGGTTGGTTATGGTCACATCATCGGGACGCGTCATTCTAGCCGCATCGGGTGGTGATGATAAGAAGATCAAGCTTGAGATTTCCCTGCTTGCTCCGGGGACAAGTTATAGAAGTACGACGGATTCTAAAGGAATTTCATCCTGGATTGTGGACACGGTATGTAGTTCATCATTTATCAGTCAAAGGGACTCATCTAACGAAACGCACAGAGAGATAAACATTACGTCTTCGAGGATCCCAAGCCATCATCAAGCAACATCGGCGCTACAGCAGTCCAGGTACAAGAATGGCTAGACGCATTGGACAGGTCCCGGGAGATGGCATCACAGCAACAAAGCGCAGGCTACTCTGATGATGCATTCCGCGACCTTTCCTCTGGCTTCCCTAGTCCCGCCAACACACTAGACCGCACCTCCGACATGCAGAAAGACGATAGAGGCCCACCATCATCGGGTCGGAATCACCTGGTGAAACAGCAGACCACCGACACCGAGTCAACGAAAGGAAGGAAACGATTCAGCAAGCGTCATTCGAAGAATGGGCTCGCTGCGGTGTTCTAATGATATTGAACAAGAACTATACATCTTGCAATCCATCTATCCACCCTTGCTAAATTGCCTTTCATTGTCGTCGGTATCAAACCGACTTTCCACCTTTCCTCGCACCTCGCCATCTCATCATTTGAATACAGACCATCCCCTCCACTCGTCTCCTCATCTCTCTTTCTTTATTTCTCTTCCATGCACGGGCATTCGCACAAAGATGGGATGTCATCCCAGCATATCGGTTCTCCTACCTTTTGCATATTCCAGTGACAAGCGTGTTCTTCTGTTTATTTACGTTTTTGGGGAAACATGTTTCTTGCATTTAGATTTGGAACGGAGCCTGCGCATACTTTCTTCTTTCATCTCCTGATAGCCTATTTCAGAACACCGCTTTTCCTTGTCGTTTGCTATGTCGTCCGCTGTTATATATCCCTGATTTGGCCTGAAGCATCACAACTTCGAGAATTTTTCTGTCCTCTTTTCATTTCTTTCCCTGTCTGGTAAGTTATCAGGTTTTCTTGAGGCTGACTCGTGTTGATTATCCTTGAAAACATGAATTCAAGGCTGTCTATACGCCCATGTCCTCATTTTCCTCTTTCTCTTATATCTCTTGATGTTTTCTTTTTAGGCCCAGTTCGGACAAAAGAATACTTTCCTTGGATATCATCACCTTTCTCATTGTCGACTTCCCTGCTTCCTTATAGTTGCATCTTGGTTTGACCTCATTTTTCATTGTGATTTTATTCTACTTGCTTCACCCTTGCCTCTCCTCTTGGTATACACTTCCTTGTCTCTTTTTTTTTCTCTTGCTCTGCTTCTTCCTCCGCTCTAGGTCGAGAGATGATATACCCGATTTCGATTTTCCTATTCACAAATCATTATTTTACCGTCTCCCTACAATCATTACATACGTTGAAATCCATAATGAAATACTGCGTATCCCAAACAAAATGATCTTAAAATGTACTAATTGATAGGTATATAAATAGGTAGGCACAAGCAAACATTACTCATAAAAGCGAGATTATATCTCCATTATTTCCACCAAATTAAATGAACAACCAATCGAGGCGCGAATGATCCAGCTCCTCGATCCAGTCAAACTCAAGATCGTAATCATTATCATCATAGTCCTGCTCATCAAAAACATTCCGATCACGACGCTTGAGATCCTGTTTCTGCCACATGAGACGCAGAACCCACGCAGCATTTCGCACATTAACACTCGTCAGAGCCTCATAAAGCGAGCGGAGTTTGTCAAGAATAAGAGCCCGCTGTGAAGGACGACACTCCGCGCCAGCGATGAAAGTGGGCCAGATGAGGCATTTGAAGTGCGAGTCTGAAGGGGGGATGAGGCAGATTTGCGTAATGAGGTTTGTCGCGATGAGTCTGTGGTCCAGTGGGAGGCCGACGTCTGTCCACGGGGGTGAGAAGCCTTGTCTGGGACGTGAGAGGACGCGGCTTGTGTAGAGGTAGACGGCGTCTTGGTAGGAGGTTGCGAGGGCGAGACGGTAGGTTAGGTTTGGGAGGAAGAAGACCTTTTGCATATCTTGGCTCCAGGCTATTGGGTCGAAGTTGCGGATTCCTTGGAGGAGACTTGCGAACGAGTCTAGGGTGAGGGGTTGGCCGGGTTGAATTGGGTTTGGCAGCGCTGTTGGTTGGGGAGTTATGGTGGTGACTTCCGGGTCTGGGTACCAGAGGGCGTGGACAAAAAAGATTACTTCTAGGAGGTAGGCGGGACATCCGACCCAGGAGTTTTCTTCGAGGCGTTTGAGGATTGCTGGGTCCATGGATGAGGAGTAGAAGGGCTTTGAGAGCGCGCCTGGGCGAGCTAGTGTTGATCCCATGATTTCCATTCTGTTATGGTCAGCAAGAAGTTTTTGCTATAAGCAAAGACCCGAATCTTACATTAAACACCCGTCAAGAGCAAAAGCGTCCAGGTCGTCGAGGATTCCTTGTCCCGGACCATTTTCAGGTCGGTCCTTGAGAAGCTTCTTCGCGCCCTCGATATGATAACTCCAGGCCCCGCTGCCGGATTCAAAAATGTCTAGGAATGCAAGCAAGACGATGGCAGCTATGGTCCTGCCGTCCTTCTGCATCGCTGGGTTATTGAGGTCCATAGACAATTGGCGAAGGGCGCGCTGCTTGTACTCCAAGAAATGATGATATGCCTGCGAAGTTGGTTTTCGAGAACTTGCTGGCGCAACGATATCTTCAATCTCCTCTGCTGACAAGTTTGAATCCGTCATGGAAAGGTTGCCGGATGACCATGGTAGGACAGATGAGTCCGACTCCGATACAAGAGAGTAATGAAGGGCTCCAAGAGCAGCGATGCTGCTAGCAAGAACAGGAGAATGGTTGACCAGCGCAGTAAGATCACGGAAGGGATTTTTGTGTTGCGAGTAAAGCGCAAAGTCGTTCACCATATATTGATTGTCTTACGAGTAATTGTCAGTAGAGCCACAGATAATGCATCGGGGAAGTCTCACAGTGATGTACGTAGTACCTTGAGAAACGGCTGAGATCTTTGAGCAGTGGATCTACCAGTCCCCATGGCGTTGGAGTATAGTTGACAGGAGGAGTGCTTCGAGGAACATGGACCACTGCGGCGTCCTGTTCCTCGGCCGGATTGACCCCTAAGTACGCTATTTCTCCCCCAAATGTTGGAGTTTCCATCTCAAAAGCCCATCCATCAGTCTCCGGACTAGGTTGACTCCCGGAGCTTTGCGATTCCCCATCGGTTGAGGATTCGGCGATAGAGAAAAAGCCGAAACCGCTGCTCGTCGCAGGCGAATCATATGTGCTGGACGTCCCAGTAGCTGGCTGGCGCTTTGGCTTGTTAGACGGGATTTCCACGTCATCAAAACTGCGGCCCATCATCTTTCCTCGACTAGCTACACCACCCTTGACCCAGACAAGCGGTTTCTGGTACCCCAGACATTCTTTCCCCGCATCTCGACACTTCCGGCAGGTGGGTTGGCCATTGTCGCAGATGATGCGACGTCGTCGACAGGTATAGCAGCCTTTGGTCATCCTCTGAATGTGAGGGAAACGTAGTTCCTTGAATGGATAATGAAGAAGCGAGCCACTTGTGAATTTTGTTTGGCGCCACTCGCCATCGTTGGCTATGGTCAGGACTCGGAGACGGGATATTGACAAAGCCACACGACCATTTCTAGCCGCTTAAGAAGTGACTCTGTCGAGAACTGTCACACAAGTTGTAAAACAAGTAAATTCGTCATGCTCCACGAGCTTGGAATGATTCAGAAAGCTTCTCTCGCGGGCCCCGCGGGGAGGATGACTAAGAAAATCTTCTGACGATCGAGACCCCAAAGACTGCTTCATTCTATCTCAATCTTCAACTTGCTCATTCCATATTAGCACTTGGAACTTCATGGTCGAATATTATAAAACTGCAAGATGGTTTTGAATCTCTTGCTCCGAAGTATGGAGGTAAGTGCTTTTGCTATCGCCACTCCAATCTTCACTGACATTGTTCCATCTTAGATATGGCTCACCGTTCGAGTACGTTGCTCCGACCTTGGCATGCGTGCGCTTGAGTTTGCATTCTAATCGTCCACACAGCTCCTTCGAAGTCCGATCTTCCATCGTATGGTGGGCCGAGTTCACCAAAAAGTTCAACATATCAGATACGGGGTGCCTCCGGAGGAGCAGGGGAGGCACCAAACTTGAGGGACAAGGTATGCTTCGTACCGACATATGGTGAAATACTGTGTCTGACTTGTTTGGATTAGATTTCAAGTACAAGAAATTCCTTGACCATTTCAAGGAAGAGCTGAAGGACCAGATGAAGGGAAACCCGCGGAACAAATTTTAATACCCTGGCGCTTGTTGATAAGGAAACTGATGATACCCACATTGAATATGACACATAGCGCATGCTATCTTTTTTATCTTTCGCGAATTTGGACTTTTGCTTCTTGCCATCGTTTTGGCGCTTGTGTCAACATCGGGTATACAGTGGGATACATTTTCGCACTCCCTGGGATGCATCCCTTGTTTCATCCGGAGAGTGAACTTGATTTGAATCATTGACTTGCCCCTTCTACTATTTCCAGCTATTTATATATACAGTCAGGCTGGGATCCAATAACTGGGACATATATATCGAGTTTCGGGATTCCTCTCAAGGGTGCGCCGCAGGATTGTTACATTGGATATAACTGGGCTCCAGAGGCAATCAAGACCCGTCAAATTACCATATTTATGTATTACTGCTGATTTTACGCTACGCAACTAAAGATTATTAGCTCAATGCAGACGAACAGAAATAGTACAATCACGATGAATTCTATCACTTCGAACCATTTTTACTAGTCTAACCTGACTGCCGAATATCAAAACAAGCCGATCATGCTGGAGTTGAAGCTGAAGCCGAACCCTTCCGCACTCTCTGCAATTTTCGGGTAGACACATTCAAGCGTGTCCACATAACTCGAAGCCGGACCATCTCAACCAAGCTCTGCTTCACTCGAGCCAGAACCTTTCTAAAGACAAGTGCTCTGGCGGGCCTCCAGAAGGCCTTCTGTGTCTCCCGGGGGTTGGTTCGCAAGAACATGACCTCAATCACTTCCAGTTTTTCTTCACAGGGGCTCTGACTCTGAACCCGCTCCATTTTCTTTTCGATGTTGGTGAATGCAACGAACTTGCGTCTACCAAGGCGTTCGGTGTCTAGGCATTCTAGCTGCGTTTCGTTGCCGAAGAATTTCACAGAAAGCATCTTTGCAATGATATTCAAATAATCTTCGCTGACGTACTCGGAGGAGGTATCGGTATTAGCATTGATGCTCTTGATTATTATATCAGATAGACTAGTTCACGTTAGTATTTCAAGCTTAAGTGGGGTACAGATCATTTGGAATGGTACTTACTGGACGACAACATGTGTAATATTTGTGAAATCGTAGTTCTTGAATCGGTCTTCGCATTTAATATCAAGGTTGGGAAGTGAGAGTGTGATGACCTTGGGAGAAGAGCGTGTCTCGGCCATGTTTTGTGAGGATCGAGGTGCTGGGATTTGGTTATCGAGGGATTGGTCGAGTAAATTGGGTGTAGAATGAAGTGGTATCGGTATGGCAAATCCTGAATATGCTAAACGCTTTGAATGCTGAACGCTGAATGTGTTGTAGATATGCTTAGGGGGACTTGGTATTATGGGAGTTGTATGCAAGGCTGTTGATGTCAAATTAAAATGTAAAACAGGAAGAAGAGATGACTTTTATATCAGAGCAACTGAATAGCAGAAGGAAATAACAAAGGAAAAAATATCTCCATCTCATGCGAGCATGGCCTCGAGAACAAGAGACTCTATTCTTAGGAAAATAAAGAGATCATTGATCCAACAAAGTAAACGATTCGTGCCTTATTGCTTGGCTATTATGGGCGTTTGCCTTTTCTTGCCCTTTGCAAGGAATCAAAGCTTCTTACTTTGACCACAAAGCAGGATTCGAATGTGAGGTCTTTGCTCAACCTTCTATTTATGCCCGCAAGAGATATTCTAGAAATAGATGCCCTGCTTCCATTGTGTTACTCCCTTTGTCCTCAACATCTCAAAATAGGAATACCAGACAGCTTCTTATTGATCATCCCGAGTCTCGATATGACAACTGAAGGAACTGCTTTGCAGCTATAATGTTTGATAGGTCCTAGGTATAGCGAATCGGCGGTGGCTTTAATCTCACAAAGGTAATGTTGGATATCTGAACAATCTCGGGATTTTCATTTACCCTTGTCAAACGTTGGGCTATTATCCTGCTTACTCAACAGTAAAAATAATACTGTATCCCACTATCAACATTGAAACGAACAAGATGAAACGACCTACGGAGTAGATGTGGAGAAGATGTGGGCGGATGCGACGGCTATAAGGAAAGTGACCATGCAGGGTGAGGCAGGCGCCACCGTTTCACCATGGAATAAGGGAACGAGTTATATCGTTGGCATTGGGCTTCGTTGAATAGTCATAAATAGTAATACTCCATGGAATTGACCTTACTATTCTCTGTCATTCGCCTCATATCTACTCCGTACGAGGTAGTATATTGTACGCAGTACATGCAAACCGTTGAGATCGACCGGTCTATTGACGCCTAGCGGGAACGGGGGATCAATAGCCGCTCATCTTGGCTACCCGGAAGCGTGCAACGTCATCCCCGTAAAAGTGCCTGTATGAATTCCCGAGGTCTTCCCGGGCCCTGGAGACCTGAACGACAGGTAAGCCCCAAAAATGTTCCAGAACGGGCGGGAACCCCGAAGCCTTTTTAGGCTGCCAGCGGCACGCCCACATGAACCAATTAGGGCTAGGGGCAAAACTCCAATTTTCAGGTCTCCGGCTGTGTCGGCTTTTTTTATGAAGTCGAAAGGGGCCAGGTACCCGAGGGGTTGTGACATGAGACATGGGAAATCCCTGTCACGTTGTAGGAAGATGCCAACCATTCATTATGCGACTTGGTGTGACAAGACATTTAGGTTGTATGCAGGAAGTCATACGGCTTTACGCCAATACCAATAAATATGGAAGATCAGAGGCAGATCATGGGAGTGCTAAATATGGAGCGGGAAGCGAGGGGGGTACGTCGTCACGGTTCAGCCCACATGTTCAAAGTTTTTTTCTTTCTAATCAGGACTATACTCCGTACATATAAAGTACATATATGTATGTTATTAACTCATTAACTTGTAATCCTTTTCTACTCTCTACTTCAACCCATACTGTATTAAATTTAAAATAAAAACGCTTCCCCAATCGGTCAAACGTCCATGGGACCCAGTTTTAACGTGTTTTCTATTGAAGTATCAGCCAATCAGAGTGACAGATTCCTGGGCGCTTGTGTTTAGTCTGAGACCAATACCAAATTAGGAATAGCGCCACCCAAAGTTCGGGACAAACACTGCCCAAAGGTTCACTTTCTCGCTTTGACTCCTTTTTCATTTTCCTGCTTATTTCTCTTTATTCTTGACTTGAGGTCAAATTCTTTCGTTACTTTGTACACACCTTCGTTATGCGTCTCTCCAGCCTCTCGTTCTTCATCCAGGCTCTACTGTTGACTGCGGTCGCAGCCCAGAGTGCTGGTGTCTCCAACCCCGTGCAGGATATCACAACTGAAACCACCTCATCCTCCTCTTCCGAAATCCCTGAAACCACATCGACTACATCATCCTCCACATCCTCTAAAGAGACTACTTCTGAGGAACCAACCACCACAGCCGACCCTACTACCAGCTCGACTTCTTCTTCTTCTTCCACCTCCTCCACCGAGCGTACAACCGATCCCGTCACCACCGAACCTACCACCTCAGCAGAGCCCTCCGCCACTCCGGAGCCTACCGTCGCTTCAACCACTTCCAAGAAGACTGACCCTGCCTCTAAGACAAGTACCGAGGGCGATGACACCACTTCGGCCAAGACCACTGCTACCCAGACCCCGGTCGTGAAGACCATCACCTCTTACGCGACCAGCGATGGATCTACCATCGCCAATGTGATGACCACCACCTCCACCCCCGCCCCCTCTCTTAACGGCGACAAGAGCTCCGGCTCTAGTGGTGTGTCTTCATCCGACAAGAAGATCATCATCGGTGTCGTGGTCGGTGTCGGCGGTGCCATCCTTATCGGTGCCGTGGGCTTGGTCTTCTGGAGAATCCACAAGAAGCGCAGTGAGCAATACGGCGATGAGGACGATCTCATGGGCGGCACCGCTGTGGGCTCCGGTCCTCGCGAGAAGGCCCCCAGCCCGGCCGGCAACACCCCCTTCAAGAACACACTAGACCAGTATCACAACCCTGGTCCTGTCAACGCGGCATCTAACTTTTAAATGTACTGCGTTGACTCGACACGTCGAAGTGTAATTCTTGTACGATCTTCATGCTTTTCTCAGGCGCTATGGACAGGATATGCGAGGTCATGGTTGCGTTTGTTTATTCGGTTGCAAAATTGCTTTTTCTTTTCGGGCGTTTTCACCCCCAGTCTCTCCCTTCATTGGTTGAACATCTGCGCATTCATTTGAGCGTTTTTTTGTCTCTGCAACCACCACATTCCTTTGTTTCGCAATCGCGATTCTCGACCCCTGCGCGACTGACAAAAAAACGGCACTACTTTTCCGTTATGCCTGTTATCTGTTTTTGATTCCCCGTATCTAGGCGCCTAGTGCTGTCCTATGGCAAACTCCATTATGCCTTGACCAATATTCTATTCTTGTACCTTTTGCAGCATCAGACGTCACAGATTGTATAGTGTTGATAGGCGCGTGCTGCAAAAGGTCCCTTCTATCTTGATCCGTTCCGATCTGTATGTATGTAATTCAAGGCAAATGAATCCAAGTGAAACAATCCACAGTACTATATCGTACCAAACTATGATGCATCGATGTAGATTAAGATCGACATCCGATCTCGATCCGAAGTATGTATCCACGTGGAATTGATCCACGTGATGCATTCCAGCCCTCGGAGATGGACACTAAGCATCCAATTCACCTTGGCAACCGTTCACCTAGCACTCTTGATTGTTCTCCCTTAACGAAGGTCGGACGTTATTAATGTGACGGTCGACCTTGCACCTCTAGCTGGAAGGTATAGGTAGCTCCTATAAGTATATTAGGGAGTGCAGAGCATTTGGGTGTCTTATGACTGACTAGATTTAGTAGATTAAACCTTTCTGCTCTCTGAAACATGCATACCTACCATATAAGTCCCATAGTAAACCGAAGAACCTTTCAATCCTCTCGCAAATCCGACTCTCGTTAAACAAGTAACTATTAGTTTAGACAAGACTAACTATACAGATCAAAGATAATTAGGGACACACTAAGCAGATATGAGTAAAGAAAAACAGAGAAAGGGATGAAAATAAAGCAAATTATCAACTGGAGGTGAATCCTGTCACATATATATGCTGCCACAATTAGCATCACAACAAGTACAACATAATCCTATGCTGTGCTGGCTAAGTGCAAATAACGAACACCTGAGTAGCTCCCAACATCCTCCATAGTACCATGTATGGCTGTATAGTGGAAACTGTTTGGGTATCGAAACTAAGCTGTCCGTCTGTCTGTCCTTGGTGGTTCGAAGAAATACAGCTAGTTGAACTTTTGTAGTCAATGCACACTGGAATGATATTAAAGCACCGGGAATGGATCAAGAACATCCGCATTGTATCCTCCGGTGAAGACAAGCTCCAAAAGTGAGATTTCCCTTCTATATCTCCTAGGTGTGCTAGCTTTGTTTGTTTGGTAGACATGGAGCTTCTTTGCGACAGCACTCCAGGGAGTTTATCTACTCGCCGACAGTACAATTTAGTCTAATCAGCATCGTAGTATTAAGGTCAACGAATAAGGTTTGGTAGTTGGAGCGGAAGTTTGCCGATCCAACACCCTATAAGGCGTACAGTCCTAGTTGTGCGAAGATCACTACCAATAACATCTACTTTACTAGCCCTATCAATTAAAGAAGAGCTGAGAGCAAGGAGTTAATCTAATGAGGACTTCTCATAGAAGGGTAAGCGTCGACTATCTAGGTTATATGAAGGTGTATGGATCAATCAGGCACGCTTTATAGAGATCATGAATCTACATCGTACGTTCTCTCTCCCGGCTTCTTCTCCGCTTTCAGACCGCTACATTTAGCCCATGAGGCTTTTGCAAGGTTTCCAGGGTTCTTGAGAGGCTGAAGACTAAGCGCCAAAGGATCGGCGCATCGTGCCAAGAGATCCGCTGTAACCACACACTATAGGATAGCCTCTTAAAACCATCGCCCCCAAACAAGCCAAGCAAACACCGAATTACTCCGCAACAGCGCCAATCAGCCAAGGCAAATTGTCGTTTGAAGCCCATCCTCAAGCAAGCAGATCTCGGACTCCCACATCCCCCATCTGGCTCGTGGAAATCCCGCCGTGTCGTTGGCTTGGGACGGGGAATCCTTCCCTTCTCCCCTAAAGGACAGTAAGCTAAGTGGTCTAGTTAGCCAGGGATGTAGGCCATTGCAAATGATGTCATTGAGGTGCCTAGTGCCCAACTTCGGACTTATGCTAGCTTGCAACGGCACAAGCCGACACAAAGCAAGTGTATAATGAACCCCTTAACGGCTGTCAGATGTATAATTTCTTCAATATCAGACTGAGTCCTCCCACATCTTGAAATTACATCCAGTTCACTTTTCTACAATCCAAAAACAATGCTCCAGCTCAAATCCACGCTCGCCCTTGGTCTCTCTCTACTCGTTTCTTCCACACTCGCAAAGGATGGCGAACTCTCCTCCGACCTTGTAGGCTGCAAAGAGGTCTCATGTCCCCTAGAAGATTTCGAGGACCGCTGCGCAGTGGGAGACGATGTCTTCCTTGGTATCGGACTATCCCGCATCCCCGACGTCCCCTCATCTCTCTCTGGGTTCTCCCTCGTAAAAGGTGTCAATGTATCTACTCCGCTTGACGGTGGCAACTCGGTCACACGCCCTTTCAGGTCAGTCTACTACCTCGGCACACCCCCAGACATAGAGGCCAAGGACCTATCTGGCTGCGTTGTTGTCTTCCACGATTCCCCGTCCGATGTTTTCAACGGGTCGACAGTGGAAGGTTCAAACACTGGGGATGAAACCCGCTCTGCGAGCGGTACCTGTTTCGATGTCATTGGCAAGACATGCATTGAAAAGGTTACGGAAAAGGCAACGAAATCAGTTAAAGAGGCTGGTGGAAACTGCACGACACTTGAGCAGGAATTGAAGAAGTTTTCTCTTGATAAGTGTGATCGATTCGCGGATGCAGGTGGCAAGCTTGGGAATTTCAGTGTTAAGGCGCTCGATGATCTTGTTGCGGTTAAGAATTCCACCAACTGCTGGCCTATTCAGCCCAAGGCTGATCAGTTGATTGAGATTGGGAGTTTCATTACGCTGGTAAGTGGAGTTCCCTTCGTGTTGAACATATGCAGTTGTTAATATATGCGATAGAGGGATTACACAGCAAACGCTATGGTTGAGGAGGCCTGGAAGATTACTCCGGTCCTCACTGTGTTCACTGGGAAGGGGAACAACAGTCTTGTCGACGAAACTGTTTCTCAGCTGACATGTATGAAGGTCGTCACTCATCTGGCACCCCCTCCTGACTCGTATAAGAATTCAGCGGTGGCTGTCAAGGTAAGCGGCTTTGCTGCTGGCATTGCGGTACTAGCTGGAATTTTTGCATTCTTGTAGATAATTGGATTGTTTGAAATAGCCAAATTGAAAAGCGTGTTCAGTGTTGCCAATTGGATTATGTTGGAATATCAGTATTCTAGATGAAATCTGATACTGCAAGGGGTAAAACGCGCTAAATTAGCGCGACTTCGACGTGTGTCTACAAACATACAATTTTATCTCTTAGACTTCTACGGTGTAAACATACTATGATTCACTCTCAGATCAATACAATTTACCTGAATAGGTAGCTCTAAAGAAACCAAGCCAGACACCAAACACCAAACCCACAAGCCCACAACTGACGCAACCGACATCCGCATCCGACGGATCCAGACCTCCATCACCATCTCCATATAATCCACACCTACACGATGTTCGCAATCCAATCCCCCCAAACACCCTTCCGCCAAACCCAATACACACCAACCCACTCCTCCCCTCTCACCAGACACACCATGTCCCCAACGCGCCAAAGCGCGTCGCAAAGCACCCCAAACCTCTTCACCAACCCACCCCCAATCTTTAACATCCAAACCGAACCAATCACCCGCCACACCCAAACCAACCACTCCCCAATCGCAATGAACTTCAATGCGTCCGCCTCTGCCTCAACAACACCAACCTCAAACGCATTCTCCTCAAACCCCTTCTTCACCCAACCCCAAACCTCCCCTAGTACCCCAACACGCCAGAAACCCAAATACGAAGCCCGCTACGCCTCCATCGCAAATCCCCTTAAAGATGCAGCGAGTCTGGCGCGCTCGAAAACGCGTAAGATGTTTCTTAATCGCGTGCGGCATGAGCGTGACGATGGACGGTTTGAGGCGCGTGGGGAGCAGATGATGCGTATGGAACATCTTGCTGATCGGAGGCGGTGGGAGGAGAGTATGGCGAGGGATGGGGAGGGGGTTGTTGGGGGGTTTGAGGGGGATGAGGATGATATGCTACCTGGTATGTTTTTTGTTTCTGAGTTGGGTTGGATTGAGGATTGGTGGACATTGCTGACGGGTTTTGGTAGATGATGCTGAGGCGCTTGATGAATTTATTTCACAGGAGGAGGCTATGGAGATGGCGCTGAGGGAGACGCAGAGTGGTGTTCCTGGGAGGGTTGAGCATTTACGGTCCAATGGACCGGGTGTGTTGTTTAGTGACGATGAGTATGATGATATCTTTATGGGGTTGTCAGAACCTCGAGGGCATCAGTCGCAGTCGCAGGATATGGATATGTCATGAGTGGGCTAAGGCTGGGACTATGGGCAGAGTGTTGATTTTATTTGCGAGTCATTGCATTGGGCGGCGTTTTGATTCCATTTGGGCTGGGCGGGATGGGCCGGATATATACATCAAGTAAATAAGGGTATATGGACATGGGTTGCGCATATGTACAATACAGAGACGGACGATGTATGACAAGGGAAACAAGCAAGCCTCGACATCAAGACAACATCTTTCAATCTTCAATCATACATTTTCAAGATCATCTCACTGCTGTGGGCAATCAGGCACTCCGCCAGCTCCAGACATCGCACCACCCAGGTCTTCCATAAGGGGATTCGACACGAGTTCTTCAGGCGGGCTTCCAGCGGCTTGCATCTAGGGATATAGTCAGTAAGCAACACTCCCCAAGATCTCACTCCAAATATAAAAGTAACAACTCACCTCCTGCATCCTCTCCCACACATACTCCCGACACTTAGGATCATCATCCGAGAACCCCTTCTCCTCAAACTTCCCCACAATCTGCTTAACAACGCGCGCCTGCGTCTCAAACCGCCCCATATCCTCAACAGAAACCTTCCCACTACCCTTATTCTTCTCAATCCACGGGCCAAACTTAACATCCAACTCCTTCATCGGCTCATACAACATCTCCTTATTAGAAAGCTGCTCCATCATCCCCATAAACATCTTCGACAAATCCCCATCGTCACCGGCTCCCGATGCACCAGCCTCAACAGCCTTGAGCAGCTGCGCCAGCATATCATCAGAGATATCATCTTCATTACCAGCCGCAGCAGTAGCTTTATCACCACTTTCTTTCATCCGACCCATCGTGCGCTGAATAGCGTCGTTGAATGAATCGGGTTGTTCCGCGCCTGCGCCTGTAGCTGTAGATGTAGCTGGCGTGCTTGACGATCCCTGGGTACTAGGAGCAGAGAGACCAGCCGCGGCAGCGGCAGCAGCAAGGGTCTCCGCTGAGGCGCCAGCACCACCCTCCTCGGCCATCACGTCTGCGAGGAGCTGTTTGAGGAAATCGCCGGGTGGGATGCCGCTCTCTTCGAGCTGTTTGGCGAATACGTCGGCGCCTTGGTCGACTGTTGCTTGGAAGTTGGGGTCTGAGGTGGTTGCGCCGCTTGGTCCCATCATGTTCGCCATGTCTTGTTCGAGTTGCTTGAGGAAGGCATCTTCGTCGAAGTCTGGGGGTGTGATTCCTGTTGAGGGGTTGGGGTTGGTAGTGGGTGGGTTTACAGGGGCGGGTTTGGGTTTGTTGAAGTCGTCGAGGACGTCTGCAGGTGTGAGTGTGTATTCTGCGTGGTGGGGTGAGGGGGAGGGGGGGGGAGGGAAGGGGAAGGGGGGGGGGGGATTTGTTACCATCTAACTCATCGAAGTCTGAGTCTTCATCGTCATCTGCAGCTACAGCTGGTTTCTGCGATTGTGCTGGTGCTGGTGCTGGTGCTGGTGCTGGTGCTGGTTCTGGTGCTGCCGGTGCTGGGGTGGCTGCGGCCGTGTTTTGCGCGGGCTGGGATTCTGTCGCGGTCACGGTAGGAGCCTCGGGGCGATCCTCGGTAGGCAAGGGGGTGGACATATTGTGCAAGAGGAATAAACTATTCTCAATTGAAGATACGGCCCGGTCGGAGTGAAGGTTAATTTTTTTGAGGTTGAAAGTCTGGAGATGAGGTTGACATGTGACGGGTGTTTTGGCGGGGGGAATGCCGATCGCCGAGGGTTTACATTTTGCCTAGGTAGAGACTATATGTGCTACAATTATTCAACATCTATAGAAATAGAGTAGAAATGAAGATATTTCATATTTAAAAGGAAACAAGTCAAGTTCTCTATAATTTCGGCACGGTTAAATCGAGATCGAGTTGTTACCCCTACAAAAGTACGATTAGATTCTTCAATACTATTAATAAATCATATAAGATCTCAACACTTTACAATATAATGTACCCGCGAACTCCGCACATCCAACAGCCATGAGATCATAAGTCCAGACCAAATGTGATCCAATTCTTGGCAAATATACCCCCCGCATAATCTCAGGCTGTTCCATAGAGAAAAATCTGCAATGCATTCTAAGTCCGGGGAAGGGGCGTCATGCGATGATCCTTGGTGTCCGAGGGGGAAGAGGCGCATGATTCGCTTCCGAGTGCCCCAATGGGTCAGGGCAATGGGGTCATGTGGCATTTAAATCTGAAGGCGGAGGACTCCGACCCAATAATGTTCAATAATGTCAATAATGGGACGATCTGGCCGGTATCGGATATACGGTATCACCACGTTCAGGGTTCTCCGCGGACAACTTTTCAGCTTATAGGTGGCAGTTTACAAGGTTGCATATTGTAAGTGAAATGTGAAGTTTTACAAAGTTGCAATGTATTCTCAATTCAATACGGCATAACCTTGGAAAGGCATCCACAAAAGGTTTTGTGGATCATGTGTCCATGGAAATGAATAAGGCCATTCAACTAAAAACGTGGACCCAAGAAAATAAAAACCCAAAGTAGTTAGAGAAAGGAGAAAAAAAGAAAAAAAAGATCAAAAGAGTTCACCTGGGCAGGTACGCGAGAGAGCCCCTCCTGACCGGACAGACTTTTTTTTGTTAGTCAATTGCTTTACTTATTTTTTTTTTTTTCCTTTTATCTCAATTCCTCTGACTCTTCCTTTCTCATAATTCAGTTTTCTTTATGTCACTTGAATACCTTGAAAGCACGTCCCTTTAGCCGCGCGTGTGTGTCTACCTTGACTGGCTCTTTTCCCCCCTTTACCCTTTTTATCCTTTTTCCCTTTTTTTTCTTTTTTTTTTTCTCTTTTTTGCCGGCCAACAGGTCCGGCAACGCGGGGAAAACTGGCTGTGTCTGTTCCGTGTGCGGAGGGCCGCCTACAGGCTTGAATTAGATTATATAATGGTCTCTATGGTTGATCATAGTGATATGGTCATGGACTCAATCGTTCCTAAACATGAACCTGGTCCTGATGGTTCCATCAGTTCGACCGTGTCGACACCAGATCCAGAAGCAGAACCCTTGACTCAGGATGCTGCGCAAACTCAGAAGAGGAAGGGAGGCAGGAAACCTGTACGTAACATCTTTGGCAAATCTGGGGCCCCGCATTCCCTGTGTTACTTATATTATATTGTATACTAACTCGCCCTTCAGATATATGCCACCTCAGAAGAGCGAAAGCAACGCAACAGGCAGGCCCAGGCGGCCTTCCGAGAACGCAGGACGGAGTATATCCGCCAGCTAGAGACCACCATCAAACGCAATGAGGAATCTCTGCAGAGTCTACAGCAGAGTCATCGCAGTGCCGCCGACGAATGTCTAATGTTGCGGTACAAGAACTCCCTGCTGGAGCGGATTCTCCTTGAAAAAGGTACCCAAACCTCTGGTTCAAACTTCTAGTCCAAATCTCAACTAACCACCCCCCCAGGCATCGATGTCCAGGCTGAACTACGCCTGAAAACAGGGGCGCCGGGTGCTCCCCCCAAGGCAAACCCTATGCCCAAGGCACCCAGTGCAGCGGCCCGCCCTAACCAGCGACACCCCGCAGGCATCGCCTCGAAGCCCGAGACGTTCGGCATGTCGCAGCGGGAAGGCGCATACGGGATCCCGTCGCCACAGTTCCAAGCAACCCCCACCTCGCACGTTTCCTCGCCCTCGCACGCCAAGTCCCCCGGCTTCGGTTTCCAGGGAGCCATGTCACCGGCCGAGGGACGACCCCAGCTCCTCCCTCAACCCCGGACTTTCAGTCAGACGTCGCCACCAGCGATCAGCATGCCACAGACCGAACCGCCAGATTCCAAGCCCCAATCCCGTGGAGCCATGGGTCCTCGCGGTGCGCGGGTCGCGGCTGCATACTATCCATCTCCATTCCAGAAACACTACGATCAACTCGGTAAGCCTATCTTTGCCTCGATACAACAGGTTCCTCCCCAGCTGACCTCTCAAGCAGAACAAGAGTATGATGCCCAGGCCGACATGGTCGATGACGACCACGACGGCTCAACATCCTATGTCCCCGGCTTCACCCCGCAGTCCGTCGCCTCAGGCTCCCACAATATGTCCGGTTTCAACCAACCACCGGGCGAGGGCACGCCCAGCGATTTCGGAAATGCAAATCAGCTGCTCGGCCAGTACGAGCCGATGCTGGACACGGATCCGTTCGGGTTAAGCGCTAGCATGCACTTCCCCACCCCGTTCAACTACGAGCACAACTCGAGGCAATGAACTTGAAAAAAAATTTGTCTACCTTTTTCTCTTCTTTCTTTCTTTTATTCTCTTGTTTTATATTCATATCTCTGTCCATCTTATGTGGCAAATGATCATCTCTCCCTAAAAGTTTGATATGAGCATTTCCCGGCGTTGCGAGGTTTTGATACCATTCTCTTCTGGTTTTCGTCAGAGGTATATTTATATGACTTTTTTGTATATGAATTCTTAACATCACGGCCTTTAGCTAATTTAACCATCTGCATATTTTGCATCTACTATACCTGCAATTCTACTCGAATCAATGAAACTCATACTCATATTCCTAACTCGCCATCTCCTTCACTCTACATCTAGCAGGATTTGGAGGAATTGGTTGCGTTCCAGGCTGTTTTTAACGTCTGAGACGTCCATTGATTGTAGATCGAGATTAAGATTACTAGTGTTGTGTTCGCTATTGCATATGAGAGACCATGTTTCTTGTGCCCTTGGTGCTTCCTTTGATACTATGGATATATCCAGTATTGCTGCTGCGGCCCATAGGGGTTGACAAGGGCGGAGTTTGGTGTTTAGGTGTGGGATTCTGTTTATATGGGGTTGGGTTTTGGGGATGGTTGCAGGCAACACTTGTAATGTACTTCGGGCAATGGGGCCGAATCTCATCGCACTTCACTAAGAGTTCCTGTAAAAATATGGGAGCCATGTCTTGGTTTAGTATGCCCCTTGCGCTTGGGGAATATCTTCTGCGGTTCAGATTTTAGGCTGAAAAAGATACGGTCTGAAGGAATGGGATAATTCGTGTCTATGGGTAGTTTGTCCAGTTGACGTAGGTACGTAACTCCGCAACCGCGACATGGTGATCTTAGTAGCTTGGAGCCGCAATCAATAGTATTTCGCCTCGGACATTATTAATAATTCTTCTTAAAGGCGGACCAGGGGAATAACGGGATTGAAGCCTTAATATGGAGTTAGGGAATAGCTGTGTGGAGTTAAGCAACTAGTTATGTCCGGGTTGTACGAGTATCTAGTTCCTCGATGGCTCGATCTATAAAGGGTCGCGAACTCGCTTTCTGTATAGCTTTCATCATAGCAATCTAATTACATAATTCAAGCAAGAGAATACCAGACTCCCGGCTTTCATCTTCTATACTTCACGCTTCATCAACCTCACTACAACCATTCTCACCATGCACGTCTTCGTTACTGGAGCCACTGGCTTCATCGGCAGAGCAGTTGTCAACGAGCTCTTAACCGCCGGCCACACGGTCACAGGCCTCGCCCGCTCCGATGAAGCCGCCGCTTCCCTGACGGCAAAAGGTGTCAAAGTACTCCGCGGTTCCTTCCGCGACTCCGCGATCATCAAGCAAGGAGCAAGCGAAGCCGACGGCGTGATCAACCTTGCATTCGACCACGACTTCAGCAAGTACGAGCAGAACTGCCTCGACGAAAAAGAAGCCATCGAAACTCTAGGCTCAGTCCTGATCGGAACCAACAAGCCTCTGATCACCACCTCCGGCACCCTGGGGCTCTCCAAGGGCCAACTCAGCACGGAAGACGAAGTCATTGATTACGAACAATCGATGAACATCCGCGCTCGTAACGAGAAAGTCATTTCCCGTCTTGCCGAGCAAAACGTGCGCGCTTGTGTCATCCGTCTACCACCGACTGTACACGGCGAGGAGGACCATGCGTTCGTCGATAGACTCGCTGCTTTGGCGCATTCGCAGGGCAATGCGATTTACGTCGATGAGGGATTCAATCGATGGCCTGCTGTTCATCGTCATGATGCTGCTCGGCTCTACCGACTTGCCCTAGAAAAGGGTGTTGCTGGAAGCATATACCATGCTGTGGCCGAGGAGGGTGTTCCCCTGAAAGATATTGCTGCAGCTATTGGTCAAAATCTAGATCTTCCTGCTGTATCCAAGTCTGTTGAAGAAATGGGGAGTCTTGACGGTTTCATGTCTATGGTTATGAGCCTCGATAACCCGACTTCAAGCAAGAAGACCCAGGAACTTCTTGGTTGGGAACCAGTTGGCCGGAAGCTTTTGGATGATATCAAGGCCGGTGTTTATGCCCAGAAGTGAGGGATTACATGTAATTTGGTATATAATCTGTATATAATTTTGGCACAAAGAAAGCTTTGGAGCTTTGGGCATACATGACCGGAATGCATACCCAAGGGATAGAGAATGACCAATGCAATTGCTAGCCCGATGCAACCATCCCCACTACATACCAATGTAAATCCAAACTTATCATATTTTTCGCCACGGATAGCTCCATGATTACATAGCTACTGCAAGGTTGCAATAAAGTACTACGGTGTTGTCCACAGTCAGATCGGCATACTCCACCGTAACATGTCATGTTCTGTGTAAGCTAAATGGATATGGAAAATATGCATAAGATCATATACCGAAAGGGTGGATATTAATTGTAGAGCGAATAAACCCAGCAAGTATGAGAAACAGATCCCCCAGAGCAGTCCTTGACGTAATGATTACGTAAGGTACCCTAAGCCCTAGACTGCGGGCAGCCAATCAGCAGGCGCGGGCATCTTCGCTTAGGAGCAGAAGCCGCCTTTCCTGATTAGTCACCTTACACCTTGCAACCACAAACCGTGGACCTCTCTTCACCCTGATCATTCATCATCATCAAATTGACAGGCCGGATTCCCTTGGGTTCTGCCTTGTGCCCCGTTAACTCCTCTAGACCGATTGTCTAAAGTTGAGCGCCTCCCCCCGGAAGGTCTCCGAAACACAACAGGCGTCATGGCGGAGTCCGTCCGGTCGAAGGTACGCTGAAATTGGAGCTCTCCTGCGCGCTGCTAGCGACGCAATGAAAGATATCGCGATCTGGAAGCGATTTGGGGGCGAGGAATTTTTTTAAATGTTCAATAACTAATTCGAATTGATTTCATATAGAACCTCTACGAGCTTCTGGGTAAATTTATCCTCTCCCCCCTCCCTTGAATCCCAATCCTCGGCTATCTTCTCCGACGACAATGAGCTCTTTCTATTCAGAAGAAAACAGCTCCATTCGAATCCGTCTCGTCCGTTTCTTCGGTCCATTTGATCGCTAACGTTACCTATCATCAGGTAACGACCCAGAGCTCGACCCCAGCAGACCCGCTCCTCCCCCCACGAAGGCTGTCGACCGCCCCGCCGACCGCTCCGGAAAGCGTGATACTCCCAAGGAGCAGCCCGCTCGTCACACCGAGGCCAACGCCCGCCGTGGTGGCAACCGTGCCGCTGGCAACGAGGCCGGTATGTGAATCTAAGAATCGATTATAATCGGAATAATCGGAACTAATGAATTGGGTAGCTTACCGTGACCGCAACGCTGGCCGTACCCACAACCGTGAGAAGCCCACTGATGAGGCTGCTCCCCCCGCCCGCCGTGGTGGCCGTGGCGGCCGCGGTGACCGCCAGTCCCGCACTGGTCAGACGTAAGCGAATCCCTCGAAACGAATGAAACCCGAACGAAAAATCATGAGAAATCATGAGATTTCACTTGGGGAAATTATCCAATTTCGAAATGATGAAAACTAACCTGAATTTTCGATAATACAGCGACACCCGCAAGCAGGTCCAGCAGGGCTGGGGTGCCGAGAGCGGCGAGAAGACCCTAGACGATGAGCGCCAGGGCGAGAAGATCGCCAAGAAGGAGGAGAACGAGCCCCAGACTCCCGTCGAGGCCGAGGAGCAGGAGGAGCCCGATAACTCCAAGTCCTTCGCCGACTACCTTGCCGAGAAGGCCCAGCGCGAGACTCTCGCCGCCAAGCCCGAGCGCACCGCCAACGAGGGCACCAAGCTCGACAAGAAGTGGGCTGCCGCCAAGGAGCTCGCCAAGCAGGAGGAAGCCTCCTACATCCAGCCCTCCCAGGAGAAGGCCAAGCGCGAGAAGCAGCGCAAGGAGAAGAACTTCCTTGACGTTGACCTCCGCTACGTCGAGCCTCCCCGCAGCGGCCCCGCTCCCCGCGGCCGTGGCGACCGTGCCCCCCGTGGTGACCGTCCCGCCCGTGGTGGTGAGCGCAGCGAGCGTGGCCGTGGTGGCCCCCGTGGTGGCGACCGTGCCCCCCGCGGTGACCGCCCTGCCCGTGGTGGTGCTGCCCCCGCTGCCCGCGGTGGTGCTCCCCGTGGCAACGCCCGTGGCCCTGCCGGCCCTACCGTCGACGAGAAGAACTTCCCCAGCCTCGGCGGCAACTAAATTGCCTGACCTTGTCGGGAACTCGTGCTCCCAGACATGGATATCTTTTATATTTCCGACTCTTCCATCCCTTTTCTCCATCTGCTAGGTGTGCAAGTTCACCCGGAGGTGGTATTTATTGTGTCGCTTCAATCTGTGATGGTTTTTATTTTCTCTTTCCCATGGGGATTGGGGACTGGGAGTTTGGGATGTGAAGGGTTCTCTATGCTTCTGTCGGATGCAAAAACTGCCCAGTTTTAAGTTTTTTCTTTTATCTTGGGAAAAGACATATTCCGGGTTGGTCTTATATGTGTTGTTGTGTGTGTTTACATTTGCCTTCGGTGAGCAAACGCGAATTGGATGACTGAATTCAATGGGCCCATGTAATTTGAATCGATCCAGAAGAAGTCAACAAAAAAATAGGAACGCAAAGAAATCTTCAATTGAATTACGGGACATGTCTGCTTCTTATATCCACTAGAGTATTAGTATCTTAGATCTGCCAGGGGGGTTGTACTTGGACAGGCAGATGTACATTTTTCGATGTATGGGATGGACTGGCACAGAATAGACCAAAATTGTGGTTGCATTTACCCAAGGTGCTACGGATATATGTATGGACTTAACGCTAGGTATGTACTAATGATAAGATAGCAAAAGTGGCACCATCCTGGCCGGGGTATGGATGCAATGAAACTGAGAGACGACAACAGATCCACTGTGTCAACAGCCTCTCCATCTATGACCCCTCGCTGTGACGAATGCAAGCTTCTACAGCTCCTCGCCGTGACGGTTCTGCCCCAACATGGTGAACTCTTTGGCGGCAAACTCGGCATTCTGGGTCCAAATCGCCAAGGTCTCCTCATCGACTTCGTCGAGGAAAGACAGGCCAGTCATGGCCTTTCCACCACAGGCACGCTCCAACGCTAGGAAAGCAAAATGGCCACCAATGACAGGCCGAGCGAAGAAGGTCGGATTAGGGAAGCCCCCGTTACCCTCCGTGTCGTGCAAGTCCGTGAATGGACGATCGGTGGTGGTCTCATTAACCCAGCGAGCGACAGAGTCGAGGACCTCTGTACGCACATCCTTGGAAGCAACAGCCATGGAGAAGAACTCCCAGTCGGTCTTGGTGTACAGGTGGCGGCTGTCGAGAGGAAGGCCGTACTTCTGACGCACATAGTGATACCAGACCGACTGCTTCTGGTAGATGTGACGTGGAACAAAGCCAGGCGAATCAGTATCGGTATCCTCTAGATGGAAGCAGAGCTGGGCATCGGCGTAGAGGTTGTAGAGCGTTGTCCAAGAGCCATACCAGTCGTAGGCGAGCTTGGCATGGGAGCCATCCCGGGACATGCCAAACTCCTCCCATTTGACGACGTAGTCGCTGGCGACTTTCTGCGTTTGTAGTTAGTCAATCTGTCAGGACACACGGATAAAAGACAGTTCGTACCTTGAAATAAGCTGCGTCAGCATCCTGACCAGCTACCTCGGCGATCTTACTCATGGCGTTGATGCCCACAATTCCCTTGAGAGCTAGATTGGTCTGGAGAGCCAGCCAGCCTGCAAAGTCATCGGTAGAGACTATTCTCAAGATTAGCTTGGATGAATACACCACCAGAAACGACAGAGAGATTGTTCTTACGTTGGTTAGCAGGCTCAAGAGAGAACTCCACCAGATATCCGGTCCACTGTTTCCAAAGAGTATAGCTCCGCTTCACCCATTTCTCGGCTTCGTGCTGGCCCTTATTACCGCCACCCCATTTGCCATCTTGGTGAGCAATTCCAGACAGTACCTGCAGGTTACCAAGAGGGAAAATTCCAGAATTCTCGTTTTCAGGGCTTGATGAGGGCAACCCCTGTGTTGACCAGATGGAGGAGGCCGCGGCAGAGTCTTCATATCGAAGCGAGTTCACGATAGCCAAACCCATGATGAGGATATTACCACACTCTTCGACCGGCATGTACTCATCCTTCCCGTCAGGATGTCCAGTGGCATTGGGGAAGTGTGTCCCCAAGTCGTGCATCGCATATTTATTAGGGTATTGCCCGCTCAGCATGTGTTCGATCAGCGGCTCCAAAAGGTACGCCAACCACCGGGGGTTCGTGTACATGAAGAATGGGAACGCGGGGAAGATGACATCGATAGTTTGGAAGTTTCCATTTGAAGAGATCTCCTTTAAGAACAGGATCGGGTCGTCCGGGGTTCCTGAAAAGGTAGTTGCGCCCATGACCTGCCGCGCAGTTAGGGCAACGATCTCAACATAGTCATCAGCTCCAGACAGGTACGCATCATCTGCCAATTGCTGCGAGTAATTGGATGCTAGAGAACTAGCTGCAGCGAAGTCTCTGTAGTGGAAATTCAGGAGCTCTTCGGTTGTTGGATACCAAGATTCCCACAAGGGTCGCATCATGGTGAGTCCACGAGATGACGCATACTGAACAACAGGAATTTGGATAAAGGCGAGAGTGAATGTTACGCTGTCGGCGTAACTCTTGGATGAATGGCCGAGGTGGAAAGTTTTGGAGAAGGCAAAAACGGGCGATCGATCCCGAATTGCGCGGAATTTATCATCGTTGGTGTTTTGCAGAGCTCCAGAGCTAGCGAAGACTCGGCGTACCTGAGTCGCATCTCCAGACTGGTATTCAACATCCTGGGCTGTGATTAGCTATAGATCGGTTTGATTTGACGATATCGGACTTACAGATGGTCCAGTGAAATGAAGAGTCCCCCATTCGGCACGGTCGCGAGTCTCTGTGAGATCAAGCTCGTTCTCCCTCCGCACTTGCCATCGATTAAGGGCAGGCTGCTCATTCTCGATTTTCAAACTATCCAATCCCCACTTGATCTTGCTACCAGTATCTCCGCTGACCCAACGGCCGTCAACATCCATATAGATGCTGACGTCGACATCGCCTTGGACATCAATTGTGACATAGGAGGCCGGAATTGACTGACGTAGAGTTGAAGTTGGTGTAATAGGTGAAAGGAATGAAATTGTAATGTCGATAGGGTTTGCAGTACCGGTGTCGATATGGTAGGTCAGGTTGGTCGTTGAGGCATCGTAGTTCAGGCCAAGATAGTTGGGGAACTTGATCTTGTAGCTGTAATTTTGTAAGTGCCTAAATCCTCACATATGAGTGTAAATCCATACCTTGCCTTAGCATCCAAAGACTCGTGAGGTTTTCCAAGAAGAGGGTAAACAGTATCCTGACCCGGAAGGTGAGCCATCAAAGAAAGTCCCACCTCCTCTCCAGTGTAGAACATGGGCCATTTTGACCAAGGTGTATCGCGAGCGTTTGCAAGCCAGGTGCTCAGATATGGATTTCGTACGATCAAAGGGATCACAGGTGGAGTGAGCGAAGATGCGGTGCTAACCACTGCCTGAAAGACAGCGGCCAGGACCACAAACGACAGCTGCATGGTCACGCTTGGCGAAGGTGACACAGCGTTTGTCCCACGATAAAATTGGGGGCAAGAATGGAATATTCAAATGTAACGAATGTAATGTACCTGAAATGAAAGTTGTAGCAATGGAGAAGTGGAAATCAAGGGAGAAGAAAGAATGTCAGGTACATAGGTAGATGATGAAATGCGGGGGAAGGATCAACGTTGGAAGTCACTTCTTGGCTTTAAGAAGTTGAGAGGTGAGTTTTATATTGCTCTAGTCATCTCATCTTTTCCTTATTTTATCCTTTTCCTCCTTTACAGTGCATTGAGACTCAAGCTCTTCTTCTCAACCGATGACGTCATGGGCACTATCTAATCAGAGTACATGCATATTGTGCCTACGGATACTATGCATTGTTCTGGACTACATCCGGCATACTTTTATTGAATCGTAAGTCAAAAAATGAGAGATCAGTAAAAGAAGCCATGGTTGTTGAATGACAATCGCTGTTTTCGGCAATTTATAACTACTGGAATGAAGGCCTGAAAAGTCAGGTCAACATCTATTGTATTCTGTCTACGGAGTATATATCCACCAAATACATAGACATAGGGGCTTTAGCTTGATGGGGAATGTGAGTTTAAGTTATTGCCATAATTCAAGCATCTGTTGATGTTGTTTGCCTTGATGTTCCAAGGTCAGCTATACTATATGGATAATTATACCTGTTAGATACGATATTGAGTCGGTCGTGTGTAGTTTATATAGACCACAACGGGCTGTAAGGAAAGTATACATTAGCATAGAATAATGGAATAAGATGTCATTAAGCAGAATAAGATTACCAGCATCAAAAAAGCAAGAAGCACCGCAATAGAGCAACATCTAGTGTGTCATTGAGAAGCGACAACATACAGACCACTAGAGCAATATTACCTGCAACATAGTAGATCCCCTTTGATGGAGGCTTATAGAAGGGTTATAAGGGGAAACACGGAAGCTAGTCATGCATCTAGATGCATGGATTCCATAATGTTATTGATCACAAAGGCATTGTTCCTCACGATATACCTCAGATCTGCCATAGGCTATATATTATTCTTTTGTCCTACTACCTATACTACTACATATATATATCCATTTTTGATCCATTCTCAGACTCTCATTCTCTCAAGTAAAAGCATTATAAATGACTATTTTTTTTTGTTTTTCTGGAATTTAATCGACCGCGTCCGTGGGGTCTCCAACCCTTGTGGATCCAGGACACGAAAAGGACTAGACGCGCCCCGGCCGGGGTTGAGCATCCTGTGTGGGTGTGTGTATGTGCGCGACAGTATGTGAATCTTTATTAGAGAGTTGGAGAGCAAATTGAAATAATAAGGCCTATAAAAGAGATTTTAAAGGACATTGAATCTTCAATATCAAGAGGGCTGACATGCATGAAAAGTCAAATTTATACGCGTCTATAGAATAACAAAGCATATAGTAAACTATTTATTCTAAACCCAACTAATAGTAGTAATAGTAATAGTACAGTATCAAAACAATTGCATTCAAATCCAAACGCGTGCTCAACACGCCTGTGTGGAGCCCAGTCCGTGCTCTATACAAGGCTAGTAAGGTATCGGGGGACTAAACGCGATCGACGCGACCGTTTTTCTTTTTCTAGTTCGACTTTCTACTTTCTACTTTCTACTCTCAACCTTCAACTTCTTGACTTCTTACTTTCAATTGCAATTGCAATTCTCTTGACATTGGTTTTCGTGTCAACATCAGACCTCCCCCGCAGCACCTCCAGCTACTATCTCAACCTTCTGTTTCCCTCGATCCTCAGGCTAGAACCTCCTATTCTAAAGCTCCATAATGAACTCAACTTCAGTTCAATTCAGTCCAATCAAGGACGGGCGACGCATTCTCGGCGAGAAAGACTCAAACGCGTGTCTATCCCCCGCTACACAAGCCAAACCCTCATTCCCGGCCATTGGCACCCCGGTCAAGCGGATGTCAATTGCTACCTCACCTAAGAAGCTTCTCCCATCTCCTATATTTGCAGGTCAAAAACGGACACGGGATCAAGTGGATGAGATGGAAGAAAACCTCGGACACGTGCAGGCGCGGGAATCCTCTCCGCAGCCCAGCGTCCAATCCCCTGTCAATGATGATATGCAATGCCAGGTAAGCTCATGCGAGACAGACAAAGAAGTCCCGAGAATGATCAATCCAAATCTAACCATATAACGCGCGAATAATAGCTCACCCAAACCCCCACACCACAAAATTCACAACCAGAACGCGACCAAATACAAGATCTAATGGACACTGATCAATCGTTCAATGTGCCCAACACCCCCGAGGAAGAAACGCGTAGCGTTATCTCAGACTCTGACGCGCGCAAAATTTTCATCCAACAAGTATGTGAACCATGATATCAATATCAAATACCTTTCTAGCGGGCAGTTTCTAACAATTGAACAGAAAGCAAGCCTTCTTCGATCAAGATTACAATGCGCAATGCGCAATGTGACAGACCACCAATTTGATCGTCGGGTCTCCGAGCTAGAAGCACACAGTCGCAAATGCCCACGACTCTCACTCTCCGTCCTCTCTACACCACCCCTCTCATCACGCAAGCACTTCACATCCTTCCCATCCTCGCAAATGAAGACACCCCGCATCGGCTGCGCTGGCTTCACTTCCACCCCCTCCCACAGTACACCGGATCTCCCAGGCCGACCTTCCCCACTGTCTTCCAGTGTTGTTCAGCAACGCACAAAGTCACACGCGCAACGAACACCACCTCGTGCGCTCGGCTCCCCAATGCAGCTGAGTAGTCCTCCGGCTACGGTTATTCGCCATGAAGCGGACAGGGAAACAAGCATGGGCCCAAGAGCCGAGCTTACTATGGGAGATGTGGATGACATGTCGCCGTCACAGCGAGGTGATGCCGTCGATGGGTTGTTGAAACTCATGAGTACGACAGGCCAAAGTTCGGACGCCTGGACTGGATGATTCAGTTGCATTGTCTTTTTTTTCTGTGTTGATATTCTTTCCAGACTATTGCTTCCTGCGTGGGGCATGTCTGAGTGAATTAAGTCGCATTGCAATGGATAGCTATTCCAAAGCAATGTGTTGCATGATGTGCAGGGCTGAACGACGAGCATATCGAGATTTGATATGCTTGGAGTGTTAGTCCTAACATGACAGCGGGTTATCCTATTTTGGAAGCATGGAGCATTATTAGAATAATTCGTCTCTACGTTGCGATCAATGATACCATTTGTGCATTTAAACAGTTATTGGTTCTTCCAACATCAGTATACAATTGTAAAATCAACAACATTGCTGTCTTCCCAGACGAGTACATAAGACTGCCACGCGGTGTTTCACCCAAGGATGCTGCAAGGACAATACCACGTGCTGCATTGCTTGTGCATCAAGACAATGTCATAACTGCAAGTTCAAGTCAGAAAAAAAAACCGCTAAATGTATCAATTGATTCAAGGTAGACAGCATCTATCATCTATCTCATAAGACGTCCCTCAGCGGACCTTCTTCAACTTATTACGCTTCCGTCCAAGGATATCACGACCCTCATCAATCTCACCCGCAGCCTCACGCTTCGCAGCGCCAACCTCCTTAAGCAAACCGGTTCTAACAACACGGCTCTCAATATTGACACCTTCCTGCTCAAACTCCTCCATCTCCCGACCAACCCGCTCCTCAATAGCAAGAACAAGCTCAACATCACGCTGTCCAACAAGCGTGGTAGCCTCACCAGCCCGTCCCGCACGCGCAGTACGACCAACACGGTGCACATAATCATCCGGGTTCCGGGGCACATCGAAATTGACAACCAGCTCTACGGAGGGGATATCGAGACCACGCGACGCAACGTCCGTAGCAACCAAGACACGGGCAGCGGTGGCTCGGAAACGAGCAAGGTTAGCCGTGCGCTCGGATTGCGGGAGGATACTGTGGAGGGAGGTGATGCGGTGGCCGAGGCGACGGAGGGTGCGTTCTAGCAGATCGCATGTTTTGGTGTGGTTGCAGAAGACGATGACTGGCTTAGTGACGTTTACTTCGGTGGAGAGCAGGGCGTGCAGGAAGGCCTCGCGGTGCGTCATGGGAACCTTCAGGTATGTCTGCTTGAGAGTTGGCGGTATCTTGCCTTGGTTTTCGGTGCCGATCTCGGTCATGAAGATCGGGGGCTTGTTGCCTGCTGCCGGCATGGACTTCAGTGCCCGTACTTCGGCTGTCATGGTTGCTGTGAATAGCAGTGTTTGACGCTCGGCGGATGGTGGAAGGGCTCCGAGACATGTTTCCACGTCTGGCAGCATGCTTCCTGGCCCACTGGCTAGGAGGCGATCGGCTTCATCGAGGACAACCATTTTGACGCGGCGGAGACCGACTACTGTGTCTTCTCCGGATGTCTTGATGTGATCAGCTAGTCGGCCGGGTGTTGCGATGACGACGTGGGGACGGTTCGCAAGTTCAATAGCCTGCTTCCGCATATCCATGCCTCCGACGACGAGGATAGGCTTCATATTTTGCGGCGCTGAAACGGCCCTGAACTGTTCGTAGATCTGGAGTGCAAGCTCACTAAACAGGGACAACAAGGTTAGTTACCGAAGGACACAGATACAACCTCTCATATCCATCATGAACATACCGAGTTGGGGTCAAAACCAAAGCGTAGATCCCGAATGGATTCCGCGCCCATTGCTGCATAATCGGAACCGCAAAGGCCATAGTCTTTCCGGAACCAGTGCGACTTCCACCAATACAGTCCTTTCCTTTCAGGATCTCAGGAATACAAGCCTTCTGAATAGCAGTTGGCCGTTTGATCGCCATTGTCGCCAATGAAGAGACAAGCCAAGGTGCGACATCCAAAGACGAGAAAGTGGACACCCCACTCTGTTTACCAAGCTCAATTGCATCGCTAATAAGGACCGGTTCCTCTTCCTTCGATTCAGGCTCCTCCTCTACCTCACCCTTCTTCTTGATACGAGAGAGGGTGGGGAGCGGCGCAGGTGCGACATACGAGTCGGTGGAGGACTCTGAGAGACGGCGGCGCTTAGGGGCTCGGTCGTCGACATCGGGTTGTTCCACATCGGAATTATCGGATACATCTGAGTCCTCGAACTCCGGATTCTCTGTGATCGGGGGCGCCATCTTGTTTGCGACTGTCTATCAGGACGAAATAATTTCGTGGCAGAAAAAGTTATCTCTAACAAGCGGTGGGATTATGGGGCCTGGTTTATCAGGCATCAAATACATCTGGAACGACCTTCGAATTAACTACATACGTACGTCATTTTAGTCAAATAACTAGGGTTTAATTGAACATCAAGTGGTCTTGAGTCTGTGGAGCAATCATTAATTCATGAAGCGTCGATCATTTCAGCTAGTGACTGCCGGAGGAATTAGGCATCAATCAATGTTCCAAGAAGTATGGTTATTCGTCGAATGGTGTATAATGATGGTAAGAATAATAAAGAATCGAATAGAACGCAGGGTACTTTAGGTAGACTGTCGTATCACCATTTAGTCTGCCCTGCTAGCTGTGCTCCTTCTGCGTGAAACACGGGAGGCGAGCTCATACAGCTCACCTCGCTCTAGATCATTATCTTCGACTGCAGATTCCGGAGAAGCTGAAGTTCGGATTCTCAGAATTCCGTCATCTCCACTAGAATACCCATCTCGGGCGCCGCTAGCAACCGCTTCATCGTAGTTCTCCAGCCCACGGGTACCACTGACACTTTCCATGGTGAATGGACTAGCTGTCGGTCCATCGAGTGCTGCAAGCTCCTCACGGGTGAACCATTTAGGAAGCAGGAACGCGCGCACCGGGACCAGAAGGAGAATGATAACAGGAAACCCGATGGCAGCGATAGTCTGAGTAATAGCGAAAGTCGCACCAAATCCAAACAGTTCAAGGGCGACAAAAGCCCAGATGGCGGAACGGCGCTCGATCCGCTTGAGAGGATTCGACGCGGAGGTAAACTTCTTGTCTTCGGCGAGGAAGATCAGTTTTTGCGTAATGCCATTGCCCTGTAGAGCCTGGACACCCATAATGAAGAACAGACCAGCCATGACACCTTGTGGAATCAAGTGGAGTACGATGAGAAGGGGTCCACTCATTGTTCCCAGGGTCAAAAGTCCCTGTGCGAAGTTGCTAACTCTCTGCTCTACTACGTGGTCTGTTACCCGGATAGCTTTGCCCTTGTTTGTGTCGTCCTCGTCTGCGACCTGACGAGTGACGCAGAGGGCGGCCGTGTGAAAGGGGGCCTGGGGAATCAGGCCATTGGGGAATGGTATTCCCAGAATTCCAGCCACAAATGTTGTGAGACCAAGAAGCCAAATGTCCCAGTGGAAGCCAGCTGGCTTTCGAAGAGGAAATTCGGTTCCTTGGGCAATGAGAGATGACACTGGAAGGGATGTGTCAGTCATAAAACGCACTATAATTAGCTCGATACAGAGTACTCACCATTGTGATCAAAGTAAAAGAGAATTGTGAGAAGAATCGCAAATGGGATGGCAAGGAAGATATCTCCAACGCTGATATCCCAGAAATGCACCAGCCAAGACCGGTCAGTTGTGGGAAAGAAAGCCTTGCTAGTAGGGAGCGTAGCGACATCAACATCCTTCATCTGACCGATATAAACAAAGCCGGTAAAGAAGATGATGGTTAAGGGTGTACCGTAGTCCTCAAGGAATTTCCGAACAGGTCGTTTGAAAAGATTGCTGTTGCCCAGTTCTCCGCAGATCCATGCACACATCAGGACAAGTAGTGCAACCATGATACTCAGGTAAGCAGAGGTCTCTCCTACAGAGCCCCATTGTCTGGTGAGAACTTGAATACCCTTCTGGATATAGACGCAAGCAACGTAGAATCCAAAGATGTCGCACGAGAACCGGGTGACATAGGTCAGGGCATTGCATGAATTAGTGATAGCCAGTATCCAATGCATAATCAAAGACCAGCTACAATTGACGTTAGCGAAGCTAATGACTGAAAATCACAAAGGAAACTCACATTCCAATCCAACACATGAAGGCAAGATACGGCGTCCCTCGAGGAGCCATGATGTCATAGACAGTATAGTTGAACACAGTGATGGGACCTACAATCCTCAGTTTGAGTCTTCGTAATCACATATTCCTAATTTCTTACCAGTAACACCGACAATGACCAACGGCTGGGCCGCAAAAAGCGAAAAGACAATTGCACCAAGTACAGAAGCAAGTAGAACTTCATTGACGCCATAGCTCTGACTTGTCTTCTCGAACATATCTAACGAGAAAGCGAGAGCAGGCAGGATACTACGCTTATTGTGAGCAAATGAAACAACGCACGGAAGAAGATATATTGGTTGATATCCAATTAGAGTGAGCATACTTAGCAAAATACATATAGACCGTAGCAGGCACGACACGATAATCCCATGCGTCAGTCCAATCGCTCCAATAATATGGTGCTCTGCGCTTGACATCGTTGATCATTCCACGGAACAAGTGGACGTGCCACCATTTCTCCTGGGCCGAGTGCACCGGCGCCGTCGTTGACGCACGGTGCTGTGAGTTTTCTTGGGCGCTGTTTTGTTGGGACACAGAATGATCAGATTGACGTGTTGTATCATGACCAGATCTATCTGGGCGCACTGAGCGCACTGATGATCGCCGCTGCGATTGCCCAGAGGGTTTCCGCGTGGAAGAGTGCATGTTGGGTCCCGGGAGGGAGAAGTTCCCTTGTGACGACCCTTGCATATGCAATTCGATGCTTCAGTGTAATACAACTGGCATAAATTTATGAAAAGCTCGGTAACTGCATTGATATACAAAGAAACACAGGAGGGCGAGAATTAGGACATAAATGAACGGAGCTTGATTTTGCGGAGAAATGTTGGAGCTGATGAAGCCAAGACCTGTAAGTGGGGCCTGAGGCATCCAAGTTAGGCCGCTACGGTTGCATACGAGTGTACGGGGCAAATACAACAATTCCAGTTAAGATGAACTAAAAATGATTAGACTTATTACTCAAACTGCATAGAAAAGATCCACTAATGGAGTTTTAGAACAATTGTTAGCGAGCCGTGGGTTTCTGAAAACAATATGGATTGTCTTTCAAAACCCATAGCCAATTTCTTCACGCATGGACAAACGATTTCAATCAACGAGATCACTTTTTCGCTGGAAGGCGAGGTCATCACTGGGGAGGTGGGGGTGGGGGAGGCAGGTCGCTTGGAGGCGGCGGGGGCGGGGCATCTCCAGGCGGAGGAGGAGGGGGAGGACTGCCAGCACCTCCGGGGTACATCGGAGCCATACCAGGAGGGGGAGGAGGCGCGCCCATACCAGGAGGAGCAGCGCCAGGAGCTCCCATGCCAGGAGGGTAAGCCGCATATCCGCCGTATCCACCGTATCCACCACCATAGGCAGGCTGCTGTCCACCAGGAGGGGCCGGCTGCTGCCAAGGAGCAGCACTCGGGGCAGTCCCAGGAGCAGCATAACCACCTTGAGATCCGTAACCGTAGTCGCGGCTTTGGGGTGGAGCTTGCTGCTGGCTCTGCGCAGCCCAAGGGGCAGGACCACCCTGGTTGCGAGATCCATAGTCGTCACGAGATCCATGATGATCGCGGGATCCATAGTTGTCGCGGGATCCGTAGTCGTCACGAGGGCGAGGTTCGCGGCGTTGTTGCCATGGAGCCACATCACTTTGGGGTGGCGGTCCACGCTGCTGCCAGGGCTTCACATCACGGTCGTCGGGGTGGCCATTACCGCCATCGGGACCGGCTTCAATGCGACGGGGCTCATATTCGCCAGGAGCACCACCAGACAGCTCATTCATCAATTGCTAAAGTGATATGTCAGTATCATGTCCGATGAAGCAGTCATGAACAAAGATAACTTACCTCCATCTCGCGATCCACAGCATCGCCAGTGCCAACAGCACGATCGCCACGTCTATCCGCACCACCGGCGTTGCGCCAGTCACTGCCTCTCTGGCGATCAGGACAATCGCGAGCCATATGGCCAGCATTGCCACAGACACGACAGATAATGTTCGCAGTAAAGTTACGCTGCTCAGGGCAGTCATACTTGCGGTGTCCGATTTGACCACCTAATAAGGATCACGGTTAAAATTAATTGCGCAACCAAGGACATTTGAAAAGTGTTCACTTACAGTTCTGGCAAGCCTGGTTCTCGTCGTCACGAAGGGTACCATTAAGAGCAGCCAGCTCACGAAGTTGGTTGCGCTTGAGCTCGTTCTGGCCTTCAGGGATGGATGCGGCCTGATAAATGGTCAATACCAGTTCTTTAACCCACAAAATGAGACAAGGGAACTTACTGTTTCAATGACATTGTGGACAAGCTTCTTGGCCTTGTTAACCTTTTCTTCGGTGTCCGCCATAATCAGACAGTGCAGGTCTTCTTCCTGGTTGCTACCGTGAGCTGCATCAGATCGACCCTTTCCTTCTTTGACGGAGCCTTTGCCTCGAATGGCAATCTTGGCACCGGACTCGGTCTCCATCTTTTTCAAGGTGTTTCCACGAGGTCCTATGAGTAAGCCAACTGTAAAAATAGCAAGAGCTAAGTGTTAGTGATCCTGTAATTTTTTAAAATATGTGCAGCATCAGGCACCACGGTTTAGCAAGAAACAAGCTGAGGACATCCAAGGTGGTATGCCTTGTCAGCTCGAGTCGAGTAGGGACTCGTGATAGACACAATGGAAGAATGGTTAGGAGTTAGAGGGTTAGTTATCATACTGAAGTTAATCTCTGGATAGTCATTCACGGGGACGTAGACCTTCTCCTGGGTCTTGGTCGGGCGTCTGTAGTCAGAAGGCGGGTTGTAGTTAGGGATGGTCTTGATGGCCTTCTCGACCAGTTTATGACGTTCATCTTCGAGACGCTTGCGGTAGCGGTACTCGCGAGTGTTCACACGTCTTCCGAAGTTGTCGTACTGGGGAGGTGGCGAGGGAGATCTGTTATCAAAGTCAGTATATAAGGAAGCACAAAATAACAAAGGACGATAACACATACCTGTCACCATCGGCGGGGACCACATCGTTGATCCGAAGCTTCTGGCTAATTTCCTCAATACGAAGGTGAAGTGTGTAAGCTTCAAGCTGCTCGCTGGTAAAGTTCGCCATGATCATAGTGGGCAAGCCCATAAGACCGGCAGCCTTATTCTCTTGTTGGTCACCCCAACGGTTGCGCTTCTTGCGTCTCTTGCCATCGCCATCAGTGTTCAGGGGAGCTGGATCGGCTTTGAAATAGAAGTCAGTATTAACTTGATTTCGGATAGTTCATTTTATAAGCAAAGGAAACATACCTCGAACAGGGCTACGGCCACGCTTTGGACCATCGGGGCCCATAGACGAAGAGGGCATAGAAGGGGGGTCGCAGTGCGACTTTCATCCTCTCCTTCCTCGCCGCCCATGCGTCGCCGGCCAAGCGGGATGTTGTTGGAGCCAGTTATTCCTTGGTTGCGCCAAGCCATGACTGCTGCTTTGGATAAGAAAAAAGTAAGTAGTTAGTGATATGGATGGAAGAGATGAAAGAAGGCATGTTCAGAGAGGCGAGCATCAGCACGTGACTATAACAAAAACTTATTTAGTAGGCGGTGGCTATTCTCGGATTTACGTATACCCTCGGATATACTTATATCCGAAGATTATGAGGCGGGGGAGGCTTTACGGACTATTGTTATTCCGTACCTACTTACGTTGTATCTAGCTTTGAGGGTAGACAGAATGCATCATCCTTACTATACCATAGCTTCGTACCATATAGTATGGTCGGTTACGTTTTCGCCTCTCTTCTTCTTTTGGCGATTGCTCGACTTGGTGAATTCTTCTACGACTCCTACCGAGAGTGAACAACCGAACTACATATACCACGACAGCTCAAGCTAATGCATGCACGCCAGTTTGCTTTTTTTTTTCGGCAGTAATACCAATACCAGCAATTAATATTAATCATTTACCAGTATGTGACTCATACCTCTTCCTGTATTTAATAGATTGTATGCATTTGAAGAAATACGGAATTTAACATCGGTGACATGCATGCATCAGTATGAGTTCTCGCCCAAGTTGCCCTGGTAGGGTACTAATAAAAATTTTAAAAAATGAACTCTATGGGTCTCTTGATTCGAATTCCATCTCAAATTATCTGTCTGCCATTTCAACTGTGATCAAAGTCCTAGCACTTCCTCAGTCACGCTTTATTCAAGCTTTGCGTTTGGAATCGGCCTGCATCCCCTGTTGAATCCAAGCCCTAGACTCGGCAGCCATTTTCTCCGTGGCCTCCTTGTCCTTGATGAGCTCTTTAATAGTATGAGGGGAAGGAACATGACGACCTTTCTCAACACCCGGTCGCTGTAGCATAAGCTCCTCCCAAGCCTTGACATTCGGGAAGTCGTCAATCTCGATACCGGCCCATCCTGCAGCGGATACCCACCCCCAGTGTGAGATATCGGCAATAGAGACGTGGTCACCGACAATATAACCAGACTTGGACTCAGCGAGGTGCTTGTCCAAAACACCATACAATCGGCGCGTCTCGTTGACGTATCGGTTCACGCCGTACTCAATGTGCTCTGGCGCGTACCGTGAGAAGTGGTTGGCTTGACCTTGCATAGGTCCTAGGCCTGCATTCTGGAAGTACAGCCAGCTCTTCATCTCGTAGTATTCCCGCGTGCCTTTGGGGAATGAGATCTTGTGATCCGTGTCATACTGTTCTGCCAGGTACTCCAGAATGCTACCAGACTCAAACAGTCGGATATCCTTGCCATCGGTGAAGGTGTCTGTCAAGGCAGGGATGCGGCCATTGGGGTTGATCTTTAGGAACCAGCTATTTGGAGGTTAGTTCTATTTGTTGTGAGTATTTGAAGAGGTGCAAGCACATACTCTTCCTTTTGAGTGTTCTTCGAGATGTCAATCTTCTCGACCTTGTATGGCAGGCTGCAATCTGTTAGTACCAAGCTTTTAAGCGGTCAAGGAAGCTACTGTACCCAAGCTCCTCTAGCGCGATAGAGATCTTGATGCCATTGGGGGTCTGGGCCGTGTATAGGGTAATATTTGGTTGAGACATGTTGACGAAGTAGGGAACGATAGAAATAATCTGAGTGAAAAGCAAATTGAACTGAAGATAGATGGTTTAAGTAGAGGTCATGTTAGTCTTCGGCGGGGCCCGGCAGACCCCCCCCACTTTACGGATTTATAAGCTCGTGGAACTTCCAAGTTCACGGAAGCTGCCAACTCCCCGAAGCTCCGAGTTATAGATTTCAAGGAATAAACCTTCACTTACTAGGGCTAGGTGGTTCTATGGTGCTCTATAATATTGCTGACAATTGTACCCGGTTCATTTCGGACAGGTATTCCAAGCTTTTGACTTCTAAGACTCGCTTTCATTGGCACTGGAATTCTGATCCCTAGGAAAGACCTAGAATGAAGCCGTATCTCATATATGCATAGCTGGACTTATCACGGCATTGATATGTATAATTTCGAGTTCGAGAGAATATCTGAGGTCCCAACAGAAGTCATGAATTATCGTCATACGGTATACACCCATTTGATACCCCAATGCCTGGATTTGGCCTGAATCTAGACCGACTTTTACACGAGGATGTCTGATCTTTCTCTCACTTTTACTTCACAATTGCTTCATTAACGAAAGCAAACATCTTCCACTATACAACCTGCAATAGCAATCCTAGACACAGGTATTCTTAGTTATAGTGACTAGTTAGTTAGTTAACTAGTTAGTTAACGGTACCTAAAATAGTCATATGTTACATTCAGGCAGCAATGCGCGGATTGTTTCAGGTCTAGTGGACAGGTGCCCCCGGGGCCCGGGCCATTACATGCACTTAGTCAACTTTCTTTGTCCTCGTGAAGCATATAAAAAGCTTCATGGCAGTAGGTAGATTCATTACCATCATTGTCATTTTCATCTTTTTCTTTCTCCGTAGAGATGTAGATCTGATCACTTCCATCAATATACATATATCCTGGAAATATACCGAAAAGAACATCTTTCACCCGCAGATAGTATCTCTTATATCATCCCAAGCCAAATGAGGAAAGGGCAGTCGTGGCCTGGCCACTCCAGGCATCAATCGTACCGAATCCATCTACCTGTAGGTGCTTTCCTAAATAATTTTTTTATAATGTCTATTTCGACGGGAAACTCATTCTTCTTTTTTTCATTGCCACTCTTCCACGCTACTCCTGTCAAGGCAACTCGAAGATCATGGCAGCACTTACAACCAACTCAATGACATTCCCTCTCTTCCGATTCCTGCCCCCCGAGCTGCGTATCAATATATGGCATGAAGCACTGCCCAAGAAAGACACACCGGCCTTGTTCTCATACCGACCGGACGCCTGGCGCCGCTTCGCTGCGCCTGCACACCTGACCTAGGAGACAATCTACTGGTTTGAAAGAATGATCATTTTTCAATGGACGCTGCTTGGCATCATCGACACCCAACCGACCTTTAGTGCTGATGAGGATATCAAGGTGCAGCGGAGATGGGAGATCGAGATCCTAGAAGAAGAGGAATTTATCGCAAATTACTACAATTGTACCTTGACTACAAGACTGCGTCTCTGATACAAAGAAAACGCCACTGCACTGAAAGCTCAATCGGGTAAAGCTTTGAGGTGCTCACGTTTTCAACCCCCGCTGGAAATTCCGTTGGTGAATTGTGTTTCATGACATCAGACACATACACTGTAGATGACTAGAGAAAGAGAAACAATGAAAAAAAAAATTTAATACTGCTGCGTGTGAAAAAAACGGCGACCGCGAACAGAGAAAAAAAGAGAAAAAACATCCTCGAAACTAGCCATTGACGTTGGAAGCTAATTTCGAGGATGTTGATGTCAGAAGACCCCGAGCATAATATGTGCCACATTTGGAAGGACTCAGCGCCATAGGTGTCTATAGGGGCACATGGATTTTCCATTTCATAAGATATGGTCAAGAATTGTGGTACAAGTATTAGTACCCAGGTATACTACGGTGCCGGTCTATAGTGAACTGGATTATCAGGCACTCATATAACTTGGGCATCAAAAATCTAGAAGAGTATTAGGTGGAATAGTGACTGATAAGTGCGAAACAAACGCCTGCGGACGAAAAAAGAAGGCAGAGACGATATATTATATACATGCTTCCAAGGTTCAGACGGGAATGATTCCCTTTTTAGACTAGCTCAGAGATTGGGCTTTTTCCAAGGTTCTGATTGGTCTACTCTACTCCATTATGGGTCCTTTCTATACGCGTATCCGTACCCCGATCTATGCATAAACCTAAAAAGTAAAAAAAGATTCTTTCTATAGAATATCCGAAAATCACTTATAAAGACTGTAAATCCCCTGACTTAGATCTCCTCAATCCATAATACCTTCTTTTCTCACGGGCTCGTACAATCGCCCAACATGTCTCAACTCGCGTCTCGTGCCTACAAATTTTGGAACTATACGCCTTCGATACCAGCGGCGGTCATTTTCATGCTGACATTCATTGTCCTAACGGTTCTTACTTTTTGGAAGCTTTTCAAAACCAGGACATGGTTTTGCATATCATTTGCCCTAGGCGGCTTGTGTATGTGAACTCTCTTCCCCTTACAATCTTACTCTTCCGTTCCCTGAATCCCAGACACTAACCTGCGTTATAATAAAGTCGAGATTATAGGCTACATTGGCCGCTGCATTGCACACAATAATACAACTACAATGGGACCGTACATTATCGCCAACATGTTCATTCTTCTCGGTCCTACGCTCTTCGCCGCATCGATCTACATGACCCTGGGTCGAGTCATTCGTCGAGTTCACGGAGAACACCTTTCTGTCATTCGAATCTCACGCCTAACGAAAACGTTTGTCTGGGGCGATGTGTTGTCCTTCATTGTACAGGGAAATTCCTCATCTCTCTCGGTTCTGGGATACCCCCAGTGGGCCAAAGTTTGCGTCATTGCTGGTTTGGCAATTCAACTCATCTCATTCTCCCTTTTCTGGGTAACGGCCATCATTTTCGCAAAGCGTCTTCGTCGGACGCCCACACCCGAGTGCCTCAAGCCTAGTATTCCATGGCAACAATCATTGCATATGCTATATGCTGTCAGTGCTCTCATTTTGGTCCGTTCTGTTTTCCGGATCGTTGAATATGTCATGGACAATGATGGTTATCTTCTTATGCATGAGTGGACAATGTATGTTTTTGACAGCGTGCCGATGGCTGCTGTTATGGTTATATTCTTCATCTGGTATCCTAACCAGATGAGCCTTGATGCCTCCGAGAGAAGCATACCGCTTGCACACAGCTATTCCGAAGTTTGATTTTCTTGTGCTCGAAGCGAGGCGCTACATACTTTTCTTTACTTGGAGTTTTTGGTGTTCGTTTGTTTATAGACTGTTTATCGACTGTTTATCTAGTCTTCTCTTGTTATATAGAACAACTACATTTTTCTACATTTAGCACACGTTCCAACTATTCCTTTCGGACTTTGCCATAGTCAAGCATATTTTCTCTGATAGATATTCAATGTCTCCTGATTGAGAACGCTCCTTAATTTAGGGCCAATTTAGGGTCTCGGACCCATGCCCCACTTTAGCCTCGGATTCGAATACGCGTATAGCTTTTGCCTCTCAAAGTGGAGTGTTATTATCATAGTTCGCATCCACTACCCCGTACCATAAATATCTCTGTCTGGATATGCAGGAATCAACACGGATTGAGCAGTGTAACATTTCAAACTCCTGGGAGGCAGCAATATTCGAGATACATGCCGGATACGCGTATACCGTCTCACTAAGAAACAACCAAGAGACAAGAAGGAGGACATATTAAAAGTATGACTTCTCCGAATCAGAATATGCAGCAAATTATTTCATCCGAGTCTTTCCACCAAAGTGCTGGGTTCAGTAATATGACCGGCCTCTCTCCATCGTTGTGCTCGCCTCAGGCCTTTTCATATCCTCACATACCAGGCGCCGAAGTGCTCTCACTGCAAGCTTCCCAAGTCTCAAATGTGTCCAAGTACATTCCCGAGTGGTACTACTACAACCACGGCGGCGTGTCAGCTCAAAACCTCAACTTCTGCAATGTCACAGTGACCTACAAACACACCGGCAAAAACGACACCATCAACGTTGGTGTCCTTTTACCCAGTGACTCGTGGAATGAACGACTTCAAGGAATCGGAGGAAACGGCTACACAGCTGGCCTCACTAACATAACAGAATTTGGGATGATCGCAGCAGCTGCCGAAGGCTATGTCGCCATTTCAACAGACGGCGGCCACACAACCGACGACCCTGCAGACTGGGGCCTTCTGGAAAACGGAATGCCAAACTATAATACCATGTACAACTTTGGAATTGCTTCTCTCGGCGATGCAGCAATCATCGGAAAGAGCTTGGCAGAAAGTGCATATGGATCAAAACCCAAATATTCCTATTGGACCGGATGCTCGCAAGGCGGCCGACAGGGTCTGGCGCTCGCCCAGCAATATCCCGAAGCATATGATGGGATTGTTGCTTCTGCTCCAGCAATCAATTGGCCACAACTTTCGATGGGAGGATACTGGGCGCAGTTTGTCATGAACCAGCTCGATGAATACCCATACCCCTGCGAGATCAATGCCGTGACAGATGCCGCACTATCTGCGTGTGACAGTACTGACGGTGTTGTGGATGGTGTAATTTCAGACCCGGATTCATGTGTCTTTGATCCGTTCACTTTAGTGGGAACCCAAATCAACTGCAGTGACACTGGATCGCAATTGAAAATCTCGGCTGCTACTGCGAAGATTGTTAATGCTACTTGGACCGGAGCGCGGGACTCACACGGCAACTTCTTGTGGTATGGATTCAATCCCGGGACTGCATTGACAGGAACAAATACACCGGCAAATACAAATTGTGCCAACGGGACATGCACTGCAATCTCCAGCCAACTGTATAATCGATGGGCTCAGGTGTTTATCGAGCACAACCTGAACTTCACCTTGAGGAACATCACGCACCAAAAATACGACCACATTTTCCGAAAGTCTGTCCAGGAATGGAATTTGGTATTTGGAACGAATGACCCAGATCTGTCGAAATTCCGTGACGCTGGTGGCAAGATGCTTACATACCATGGCCTGGTGCGTTTCATATTATCTGTTCGAGAGATACACATATACTAATTTCCGATGCAGATGGACGAGGTGATTCCTCCCAATGGCACGAGGGCATACTACGAAGCGGTAACTGCCGGTGACTCGAGTGTTCATGAGTACTACAAGTTGTTCGAAGCTCCAATGATGGGACACTGCTTTGGTACCAAAGGAGGATATCCTTCGACTATGTTCGACAGCCTTGTTGCTTGGGTCGAGGCTGGCGATGCTCCTACAAGTCTTCCAGTGAGATACTCTCCAGAAGATGGGATGACATACGATAGAATCCTGTGCCCATACCCACAACGAGCGACGTACAAAGGTACTGGAGATGTAACATCTGCCGATGCATTTTATTGTGTGTAAGGGATTGTTTCTGTTGAGTTAGGTCTGGCTTTACTATTGTTATAGCTAGTGAACCGGAGGCGGGAGACTGCGAGCAGGACTTGTTGTGAATAAATGCACTTTTAGTATCTAGATTACGTGAAATACTATCTACCCGTGGACATTGATGGTGAGCCTCGATGCTTAAGTTAAGAATATTTTTGATCAAATCTTGCATTTTGCAGATATGTACAACTCTATAGATACTCATGATGACAGGAAGGTCGCTGCCAGAAGAGAAAGGAAAAATCAATGTATACAAGAAAAGCCAGCTGCAAAGCAAACCGAACATCGAAGTAAAGGATTATACAACAGTATAACCCAACATAAAAAGGCGACAGCGATCATCACAAACACGCTCATACGCGAAAACGACAGCAACATATATCTATCACATATATCAGTCTACCAAGAGAAACTCTCTTCCACATAATCAACACTAGAATGAGCCTGTTTCTTCCGACAAACACGACGAACGTCATCGCTCAAACCGCCATTGCCGCAGACAAGAACTCCCATAGCACCAATCTGATTCTCGACCTCCATACTGACCAATGTATCAATATTAGGACGACCAGGGAACATCTGCACAGTTGCAGAGGGGCTTTGGATCTCCTTTGTGTTGCGCGGCCGCGTAACAAATAGCATGATGCGTAGGACTTCACGGCGGCGATCCATCGCCAAGATACTTGTCATCCAGGGCCGGATCCACTCCAGGTGTTCGGGGGACTGGATGATCCAGACGAGTGTGACGCGGCGGGCGGCGACGGTTCCGTCCGCGAACCCGGCGACCAGGTGGCGGACGAAGGGGACGTGGTGGGTGATACCGACTCCGCCGGCGAAGAGCATCACGGTGCCGTATGAGTCCATGGTGTGGATGTTACCGTATGGGCCCTCGGCGAAGGCGCGGAGGGTAATTTGTGAGCTCATGGAGTTCGAGGCGCGCTGGTAGAGCTTGTCGGTCATTCCTGTGCGGCGACGAACGAGTAGAGAGATTGTCTCTTTTTTAGGCGCGCTGAGGAGGTCTTTGCTTGTGAGTGGGAGGGACTTCTCGTCGGAATTGGTGTCTTGGGTTTCGCTCCAGCCAACGGAGAACGGGTGCGAGGTCCACAAGCCCACTGCTGGGATGTAGAGGTAGATGTGCTGGCCTGGACGGAAGGTCCAGGGACGGGCCATGCGCAGGGTAATGCGCATTGCGTCACCGGGCATGGCCTCGATGGTTGCGGTTGTGGATTCACGGCCGCAGTTGCGGTATACAATGATGAGGAAGCGGGTGCCTCGCTCGAGGGCCCAGAGGATGATGGAGGCAAGCAGATAGGTTTGCGCTACCAGACCGTTGAGATGAACCCAGAGGAAACCCATGGAAACGGCTGCAATGGCAATGTGCAGGTGGAGGAATGTCTCGTAGAATGCATGGCGGATAGGCGAGGGTGAGTGCAGCAAGAGCGCAATGAATGCACAGCCGGCAATCAAGCCGGTCAGCAGGAAGCTGCTTCCACTCAGAGCCATTCCGACAACCTTCCAGCCTTTTTCTTGGGCTTTGGGGATAGCCCAGGCAAAGATGTGTGCAAGACTCTCCAGCACCACGATGCGGCCAAGCCATCGGTGGAGCAGATTCCAAGTATCAAAAGGCACATGGAGCATAGCAATTAGAGGGTTGCTTCGGCCTGCCATCAAGACCAATGGGATCAAGTTGACGGTTGCCATAGTTCCGGTGCGGTTACGAATAACACCAGCAATTGAGTCTGGCTCGGACCCATAAGGAGATGTCACACAGCAGAGCGTGACATTCATGGCGACAACACCCGTGATAAGGAAAGCATGAAAGCGGCTAGGCAAAGTACCCATGTTAATAGCCGATGAGAGCTGGAGTTCTTGATTGTGTCGGCTGCGGAACAACGCGGCGTAGATGATATGTTCCTTGATCCAGGCAAAAGTATTGTGCGTAGAGACGAAGTACCGTTGGCGGTCATCGCTGAAACTTGCCAGGCGTCGAAGATGGCGAGAGAAGCGGAAGACGAGCTGCCAGATGTAATACAAGGCAGCAGCACAGCCAAGGGCGAGAATTGTATAGCGTGCCAGATCATCGTTGACGGCTTCGTAGTAAACAGAGTAACCACCACCTCGTTTTCCGATGTGTTCAATATCCGTTGCCCTGGCCAGTCCGGCGAGGGACATCGCCAGCAGAAAGGAGTGCATGATGACCCACTAAAGATGCTGCACGTCGAGTGCTTAGGATTGAACTTGGTGTATTGTTTAGCGAGGCCAGCTCGCTGGAAAAGACTGTGTTGAAAAGGAGATCGTTGATATCTGGACCGATGCCACAGAAGGCTCGGGAGATATTGTCGAGGAGTAAAACAGCAAACGAAACAACCCCAGATTAGCTTGGTCAAACGACTGAAGCAAGGATTGAAGGAATTCCGTTTAGGGTTTTCTGTTGGGTGGCTGGTGTCAAGTAAAGGACCTGCCTAGATCTAATGTATAGAAATCAGAGGGAAAGCATGAAATAAAAGCCGTTTGTCGATATTTATCAGTCCAATGGGGCGCAGCGAGAAGCAAAAATGTTCACAAAACAGCGGGCGATGTTTGTTAAAGGCTGTTGTCGGCGGGCAACGAAAGGAATGCTCTAGCAAGTGATCCAGTCACTGCAAAAAAAAAAAAATGCTAAAGATGGAAATTTGCCCACGGCGACACAATGAAGACTGTCTCAAAAACAAAGATGAAAGAAAATGAGACAATGTTGATTGTGTTATAAATCAAAGAACAGTCAACAATGAAAAATCGAAAATAGAAGAAAGGACTGTTTCTCCTTGTGTCCAGTCCAGTGGATGGAGTATGAGACAGGGGGCCGGACCAATATGTAGAATTCCAGCAAGGCTCTCCACCTCCAGCACGGCCCGTATCATGTGGAATTCGGTCATTTCGATTTTGATTTCCGAGACTTTTCTCTTCTTCGAAAGAGGGGCTTAGCGCTGGGACCACAGATCGGTGCAAGGGAGTTTTCATGTGCGTATGGAGTATGAGAGCAGACGATCCCGCAGATCCATTGTAGCGAATCAGGGGCTGCTATTCACAGATAGCCTCAGCACATATTGGCAGAATCTGGACCTGGAACATGCGACAGGTCGAGTCCGAGTTATCCTAAAGTGGCGGGAATACCGATCAAGGACTGTGAGTGGTCAGCACTGAAACAGTGAAACAGCCAGTGGACAGGAAGAGTTTGACAAGGATCAACAAACGCCACACAGTCCCCGACATAGATCCGCATCAAATGCTTGGCCTACGACTGGTTGTTTGAGAAAAGGGCCTTTGCTTCATCGATGAGCCAATCTGCAGTTGGGAGTGGGGAAAATGAGGGTTTGTGGAGTCACGTTTTCATATTCGACGGGGGTTCTTAGCGCCTATGTCAGCTTATCACACACCAAAGCGAACGGAGTAACCCACTTTAGGGGTTGTGAAACAGTCCGGTCATAGGCTATTGCTCCAGTCATCACTGTAAAAGCTCAACTCCGTCTTCAGGGGTTGTTTACTTGGCGCGGATTTCATTTATATCAGACCTTAATCTCCTCTCACGGAGAATTCCCTTCCGAAAGTCCTTGGCCCTCTGGACTTGAAATGATTATTCTTGCCATTGGTCCTAGATTCCGTAGTGGCACACTGAAACGAGAAAATATGTATAATCCGATTTCTTAAACCTTGATCGCATGCCAGTCTATCTTCTATATCATTCAAGGCCATCGGTGTTGTCGTCGGAGTTTCGTCGGTGTGCCATTGCACTTTATCTGTCCCAGATAAAGTGCACATATAACCTTACTTCCAAGTTGTCTCGAGGCAAATGTCCAATCTGAGGTCTTTCCATTGGTACTGTGAGCTCCAAAGGCTAATCCAAAGTTGAAAAACAAAAAACCGTAGAGGTTTTGAACACAGTAAAAACACCAATCCAAGGCCATGGGTATCAAAACAAAAATCCTAAAACACCGAATTCCCAAAAAAAAGCGGACCCATATCCACCGTTCCGTCCAAAAAAATGAAATAAACCAAGATCTAACAGTCAAGATCAACCATGTACGGACCTCGGGAGATCCGTTTGCATGTAAAATGGGATAAACACCCAAGAACCATAATTGAGGAGATCCTGGGGGTATATCCGACATTCCGCCGGCGCAGGCAAACTGTTACAGTCTCAACTCAACTAGAGCCAATCCGGAGCCCCGCTCAGAAAAAGCTGAGCTCGTCGTCACTGTCATCATCCTGGTAACAAGGAATGACTCTTTGTCGAGGAGTTGGCTCAACAATACGACGCATGGTTGAGACTGAAGGGCGCGTAGACCTTCGCCTCTCTACCGTGCGATGAACCTGCTTCGCAGCACGCTCCAAGGTGGGCCGGACGGTAGGCTGACACGGGCTGCTTTCTCTGTGATTAATGATCACGACTTCAACCTTCCGTGCCTGTTGTGTTGCGGGGGTCATCCGTCTGGTCAGATTAGTGCTGCGCTCTAGCAGGATGTCTCGGCGAGTGACTGGTTCCACAGTAGAATTGTATCTAGTGGGGGTAGTAGAGCGTGTTTGCGGACTGTTTGCACCCCTGTCAACTACAATCACCGGGGTGGGCCGTTGTCGTTTTCTAGGCCGTATGGATGAGGCCTCGGCGTCCTCGAAAGTTCGCTTGGTCGCCATCGGCGGGGGAGATGAGGTCAGACTTGAAACAGAGTGCTGGAAGCGGTCAGATCCACGGGAGCTGCTGTCTGTGTCTGTAGAGGAAGCCTTGCAGGGCACTGGGCTTGATAGCATGCGCATGGGTCTTTGGGCCTTCTGCACTAGGATGGGTTTTCCCTTGGCCGCGGGCGTAGATGCCACCCACTCGCCTATGCTATCTTCCCAGCGGAACAGGCCTGTAGTTTGAATAGATTCCTCGGGTTCTACTGAAGACTTTTGGGCAGTCTCTTCCTGGCGCTGTCTTCTGACAGCTGCCTCTTGGACGTCGACGGCCCACATGTGATCATCAGGATCCCCTGTGGCTTCTGCAAACTCCATGGCAGCTTCTGCCGCCACTCGTCCAAGAAAGGCAGACAAGGCTGGTGTGTAGGCCAAACGGGCAAGTTGCGAAATCATGTCACGTATTTCGCCGCTAGTATGTTCAGTTTCATCTTCTGCACTTTTTCTGAGGCAGCGAAACGCTTGGTGCACAAACAATGCTAATTCTCTAGCCATGTCTGAATGAGATGCTATAATTTCTGCACATTCATCAACACTGGCTGTTGACGCCATCACATGGTGGTTATTGGCCGATAAAATTTTGTCGTTGCACTGTACAAGGCTGGTGGCTAGCAAGATGCAGCCACGCCGTAACAATTGATGAGGGGTGTTATCAGGGCGCTGCGCGGAGGAATTTGATTCCAGTTCTCGCTGCAGAGCGATATGAAGATAGCTTGTAATATAGCTCGCCTTCGTTCCATCCGCACAATTAGTGTCATCGGATGCACGAGACCGTGAAATGTGCATGCCACAGAGCGCTGCCATGAGGCTTATGACGTGATTGCTCAATGCATCTTCCACCTGTAAGGGGCAAGGCCGCGCAAGATTTGAGATTTCCCACGCTGAGGTGGAGGCAACCCTGGTCGCACGAGCACGAGAAGTCTTTCCCTTTGAGGGGAACTTGGGTGTAGAACTCTGAGCAGCGGTGACAGGGTAGACATCACTGGCCGAGAGAATCACAGCTTCAATCAACCGCGTGGCCGCAGGACAGTCTTCATCCTCTTTCGAGAGGGATATCGTTGCTCGTGTCATCCAGCTAGTCCATAACTTGGTTCCCATCCATTCCGGAGGTAGCACCCCCGCAAGAGAAGCTTTGCAAGTTCATCGAAGATATAAGAGCGATTGACAACGCCGTGATGAGCATATTTTCGTAACAATCGGATCGGATCCGAAGGGTCATGGCCAACCATTGGCCTTAAAGCCTGGGGGTATGGGTAATTTTTGCGTGTGGAAAGCAATGTAGAGAGTAACGAGTCACTTTCTTCGGGCGCAAAAGAACGACATTTCTCAATCAGTGCGCAAGCAATCGAATCTGTTATCCAATGATTCTGTATCAGGGTAGAAACCAAGTAGATACCCTGTGCGCGGACAGCCTCGCGGAGTGGCTTCCAACCTGTCCCATAAGGCGCATAAAATGCTTCCAACTCTGTAAAATATGCATCGCACATATCTTCATCCCCGTTCTCGTCCAACTCATCCTGTGCTTCTTGCTCGTTCGCGATAAATTCAGGCAGACTGCGCGCCACCATGGACAGCAAGGATCGTGCACCACGCCTGCTGCTTTCGGATAAAGGTTTCACTTCTCGCTTGGATATCACAGTGTTGCAAAGAAAATTTTGGAAGACGCGATCAAGGTTGTGTGCTATGTCGGCGAAGCCCGGATCACCAGACTGGTCGAGAAGCTCTTGCCAAGGGCTCTTGTGGAGCGAATATCGATCACGGAAGACTAGTGGCTGTGATTTTTGGATATTGCGGTTGAATTGGCCTTCTGGGGGTTCTGACTGTGCACTCGGGGGCATCTCCCATCTCCTCCCAGTGATGAGTGGTGTCGCGACCTCAATGGCGCCAGGCAGGGTGCATAAAACCTCCGCGCTATGTGTTGATAGTCTATTGCGCCTTTTCCCTCCAGTCTCCTCTGTTTTGGACGAATATTTATGTCTGGGTCGGCGTCGCTCGGGCTTTTTCCCTGGAATCCAAGCTGGGTCGTTTTCATCAGGATCCGCATCCGAGCCTGCGCAGTTGTGCCGGGTTTCTGGTTTGTGGTCGGCTTCCAAAGTGGGCACATCACTGCCCTCTGCGGTTTCTTGTGGTTTAGACTCGGTCGCGATTATCGACTGCGTTTCTTTGTGCTTTGCGATTCGACGGCAGATGGAGGTCAAGGGGCGCAGGACACGGTTTGCCCATTTTGCAGTGGCTTGGATGTCCTCCATTGAGGACAAAAGGGATAATAATATCTGCTAATAGCATGCAACTATCAAGAGAATCAGCACTGTCATAACTTTTCTCTTGGTCATTGGGGTCGCACTGTATCTCGCCGTACTAACAACCCCTTCAATGATGCATGATAGGAACAATGATAGCACTCAATCAGATATTGCCAATAATGCAATAATCCAATGTAAATAAGATATGTCGAGGAATTAAAGGGCGTGTTGAGTGGAAATTGAATGACAACATTGCGCGGCAAACAAAGAAAACAAACATTGACTAATGCGGTAAAGCGGGTCAACACATATTGCCTATTGTGGCGATCATAGTCTCTCTGGTACAATGTATATAGTTAAGTTCTTGAGGGTATTGAATTTCAAATATTTGCATATGAACTTAATGGATTCTACCCAGAAAGAGAAAATGACCCAAGTGGCAGATCCGCATAATGCACCAGATATGAGCCCATATAAGACAACCGAGTCCTTTCCATGCACGGTCCGAGAGACAACCCAACCTGGCAGATGAAACCAAAAATGAAAAAAAAAACATAAGAGAGAGGAGAGAGATCTAAAATACAACAGTTCTTTTCGCTCATCAAGCCTGCCCACCGATCCCCAAAATGACAATGTATATAGATATTAACACATGTAATAACCAAGAAAATAAGAACGGGAACCAATGTCTAAATTGGTTGAAACTGGCTGGCTAGTAAATCATTTATGCCTTGTTAGACTGCTTGGAGCCACGAAGCTTGGGGTTGCTGGTGGCGGCACGCTTCTTCTGCTTAGAGCGCGAAGAGCTGGCGTCGCTACCTTCGATGAACTTCAGGAGCTCATCGATGCTGCGAGAGTCGAGACCGGAGGGGTCGGCAGGGGCGGTGATTTCAGGCGCAGACTGGCCAACCTGGGGCTGAACGCGGGTGCCCATGGAAGACACGCGAGGGTTCAGGGGGTTGCGGCGCAGACGACGAGCCTGGATGTCCTTAGCGTGCTTTGCGATAGAGACAGCATTCTGAGTGAGCTGCTCGAGCCAGTTCTCCGCCTCCTTAGTGTTGCGGTCTTCGGGTCCAAGCTGAGCGAGGAAGATGTTGTATGCCTCACGCATCTTGCCGACGGCAGCCTTGGAGTCCTGGTCCAAAGCGAGAGCCTGAGCGAGCTGGAAAAGAATGGTGGCGGTGTTGATGGAGTCCTTGCCGAACAGGTCCTCACAGATGGAGAGAGAGGCCTCGAACCACTGGCGGGAGTCGTTGTACTGCTTGAGGTGTTGCAGCATCACGGCGGCGTTGTTCATCGTGGTGATAGAGTCGGGGTGGTTAGGACCGTAGATGATCTTCCAAACATCCATGGCGTGCTTAATGTAAACCAGAGCGGTCTTGGTGTTGCCAGAGGCATGCTCGAACAGACTCAGGTTGAGGTAGCTCAGAATAGTGTCGGCTGAATCGACACCCATAGTGCGCTCGGTGACAATGACGGCCTTGCGGGCCAATTCCACGGCAGCCTCCTTCTCATCAGTCTGGTAGTACAGCATGGAAAGCTGGTGGTAGAGCTTGGCGACCTCGGGGTGCAGGATACCGTAGATCTGCTCGTGCAAAGACAGAGACTCGAGGATGAGCTCCTGGCCCAACTGCTTCTGGTTCTGCATGAGAGAGATACGACCGGCCTCCAGGGCCTCCTCTGCCAATGCGCTGCGGGGAGAGGCATCACGAACCAAAGGAACGACATTCAGGATGTCATCAGCAGTGAAAGTGACAGCGGGCTTAGCCGGTGCCGGGGCAGCGCGGGTAGGGGACTTGTTGTCGCCGCCCTTCTTCTTGCCCTTCTTCTTGGGCTCTTCTTGGGTAGAGCCGTTGGTGACAGGAACAACAACCTGCTCCTTGACCTGAGCCTTGGTGAAGGCGAAGTCACGGGCACCGAGCTGGAGACCCAACTTGATGGAGATGTCACGCAGAAGCTGCAAGTGTCTCAGAGAGCTGGACCAGTCCTTCTCGAGGGAGAAGCGGAAGCGGATGGTGACCTGCTTCTCAAGCTCGGCCCGGAGGGACTCGGGGGTGACCTTCTCGAAAGAGAAATCGCCCTCGGGGAAGATTGCACGCAGAGATGCGTCAATCTCCGCCTGAGGAGTAGCGTTGACATCTGAGCCGAGGAGGCAGTTCAGCAAGTGAGAAAGGCAAGGGGCGACGAAAGGAGCGGGAACGTTGTTCAAGTAGCGGTTAGCAACGTGCTTGAAGGCACGAGTGATCATTTCCTGAACCACGAGAATGGACAGGGCCTGCAGGCGAGGTCCCTTCTCAGCTGACTGCTGAGCCAACTTTCCGAGGTAACGGAGGTTGATACCGCGCTTGTGCAACAGCTGGGTCAGCGATTGACCGTCCATGGGGAAGCCAACGTCGCCATCGTGCAAGTCCTTGAGCAGGTCGGGGATGACCTTGGATCGCAGGTGATCACAGGCCTCCCGGACTTCCTGCTCATCCTTTGCCCATTGCTCCTTCTCCTCCTCAGTCTGGGGCACCTGGCCGCTGAAAACATCGGGGTTGAGAGCAAGGTTGAATCCAGAGATGTCAACACGCTCCTGATCCGCCTTCTCTGCCTTCTCCGCGGCCTTCTCCTCCTCGGTCTTATCCTCCTCAGCCTTACCCTCCTCGGCCTTGCCCTCCTCCTTGGCGGCCTCGGCGCTAGCAGCCTTACGACTCTCTACCTCGGCCTTCACGTACTGGCTCATCTTGTGGCGCCAGTAGGACTCGACCAGCTCAAGTCTGAGAACAGACATGCGGTGGGGGTAAACATCGCTACCCTCCTCTTCCTGCCACGCGGCATCCATGGGAGCCACACGGTAGAGATCCAGGACGTACTTCCTGCCGTCAGTACCCAAAAGGCCCTTGGTCTCGACGCTACCTTCCAAATCGTGGCGCTTGTTCTCCTTGTCCCAGACAGGGTGCTGCTTGACACGAAGCGCCTTCGAGAGCTTCTCGAAGACCGGAACAAAGTCGGCGTGGGTGGCCACAACCTCTTTGCCCTCAACACCACCGTAGTCAATCTGGTGCTCACCGGGCTCACGCTGCTTGAAGATACCAGGAACAATGCTCTGGCCAACGATACGCTTACCCAGGTAATCGACCACCACGGTTCCGGGGGTGAACAGTCCATCGATGTCAAGCTGGTTAACAGCCTTGATGCCAAGAACGTCCTTACCCACGGCCACGCGTGCAGCTTCGTCACCACCCTCGGAGGTGAAAGTCCCAACGCCATCGGCACCGAAGGAGTAGAAGATGTTGTTGTAGACAAAGATCTGGGCGTCCCGCGCCTCAGTGGGGTTTAGAGGAGCGACCTCACCCCGGGCAACCAGGACTGCACCGCGAGCGGCGGCCTCATTATAATCAGCGAACAGCTTGGAGGTCAAACGTTCCCGGAACACGCGATCCTGGACGGTCTCGCGGGGCAGCTCGCGGGTAGTCTGGAACTCCTCGTTCCAGTCACGTAGAGTCTCGGCGTTATCAACACCAGAGATCAGGTAGTTCTCCTGCGAACGGGTGATATCGGGCTGGTGGGCATTCAAGCTCGAAGTGCTGGGGGCGATGAGCCATGGGCTGTTGGGAATAGCGTTCTGGAAGGGGAAGGTGGTCAAAAGATCCTTCTCATTGTTGTACTCCTGCAGAGCCTCGAAGGAGGCGTTGAACGAAGGCGAAAGTTGGGAGATGAGAGTGAGCAGGGAGTGGGCGCTTCCCTTCTTGGGGTGTGTTGGCTTCGGGAATGGGTCGAATCTGATGTTCGAGCACTTGTTCACGAAGAACCCAGACACATGAGCAGTGATCTGGAATATTTCACCTTCGTTAGTAGCAACCACAAGGTAAAGCAAGTGGCCCTTCTGGCGGAGGTTGTACGGAACGGGGTTCCATGAAGACAACGAGATGGACTTCACTGTCTTGGGCAGAGGAGCCTGTTCGGTGGGCAGAATAGTCTGCAGCGATGAAACTCCAGTCAGGTCATATTTGGAGAGCGAGTGCTCCTTCTCGGACTCGCTGGCCTTGATAGCGTCTGCCGTAATAGTATCGTGCAGAGACAGGCCAGCGGAGATACCATGAAGGTTATCAACACGGTCACCGGAAGCACCAATTAGCTCCCTGATGCGCACAACATGCATGCGGGCCTCCTTCTCGGTGTAGGGATCTTCGACCAGGACGATCTCGGAGTCGGCCTCGAGGTCGGGGACCTCAGATAGCTCGACGAAGTCGTTGATGCGGTTGCCGTTGAACTCGAGGTGGAAGCAAGTGTATTGGAAGGTACCCGGGAGCTCGACAATAGATTGGCGGACATCCTGGACCTGTTCTTGGCTGGAGACCTAGAGAAACAAATCGGGTCAGATAATTTTTTCCTCGCTGTGGCCTTTCAAAACATCGAACCCACCATCACTTGAATCTTATGCGGCGCATGAGGGAGCTTCACGGAGATCTGGAAAAGACCTGTAGTCAAGTTAGAACACTGCCATGCAGTTCTGCGTCCGGTTGTCCAACATACCACCCGTGTTGTCCTCCTCTGTGCCCTCGGGAGCATTGCCATTGACAATCTCTTGAGAAGCTTGGGGAGCCTCTGTTCCTCCGTTAGCTTGTGTGCCCTGCATCTTGATTTACCTGGAACCCATGCTGTATCCCAATGGACCTTGCCCAGCATTAAGGTTCCAGGGCCAACACACACCTTTCGAGTGCTCCAACTCCCCATTGGTCTGTGCCATTATGTCGAGCCGGTTATTAAAAGAGCTTCGACGAAGTAATAACAGTAAACCCCTATCTCACAACCGTCACGGTGAGAAACAAAAGTTCGGGAAAGTGGAACGGGAAAGAAAAAAAAAAAGTTTGACCTGCGGGGATTCGGCAGGTAGAAATTTTAGTATAGTATACAAAAGAGTAATTGAGCAAGAAACGAAAACCCCGTACCCCAGGTTGAAAAAAAGAGCAAGGATGAATGGATAGGTGAAACTGGGAAACCGGAGAGAAAATTTCTCGGATGCGGCATACCCTCGGAAGTGCTCGGGCGGTGGGTTCGGGGAAGGGGCGGAGAGGGACATTTTTCTCCACGTCTACAATCGGACTATTTATTGAAGAGTGTAATTAGTTGGGATTGTAGGTTGGAAATGATATATCTTAAGGTGATTATAATTTTCATTGTTGATATCAATTTCATAGATCTGGCTTAGTGCCTCAGGTATGTCATTCGGTCAAAGTGCGTTATTGGGTACGTGGCATTTGATTCCATTTGATTTCAATTGGTAATAATTATTATTTCACTGAAAAGGGTTGTTAACTGGTCAATGGATCCATATTAATGGGATGATATGTAAAACTTGAACGGTACTATACAAGCTAATAAGGCTAGCTCTATAACTGAAAAGGAATCATCTAGGCAGAGATGTAACTACAACAAGAGCATTAAATGTGTGCTCCTATTTCTTCAGGGAACTTTCTTTCCAAATGACGTAGACAATAGTCAGCCACGTCTGTGGCCTTGTCATGTCTTTTGGGTAGTCTTTTAGGTCATGTTCTCACATAATTTTTCTGATATGTCCTTTTCTACATATTAACACACCATTCTCGGTTTATAGGTAGAGTGTGGAAAAAAAGCCCCAAAAAAGAAGGATTTAGAACCTTGCCGGTTTGGATATATATATGACAAAAATATAGATCAGGGATAGCAAGTCGCCGGAAAAAATGGCAAAGTCAATGGCTGGGAGAGATATTTAGTTATTCCACCGAATATTTGTCTGCAATAAACATATTTGTAGGAATTACATGCTAGAAAACTTTACAATATCTATGTGCTTTGTCCCCATCAGCTTTGTCGGAGCTAAGGACTGATAGCCACCATAGCAATGCCAAGGTTGAATACATGGATACATGGATTAAGAAAAAGAAAAGATAACCTGCATATCAAAGTGACTTCAGGTTGGCATACAGAGTATTGAAGTGAAGCGACCACAGGATATATAGTTGGGTACTATTGCCTGGCAGTAAAGTACATACATATACCTTTTAACGTGGGAGGCAAATCTACTCTGTACGGGAAATTGTATATAAAACGTAAAATCAATAAGTCTTATACTATAGTGCTTACCCTATAAATGGCTTGTTTATTTACTAGAGCCTATAGATACCTAGTTTTTTTTTTTCATGGATCCACCGTATTCCACACAGACCCTGGGAAAAATCAATAAAAAACAAATATAATGTGGAGAATTGAACCGACAATGTAGAGTCTTCGTACCCCGTATATATATGAATCGAACATGTCCCTGATTCGATCGCCAAGCCTTCCGCATCCCTGGTTCATCGAGGCTGAGGCCAACACCGCAACTTAGCCACAATCTTGTTTTTTTTTTTCTTCTTTGAATTCCAGTCTTTCATTAACTTCTTTTATATCTTTGTATCTTTATTTTCCCTTTCTGATCCAGTCTCTTTCATCCGATTCTTTAGAGTCTCTCTTTCAGCGACGCGTCATTCCCTGGAGGTGTGGCTTTGCGTGACCCACAAGTCTAGAATTCTAGCAGTACACTCCTTAAAAGCTTTGTGTTTTGAATTGATGCAGGTCCTACACCATCTGGGATTCTGATTATCTTTACGAAGATATACATTCCAACTCTTCATTATCCACCTTTTACTGAAGGACTTGGCACGGCGTACAGACGCCAAGAGGCCGAACAACGATGCTATGGAGCCGACTCGCACAGCCTGTGAGGCTCTATGCCCGACAGGGCCTGCCAAGACCTCTCAGAATTAACAACCACGTTGTGATGCACATACCCAAGCGGTTTAATTCAGACCCTAGGGACACCGGTCATATGACCCCAGACCCCACCGATCAGAATGATTCGGATGAGGGCAAGAGCAAGAGCAAGGGTCAGGGCCATAGCGGCGATTCAGACCCAAGTTTCAAATCTACGATTCTCAAGATGCTTGAAACTGCGGCGACCACAGCGGCATCAATTGCCATTCTAGGGTAAGGTTTACCTATATCATCCAAGTTATGCGTTACTGTGGCTAATTTGCTCCCAAGTGCCGCGGGATACGGCTATCACCAGTACTACAAGTGGTTGATATTGGACAAGATGGACAATGCCTTCAACCCAGGTGATCCTGCCCTCGAGATCGCGGGTGTTGTTTCTGGAAAACACAAGTACCGCCACGAGGAGCATTGGGTTGTTCGCAACGAGCAACCCAAAGTTGACGATATTGTAGCTGGGCGACTAAGTGGCCACTACTACCTAATGATCGGTGAAAAGGGAACGGGCAAGACTTCGATGCTCCTAGAGGCCATGCGCAAGATTAATGGTAACAGCTGTGCGTTGTTCGAAGCGCATGCTGATCTCGAAATCTTCCGAATCCGACTGGGCAAAGCTTTGGACTACGAGTTCCACGAGGAGTAAGCTGATACCATCATCGCTATAAGGGCATAACGCTAACAGGAATACCCAGTTATATCGGCAGCCTTTTCAGCATCCGTGGACCAAGAGACACCACGGCTCTCTTGGACATCGAGCGCGCATTCAATAAGCTAGAGAAAGTGGCTCTCACTAGAAGGCGGGATGGTTCGCCTCCTCTCGTACTGATCATCAACAGTACCCATTTAGTCCGAGACGACCACGACGGACAGGATTTGCTTGAGATGATTCAGCAGCGTGCCGAGCAATGGGCAGCTAGTGGTCTCGTCACAACAAGTAAGACTCTGACTGACACCCGCTCCTCTTGTCATAGCTAACTTTGTTGCCTTCAAGTTCTTAACAGCGATGACTATTGGGTATACGAGCGTTTGAAGCGGTATGCAACCCGCATGGAGGTCATTCCCGTGACAGATCTACCCAAGGACAAGGCGATGAATGCCTTGAAGAAATATCGCCAGCAATTCCACAACGAGATACTTCCATCTGCGACCCTCGAGCAAGTCTATGACAAAGTCGGCGGTCGACTATCCTTCTTGAACCGGGTTGCCAAGTCTTCGGATATCATGAAGACCTGCGATGAGATCTGTCTGGCCGAGAAAACATGGTTCCTAAACAAGTGCTGGATCCTCGGAAAGGAGATGGATGATGATGTGATGGATCAGCAGAAGTATGCCGTAAGTACACCCTATGGGATCTATTGGTTCTTTTCCATTCCAGCGACTCCGGCTAATCTAAACCACAATACAGTCTGGTGCCGTAGTTCTGGCGAAAGCGCTGGTAGACCTTGAGAAAGAGATGGAGTCAAACTATCACCAAGAGCAAGGCCACATCTTGCCAGAAATTCCGCTCCATAAAGCGCGCGAGATCATGACCCGCGCTGACTTTATCCAATCTTACGATCACGAAAATATCTTCACAATTGACTCGCGCGCCATGGTGCGTGCCGATTCAGTACCCATGCAGCGTGCCTTCCAAGAAATCTGCGCCATAGAGAACTTCGACAAGCACTTGGACGGTACCGTGGAGCGCATTGGAGACATTGAGAGTCTTGGCCGTACTCGCGAACTCACCATCAAAGATCTCTGGAATAATGGCAAGTATCGTGTCGTTGTACGGGACAACCATGGACGAGAGAGTGGGACAGTTGAATTTGCTGTGGCAGAACGCGAAGATGATGAAAATTAACCTGTATCATATCTAAATCCACGGATGAGAGGTCCCACTGTAATAAAAATGTACATTATCATGTCGAAGACATCAAGTCGATTTCTTGAATTTGGACCTTGGAAAAAGCAATAGTGACATCATCGTATGCTCACCGCTAACCAAACATTCCAACCCGCCTTCTCTTTTCCTCTTCCAAGCTCCAAGTGAAAGCAATTGCCTGTGATTTTTGCTCTAAACTCTGCATTGCAGTCCTATCGTTCTTCAAATTTGGAAGTTTCAAAATGCCGACCAAGACTGGTAGGAAGCGAACTGTGTCGTGGAGCGAGAACACGCGACCCGCGCTTGAGCTTGCGAAGACGGCCACTGCGCAGACCTCTCGATTGGCATGCATCCCGTCTCCAGCCCGCTTTATCCTTATCGTCCTAAGCAGTCTAACTGTGAGCTCTATTTTGTTCACACTCACATCTACCTTTACGGTGGGCGATCTCGGTCCTATCAGCAAACACCTGGAAGAATGGTGGGAAGTGGGGGGCTTGATAGCCTGGAGGGCTTTGGAGGTCGGATTAGCCTGGGTTCTAGGATTTGATGGTAAGTGCTGATCATCATACACATAACCCCTTGCATCCGGACATGAGGTTCCTACAGCTATATAGATGATATATGGAGACTAACCTTGTGGTTGCGACTAGGCCGTGATGTGGCATCGTTCTTATTCTTGACCCACCTGCCAACATACTCTCTCTTGTCATTCTTCTACGGCATCCGCCCGACTTCCGCACTGTTAGCATTTGGAGTCACGATTGTTTCGACAGCGCTTCCATTCGCCCTCCTGCGCCGGCCCTCGTCCGTCCACAATCTTTCGCATACGCCTGCTGATGCAGTTGCCAATCGAAACATTCTACAAGATAAGATTACCACAGTCTTCACGACGCTCCTGGCAACATCGATTTTCAGCGTTGTGCTGTATGCCAGCTATGCGACTTGGCTTCCTACCCAGCTGGTCATTCACTTTGAGGGTCTCCCAGATATCAGCGCGGCGCATGCTGGTCCCGCTGGCTTGCCTATCCTCTTCCTGACATTGATTCCTGCCGGTTGGGCCGCGCGTGACTTCTTGTTTGTCAGTTCCACTGGCTATTCAACCACTCCCGCTGGGTCTGGATGCTGCGCGGGTAGCGAATCTGTGCCTGCGGCCATCTGTCGCAACACTTGGGGCCAATTGTCCCCCAAGATGAGAGTTTTGGTTTCTCGATCCATTGTTCTTGCGCTTGGAGTCCTGCTCAACACGATTGTTCAAGTCGCTGGCACAATCAACGATGTCTCCGTCGAAGGTGCCGCCACTTGGGGAGCAGTCTGGGCATTTGCGACACTGATCGCAGGAGCAACCTTCGGCTGGATCGAAGCCGTTGATGGTGTATGATACTATACGTTATAACGACTGCATGAAGGGATGTGTGCTCTCAGGTTGATTTTCGTCTCAGCTGCACCAGGTGCGTGAGACGTAGATGCGACGATACCCTCATATCCAGTATCTTTCTTATGGCGCGCCTGACTATTATGTCTACGCCAATTTACTTGCACTACTATGTACAACCTCTGCTGATCAGCCATGGGGCTATTGGTATCAATTTCTTTCTTCGTTATCTAAAATTTCTGAATTTTGTTATCCTTTTTCTCTGACTGTCAAGTATACTTTTCCTTCAAATGTTCATGGATTACCCTTTGTCCTCAGTTCAACCTGATATCTTCAATATGCTTTGGAATTGAGATTAATCATATAAGTCTATGTCAATGTTAATCGCTGTATGACATCCAACACCCCGATTAAGTATCTAGTATTTGCTGGGGCAATAATAACCAAACGTGACAGGTATAGAGAAAGAAGACAGACCCCAACGACCAATCCCAAAACAAGAAACATAGAAAGCAAGTAACAAGCACAATCACCAAAACAATCAGTAGTGAGTAGGTGGACCCTGGTACCTGTCCGGTTGATCAACCGAAGTCTCCTCCATTTTATACGAATCAGACTTCCCACTGGGCAACATCCATCCAGGATGCAGGAAATTAAACACAACCACGGAAATAACCATCATAGCCCCATCAAGCGCAATAAAGTACGACTCGTGAGTAATGAGATACCCATCCCATCCCTGCGACAACTCGATCGTACGATAGATACTCCGAATATAGATACAGACGATGGAAAGTATCATGGCAGCGAAGAGGGGGATAACCGAGCCGTTCACCGACTGCAGCAGACGCTTGCGTATAACCCGACGGATGAAATCAATCGCGCAGAAGACGAAAATGGTAATTGAGAAGAGCTGGAATACGATGCCAGCGACCATGACGTGGGTGCCAGGCGCGGTGTCGCCGTCGATCTTGTTGGCTTCTCCGGAGGCCATGCCGCCGCCGATGGCTTGGACGACGAGTGAGATTACGTCGCAGGTGCAGAAGATCCAGAGGTAGAGCTTTGGCTTTATGATGGAGGATTCGGGGCCGAGGAGTTGGATGAAACGACCTAGGAGGATGTAGATGCCTGCTGTGAAGAAAGTCGGAGCTGTGGAATGTTAGTGTTAGATCGGGGCTGGATAGTTGAGGGTAGAAAAGTAGCTTGCCGATGATGAGGGTGCAAATTTGCATTAGGAAGGCATCTCCACTGTATGGACATTTGGCTGACCATGTACGGCCGGCCCAGCCGATTACTTCGACTATTGATGTTGTTAGTTTTGCTGGGAGTTAGGGTTTCAAGTGTAAGCAGGCCTTACCCAAACATCCGATACTGAACACGCTTGCCCACCATTGTCGTTTCCAGGTGAATTGGACTGTGTGGAGGATCATCGAGAGACCAAAGAGTACGCAGTAGGCAATGCCTGCTCCTAGCGATGGGATATATCCATATGAAGTGTCAATGTCTTCGATATAGGCAGGGCAGCCGGTTTGCAGTTGTTTCCTGAATTCTTCCCAGTCGGACATGGCGAAGGGAAATGAGCGACTTCAAGCCACTATAAAGGAGATTGTCGAGGAATGAAAAGCTAGCAGTAAATCCGTAGTAATTTGGATAGATTGGAAGATGGATAGAGAGTCCCCAGATGACTAGAAGATAGATTTATAGGCAACCACCCCGTTTGTCTAAAGTCAAAAAGATACCCAAAAAAGACCAGGAATCAGGCTTCAATATTCACGCGGACAATATGAGTATAAATAAGAGTAAGCATGGCTGAGCACCCACTAGCCCCCACCATCGGGGAAAACCTTTCAACGCCAAAGCCACAGTTTTTAAATGCACATCTACTTCAGTAATCTACCGGGGGTATAAGACCCGCATCGGATGAACCAATCCCGACATTCAAGTGTGTCTCCAATGTCCAGTGTCCAGTTTCCAGCATCTAAACCGGGTTGATAAACGGGCCGACTCCGGTTGGTATAGAAATGGAAAAAGGCATATGGTGAGAATCTACCACACAATCGGGCAGCCAACCGCCACAGTGGGGTGTCCCTGGCCTGTTATATTGCATGATCATTGTACCTTTATACCATATGGAACAATAGATGGATCATGACATCAAAACCAAGTCAAAAAATAAAAAAATACGCCGAGATCTGATAGAGAATCGGTCCGAATTATAATAAGCGGTATACTTGCTCGCAAGGTCATCCCTTTCAGGTTTAGCGTGAACATCGCCAAGTTTACCTCTGCCCTGAAGGAATCCATTTATCTCCGGTAAAAACCGTTGGTAGACCAAACGGGAGCTTTATAAAGGTCCCATGAGTCACGGAATTCGGCAATCAGCCACTAGATGGTTTGAGGAACTTCCGGCTTCCGACATGAATGGATGTAGTCTGTGCTTCAATATGTCTGCGGCTCAGCTGGAAAGGAATACAGTAAGATCGTATTCGGTTGGCAGACCGCTTCAAGATAATAAGAGATAATCGCATTCAAATTATTGAAGTCTAGCCCTGGCCCTGATCCTGGGTTTGGTGTTTTCTCGGGATATCGGATGGGCATAATCTAGGTCCACGGTCTCGGATGGCAGCGGATGTACGTACATATGTGACGGAGAAAAAAATTACGAGGAAAATGCACGAGGATCCACATCCATGGATGCTCCTGCTACTTATTCGACACTGGATCTCGACCTTGTAGGTTATCTTCTCATATTAGCTGAGCGTGCAATACTTGAAATAATAGCCCGTCATACTGCCTTTGAGAAACAAACAGAGGAACAAGAGAATAGAAGCAATAGAAACATTTCTCATACAAAACATACGTATACTTTCAAGGTTATGAATAAGAGAATAAGACATATCCATCCTCGCCTGTCTGGCAACTCAATGGCTAAAAGGTCAATAATAGAATGGCCAAAGGAATCCATACTCCGTATACTCCCAACCCAAGCTGCGAAAGGCAACATAATTGCCGATCTTTACTCTACTACAAAAACAGTGGAGATCCAACAGCTGTATCCCTCATTTAACCCCATAAAAAGCAGTCCATTCACACTCGACACGACCAAATAACAATCCAATCGAGACGGATTCTCAAAGGTCCAGTCAACTACCCAACAAAACAGGGATATCTTTTATCTGTCACAACCAACCGAGGGGATGTGCTGAGTGAGGCTGTCAATGCATATATCACAACTCACCCACACCACCCACGTCACCCATCTGATCAGACACCAAGGCCGAAAATAGTCGGTGGCGCGGCCTAGGCCACGCGATCACAGACAATATATTAGAAAGTGGGGGCGATGTCTGTATAGATAAGCGGGAGTGACAGCCCCGGGGTCCTCGTGGGGTATGTCAGAGATGATATCCATGAACCCCTCGTCTTAGTCAAGTCCATGGAGATTACACTACTGCCTGCATTGCTATATACACATCCCCTCGCCCACATGCAGATTCACACCCGCTTCTCAGATACTCTTCGAACCCTTGCCGCCAACCACGGCACCTAGATTGACATAATACAGGACAAACGTCGCATATACCGGGCAGCTTCCAGCCTTCACACCGTGTCCGCTTACATCATTCTTAGACCGACGCATCCGCTGCGTGGTATGACCTGCTCTGGAGTCAGGGATGGCAGTGCGGCCATGGATGTGACGTGGCTGAGCTCCGGCACACGGGGGATAGAATATCGCCGAATATGAATTCTCCAAAGCGGATGTTCTTGGTCCCGACCCATCACTTTCAGAACTCAGCCATGTTTACTCGTTAGACATCAGTTGATTCGCGTGAATACTTTAGGCCTGGGTGTGTCTGGCTGCAAATGATCAACCCTGCCTGTGAGGGGATGGGTTGATTTGAATACGATGAACCGGCTGCCACATGCTGATGAGTATCGTGTCACTATGGGATTTTTTGTTGGCTGATGGGAGCTGGTTTAAATTGACTGACAAAGCGTGGTTTGTACCAGTTAAGTGGATAAACTTGATGGTGGATCTGGGCAGAAGAAAGAGAAAAGAGGAAACTGCGGTCTATTTCTTGCTAACACTTCATAAATGATTGATCTAGAATGACTGGGATTGCTTTGAATAAATCTATTCCATATTCCAGAACGACTCGGTCGGTTTGTGGAAGCTGTGGAATTGTGGTGTATCATAGATACCCTCAGGATCTAAGAGCGAAGGTTAGCATTGCATGGCAAATTGTAAATAGGATGGAGTCCTCACCATTGTGATGTTCCATAATATACTTCCTCGTGTTGACGATACTCCCCTCAAGCTGAGCATTGAGCTCCTGCTGATAAACACGGACCTTCTCATTTGCCTTGGCAGCACCACGAAGAGCCATCTGGGCGACGTGGTACCGCGAGACACGGTTGACAAGCATCATATCGAACGGCGTGGTAGTGCTACCCTCTTCAATATAGCCACCGACTGTAACACGCCCAAGACGCGGACGTCCAAAGAGCAAGCCTTGCAACTCGGTTGGGTAGCCGTGGTAATTGAAGTGAATAGGCTTATCGGGGGTGAAGAGGGTATCGAATGCCTCAGTGGAGAGGGCATGCGGATGCCCACCCTCGTTCTCAAGAATCATCAAGTCCGTCACGTTGATGACGCAAACACGCAGCTCTGGTATGAGCTTACGCAGAAGCGCTGCTGCTGAAATTACTTCGAACATCAGTTCAACACCAATACCGACCAGCACGACATCGGGGTTCACTCCATCGTCCGTGCTGCAGAACTTCCAGATCGATGCTCCTGCGCGACAGTGGCTCTCAGCCTCTTTGGGAGTCAGGTAGACTGGAGTAGGCTGTTTTGAGCCCACCATAAGGTTGATGTAGTTCTTTGATTTCACACAGTGGTGAAGGGTTGTCAGGAAAGTATTCGCATCCGGTGGCAAGTACACGCGGGCTGCGGTAGGCTTCAGCTTTAGTACAGAGCCGATGAAGGATGGGTTCTGGTGAGAGAAGCCGTTGTGTTCCTGGCGCGTCCAGGTGCTCGATTCGATGTAGTTCATACTACTGACGCCGGAGTGCCAATTTGTTTCCATTGCCTACACAGATTATTTGGTGAGCATTGAATTGATACTAGCAAGGGAAGAAGGAGACTGACCATCTTGATGAACTTGGCATACTGCACCATCATCGTATGAATGATGCCGAGGAAGCTCTCATAGGACGGGAAAATACCAGTGCGGCCGGTCAAGGTATAACCCTGCATAAATCCTTGACACATATGTTCGCTAAGGACTTCAATTACACGGCCGCCACGGGCATTGGCGAACTGGTCCCATTGGAAATTGCGGTTCGTGCCTTCAAACACCGCATCGAGTTTGTTGCTTTCCAGCTCATCCGGTGAGAACAGTCGCACGCTACTCGGGTTGTCCTTGAATATCTGATTGATGAAGGTGCCAATCAGTTTCATGGAGCTTGCGTCAGAGCCTTTCTGCGCGCAGAAGGGCTTCCAATCCGGCAGCTTCGGTGCTGTATAACTGTTGTAGACTTCAATGCGCTGGCCAAGCTTCTTTTTGTCGTCGGTAGGAATCACAGACTTGATCTCGTCAATTACATCACCGTTCGAAGTGAACAGCTCTTCTGGCTTATAGCTAGAGAGCCATTTCTGCAGCAGATCCAGTTCTTCCTTGTCGGTCTTTGCTTTTGGCAATGGCACTTGGTGCGAATGGTACGAGCCCTCGATAAACTTGCCGTGAAGCTGCTTAGGCCCAGACCAGCCCTTGGAAGTGCGCAGAATCAGCATCGGCCACCTCGGCTTCATAATGGGATTCCCAGAACGGGCAGCCTTCTGGATCTTATGAATCTCCTTGATGGCCCAGACCATAGAGAAGTGTAAGTCTGCGTCAATATCACTGATATCCTCCACAAAGCGAACCTGGTACCCGTACCCACTGAACAGAGCCAAAAGCTCTTTGTGGTCCATGCACCCAAAGATAGTGCGCTCGCTGATCTTGAATCCATTCAAATGCAGAATTGGCAAAACTGCACCCGACTCCTGTGGATCAAGATACTTGATTGCATGCCAGGACCTGTCCACTATTAGCGTTGTACGATGAAAATAGGGAATAATCCACGAACGTAGCAGTGGGACCACTTTCAGCCTCTCCGTCTCCCACGATACAAGGCACTATAAGATCGGGGTTATCCATGACAGCGCCAAAGGACACTGCTAGAGCGTATCCCAGTTCTCCACCTTCATGGATAGCACCGGGGGTCTCGGCGTTGATGTGGCTACGCATGACTATTAGCCAAGGAACCAAATAGCAGGGCGAGTCACTGACCTGGGGAAGCCGGCTGTTGTGCTAAAGGTCGAGATCAAATTGTGCAGGCCTTTGCTGTCTCGCGAATACTGAGGATAAAATCTCTCCAGCGAGCCCTCTAGCCATAGTGCGGCTAGTATTGCCGGTGCGCCATGTCCTGGGCCGACTACGTATAACATGTCCAGGTCCATTGTCCGGACCAGGTAATTCAAATGAGAGTAGACCAGAATTAGGCCCGGGCATGTTCCCCAGTGACCTGATGGTATGGCATCAGTTATAATGACCAAGTTGAATACTTCGGGCACGCTACTCACCAAGTAGCCGAGGCTTGATGTGGTTAAATGTGAGTTCCGACTTTAAAAGAGTGTTTTCCTGCAAAAATATCATAGCTAGCAAGTTAGTCGCGCCGTTGTAATATATGTGGCACATTATCGCGCTCACCTGCTGCAATGTAACAAGCCGCTCGGCGGAACTTGAGCAAGGCATCACAGGTCTTTTCATCTAGGTTTTCATGCTCCAATTTCACGCTCAATTGCTCAAGATAGTCTGGTAGGTGCGACGGGAGCGCTTGGGGATTTGGCTCGCTTATGACTTCACCAGGCATGATGAATTTGATATTGTAGTTTCTTCGGATTGACAGGAGCAAAAGAAAATCAAAAGTTTAACGTAGGACAAAAAGGATGGAATGAAGAGAGAGGGGAAATGGAAAGAGATAGCTCTAGAGGTAAATAAATAAATGTCATCAAACAACAAATGTCCGCCTTGTTCCTTGTGTTGGCGACGTCACTGCACATCCTGACATCACCACGATTGTAACCTTGAAATAAGTCAATTCAGCTTTTAAAATCTATTCCAATCTCTAAACATATTCACTTGATTCACTGTAAAAACTTCAAAATGCCCAAATCCATCCTCGCTGTTAACGCGGGTTCGTCTTCCGTCAAAATCACCTTCTATACCTTCGAGAACCCACCAAGACCCATCGCAGATGCGTCGATCTCTGGAATTACTGCACCTCCACCTAAACTCAAGTACCAACAAGGAGACAAAAAGCACAACGAGGAAGTCAAAGAAAAGCTTAGCACTCCCCAAGATGCATTCAAGTACCTCTTGCAGCGCTGTTTCAGCGATCCCGAGCTTTCCGACATCGCCAGCGTCGACGATGTAGAGTACATATGCCACCGAGTCGTCCACGGAGGAGACTACCGTGAAGCAGTCGAAATCAACGAGGAGACACTTGGCCGTTTGAAGGGATTGGAAGATCTTGCACCTCTGTAAGCTCACATATCTTGAGTCTTTACTTCAACTATATATAATGTCATGCTAACCACCCCACCAAAAGCCACAATTTCTCCGCGCTGGAGATAGTCCGCCTGTGCAAGGTAGAACTCCCCAACGTTAGAAGTATCACCTTCTTCGACTCTGCTTTCCACCAAACAATCCCCGAAGCCGTACGCACATACCCAATCAACCAGGAAATCGCCAAGGCGAATGGTCTGCGCAAGTATGGATTCCACGGGATCAGCTACTCGTTCATCACGCGGTCTGTAGCAGAGTTCCTGAATAAACCGATCGAGAAGACAAATCTCATCGTTATGCATGTCGGGAGTGGGGCTTCGATGTGTGCGATCCAGAACGGGAAGTCGATGGATACATCGTGAGTCCCGCGATGCAGTTTATACTACATCTCGATATATCTCGAGCTGGGAATCATGCTAATACGGTGACTAGAATGGGTCTCACTCCTTTGGCAGGATTACCCGGTGCGACACGTAGTGGAAGTATTGATCCATCGTGAGTTGGCACTGGACTTCCCTGACAATGCAGCTATGGCGAACTGATACTTGATAATCTAGATTGGTCTTCCACTATACCAACGAAGCAGGCAAATTAAGCCCAGCCAGCACGACAGAAATGCACATCAGCACGGTATGATGCCTAACGCGAAAACCAATGCCGAAAATAATTACAAGAAAATACTAACCAAATCCAACATCCTCCAGGCGGAGGATATCCTCAATAAACAATCAGGTTGGAAAGCCCTCACAGGAACAACCAACTTCGCCGAGATCGCGGTAGAGAACCCACCAAGCAAAGCACATAAACTTGCCTTCGACATCTTCGTCGACCGCATCCTGGGCTACATCGGTAGCTACTACGTTAAACTGAACGGTGAAGTAGACGGTGTAGTCTTCTCTGGCGGGATTGGTGAGAAGAGCGCCCTACTGAGACGAACATTGATCGATAAATGCCAGTGTCTAGGTTTGGCAATCGATGATGCGGCTAATGACAAGGGGCCTGGGGATGAGGAGACGGTCAAGGACATCACCAAGGGTTCCGGCAAGGGGCCCCGAGTTCTCGTTTGTCAGACCAATGAACAGGTATGTTGTCTCAAATATTGAGGATTATTGACCGTGACCGTAACCTTGACCTCTCGTGGAGGTGTAGGTTTTGGTTATAGGTTGTTATTTTTGTATACTTTGATTTACTGACTCGGATCTCACTTGCAGTTTGAAATGGCATATCATTGTATGAATGTGCATGCTCGTGGTGCTGATTTCTCATGAGCGGTGTCGAGTTTTGTTTACTTTTGTCTTTTGCTATTGGGAGTGACAATAGTACTTTGTACCTTGGCTAATGGAAGAGGTTGGGGAGCTGAGCATAGTTGAGTTACGATAGATAATATTGATGAATGTCTTCAAAGTTTCTCTACATTGTACACCCTGTACATACTCGATGGAAATATTCCAAATAATCTAAATCCAAATCCTAATCCAAATTTCAAAAAAAGGTCACAAGATGTCGCCTCGTCCTTTTGACACTTGCCACTGGGGAAGAGGGTTCTATGTGGCTGGGTTGACAGGTAGTCTCCGACGGGTCAGCTCTCAGCCCTGGATTGCCGGACCCAGCGATTGGGAATTGGGATACTATCCCAGGTACTTGGTCATATTTTGCGCCTCATTCACTGCAATGCATCTATGCAATGCATCATTTATCATTCCTGGTACGTGAGTTCTGCAACAGTAGGTAGGGGGAAAAACAGAGGCCTGAGGACAGTCCCTGCATACCAGTGCCAGCTTGGGTTACTTCGTTGTGGATCGTGTACCCCATATTCCGTACAATCGAAAAGAAATTATTAAAAATAAAAATAAAAATAAAAATAAAAATGAAATGTAACATGCATCAGGAGTGAATGTGACACATCCAGATTGTCGGATTTGATAGCTTCGGGGGGAAGTCTCTTTCCCGGTCCCCAGTGTTAGTTTGATTATATGCAAGACACGGAAAAATGGGTGATTGACGCGATCGAAGACGATCCCGGGATCGAAGTCTCAATTGTGGTCCTGGTGGCTCTGATGATCTGCAGGCTAGCGGGCTCGGGCGACAAGTACATTGCAATTAGCGAAGTCAATGGTACTAGCGGATTAGGAAACGCTATTTCGTCCTAATTTGACTATCAATCTGTGGATTGTTATCTGGAGGATCAGACATCATCAGCATATCAATGGCGTCCAAGGGCCGAGGTCGCAGTGATCGACACTGCAGAATGAGGATGTACTTTTGTTTTCTTTTGGTTCAGCAGCGTGTCATACAGCGTACGGTGTAGTCCAGTAGATGTCTGCATATCCCCATGTACAGAGTGCAGAGATTGTGATGCAGTAGGTATGTACGATGTACTTCGACTCTGGGTGATTTCCTGTGCAGGAGTATCCATCTCGGGGAACTTTACCCGTTCACGCGCCAAGTAGTCGCGGATCCCCCGACGAAAAGCCGACCCATCTCGACGTGGGTCATGTTAGATTGTATTTGTATGGTTTGATCAGTCATACCGTCTCCCTTTGTGCGTCATGTCGTGACAACTAAAATAGGTACCCGAAGTCAGGGGTTGACCCAGGAGAAAAAAAAGAAAGGGGACGATCGACCCGGCACAATGGTGCTGGAGCCGTGGAGCAAGTCGGGGATCGCCAATTTTGTTTCTTTTCTCTGAGTTAATCAGGTTACCGGGTCATGATGTGGATTTGGGCCTGTCACTCGGGAAAGTCCAGAGAGGTCTAAAAGTTCAGTCCACTATTTTTCCACCTTCTTTGTTCAGCTGTGAGCTGCCGTCACATCTTGGGAGTCGAATAGGAAGTCTGCAATTTGTTGGGAAACAGAAAAAAAAAAAAGAGAAGCTAAGGATTGAGGCGGCTGAGAAGCGTTTCGGAACAGGGAAAGCAGTTCCAATTGCCTGATTTGACTCTAGATTGTTTTACCTATTGCTTCTTCTTCTTCTATTCAACACCCATTTTTGACTCTAAATGACTTTAACTGGTGGAGTACGGACGGAATACCTACTGTGGACACTACTAAGTATAGCCTGCAGCCATCAACTATGGAGTCCTTAGTACTTCCAGAATTTTCCATGTATGGAGCCTTTGAGGGAATCGGAAAAATAAGACCAAGATCGCCCGGCTTCTCATCCGCGGAGTCTTAGTGCGCCATCCCCTGTTCCTAGTGATATTTAGATTGAGTGGAAATCCGCCACAGGACTCAGAGAAAAAAGAAAACAATGTCGCCGATATCTCAATTTTAGGAGCGTTGACACATCCACATCGCCTGTCAGATGAACAAAGAGAGCGGCTGGGGGATCCTTCCGGACCGGGAACCCCCTGCTTTCTTTTTGATGCGCTGCAAGGCAAATCCCAAAGTTAATGCGGGTGGTGATCCCCGACCGTTTTTTCGATACGCCACAATGAAGCGGGTAGCTGCGATGTCCAGATTCAAACAAAGGAATAAATATATGTAGTCTGTTGGAAAGATATAAAAAAAAAAAAAAAATATGAACCATGGATACAGTCTCGGGAAGGCTAAGACGTTCCGGAAACCATGGAAGGCGGTTCATGCAATCGCATAACCTTGTTTTTTAAGCTAATGCAGGCTGCACTTTGTTATCTAGAACATCTCCGTACTCGGTATGAACCACCACCTTGGATGAATGAATATTCCCAACAGGGAAAAAGGGGGAACAACTGGGCCCATTAAGGTTGACTATGTGATTGAATGGAGCACGTTGATGGAGTTGGATGGAGACTTCTTGTTTTCTCCCGTTTCTAGCGCCATTCTAGCTGTAATCGAAACGGGTACTTTCCGTACAATGACAGTCCGGTTCCACTATAGGAAGCTCGTTTTATCTTTCCAGATCGGGATACGTAAATATTAATACATAGTAGGATATGCTTGTGACTTCTTTTTTAAGAAAAAAACCCACAGGGGATGATCAGTACGAGAGATAGTTTCCCCTATCTTGAACATGTGAAAATGGATGTCTAAGAAGAAGTCTGAAAGGATGTGAGAACATGTCTTGTTTCATTAATGAGAACAGTGTAACAGAATCAGCCACAGTGCTAGGATGTATGTACTCCGTAGAGATGAAATCCAATTTAGTTGCGTTGGGAATCTCTCAACGGTAGGCAATCTACCTACGGAATATGTACGGTAGATCTTCCAGCCCCCGATTTCCACGAGGGAAGACCCAGATTCAGTGCCGATGAGATGAATTTCCTCCTTTTGGCAGTGGACACGGGGCTGAAACACTACGAGTCCCAAGCTAACGTGAACCCGTCACAAAATGGACAAGGGTAATTGTTTTGAAATGTATCCAGTGTGGCAAATATCGTAGATTACCCTTAAATTACCGGTACCTTGTTAGAGTCCGGATTATGGGGGTGGAGACGTACGGAGTACCCAAGAGGTATAGGTTCTTGTATACCTTTGACCCAAGTCCCCGGGTAAAAAAAAAGAAAGGCTAGAAGGTGAAAAGAATGTTCATACGTAACCGAGACGGGATTTCACCTTTTTTGGGGATCCGTAATGACTCTTTTTGTTTAGCGTATCTCCACCCCCTATGATGGAGCCCATCGTAAACAACTTCTAATTTTTTTTTCTTGATCGGCGTAGAGCGTCATGAGACAAAGACGACGGGAATGACAAAATTGCGATATGTACTCTGTATGGACTTCTGATGTATGTGTTTCTAAATACGGGAATGGGGAATGATTCAAAGAGTTCCGAAACCAGAGGAGTTTGCGACTGGTCTTAATAGGTGAGTATTGCACGGGAGACCGCGTGAAAGACCGGATGACTGGCCTTAATCAGTAGCCGAAAATGATCATGGTTGGCTAGGGGATTTACCTAGGCATCATATGTCATCCTTAATGATTGTTGCTTCTTTTCCTAATATACTGTAGGAAACTATCACACCCGATGGAGCCCGACCACGCGAGAAAAAAAAGACTAAAAAAATTTAAATAAGTTCGGAGGGATCCGTTTCTCGTTCCTGCGGCTGTTTTTCCCTTTTTTTACTCCACTTATGCACAAAGGCTGCCCGGAGATTTGGTTCCTAGCTTCAAAGTGGAGAGCTTCTACGGTTGATACATAACAGAGGACTTTTGGACTTGAAGACAGATGTATCTCAGATGTATCTCAGATATGATTGTGATGAATCAGAGTGTACCTTTTTGTCTCTTTCTTTTCTTTTTTTTCTTTTTGTCCTAAAATTATATATCTAAAAATCTACTAAAATAAGTAAGCTTATAGATTAGGAACGTTAGAGAAGAAAGGGGGGAACATTCGCGTTCCTGTTCCCCGGGACCAGGGGACGGGAGAGCCGCTGTACTAAACAAAGAAAAAAATATACTAAGATTTTTTTTGAATTTGTTGGGTTTTTTTTAAAAGAGTATTTAAGTATTTATTGTATATTTGGATTTCCAATTTGATAATTGGTTTTTTTTATTGGTTTTTATAAAAAGGATAAATTTAATAAAAAACACCCCAATAAGAAACGTCTATATCAACGCAATCCCCCCTTCTTGTTTCCTTCGAACATACCTGATAACCATCTTTCTCCCCTACCTCCTTTCCTCTCCCTTCTCCCTTGCGATACGTCGATTTGAACTTTGTCCGGATCGACCGGAGCCAGTTCCGGACTCCTTTGCTCCCTTGCCGTCTAAACTTCATATCCCTTCTGCCCGTTTTCTTGGTTCGGATCGCGATTTTTTTATGGGTTCGCTGCAGCCACCCTCGCGCATATCATTTTGAGAGAATTTCGATTTTCCTTGATTTATTTCCGATCTCCTCATAAAAAGCAACGAGCTTCGACCTGTGCTTTTCCTCACACCAATTCTCATTTGTTGGCGCTCCCATTTCGTCACATTCCTGCCCTACGATTCTGTTGGATCCCGCATCCTGGTTATTCTTCAAAAGGACCACCTTTTCCGATCCCGACTGCATTTGCATCTATCGCCTGCACCGCCGGTTTTTGTCTAGACCTTCTTTTTTTTTTTAAATTTGATTTTTTTTCTTTTCCCACGGGTGGTTGGATTGGGACTTCGTTTGCTTCCCCCAAGGAAATATCTATATAAGATCCTGGCGTCGACGTCGTGTTTATTTGGTAAGTCTTCTACCATCTCATTCCTCACCCTGTCGTTGGCACATTCAAGAACTCGCCTATTCCTATCAATCCTACTTTCAGCATCTAACCATGACTTCCTCTGCAGACCTTAACATGATCCTTCGGGATCAATCTGCTTTTAACATGGGAAGAGGAGCTTATGACACAACTGGGGTGAAGAAGCCTGGCGTTCCTCCTCCACCACCGAAATAAATTCAGTCGGAACCCTCGTCATACTCAACATTGCTTTCTACACCACTCGGTCATGTTTCGGATGGTCTGGCGCCCAACAGTGGCTGGAGTTTTTGACGCATATGCGTTTTGGAGTTTTACTTGATTTTGGTAAGACACACTCCGAGCACACCTTTGGGCATCAAAAACTGACCGAATTCTTTAGATATCTGTAACACTATCTTTTTCCTTTGTCCCGGTCTCGGGCCATACATTTTTGCCTATTTCGCAGGCATCGCGCGACATTATACCCTTTTTAATTTGGCTCGACTTTTCTGCATTTTCTTTTCGGATACCAAGCGTTGACACTTTTTCCTTTCGACTTTTGATCTCTCGTCTTCGCACATGCGCATTATCCTTATTTTTCGGGCCTCGAACCTTATTCCGCCTCACCTCACGTTTCTACTTCACCTCTTGATACGACTCGATACCACGGTCCCATCTCTCTCAAAAAGTGCCTTTGTGTTTATTTGTTTTATTTTCTTTTGTTTACCGGCGTTTTGGTATAGACGGGACGGAATACTGAATGGGATGGGCTGATACCAGAACCTAGAGCCTAGACCTCGCGGTCAAATAGCATGCTTTGATTGCTTTTCTTGTTTTACTATTGGATGGGTACAGCTTCTGGGTTTATCTGTATGAGTATTTGTGCTTTTACATTTTGACGTTGATGCCTGTGTATTATATTTTGCGCACAAAACCATAATTGTCAGCGCCAATGGATTTTTTTACCTATACATTCTCCAACCAGCTAGTCTAGACCACCATTGACGGCTTCATGTACATTTATAGATCCTGTAACCTCGAGTTTACAAACTTGGCATTTCAGGTCGTACTCCGCTTGTACCTGACCGACCGCGGTTGCGCTAACATCGGGCAGATTTGCTTACCGACTAATGCCGAGTCAGGAACGCCAGCCCGATTGTTGATGCGGGCCTGGCTGGTGCATCGGCATATATCTCCCGAGCCTGACTAGGATCTTTCCTAACTGGCACCCGACATCACCTTGCAGGCCAGTTGGGCACTAGCCTAATCTGCGACAGCTGTCAAGGTGTCAGGAACAGGTTTGTCTCGTGTTAGCCTACCTTTTATCGAGTCATAGTACGTGTCTTCGGGTTCACCGTTTCCAAATGATCATATCCCGGTAGCCATGTCCGTGTTATCTGCATGCCATCATTGGTGCAGTGTATCCAATGATGTGAGATATCAATAAGGCGGGAGATGATTGAACATCGAATTTAGCTCTTATGTCAGTCTCTTTAAATAGATACGAAGAGGTAAATCAAGCCTCAATATTCAATATGAAGTATAGAGTCAAGAAAAGTGCCAAAACTAAGTATGTCAGTTGTATACTTCAATCTTAAAGGTTTCCGGTGACTGGTGACTGACGGACCACGCTAAGCCCAATCGAGGCACCCATCATCATCAACCTCCGCCTCTCTCCAACTTCAGGATCAATCACTCTTGTCTCGGTAACGTCTATACTACCCTTTGCATTCCTCATTCCTTGACAAGGACTTAATTACTTTACCAATACGAGCGCAACAACAGCGACTCGTGTCCCATCTCCTGTCTTACTTCTAGGCAGCCCCATTCCCCGAACTGCGGTTACCAGCTGAATCAACCTGCCACCTCATCCGGTCGCCTGATCGCCGATCGAAGGTGAACAACCTACAGAAGGCCTGATTGTTACTTTTATCTCACCGTTTCGTTGTTTCAGCCATGTCCGAGTCAGCGAGCGCAAATGCACCGAAGCCGAGCAGCAGTGTCAAGCTTGTGCTTCTAGGAGAGGCCGCAGTGGGCAAGGTACTACTCCTCCATTTGCCGGGTTACACGATCGTCAACAGCTAACCATGTCCTATTATTCGCTCATAGTCATCGCTTGTCCTCCGCTTCGTCAACGATGATTTCCAGGAGAACAAGGAACCAACCATTGGCGGTAAGATTTCCCTATGGCCTTAGCCTCCATAAGATACGAGGTACTGTCCCTGGCAGATGATATACTTTCTGGAGAATCCAGGGGCAGTATGTTGTGTCTGATATTGGACTGTTCCCCGCAAACAGGCCACCCAACCCCTCAAATAGTACTTTGCATTCGGATGACCAACTAACGTCATCTTTCCAGCCGCATTTCTGACGCAAAAATGTTCCCTTCCTACGCGCACGATCAAGTTCGAGATCTGGGATACCGCCGGCCAGGAGCGTTTCGCTTCGCTCGCCCCGATGTACTACCGTAATGCGCAAGCGGCGCTTGTTGTCTACGACGTTACGAAACCATCTTCGCTGACGAAAGCCAAGCACTGGGTCGCCGAGCTCCAGCGTCAAGCGAGCCCTGGAATTGTCATTGCCCTCGTCGGTAACAAGCTGGACTTGACCAACGACGGCGGAGATGTTTCCGATGCCGCCGTCGCTGCACAGAGCGAATCCGAGTCAGCCCAGGATGGCGAGGAAGGTGCCAACGAGGAAGATGATGTGCAGGATGCCGTGTCCGGTGATGCCCGCAAGGTATCAACAAGGGAGGCTACCGGCTATGCGGAGGAGGAAGGTCTTTTGTTCTTCGAGACCAGCGCCAAGACCGGAACCAACGTTGTGGATGTCTTCACGGCAATTGCCAATGCCATCCCCGAGAGCAGTTTGAAGACTGGTCGCAATACCGGTGCAGGAACTGGCCAGACTTCATTGGGTCGGTCAGCAGAAGAGTCACGGGTCAACCTGGGTGATCGTAACGCTGCCACAGCCAAGGAGGGCTGCGCTTGCTGATTTGGGTCCTTTCTTTTTGGGCAGATGTTCTTGCAATTATTTCCATGGATACAGGCGTCCCTCTTGCTTTTTTTTTTGTGATTTCTTGCTTGTTCCCGACTCCAACGGAGACTTCCGTGTGGTCTTATAGTCTACAGTGTGCTATTCCCCGAGAGACACCTCGTTTTGACAATGTGATTAGAGTGTAAATTTTTTCGAAATTGACATTAGGAATCAGAAATAATCTTCGTACCTACATAACAGTGAAGAGTAGAACAATATGGCCAGAAAAAGGTCCTGGGGTAGTTGTCAACCAAAGGCGAGTCGGATAGTGGATCTCCTTCAGCGGCAATCCACCAATCAGCAACGAGCCCTAAGACGGCCACACTAAACCCAACAAGGAAATAGCGCACCCTAAGCGAATGCGCCGATCCCACAGCAAATTCCCATTCGATTCAATCTGCGAACCTCCCCTCCGTCGACATCACCACCAGCACTTCCCGCAGCACCCCGTCGCTCGCAATAATGGCTGCCATCAACAAGATCGCCCCCAACTCGCCGTCCCGGCAGAACCCCTCCGAGCTGGAGACCGCGATCGCCGGCGCTCTCTTCGACCTCGAGAGCAACACACAGGACCTGAAGGCCAGCCTTCGTCCCCTGCAGTTCGTCTCTGCCCGCGAGGTAAGAATTGTTGTCCGAGGCTCCCGAAATGCGAATTGAATCGTTCTGGAATGGCGTCTGTGAATTTTCGAGGGATTTTCGATGCTCCGGGGTATATTGGTTGGATTTGTGGATTGATCTCAATTCATGTCCACCAACGCCAATAATCATCAACATGGAGAAGAATCATCAGCAACGGAGGCAACATACAAATGGATATGAAAATTCGCAGAGCAAGACGCCGTTCCAGGAGGAATTTCAGTTTCTGTGTGCAACGACACTTTCAACCGGACAACGATCTGACATTATTCTCGCTATCTAGGTTGAGGTCGGTCACGGCAAGAAGGCCATCATTGTCTTCGTCCCCGTCCCCCTCCTGACCAACTTCCACAAGATCCAGCAGCGGTAAGCAACCAGTCCTTCCAACGCCAATGGGCCAGCCCTTCCCCCCAAAAAAAATGGCACCCCTCAACAAATAACAAACCTGAAAACTAACACCAACCCCAGTCTTACCCGCGAGCTTGAGAAGAAGTTCTCCGACCGCCACGTCCTCTTCGTGGCCCAGCGCCGCATCCTGCCCCGCCCCAAGCGCTCCGCCAACTCGCGCACCACCCAGACCCAGAAGCGTCCCCGTTCGCGCACTCTGACCGCTGTCCACGACGCCATTCTCTCCGACCTCGTCTACCCCGTCGAGATCGTCGGCAAGCGCACCCGCACCAAGGAGGACGGCTCCAAGACCCTCAAGGTCATTCTCGACGAGAAGGAGCGTGGTGGTGTCGACCACCGCCTCGATGCCTACGGCGAGGTCTACCGCCGCCTCACCGGCCGTGCCGTTGCCTTCGAGTTCCCCCAGAGCGGCGCTGAGTTCTAAATGCATAATTTAGAATTCATTGTTCACTTTGATTTTTTTGGGGCTAGGGGCTTGGAATGTGCTCGGTTGATGCGTGGGAGAATGGCATTGTTTCTAGTTTTGAATTGTTGCTAGATTCAACGCCATTGATGGGTTCCAAAGAGATGATCTCCATAAAAATGCATTGACGGTTTTTTCTCTTTTCTTTTTTTGCCCCCAGTCACTGGTTGCATTTGTGTCCGGTGTGAGCTCTGGGTGAGGCGATGGAGTTGAGTTCTATCTCTCTCCCGATCTAATGAGGGTGGGATGGAATATCCGATAGTGTTCCAATTCAACAATTCCAACTTTACATTGCTTCTTTCTTAGATGGTTCTGTCTGGCTGGGATTGGGATCTAGACTGTGTAGATTATAGGATTGATTGCCCGTGGACAGTCAGATATAATGCTTGATATATCTCCATCCTCAAGTCAAGTAGCTTACATCCTGCTATTACGCTTGGCAGTATCAAATCGAAAGCTCACTGTATATTACTATGTGGATGCTTCTATCAACGGAAAAAAAAAACAAGTACACTCGGGGTATGAACGGTACAAAACGCAAACCAGTCAACGCGTATATGAACAAGACGATGACATACTCTATCTACAACGAAGGCTGAATTCTCCCCACACCAAGCACCATCCAATAAGCTAACTCCCTGGTAACCTTATCATCCGGCTTAGACCCCTTCCCAACATTCTGCTGATCAAGCTGCGCATCCGCATCCCAATCCATATGCACGAAAACCGGAATTTCAAGCACATCCTCATCCTGCTTGGAAGCCGCAACCGCCACGACATCCTCGTCATTAGTCTCAGTATTTGGATTGCCATCACCACCTTCAGCACTACTCCCAGGCAATGTACCAGGGACAACCTCCAACACGACGGTCGTCCAGTTCCGGCCTTTATCCCACACCTTGCCTGCCTCAGGGACTCCGCGTAGAACGGCAGAGCGAGAGTCACTCGTTAAGGGCGCAGAGGCACCCTGCAACGCTTCGTCCCAGACATCGCTGTTCGCGCCAATTTCGAACTGCGGAGAGAGAACTGTGACCTTCGTTGCAACGTGGCCTGGTGTTACGGGGGGTGTGGCGAGTGTTATGCGGACTGGGTCGAACATGTGGTTTTTAAGGGTAAGAAGAACGTGGATTGGGCGTAGGGGTGGGAGGGAGTTGAGGTCGGTAGTTGGGGCCATGGCTGGGAGGGCTGATGAAGAAGAAAGGGCTAGAGGGCGGAGGGTTGGGAGGGGGATGTAGCTGAGAGCAATTAGGCGGATGCGGAAGCGAGTAGATTGCGGCTTGGTCTCCGGTTTCACGAGGATGTGCTTGCAGGACTTGCAGCGCTTGGATCGCTTGGTGCGGAGGAGGACTGGGAGTGGGAGGAGATCGTCGACGAAGCGAGCTTCCGGTGATTGGGTTGTGCGCTGGTCTATCGAGGCCATACCATCCCAACCACATTCTGGAGACTGAAGTCGTGCAATCATGTCCGTCTCGTTGTTTTCTGGGGCGACCTGAAGGCCCTCGCTTGCGGTCAAGGCTTCGCGCATAACAGGTGGCTTCGATTTGGGCTTCTGTTTGCCACCATACAGCCCGCTTAGCCGTGACGAGGATGTGTAGAGAGACATGAGACGGTTTAGTGCGCCGGGTGAAGAGAACCCAAATTCCGAGCTAAGATGATCATTTGGCGAGTTTGATGTCTCAGCGATCTGTGTACGGTAAAAGCTTTTCAGAGCGGCGAACCGGGCATCTGTGCCCATTGGGGGTGCAAGCGGGTCTTCTTTTGGTGCAGCTTGCTCTCCATCACGCTCGCGCGCATTGGACGACTCGTCAATCGAGGCGTAGCTAGACAACGGATGTTTCAGATCTCCAAATGCGCGAGAGCCTTGCCTCGAGCGGTCGAAGGCAGCCGGGGCAGTGGAATCTGTCATCTTTTGCAGTTGACTGCGGATATTTGTCGGCTTGTCGAATTTGATGCCGATATCTAACGTCGTCCAAAGACAGTATCCGCAAGACAACACCCACGGACCCTGTTGAGGCCCGTTCCCTGTAGCATTATCAATGGTACTCACAGCCAGCGGAGCTGTGCATACAGGACAATTGAAGCAATTTCGGCCACATCTATAGATATGCGTGAATTAGCGGATGCTCGAACACAACCATTCACACCCTCTATACACACCGATTACCATCACTCCGCACCATACTGCTCGGGGTTTCGAACAAGCAGCTAGGACAATACCAGCTCACAATTTCCTCCGTAATACATCGGGAGCATTTGATCTGATGACACTCCTCGCAGTAGAGAAGCTGTTCAGGCGGATACAGCGAGAAGTTGGACCGTGGAGAGCGGGGATCAAACGTTTGCTCTTCGTCCTCATCCTCTCCTTCTTGTTCCTCTTTTGCTGACAATTTCTTGTCTTGGTCTGTATTCGCCCACTCGGGTGGTGGTTTATGCGGTGATTTCTGCGGGGACTCCCTCGACTTCCGCTTCCTCGCTGGATCGGGGACCGGTGTGTCGGCGCAGGGGCATGAAATGTAGGTATATGGGAAAGGACGCGACATTTTGATATCGACCTAGGGGACCGAGCGAGATGGTGTGTGGTAGCTTTCGAGATGTGTACTTGGATCAAATCATGCTTCGTCTCTGTGGGTTCGAGGGCTCAATGATGTGAGTAAACAAATGAAGTAACTGCAACTTCGCAGCTATTAGATGGCTTGTCTATTCTAGTAAAAAATATCTTAATTTCCAGGATCCCAAGCTTGTTGCGCCAAATCAGAGACCCTGAGAGGGGCGTGTTGGCGCGTGGGGACTTACTCGAGCAGTTGCAATTGTTCTGTCACGCTCAATGCACTGTGCACGATATGTACAGTTCAGGAGTACGAACTGACACCAGGGCAAGTGTCTCGGAAACACCAATTGCAGGAAGTCCACGGTCTGCGGAGAGGGAGCTCTTCCGCATCAACAATCGACGTCAGATCCCGCCATTTTCTGCCCGCCATCGCCGCAAAACCATGGACTTGCAAGCTTGAGGGTTTAGACACCTCCATATCCATTATACAGCCACAATGATATCTCTCCCGACATTTCGTGCCAGCCTCTCAAGGCGATGCTTTGCTCCAACAATTACTATTCGAAAATATGCCAGCCAGACGCCCGGCAACCCAATGCTTGAAGTCTTCAACCGCAAAGTCAAGCACCTCCAAAAAGATCGGGCAGCCCGGAATGTCGAAGAGAGTCGGAAAGTCGACTACCTGAAAGATGAAGTAGCAATGCGGCTATGTGAGCGCTTACTGGTAAGCCATTCAACGAAGAAATCGCATTAAAAAGCGCAGAACTAGCAAAAAGACACATTCACTAACCAGAGCTTCTCTCATCATGAATAGGACATTAAACGCGACTTCCCAAACGTCCTAGATCTAGGCGCAAATAGCTGCAACATCGCCCGAGCTATCACATCCCCTAATCTCGACTCATCCATGCCGGAAGGAACCATCACACCACCACTATCAAAAAAGATCTCGAAGCTGACATGCGTGGAGACATCGCATGCGCTGCTCCACCGCGACGAGAACGATCCGTTTAACAAGGAAATTGACATCCAGCGGGATGTGATTCCGGACCTCGAGACGTTGCCGTACGCACCAAACAGCTTCGACGCTGTGCTCTCCTCGCTCTCGATCCACTGGATCAACGACCTGCCCGCGCTGCTGGCACAGGTGAACACAATACTAAAGCCCGATGCGCCGTTCATCGCGGCCATGTTTGGTGGCGATACGTTGTACGAGCTGCGCGGGTCGCTGCAGCTGGCTGATATGGAGCGACGCGGTGGTGTGAGTCCGCATGTGTCGCCTCTGGCGGATGTCAAGGATGTTGGGAGCTTGTTGGGCCGTGCTGGGTTCAAGATGCTTACTGTTGATGTTGAGGATATCGTGGTCGAGTTCCCGGATACCTTTGCGCTCATGAAGGATTTGCAGGCGATGGGTGAGAGTAACGCTATCATGAACCGTGACTCCGCCCCGCTTTCGCGGGACGTCTTGCTGGCTAATGAGGCTATATATCGTTCCCTGCATATGGAGGAAGGTGACCGTGGTATTCCGGCGACGTTCCGGCTGATCTATATGATTGGATGGAAGGAAGGCGAGGGCCAGTCGCAGCCATTGCAGCGTGGCAGCGGCGATATTAACCTCAAGGACGTCCTTGAGGGAGGTGACTTTGATAGACCATGAAGAATGGAAACAAAAGGGCAAAGAGAAAGAGCCCAACATTTTGTCACAATATAATAATGTAAAACTACGCTTAAAGCGACAATTGGAGAGATATCATCCACAGAGATGTATGGAATGCAAGGCTCTACCAAGACGGGAACAAAAAAAAACAGTCAAATGTAAATCATAAGAAACGAACCTCCATCCGATGCTGTTTTCTCCGCTCAAACCGTCCTACGATCAGTCATGACCCGCACAATCGACCCAGTACCAGCAATCTCCACAAGCCTCTCGTGCCAGCTCAGCAAAACGCTCATCTGCTGACCACCACCACCACCTTCAGACAAGTTGCGAGCCTGGATCTGCGAGAAGCCCGTGTTCTGAGGCGAAACCACATTCTTTGGGGTCTGCGCACCGCTACCAGGAGTAGCCGACGACATTCCCTTGTATCTGTAATCAATAAATCAGCAATCAAATCCACAATTCCCCACCAGACGGTTCCTCTGGAAATCGAAACAGTAGTCCACATACAGGTACTTCATCAAGCAATCCGCCCGCTCAGCGCCGCCATCCCCGCTGCACACGCCCTCCAGGATGCGGGTCATCTCGCCCTGCCGGATACCCTGCAGCACATCGATCACGGTAGCAAGATGCACCTCCTTGGCGCGGTCGTCGCCGCCCAGCGGTGCCGTGTCGAGGACAGTCCGCAGAGCGCCCTCCGGGTCACCGCCGCGCAGCATCTGGCGCACCTGTGTCGCGGCATTGGCGGCATCACTGGCGCTTGCGGCTTGGGGGAGTGTGGCGGGGAGGAGGGATTCCATGGGGAAGTTGGTCGAGGACTCGGGGTCCAGGGCGTCAACGTTGATGGTGCGGTAGTTGATTTGCGACATGATGGCGGTTGGAGGGTTGGTTGAGGGCGGAAGCTGGGTAGAAGTGGGTTTTGATCAAGTTGTTGGCCGAGCTAGTCGAATGGGTTAGGGATCTTTGTGAGGAGCTGCCTGTTGGTCTGTTTGGTATGTCGGTGCGGTGGGCGGAAGCGGGGAGATTACTAGTGACGTGGGAACGTCTCCGAGCGGTATGGGATCCAATGGAGATAGAATGAAAGATCAATGTGTGCGTGAGAGAGACAGAGATCAGATTAACTGATCACAGATAAGTGACAAGGTGAGTCGACAGGGTAATGCGGAGTCAATTGGGAAGTCCACAGGAGATGGAGCTGGACACTTGGTAGACGGGGTGTTGTGGCCTAAGGCAGAAACATATACATCCCTTAACCCAGTTGCCTGGAGGCTCTTTTTTTCTATAGTACTGAGTATTCTACTTCGTATATTAAACAGAGCTACTGATTTGCGAGATAATTTCCATGTAGAGAGAAGTAAATTTCTTAATTAACGCGAGAGTCGTTTTTTCCAGTGGTATATATACATATCCTTTATCAAACCCAGTACTTTATATACAAATAGCACAATAAAATATCACACAGCCACCAAAAGCTAAAATCAACGCTAAAATGACAAACTAAGGAGAGGTCGTAATTGTGATAGGGGGAACCACGACAAGAGGAGGTGTGGTAGGACGTTCAGGAGACTTTTGCTTGTTCTGTTCAAGTCTCTCAGAAGCTTCTTCAGGATCAGCAGAGTTTGCAGGCTGCAGAATCAACTCGACTCCATCTTCTGACTTCCGCTTGTTGACAACACGACGAGTGAAACGCTTCACGGGTCTAAAAAAGGACGTGATACCGCGACCAATTACCTTGCACCCCTTAGAAAGCGGGCGCAAAACAACAGCCATACCGCCAACAACGGCATTGAAAACAATACCGAAATGATAGTCGGGGATAAGTCGAAGCACAACAGCCCAGGGCAGACAGGCAATGGAACAGATAACACATACACCCCAGAGGGTGCCGCTCAAGCGAGTCACGCCGAATGCCTGGCCGCCCACGTAGATGATCATGACCTGACCACCGACCATGATGGTGTTGATTCCTAGGAACCAGTAGTTGCGGAACATGCCTTCGAAGATATTGAACTTGTTGTCGAGACGGCGGTTGTTGAATTCGTTGAAGATCTGCATCCACACGAACGTGTTGAAGACCACGGTCGAGAGTTCCTTCGTGCGCATCTCGGGGTTTGAGCTGAGATGGGCGCCGAGGATCTTGTCGCCTGCAAAATAGAGCATGAATGTGATGGCTAGCTGGTACACTGCCTGGCCGAGAATCATCTTCCACATGGTCAATGTGAAGAGAGAGGCGTGTTTGGGGACAGGCTTGCGGTCGAGAATTTCTGGAGTCGGGGCATCGGTGGCTCTGTTTTTCCAAAATGTTAGTAAAAATTCCAAGCAAAATATAAAAGAACAATCAGAAAAAACCTACAAGGCGAGAGCGGCAAAGGTGTCCATAATCAGATTCACCCAGAGTAGCTGCACAGCGGACAAAACACTGGTGTTATCACTGCTGTACACAGATGACACGAAGGTGAGTACCACAGCCGTGATATTGACCGTGACCTGGAACTGCAAAAACTTGGCAACGGCGTCATTGACAGCTCGTCCCCAAGAGATCGCCGTGATAATGGATTTGAAGTTATCATCCAGAAGAATAATCGAACTCGCCTCCTTCGCGACTTCAGTACCAGCAATACCCATGGAGAAGCCGACATCTGCAGTCCGCAAAGCCGGTCCATCATTGGTACCATCACCTGTCACAGCGACAGTCTCACCGAGGGCCTTGAGCCGCTCGACCAAGATTCGCTTGTCATCGGGGGATGATCGTGCCAGTACTTGCAAGCGGGGAATAACTTCATCCATTTCCGCGTTTGTGAGTTGACGGAACTTGGGGCCTTCCATGACCAATCCATCTTCCGTCTTGATTCCACAAGAAGATGCAATAGCAGTGGCAGTGGCAACGTTGTCACCAGTCACCATCTTGACCTGGACGCCTGCAGAGTGACATTTGCGAATGGCTTCCGGGACTTCGGGGCGGAGAGGGTCTTGGATACCTACGACTCCGATCCAGGTCATACCATGGAAGAAATCATCGAAGTTCGCCGAAGAATCTTCAGAGTTCTTGGCCTCTGCCGGTGGCCAGGCTGTAAAATCCTTGTAGACCATGCCAATCGTCCGAAGAGACTTGCGAGCATAATTGTCGATGAGCTCGAGGATATGCTGCTTCTGTTCCTCAGAAAGCTGCTCCACATCGGGTCTCTCTTTGGAAGTATCAATGTTCATGATTTCTGAGGTGCAGACAGCAACCATCAACTCGGACGCTCCCTTGACAAGCAGTCGGTAGCCAACACCAGGAACACGGTAAACAACACCCATGCACTTCCTGGCAGAGTCAAAAGGAATAACCTGGACGGTCTCAGCGGAGCCACGCTCCGAGACAAGATCCATGCCCATATAATCGCGGGCCAACTGAAGCATCGCGACCTCAGTCTTACTACCGACAAAATCTATGGAGCCGTCTTTTTCCTGTTCAAACGCAGTCGAGTTCAAAGCGATGCTCTTGATGATCAAATCTTTGATCGGGGCTGATAATTGTTGAGAAACCGCCGAAGTAGTCATTGACCCCTTCACATCTTCATCTTCGGTTCTCTGGCTGAAGCCCTGATCCGAGCCCCAGGTTCCGGCCACAACGGTCATTTTGTTCTGTGTCAATGTACCTGTTTTGTCAGAGCAGATGACCGTGGCATTGCCCATTGTCTCGCATGCGCGAAGGACACGGACGAGGTTGTTCTCCTTGACCATTCGGGTGGTAGCAAAGGCCAAAGCCAGAGTTACTGCCAATGGAAGGCCCTCTAGAAGAACATGGAGGTCAGCATAGTTCAGATAATTCGAAATATCACCGCTTACCTGGAATAGCAACAACAATAACCGTGACAGCAACAATAAGAATATCCACAAACTCTTTGCCTTTCATAGCACCGTTCTTCTCCGGGTGATTAGGAAGATCGGCTACGAATCGGAAGAGCAGAACGAAGAACAGAATACCAGCAGCTCTGTAGATTATCATTAGTAACCCATACAACAAAACAAAGTAGGGAGGGTTAACTCACGCTGTACCCAAATATCCAATCCAATCCGCCAATTTGCCCAGCTTGACCTGAAGCGGCGTTGGATCATTAGGAGTCTGCAGCGACAGCAAGATCCGTCCGTAGGTAGAATATGGCCCAACACTGGTGACAACATAAGTTCCGAGACCTTCAAGGACCTTGCTACCGGAGATCAGGAACGGGTCGAGTTTCTTGGTTGCCTTGCCGTCGACAATCTGCTGCCAGACTTCATGGCCGGGAGTCTTTTTCATTTGATCCGACTCGCCGGTGGCGGAAGACTCATCGCACTTCACCCCATAACCTGTGACTAGAATGCCATCCGCGGGGATGGAATCGCCTGCCTCAAGATGGAGGATGTCGCCAACCATGATATCGTAGATTGATACCATATTGGTTTTTCCCGAGCGGGTGACTTTGACTTCACGATCGTCGTTCTATTGGGATGTTAGATATGCTCATTTTATAATTTAGTGTGGGAATACTTGCCCGTTTGTTGAGTTTGGCGAATTGTCTCTCTTTTTGCCAATCATTGGCAGCTGTCACAACTGTAACAATCAAGATAGCCACGCAGATGGCGACTCCTTCCACCCAGTCGACGCCTGTGCCTTCTGACACGGTCTCGTATATCCCTAGGGACAGCGAGACCACGGCGGCGATAGTCAATAATATAATGATTTTGTCGTTATAAGCAATCCAGAATAGTCGCAGGAACCCAGTCGATTTCCGAGCAGGCAGTTTATTCTGACTAAAGACACGGATGCGGTCTTCAAAGGATGAACCATTACCAGCTGCGGACACCGGCGCCGGCGCCGAAGTGTTAGCCGGTAATGAAGATTTCCCTGTGGATGTGTGTTGAGGTGCCACATCCTTGAACTCGACATTACCCTCCAGACGCCCTTCATCTATTGACAAACCAGCATTGAGATCTGTGCGCAGACCACGCTCCAGACCCTGCAAGCCGCCAAGAGCATGGAATGCAGCTAGAGACTTGGGGTTCTGCATTTTGTTTAGTTGACCTGGTGAAAACGCAAACCGATTATCCTCGACTTGGAAATCAGTTTCATTCCGAGGATCGGGTTTCAACGCATCGGCCAGTAATACATCATCATAACCATCTTTGGAAGTATGTGTCGGGTTTACTTCGGAGTTCGCCCGCGAGCGAACTACAGTATCTGCAGAAGAAGCGAATGAGTCCGCCCGCGGACGCAATGTATCACCATCGATCGACTGAGACTGTCGATGTGAGGCATTTTGAACCATCAGCCGTGCTGGGTCTGGTTGATTCCATGCCATATCTGGTGAGACGGGAGAAGATGGGCTCTGATTTAGATCTGTAGGACCTGACCATGCGGATGAGGTTGTAGATATAGATCGCTGGAGAAAAATGAGATCAGCGAAAGAGTTCAGGTGTTTATATAGCTTGGGTGACCAACCTCTCTGCCCGAAAAGTCTGTCACTATAACAGGGCTCAAAAATGAGCCCTCATGGGAGGAGTCATTGTTTGAAGAAGACATAATGTGCGAATCCCATCGAGTTTAGAGAAATTTTGCAAATTAAAAAAAAAGTAGATGCAGTTCGTGTGATATCAATATCAATCGTGTGCCGCCGGGATTCCGAAGACCTTGTTTATCTTTCCCCTCTTAATGGGGCTGTGTAGTACCTCCAAGGATTGCCCAGAACGCCGAGGATTCTAGTGAACTTTCTGGCAATTTGCAACGAGCGGTTTGATCAAAACAAGGATGTATAAGAGGGATATATAATATCCACTTGAGAAAGTCAGAGCTATCGCAAAGGTAAAATATAATATCTTGAAATGGCCCAGGATGTTGCCACTTTTATTACCTAGAGACACACACAGCCCCCTTTTGCGGTAAGCTAATCTTTGTTAGCTGGAACAGGGGCTACATACGAAGTTCCAAGAATATTAAGGTGACGTTCATAGGCATCCGTAGCCAAAGCCGAGGAATGTACGCGCCGGTGTTCTAATTCTCAAACTCTAGCCCCCGTTTCTTGCTACAGCTAACCTCTGCGATCAGCCGCTGTCGAATAGCGTTACGCCAAGTGCAGGTATCCAATGTGAGGGCGTTAGGATGAAATTGGGTTTGTCATTGTGGATAGGCTGCGCCTCGATGCTCAACAGATGATCACCCAATCAGCTGGCATAGAACGATTTTCACCACACTGATGTATTGGCATTGTCTGATAATGGGCGCAAGTAAGGAGGCAAGAGTCTGGTCGCATGGGGCTTGGTTACCTTGGGAGACGGGGAAGTGTCCACTTGATGAGCGGCTAGACTGTGCGCATCATGACCATGCGACAACTGTGGAAACCTATCAAGGCACGCGACAAGAAATAATTTGGTTTCGCTAGCCACTTATCCGCCAATAACTTGATAGTATTCCGGGTGAAAAGCGTGGAGAACAGGGAAGCGAGATCGCCTTGTGGCGTAATTTGTGGCGGTGCGGTTGAAGATGTGGCGGGTGCGCCTCTTACTATGACGGGAGCCTCATGAGCTCTAGCAGAATCCGGGGGCAAGAAATATCACCAGCTTGGTTGTGGAAGGGCAGTGCAATAGGTGACAGTGATATTGGGTGAATTCGCTCCAAGACAAGGCTACTCCGAGGCTGTTAAGTAGTTAGGCAGAAGGACTCGGACTCTAGCACGACATCCAAGAGACTGACAGTGGGCTGAAAAGAAAATACGGCTTAAATTTGGTCTTAGGACGCGTAAATACAGATAAGGTTGAGAATTTGCCAATACTTTGATAGATAGGTTCCTACCGAGCCACATTTGACACGAATATGAACAATACCTGCACCTGCATCCAAAAGTAAATCATGGATGTTCAGCCTCTTCGACCACTTGACGCCTGAAGAGTGTTATATTTGGAAGTGAGGCTGGGTTTCAAAGCATTCGAGAAAAGTCATCTCTTTCGACTCGTTGGGCATATAAAAAGGAATATCTAACCCAACTACAGTAGCTAGTCTCAGACGGCGATGAAAGTCTCACATGTCAGATGAAGCAGTCTTGGAAGAAATGACAAAGGTTTGGAATGCTAGTCTCACCTTGCCACGTGGTCATGCATAGCCGGCCATACAGGATTCGCTCGTGAGGCAAAATGTGTTACACGGCTGATCAGCACTTCGTTAATTCTGCTCATCTACATATAGTAAGCAGTCCAAAACTTGACTGATTTCTCAATCAAGAGATACGTATGGGCAGATGCACAAGGTTTCATATATATAAATTGATAGTTTTAGACTACATTTATGAATCCGAGCTGATACCGTTCAGGCCTTAACTCATACACGTAGTCAATCATATTAAAACAAAGAAATAATATATCCACAATGACACAAACATCAAGGGTAAGTGAGAAGATGAAGTGAAAATAATTTGAACAAGAAATAAGAGAAAAATGAGCAGAGGGAAAATAGAAAGAGGGGGGTATCAATGATGAAAAAAAAAAGAAAAAAAAAGAAAATTATAACAAAATGACAATCAAAGACAGGAAATGCGCTTTATAGCACAAGTAGAATCGTACGGAAAATATTAACAATAACAAAGGCACGATCGGGGCTGAGCCCCGGAGTCCGATCTCAGGGCCTGCACCCCACCCATCACTTCATTTCCATCATTTCACATATCCCATATCACATCGACAATTACGGATCAATAACCTCAGTGAAGCGGCTGCTTCGACTCCCGTCGAAACTATGCAAACTGCGGCCGAGCGCATCCGGCCGCGGCGCAAAGGGGATTGCGCTCTGGGGTTGCGCAACGGGGTGGGCCGGTGTGATAGTGATCGGGGTAGCAACATTGACCGAACTGGAGATAGGAAGGTGTACGGGGTTAGACCGTAAGGGTGGGGTGTGTTCTTCGACCTCGCGGGTGTATTTTGAGTCTAGGGGCATGCCACCATATTGCGAGGTTGGGGGCGGAGCATAGGAGGGTGATCCCATTGGTCCCGTTGCTGGGGAGGTGGGAGTAAAGCCTGGGATGGTGGGGGAATCGCCGTCTAGTCCGCCGCCATATCCGTCGCCCCCGTGGGTGAAGACAGGGGGAAGCTTTCTGCCGGAAATCTTTTGGAACCCGCGTTCGCTGGGGGCAGAGTCGATGGTGCTACCAGAGCGCGCTGTTGCCGTTGACTGGCGCCATTTCTTCATGAAGGCGGGGGCGAAGTATGAGGCTGTGAAGAGGGGATCGTTGCTTTCACGTCGCTCGACGACTTCTCGAGACCCGGCCCCTGCTCCAGCCCCCGCTGCCGCGTCACCTAACATGGTGGGACGTCCCATTTTGCCCATAAGGAATCCTCGGCGGCGGAGGTAGTAAAAGATAAGGAAAAGAATGAGGGCGAGACCGGCAACTGATCCTACTACACCGCCCACGATTTTAGATGTCTCGGGATCGATTGTCGGATCCCCCGAGGCGTTCGTTTCACTTGTAGTTGGCGCGGATCCGGTACCAGTCGCTGAGCCAGTTGACTCAGCACCTCCGTATACACCTGACGAAGAGGTTGTGTAGTCTGTGCTGGAGGTCGGGATCGTTGAGTAGCTGGAACTGGAAGTGGAGCCAGAGCCAGAGCCAGAACCAGAACCAGAGCTGGGGTCATAACCGGAGTCGGAGCCAGAGCTGGAATATGACCAGTAGTTGTGCACCTGGGTTGACGTTGACGTTGACGTTGACGCTGATGTTGTCGTAACAGAGGGCGTAGAGCTAGAAGGACCGAGGAGTGGAGTTGAAGTCCATCCAGGCGAATTGATGACTGTTGCTGAGGTATGTCTTAATGCTGATGTAAGTTGAGTTGTGGAGTTTGTGGTAGTCAAAGAAGTTTGAGTTGAGATCGTGGAGTTGCTTGAAAATGATGTTTCGGATAGCGGCGACGTTGTTGGCTGGGTAGCAGGGGTAGGCGTCGGCGAGGTCAATAGCCCTAAATCTATAGAGACACTTGCACTTGCAGTCTCACTCGCAGTCGTAGTCAAGCTGTCCGAGCCCGGTAGCGTGTAACTGGCGCCCGTAGAATCTGATATCGTCATCGGAAAGTCAGTAGCGGTCGATTGAAAGAGAGTATGTGAGCTAGCATCGACTATCTGCAATACAGTCTCAATAAGAGTCGGATCGGCAGAGGTCGTCTCGTCCCGCTTTTCAAGCAATGGATCAGATTCATTCACGGCATGCTCCAGACACAGAGAGTTTTTCGAGTCGCAATTTTCATCCGGAAGTATGACTGCGGGGAGGATGGAATTTTGAAATGGATCATCCTCCAATAAATCAGAGCCCGCATCTTCATCAACAGCCGCGCGGCGCCTGGCGCTAATTAGCTTGCCGATGCGCGAGTGACGGTGATGACCATGAGCCATGTTGACCATTTTTCCATACACGTGCACGTGTGGCAATCACATGCAATGGGATATCAAGACAAAGTAGCAGAACAAAGGATGTATCGTTGATCCTCACAGAGGTTGAGCTTCGCAGTATTGCGAAGGATGGGACTGATAAGGCTAAAGTCGGCAAACGTAGATGTAAACATAAACGAAAGAAAAACACGTTCTAGCGTGTGCACAGTTGGAGTTGGAAGATAGATTGTCGGACTGAGAAAGGAATGACCCGGTCGACAATATGAATGAATGGATGTTGGTAAAAGCGAAGCCAAAAACGTTGTGATCAACAGCGTAGCATGAATAACTTCGCAAGAATATCGTATATGGCGCACAGTTACGTGGATGGAATGGCAATCGGTCAAACGACTAAGCGGAGTCAGTATGGATTCAATTGGGGAAGCCCCAAGTGTAAGCAAACGGCCCCGGGGCCTCGAATCGATAACACATACCTGGAGTAAAAGAGTGAGAAAAAAAAAAAGAGTGGATTGAAAAAAAAGAGTGGATTGAAAAAAAGAGAGAGGCCAGTCTCACTTCCTAATCCATTGTGTTTTTGGATATCTGGAACCAAAAGAAATATAGAGTGTTTAATATGTCGAGAGAGTAAGCAGGTCAGGATTGACAGCTTTCAGGGTAGTATGGTCACACTCTCAGCACAATTTTCAGCGTCAAGAGGGGGAAGACAAAAATGCAAAGCAAAATGACTCAAAAAGCGACCAAAGAGAAAACAAAGAGAAAGCAAAAAGAAAGCAAAAAAGCGAGACACACGAAAGAGAAGCGAAACGGGAAAATGATGGAAAAGACCCAGACCGGGACCCAACAATCCCCTATCGAGGTCTAGTCTAGGCGACCCGTGTTGACGAACTAGGCTCGGGGGCCGACAGATTTCTTTCTTTTTTTTCCTCCTGAATTTTGGAGAAAGAAGTTTTTGCAAATTGAAGTTTGATGTTTTGGAAGAGAACAAAAAAAATAAATCCCCAAACAAAAGCCAGTTCTCTCAACGCAGGTACCGCCAGGTACCGCCAGAAACAACGAATTAGAAAGTGACAGGGCCCAGATGAGGTTCTGGCCAAGAATACTAATCTATTTTGGGATTAGTCTACCATGCAGGTTTAATTATCACGGCAAGGCGCTACATGCATATATAAATGTATTACTATCTTTGTTTATACCTTTGTTTTTAAATCGTCGACATCCCTTATTCAATTATGTATTCCTCAGGGAAATAATCTGTCATTGTGTCATACGGTGTAAAGGAGAATCATATGTCGATCCCAGTCTCCATAAACCTATTTTAAGCAGTGTCAGACCACTCTGGAAAAATAGGCTGCATTTGTGACTCCATATCTACGTGCTCGGCTCGTCTTATTTGACAATGCAAAGAGAAATAGAAGACGCGGGGGTATTAGTAACGGGTCTTTCCTCCTCTCCCAGAACTCATTTCACTTAAAAAGTCTCGAGCTCGTCAGCCGCAACCTCTTCTCCTTCAGCGGGAATCTCAAAGCCGTCCTAATAGGGGAGCGCAGAAACGTCAGTTAGGGATATCATCAGCGAATAAGTCAAGGGAACGGACCTCGGTCGAGTATAGAATGCCCTGGATGTGCTTAACAAGCGTATCTTCCTCCTTTTCGAGCTCGGGGTCGGCTTCAATAGCGCTCTGGAGCAACAGCTCGATATCGCGCAACTTGGCGAAGTAGAAATCGCGCTCCTTCTCCAGTCCTGCGATAGCTTCCTTCTGTGTCGTGATCTCCTGTTGCAGGGCAGCCACCGCTGCTCCACTGGCCGCGGCGACGGCAACGCGGGGACGGACGCCACCGGTTGTTGGGGTCACTCCACGGCGTGCGCTGCTGGCAGATGGGGCGCGTGAAGCGGGGGCGGCACCAACGGAGCCAGGGGCGCCGGAAGCCTTGCGTCGACCGACGGAGTCGTATTCACCACCGGGGTAGTGCTGATCCCAGTATTTCTTCACCCATTGGAGGAATTCAAGGTTGTCCTGCATGCGGCACTTTGTAAGGGACTGGACGGGGACGGGCTTGTTGACCTGGTGACGGGCGAAGACATCTGGGTGATCATGTTAAAAAGGGGATTGTTGGCCAATTTGGAAATCCGCCTTCACATACTCTGAAGAACCTTGAAGTTCTGAAGGTAAGCATATTCGGTGTTGACGTTGAACTTGACCCGGGACATGGGAACATCCACTGAACAAAGAAATGATCAGTCAGTATTTGTTCCACCATTACAAGACCGCCTCTCTCGATTGTTGCGCAAGTCGTGGTGATTACATACTGAAAATCGAATCGAAGATCTGACAGAGGGCAGCACTGTAGACAAGGTAACAGGTTAGCCTATCCGATCTATACAAAAAAAGATCGCCCTGGCCGTTTGAAGTTGGAGAGAATATTGATCCATACCCGGTTCCACACTGCTCAATCTTGGTAAGGTTCAGCTGCAGCAGGTTGTTGAGCCATGCGAGCAGTTCCTGTCTATAAACATAAATTGATCGGCGTCAGTAAGGCCATATTGGTCGCGAGACGGCGGGGAATAGGAGAAAAGCCGAACCTGGATTCACCCATGATGGTGGGGTAGGATAGATATCAATGTAAACGCTAAAGCGGGAAATGAGACTGAGATGAGCGCTAAGCGGAAAAAGAGCTTGATGAAGATATTACACCGCAAGTCCAGGACTTCTTGTAGTCTCTGCTTGTGTGGTTGATGGGAAACAGCAGAGGGATTGTTTTGATGCTAAATCCCACGGATCACACTGGCGCTAGCCCACCTTTTCTGGCGAATCATAGATCGATTAGTTAATCAATGACTTGATGCCTGAGGTGTCAGGTTTTACCTGAGGTATCACATCGTAGCCTGAGATATTAGCTCGGTGCATGAAACTATTACATTGTCAAGTGAGGCGCAGTTCCACCGTAACAGATCAAATCTCATATATCAAGTCTTTCGTTATGCTGTCACTCAGGATTCAAGTTGTTGGCTCGTGCATTACTACTCAAACATTTGACCGCGGCTGCTACCGCCTTTCCCGCCGCCATATTTGACCAGCAGAAATGGTCGATCTATTGATCTTGTAGCTGCCTCGTCGCCTAAAGCGACGACAAGCTCACACGGCATTGGAGATTGAGGCTATTGTCGCGATACAACATATAAGATAATATATGCTAACTATATAATGCTGCACTAATGATATGTGTGTAAGAATAACAAAGAAGAGCAAGAATCTATTCTGCCAATATTCCAGGGGCGGATCCAATTTGTACCCAAGACGAGGAACCTCATATCCGACTCCCACAATCCTAGCAATGTATACATGTATGTAATAACAATGACCAAACAAATCCACAAAGAGAAAGTAGCAACGCTGAGAAGAGCAAGCGATATATAAACAAATGCAAATGAATCACTCCTCTAACAGGTCGATCCCGTCTAGACCATATCCAAAGTCCATAATAACAGCCCGGGAATCCTGGCTCGTCGCAACAATGCGTCTATAATCGGACTGCACGCTCAACATCCAGCTTGTGGTCCAGCCAGGGAAGTTGATGGACATATCACCCGTATCACGGTCGAACACCTTGACACTCATATCATAGCTACCGCTAATGATACGCTTATTCGCGCTGTCGAGATGCAGAGATCGGATGAGGCCCGAATGTCCGTGGAGCTCGTTGACGAGCTCGCCCGTGTTAGCATCGAATTGATAAATTATGCGGTCGTTGCCGCCAGTGAGGATGGTCCGGCCATCGTCACTGAATTCGACACATGCAAGGCCACGGTCCTTGCTGGTGAACTCCTTGACACATTGGCCTGAGATCACGTTCCACATCTTGGCAACACCGTCACCGCTGGCTGACACGATAAGGTCACCGCGTAACTGCACGGCATTCACTGGCCCTTGGTGGCCGTTGAGCTGTCTTAAAAGCTCACCGGTGTTTCGGTCCCACACACAGATGGTGGTATCCTTGGAGCATGAGACGATATACCGGTCATCAAAGCACACATCAAGCACACCGGCGTGGTGGCCGGAAAGACGACGAATCGGTCGGTAGTCGTCCTTAATGTCATACACGATACAGGTGAAGTCCGAAGAGCCTGTGACCATGATCTCCTCGTCAAACTGCAGGCACAGGATTGATGCGCTGTGGTATATCGAATCTTCCTCCAATGGTGCGGTAATCTTCGCAGTCTCATCCGGCGTGGGCCACGGCGGGGTAATAGTCACGAAGGGGGAGCAACCCGTGGCCTGGGCAGTTGGATTGTTCACTGGACCACGGCGGAAAGTCCGGGCCGCAGGTGGTCCAATAATCTTCTTGCATGACCACGGATAGTGTGCGTCCCACACACGAACTGTCCGATCACGGGAGCCAGTAATGATTTTGTTCCTACAAGCTTGTTAGAAGTGGATGGTACCAACAGATCAATGGTAACTTACTCGTCAAACTGAGAGCAATAGACGCTGTCCTCGTGACCTTGAAGATAAATGGCTGCAGCCTTGCCCTCTGTCCAGCGCTGATCGAGAGCGCGCCGAACAAGGAACTTCTTCTTCCAGTCCTGGTTCGGGATTGACTTCCCTAAGCCAGATGACAGCTTCACCTTGGAGGCCGTCTCACTTGCTGGCCGTCGGCCATATGAATTGCGGAATACGTGCCTCCAAACATGAGAAGAGGACGCACCATACCAAGTACGAGACACGAGCTCCGCGTCCATGAGGGAATCAGGATCCAAATATGAAAGAATGTGTGACGTAATCTCAGCCGGAAGGAGAGCCACGGGATCTATAAAGAAAAGAAGTTAGCACAACACACGTGCTGCCCATCAGGGGGTTCATCCTTACCGAGTCGCATAACACCCAGCAAATCGGCGTCTGACACATCCGACCGATCGCGCAGGTCGATACAAATACCGCTCTCCGAGTCCTGCGGAACCCTCATATCGAGCATCTTGTTCTCTAGTTCCGCCTTAGCCAGCCGCGCAGCCTCCCTTTGCTCATTCTGCGCTGCAGCTGCAGCGCGCGCGGCACCTCCGGACATGTGATTCGGCAGAACTGGGGGTGCCTGCCGCCCACGGCCGGTCGGGGCATAGAAACTCTGTAGGGCAGACACACTATTCAGTGAAGGACGCCGATTGACGCTGTAGGTCTGCTGGCTATATCCCTGGTGCCAATGTGTTTTCGTTGATCGGGCATCCCAGCTACCGGAGGCCATGCGCTTATGGTTTGCATGGGTCGAAACAGGGTTGTATTGACAGTCTTCATCTTCATCAACCAATTTGATGTCCTCGGTGAGAGGAAGTGCTTGCTTGGAAGGCTTGTTGCGAAGACTGACGGACAGACGGCGGCCGAGAGCAACCAAGCCATCCACGGGATGCTTCAAACTCGAAAAGCTTTTGGCACCACGGCGCCGGGGCGCCGCATTCGGGAACGGATCGATCTCTTCCACGACCGGTGCGTGGTCATCCTGGCATATTTCCATCACGTATGGCTCCTCCCATGTGTCCAAAGCAAGCTCTTTCGACATCGGGGCGGCATGACCGGCTGTACGTGGGCGCGAACGAAACGACAACGAGGAGCGTCGTCTGGTGGAGGTGGCGTTGGTCTCTCGTGGCGACATGACCGAGGTTGTTGGTGTGTCGAGGGCAAATTCAACAATTGGATGAATGTGATTGCCGATATGTGCTGTCGGTTGCTGAAGCAAAAGAATGACAATGCTTTTTGTGAGTCCGGTCTATTTATCGACCAATCTGACGTTTTGATCTTGGGGGGTTCTGTAAGATAAATCTAACAAAGTATATCAACGACCGTTCGCGAACTCCAGGACCCAAGGGAATAAAAAAAGAAAGAGAGAAGAATTAATGAATGAACTATAGAGAGAGAATGACAAAAGAAAAAAAAACGAAGGCGCAAGGAGAAGATAAAAGGGCGGAAGAATTCCAGAAAGCAGAACGGATCTGAGTTATCGGGCGGTGAATTTGGGAGGAGTGATTGGTTCGACTATCAAGTTACCGAGGAGTCACTGGTACGAGCATTGAAGTTGTAATCTACTATAAGAATCAGGTACCGAGTACTTTTAGAGTACCCTCCATGGTTCAGATTTTTTAAGGATCGGGGGGCAAATCCTGGGGGGGGGGGGAACCGGAAGTGCGGAGTAACTGTGACTTGGATCGTCACAATAAATCCACTGCAGATCAAAGTACCATCTACAACCTTGATCCGGTGGCGATTACGGCTTTTATTTTTTTCTAAGACAATGATAATGATAGGCTTTATTTTTAAGGCTGATGCTAATATTGGAAACATACCTAAATGCAGTCCAATCTGAATTCGGTGTTCGACCGCTTTGTATACTTCTTTCATCCGGATTCGCTTCGGGGAATGTGGCACATGGGAAGTGAAAATCAATACTATTATTGGAAATAAATAATTGTTTTTAATTTCTTCAGAAAACTTCCTCGACATGAATAAACACCCCTAACCAGCCCTCTACCCCCTTGGTTTTGTATGTTGACACCGACTATATACTAATTCTCAATACTGATCATATCTTTTCATCCAAAGATCTTCTCATATCCGGTCAGGGTGAACCGGTAGTGAACATCACCCTTCTTCATGCGCAGCATGGCATCCTTAAGTCCCTCCTCGGAGATGGGGATCTCCTCCACCCAACCCTTAAGACCCTGATCGGCAGCCAGCTGCAACATATCAAGCATCTCCCGACGGCTACCCAGGTGACTAGCACCGATGAGAACACCATTAGAGATAAGGTTCTGAGCCTTAATGACCTGACCCTCCTCCTCAGGAAGACCAACACTGATCCAGCGGCCATGAACATCCATCATGGACAGATAGCGCGCAAGATCGAAACCCTCGGAGGAGTTAGCGCAGTTGATAATCAAATCAAACGAGCACAGATGCTCCTTCTCCCATCCCTCTTCAGCAGTAGCAATGTAACCATCAGCACCGAGCTTAAGAGCATCGGCCTCCTTAGCGCGAGAACGCGAAATAGCCCACGTCTCCGCACCCAGCGCCTTGGCAAACATGATACCGAAGTGACCAATGCCACCCAGTCCAACAATTCCAACCTTCTTGCCAGGACCAGCGCCATTGCGCACCAAGGGGGAGTAAGCAGTCAGGCCTGCGCACAGCATCGGGGCAACTGCGTTGGTCTCGAGTGCGTCAGGGATGGGGAACACCCAGTGCTCGTGTGTCCGCACGTGAGATGAGTATCCACCCTGGCTAACGATGCCACTGTCGGCCCACTTTGAGCCGTAGGTGTCCATAGGCTCAACCTGGCAGTATGTCTCGTTGTCGTTGCGGCACTGCTTGCACTTGCCGCAGGAGTAGGACTGCGCGCCGACGCCAACACGCTCGCCTTCCTTAATCAGAGTGACCTTGGGTCCGACACGGATTGCCCGACCGACGATTTCTAGAATGGCCATTAGCATTGAGCAGTGGCATAATCTTTTCCTTTTTGAATACGTACCGTGACCCACGCACAGAGGGAACTTTTGATCACCCCATCCACCTGCAGGAGAACATTAGCCAGTTTTTCTGCTTGATCTTTCGTCAATATAACCATACCGCTGATAGTGTGGACATCACTGCCGCAAATACCACAGGCCTCAATCTTAACGTCGACATCTACACTCGGTTAGAATCGGGACGAAACATAGTGGCACAGCCTAACTCACCATAGTCGCCAAAAGGCTTCAGCTTGAACTATTGCAATCAATCTAAGTAAGCGCATATTCGAGCCAGCACACAGAAAAGAGCCCATACGTGACGCTTGTGGAACTGGGTGAAGCTATTAGGTCCATCGACCTGGAAGCCCTCAGCTTCTTCGGGGTAAGGCATTGTGAAAGTGAGTGATTGGTCTGAAGCCTTTGTAAATGACTATTCTCTAGGATAGCAGACAGCAAAGCGTACACGAGAGAACCAAAAAAAGTAAGAAAAGAAAAGTAGAAACCACGACACAAGCGGGGAGGAGGGGGGTATATCAACGCTACTAAAATTTAAACCCTTACGAGCGGGGATCGTGAAACATTCCCTGATTATTCCTTCGCGGGATATAGTCTCAAAAGCCATGGGCACTACGTACTGGTACAGTTCAAAGCCGATTCCCCCCGTCGGACATCGTCCCGTGGACCCGCTCCACCGGGCAAATTGCCAACCGAGGGCAATCAGAGCGCAGGTTCGGTATTCGAGATCGCCCGAGAGGCGAATACGATGAAAAGAGTCTGGGCAGCGTGGGGTGATTTGCTTTATTTGGTGGGGTAGGATTCTAATAACATCCATGCTACGTAGCTGATAACACTAGGCCTGTCTTCTAGTGGACGGGTTCTCGTATCAACTCCGATTTAGTAGTTTTTCCACCTATGAGATTGCGAGGAGAAATTAATATCCCGGGCCTCTTATCAACGATAAGAAGTGGGATGTATAGGGCTTGGGCTTAGGGCTTGGACTTTACATGGGTATGGTCTGGGTATTGTAAAGAGAGGACAGCAGCCTCAGTTGACGGCAGCAACTCCCACACCCCTGGTGTACTGGCAATGAAACTGCGACAATCCCCTGCTTCAACAATATTTGCCTGGTGTAATAACTGGACGGAGAGGCAGGCGACGTCGCGAACATCCACAACAGCACGCGCCATGTGGGGATAGGGGAATTTGATGCCTTGTACTCTGTACAATCGGTTTGAGTACCACTATGTTGCTGGTATTTAATAATACCTCATATGATTCGTGCCCATGCAGCCGGGCCTAGAATTCAGGATGCATGAATTTTGATGATGCCGAACCTATGTAGGATTTGTCTCTTTCGCCCAGGTCTCAGTCACTTCAAGAGATCCTATCTTAGGGTTCATGTGGGCGTGTACTCGCAATTGAATGGCGAGCACACATCATCATTACTACTACAAATCGAATTTATTGTCAAGGGCAAGCAATATATCTGCAAGTTTAGGGACTACCATGGAATGATTTACTACAAATCAAGATCGAATGTCCCTTAGCGACGTCAAGGAGAAATTTAACCATATAAATGAGCCATTCAAAGCTACACTGGGGCAGCAGAGCTAAACGAAGATTCCACATATAGTCATAATTGCTGTGGTCTTAAAGCTGAGCGATAGTGGTGAAATAATGATCAAGAGGCCACGCCCAACGAAGCAGAGAGTGCATCATATCGTAATATTTCTCCTTGTCAATCTGACCCATATAACCATTCAAAGTTGACGACCTGACCTTGGTGAATTGGTGAATTCTTTAAAATCCAAGACTGGGGTAAATTGAACTTGAAATCTACCATCAAAGTAACCGCTTAGTACACGAGCACAGCATTTCTGGTCGAATACTACGATCATGATCTATAGAAATCGCAAGATATCAGTAAGAAACATTTTGCAAAATGGATGGTTAAGAGTGAATCGAACGTACTGGGAAAACTTCACTTAGCATAGGGACATCCTCTGGCTCAATTCCATTGGCGAACGATTCCATTTGACAGGACATGCCTCTCAACCCCCAACTCACTAAGGCTATGAGCTCAGCAGTCGAGGGACGAGCGTGGCCACATAATATCACATCTACCAGAGCCCATGCATGGCACTTGTGCGGGTGATCTCGCTCCATTGTCCTGGCGATACTGATTCCGTGTGTTTTGTCCGGGAGGTCGATATCGTATAGTCTTTGGTGCCTATGTGAAATTTATCAGCCTAAAAAATACAAATATTAAATTCCCCTAGGAATACCAATGTGTCACCTACCAGTAGACTAACCAGTCATCAGTCTGGTAGTTGCGGATATCCAGGTCTAATGAATTTGCAATCACCATCTCATGGTCATCATCAGCTTCCTTGTCGCTTTCTTCGCTTTCCTCGTGACTTTCATCACTTGGTTTGCAATCCTCGTCACAGCTCTCTTCGTCCTTGCAGCCATCTTTGTCCCTCTCATCACGTTTTTTGAGGCCCATGATTTCCTCTTCTTTGACCTTCTTGTCACGGTCTATTTTTTCCCTCTCGTCGACTGCTTTATCATCCGGTTTGTCCTCTCTGTCGCCCACCTTGTCATCCTTATTGTTACCAAGGCGACCCGACTCCTGGACAGTAGAATCCTTATTATTATCTTTTTCTTCGCTTTTCACCCCATCCAGCTCGTAGGGCCAGAATTCCGGAATACTCCAGTCCTGGTAGTCCATGAACACACGCCGAAGTAGATAGTTCGCACTAAGATTTCCTTTGCCGTAGTTGCCCTTTTGAGATAGAAACCAATCATAGCTCGGATCTGATTGTATCTTCTCTACCCTAGGCGTGTCCGTTCGTGGCATGAAATACTGCGTAACAGAAGGCGAAGTCCTACCAGAAGCAATGTCCAGATGATTGAGGTTAATCCGGAGAAGTGTTAGACACGGTTGTGAGATGAAGGACGTTTTTATTTCCTTCATGCAGGCAAGTATGAGCTCAAGTCTCTCGAGTCTCAGTATGAAACACCAAGTTTGGGGGATTGTATTTATGGGGGTATCGTCCATTTTGGTAGATTGTCTGAGGTAGAATAGTTGTACAACCAGCATATACGGTAATATTGCACATGGGTTGAAATACCTGGCTAATACTAAGAAGTAGACTGTATATTTACTTATCATATTTAGGTGGTTGAGAAGAATCACTCCTTGAGAGGTGATCAGACTATACAAGGCTTCAACCTTGAAAGGTTGATTTGACCTACTAAACCCTAACTAGAAGCCCATCTATTTCCTTTAATAGGCTGTAAGTACGACCGTCTCAGTTCCCAGTGGGCGTATTCCGGCGTGAAATTAGGAATAAAGTATATTTCATGGAACTATGCCAGTTTGGGAAAGAGGGTTTTAAAGCGAGGAATTTGAATGATGCAGTTGTTACGTATGAAGCCTGTTTGCCTCAGCTGATCACACATGACACCCGTCTACCCTAAGGAGACAGTCCCATTCAAGTAGTCCCATGACACTAATGTAAGGGATTACTAGGTGCTAACAGATAAGATGTAACAGAAAGTGAGGGCATAGAACTTGATATATGCATTGTAGTTATATTACTAGACTTTAAATGTAGCTTCTTGCCATATTTCCAAGCCATTATGCTACATCGGGCAAGCTCAACTCCACATCCATAGCAGTCTTGATCTTATCAGCGACAGTCTGGTACTGCTCATCAGTAAGGCGGCTGAGAGGTCGGCGAGGGAACCCGCCGTAACCGTAGTATGACTGGATAGCACCCTTAGTGCCAGGAATGGAAGCCTTTGTGAGAACCCAGTCGGCAGCACTGAGTTGCTGCTGGGCCTCGATGGCCTCTGTAAGACGGCCCTCGGACCAGAGAGTGAAGATACGAACACACAGACGGGGAAGAACGTTCGCGCCACCAGCAAGAATAGCAGAGCCACCAGAGACGAGGGTTTGCAGACTGAAATCGGCAATACCACCGAAAGCAACGTATGGGTGCTTGGCGTTGGGCTTGGAGACTGTTGCGGTACGCTCGGCCGGCGCCAAGGGAGAGGATGGGGTGATGGCGCCCAGAGCGGTAGCGACACGAGTCAGCTTACCGGTATTGGCGCAGGTGAACTTAGTGCCGACGATGTTGGGGTGTTCGGAGATACGGATGATGAGGTCGGAGTCCATGTCGATGCCAGCGACGGCACCAGGGTAATTGTAAAGGATAATAGGAATGGGGGAGCCGTCGGCAACGGCTGTGAAGTATTCGTATAAGGTTTCATCGTTGCCGACTGCGGCGCGGTAGTAGCTGGGGGGCACGATCAGAACGTACTCGCCGCCCGAAACCGCGACCTCCTTGCACAGGTCGATGGTTCCGCGGATGCTGTTCTCACTGGCACCGGCGATGACGGGAACATTGGAGAAACCAGCTTCATCGAGAGCAGAACGGGTCTCCCGGGTCACGGTCATGCGCTCTTCGCGGCTGAGATGCACAGCCTCGCCGTTGGAGCCCATGGTAACCAGGCCGACGAGGCCGGCTTTTGCCAGACGCACAGCGTGGCGGCGAATGGAGGCAATGTCGAGCTCTTCGGTCTCGGCATCGAAGAAGGTCATTGTTGGCGCATAAACGCCGGTGCGGAGTGGAGTGGGAGACATTATTCTGTTTCGTGAGCTGATGTTCACAGATTTTTACTAGAATGATAACCTACTTGGAATTTGAAGGGTATATATCAATTAAAAGATGACACAATTGGTACTTTGGCTATGCTTATGAACTTCCATCCTTCTCCCCCACGTCGGCGAATGGTCCGATGCACTTTGTATGGCGGAGAATTATATTCCACCAATCAGTTTGAAGCACATAGAATGTGGGGGAGACATGAGGGGGTAAAAGACGGGTAAACGCGCAGTTCAGCCGGCGATGGCGTTGACATGAGTCTGGCATTTGGTAAATCGTCAATTGAGATGAGAAGCCCAATAGTGTATAGTATATAATTTTAGGGCTTTATACATGTATCTCTCTACGGAAGAAAGAATGAGGAAGAAAATGATTGGGGTCAAAAACCCCATGACCCGATAAGATACGGCTATTGAGTTGGCATTTCAAACGCCGGAAGAATTATATCCAGCAATTCAACTCCCCCGGCTTTCTATTTTTCTGTGAATTATCTTAAATTTCCTTTTCTCCCCAGGAATCCCCAGAAATCCCCCGGAATTCAATCAAAATCTCGGAATTAACAGACATCATGGCTCCTCCTAGCGTTTTGATGGTACGGACATCGTTCTCCGCAGTAGATCCCAAGCTAACTAGCTCGCAGGTTGGCACTGGCGAATACACCACCGGCTTCGTCGGCGGTGGTGCATCTGGCTCAGACAAGAAGGTCGGTGTGGTAGGCCTCAGTCTATTTGACCTGCGCCGACGAGGCAAGGTGGGCGAGCTGAGCATGGTGGGTGTGTCGGGCAAGAAGTTCCCTGGTATTCGTAAGTTGAGCGAAAGGACAGGCAAGCAAACAGGAAACTAACCATGAGAACAGGCGACCACTTGCACCGTAACATCTCTCAAGTCTACAACAGCCTCGATACTTCATTCACCTCGTACCCTGCGGACGACCAGACCGACCCCGACGCATACAAGACCGCCATTGATGCTCTCCCCAAGGGATCTGCCATCACTATCTTCACCCCCGACTCCACCCACTATCCCATTGCCCTGTACGCAATTGAGCGCGGCATCCACGTGCTCATCACTAAGCCAGCAACTCAGCGGCTAGGAGACCACCTAGCTCTGGTTGAAGCCGCGCGCAAGCACGGCGTCTTCGTTTTCATCGAGCACCACAAGCGCTTTGATCCTGCATACTCTGATGCGCGGGCCAAGGCAAAGACCCTCGGTGACTTCAACTACTTTTATAGTTACATGAGCCAGCCTAAGAGCCAGCTCGAGACCTTCAAGGCCTGGGCTGGTCGTGATTCCGATATTTCTTACTACCTCAACTCTCACCACATTGATATTTGCGAGAGCATGGTCCCAGATTACAAGCCTGTGCGGGTTACAGCAACTGCTTCTCAGGGTACCGCTGCTGCGCTTGGATGTGTCCCCGAGACTGAGGATACCATCACACTCCTGGTCGAGTGGCGCCGCCGTGATAACCCCGCGAAGATTGCCACTGGTGTCTATACTGCTAGCTGGACGGCACCTCAAAATGCGGGTGTTCACTCCAACCAGTACTTCCACTGTATGTTATCCTATTCTCCGGCAGTTATAAACGGACCCCTTCTAACACATTGGAACAGATATGGCCGCCAACGGCGAGATCCGCGTTAACCAGGCCAAGCGTGGTTATGAAGTGACCGGTGACGAGCAGGGCCTAGTTCATTTCAACCCGTAAGAGCCCTATTCCGAGGATTTTGTTGTACCGTGGTTCCATACTGACTGCAATCTACTAGATTCTATATGCGCTACGCTCCCGATGAAGAAGGAAACTTCAGCGGACAGACTGGATACGGCTACATCAGCTTCGAGAAGTTCATCGATGCCGTTACAGCCGTGAACGAGGGCCGTGTTACCCTCGACCAGTTGGATGCCCGCCCGCTGCCCACTCTGCGCAATACCATCGCCACAACAGCAATCCTCGACGCAGGACGCAAGTCACTGGACGAGAGAAGGCCTGTGGAGATTGTCTCCGAGGGCGACAAGTGGGAGCTGAAGTAAAGACGATGTAAATGAATTTATGTTATACCAATCAGAAGTGTATTGTTTTCAAAATGTCCCTCGTATATAATTTATTTGGCCCCCAATGCCATACCGTCATGTGCAAGCTCTAGCCCTGATAGCCAGCAACGCCGCAACTTTAAAGTAGTAAGCAGCTGAAATACGAGCCCAACATCAATCCACCCTTGCACTTTTGAATTTATCTTCTCCCCTCCGCAACTATTTATATCTATCAAAATAAATCATTCAGAATGATGCGCCGAAAAGAGGTTTATACCAATATCACACCCATCCCCTCATCCGTACCCCGCCAACTAGCCCTCGACATCCTACACAGCCACAGCGAAATAATCACACTAAACCCACTCGTCATCTCACATCAGCCAGTCAAGGCTCCACGCGATGCAGTCGCCGACGAGTACTACTCAACATGGTACGAGATCATCGAACGAGTACAATATCTCCCTGGTCTGGGCAAGATGGGCTCCGGCAAGATTAGCTTCAAAGGCTGTTTCCACAACGTCGAATGGGGACTAGAAACGCACATGTACGCGCCGATGGGAATCGACCTAAAAAGCAAATGGCGCATTGCAGGCAACGAAGGCGAAGCAGTCGCTCCACAAGCCGGACTCTATCTGCGCGAGGATATCGAGATTGAATGCAACCGCACGCTAATTTCATTCGTCAAGACTCAGTTGAAAGCCGCTTCGAAGGTGCTGGTAGATCGACTGATTAAGAAAGCGGAGCTTCTTGATGCGGGTGTTTTGCAGGGTATGATGGAAGATGGGAAATTGACGACGTATAATCCGGCCGATCGGTCGAGCAGAATTATGAGGGGGGCATCGGTTGCGTCGCGGAGATCAGATCAAATGTCTATGTCGTCGTCTTCTTGGGCGCCGAGGTCGCCGACGGAGTCGGTGCAGATGGGACCGATGTCTCCTGGGTATGCATCTCCGGTGCAATATGGACAAGAACATGGTAAAAGCTTTGCTGCGGAACTACCGGCGGACTTTTATCATCCGCAGCCTGGTTCTAATACATATCAAGAGTTGCCGGATACCAGTCGATATTCGAAATCGTCACGGTTGGATCAGGGGTATGCTGAGCTAGCTGCTATGGAAGAGACTTCGGAGGAGCGTAGTGAAGGGGTACATTGGAAAGGAAATAGAGCTATATAGTTGCTAGGCTGGGAAGTGGATTCCAGGGCTAGAGCTCCCACTTATAAGGGTCTGCTCGATCTTTCTGATTAAGGGCAATAGCGAGGCCCCATGCACTTCAAATACCACAAATGAGCATCTCTTCATCTTCGCTTTGCTCGCCGCCATCGTCAACGGTTCCTGGGGAGAAACAAATCCATGGATGGGATGGGTGGTAGAGAGCGATGGTAGGAATTGCACAATGGCGATATTAATCAGGCCGACAACCACCCGTGGACGGTTGGCCCCTGGGGCCATCCGGGGGTTTAAGATATCACAATGATTCCAAGGTTCCAAGGATAATAAAAATAGGATTATTTGATAGATAGGGAAAAAAAGGGTGGGAACCCAGAAAGCCATATGGCAGTACTCCGTACACGAATAGGAAAACAAAATAGCAGCGCATTTCGTGGTATCATGCAAGAAACATCATTCAAATCCAATCAACGTCGCGAGCTCCCCTTGATGATCCCATCTTCACCCTTATGCAGCTTAACACGGCACTGGGGACAGTACCACTTGGCCGTGCGAGAGGGGACTTCTGTCAGACCCACGCAGTTGAGGTGGAACCATTCACGATCACACTGCGAAGTAGGATATTAGTATTCTGCTGGAACATGCCATAATAGGGATAACTTACATCCTGGTTCTCGCAGCAAATCATCGTTCCAAAACTAACATCTCCACAGAGACAGTATCGGGGCTCATTAGCGTCGATCTGCTCGAGGACGCCGTCTTCGTCTACACGGACATCCTGGGAGTCGCGAATACTGAGACGCTTCTTTCCTGGCTTCGCTTTGCGTCGTCCGTAGCTTACTGCTGCGCCGCCATCTTGACCAGTGGAAATGGGACCTGGTGCTGGACGCTTGCGTCGGCGGGCCGGGGCGGGAACACTTGGCGCATTTGATGACTCGCGGATTGGAGTTTTGTGCGCAGGTGTTGCGCTTTTGATGCGGCGATCGCGTCCACTTGCTGCTATTGCAGTCGGGATGGTAATGAGGGTTCCTCCTTCAATTGAGGCAGCGGCTGCAGAGCGCCGTGATGAAGGCCGAGTGAGGGGTGGTGTGGGAGTAGTGACGGGTTTGACAAGGGGTAGGTTGGATTGTCCGGAGCTTGTAGGGCTGATGGGAGGAGGGGAGGGTTTGGCTTCAACTACGGGGGACATGTTGATTTTGATTGGGAGAATGAGATCGTTGTGAGTTTCTGCAGCTGGAACGGCTCCTCGGCTAGATCTGCGCCGAGACGGGCCAGCCCTGAAAGAGGGTGCAGGGACAGGGACGGGCGGTGCGACCGGAGCAGAAACCGGCGTAGGCTTTGGAGGCTCGGGAGCAACCAGTTCTGTCGCTCCGAGGATAACTTCTTCCCGTTTCCTCTTCCGTGATGCTCGATTCGCAGGTGGGGGTGCTTGGGTTGGCAAAGGCCTGGGCAAAGCACCGCCCTCGCCTTCCATCAATGCTTGTTCACGGGCCAACTGTTCGCGTTTCAACTTCTTTGCTTCGTTAAGTTTCATTCCGCGATTGCTCAATTTCGTCTCCTCCAAGTCTTTGGCAGCCTCCCCGCGCCGGGTTTCTTCGATATTATCACAGTCAATGAACTCCTCACCCGTCTCTTCTGCCAGGGCCTTCGCTGTACGGTATGCTTCCCAGCCGCGATTTGCCAGGGCCAGCTCACGGTGAATCATTACTTCACTCGGTTGCCACACAGCATTTTTTTTCATCTTCTTCCGCAGCCTGGTCATCTCCCATTCCGTCAATCGCAGCCACGGCAGGTCCTCGCTGCCCAATTTCGCGTCAGCTGGCGGCGGTTTCAACTGCGCAAGGGCCTGGGCTGTCGACTGTCCGATGCCCGAGCTCAAGCGACGTGCCTTCTCCTTCTTTGGAGGTCGAGCGGGCTTGGGGGCAGTTTTAATGAGTTCGCTCTCCAAGTCCGATTGTTCAGTACTGGCAAGCGGAGAGTCTGGGTCAAAAGCACCATCAGCGCCTAGCATACGCCTCCTATTTTTATCTCTCCGGTTGCGATTGTTATCCAACCGAAGGGTGATACGCGTCGTGGCATCCTTGTTGGTCTTCTTACCTCCGCGCGCGCGCTTCGGTGTAGGTTCAGGTGGGGGCGACGGTTCTGCTGATGCAGGTTTCGGCAGTGCTTCGAGTTTCTGACGGATGCAGCCTAATCGGTCGAAGTGGCGATCCACAACGTCGTAGAGGCGGCAGGCCTCGGCATATGCCGATTCGCGCGCGTTGATGGCACGATCGACCTGGGAAGATATATCTTTGCGCAATGCAATTGCGCCCGGTCGATTATCTGGAGGAAGGTCTGGGAGCTGGCCGTAGATCTGAGTGAGCTGGTGGACCGCTTGCGCCGAGTCGAGGTATCGGTCATCGAGGCCGCGGATGAGGGTCAAAGAGCGGATTAAATCTGCGGGGAGGTATTCGGTGTAGTCAATAAAGTCTGTAACAGTTGCCTGCGCATCAGGGTCGAAGGGGCCATCTAGGATGACCCCTCCGCTGTCGTCTGTCTCGTCGGTCATCGGCATGTTCGATGTCTAGCACAATGGTGGTGGATATTGATAGGTTGTGGGGGCTCTTGGCCTGGGAATTGTAATCGTTGTTGAGATATGCCAAGTTCACTGAGATTCTGCGATGATAAAAGCGGACATCGAGGGGTCTCAGTGTCCGATAACAGACGTAGCTGGATGCCTTACTGCACGAGGTCCTAAACACAGCGGATGATAGTTATTCCAATACCGTCTGGGGAGCTCTCAGTCACGTGAATATAGGTCATAACCCGCCCCCATATTACCAGCTGGATCTCAAGATATAAAATTGAAAATATCTTTGCTAATATTTAGGATATGAAAGCATTGAAATTTACAAGAATATTCCGGGCTTGAGGAATACTTGGCTCTGTCTTAAACCCACTACCTACAGAGTACTCCGTACTACATCTGTGGGTCTACATCTATACTCTGCCTTGGCTTTTTTATTCAACAGTTAATTCAATTTCATTTGACTTTTCAAGTCAAACCAAGTATCAAGTGCTTATTTTTCTGTCAGATATTCAGAGACAAAGCTGGTAATTCCACACTGAGATACTTGTCAATTACCGGATAGCAACCTGCCTCCATGGATGTACGTATATCACTGTCGGTAACACCTGAGAAAGCAGAAAGAGAAGAAATAGAGATATGCATTTCACTTGATTCACAGAAGTATGTACTACGACTATACAGAATTCTTCATCTTGTAGGTTCCTTCCATGTAAAACCCCGGCATTGAAGAAGATCTCCCTGAACAAACACAACTCACATCGTGGTTTCCCAATTTACATCGCTCCTTCCTATCTAGGAAGTATCAATCTAAACAGCTCGCCGTGCATTTCGCGCCGCGTGTTTGTTTACTTTTTAATTTTTCATCTCTCTCTCCATCTCTTATTTTCAAACTTGCTACAAGCTTCCATCGGTGTCGTTCAAGATGGATGTTCGCGAGCGTCTGAAGATGCTTCTCGAAGGGGATCCAGGTCTCAAAGATCTGAATGCCAACTTGAACAAGGCTCAAGCAGTCCAGCCTGCCCAGCCTTCCCGGGGTCCGGATGGAGTTGTCTCGGCAGACGAGTCCAACGAAGCTAAGCAAGCCGTAAGTGGATATGCTCTTCCCGTTGATTTTGACCCGGAGCATGGTATGGAGTATCCTGCGAGTGGCCAATTCCCTTTGTCGTACATCCGTACCCATGTTGTTGGACAGCTAGTTGAGTCGGATGACGATTTGACCGAGATCGACCAGGATGTTCGCACCCCCGGTCATACTCCCAAGATTCACCGTGATGTCTCGGACGTGCTCAAGGATAGCGGCGATATTTTTGACGAGGAGCCGGTCACTGCGATCCAGGTTCCAATCTCGTTCACTCCGGCGGTGACAATGGCCCGCTACCCTTTCAAGTATCTCTATGGAGAGAACTTCAAGAGAGTGAATGAGCGGTTCTATGTGGGTAATAAGTTCTGGAATCGGACCTGGGATCTGTTTGTGAAATCTATAATCATTTAGCAAAGTATATCAACGCTAATCCTCACCCAGGTTTTACCTTCCTGTCCCAATGGCAATTTCTCAAGCTCCGTTTCTTCTGATTACCACCATGCAAGCGCAAAGTTTTCTCGATGAAATCAATTCGGCTCTGAAACTCAAATTGACTCTCACGGGCGTTCACAAGGAAGGCCTTGTGATTGAAATCAACAATGAGAAACTGCCGCGGCCTCTGTACCTCGGCCGAAGCAGCAGCCCTGATCGGAAGGCAAGATTGGAGAATCGTGTTCCCTCGCCTCTGGAGAACTGGGGACCCTGGGCACAGCTGGTCGAGCCCCACGTTTTCAAAGAATTCGAAAAGAAAGTCAAACAGTCGATCGCCACAATCAAGAATAAGAGGCACAACAAGCAGGCGGCCCGAGATGTCCAGATGCAGAAGTTGCATGAGTCTTTGGCTCGTGCGCAAGCCTACTTTGGTCTGCGTCCTGCGCTGCAGCCGAATGTTACACAGCCGTCGTTTGCCAATGGTCAGATCGGCGCAATTGATGTTCTGAAGCCTGTCAAATGGGCCTTTCAAGATGCCCCTATCTTCATCTGCGTTGATCTCGAGTGGATGGACCGTTACGGATGGCTGACTGAGGTTGGAATTTCGACCCTGGATATGATGGACTTGGAAGGTGTGGTTCCTGGTGATTATGGACAGATGTGGATGAAACAAGTTCGATCCCGTCACCTGCGTGTCACGGAGTTCCGACACTGGGTCAACGATACTTACACAACCGGATGTCCTGGTAATTTCCGATTCGGCGAAAGCGAGATGATTCCAAGTAATGATATTGGGAAGGTTGTGGATGCTGTATTCCATCCTCCATACATGGTTCCCATTAAGGAGGGGAAGATCACCTCATACAAGCAGCAGAAGCGCACTGTGATCTTGGTCGGTTTCGACCTCCATGGTGATATCTCGCATCTCCAGAGAGCGGGTAGCAAAGTCTTTAACAATCTGGGCAAACCCTCTTCCGTCGTTCGTGAGACTCTTGATGTGGCAGAGCTGTACCGTGTTGACGCTGGAGAGAGCCAGAAGCGAGGCCTTCGAGCAATGTTGGGAAATCTGAATATCTTGTGTGCTGACTTACACAATGCGGGAAACGACGCGTACTTCACCTTGCACGCCCTTGTGCGACTGATGCTGAGAGTAGCTGGGGAGAAGCCATGGGGATACGAGGATGGGGAGCCCAATGTTGACCCCGAGGTTGAGCCCAAGGATAATCCCAAGGTCACGATCAATCCCAAGGATAAACCCGATTTTGAATCCATGGCTGCTCAGTTTGAAGAAGCCGGCAACAAAACCGACGATACCCCTGTGTGGAGTCATTAAGATGTCCAACTGCAACGATTCCCCATTCACGGAAGTGGGAGTGAAGGAGTGTGGGTGACTGGAGCCGGGAAGTCACGTCTGGGAATCGTTTGAATACCTCTCGTCGGATACCCCTTTCATGATGAATGGGCCCAGAGGGATGAATTTGTTTCAATATGAACAGAGTGCGTGAGATCAAAAATGTGGAAAATACTTGAAAAACAAGGGGATGTATGGCTAGTTTCAGCTTTTTATGGTCTGAACTGAATGAAATCTCCGCCGATTTGATATCATTTTTTTAGTTCCAACATTTAAACACTGTGATCTATACACGTATGTATACACGTAAGAAAGCCGTGAAAAGTAACTCTGGATATACTCGCCGAATGTTATGTCCCACTGACGACATATCATGTTCATCCCACTATCGCCCCTGTCCCACAAACCCAATCTCCAATCCCCCCTCCACCAAACAACAACCACAAACAACCTCCAATCCCTAAAAAAAAATGACAAGCCAAGGCCCCCTAACAGCCTTCCTGCTATCAAGCACCCCCAATGCCCTCAAAAGAGCAACAACCCACCCTTTCCTCGCCTCCGCCGGCCGCGGCACCCTCCCAAAATCCCAATTAAGCCAATGGCTCTCCCAAGACAGACTCTACGCCCAATCCTACATACGCTTCATAGGCCTCCTCCTCTCGAAAATCCGTCTCCCAACTCAAAACCCAACATCCCCAGGCCCACACATCCCAACACCAGAACACAACGCAATAACAGTCCTCATCGACGCCCTAGTCAACATCCGAACTGAACTCGCCTTCTTTGAAAAAACTGCAAATGACTACGACTTGGATCTAACAGCTATCTCCGCTGAAGAAGGTGGCTGCACGCTTACTTCTTGCGGCTTGGGATCGGATATTACTACTTCCGCTGGTATATCCACCAGTGGGTCTGGGAGTTGTCCTGGAACTGCGGGCGGCAAGGGTCAAGGACCTCTGCTGGGTAACGGTGATCGAGCAGGGGATGCTTGTCTTACGTCGACGAATGAGTCGAACAGTGCGTCTGGTCACGGACTTTGTCTTAGTCAGGGTGAATGTCAGATGCCTTCTGGTGGGGAAGTCTGTACTCCTGGAGCTCAGTTCAATGAGTCTGGAAGGGGCGTGGAACCTGCTGCTGTTGGTGGGGATGGTGGGAAAGTTGGTGTTCAGGGTGATGGTGAGCGATGTGGGACTATTTTCTTCTGTGCTAGTCGGACGACGCGGGCATATATTGATATGTTTATGTCTGCTGGGAGTAGTGGGGTTTCTGTTTTGGAGGGATTGGCTGTGTTGTGGGCTACGGAGGTTTGTTATCTTCGGTCTTGGAGGTTTGCGGCGGGGTGTATGGGTGAAGATGGGGAGAGGGATTATCGGAAGGATGCGGACGGGGGTGCGTTGAGGGAGAAGTTTATTGATAATTGGGCTAGTGTTGAGTTTGAGGAGTTTGTTGATCGGATTGGAGATGTTGTTGATGAGATGGCGGGGCAGATTAAGGGGGCGGAGGAGTTGGAGATTATGCGGGGAAGGTGTTTGGAGTGGTGGAGGCAGATTGTTTGGTTGGAGGAGAATTTTTGGCCGAATGTTGAAGGAGGGATCTTATCTGATCAACTATAGATCAACTTTAAAATGTACGATCTCCAAGCTTGGAAGGTTTGCAGTTGAAAATATTGTGAGATATGATACATCTGGCTGGAAGCCCATACGTTTTAAGGCCATCTAGAAACGCAAAAGCAAAACAAAGAACAACGCCGTCCACAACCCCCCGGCAGAAAATCAAATCAAAACTCGAACTCCAATCTCTGCTCCCAAAATAATGACAATGTCATCGAGAAAACCTTCGAAAAACAAGTATGAAAACAACCAAAGCCGCCAACACCATTCGTAATGCGGAAACATAAAACATGAAGCAAGTAGTAAAACACATGGACACAGTCTGTAAAGTGGACATGTTGTACATCATCGAAGTCAACATCAAGTAGCAGCCGCACGGGCAGCATTGCCTAGTTGTCGATGGTATGAGCCAATAGGTTCGAAACCCCTAGAGATAGCATTAGTTCCTGCATGGCAACTGGGTAAATAATAGTGTAGAAATGGAACATACCTAGCAAGATCAAAACCAGATCCATTATCATCTTCATCCTCCTCATTCCTATGAGATTTCCCATTAGGTCCCATATCCCCTGAATCCGACTGAAGCGGCGGCAAAGTCCGACCGGAGCCAAGCCCATTCGACGTCCCAGGTTTGCTGGGACTAACGAGATTCGGCGGCGGGGGAGAACTACTCGGGAAGCCGCCGATAATGCGGTCCTCGACCTCGCCCTTCAAGGGACTCATGTCCGGCGGTGGGCGGGCAGGGGTACTCCCGATATCCGCGAACTTCCAGAACTGCGCGGGCGAGCTCATGGGCATGAACTTGGATGGAATCTGCGCTGTGCTTGGGGGCGGGAGACGGGGTTGTTGGCGTTGTGGGGCGGGGGTGATCATTGAGGAAGGTTCTTCGTTGTAGTAAGATGAGGAAAGGACGGGCGGGGACCCGGCTACGTTGTCGGACATGCCATACGCGCGGGTCAAGTTGTTGCTGCTGTTTTGCACCTGGGTGGAGATGCTGGAGTTGTGGTTGTGCGAGCGCGATGGGAGCGGCGAGGGTTCGTCGTAGTCGCGTGGATTCATGTGGCGCAGTGGGTGGTCGGAGCCAAGGCCTCGACCGAGACGAGAACCACGCTCTGGGGTGTATGCTTCCACTGGAGCTACGGGAAATGAGCTGAAACCTGGGGACGAAACCGGGGGTGACTTTTTCGCTGTTGCTGAAAACGAGGTATCGAGTTTGGTGACGCGGGACCCGCGTGCGGATGACGGTGGCTCTTTTGTGGCCGGCGAGGACGGCGCCGATGACTGCGTGCCACCCTTGCGTGTTTGCTTCTTCCGGTACTCCTCCCGGTATTCTACTGCGATCTGCCACTTCATACCCTTGCCCGGCTCATCGGTCCGGCGGGGGACCTTCTGGAACGCCTTGTTCAGCGAAAGATTGTGGCGGATCGAATTTTGCCAGCCGCTTTGGGAGTGTCGATAGAAAGCGTATTTATCCATGATCCAATTGTAGATGCTGTTTAACGTGAGCTTCTCCTCCTCACTTGAGAAAATAGCCTGGGCAATCAGCGTCGCGTAGCTGTACGGCGGCTTCAAGTCCTTGGAGGAATCCTTGCTGTAATCGATCTCCTCCGTACTCTCCATCATCATGCCTCGGTTGTAAAGCGGAGACTGCTTAGCCGTGCGCTGGCCAGCGGTATCAGGTGACCGCGGCGGAGGCGTCACCTGGCGTTTGAGGAACTTGGGAGCAGGCGCCAACGAAGGCCCGCCAGACGAAGATGGTGGTACATCCTCGCCATTCTGCGATGGCTGAGGATGGGCATGCTGCGAAGCATCCCAGGAAACCGAAGCCGGATCGGGCTCCTGTCCGCTAGCGATGCGCTGGGCGCGCTCGATAAAGCTGGGCTGGATATTGGCTTCGTCACCGGGTGTAACAAACATCATTTGTGTATTGGCCACCTCAATGATATCGCCACATGAGAGGATCGCATCGGTGCCGCGCTTTATTATGACATTGTTCAGGCGCACACCGTTCCGGCCGTTGACACGGATATGCCAGGCAGGGGTCTCCTCGCCATCATAAAAGATCTCGGCATGCAGTCTCGACACGAATTTGCTCGGGCCCAAATCAACATGAACATCTGGCAGCGCACGAGCCGCAATTGTGACGGGGCTGGACTGCTCCACGGCCCGTTGTTCGCGGTCCGGTTCGCGGCCGATATTGACATGCAGGGTTTTGACGTAATAGGTCCAGTTGCGGCCGGCGATCTTAGCATACGCCTGGATGCGCTGCGTATTCTCGGTCTTGGTGTTGGAGTGGTCGCGCGAGACGCGCAATTCCTCGCGAGGTGTATTCAGGTATGAAATCACTAGATCGACGAGATCTTGATTGGTAGCGGGTTCGTGTTCGCCCGCTGAGTCCTCGGCTTCGTCGCCGGACTCATGTTTGACGTTTCGGGGAGGGGAGGCGCGGCGGTCAACCTGATCAGAAGAAAACGGGTATTAGCTCCTGTTTGCGCGGGGATATAGTTGGTCTCAGACTAAACGCCCAGTTATTTTAACTCACCTTGCGCTTCTTTGCGGATGGCCGGCTGGGCGACGAGTCCGGAGCCTCTGCATCGGACGTTTCTTGAAGTTGAATTTCCTTGCGCCGCGCGCGGCGGCGGTTTGTGAGCGGCATATCTTATAGAAATCGGGTTTCCTCCGTTTGGATATATTGTAAGTTGAAGTTGGCAGATTGGCAAATGATTATTTTTTTCCCGTTGCGTAGGCAATCAAGTCCGAGTCGAAGTACTCCACAAACAAGCGCGGGGCAGAGAGGAAATATGGCCGATGGCAAAAAAGGCAACATAAAAAAAAACAAAGGCAACTCTTCCAAGGTTGGATTCGGAATTTCACCCCCAGAATCGGAAGACCGTTCAGAGGTAGAACCAGAGAACGAAGAACGTCAGAGCATGGGTTTGCCACCACGGTAAGGAAAAAGGGAAAGAAAAAGAAAAAAGACCGTTAGACTGTAAACAAGTCTAAGAAGGCTGGATCTCTCTTTTTTTTATCAAAAAACTCCCCCAATCGAAAGGTTGATATTGTGTGGCTGGATGTTATTATCGATAATCCCTAGGCCGATCGACACGCGCAATGGCGTCTGTTTGGGGAGGTGACCGCCTTGTCGCGTAGCGTGTTTAACACAACAACCAGAAAATACAGGGAAAAAAGAAGAGAAAGCAGAGAGAGAGAGAAAGAGAAAATATAAAAGAGAAAAGAGAAAACAAAGTGTACAAGTAGGAAAAGAAGATGAAGATGGGATGACCGTAAACAGTTGGTGGATTTGTGGTCATAACCGCGTATACATACAGGGAAAGGTCACCGATAGGCGGAGATAGGACCGAAATACCAATACAAGCACGTGCTCAGCGTGGGATTGGGATGTTTCCGAGTGCAGAGAGTGGGACTACTCTGCATTGGGATATTCTATGTTCAATGTTGTTCTATAATGTAGATATCCTACACTTTGTACAGAGTATGTATGTAAATATCCTATTATCCTCATTGTTCTTACTATAACCCATGTACATAGTCATGTATAACACCTACCTCAACACTGATTTATCTCTAGATATCCCTACATCCCCAGATTTGATCAGAATGAGATCTGCCCGTTTGCGTCACTCCCGGATATGGTTTAGCTTACCTTAGGTCTGACATGTCGATCTAAAAGGACAGTAACATCAAGATGTACCAATGTTCTAGAGTCTAAGATGCAAACAATTTCCGTAAATAAACAGACAGTTCAATGTTCCAATAATCATACAAACTGAAGCTAAAACAGAAGACTTGTCCATTAAAAAAAAAAAAATAAAGCTCAAAAAAGACCTGGTAGGAAAAGGGGTGTCAAGCAGAAAAAGCAATAAACAAATGTCGTCACGGCGTGAAGCTATAGCTCAAAGCAGAATTTACTCAGGCATTTTAGAATCCCCATCCTCATCCTCATCCACACCACGTAATGTAGGATAGAAGACTCCTTCACTTGCAGACTTGGCAGGCTCTTCCTTTGGTTGCTCAGAAGCAGCCCGTACACTAGCAGTCTCGACTCCCTCCATAGCATCAAGTCCTGGCGTAGGAGAAGCCGAGGACTGAGTTCCATATCCAGCAGTTAGGCTATCGGCCTCGAGCAATTCAGAAACCAAGCGACGCAGGTTCTCAAGCAAACGGACCTTCTCAACCCAGGCAACGTTGACATCCCGCTCGGCAACTTCAGTGGCCGCTTGCGCAGTACGCTTGACAGCCTCCTGGTCGGGATTACCCGAAAGGGCGGGGTCAATCAGACTCTCCGAGATGTGAATGGCGGGAGTCTTGCTATCCTGTGAGGTATCCATGCGGTCCCCGGTGACAGCACGCTCGGCCGGCCGGGCGCGTTGCAAGGTACCGCCAGTGTAGCGGCGACGATCGTCGTGGTCGTACGCGCCGCTCAGAGTTGAGGGTGGTGCGGCGCCTGATGTGGTCGGGTAGCCGGCATTCATGCTGTCGGCGACAGTGGCCGACGGCAAGCGGGGGTACATACCCGGGCCGCTCTCGTGAGGGGGCGATACGCGGTGAGCATGGTGCATGGCGATGGGAGAGCGGTTAGAGGTATATGACTGAGCGCTGGAAGGCGGGGTCAGAGCTGGGGTGCCGACCGAGGGGGAGTGGGCCGAAGCAGCTCCCATGGGGGCGGAGGTTGCAGTAACGTGGCTTGGCGGGAGCTGGGTTGGGGGAGAGTGGGTAGCGCGATAGTTCATGCCACCATGCACGTAATGCGCGCCGGGCTGGGCAACGCCGGCAGCCGCCACGTTCTCATCGCTTTCGTAAATAGTGTTCTGCATTTGCTCGAGGAACTGATCGATGTTGATCAGATCGTTCTTAGTCCGAACATTGGACATGGGGGGAAGGTGGTAGCCAGGAGGGTGGGAACCACCAGGGCTGTAACCACCACCGCCACCGCCGCCACCGCCGACCGCGACAGATGCAGGCATTTGCTGATATTCAGGCACAGGGCCGTTGAGGAAGGGAAGCTGAAGCGCTTGCAGACCCAGCAGACGCTGGCCGACCGCGGCATAGGAATTAGGGTCGAACTGACGGCGCTTCAAGTCTCCAAAAAACTCATTCAACGCGTCATATCCGCGTTTACGGTCATACGGGTGGTTTCCATCTTGTCCTTGGCTCAGGGCATAGTATACATTGCCGTAGGAATGTGGGTTGGGTGCCTGAGGTGGGGGGTGTGGCTGATAGTACTGGGGGGTGGCGCGTGTGAATATTGACCATTGATGCCATTGATCGGACTCTCGAAGTAATGTGTTGCGGGAGCATAACCTTTAGGGTTTTGTGGGAACATCATATCAGGATGCTTCATGCCCGGTTCGGGGGAGCGGATCTCAGAGTCGTCCGCATGGGTCTTGACATGCTTCTTCAAATCCTGGGGGCGCTTGAAAGCCTTTCCGCAGAAATCGCACTTATGAGGCTTAAGCGGCACATGAACGCGAATGTGGGAGGTGATGTGATCACGCTTGACTGTTGTGGTGTTGCAAGTACCCCACTGACAGGTCAAGTTGAGGTTGTTGGTGCTTTTACGTCCAACATGGCGCTCGCAAACATGCTCCTATACGGGGATTATTAGTACCTTTTCCAATATCTTGAATTTGTTTGATCAAACTTACATATAGCGACTCGGCAGTGGGGGACTTTTCAGTGCATCCGACCCACTGACAAGGCAACTGCTCACCGGCGCCGTTCATTGAGGGGCTGTTCACCGCCGCGGTGGCGGCGGCAGCAGTCGCGGTGACGGAGGCGGAGGGGGTTGGCGTTGCTTGAATTGGCGCTGGTTCAGAAGCCGGCGCAGGCAAGGTCGCCTGGGTAGTAGAAGGGGTATGATTCTCCGACATGATGCCAAGAAATTTGATCTGAAGTTGGCGGAAAGCCTAGAGAGCGAAAAGGAAAACAAACTAAGGTGATCAAATAGAGATGAACAAGCTATATGTATACAAGGCGAGAGAGAAAAAGGGGGGGGGAAAGATAGGTGAGAGAAAATGGGGCTTTCTCCGCAGAAGAGGAAAAGGAGCCGAGCCTTTGCCCAGAAAATACCGCTTTGCTAAGCCTGGCGGAAGGACAAGGAGAGAAGCGAACAGACCAAGACCGGGCCAAGAGTCGGTGCGGGCCCCAAGACCCGAGAGGCGTTGGCGCCATGGATTGTGACTGGTGGACCGAAGGGGGAACGAGGGGCTGTGTGGTGAGCATTCCAGGGCTAACACGTAGCACAGTAGGGTACAGTACGGTATTTTAATATATTTATATAGCTAACTCCGTAACTGGCCTTATAATTGTACATCCGGATGCCCTAAACAAGTTTAGTGCAAACAATACCGTAAATTCAAGGTAAATTTTAATAGTTGAGTGTAAATTTACATGCAGTCTCCCCGAATTTTCAATTTAAATATTTCAATTTCAAGTGAAGCTGAAAACAAGTGGCGTGTTCATTTCGCCAAGCCGACCTTCCAAGAGACATCCCATGGGCAATGCTTCTTGGCAGCCAAGTGATTCCTCTTGCCAATAATTCCCGCTCCGGGCACCAAGACTCAAGTCTTGGAGTCTTGGTGTCTTGGTATGACCAATTTCATATCCCTTTCGTATAAACTTTCTCGTGTGACGAGTCATTGGATTAATCCGGCTGCCTGGTGCCCTTGTTGCGGCATGCATAAGTCGGTTTCGGATTCCGGGGTCATTACGGAGTAGAGGCATTTATATGTAACCACACAGGTGTTCAGATTCTATATGCTATATGTCACACCTTTTATCTGTCTAATTTTATTCTATCTGCAACCTTGGAAATATATCCTGACACGTCAGACTACCCCTGATATACAAATATACAAATATACTTACCAAGCTCTTCTCAAGGGCTTAGCCCAAGCATTCCAGGTGCTCCTTGGAACATGGCTTAGCCAGTGGCTTGGCCAGCCAAGCCCAAAACAACCAAAATAGCCCACGTGCACGTTTCTGCCTCTCTGATCTCATCTTCCTAAGCGGATCTTCCGCTTTGGCTGGTACCAACTCCACACATTCAACCCGACCTTCGTCCCCTTTGTAACAGGGAAAGCAGCGTGCCAAGTCTCGGAATACCCTGTCCCATCCGCCCGGAGGTTCTCCCAAAACACAGCATTACCCTTGATAGGCTTGAATGTGACACCCATCTCCTTCCCCTTCCCCTTCCCATCCTGCTCACAATCCAAAAATCGACACCACTCTTCCCCAGCTGGCATCCTCAACCGTGGGAAATTCGTCCCCCCACCCTCACAGTCCGCGTCGAGATACACCATAAACGTGCTGAACCGGTCCCCACCTCGCGCCAACGACCCGGCCCAGTCATAGTGGTGGCGGTAGTGGCCAGAGGCATTGTAGCGCTGCGCCCACATGCGCTCGATGTACAGGTCCGGACGGTAACCCTGGAAGGCGCGGGCGCGGTCTTCCAGACAGCGGACTGTGTCGTCGCGGTCGAGGAGGGCGCGGTCGGAGAGGCGTTTGTTTGGGTCTACTCGTTCGGTTTGGCCGTCGTAGACGATTGAAGGGGTGTATTTGTTCACGCTGGGATACGGGGAGGTTTGTTCCGGTTAGCTTGGTCTGTGGTTATATTTTGTGTGCTATGGTGTATCCATTGTTCTCGTTGGATTTGGTTGCGGTTGCGAGTGGTGGTTTACCTCATGTCCAGGATGTGGTTTGCTTCGGTTTCGGAGACGAAGTTCTCGATGTAGATGATCAGCGGTTCGCGCGAGAGGAGATGCACGCTGTAGCCCTCTGCGCTGGGGCAGTTGAATGGTACGCCATCTTCGGGACTGATGAAGCTGTCGTCGGTGAGGTTGATTCCTGGTCCTGGTGCGTCGGACTCGTCGAAGAGGTCGGCGCTATCACTTGGTGGTGCCAGCAGGTCCGGGAAGAAGCCGCGCACTAGCGGGTCGAAAATAAAGATATACACTGGGATCAAGTAGAGGGCCCAAGTGAAGACGGTGGAAAACTTCGGAAGTGACGCCATTCGGTTTGGCTATAAATAGTCACGGGGTATGCAGGCCAAGCAAATGTATAGGGGATATTTTGGACTGCTAGCTCTCCATGCGACCGAGGAAGAGTATTTCGGATGCTACAATTGATCCGTCTCGGGGTATAGATGAAGGCCCATGGGCAAAGAAGAATATGGTCAATAAAGGGTGCAGCGCAGGACCATCCTGCGGAGGAGAGGTTCCAAACGTTTGAGATGAGGAGTGTCGAAATATGTGGGTCTAACAGATTTTGGGCTAGCTCGCTGAGTCTGACTTCACAAATTTTAATTGACGACGAGGTCGATGCTAGAGAAATTTATTCAAAATTTAAAGGTTATATGTAATGGTCTGATTGATTGAGATGTATGTACTTTGTAGTATGTACATGTAGGCTTATGTTCATCGAGCCAACCAGCTCTTCTCATAGAATATATTGACTGGTATTGTTCCGATTTTCCATTTTTCACTCAACAATCGACATTCCAATCGCAAAACACACCCACGAAGCCAGGTCAACCGTCCACGTACGCACACGATGGACGGTCAGCCAACCCTCGAGGTCATTCGTCGACGACCCCTTCGACGTGTCCTCAATGATAGCCTGGACCTTAGGCGCAACGGCAGGCACGAAGAGAAGGTGACTGGCAGCTAATATCGTGCCAGCAGTATACCAAGGCAGGGAGGCTGGGCTAGCCAATCCCGACCGTCGCTCCGTCCAAATGTTATATCCACCTCCTGTTAAGGTTAGGGTAAGGAGGGCCAGCACGCGCACGGTACCGGGGCCGAAGAAGGCCCGGAAATAGGATGGCAGAAGTTCATTGCTGCGGGTGCGGTGGTCTGGGCGGAGGAAGACGTTCAGGAAGAAGTCCTGGTCGAGCGAGTACCAGAGTGTACATGTGGAGGTTATGAGTGGGACTGTACGTAAGAGTGTACGGTGGTCGAAAATGAGTGTACGGGGGTCGAAAAAGAGTCCGGAGGCCATGATGCTTGGAGTAGGGGATAGATGGCGAGGAAAAGTTACAGAGAGACAAGTTGCATTTGTAGCGTCAGTGTCAATTGATGGTGTGGTGTTGGAAGATGAAGGTGAAGCCGTCTTTCGGCGGTTTCTCCCAGTGTTTACAGGGATTATAGACAAATCGCCGAAATGTTGACATAAGGCAGAAATGTCATCACATTCCGACCTAGTTTGGTATTACTATTCCCACTGCCTCTTTTGCGCTTGTCCTGGTCCTATTGTTGTCATTATTGCTCTTGGTCTTCTAGTGTATACTCATGGCGAATTGGACAATGACGTAGAAACGCCTACCATACCAGCCTTGGCTATGTCTTCTGTCCATATAGTCTGGATGCCTCTATTATCTCCACTGCCATACCGATAATTGGCTGATTTTGGATACGGGGATCTGTATACCTGGGTGATCCACACTATCTGTTCTCCTCGGCCGTCGGCCATCTCATCGGCCATCTTTCGCCAAGCATCGATAGTATCCCCTTTGGCTGGTTTGTGAATAAATACATTTACCACTTTATTCAATATTGTAGTGACCTCGGCATTAAATACTACCATTCTTTTGACATTTATGCAATCTCTATGAGCCTATCCCTTCCAGTAGTGATATATTAAGCCTCTTAAAGAGATGCTGAACTGCCATAAACGGTTAGTCACTACCCAAATAGGCCTAGTCACACGTTACACTATATATCGGAAGTCGCTAGAAGAGTCTAACCAAATCCGCTGTGGGGAGAATATGTAAGCATCAGATCCATCATGGCATACATAAGCATAATACATAAGCATACCTCCCGAGGTCAAATATAGCGCGTACCATGAGACAACAGATATGACGTACGACAAGACCTTCGCCAAGAATGTGCCTACTGTATACTCCTTTGGATTGCCTAAAACGGCAATATTCTCCGCGGAACGTGAGAGGCCGGCTCCGAAGTGAAGATTTATATAATTTAGAGTACAGATTTGCAGAGATTTAAGTTCAATTCAAACGGGAACAGGTTGCAGCCATCTTTTAAAAAAGGTGACAGGGGACAATTCAATGTGCATGGTGATCCCCAACACCATCACAGTTATCCCTATGCTTCCGACATGCTGACCACCATTCTACCATTTCCGACACGCTTAGAACAAAACATCCTAGAAGTGTGTACATTGTGCGGTGAAACATAGTAGTTCATGCAAGAGGGTAACTGGACAGCACTTGGTGAACGTAAGCAAAAAGAGAATATCCAGAAACCGCAGATATAGCGTATAGATAGTAGGTATGCGACATATATCCCAACGAGACAGGAAGGCAAGGATCATGGATAGAGAACAGGGCAAATCTCGGACTCTGACTGCCACTGTTGATCTTAGGAAAGGTAATACAAGGCCTCCAGTAGAACATTTATACGTCCTTCGACGAATATATAAACCACAGATATTTCAACCAAACCATGAAATCAACCATCCAATTCCCCAGCAATCACTAAGATATATACAATCTTCATCATGCATTTCTATCAGAACTTCCTGACTCTCCTAGCCTTCGGAGCCACTCTCACGGCAGCGCAGACCCGCGGTGGTGTAAGTGACAACACCAGACCAGGGGTGGATTCTTTTTCTAATATAATATTAGACATTTTCCAAGTCCACTCAACAGTGCACCTTGACTTCCGGCGGCCCAAGCGCCCTTATCGCGGTGTTGGCTTGTCCGGCTCATTCCCAGGTAAGTTATGTTTATTCGTAAACACACAATACCTATGATTGACAAAAATCACGCAGTGCTCCTCGGATGGAAGCGGCTGTACTAGCGCTAGTTACAATCCCGTTGCAGATCAATGCACTTAGCTGGGATGAGGTATCTACTTCCGCAAGTCAAGTGTCCATGGTAGCTTTTAGGACCATGGAACTAGTAACGCCTCCAAGATCCCTTCGGAAGATATTGGGATTGGCTACATGTATGTGGCTAGCAGGCCTTGATGAATGAACGAAATTTTGCCTGAGTTATTTGACTGTAAATCTACAAAATCTACCGTCGACAGCGTGAGCGCAGTGCTGACCCTCATACTTCTTAGAACCAGACAGGGCTAGGTATAACTCAGTCTTCCCCCGGATTCCCCCCTCCAGAAACTTGAAAAAAGTCAAGAGATTCCCATCATTATCCTTGACCGAGAACTGTCTATACCCCCACGGTGTATCCTCAACATCTTCCACAATATCAACATCAATAGATCTCAGATGATTATAATATTCATCCAACTCCGAGGTTCCTAGTGCAATCGTCGCCTGCGACGGGGTGAAATCCCCAGTTGCTTTTGAGAAGTAGAAGTTGGCGTCTGCTTTTTTGCCAATGAATAAGGAACAGAATGTCTGTTCAGAGGGGTCTTCCTCGGATGAGCCTTCGGGTTTTACGCTGGCGAGTTCGAAACCGAGCTTCTCGGTGTAGAATTTAATCGTGAGAGGTATAGAGCGGGATTGGAACATGGGAATTACTTTCCATGCTGATTTTAGGATTTCAGAAGACATGTTGAGACGAGGTTGGGCTTTGTGACTCGTTGAGTGTGTAGGATCACAAGTATTGAGGGGGAAGGACCTGGTATTGGGCAGGAAGGAGCATTGGAGATGTTATCGGAAAAGAGTTGATCCAGTGCTTCAGCTAGGACATACAATACTTCCGAGATTACTTGGATTGAATCAAGAGAACGACCTTCGAATAGAAAGAGGAACACATCAAGGGATATAGACATCTGGTATAGATTTATGTATATAGATAATTGCAAAAGAAAAGCGGGACTCCTAACCCTCAAAACGCCTAGGTATCAACAGTTTTTACACCATTTTGGCTTTCATGATAGCATATCCTCGTAAAAAGCAAAGCAAACAAATATGGTAAACCAGACCAAGCTCAAATGCTGTTGGCATTCATCCACTGAGCCCAATCCTCAGCAGAAGCCCCGTTGCCCGGTCGATAAGCGGCATTGTTGCCAAACAGATCATCAAAGGAGATCCCCAGATCCATATTCATTCCCACATCCACGCCCATTCCGAAATCAGGCACTCCATTTGGACCGGGCATTTCTTGCTGTTGTGGTGCAGACCCGGCTGCCGTATCATTTGGGTTATTGGGCTGGAAATTGTAACCTTGCCAGACGAAATTCTGGTTCGGGATTGAGACCAGGTCTGGACTGCTGATCAATTCTGTCGGGGTCTGGCTCTGCGAGATTGGGGAGTGGATCCGGGATGAAGTTCGCGAATGAGATGGGCGGAGGTGGCTTGGCACTGATGACTTGATCCCTGGGGGATTGGCGATGGGGAAATTCGGGATGTTTGTGAAGTCATAGGTTGGAGTGGAGACCCCTGTGCTGGAGGGATCGCCAGGTGTGGTGGGCCCCATGCCTGGTGTTGAATCGAAGGGATACTGCGATGGCATGCCTGTACGGTCGTGCCGGAAGTGATCATCTTCCAAGGTGGACATGGGCTGTGTTGGGTATGCGAATGGATCGTCTGATGGGAACATCATTGGCATGAGATCTGGGAGATTAGACGGATTGGTGAATTGCTGAGCCCATGCTAGACTTGATGGCTCTTGATTGGGCATGGAGGGCGTCATGCCGGATGAGGAAATATGTTCCGGAGTGGTCATGGTTTCCGTCAGCAGCTCGGGAGCGGTTGAAACCCATGTGGACTGGTGACTAATGTCAGTAGGGCGATTGCTGATAGGCTGGGCATTGTCCAGGCTTCGTTGTCGGCGGCTCTGGTCATCGGTAACAACCGGCTGGGACATCATTTGCATAGGGAAAGTGCTTGACCGATGTGGCAGCGTTTTCTCGAAGGTAGGCTTCGGCTCAGGCTCGACAGTGTCAGATGGCGCGGGCCGCTTGAGGTTGACAGGAGTCTTGGAGCTCTGGCGATTTTTCAACATTTCGGGTAATGTCTTGAAAAGGCACTGTAATATAATTAGTCAAGGCCATTCCAAATTGAAGGCATGGAAACTTACGTTCAGGCTCTGAGAGCACCGGTCGGCAGCAAGACTTTTCTTGGCCAATCCGGCTAGAGTATTTTTGCCCTCCATGGCATCTTTCAGTACGCCATCTTTGGCTGTTGGCGAATCCGGGTTCTCAAGGACGAAGAAGATCAAGGAGAGGATAGCAAAATAGGTCGTATACATGGTGAACCAGAAGGATCCATTGAGTAGTCCTCTCTTTTGCATTCCGGTTGTGATGTGAACAATGTTTCGGGAAACGCTGACACAGGCAGCTGCACAGGCATATGATCGCTTGTCCACACCACGCGCTTGAGAACCACCAGAGACGTAGTGGAGGAACGGGCGGTACATGACCATTTGCACGTGGGCGTAGCTTATACGCAGCAATTGCCGGACGCTAGTTGAATGTTAGTTAAATTGATTCAAAGTATGAGCACCGTAGATGAGACCTACCGTTCTAGCTGGGGCGACACTTCTGTGCCAGGCCGCAGAGCAGGAGGTAATTCCTCCATCCAATTTTGCAGATCCCGCTCGATTTCCCTAATTTTTGAGTGGCTGACCATGTATCGCTGGTCTGACTTGGAGCGATAGCGAGCATTCTTGACTGGGTAGATATATTTCACCACCTTCAGAATGATGTTGGAAAGACGAGTGTGTGCATTGCATCCAGCCATCAGCGGTGTATAGTTAGACGGAGGTTTAGTGATTCCTTCCGAAGTAATGAAATCACCATCCACCTCCATTGGGTACTCTTGATCGATATCGTCGTCACTCAGCATCTGGGGAAGACCCAAGAGCGTGCTCACGTAGACGTCCATCTTGCGGACGACCCAGAAGATCCGCTTTCGAAGTTCTCGTTCAATGGGGTTGAAGTCTGCCGCGACAGAGCGATGGAGACCTAATCGCAGTGCTGAACGAAGTGCAATTCCCACATAGGAGTAGCATGTGCTCAGCTTCGCAGAGGATTGGAGGAAGAGGACCATAAAACAGATTGCTTGGAGAGAAGGCAAGTCCCGACAGTCAGTGACCTCCAGCAGTTGCCGACCGGCCTTGAAGAATTGGAACCTGTCAAATAAATTAGTCGGTGTCATGGATGCAGATTTACTGTGACTTACCCTTGACCTATTGCGCCTTCGTAGCCAGACAAATCGAGTGTACCCTGTCCTGATCCATCGTCCGAGAACAAGCAACCAACGGCGATGACGATATATAAAAGCGGCAAGAAGGAATTCTCTTCGTTCGTGAATTGTTCCGGGGGAGTATCGTAGATGCGCTCCAGACTTGCAAAAAACGAGGGCTCATGCACAAATCGCATCAAGGAGCAGGCATGGTCGATCGCATTGTGACACAAGCGGCGAGCAACCTCTCGCGGAGGCAAGTCATGTGTAGGAGGTAATGTTGTGTCTTGAGGCGACTCGGACATAGACTTTGGACTATCCAGCATATGCGCGGTTATCGAGGGTCGCGATCGTGCCATGGGCCCCGTAATATCTGCAGCGCCCAACTGTTTGCGCAATCGGCGAACAAAGAGAACGCCCGAGGTGTGTCCGTGATAATCCCAATGGCCTTGGTCATCCCGATCTAAGCAGCCCGAATTATCGACCATGGTTTCAAGTAGTCCCTCGTCTCCCCCTTCGTGTGCTGTATCTTGTACAATCACCGGTTTGGCATCTTCGGTCGCTTGTTTTGCTTTTTGAGCGGCTGCGAATTTCTGTTCTGTCGCATGGACATCTAGTTGTGGATCATCGAGGTCGACATTTGGAAGAACAGTTCGAAGGAGAGCTTCAGCTTTTTGGAGCCGATTTTCAAGAGCCTCGACATATTGCGGGGCGGGATTCCGACGGCGGTTGGAAGGTTGGTCGTACGAGCAATCTACAATTTGACTGTTAGGGCGCATGCACTTTTTCCGAGGCTAAACTCCAGGCTCTGCGTACCATAACTATAGACTGTGCAATGAGTGCATGGCTGTTTGCCATCGCACTTGATCTTTTTTCTGCGACATTCATCGCATGCGCGACCAACTCGTCGCCTTTTCTGCGCAGGTAGTGATTTGGGGTCGGGGGAGGCATCATGGGTAGAAGTGTCATGATCGTCATGCGAATATTTGAAATCATTCATGGGTGCGGGATCCTCCTCATTCTCGCCAGAATGAGGGCTCGTCGTAGTCGCCATGACTGGATATCTGAGGTGCGTAAAGTGCACGGATTCATGTAAAGAGAAATGGTGGCCTTGGCGGGCGATCCGAAGTGAATATCACTTATCTCACCAAATGTCATGGATCGGCTTATAAGATAAGCAGAAAGAAAAGCCCCGGAGACAGTGGATACAGCAAAGTCTGACCGATTGAAAGTCCCACTTTAGAATAAAAAGTAGAACTTGGTAATCTGAGGAGGGGGATCAAAGGATCAAAGTTGGGGGAAAATGGAGATAATCCGAGATCAGCGATGATGAAATGATTATTCCCGAGAGCGGTGTGGTAGAATATCAGGGAGTATATAGACCTCGTTCTAAGAAGAATTCTAATTCTCGATAAAATAGATGACCAAGTTCAAAATCGAAAAATAATAGATGACCAAGTTCAAAAAAGAGTTTAGTTTTTTTAGTCATATCGAGTCATATGCCTTACTGCCCAGGTGGCCCCGGTGGAGATCGGGGCTTCACTATGCGCGACGCCGACATAAAGCATGCACATTATTATTATTATTCCTTCTAGAAAATTTCCCTTCGGATTGAGGGAATTTTGGACAATTTCATGTCCAATGAGAATTTGAATAGCCATTAAGGCTTTCATCCGGTCTCCACTATTTGTTTAGTATATCAGGGTTCAACCCATTTTGGGGTGCTTTTTAGAACGGCAGAATAATTAAAATACTTGAATTACAATTACACATTAATCTAACTACATCCATGGATACATAGGTAGATACCTAGGTACTAACCCTTCTGGCGTTCTCAAGAATCCCGGAACAAGCAGAGTCATTTATCAAATACTAGAGCATCGACCTTTTCCCAAACGCCTCCTCCGACACAGCATCGGGCTATCGCTTTGCACCTTCTACGCAGCTACTCTACTCGTATTCACTTCCACACATGGTTTCACCTCATCTAGGGCCGCTTGGTGGCCTATCTATACCTAGAATCTAAATGTACCCCTGTAATTTCCGAGAATGGCTAGCTGTTGCATCTGCTTCCCACTTGTTTCGCAAGGCCTGGGTTTGTCATCTAAATGTGTTTGTATCCAGGGATCGCTACACAATGGAGATTTATATGAAGAAATAATGTATGTGATTCCCATAACATAGGATGAATAGGAGAAGAAAGAGAAAGGAAGAGGGAGAAGATAGGATCTAGCTACTCATCTATAGTTGCTGTCTCCACCGGTACCTGATCCCTTATGTCACCCCATATTGGGGTAAAAACACGCTGGGCTTCCACAATAATTCTTTTCACTACAGTTGCCCCGGTTCCAACAATCAGTCGAATCTCTGCTAGCAGGAGACCGAGAGGAGAAGTTGGGGTATAAGTCGGGGGATGGAGCGCGATAGAGTGGATCAACGAAGTCGGGGGATGGAGCGCGATAGAGTGGATCAACGAAGTCGGGGGATGGAGCGCGATAGAGCGGATCAACGAAGTCGGGGGATGGAGCGCGATAGAGCGGATCAACGAAGTCGGAGTCGGGCCAACTGAAAGCGGGCGAAATGGGAGTGGAGGGCCTTGTAGTTTGAGCCATGGCCACTTCTAGTTCTCTGATTTGTTTGGAATGGCTCTCTCCCATAGCCTCTAGCCTCTTTTCTTGTTCTCGTTGAGCCTGAACACTTTGAATTCGCTGCATTTCGATTTTCTCCTCCATATGTTTTCGATTTTGAAGATTTGTCTGTTGATATGTCGCTAATTGTTCGGCGTGCCGCTTTCTCTCTCGTTGAAGGATTGTCTCGCTATTCCTCTTTTGCTCGTTGAAAAACTTTTGGGCGGCGCTGGCAGTCTCCAGCTCCTTCGCAAACATTCTTGCCTGTGTTTCTTGGGCCTGAGCGCTTTGTATTTCTTGCCGTTTGAATCTCTCCTCCATATGTCTTTGATTTTGAAGGTTCGCCTGTGCTTGTTGAGCCATAGCGCTTTGTATTTTTTGCTGTTCAATTTTCTCCTCCATCTGCCTTTGATTTTGAAGGGTTGCCTGCCGTTGATATGCCGCCAACTGTTCGGCGTGTTGCTTTCTCTCTTGTTGAAACATTTTCTCAAGAGCTGCGAATTTCTCCTGATGCATTGTTTCCATGGTCACTTTCAATGCCCTTTGGCTCCTCTCCGACTGTATCATGTGCGCCCTGAGTTTGTGTTGCTCGTCACGAAGCAACTGATAGGATTCCTGATCCTTCGCTGCTAGAGCTCGCTCCATCTCTAATCTCGTCTCGGCAAATTCCTTCCTCCATTTCTCCCGTTCTTTCAGAATCGCGCCTTCTACCTCTTTTCCAGCCGCAGTCTCGTCTAGCCCTTTGTTTTCATTGACCATCTCATTTTGGATTGCGAGAGTCATTGGGTGATTTGACGATTTGGTACTTGCAAAGATATGGATCAGTCGCATTGCGGACTCTTTTGTATTCATGTGCCGACGAACTTGCGATCCTTTGTTGATCATAAATCCCCAGAAATCGGGTGTGTTTATGAGCTCTGCTTCTCGTTTCTCGGCATCAGCTAGAGCAACATCCTCCCACATTGTTGTGGCGAGGATAACGTTCTTGGCAGCATCTTCGCCGCAAAGCTGCTTGAACATGCGAAAATTTTTCTTTGCTGACCCCTGCATCCGGCGATCGGTAATTCTATGGAGGTAGATAATCCCATGTAGTATCACCTTGTTGGCGAAAGAGTTTGTAAGCCATGTTGCTATCTCGCGTAGGATATCGGTGTCACTCCTATTAGTATCATCGAAGCCTGGAGTATCCACCAGATATACGCTGACTGTATCACTATATCTGCATTGGTACACCTCAACTTCTTGGGTGCCTTGTAGGAATGATTAGCCTAATATCCACCAAGAAGACTTAGGACTTCCTCGAAGGAGAGGTTCTCACAAGCTTGTAGAGCATGCCCTATATTGACTGCTTTCTCGGTGAGAAGTGAAATGAAAGTGCTTTTTCCAGCCCCTGTAACCCCCATCACAGCAATGAATATATCTGTACTCCGAGGTTGAAAGCCGTCTCGAAAATCAAATGCAGGTCCTTCAAAGGGCGGAGCCTTGGTGTCATTTGAGATTGAAGATTTCGAAGCCGAGTCGCCAAATCGCAGGCTTAATCGAGACTTTTTCTTGTCATTGCCAGGGGGGTCAATTATAGGCTTCTTCCCGGTACTTCTTGAAGAACGGCTACTAAACATCCTAGGAGCGGTGAACACCTAGAGAATAGATTGAGTGCCGATGAACGTAAACCGAGACTCAAGTGTTCTCTGAGTAATTCTTTTTCTGGTATACAAGAGAGAAGAAGTACTGCATAATATAGAATTCCCAATCATCCTATTATTGGTTAGGGCAGATTTTCAAAGGAAAAGAAATCTTAGTGCCTCTATGCTTATTACGCTCAGTCCCCGTCCTGTGACGTGGACACCGCCATTTTTCAATGTGATGAGAATGCCATGTCACGAACGCTGTCCGAATGACCATTCAGCGTGCAGCGCATCCTATGCAGAGCCTCACTGTGCTATCTCAGGGACCATAAAGGCCTCGCCGACAGTAAGTGTGACCCCCGCTGACAGTGCAACTAGTCCCAATCGGATTGTGTCTGTGGGTAGGGAGAGTGGGTTGAATACGAGCGAAACATGTTAGTTTCACCTAATACCGTTTCCATGAATACAGAATAACGAGGGATGTTTTCAAGATGTATAAATAATAAACAATTTTATCCAGGGACCCGAACGCATGACACAGTTAGGCTCTTGGACCTTGCGGCGCAACGAAAGTCAAATGTCCTCAGATCTCATTTCCAACAACCCCAGGGGTTGCAACTGTATTGCATCCTGCATACACGCCACTTTGCTTTTTCTTCCAGTAATGTGAATACCAATAATTTATATTAATTGATTGATAGTATGCATCTCTCACCTTTTTCTGTATTTAACAGACTGTATGCATTTGAAAGAATACTGTATTTCAAATCGGTGGCGTGCATGCAGGATGCATGCATTAGGGGACCTTCTCGCCCGGGCTGTCGTGGCAGGGTACTATGACTGTATAGTACTATGTAACGTCAGCAGAATTTCTAGCAGATTATATACTGCATAATGTGGAAATCATTGCTCAATCTTGTTGATGTACGTGACTAGAAGCAATGTTCAGCTTTCGTGCTCCCAACAACTTGTCAACACCCTGGCACTCAATGGGAATTTACTGGATCAACTCAATGAACTGTTGTATCGTTTTCATCAATAATACATGCAATTGTGTAATATAAAGCAGGATAGCTGATTATTTCTACCCAAACTACCCGCTATAAGATACGAGTAAAGCACGCACTTCATCTGCACATTTGAATCTCCCCCGTTTAAGAGTCTTATTAGTGCTCAGTCTGGTAATTTGTCTGCGCTGCATGGCGTCTATCAGAAAACCGGAAGGTCCCGAAGTAGTCAGAAGTGTTCTAATACTAGAGGACTTCTCAATGAGACTGGTAATGTAATCTCTATGAAGGATCAACGCAAGAAAATCTCGTAATACTGATGGATACGTGTCGGAGGACGCGTGCGACAAATCGCTGTCCAGCTTAACGCTCCTTACCAATAAGTTGAAATCTTCAATGATAAGGATCGCTCGATATGATGAGGGTAAGACTGTATCGACGATATGTTGGATTAGCGTAACAGCCGCCCGAATTGACGTCAAGGTTCCATCCAATTGCTTGATGGCGTCGCACTCCAGAATGAGGGCTAATGTTTTTGGATTGGTTGCATCAGTTATGAGATAACCCAGTAACTGGGATAGGTAACAATAACACAAGGCAAGTAGCATTGTTGGTGAAGCAATATCATCGCCATTTGCGTCCAACCTGCGACAACGATAATATACGACTGGGAGTTCCAAATCATGGCTAACTCGCATTATGACTTTGCTCAAAATTGTCGCATAACTTTCACAAAGCCAGAGGGAACGTGGTGAAGAGGAGCTGGAGCCAGACGAAATTGTCTCTGCTGATCCTAACCATGCACCGACCACACGAGTTGTGGCTGAGTCCATGCGGAGTGTCGAAATTTCCGACGACCTGCTGGAGAAGCCCTTTGAAAACGCTGATTCAATGCCGTAGGGCTGAAGCTTTGCCACTAAAGCAGTAATCTCACTTTCGTGTTGCGCTGTTCCAGTTTCAATCATGGGCTTCGCATCCAGTGGCATTGGCATCGGTCTGGCTGCGGGTATCTCACCCATGACCAGAACTATATCGGTCACAAGAGTACGAAGCTCAGTGCATATAGCGAATGTTTGATCTTGTTTGAAAGTGACACGATCGAGTTTCAAAGACAAAGATTGGTGGGCGCGTCTTTGATTTTCCTTACAGTCAACCCTCTGCAATGACGATCGCAGGATAGAAAAACACATTATAAACTTACATATTATGATTATGGGAAACTGTATTCAACTGCGTCAAGTAACCCATCACCTCCTCCTTTCGTTTTTTGACGTCAGTCTCCGTCAAAAAATGCCATCGCAGCTTGTCTCCCTGACGCTTCATTTGGTCAATGATTGGCATTGATGATGGCTTTTGATCGAGACGCATGTATTTCTTTAACGCACTTTCAAACCGTAGAACGGATTTCTGCAAATTCATGATGACTTCGTTCAATATATTTGCTTCATCGGCCGTGAAACGTGGGTTTTCATTGCCATTGTCGGGTGTCGTCCAGGATAGTATCAGGTCCAGGTTCGCATCGAGAGTCCTCAAGAAGGACTTAAAGTCCTGGTACTCTTCTGTGCTGCTCGTCAAGGCATCATATACTTCACGTGAGAAGGAGAGGCTTGCTATGATATCGCCACTGCTCCAGCCGAAGGACATGTCTGCAGTAATTCAAGGAAGATGTTGTAGAAGACTAAGATTTCAATCCACCCCATTCTATAAAATAAGTAGGGTGAGAGGTATGTGAGCTCCGTAATACCCAGCTATCTTTGTGTACTCAGTCCAGCTAAGCTAGATGAATTCCAGCCCAAGTCAGATACGGATGCGATACGTCTCGGCGTAATCTTTTATTTGCATAATTTTCGGAGCCGAGTCAAAAAAAAAGCAAAGACCAAATTGACTAGAGTGAAATCGGATCTCACTGCCTGAGATCTACGGCCGCATTTCCGTCTGTATCAGCCCCAGACGCCCATTCTCGTATTCTGTCATTTTCGATTTATTAGATATATCTAGTTTATTCGCCTACGGATCTCCAATTCAGATCCTCTCTTAGCCCGAATTACTTTTAATTCATACGAAAGATAATACGACAAAATATAAGCAATCCTTGGAAAAGTTATCCAAAATATGGAGACCAGAAGGCCGATTCCACCCGCGAAAAGCCCCAGATTAGCAGGCCGGCCTCTATCCCCATCTTCGAGTACCGGGGAGACCAATAGTCCATGGTCTTCTGTGAAACCAACAGTTCCTCTAGGTTAGTATTGTCGCTTTGAAATTGACCTAACCGATCCTAATTTTACTCGCCAATAGTCAACCCTGGAACAAAAGATGTAGAGCTTTACCAGGCTCCAGGGACCCATGTCAGCTCCCCCAAACAAGATCAACCAATGCAGCTATCCAATGCACGCGTGTCTACGGTACATAAGGAATACACCCTACCTATTCTTTATAAACTGTCGTGCATGGATATGGAGCATCGAGGCACAATAATAAATCGGTTTAGCGAACAGGCCTTTTCAGGCTTTGACCACGAGCTTGACCAACCCAACCGTCAAGATCTGGCCGTGATTGATGTGATATCGAGCGTCCATGGTACATTCCCCGAAGGCAAACACAGGCGCAAGAATCAATCACGAAAAAACTTTGGGACCCCTTTACTGGAAGATGATCGAGCCCCATTTGAGTTAGGGAAGGACTTCATTGTACGCTCGAAAGACAGGGCTCCTTCAATCAGGGTCTTCTCTCCGCAGATTATTGAGCATATACGAAACGAGCTACGATATTATCCTACACTGAATATTCCCGACATTGAGCTTATTGTCCACCCTCCTTACGAACCCTTGGCCTTTTGCCATGATGGGCTCGTAGCTGCAGCACAGGATGTGGACAAAAATCTGCCCTCACCTGATGAAGTCAGCAATTTGGGCAAGACTCGAAACCACTTTCGTGTGCTTTTAGATTGGTTTCAGCCTTACTACCAGAAAGAGATAGAACCGGAAAAAGATGTCCATCGGAGGGGCAAAGCAACATTTCCAAACCTCTGGCTCTTATACAAACCAGGCTCCACCGTCTTTGCGGGCCAGGGCAAATCCATCAGTTTTTACAAGGTCTTGTCTTTCTCTCCCAAAGACGAAAAGCACGAACGACGTTGGGTGCTGTCTGTCTGGGGATTAGATTTCAATGGGCTAAGACTGGGCCGAAGAGCCAAGACATTTGAAATTGCCGAGTTTGAAGGCGAGAAAGCTATTAAGCAGTTGCCCGTGAAGCCAATTCGACACATGGAACAAGATGATGGGGATGAAGAGGCCCTTACCGAACGCGGAAAGTCATACTACCAAATTATTCGACAAGCTCCCGTCCATCTGCAGTACAAGGGAGCTTTGAGCGGAAATAATCTCCTGCAATACTCGGGGAAAATAATGATTGATCCTACAAATTATCCTGCGAAACCGAGGTTATCATCTAATTCCCACCTGCGCATGCTGGGGACAGCTGCACCGTCATCCCCATCATCTCTTGATAAAAGAGACATTGCCTCTGATTTTGAGGAGCCAAAAGATATGGGTGGAGGTCCTCTGTACTCCAAATTCAATGACGTGGTATTGTCGGAAGAAATACAGCCAGGAGATGAGGAAATGTATCTTCTCATGCCTAGCAAGATTCGGGGTTTTGCCCTGGGCAAAAACCAGTGGGCGGAATTTGACATCAGCGGCGTCTACGCGTTGGATCCAATGTCGGCACCATTCGGGAGTCTAGCGATAGGAGACACAGAATTACATCTAATTCGGGCTTTGGGTCTCACCGACTTCACCCTGGATAGAGATGATACTTTTCGGAATGACTTTGTTCAAGGAAAAGGCTTGAATCAGGTCATTCTTCTGCATGGGCCTCCCGGGGTGGGCAAGACGTTGACCGTGGAATGCCTGGCCGAGGAGCTAGGAAGACCGTTATTAAATCTTACCGTTGCCGACATTGGAACAAAAGAATCGGAGATGGAACATCGACTCGCAGGTTGGCTTGACCTCGCCCAGCGCTGGAACGCGATCGTGCTCATTGACGAAGCCGATATATATCTCGCAAGAAGGGAACGAAACGAGCTACAACGTAGTGCGTTGGTAACAGCCTTCCTACGCACTCTGGAATATTTCATAGGCTTGATGTTTCTCACCACCAATCAACCAGGATTTATCGACGATGCGTTCAACTCCCGGTTTCATTTGATAATTGAGTATCCGCGATTGAACGAGGAGCAAAGGACTACCATTTGGCAAAGCTTCCTACATAAACTACACCGCGATCAGGGACAGCACAACCAACCAACCAAGATCCGGATCAACGTGCTCGGTGATGTTCAGAACTACTTGACTACGAACACAGATGTCAAGGCGCTGGAGCTCAATGGACGGGATATCCGCAACGCGTTCCATGCGGCAATTCAAATAGCCATCCACAGAACAGATGAGGAGAACCGGAAGCGGTACCGGAATCAAGGAATAGGGCAGCCGATGACGGATGTAGACCTCACGGTCAATGATATAAAGAAAGTGATTGATAACAAGGCCGCATATCGAGCATACCTGACCAACGTTCACGGCCAGAATGAGGAAGAGCGCGCTCTAGATTATGGAGGCCGACGAACTTGAACAACAATGGGCATCGGGGGGTTATGAGTTTACCATCATGAATTTTATGTGTTTGAATTGATTGTCTCTGCACTTGTACACTTTTAAGTGATATCTAAGTATCTATGGGGATATATCTTAGATCTCTCTGACCTCCATACAAACCTAGGTATTTCAATATTTCTGGGTGTCTACCAGTCTATAAAATGAACCTTTTGATCCCACACAAATCTATGCATCTCCATAATTCTAGGCGGCTTACTAGTTCACAATTTATGAACTTGAAGCTTTTGATCCCATACAATATGGAGTCCCCTGGATTTGTATGGACACAAGGTTTAGGGCATGGTGTATTAATAATTTACAGTACACTGTATAGAGCGGTGTAGAAGGCGGTGCTAATTCAGGCACCAAGGCACCACACCTTCCGAAAATGGAGCTATACCGCTTCGTAGATCGGGGCTTCACTATGCGCGACGCCGACATAAGGTTTCATGCATATTGTTCCTTATTATTCTTATTATTCCTTCTACTCCGTAGAGAGTTTCTCCTCGGACTGAGGCATTTTTAGGTAATTTCACACTCAACGAGCATCTGAATAGCCGCCGTTCCCTCGCTGTCAAGGCGTTAGCCCCGGTATCCACTGCCCGATTTGTTTAGACTCGGCCTGTTGATACATATACCGACTTTCTATCTTTGAGGGTCTACTTTGTATGTACTATATGTTGTGTATTGCTTCCACATATTGGGCCGTTTGAAATCGAACTGCAGCCTCGTGTCGGGTAGGATATTATGATCTTATTAATGGGGTCTCCTTGATTGTTTTCCCGATGTACCTACATGTACCTACATGTCGGAATTTGTACGGACTCCTACCAATAGCCAATTTCGATGACTAGTTAATGCATACTAACCTAGCAAAATATGATGACCGGGAACTATTATCGTTCTTGTATCTCCGGTTCTCCGGAGTATGACATCAGATAACTACAAATCGATTTCTATGTTCCATACAAAAGAAGCACACAGTACGAAGTACAGAGCACAAGTACAGTCCTGGACCCGTGAAACCCTTGCGCTGTCATCATGAAGGGGCCATGTATAGGAGTCTTCGAAACAAGGCAGCATGCGTCAAAATGCTTTGACAGCCCTGTGACGCGAGACATGGAGAATGCAAACATCGAATGACCTCACTCTATAATTGAGAGTCTTTGGCAATCCGTTTTGAGGGTTGCCGAGGTTAGGGTTCACGATGAGCCTCATTGATACATGTACTAGATTAATAGCCCCTGTATGCCAAGCTGCGTTATAATCGGTCAGAACTATCAATTAAGCTATATTAAATATCCCCTATAGTTATGTTAATCGTTTTATTCATGAAACGAACCATGACGATCCCTGGCATCCCGCATGGCATTCCATTCCCCCTGCGGCACGTCCCACTTTCCTCAAGGTAGATCGGCATGTAAAACAACGCGACTTTCTCTACGCTTTATATGGATCGCCTCGTTCCTCTAATGCCAATTTTCACAGGCTATGGAGCAACGCGACACATACTATGACTTTCTACCTCGTCACCTTCTGCTGCGCCTTCGCTGCGCTGGGATCATTCCTGTTCGGCTATGATTCCGGCGTGATCTCTTCCAGTATCGAGCAAGAGGCCTTTCTGCGCCAATTCGGGTCCCCAACTCTATCTGACACAGCCGCCGAGGTCATCATTTCGTCGTATACCGGTGAGACTCTATATCCGTCAGATCTTACCGCGATCGGGATCTAATTTTCGCGATCAGGTGGCGCAATCGTGGGCTCGGTCCTCGTCCCATATATTTCGGATTACTATGGTCGACGAATGGCTCTCCTCATCGGCGGTCTTCTTGCCGCTCTGGGTGCTGGCCTACAGGGAGGTGCGGTTAATATCGCGATGTTTATCGCTGGTCGATCTATCGCGGGTCTGGCAATTGGGCAGATGTCTGCTACTATTCCCGTTTATTGTGTAAGTCGAATACACACGGACCTGCTGCTAAGCTTTATCTAACGTGAGCCCAGAGCGAGGTCGCCCCGCCACAGATTCGGGGGATGTTGGCTAGTATGCAACAATGGATGATTGGCTTGGGGTTCGTGGTTGCTGTGAGTATAATCCATTGGATTTTGCCATAATACAACTGACAGGTTTCAAGCAATGGGTGGGATACGGGTGTTCCCTTCGAGGTGGCGCCTTTTCCTGGCGTTTTCCACTCTCCTTCCAAGCCGCGCCAGCAATAATTCTCACCTGTGGCAGCTGTTTCCTTCCCGAATCGCCAAGATGGCTCATCGAAAAGGGCAGAGAGGGAGAAGGCCGCTCAGTCCTCGCCCGACTCCATCTCAACCAAAACGCAACCAACAACCCGCTACTCGAACACGAGCTCTTCCAAATCCAAGAGAGCCTAGCATCCGAGAAGCAATTCGCCGTACGATCCTGGCGCCAACTCCTTCTCTCCCCGCGCTGGCGACACAGGATCATCCTAGCCTGCGGCTTACAAGTATTCACCCAGTGCTCCGGCACAAACGTAATCTCAAACTACGGCCCACGACTCTTCAAAACGCTCGGCCTTACAACATTATCCTCCATAATGATAATGGGACTCTGGGGCGCGCTAGCGCTGTTTTGGAACACGGTCTTCATGCTCTTCATCGACAAAATCGGGCGTCGGAAACTGCTCATCCCATCACTACTTGGCATGGGAGCATCCCTGTGCATCGAAGCCACGCTCGCGCGGTACATCGATTTCAACGACCCCAGCGCCAACCCACATGCTCTTCGAGCTGCCATCGCCATGTTCTTCGTCTTCTCGTTCTTCTTCACTGCTATCGGCATGATCTCCTGGATCTACCAGTGTGAGATCTTCCCCACGCCCATCCGAGCGCGCGGCTCGTCCATGGCGACTGCCACGAACTGGAGTGTTAGTCTTATCTTCACGCAGTGCTCGCCTATCGCACTGACGAGCATGGGGACCAATTATATTTATTGTTTTGTTGCGTTCAATTGGGCGGCGATGGTCGCTGTTTGGGCGTTTTATCCTGAGACTGCGGGTCGTTCTCTTGAGGGGGTTGAGGAGGCTTTCACAGCACAGTTTGCTGATGAGCAGTCGGTGCGCTCTTTTGTTGTTGAAGATACTCCGGTGGCTATTACGCCGCGATCGCAGATTCGGCATAAGGGGATGCATCCCTTGTCGATGCATCCTACTTATGACACTGTCAGTATCGGGAGCAGTCGCAGTGGGTCTGATATTGAGATCGGAACCAAGGAGGCTTAGATTGTAATTGTACGATATAGAATTTATGAAGAGACGAAATGAAGTCAAAGAAGCAACCATTGATGAAGAAATATAAAAAGGTATTATATCATCCGCGCCAAAGTTTAATGGGTAATAGGCTTTGTGTAGATGGATGCTTAGTACATCTGCCTACGCAAACTCAGTTTCTGCTTCTGCAAAATACGTCAAATATCTTGGATGTCACGGTATCGTGCTGATTGTTGATATACGTAGTGGTATTGCTGTTTTTTCCAAGTCGAATGATCGGACTCGTCTTGCTGAGAACTTGGATGTGCTGGGCTTTGATATGACGCAAGTAGATTGAGGCTGTTTCGGCTTTGGATAGGGGTCTACGGTTTAATGATCCTGGGGTTTACTTGCCTAACTACCCTCTTCGGAGTTTTGCTTGAATGGGATGAGAATGTGATAGAAGATGGATTAGCATAGTGTTTCATCGGGGCCACCTGCTGCTTTGAACGCGGAAGTTGATGATACTATGTCCCGGTGGCGGTTTCTTGTGGAATGAGAGCATATGGGTTTGAGTGCATGGGCAAAGCGCGTGTGGAAATCCAGTATTCAATACTCTATACAATATATCCCTTCTACCTCTATGTGGTCGTCTATTTTTGTGTGAATCAAATCAAAACCCCTAGATCACAACTAGCAACAGATAATTAACAGCGAGTCATACAAAACTCATAAAACATTTGGCAAATTGCCGATATCGCTTAAATAGGCTCATCACGAGGCTCAACAAGGATCTCATTGACAGAGACATGCTCAGGTTGAGTCAGGGCGTAAACAATGGAGTTGGCAACATCGGAAGGATCGAGGATCTTCGCTCCGGTTGGCTCTCCGAATTTCTTGACGGCTTCAGCATCCGTCGACATGCCCAGCAGGTCTGTGGACGTGTTTCCGGGCTGGATACTCGTCACGCGCAAGCCAGCGCCTGCGGTCTCGAGGCGGAGGGCTTGGAGGGTGGCCTCGACGAAGAACTTGCTGGCCGAGTACACACCGAGACCAGGGAAGACCTTACGTCCAGCATCGGAGGAGATGGCGACGACATGGCCGCGGCCGCGCGAGAGCATACCAGGAACTGTCGAAGAGAGAGAGTGCAAGAGACCCTTGCAGTTGACGTCGACTGTGCGCTCCCACTCGTCCATCTGGGTGTTTGCCATCATGGTGAAGTACATAACACCAGCGCAAGCAACCAAGATGTCGACTGGACCGAGCTCCTCGCTTGCTGCTTGGACGAGAGCATCCACTTGAGTCTTGCTTGTGACGTCGGTTGATCGGAGGATACACTTGACGCCGTGAGCTTCGACCTTGCGCTTGGTGCTCTGGAGAGCATCCAGGCGTCGAGCGCCAAGGGCTACAGCACAGCCCTGCTTGGCTAGGGCGGCTGCTACCGCCGCACCGATGCCCGAAGAAGCACCAGTCACCACAGCGACTTGGCCGCTGAGTGGCCCCTTCGCAACCTCTGTGGGTCGGTTGAGGGCATGCTGACGAGATGGGGCCCGGGGTAGCCATCCTCGAGCAAACCAATGCCGAGTGTAAGTCTCCAGCAACAGGCCATCCACCTTGGGACGCTCGATAACGGCCCGGAAAGGCCTGGTCAAAGCGTTATCAAGGACCACGATGTCTCGGAGGAACTCGACAGTCGGCATGCCGCTGCGAAGAATGTCGACGGTAAACGAACCATCGCCACCCTTGGCTGAGCCTCTCTTCTCGAACCACAGGGCTACCCACTCATCCCATGGGAGAGGTTGTGTCTCATAACCAAGCTCTTTGAGGTCCTCAAAGACCGATCGAGTATTGACCGGCGTAGGATCTCCGAGATGGAACACCGTTTGGTCTGTCTGAGTCTGAGTGGCCAGATGGACAATAGATTTGCTGACAAAGTTCACAGGGGTCATCTCGGCACGCCATCCTTCCACGTCTGGGGCGTATCCAAGCTGGATGGATTCCACGATCAATGCAGTGAGCAAATCCCACGCATTGGCGGAGCCTGTGACACTGTGACCACTGATGGTACCACACCGGTGAATCTTGACTGGCAATCCACGCTCACCAGCCTTGAGAACAAGCTGCTCTGCAACCCACTTTGTCTGACCATAGCCATCGAGCAGCTTTTTGGGGACATCTTCCACGTCCAGAGTGGTAGTTTCGGGCCAGCCATTCTCACCGGATGGTGGCAAGACGCCATTGGTAGAGACATACTGCACGGTCGCGCCACCCTTGGCGGCCAGACGAAGAATCTCTCTGGTTCCACCTACGTTTGCTCCCCGAAGTGCAGCGTAGGGGTAAACAAGGTTGACGGTGGCCGCAGCATGAACAATCACTTGGACACGAGCGGCGATGTTCTCAAATTCTTCCGGACCCAGACCCAGTCGAGGCCGAGACAGGTTACCTGGTAGAATTTCGAGACGCTCCAGAATAGAATCGCGCCAGAGTCCCATGTCCAGGAGGTTCCTGCGGATTCGAGCCACACCTCCGGCTTGATCATCCTGTTCGGGGTCACTGAAACGCACAAGACAGATAATTTTGGCCGAGGTGTTCTCAATCAGATCATTGAGCAGGAAAGCGCCCAGGAAACCAGTCACACCAGTCAAAAGGACCGTGTCAGCCGAGGCAATTGAAGTGATCGCAGTATTTGTGGGCTGAATATCCTCGTCCAGTGTGGCATCGGAAAGCAGAACCGCGGGCAGATTTGCTTGTACTTCTTCGGTGTGGCCATCTCTGACAGCACGCACAGTCTCCAAGTGGCCGGAAAGAGTTGTGTTCTCTGCAAGACGAGGAATAGGAACACGGAAGCCGAAACGTCTGGAAAGCTTGGATGACAGGTCCGCTAGAGACAAAGAATGTCCGCCCAGGTCGAAGAAATTATCTTCGGCCTTGATCAGGCTCTTTGAGACTTTCAGAACAGCCTCCCAGATTGCTGCAATGTCACTGAGACCAATCGGGTCCTTCCCACCGCTTTGCTCACTGCCGTTAGGGCTGGAGCTACGAGGTGAAGGAAGGTTCTTCATATCGACTTTGCCGGAGACCTCATTAGTAGGCAACTGATCCAGTGCAACCCATAGGGCTGGGATCATGTATTGCGCGAGACGGTTCTCAAGGACACGACGCGCGCTGGGGCTGTGGCCGGACTCGTTGATCACGACTGAAGGGCGATCAGAGGCAGCCTCCTTGTCGGGGACAACATATGCGACCAGTTGGCGTTCCAGTCCATCGCCGTACGCAGTGACCACGCACTGACTGACAGCCAAGTACTGGCAGATGTCACTTTCGACCTTTGCCGGCACAACGGAATATCCGCGCAGCTTAATCATTGCGCCGACACGACCAGTGATTTCAAGGAACCCAGAAGGCAGCTTGCGGGCCAGATCGCCCGTTCTGTACATACGAGCACCGGGTGTCGAATCAAAGGTGTCCGGAGCGAAAGCCTTGGCGGTGGTCTCGGGGAGGTTAATGTATTCCCGCGCCAACAGAGGACCTCCGATAAAGAGTTCTCCCGATGTTCCTTCCTCTACCTCCTGTCCATCCTCGTTTAGAACGTAGGTATGTGAAGGAACAATCGATGGGCCGACCGGGCAGTAAATAGAGTCGCCATCAACCATATCACGAATATCTCCGCAGGCAATCTCATGCGTTTCACACGCACTGTAGCAGTTGAGCAAGCGGGCATTGGGAAGAATTTTAATGGCCTTGCGGGCAAGATCGGTTGTCACCACCTCACCGTTCAGCCAAATGATGCGCAGATCAGGCACACGAGTACCGAATCTGGGATAGCGTGAAAGAACGGTAGCCAATAGAGTGGGTGTCATGAGTGTTTCGGTGACCTTCTTAGCCGAGAGCAGATCAACCAGAGCTGCGGGGTCATAGCTCGTTTCGTCGGGCACAATAACCACCGTAGCTCCACGCAGTAGCGGCCGCAACATCTCCCAGATGAAGAAGACATTACATGCCACCCGATCCCCTGGTTGTACATCCTGCACTGCAAATCTCAAATCGTATGATAGTACCGGGGCGCGGTGTGGATTGGCGATTCCCTTTGGTTTTCCTGTTGTTCCTGACGAATAAGATACAAACGCCAAGCGGTCCAAATCATCATCTGCCGGCAACGGAGAAGGTTCCTTGGCGTGTCCATTGATCTCGGCCACGGGCGCATCCAAGGCAATTAGCGGCACCGGCGCTTTGATTTTATCGGCTTCGGACTTGTGGGTGATAATGACGGCGGGACTAGCGTCTTCGATGACATCCGCCAAGAGGTCCGCGGGGTAAGCCAATTCGAGAACAAGGAAGGCACCACCCGCACGGAGCGCTGCTAAACAAGCAATCACGTAATGTGCGCTGCGAGGAAGGAGTACACCCACGAGGGTGTCACGGCTCACTCCATAGGTTCGTAGGCGACTGGCAAGAGCCTCAACTTCTTGATCCAGCTGGGTATATGTGTATGTCGTGGTCTCATCTTCCAGGGCGATGGCATCTGGGGTTGCCTGCACCTGTCGCTTAAAGAGTGTGGGCAAATCCTTGGTGATGTCGAGGATAGCCATTTCGAATCACGCTATAGTCAAACGCCAAAGTTCACTAAATAAGGGGATGTGAGTGTAAAGTTGTGATCATTGGAATCTGTACAATGGAGAAAAAGGCAGAAAACAAGAAATTTTGTTGAGATTCTAAGAGCTTCGAGAGATGGAACCATTAACCTTTCCTGGGACACCGTCGCGTGGGGTTATCTCCGGGGCTTATCGCGCCTCCAGATTTTCTCCAACATTCCAAGTTCACGAGGTATTATTTCAATGTTCTATTACATGTTATATTAAAATATCATGTTCATTATGGTTCAATCTTCTCTCTATACTCTGTACTCATTCATCTTAGATCATACTTTACCCTCAACAATAATAAATCACATGTAATTTTGGCCCCCACTTAAAGATTTGCATGTGAAAGTCCCCTTTCCCAACACTTTGGGTCCCCCTGAGAGCGTCATAGCTTACAAGGTTTGCAATGTGGCAACTTACTAGCCCTTTAAAATATTTTTTTAATAACGATGCCCCCTAAAGAATTGCCGTGGCGCCGATCTGGGCGCCGATATAGGTGCGAACTGGGCTGAAATCCAGGCACCAAAACGCACGGACCACTTTAAGCATCCCTCCAGGGCTGTTCTTTTCTACCTTTTTTTGAATGTACTAACAGTATTGTCCTGGACAGGCAGTGGTGTAAGTGACAAATCCCTCAAAATATCTTACAATAAGGCTTCATCTTCAGGCACAAACTAAGAATCTTGGTACGATCGGCGTTGTCTGTCGCATACTTATGGAGCTCTCGACAAAACCCATCAACAGAACCGTTAACTAAAAAGATCATCCAGAACACCCATCTACATTTGCAAATATAGTTCACATTGTCGCCAAAAAAAAATAAAGTCTGATACAATGTATCAAACCACGTGCCCACATGCCTACCTAGGAATAGTGCCACGGCACGGAACTTCCCGAGATCTTACCTGGGATCCTGCGATATTCCAAGGTTCGTACATAAGCGATGGTTTTTCCCCTATAGGTTATCCATAGATATGTTGAACGGATACACAATAAAAGCTTGAAATATTAATGCGATATATAAATATTAACTGAATCCTGATGTTACATCATCTATGGAGCAATTGACGACTATAAAGCTGCAAGTGTACCTTTCACGTGTCCACAATATCCATTGGAGATTTGCACATCGCTCGGGTCATCGTGAACATAAGCCGTGCCATAATTAGAGCCAGCTGAGCACGTGCTTCCTGTAGTCACATAGCAGTAGGACAAAGGCCCGTAATAGTAGGAGAAAGCGCAAGTGGGATCTGTTATGCAGGTGACACAGCAATGGTATGCAGAGTCGGTGTTACCGACCCCAAGATTCTGGCCAGGGACATGGCTGACCTCGAGTGCATAGATGTATTTGCCTGCGAACGGGCCGTAGTCTGAAGAGAGAGGACTGCCAGCGATGTTGTTGGTGGCACAGGCAGCGTAGAAAGATGTGGTGGTTGTGCCCGCTAGAACAGTGGTAGTGGAAGTGACTGTGGTTGTTTCAGCAGGAGTAGATGTTGTCTCGGTGATGGTTGAGGTGGCGCTGAAGCTCAGTGTAGTGGAGACATCTGAGGGAACAATCACTGAGCTGCTGGTGATGGTGTTGATGATGGTCACTCTGGTGGTAGGAGTAGCGGCGGTGGAGGTAACGGGTGATCCAATGATAGTGGAGACAGTTGTGGTCTTGATGATCTTCTTCTCATGGCACACGACTGCTTGAGGATACTTCCAATCATCCACCCAGGGAGAGCAATCTTCATTCTCTTCCAATGAGCGCTTGTAAGTAACAGAAGGAGGTAGAGTGTCTACAATCGGAGTGAAGCCTGCAGAGGTGGCAATTGTTGAGGTGCTAGTCGAGGTACTCGAGAAGACTTCGGCGACGGTTATGGTGACAGGAGCAGGGGTTAGAGTCAATGTCGCAGTGTCAAACTCAGTTGAAGTTGTTGAGAAGGTATCGGTGATTGCATCAGCCGTGGAGGTGATGATAGTGGTTTCATAGTCCGTCACTATCTCGGTCGACACAGCAGGGGTGACCGTAACGGTTTCCAGAATTGTTGAGAGGACAACGACGGGGGTACGGTCATGGATCGTTCGAGTGATGGTTGTGGTAGGCACAACCTTCACCGAGCTAGTTCCTAGCTCTGTTCGGCAATTTGCTGTGGCCACAGGAGCTTGACTACTGGCTGGTGGAGAGCTGGCTGCAGGAGTGTTGGCTGACACCTGGCCGAGTAGAAGGCCTGCCGCGAGGGCAAAGCGACGAATGGACATGTTTATTTTTCAAAAGATGTTATTTAAATGACTCGGAGAATTAAGTTAATTGGAACATGCTCGCACTAAATACTTCCCCTTTTCTGTTGGGTAGGAGTCTGGACCGGCTATTTTCACCACCACGATGTACAAATCCAAAACAAGTCAAAAACAAGCGAATGGAGGCGTTAATGGCGTCAATAGTTTAACTCAAATTCAGGAGAAAAACAAGGAACCGGAGGTTTTCGCCTACGTTAACTTAAGTGCTGGCTTTGTTGTTGTCGGTGTCCCCGTGTTGGACGAGTATGGAAACCTTAAGCGACAATGTATATACGAGGACATTTCCTCTTCATAGCTTCATTGTGGACTTTGGATCTTTACACTCTTTTTGCTTTCCCAGTCCAACTGTCAGTCATTCATTTTTGTTTGTTGGATCAGTCACTCTTTTCCGCTGCTTTCTAATCATACTGTCAATCGTTCAATCCTTTCAATTACAGTCAAAATGGGTTCCTTTCTTGTTCGAGGGTGGATTTTGGCCGCATTATTTGTGCAAACCAGTCTCGCCACGACAATTCTTGCTGAGCCTACTGTGACTCCCACTCCTACTGCTGTGGGGACACACCATAACCAGCATCAGCATCACCACCACAATCACCACCATTGGTCTCATATCCCTAGGCCTATGCCTAGTCGCAAGCCTTGTCCTGTTCCTTCTTCATCAGCAGTTCTCGCTTCCAGCGTGATCCCCACTCCAACTTCGGCCCCTGTTTCTACTCCTTTTACGAAACCATCTGTTGTTGTGTCTGCAACAGACTCTCTTTCAACTGGACTCGGATCATCTTCTTCACTAGTCAGCATCTCGGGGTCTGCCTCTGATAGTAGCACTACAACTGTCGCTTCTATCCCTACATCGACCTCAACTGGAGCACTTCAGTCGAGTGTGGCTTCTGGGTCCTCTACATTGGAGTCGACCACATCAACGGTTTTTTCTACCCGCACCGCTACCATCACCGCGTGCCCTACTACTGTCCCTAACTGCCCTGTCAGTTCAAAGACAACATTTGTGACTACAGAGACAATTCTGGTATCCACTACAATCTGCCCTGTCACTGAAACTGCCGGTCCTACCCAGACAGCACCTGCTTCTCTATCGACTGGAGGTTCTGGTGGCTCAGACTTCACAACTTCCACCATCTATACTACTCGCACTGCCACCATCACCGCATGCCCTTCTTCAGTGACCAATTGTCCCCTGAAATCAAAGACCACACACTTGGTCACTGAAACCCTGGTTGTCTCCACCACAGTTTGTCCCGTGGCAGATGCTACTGTTACCGGCGCCGTGCCTACTAAGCACACTACATCTCCATCTGTCACTGAACCAATTGGAGGTGGCGAGGCTTCCACGCTGACGACATCTATTATCTTCACGACTATCACGTCCACCGTCCTTGCCTGCCCTGAATCTGTGACCGATTGTCCTCTGAGATCAAAGACCTCTTACGCAACCACCGAGACATTCCCTGTCGCAACTACTATCTACCCAGTCGTTGCAAACCCTCAGGCTACCGATGTTATCCCCGGATATCAATCTGGCCCAGTTCACACAACGACCATCATCGTTGAATCTTGCTCCGACGATGATACCTGTACTGGGTACACCAACACTATCGTGATGACCCAGACCAACGCTGCGGAGCCCACCGCGGCTCCCTCTCTGTATACCCCACACCGGGGCTCTGGTGCTGTCTCTGCCTCCTCGACTCCTTCGTGGCTCCACAGCAGCCGCCCTAGTGAAATAGCCACGGCTGCTGTTATTACTCCGACAAGTGCAGTAAGTCCGGTGTACACCGGAGCTGCATCTCTAGGTACTCAATCGTCGTTGATGCAGGTTGTGGGTACTATGATGGTGATTCTGCTGGCGATCTATATCTAGAGACTTGTTGGGAAGATTAGATGTAAAGTTTGTTTGTTTTGGTATTTTGTCTTCACTTTAATATTTTGAATAATTTTGGTTAATTTTGAATCAAGAGGTTCTCACATTCATGACGTGAGTTTAAAGATACAGAACAGACTCGGGCTGGTCGGGGCCATAAGTCTAACTAGGTGACAAATGAGAAGTCGATGGGTGGTGGTAGCGATGCTGGTACTATTGGTGATACTATGAGAGATATCATGGAGTGAATAGTGCTACATGATCATACAAAGATACGAAATTATGGAGAATGCATATAATATAGCACAGTATTTTGACAATTGTCCCAAATTCATCAATAATTCACAATATGTATAAGTAACAGCGAGGGTATATACACGTAACCCCCAAAAAGGTGGTACAAGAGAGTAAAAAAATATACATATGGAAACATAAAAACATAAAAACAAATACAGTCATCTGGCCCAGGCCAGTGGTATACATCACTCAGTAAATTAGCGCATAAGATAGGTAGTCGGCTGATCAAGGATCTCCCGACGAAGATCCGCCTCCCAGAGACCCACCGACGGCTCCTGTACCTGGAGGGTCAAACATGAGAACAAAAACTCGTTGACGCGGTACCATGACAAAGCACTCAACCGACTAGCAATCTTCAGCATACGACCCGTAAACCACGGGCGCGCAGAGGGCGAAGTAGCCGTTGGAAAGTACTGAGAGAAGTCTGGGAGTTCCTCTACCGGGCCAGCGGCAGCAAAGCCGTCGGCACTGGTGGACCAGCCATCAGGAGTGCCGTCTGTGCAACCGAGGAGGGTTTGGAGCATGGCTTTGACGGAGCCATTCATCCCGACTTCGCTGTCGACCAGGGAATTCTCGAGTGTGTCGAGGAAGATTGCTGCGCGCGCTGGGGTGTTACGGTAATCCCACATTGCGGCATTGAGCGTCATCAACGCAGTTAAGCGGGCGACAGTTTGTTTTCGGTCGTCTGGGGTGGGGAATCGGGCGCCTGGGGGTGCGGCGAGAATTTGGCTCAGGATGGATGTTTCTTGAACTGCGGTGTGGCGGGTAATGTATGATGATTGGGGGTTGTCGCGTTGGTATAGGGCGAGTTGTTCACAGCGTCGGAGGAAGTCGAGGAATTCTTCGCATTGGAATTTGGTCTCGTCTACTGAGATTGGTTGTAGGTTTGGTGGGAGCATTGTTCGAGGTTCGGGGCTGGGCGAGACTTCTGAGAAAGCCGAGGAAGCGGAATAGGTGGAATATGGCGGAGAGGGCATTGAATGGGGAACGGAGGTGGGGTGGGGTAGTAACGCTAAAGACTCAGATGAGACTGGGGCATGTTGGTCGTATTCATAGAAGAAGTTAGGCCCGTGGGCCTCATATCCTGGTAAGATGTAGTTCTGCCAGTTGATCATCATACCGATGCGAGTGTTTGCGAATGCAGCAGGACCACCACGAGCCCGTATCATCTCGCGCGCAGCTCGCATGTGAACGGAGCTCATTTCCTTGTAGCCTGGTCGGGGATCGCATTCCTCCAAGGCTGCGGAACTCAGACAGGAAATGATTGCAGCATCGGAGATGTCATTGGGGATGTCGGAGCGGTGCTCCCGGAGCATGGAGGCATCACGATCTCTGCGAAGAAGAGTATTTTGAGTTTCCCCTTTATTATGGAATATTAGTTGCATGTACGAGAATGGTGTTTTTGGGATGGGATAGTACCTTTCATTGTCTCAGGCACAAAGGCCGATGTATAAACGTTTGCTATGGGTGACCGGTAAGGGGTTCCATAGGAGCAGGCCGGCACATCGTTCACAGAGGGGTCAAATACCCTGTGTCCATCTCGACCCAGCTCTATAGGAAGAGCGTTGAATGGGTCGGTTTGCACATCACTCACCATGGTAGTTGGTGATGGCATGTACTGGTATGGCGCCGCGGAGGGCGATGACCATGAGATATTGTTAAAATATAGCTCAGGGGTCGGGGAACTCTGTGAATGTACATCGACAAAGCCATCCAGTGGAAGAGGAAGATCTTGAGATTGGGCAGAAGATGGCCGGAAAGGGGCAAACGAGGGCATATCATCGGATGCAATCAATGAAGGATCCGACGAGATAGGATCCGAAGCAAACATATCGCGGTTGACCTGGACAATGAGGTCTTCTTTGTATGTAACTTGGTTCCTCGTTGATCTCCTTGCTCGAGGTTGGCCGTTATTGTAGTCACCGTCTGGTTTCACTTTCTTCTCTGATTTCCGAACCGCAGCCCGAGTCTTCTTGGGTCTCCCACGTTTTGCTCGCGGTTGTTCCTCTTCACTTTCACTTTGGCGAGCGCCGCCTTTTTTCTGGCGCATATATTCTTGCATAACATGACGCTTCACTTGGGTTAAGTTGGATCGACTATTGTTCGAAGAGTCGATGAATTGCCACCGGACGGTGGATGCGTCCGGCGCATGGCTGGGGTTATCAAGGGAGGATGACATGGTTGCCTGTGTGAGGACAGGAGGAATATATATGTGTTGTCAAAACACAGGAGCCGTTCGTCTCCTTGTGGGGTAAAGGAAGGACAGTATGGAGAAAGTCTGGATATAATCGACGGGGCGAGTCCAAACCGAGTCGAAGGTCCGTTCTTAAAAGAAAAAAGAATCCAATAATAGAACACCCAAGTAACAACGGGGCACTCTCTTCAAACCATGATCTAACGTAAAAAGGAGTATAGTAACTTTTTAATTCAGATAACCAGGGACAGCAGATTAGTTGGGATACTTCTCCACTCGCCCATCGTCTTTTGACGAACTAGACTAGACTGGAATAGCGGCCTTCCAGGATTCTGGTCGACACGTGTGGAGATCAACAGTGCAGCGAGTCAGAGTCAGGATAACTGCGTAGGTGGGATATGCACCTCTTGATAGCTTGGGGGCCAAATGCGCCGGCGTATAGTGGAACTGTGGCTCCAACTTGGGCTTCAGGGTCGATAAGATCATCCTACAGGGGCCATAGACAAAATCAACTGTTTCCTCCATATTAAGCTAGTCTTGATCTATCAAGCCCATATTTTAGAGCAAGTAGATAGGCTCCACCGTCGTCGAATGCGTCGAATCATCAATTCTATGTGCCCGGGTAGACACCCGGCTCTCTACCCGGTCTGGCAATCTGCAAGTTTGCCCTGAGGTTGCCCGTGAGGTTGCAAATTGAAAAAGGGATCGACATATTCCTGGTGAATTGCTATGGCTGTTTCATGCAATCTTTCATGTATTCAACATTGAAGCGGACCCGCGGAACCAGGTATGGATAGAACCGCACGTGTCAAGACCCTCCCCATAGGGTCTCGGGGGAGCTCCGTCCGTTAGTGTCTTGGCAAGTAGAAGCATTGCATGACTTCTCAGGTGTTTGTGATTTGTTGCAGGAAAATCTGCAAGGGGTAATGTACATGGATAGGTAGGTTGAAATCATTTAAATTTTGTTTTTGTGGGGGCTGAAAGGGAGATCTCTGCAGGGGGGAACTTCGGGAAGTTTCAAGTTCAACGGTGAGCTATCTCTGTGCTATTATTATCTAAGTTGATCATCTCGTCTATATTGTATATGTCGCTTGATTGCGCTAAACTTGATGATATTTAGACCATTTTAATGAAGATTAAACACACAACAAATGCTTCTTATATATAAATACACAAGTTTGAAGTGGCGTATAAACGGCTAGAAGTACAGGGTACAGGCTTCAGATCCCAAACCCTAAGCTCTCAATATCACTGACTCAAGTTTTGATTTAAACTATGAGACTATCCCCAATTCTCCGCCCCCACCCTGCCTTTTTACGCTTCCGACTTGCCCTCTTGGGGTCCTTTTTAGTCGATCACCGGCAAATATTCGTCATATTCCGGGTTATCCGTTAAGAGAAAGAAAAAAAAAAAAGAAATTACCATTCGCTCTCTGCCCTACCAATCCAGGTTCATGAAAAACCAATCTACAAAGCGTTCCTGGGTTACCGTAGCCCCCACCCATGAGGTACATCCTCTAGGCTGTTAGTGTGCTCTAGTGGGCGCGTTGTGGCTTCAAAAATACTGTACTGGTCAAGACAGGCTCTACCTAGGCGAATCTGCCTGAGCCACCATTCCGTAAGAGTTTCAGCGTAAGATAGAACTTCACCGGTGTTTCCGGGGCTGCCTTTAACCGGTAACGAAAGGCAATAGAACCCTAGACTATGCAGGGCACAATCACCAATGATGACATTCCCAATCTGGATCTTGCAAAGGACTAGGTTCATAATCTCCTCGTCACTTTGCCGGTCACACGACATACTCTCGGGCATATGCGCTGTGACCCAGCAGAAGTCCGGTAGGGTGTCGTGAGGATCTGCAATTCGGCCCCTGCCGTTCATGAATACACTCGCTTGGAGTCTAGAAGCGAATGCCATTTTGCAAGTTAGAGAAATCCGTTTTGATTTCTCTCTTTTTTTTTTTTTTTTTTTTTGCTTTGGCTGATTGGCGGTGTAAAAATGCTCTCTGTGGATTTGGAGAGGAACGTGAGGGATTTGAGACCTTCTATACGTTAGGAATATCAAGACGGTTTACAATGGCTTTTTTTCTAGTCTTTGACAAAACTCCACAGTAAAGTCTTCTAGAGCTTTGTGAATAGAGTCTATACAGCTCATTTCTCTTGATTTGTCGATGACTTTGCTTGTTTCTTTGTTATTCTACAATGAACATGACATAGTTCTTAGGGGGTCTAAGCTCTTTCGTTCCATTCCTTTCACCCCATCTATGCAGGTGATTCAAGTTTCATTACCCACAGTACTATATACTAGTGTAGATTCATACATCGGTTATGGATTTTTATCTCTCGCCCGTGCATGGTTGCCACTAACGTCCCACAATATGATATCCACAGTGTCAATTGCAATTTTAATGTCTTAAAGATCACAACTAAGAGCATGTGTGCAAATTGAATAAAGCGGGAAGTGACTATCTTCCGGTTGAAGATATGTAGCAAGATGGACCCGCCCCCCTGATGATCGTCAAGGATTCCTGGATATCTTTAATGCCATGCAGTTTGATCTACCCATAAAGCATGGAAGGTTGACCCATTCACTCTGAAACTTGGATAGTCTAACGGTTTCGAAATAGAAAAGGACAATTGAAACAAGGTTGCATTACATGAGAATTGATGCATATACCATTTTGGGTCATGATCGCCTTGGTGGAGATATGAATGTGGGGAGTTATGCCCTGCAAACGGTAGTGGAACTACTAAAACGCCCAGAGTATAACAAGCCACTATCTGCAGGTCGGCTAGGTCGATTTTTCATCCCGCTGTATATTGGTCAAAATAGCCGGTCGAATGTTCTCTATATGGGGGCCAAAACAGCTAGGTGTCAGGCAAACTAGCGTAGGAGATCGATGCGCAAGCAAGGACAAGGTATCCTAGCGAGAGGAAAGGGGAAAAAAAGCAGCCCCCACGCCGAATATATTGGAGAACCTTTTGAGAGTATTAGAGGTAGGTCAAAGCTCCACCTACAGAGTGCAAAGACTGGGGTAAAGAGAAAGGAGATTCGGAGCCGAGGTTTTTAGAGCAATAGCCCTCTTAGGTACATTATAAATGTACATTGTATTTAGATTAGGACATTTTGAACAAGCTCAATTTAATTGAATCTAAGCAAACGGGATAAACGTGAGCAATATGTACGGCGTACTCCGTCCTGTGGTGCCCTGGTGGGGGAAGTGGCTTTTGGCTTTCCGTCTCCAACGTCCCCCCCCCTTTAGGGCTCGCGTCTGTTATCCGTTAAATCCAATTTGGATGTAAATAATATTCCTCTATTTTAGACATTTCTGGTAAAATGAAGTGTAAGATGCTTAGCATCTAGAATTGGGAATCTACAGGTAGAGACTGGGTTGTTCTGAGTTCTAATTTAGCTATACCTACATATATACGGAGTAAGTACCTATGTCTATTGGGATAGTGGTTCGCACGTCAGTTAGCTGCAGGTCCTAGTGCCCCAGGTACCTGCGCTTCACAGGGGGTCCGTTTAGCACGAGCACATTCCCAATCGCCAATGGAGCTACGGTCTACCACAGACGCGGCATCTTCCGCAGAAAAGAAGATCAATTACTTCTTTAGTCTCACCTGCCTAGAGCAGCAAGCTCCCATAGCTTTTGAGACCCTCTTTCCCATGTATAGGATAAGTTTCGCTTTAATCATTGGCCCGGTCCTGCAGCGCAATATAAACTACTGTGTACATATGCTACCGGCTGATGATTTGGCTCCTGTACCTGACATCCGGGAGCTGTCCGGTTCTATTTTTACTTGAAACGTCTCGCCACATGGTGGCAGATGCTACGGACTATCCCGCCATTCAGGGATCTTCGATTGTTGATCGTTCAAATCCTGTCACAGGATGAAACCCGATCTGGAATGAACGGCTAGTCCGTTACAAATGTCTAGACCATCATGGAGGTCAGTTGCGATGTTATGTGATAAGGAGGCAGTTATCATTCTTGTCAATGGGTTTCTATTTGTCACATAGATGTGTATTATGCCTCACTCGCCACCACCCAGGCCTGCTTGTTGGGGTATATCCCCTGAAACACTGGGAAGTGGATCATTTATATATAGATTTATCCCATTCCTCGCCCGTCAACCTGATTGCTGGAGTATATCATCTGAAACACTTAGAAGTCGATCAATTATACCTTGCTTCCTTCTAGTCTTGGCAGGCATGTGCCAACATTGGTCTCTAGAATGAGACCATATTGAAGCGAGCCTGATGAGAAGCCTGTCATACACTTGTTCTAGGCACAAAGAAGGCAATTGGAGATGACCTAGACACATTCCCCGTCGAGATATCTCGATTTTTTGTTATCTGGACCCGATGATATTATTATCATCTGCTGAATACTTGCCTTTGGCTGGACTTCCACTGTCGCATGTCTCCGACTTTATATGTGTGGGCATCTACATAGCGATGGTGGGAGCGTATTGCTACCCTACTCACCCTTCAATGTGCTGCAGGGCTATGTATGCAGCTAAATATCGGCATAAGTATATCTTTAAGTCTCCGACTTACTACATACACCCTTTCAAAATCCAGCTACAAGTTTCTAATTGAGCAAATCTACAAAACAGACAATACATTTTGGTTGGACAAACCCCATCGTGCACCATCATCCATGCAAGCCTCTAACAACATTGTCCGCTGTACCTTGACAATCATTGTGTCTTTCCATCAAAAGATGATGAGACCAATTCGAGTTGGCTGCGAATTTACCATTATGGGCGGTGGTGGTACAGGATGATATAAGTGAAGGTCATCGAGCGTGACTACGCGAGAGCTATCTCTAGCCGAATGGATGCCTATCTATTCGTGTGCAAGCTTTACAGGGGTGATGAAATGGAAGTGAAAGTCAAGGCACAGCTATCAGGGAGAGAGGTCTACATTGGCGCCGAGATGCATGGTGAATGTGAGATTATTGATTGAAGAGTTGAGAACGGTCAGTTCTAGACTATGAAGCTTGACATTCCCCACAAATATGAAACCATACATCTGTGATTCCTAATTTATTTATTAAAGAAGTTGTTGTATAGGGTTCCCGACTAAGTTATACTTGGCGTTGGTCTTGGCGAGAGCCAGAGTTGTGGCGGGAGTTCGTCTGAAGTGTCCGCGGCCTTTCGCTGGCAGAAAGTGGACAAGTGCTTTAATCTACTTTTTACGGGCTCGTTAGCCTACTCATTGGAAGCGGCATTTGTTTCGAAAAGCACGTTGTCAAAAAGATAAGTAGGGTGCCTAACGAGAGGTCAGTTCTCTCGGACGACTCGGCGCCGGAAAGACGAAAACTGGGAATCCACTATTGATTAACGGGATTAACGCCAACGGCTGTACTTCTTACGGGAGAGGAAGTATTAAGCCGAACTTGAAGTATACGACTGACCCGCACGTCTCGGCGGATTCGGATTTCGGCGTCCACGGGTAAGCGGTGCGCTTATTAATATCGAATTGTTGCGGAGTAGTGGCGCAGGTTCTCGATGCCGGTAGCGAGACTCGCGAGTCTGCTCGGTAACTGAGGGATTTTCGGGAGCCAGTTGAGCTTACTTGCCGCTAAAAACCTCAAGATGAGGGTCCCAAGTATTAAGAACGCACTCCGCTGCGGTGGACCATGAAGAAAAATTTGCTTCGCCGGTGAGGGTCAACACGAGCTTTGAGAGCTTTAAACCCGCAAATCTGGAAGTGTTATTGGAGGGTATATTGCCGCGTGCGAAGTGGAGAAAGTTGGATATTGAGATTGAATGACCCGCATGGGTAGTGGATTGTGAGGTGTGTCGACTGGAGAGGCGTTTGATGAAATGTACGTCGTAGGAGAGATACTAGGGTATAGCGCGTGATAGTAAAAACTTTGCAATCGGTCTATCAAAATCGTCATAGTTGTTTACCTCCACCGCCTTAGGACTATACTGCCGCATCTACTATCCCGGGGTCAAGCTACCAACCCCAACTCCACAATTGCAGTATCCAGCGACAGGAAACCCCCTTAATCCTCGTCAAAATGCCTCCACCAAAGGCAGCAAAGGGTGAATATATCGAGACCGTAAGCAAAATCCCACCTTACCCTCTCAATTCGCAGCAAATCTCCCAACCCAACTCAAAACAAAAGAACCCAACCTAACCCACTCCAAAACAGGACACAGGAAACAAGATCTCCCGACGGTCCCAAATACACGGCACCCAACACATCATCCTGGGTGGCAAAACGGTAATCCAAGCTGAAGCCGTAATCCGCGGCGACTTGTTCCGCACCGCAACGGTTCCCACTCCCACCGACGCAAACACTCCCGCGGCAGCGCCGAACCCCAGCGCGCCCAGCGTGGCGATAACAGTTGGACGATACAGCTACATTTCTAAGAGTGCGATCCTGCGTCCGCCTAGCCGGCTGCACCGCGGCGTGCATTCGTTCTACCCACTCAAGATCGGCGACCATGTTTTTGTCGGCGAGGGCGCTGTTGTCGAGGCGGCATCGCTGGGGAATCATGTTCATGTTGGGAAGAGTGCTGCTGTAGGCAGTATGGCTATTATTAAGGACTATGCTTATGTGCTTGATGGTGCGGTTGTTCCGCCTGGTATGGTTGTGCCGAGTTGGTGTATTGTTGGTGGGAGGCCGGCGAGGATTGTCGGGGAGGTTGGGGAAGGTTATGGTGTTGAGGGGGCGGAGGGAGGTATGGCTAGGGAGAGGTATCGGGTTGTTGGACGACCTTAAGAGAGGTTTGTGGATTTGTCTTTGGTTTTTCTGGTTTTGTGATACCCCCTCTCTGCTACTTCTAACGTTATTGGATTCCTATTAAGTATCTACTATGGCAGATTGTCTGATTTTGTACGGATATTGATATGTATATTACTATATGCGATCGAAGCAGGCATAGTAAAAAAAAAAAAAAAAAAAGTACAATCAGCCCATATTCTCCACCCTGACTGCGCGTTTGAGCCGTAGCTCGTCCGCTTTTTCAGGGACACCAATCTCCTCAAACGCCATATCATCGATCCAGCGTCCATGGGGCTTAACAATCTCACCACGTGACATCTTGGTAGAGAGATAGAGCCAATTGAGAGCAGTTCCCACGGTACTCACTTCATCGCTAACATTATTGATGCCGTACTCTGACATGCGCTGGTACAGATCTTGATCGGTCCAGAGATCGAACAAGTGCTGTGCCACAGCATCGGTATCGCCAACATTAACCAGGAACCCATTCTTCCCATCCGTCACTTGCAGCGGGATGCCGCCGGCACGCGTGGCGATCACTGGTTTGCCTTTGTGGATTGCTTCGGAGACTTTTACTTCGAACCCTTCGGATCTAGATAGTTGCAGTGCGATGGTTGCCTTGGAGAGAATGGCGTTCAGGACTTGGTCGCAGGGCCGCACTCGCATCACGCAGATCAGATGGCGGATGTCTGGGACTTTTTTCTCCAGATATTCGATCGTCTCGTCGTAGATAAGCGCTCCGTCGGGATCATCCACCGATCCGTGTCCGCAAATCAGTAGTTTGGGAGGGATCATTTGAGTGCTTCCGGATACTAGCTTGTTGTAGAATTTCTCGTACGAAACCAACACATCCGCGATGCCCTTTGACGGGTCGAACCGTGCGATCTGGACGATATATGAATCTAGTTTTGTTAGTTTTCAGAAAACTGATCATCATCACTGCTACTAGTTCGGCTACTAACCCTCGGGCCATTGTATAGTTGGCATATCCGTGTTGCGACATGCTGAATTGAAGATACGGCCATAGTGGGCGACATCCCAGTCCCGCATAGTCTTGTTCAGTCCATCCAGCCTATGTCCCGGTTAGTGAGATGAAAGACGAAACCAGATTATCAGATTTCTCAGCCCTTACCAGTCAGTTGATGCAGGCATATAGCCCACCATCTCTGGGGGCACGTTTCGTGGCACGAAGTCGCTCACAGGGTGACTGATAAAAACGTCGGCGTGTTTAATACTATTCCAGAGGAATTCCCAGGCCTCCGCCTGTGGAGAGCCAGGTATCGCAACCAGATCACTTCGGATTTGGATGTGGCTTCGGAAGATGACTGGTCGATCTGGAGCTAGTGCTTTTGCGATGGGAATGAGGCCTGGCATCTGGGGATCGTCGATGATTATGACATCTGCACCGCCCTCTGATGGTGGAAGCAAAGGTCCACCTATGCGGGTCCAGTATCGCCTAGCATTCTCCTCAATCCATTCCTCCAAGAGTTTCTTGTTCTCTGGCAATAGGCGCTCCCCTTTATGAGCGACGCCTTGCAGGATATTGTGGTTTGTTTTGGTAACCCTAAAGACACCTGGCCGTGGTTTCGGTACGTACCTGCGAGCAATGTGTTAGTTTTTATTCTTGTAATAACATATATACAGGCACAGAACGCACCATTTGATGTCAGTGCCCAGACAGTGCGAAAATCGCAAGAGAGCATGCCGCATCAATGCCACGCCACCACCCTGAGGCGTGGAACTAAAAAATGCCACTTTTACCTTGCGCTCTTTCAACTCATCGGCGTAGCGTTGCATTGCGGACCATGTTCTATCCGAGACTGTTGTCTGGAAATCACTCAGGTCCGCAAGTCTGACATGGTAAGCTGTGTCCACTTCGACGAGCCCGAGGAAGCCCACTTGTAGCAGGGGCGTATTGTCCGGTCCAAATAGTCTGTATGTACCCGGAGTCAATGAGTCGTTTTACGATATTGAACGGGACCAACCAACCTAACACCTTTTCGTGCCATCGATTCAGCTTGTTCATCGACAGTCTTTACATCCCACCCAGAGGGCCCCTGGTTTTGATCCTCGTCAAACTGTTCGACACTCATTCTGTCTATCAGTGAGACATTTGACAGGACTAATGGAACGATGTCGAGCTCCGCCCAAAGGCGAGGGCATACTCGAGGGCAGTGGGATGCAACATCTTCAGGCATTGACATTCCAATACACTTCTCCAAGTGGCTCTGGGAATATTTCTTCATCTCGGAAAGGATGAATTGAGTGGCTTCCTCTGAGTTTGCTCCACCGTTTGGGAACTGCTTCTCGATGAAGTCCAGTAGATATGTGGTATCGCGGATTGCAATTGCGATGCTTGATATATGGTTGTTGTGGAAATTGCCGGAGATACCAGCATAGATAGTCTAATATTCTTGTTAGAATTATCAAGTGGCTTGTGCTGACACTTCGGAGATGTTCATACATCTGACGGCGGTCCTAACCAAGAGTTACGCTCGTACTGTAGCGACAGTCGACGCTGCTGCGTGACTGACGCATGGCGTTCAAACTTATGCCCTTCGCCGGGCATGATTAGGAATTTTAAGCAAAATCAAGGCTTGTCCAAGTAATCAGAAAAAGGAACTATCAGATAGATATATAGGTAGTATCGCATGAGTGAAGTCATTTGGCCATGACGTAACGACAAATCGACAAATTAAAAATTGATCTGTTCTTAATGGCCTTCTCAATTTGATCCCTGTTCAAGATGTTGCTTTGCGTAATCGGGTAGTATTACACTAAATTGGACATCAGAAAGTAAGTGTCATTGAGGGTATCTTTACAGGGGAAGTGACATGCTACACTCTAGGGCTATATATATCCCGTGATGGTTCATGGTTACCACCGGAGTGATATTTTTCCGTCTTAGATAATCCTCAGCAGTCGCCCCGGGGGACAGTTGTATGCCAATTTAATGGTATCGGAGTGTTTTGATAGATGAAATTGAGCAATAAAACAAGTTCAATATATGAAACCATCAGGATGAAACTGCCTCGTGTACTCCGTACCTCGTGGAGACCATGATGAGTAAGCTCAGCCCAAGCCCCTTTTCCAGGTTCCCCCGCCTCAGGGAAATTGAATTGAAGATCCTCAACACACACCACACCTTCTTCTCTCTTTTCTCTATTCTTTGGAGTTGTCTGAATTGAGAGCGTCACTTTGTACGGAAACGTCTGGTGTCTTGTATTCCCTCTCACAAACCCGCAATTCATACGCGGGTCGCAATTGTTGATATTCCGCCAAACAGCTCCTGAGCACGTCCGACACCGCGTCAAATCCCGCAAAAATGGGCGGACAAGTATCTAAAATGATGGGGAAGATATTCGGGACCAAGGAAATGCGCATCCTCATGTTGGGTTTGGATGCTGCTGGAAAGACAAGTATGTTTCTTGAACCTTGCTAAACACTTCGGTCAACATTGGCTAACTCCTTTTAGCAATTCTCTACAAACTTAAACTCAGTAACCAGGACGTGACTACCATTCCCACTGTCGGATTCAACGTCGAGAGTGTGACCTACAAGAATGTCAAGTTCAACGTCTGGGATGTCGGTGGTCAGGACAAGATCCGACCGCTTTGGAGACACTATTACTCCGGTACACAAGGATTGATCTTCGTGGTTGACTCCAGCGACACAGCGCGTGTGGAGGAGGCTCGCTCGGAACTGCACAAGATCATCAATGATCGTGAAATGAAGGATGCTCTGCTTTTGGTGTTCGCTAACAAGCAAGATATTCCTGGCCGTGTGTATCTCCCGTTCCTGGAATTCGATGATCTGTCCGCTGACCCACTTCTAGACTTGACACCGGAGGAAGTTACTCAGCAGCTTCAATTGACTAAGCTCAAAGACAAGCTGTGGTACGTTGCACCTAGTGTTGCAACAGATGGAACAGGTATTTTCGAGGGTCTTGTAAGTCGCGCGCCTGATCTATCTACTTGGCAATCTCAATCTAACCGTGCTATCTCTTGCTAGGCCTGGCTCTCAAACAATGTCAAGACCCAGCCCCAGAAATAAGATGCACCACTGTGATTCCGAGAGGCGCTCCTAGAGCAGCTTCGTTGTACAACAACTCGCATTATCCGACAAGTGTTTTCTCTTTTCTCCTCATGTCCGTGTTTTGATGACAAGACGACGCAGCATTTTGGGCTTTTGTTTCCTTGGTCTTTTTCTTTTGTTGGCCTTAGTTATCTCGTTGCTTTTTACGTTTATTTTCACTTCTATGATATCCCCTCTGTTCTTATATGGGCTTGTTGGGTCCAATTTAATACTTTAATTTCATTGTGCTCCAGCGTTATCGTTTGTATACCCTTGGTCAATTGTGGATGCGCTTCCTTATACACATAATTGACTACAGCAGAGACAGGGCAGACAAGTCCTGGCATTGGTTATAGAATATAGAAACAAATGACATACTTCTGATTGAAGCGCATGATCAAATTTGCATCTCGGTTCCACGGAGCCACCCTCCGCGTTAGATCCATATGTTCGTATAGCCATGGATCAGTTCCAACCCAGTCAGCTTGTTTCTTCTGCTACCTCAATATGACGATAGCGGAAGTCGTTCCCTCGTGGGCAAATATAAATAGAATGGTAATTCAGAGTTGAATCTTGCAAGACTGATACTTTTTGGAAGACATTTTTCTATCTACAAAGACCGAAATCTGCCCTACTCTGCTCGTCTACACACATCTATACAAACCGGGACATTTTCAGTCCCTCAAATTCAACTGCACGACTCCCACACCTGCCACGGCACTACCACTATCTTAATTTGTTCCAACAACGGCAATGCCTCAGGCTCAGTCCAAGGAAGGGGACAAGGTTAATTACAAGCCGGTGGGCGGTGTGTTGCACCCTTTTCTATAAGATACACATACATGTCCAAATGAACCACCCTCTAACAAAATATGACAGGCGCGCAATCCAAGACAAACAAAAGCGTCGGAGTCATTCGTGAAACCTTAGGAGGGCGTAGCGCATCAGATGATGAGCCGCGATATATGATCGAGAACATGCACACCCACAAGAGCTCCTCTATCAAGCAGGGCAACATCGAGGGACCGGCGGAGTAACCCATTGTCTTTTTCACTCTGGTAGATGATGTATATGACTTAGCATACTAAATTGAGCTGAATTGCTTTGTCTAGAGGCTTCCAGTAGTCAGAATATCTAGGTGCTTGGAGAAGTATAAGGCACTAGAATAACCTATTGCTAACATATCGATGTTCTGGGCTGTATAAGAGAGAGAGTAGGATGATTTGAAACGCCAACGAGAACATTTTTTATATTGAGACTTTTTCGATTTCTGTCTTATTGCGAACAAGCAATTAGAGACTCTATCATTTTGGTATGTATTCTTTAATAGTGCCTGAATGACGTATAAATGTGATAAAGAGCCCCAAAGAGAGGTCCCTGAATATTTGATACGTTTGATTGGTTTCGTCATCTGGCTATGTCTACCACCCTCTTCAAACGAAACCAAAGCTCGCTCAAAATCTGAGCTAAATTGACTCCACAGCAGGTTTCACGGCAGGTATCAGTAAGACTGTTCACACTCATAGAGAAACAGTATACTGATGTCTGATTCTCCCAGACGATGAGCGACTTTCCACCGCCAGGGACTTCCATCAAGACAAGGGGTTTCAGAGAAGTGTGCGAGGTCAATGGCCGTACATTCTTCAGGAAGAGAGGTGCACAGGAGTGGACCGAGGACAAATCTAATCCAGAGGAGTTGAAACCACCCGTCGAAACCCCCCATCTTTATCTCTACCTCGTCCAAGAAAAACAACTCCCCGGAGAACCAACCCATTGGGCACTCTTCCTCGCCGACGAAAACGAGCCTGACTACGGCTATGTTTATCAAGTCAGCGGAGATGCAGAGGTTATGAAATACGAGCCGTCGACTGAAAAGCTTAATCTCCTTGACGCAGGTCTCTGTTCAAACGTCTATACCCTGGCTGTTGTGTCTCAAGAACAGGCCAGGGCAGCGAGGCTGGTGAAAGAGGCTGCAAAGTCGGAGCTCCCTCCGCATGCGGAGAATCGGAAGGCTGTTGCGGAGAATTGTCAGGGGTGGACTGTGCGTGTTATTGAGAAGTTGGTTAAAGAGAAGAATGTTATGCCTCAAAAGCTTGAAGTGGTAAGGTCTTTGATGGAGGCCGTTTGATATCGGAGGTAGCCAAAAGCCAACGCTGGGCCACGCATTTCATGTAAGCAGACAGAGACCGTTATTGATTTTTGCATTACAATGAGAGGGAAAAAAATAAATTGGACTAAAAAGAAGCTCGTTGAGTATATTCAAGGATCAAGACATCAAGTGCTCATTCAAATATCATAATCTTTGTCCAAGGTATCTTGTAAAAAAAAGCGCCGCGCAAAACCCAAACCCCAAGCCGTGTCACATTTGTTGAAAAGTTCCTGTCACATCTGTTGAAAAGTAACCAGGAGAATGGCATTATTGATCAGAATTTTAAAAGCTTAAACATCAAGTTTAAGCCTGGTTGGGCCAGATATCGTTGGCAATATCACGGACCAGCTGCAGTTTGTTGATCATGCCATCCCAGTCGATAGCATTACCCTCACGGTGAGAAGCAAAGCCACACTGCGGACTAACACCGACCTGGTTAAGCGCAGCCTCGAGGGAGATGTTGTTACCCTCGGCGATGAACTTGGCAGCATCAATGACGCGCTTCTTCATCTCCTCCTTATCCTCAAGCTTGGCAAACTTGCTAGTGACAACACCCAGAATGACGTTCTTGTGGGTGGGCAGGAACTTGAGGGGCTCGAAACCACCGGCGCGGGGGGTATCGTATTCGAGGTAGTAAGTGTGGACGTTCAGCTCCTGGAAGAGCTTGATGGCGATACGGTCGTAACCGCCCTCGGAGAAGTGACGGCTGCCGACGAAGTTACCGCGGCAGAGGTGAACACCGACGTGCATATCGGCAGGCAGGCTCGCGAAGCAGTCGTTGTACTGCTTGATGTACTTCTCGAACATGGTATCGGCGGAGTACACGTTAAGAGGGTCCTCCTTGAAGCCAGTGAGGAACTTCTCAGAGCAGAAGTCTGAGCGGTTAGTTTAGTCAATTGATATTGGCTGGATGGGTAAGAACTTACAAGCCAGGTTGGGGTCGTCGAATTGGACGTTACGGCAGCCGGCGTCATACAGGATCTGAAGCTCGGCCTGGTAGGCCTTGGCGATATCACCGAAGTAATCCTCGTCATTGGTGTATACAGACTTGGGGTAAGCCTTGCCCTCACGGTAGCGCAGGTGGTACCAGTTAGGTGCGGCAAGAGTGATCTTCAGGTTTCCGACCTCGTTGGCAGGGACCTGGCTGGCGAGGTACTTGAACTGGTCGATGTAGGTGCTGCCAACGTGCTTGATCTTGCCGGTACAGATGATGCTCTCACCGGGCTTGTGGCCAGCCTCCAAGAATGCGGCGATATCGGGGGCATAGGGACGGAAGTCATCGACATCGACATCGTTGACCTCCTCGAAGCCGTCCAAACCGGGGAAGAAAGTACCCCAGAACACTATATCTGTCAACGCGACCCCCTCAATGACTTTCCGGATTTCTTACTGTGACGACGGTACTCGCCGTCAGACATAGCGGCATAGCCAAGCTTCTGCTGGGCCTCAACGATAGCCTTGATCTCCTTATCCTCGCAAGTGGTCAGTTCCGACTCGGGGATCTTGCCAGCCTCGAAAGCGAGCTTGGTGTCCAAAAGCTGGTTAGGACGCAAGAGAGAGCCCAAGTGCTCTGCGCGGAAAGGAGGACGCTGGTGAAGTTGAGGAGCCATTATGAATGGAGTATGTAGATTGACTGCGAGACACAGTGAGCGTTGTTTCTATGAAGATGCGAAGTATCTTACCTTAGAAATCTACCAAGGCAAATGTCTGAAGAAGAAAGATGGGAAGGTGAGGAAACGAATAAATCAAAAGAGGGGCATTGGCATTCATTCCTATTGCGATCTCATCCGAGCTCTATAGCGTATCCCGCCATGAGAGGCATTGCCCCACAAAACACTGAGGCTCTCCACATGGGCCGATTTGGCCTGTGAGTGTTATTTTTTGTAGTTTCTTGATCTTGTTTTAGATAGAGGTCATTTCGAGAAGCAATTCATATAAAGAGAGTATCCTGGAGATCCTATATGGATACAAGTTAGTACATGATAATATGATAATATGACCGGGGGAAACAGACCTGGAGTATTTCCAATATCCCTGATATCTCCCGAGGTCGGATGTCTTAAGGATAGTAGGGTGCACGGACCACATGACTTTTTCTATACATTCAAACATTTTCTGTAGTCCCTTGCTACTGTACATCTATTTGTCCTATCCCTCCAATCCTTTTTCTTACTTCTCTTTCAACATACTTCACACACTACAATACATTGAAAAACACCTTGGAAAGACCGCTGAGTCACCGATTACAAAGGTTCAGTGGAGCCTTGGAGCCAGCCCATCGATTGGAGTGGGGAACCCCGGCACTTCACTTTCATTCTCTCAGCCGACAACTACTGCACTCTAGGTTTACTGCATTGGACACTCCGAGGTGGATATCCAATCTTACTAATGGGAAAGGCCCTAGACATGAGCAATTTATCATGTCTGTGCTATCTCCTTTGGAGCTCCTCCCCAATGAGCTCCTAGACCAGATTATCTCTTACTTATCCACGGAGCCACCGTCATTTGGACAACTACATCATACGCCTAGTCTGAAACTCACCCAATCTCCAACAAAAGACCTCAAGCATCTCGAATTATGCTCACGGCGCCTATTTCAACTTGCGCGACCTCAACTATTCACCTATGTTCAACTCAACCTCGATGATGAACCCGACTTCCACTCTTTTATGATCAAGTCGGATCTCTGTCAACATGTAACATCTCTCGTCGCGATCGCAGAGGAGACCCCAGATAATCGGGTCGACCCATTCTGGTGGCGCCGAGTCCTCCGCTATCTAGATCCTCGCCGTGTTCTAGTAATAGGGCCGCCAGTCTTCATTGGCAACACTCTAGCCACTCCAATCAATGATGGACACCACTGGGCATTTGATATGCCCTTACAGATCTTGCTTTTGGAACGAGAGTGTAAACCTCGTGACCCATCCCAGCTGCCTGACTTGGAGAATCGTACTAGTCTTCTAGCATCACGACCATGGACGTCGATGACTTTTAACGAGTCATCTTCTCTGAAAGCATACAACCATTACGAGTACTTCCTTTCCTCTGTCCCATCAGTTCTGGCAGAATGGGGTACAAGCGGCATGCGCGGATCAACCCGTACACTTCAACGCCCAATCAATCTGCCAGCTCTCTTACGCGGCCTCACATACTTTTCCTACACGGCCGTGTTTCCATTTTACAATCACTCGCAAATTGTAATGGATGCTGTCGTGAGGATGCGTCGTCTGCGTCGCCTTGATGTACAGTTGGCACCCCTTCAGGATAATCATATTATCGAACTTGAACAACGAGGGTCTATGGATCCCAACGATCCTTGGATGGAACTCGCCACTTCGTACTCTTTGATTGGGTATACTGTGAATAAGCTACCCTGCTTGAAAGAGTTCAGGTGCGGTGACCTGCATGTGGAGGCCATTCGGCAGGATCTGCTAGCCGTTTTGGACGATGTCATCGGGGACGGGGGCTGGGTGCATGATGGACGTGGAGTGTGGAAGCGACCTTGACCATTTTTCGCCAGAAAGGTACCTCTAGCATATTATCTATCTATTTTCATCATAATACATGATCAAAAGCAATTTCAAAATAATCCAAGATCTCTAAGTAAAATGGATTGAACCTTCAAGTAGTGAAGGGTGCGGCTAGACCAAATCGGGGGATATCCACTTTCGCGTTTGTCCCTATCATCAACCACCTGCTCTTCGCTTCTTCTACAGTTGATATATCCTGACATCAGATCCATAGTAACTTGACAGGACTTTGTATACAGGGAGCCATGGCAAGCGCACCAAATGTCTACTCGGCAGAGCCTGCATTCCCGATCCTTGCTGATTCTCTACTCCTACCAGAGTCAAGGGAAAATGCAGCTCCTCCAAATGAGACAACCGCCAAAAACAGCTGGAACCTCAAAAATGATTGGAAACAGGGTATCCAATCCTCCAAGGAAGGAGTCTTTCGGTGCGGGGTTGTCCTCGGTTTCTCCAGACTACAAATGAAACGCAACGACAGCAACGAGTATCTCGGACAGGTATGACCGACTTAATACTACTCGCTGTACAATGTTATGAGACTAATATTTGCCATAGATTCCTCGATATATTCTCACAAACCATTTGCGGGGTATCCATCCATCATCTGAATCGAGCGCATTCATCATCCATCCACGAAGTTTCGAGGCTTTTGCCCCAAGGACTCTACTCAATGAGCTGCAGTCTCCCTCCCATGGCTACCCTGGTCTATCAAGGGATGATGCAATCCGTAGACTTGACGCTGTGCAGTTACTACCCGTACACAACTTCGCCAATGCCGCACAGGCCATCGCTAAGGTTTCGGAAGCGCTGCACGAGATCCAAGAAAAGCGAGAACAGAACAAACCGACTGAGACAAACCCATCCGTCCACAGCCCCATTGTCCTCATTATCGTGGGCCTCGATACCCTAGCTGAAGGCGTAATCCGAGCCTCCAATCCAGCTCGAGGTGCAGCCGTTTTGACAGCTACACTCCGCACCTTGACGCGCTTGTCTCGTGTGCACGCCTCTCATCTCTCCATCATTCTTGTCAATACTAATGGACTGGGGACAATGAGACCAAAGTGGGATAAAAATCAACCGTTGACTGGAAACCCTACCAGAGATAGTGCTGTGAGACAGCCGCTAGAAGATGGAATTCACTCCGTCTTCCATTCGGATATTCCTTCTCTGTTCCCGACCTTGCTCATGAAAACGTTAGACCAAGGCACCGATACCCATCTGTTGCTTTCTGATGTGAGAGGAGCTCAGATAGTCGAAGTGATCAAAGATCGAGTTGGTACGAGCCTAGGTAAATGGGGAATATGGAACGAGCAATGAATGATACCATTTGCTATGATGTCGCTGCCAGTAAAAGATGACCTGGATCTCGATGCAATTGTCGATACTCTTACAAAATAATATTTTCAAAACAGATCCGCCCCTCGCAAAGCGCCGCTTTGTATGCAACTGGCCCAAAAACGCAGCCACTACCATCCTGCTATATTAAAATCTGCAACCAACTCCAGTCCATGAGCCTTTTTTGTGCCTTTCCGCAATCAAGGGGTATCAAGCTTTTGTTTTGTGGAATCAGGCTGGCCATGGAAGTCTCTTGAGAAAAAACCCCCCTATTCGACATTCAAACCTGATTATCCTTCTCGGCCCATCGTCTCATCACACCCCTCTCCACCACAGACCGAGCTTCCTCCTCACATCTGGCGAGGTCCTGCTCTGCCGTTTCCTCCTCAAAGAGAATATCTTGCTGCTGCACTTTAACCCACTGCTTATGTCTCTCGCACCGCTTCTTAGTGCAGACGCCACGCGTCCAGAATGTAATATCGTCATCGCTATCGCCGTTCATCGCCGTGTCCCCGTCGGCATCAGTACTAGCCGAGGACCCCACAGCTAAAGCTTCAGCGGTTCCCTCCGCGAGAGCTTTCTTTCCAGCACCGGAGAGTCGCCATTCATCGAATTCTTCGTCAGACCACGAAAGCCGAGAGTCAAAGCCACAGATATCTTTCCATCCGCCCTTCGGCTCGTGCTGCTTTAGTTTCTCTACTATGCCCTTGGCGCGTGGCTTGAGAAGGGATACGAACGTCGTGCGTGCAGCAAGCATCTCCTTGCGATGAAGGAGTTCCTCGCGCTGCTTGCGCAGCTTTTCGATCTTGGCAATCTCGTCGTGTGAATATTCCATGGCAACATCATGGACGTCGACTGCCAACCATCTGCCGCTCTGCGGCTTTGATTCGGTCTTGATTCCAGGCCCGGCGGTTTCGTTCTCTTCTACCTGTGGTGGCGGGGAGATGATGCGATCTCCGAGCTTGCGGAATTCTTGTGTGGATGTCACCCCCATGATGGCGGCTTTCAGGTCTCCAGCCGTAAGGATGCCACCCATGCTACCCAGGTCTTCGAAAAGACCATTCGTCTGACCGGCACGCTGTTTAAGCTGTTGTGTCTGTTGACGCATGAATTCCCGGCCGTGGTCATCGCAGCAGTATTTACTCGGGGGCTTTGTTTTGGCGCGCGCCGGTTTCCGGCACTCGACCAGGCGGCACATCGGTTTCCATGTTGTGCATCCCTTTCCTTCACTTGCGCAATTCGGGCCTGGTGTTTGAAGTTAGTTTTGAATAGAAGAGGGCCGTTTCTCATTTGACACTTACAGATATACCGCTCGATCAGATCCGCATCTCGAGGATCGATATTGACGCATTTCCCATGGTACCAGTCATCACAGTCGCCATCGCACGCGATCATCCATGTATGATTATCAGGCCGGCGGCAAATACAAAAGATCGCGTTTTCGTCAAAGCTGTCAGAGTCGTCGTTTTCCTGGGTAGTAGCTTGTTTGGGCCCTTTCTTCTTCTTCTTCGATGGCTTTTTCTTCTCCTCTGGAGGTGGAGACCCTGCTATCGAGACAGAATTTTGCTTCTTGGCGGGTGTTTTGCTGGCCCTAGAAACCGGTGTGTTGGAACGTCGCCCGTCAACGCTGTCTACCTCTGGATCATTCGTCTTGCGCTTCTTGGCGGCAGGTTTCTTTGCAGTTCCCTTTTTAGCAGTGCTTGCGGGCTTTTTGTTTGCTGTTTTGACGGAATTTGCCGGGGAGGACCGGTCGGATGATGATGCCCTTGATGTCAGCCCATGCTTGAGGTTCGCCACTGTTTTGGAGGTCGCGAAGTCGCCCGTGCCATCGAGACCTAATGAATTTGTGTCCAAGTCGTCGCTAGCCGGGAATTTATCGAGGGTAGAGCTTGTTGGTTCGGTTTTGACTGAGGGTAAGGGTGTATCTTGGTTAGCGACCAGCGGAATGCCCTTACTGGGGTCGTAGGCACCATCGTAGAGGTCGGTCCAAGTCACACTCTTCTCGGAACTGGCCACGCCATTTTGAGGCGCAGGCCCAAGATCCCTGAAGAGTCGGTGGACCTTCTTCGCTCTGACGGTGCCGAAATATCCACATTGTCGCCAACCAGCAATCCCCACCACCCGATTATCCTGGACAATGACATTGCTCGGAATGAAGTTATTGTGTGTCAAAGATAATTCCTCCTCCTTGGTTTTGTCTGTGAATAGGATATCTCGTTCGCGAGGCTCGACGGAGGGTGGAATTTGGGAATTGAGTTCACGGCATACATAGGACGGTTCGTCTGGGGGGGAATCGATCGTTCCGAGCCGCTGGAGGATCTGGCGACACTGGTTTTTCAGAACCTCAATCTGTTCCGTGTCAAGATATCTCCACGCAACTTCCAGCGAAACGCCCGCAATGCGAGACTCGATTGTCACATTCCTCCCCTCAATCGTCCCGCAAAAACATATCACTGGCACTGCCACTCCAATCTCTCTGAGCGAGTCCTCTGCCTTCTGCGCGGCTGACAGTTCATTCGCAGACGAGTATCTCTCAGCCGCCGCTCCATCGGCCAGTTCGCGGTCAACCCGAATAATTATACTCCCAGCCGCGAATGCCTCCCTCGGCCCTGAGATATTGAGTGAGTATTCCGGGGTACAGTATTTCTGCGCGACCTTCTCCCAGAACGAGTTCACAGCCGGGTCAGACTGATACCAGTTCATGAAGCGAGGGGTGAAATCGTCGGCGCGGGGTGTGTAGCGACCATACTGCGGGCTCTGGGAAAGAAACGGGTCATCTCTGGGAATGTGATCAGGGTTTGTTTCGTAGGGGTTTGTTGTGGACATTGTGGCCGCGGAGCCGTTCACATGGTTTGCGCCGGCGGCCATCTCCATCTCCGCCATGGCTGTCACGAGTAGAGTGGGAAGGTGTATTATGCGCAGGCTCGAGATGATATCTTCGCACTATTTCCCGTTCGTAGTTTCGAGAAATAAAGCTTGTGTGGACTCCTGCGAGGTCCAAATATGCGAGCGAAGATCGCGGGCAAAACTAAACCGATACAAGTTCCACCGAGACTGCCGGAGACATCATGTGGATTGCATCGAGGGTATAGGGTATTGCAGATGGCTTTTCGGGAATTTTCTAGTCTGCGCGATCCCACTTTTGCGATTGGGAGAGTGCTCTCGGTGGTCTTGTATTGACTGAATTCTCACGGGTTGAAGGGTTGGCGCGAATCCCACTGCCGATCGAAGATATGGGGTCTGGTCTAATGTCTTCGTAGAGGGTGATTGTTTGGTGGATATGAGAAGAAAACAATCTGAACCCCTCCTTTGAACATACAAAACGTTTTGATTCCAGTTTGATTCAAGGACCAGTGCCTTCAGGTCTGGATTGAACATCGGAGTTGCGGACTGAACGCGAAAGCGGTGAGCAGATCCCGGACACGCGACAGCGACTTACTTGACTTCACTTCACTTTTATCGGATAGTTCCTGGAGAGATATTGTCGGAGACCACCTTTAATGTTAACTTGTCACTAATATATCCAGCCAGAAATCTCTACAACGAAAGAAGAGAAGATTATTATCATTTGTCCGGTGCCTGATATGGATAGGGAAGAGCGCGAGATCTGACAACTGTCACCTTCGTCTGCAAACAGGGACTAGGAACATGCAATCCTGATATCGATGTTGCATTTTCTTCACTGCCTCTGGGTCCCGAATGAACTTGCATCATATACCTAATAACCCCTCAGGCCTTCCATTGTGCCGTCACAAATAATACCTTCATCCATCGTCAACCCGCCAACGATCCCAACAACGTGCCCCTCCCTATATGTCACGCGAACGCGTAGAGCTGGTTGATCTTTTTGGTATTCTCTCTACCTACTCTACTGAGTCATACTCAAACCAAAAAATGAAACCAATGAACTATTCATGAACTATACACAACACTGCTATAAACAACATTGAAAGCTTCAACAATTTCTGGATATCCTGACAACCAAACAGGCCATCGAAAACAAAACAGTAAAAAAAGGCATAGAATCATAGCCAACCCCGAGTTAATTACCTCCACATAACATGACACGTCCGCAGTTTGACATAACCAGCTTCAACCAACAAACCCCAAAACTCAGGAAGACGTCGCCTTCTTCTTCTGCTCAAAGGGACCATCCCAGTGCAGCTTAAGCGACATGGGGAAGGGACAGAAAGAAGTTCCGTCAGCACGGAGGTAAACCGAGTATCCGCCCTCCTGGGAAATCTTCTTAAGCTGGCCCTGGGCACCAGGAGCACGACGAAGACCCTGCAGACGACCGACAACACGCAACATAGCAATGAGCGCAATCTTGGTGATCTGCTCGCCGAAACCGGTGGTGGGACCCTGGCCGTGGTTGATATACGAGTCAAGAGGACGGTCGAGCTTAACCTGGTTAGGCTCGGGGAAGACACTGGGATCGTGGTTTGCCTGGTTGAAGGAGGCGAAGACCTGCTGACCAGGCTGGATGGTGTAAACCTTGCCATCTTCCTCGACAGTGACAGCTTCCTTCGCCTCGCGGAAAGCGCCGAAGGTGCCGTTCAGACGAATAGCCTCGAGACAGTAGCGGTACAGCTTCTCGTCCGACTCGGCGGAGTCGGCCTTGGCGAAGCGGTTGATCTCAGCGAGATGGATCTTGTTCTCGGGCGCGGTGTAGAACTCGACGATTTGGGTGAAGACCTGGCCCTGGCTGGGGACGAGGCCGATGATTGTTGGGACGATGGCGGACCAGGTGATGTCCGAGGCGCTGGAGCCGGCTTCCTTCATGCGGCGGATAGCTTCTGTTCCGAACTCGCGGAGGGCGTTGTCGTGCGGGCGGAAGCTATCCATGATACCGGAGAAGAGACCGCTGTTTGTGTCAGCTTTGACGCTGGCCTCGACGACCTGGCCGAGCTGGGTGGAGACGGCGGAGGCGGCGCGGTTCAGGGCGTACGAGCGAGGTGCGTCGACGTCGAAGAAAAGCGCGGAGAAGATGGTCGAAAGGATCATGTACATCTCGTGCTCGGTGAAGAGACCCTGTGGGTTCTGCTCGGTCTTAAGGGGAAGGCCGAAGAGACTAGAAGCGAAGTGGACGTGGGCTAGGTTGCCGACATCGCGGGTGATATCGATCTGGTTGATCTTGCCCAGCTGGCCAACCTTCTCGGCAATCAGGCGCTCAGTGATGTCTTCGTAGAAGGTCTTGACGAGCTTGGGGAACTCCTCGGTGTTGAGAGCCTTGCCGATAGCCTCGCGCTGCTTCGTGTCAAACTCGCCCTTGCCAAAGAGCTGAGACATGGAGCGGGCCCAGCTGGGACGGAAGTCCCTCTGGTTCTCGAGGAGTAGCTTGGCATTCTGGTGGGAGGTCAGGTTGACACGAGGCTCAGTGAAGGCGGGTTTATCCCAGGAGTAGTCCTGCTCACGGCCCAGATCCTTCATGATCTTGCGGTTCTCGCTGGGGATGGTCATGGGGTAGTGGGCGTAGATGGAGTCAGGCTTATAGTGGTTGGGGAAGGCGCGCGTGGCCAGCTTATAGAAGATACAGCCCTGGTTGATGTTGAGGTCGTAGCGGCACTCGTTATAACCCCAGTTGGTCAGGTTACGGGGGTTGTAGTCAATGGTGTAGTGGCGGTCACCACGGACAAGGGCCACGGCATCGGACAGCACAGCACGGGAGATGGTGTAAGTGGGGGCGATACCGACACCAGGGATCATGGGCTCCTTGGCCTCCTCAGTGACGATACCGGTGTACAGCTCAATGAAATCGGGGTGGTCGTAGAGGTGGCGGAGGGTATTAGCGATTTCGGGGTTGGAGTTGACTTCCTCGAAAGTCTCGTAAGCCTTCAGACCGAAGTGCTTACGGAACTCGTTAAGAGAACCGACGTTCCATCTACGCGAGGCCTCGATACCGAGGATCTCGATAGAGCGCATAGCCTTGGGCACATTTCGGGGACCGAAAGAGCTGGCCACATCCTCGGTAGCATGGGTCAGGATGTTGACAAGCTCTCCGTCATCGAAGTATCCATCCGCGTTACGCTGCAGGCGGGCGAAGGTACGCTTGGCAGGATCAGCCTCGAGCATACCCTCAACCTTCTTCATACCCATCATCAGCTCAGGCATGGTGACCTCCTCGGCAGGCTTGCCCATAAGGTCATAGTAGATCTGCTCAATCCACTTCTCGTCACCCTGACTGATGGCCGAGTGCCAACGGTAGGCCAGGTTGAACTCGACAGAGCACTGGTTGCCGAGACCAGAAGGAGTGGAACCAGCCTTCTCCGCCTGAGCACGGGGATCCAAGCACCAGGTTGAGTTGGTGCGGTTCAAGTTAACAATAGTGCGCAGATAATCATACAGAGTGATGTTAATGTATAGACCGCAAGTAATAAGACGACCGGTCTGGAACAGATCCTCATCACGCTTGGCCCAGGCATTCTTGTTGTCCTCTTCGGACAGACCAGGGCGGGGCTTGCTGTAGCGACCATTCTCGTTGATCTCAGCCAGCTGGGTAACAATGTGGTTGTGGAAACGGTTCAGCATAACCAGCAGGACACCACAGGCGGCAGGAAGGGCTTGCAGACGACCCTCAGAGAAGCAATCGGGCTTCAGCCTTCCATCCTGGTGGGAACGGATCAGATCCTGTTGCTCCTTGTTATCACCGTACAAAATGGACAAGTCAAGGTAAGCAGAGGTCTTGTTGAGGTGCTGTTGGCGGTAGTCGGTCTGGAAAATATCTATGTACAAAACCCGTATATTAGCCCTGAATTATACCTTTCAGTAGAACTGACTTACCATGAATAATCAGAGAGGCCCAGTCGAAGAAAACACTGGAGACCTTGTTTGGGTGCGGAGTGAACTCCTGACGAGCAAAGAGGGTATCAAAAATCAGACCGGCGTCGGGCAATCCGCTGGGCTGGATAGTCAGAGGAGGGATGGTGCGGCAGTATGCGGTATTAGCAGCTCCCAGCCATGGAAGAGTGGGATTGTTGTTTGAGCCATCGGCCGAGCGGTACTTGTACTCATCTCCCATGTAACTATTCACGGTGTTAGCGCGCAATTACAAAACAGCTCCAATTGGGGATTTCTCACGAAAGAGGCGGGTGAGGAATTGAGTTCCATAGCTCATCCAAGAATACACTGGTGAGCTCGGTACGGTTCTTGGAGTTACCGGGCAAGTCCGCGACCATCTGGATTATGCGCTCCATCAAGTAGGTCTTATCATCAACAAGTTCACCGGAGGTTTTGCTCGCAATGAGGTCTTTGACAGTGTTGACATCACGGAATCCCAGTGACTTGATGTCATTGATGAGGCCGGACGACTTGTCGTGCTTCAAGTAGGCGCTATCGCCCGTCTGGTTGGGCAGGGGATCCTGCGAAGCGTGAATTGCTTGCGCATACTTCTCAAATACAGCAACGACCTCGGAACGCTTCACAACGTGGTTTTCGTCCTGATTAGAGGTGGACTTGCGAGTTGGCGACACCTTGGAGATGCGCTTGCTGCTCTTGTCTGTGATCTTGGGCTCGGTGTCACCATTGGACTCCTTCGGGTCCTTGGAGTCCTTGGAGTCCTTGGACCGCTTGAATTGGGTAGAGAATCTCCTTAACATTGTGAAAAATGATGCCACTAACAAGTCAGGAAAAATTAAGTAAAAGAAGAAACACAAAGTGGCTACTGAGGGCCAGATCAGGGGGGAAATAAATCAGAAGCTCGACGGTACTGTTTAAAACGAGCTGCGCGGGCGACGCAAGTCAGCTGCAGGACTGTGGAGCGTCTAAAAAGTGGCGGATTTGCTATCGCCAATAGTTGATTGACTACAGTAACAGCATTTTTGTTTTAATGGAGAGCATTAGGTCGATCTCTCGGACCTGAACCTGGTCTCTGTAACAAATATCCCAGCCCCGCATGGTACAAGCTTAGTTCCTGAGCTGAGTGGAGTTTCTATAGTGGACTCTCGATGAAGTGTCTCAATATAGTAACTGATCATCATTTATGACCTTTGGTACCTGAGAAAGGGGGATATCTGTTCTAGGATGTATACCTAGAGAATACCCTATAGTGGGAATCATAAGATTCAATATGATATGGCCGAGGTTATGTATGCATGGTATAACCCGGCAGAGCTGAAAAGTAAATCCAAATCTAGATCTATACCAGGTTCGGAAGAGCGGATGATAGGCCAATAAGTGTGAGAAAGCCGTAATACGGGACTACAAGCGAATCTATAAGCAGCGGTGTACACAGCCTGTACGAGGTCGTCCGTAGTGCAAACTGGTGCATAATGGGATCTCAAGATCGAGCTAAATCGACACCAAGTGGGGGTAAAATGCTCGGACTTTCGCTCTTTTCCGAGGCGAAAAAGAAATTCCAATATACATCAGTGGCTGGCTGGAACTGAACTTTCGAGTGTCACACCTATAATTTGCTCCAATTAGGGTTATGTTGTGTAGGAGGTGATGCTCCATATCCCGTCCGTAGCACTTGGGATGTAAGGAAGAACCCTAATGTGACAGGGAAGCAGAACTCTCCATGAAAAAAAAACCCTTTTTACTTTTTTTCTTTTGTTTTGATCGTCGTAGGTCCACTCGTGCATCCACTTACTATGCAATTAAGTGGCGAACGGGCCACTCGCGTGAACCACAATATCTCCTCTGTCATTGGCAGCTGAAATCTGCCAGTCATCACGAATTATTCAGAATCTGATCCATCTCGGGACGTCTATCCACTTTCAGGGACTTAATTGTTTGTCTTATCCTCGTGGCGTTTTTCTGCGTTTTTCTCGGTAGAACGAGAGTTTCCACGCGAATCTGACAGACGTTTGAAGCTCAGATGATCAAGATATTCTCAATCTTAGAGAACCATGGAAGGGTAATACGGCCACTCCCGCATAATCTACTCCGTATCCATGGGATGAATTATGCATAAAATGCATATCCTAGAAGTCAGCTATTATTACAAAGATCCCTTGTTCGGATGTAGATCCGAGTCTATTGGCTTCCATTTTTTTCGGGATATGAAGGATATCCCACTCTCCTTCCTCTTCGGGTATTGACAACCATTTTCAGCTTAGAACTTCACGCGGGATGACGCCTGATAAAGGTTTATACTCCAAGGTTGTATTGTATGTGATCATTGCAATCACAATCACAGTGAGACCTCGAGAAACTTTCTCAATTCCAGGAAAATGGCAAACACAAGTGGATCACGGTCCTGGGCCGTGAAGGATTGTATATCGACTACTATAGAGGGTTAGAACGGATCTGATCGCCCCAAGGCCGAACCGAGGCGACGGAACACTCAATAGGAACGCCCATCCCACCCCTTACACCCCCTACACCCCCTGAATCATTGGTGTCCAGGAGCGCTCTGTGGAGAATGATCGACAATAATGTCCCGAACACCACCTAGCATCGTCTCCTTTCAAACTCTCATAGCTCCAACCTCGATGCCAACTAAGGGCCAATGAGTACTCGCGCACGGAGCAACGAGTAAAACCTGCGCGTCTCTCTTCTAGTATCTGTTCAGCTCCATCTCACAAAATTCCAAATTCACACGCTACCCAGGTCCGGCCCGCGCAAGCCGCATCCCTCGTGCAGAACTCGAGTCAGGTTCAGCCCGGTTCGCGACAAATTTTCATATCCAGCAATGATAACCGGTGTGTCCCCATTGGATCGAATGCGCCCCCGTTAGACTCGAGGGCTTTGTGTAACCTGCATCTGCATAGATGCGAATCAGTGAATCATGTCCTCCGTACAGAAAATAATCCAAAACAAAAGGCCCTTGTGATGGGAATGTGCCAAGTCTGGGGGACCCGCCCGTCAGCCCGCTCAGGTTTGACGTATTCTTTTCACAAATCTGCAGCGATCGGCTAGTGGGTTGAATATTCTTATCCTGCCCCCCTTTCACTGGGTCTGATGTAGGACGCTGATTCGTGTAATACTAGCTGTATCCAAATGCATCAAAGCGTCATCCCAGCCTTGAGCCTTTCCCCCCTTCTCGTATATAGCCCCTTGAGGTCTTATTAGGTGTGCCTGAAGTTTCGAACTTTTTTGTCTGATTCTCATTCGGCATAATGGCTTACGGGTATGAACACCAAGCCCTATCGGGCATGCCGAAGCAGTTTGTGCTTTGCTTTGATGGTACCGGAAACAAATTCGCTGGTGACGAGTCGGATAGCAATGTGCTCAAGATCTTTCGCGTAAGTGGGACTGTGAGCCAAGCGTTTGAATAGGTGCTAAGAAGTCGCAGATGCTTGACCGCAGCAAAAGCCACCAGTACCATTACTATCAGCCAGGCATTGGCACATACGTGACATCGAAGTCGCTGACTAGCCATGGCCGAATCCAACGTATCAAGTCTGCGTATCAAAAGGCCAAGGACTCGGCGGTCGGGTCTTCCTTTGACGAGCATGTCATGGGTGGGTACAAGTTCCTGATGCGATACTATTCCCCTGGCGATGAGATCTTCTTCATCGGCTTCAGTCGTGGTTCATACATCGCACGATTTCTGGCAGAGATGCTAGACTATATCGGTTTGCTCGAAGCAGGAAACGAGGAACTGGTCCGCTTTGCATGGAAGACATTTGCCAAGTGGCAGCAGCGGTCGGACGACTCGGAAGAAGAGCGCGAAGAAAAGAAGAAGCTCTTCACATACATGAAAGCCTTCCGTGAGACTTTCAGTCGTCCTATCTCTCGTATCCGTTTCATGGGTCTCTTCGACACCGTCAACAGTGTGCCACGTTTCGAGTCTGCGTGGATGCAGCGCACCAAGTTCCCCTACACAGCACGCAGCTCGGCCAAGGTGATTCGTCATGCCGTGGGTATTGACGAGCGCCGCGCGAAGTTCCGGCAAGATCTGATCTCTGGAGCGCGCCCGAAGGAGAAGAAGAAACACCGTCGCCGCCACCATTTGCCCAAGAATCATCTGCACCTCTTCCACCAGGACCACAAAGAGAAGCCCGAGGAGAAGCCTCAGGAGGAACACCCGGACAACGTCCCTGCCATTCGGTTCAATGACAAACCCGAGGAAGAACAGCAGGAAGAAGAGAAGGACGAGCCCGAGTTCAAAGATCCCAGATGGGGCCCCAGTACTGGAGAGACATATTACCACACCGAGCGCCGTGCCTCGCACCACCCAGCTCCAAACAGCACCTCGCAACCCCCCCCCGCGCTGGTAGCGAAAGTGGGACAATGAAGCCCGACACATACCGCGCACGCTCTCCCCGACTCAGCCTCGCAGTGCCGAAGGCATCCATGGACGATCTCCATTCAGTGCGAAGCAAAGAGTCCTTCCACAGTCTGCACTCCAACACCCTCTCGGTGCAAGTTCCAGTCATAGAGGCTGATTCGAGCGATGACGAAGACGACCAAGACATCCACGAGGTCTGGTTCCCGGGTTGCCACGCAGATATCGGCGGCGGGTGGACGCTCTCAGACGGCGAGTCATGGGCTCTCAGCCACGCGCCGCTCGTGTGGATGACGCAGGAAGCGCAGAAAGCCGGACTCGAGCTGGATGAGCGCAAGATGAAGCAGTTCCAGTGTCTGGAGGAATATGATGGTGATTACAGCCCGATCCGGGAAGAGATCAATGCCCGACGGCCGAGTCGGTGCGTTGAGCCTCATGCCGAGAACGAAGATGCTTTCCGCTCTATACCTAATGAGAAGGAACGGTCTGCTGCTAGTCGCGACTTCTGGCATGCGCTGCATACTTCCAGTACGAAGGGGCTGCTGCATGACTGCCTGATGTTCAACCAGGGTATTCCTACTATGTCGGTTATCACGTGGCGCATCATGGAATGGTTGCCGTTCCGTCGTATGGATCTGCAGCCGGATGGGTCGTGGAAGCCGATTAGTTGGCCGTTGCCTCGTGGTGAGGTGCGGGATGTTCCGCATAATGCTGAGATCCACGTTTCTGCTATCCGGCGTATGCAGGCGGATCCTAAATACCGCCCTGGTAATGTAATTGTTGGTGGGGGTGGTCGTGGTATACGTGTTGCACCGGAGGAGTATGGTATGGGTGAGTGGGTGGTGTTCAAGCATGAAGGTGATGTGGTGCGGGAGACTTATGTCCGCAAGCACGTCTCCAAGTGCAAGGAGGGCGAGGAAAAGACCAACCCTTGAGATATCCCTGTCATTCTTTTGCATTTTGTTCATATGCCATTGGCTTGGCCTTTTCTATACTGTTTAATAAGTAATTTGGAGGAATTGTATCAAATGTTATGTATCTGGTGTCACCAACTCCGTAGAGCTGTCTAAAATCCTGCGGTCGATATCAAAATTGCCTTGAATGTCACCGGGCTCTATACAAATCGTAGAGTCTAGCCTGGACTATTCTTCCCATTCCTGCCACTTCTATAGCTCATTATTATACCCCTAGTTCTAAAACCGGGAAAGGATCTATTGGAAAGACATTTGGAAAGACATTTGGAAAGACGCCTAAAAGGACATCTGAAAGACATCTGAAAGACATCTGAAGCACATATTCTATATTTACATAGTACATACCTAATTATGAAGTTACCTCAAGCTCGGGTCCTTTGTGCTTATACTACCCAAATCATAATGACATACCTTTGATATTGTAGTTATAATTATGACCTAGAGGTTAGGCGAATATTTAAACCATCAAGACAAAATTGAGATAAATATGTGCTAGATACTACACATTCTCTAGACAAAAAGACTGCAAGATGACCGAACCTAATTGCCAAAATGTCCCTAATGGGGGCCTGGGTGATATATGCCTACCTTCCACAACGAGGAGATATCAATATCAAGGAAAGAATCACTATGACCAACTCCTCCTACATCTTCAAATCCAATTTATCGACAATCCTACTCTCGATAACGAATACGTTGTTTTTGATATCGACAGTGCCACTTTCCAGCGGGACTTCGACCTCGACCTCGACCCAGAAGAAGGTCTTATCAAGTCTGTCCGTATATCATTCGAAAAAGAAAAAAACACTTTGATCGCCAAACTGGTGACACCAGCGCATACCAACGCGGGTGTTGCTCTACGCGACGCTGTTGTGGATGCTTTACGCCCTATGAAGCTAGAGAAAGCATTAATGAGCGCGGCAGAAGTTCCACACACACATCCCCAAGGAGTGAAACAGCCGGACGTCGGTTGGGTCCGAAGGAGGTATCCTAGGAGGACCACAGTAGTCGTAGAAATTGCGGTTTCCGAGTCTCTGGCTCGCTTGCGTCGGGATGTGGACATGTGGGTAGATCCTGCGCGAGGGAACGTCAACATCGCGTTGGCAATGAAAATCAATCGAAGAAAGCCAGAGATCAAACTCGAAAAATACGAATGGGATACCATCAAGCAGAAACCCTGCCGAACTCAGAACATTCTCATTCAAGAAACCGATGGCCAAGTCAGAGTTTCCGGGTCCCCGCTCATCATCCCTTTTGAGCTTCTTATCGGAAGAGCACCCTCATCGCCAGTGGAAACCGACATAGAAATTGTCGAGGAAGCTCTATGTGAAATCGCTAGTATTGTTTGGACAGGTCAGGGGTTCGAGTAAAGGTGGTTCTCCGATTCTAGGATTCTGGGCCTTGGCTCACTTTTTTTTCCTTTTCACATCTTCGACCTCACTACTATCATTTCGGAACTTCCCCTTTTTCTTTCACTTGGCAGGTCCAAGAGTTTTCTCCTTTTACTATGATGCGAGGGTAAATCGCGCTTACCCCCTTTTCTCTTTATTTCTTTACGAAGACCTGAAGAGATGCGCAACGAATCCGGGACCAACTCCGGGGGTGTCCCCGAAAAGGAGGACGTCATGATCACTTTTTCCTCTGAACCACAGGCACCACCCCGGACACGATCCCCTTTGGCCCGACCACATCTCCGCTCTCGATCACTGGCTGGAATCCCGGGAATGCCGTCAATGACGCGCGCTTATTCTTCCCCAGGGCTGGACTCCCAAGGTCGTTATATCTTCGTCAATGGCCGCGATGCAAAACGATATCCCCTGATGCGCCCTGACGATTACATCGAATCCCGCATGGGTTCTCTCAACATCTCAGAAACTATCTCCGAGAACGCAGAATTAGAAACCATTCCCAAATCGCCACAGCCAGCCTCGTCTCCCGTCCTGATGGCGCAAACTTTCCCCCGCATCGGTCGCCTGCGTCCGACTTCACCCCTTCCTTTCCAGACCCCCATCAGCCCTTCCTTACATTCCTCACCCATTCTGGGCTCCAAATACAACGAATCTTATCCCGGCCCATCTGGCTCCGTTTCCTCCATCTCCGTCCCCTCAACTCCAACCAGCCTTCGCTCGCGAAGCCCCAGCATTTCGTCTCTGGAAACAATACCCGACGTCCCCGACGCTGAGAATGAGGCCCTTGAAGAGGATCGCATCGCGGAGTTGAAAGCCGCGGCTGATGCAGCTGACGCCGCAACCAATGCCAACCGACGGCGCGGGGCATCCGATGCGCCCAACTCATTCAGCACAATGCGCGGGGGTTCGGGCGGATACGCAGCCCGGAACGATAAGCGCAAGCGATGGAGTGTCTGTGGTGCCGAGCGACGGCAGGATCTCGACCTGGAGACCATCTGGGAAGACTGAAGGGTATTTCTCAGTCTAATACGAGTCTACCCGATCTCCGCGCCTCGTTTACAACCAAGCACCCCCATGTGCTCCAACATTGTCTCACGGAGTTGATCTCCACTGCTTCTTTATCGGCTTTCTTTTACTCGGCGCTTTGCTCCGTTCTCTTGACTTTCCTTGATACCCTTCCATTACCTCCGATCCGTACATATCCGTCGCCTGTTTCTCGTTTCAAAAAGCGCTTTCGTCATGGAGTTCTACGGCAGTGACAGTGGTCCTTACAATGTCCCCGCTTCTAGCGGCTTAGGAGGTTCGACCAGGCGCATGGTTTCTTTTTTTTTTTTTTTGTATCTATTATGCTGGTCATAACTGAGCTCGATCTGATTTTGCCGAGCATTTATTTGACCCGGCATCTGCGATGTCTTTTAGACTCGCTCAATTCAATCCAATACCAAAATAATATGTCCATAACTAGTAGATCTATTGTAACTGTTGGAAGTAGCTCGATAAGAGCCCTAGTGGCTCCGGGGTGATAACGGTAACCAATCATTCGACCTCGGCAGCACCGCCCAATGACATCCAGAATCTTCACATGTTCATGTTCATTTTACCTATACAGATCGCAAGTTGATTTTTGACCATGGCAAGTCCACACATCGGCATCATCGGCGCAGGTATTTCAGGCCTTCGCTGCGCCGACATCCTCATCCAAAATGGCGCCCGAGTAACAATCCTAGAAGCAAGAGATCGCATTGGCGGGAGAGTATGTCTTCCTTGTACTGCAGGAGCCAAGTCATTTTTTTAACTTTCATCGGTTAGGTACACCAATCAACAGTTGGAGACCATGTGGTGGATCTGTATGTACCCCTGCATGATAGTTTGATTTGGAAGTATACACCAGCTAACCATCAACCCAGAGGCCCCAATTGGATACATGGCGCGGGCGAGAACCCTATCATGACCATAGCGGAAGAAACGGGAACCGTCATGTATGATCCCGAGGGTGGCAGACATATCTCCTACTCGCGAGACGGCCACCCGATCAACGACGAAGTGAGCGCTAAAGTCCAGGACTTTGTATGGACTACTATAGCCGAAGCCTTCAAATACAGCAATCACAACGGAGAAAGTATCCCCGTCGAGCGAAGTCTGTTCGATTTCTTCTGCGATCGAGTCCAGAAAACGACCTTCTCAGATGAAGAGAAACAGCTCTGTCTCGATGCCTGTAAGCTCTGGGGTGCATATGTCGGCGACCAAGTTGACAAGCAGAGCTTGAAATTCTTCCGTCTGGAAGAATGCGTTGATGGGAGTATGTATAGCAAATCGGCCCCGGCTGCATAACAGACCTCTAATATCCATCCAGGCAACTTCGTCGTGGCATCTACATACAAGCGTATCCTAGAACACGTCGCCAAAACCGCCGTTGAAAAAGCCGACATCCGTCTCAACGAACCAGTCACAAACATCACCACACCACCTCGCCAATCCGACACAAAACACAAAGTATCCGTAACAACAGCCACAGGAACAATCTACAACTTCGACGAAGTAGTCGTAACCTGTCCACTGGGCTGGCTGAAACAAAACACCTCAGCATTCACACCCCCTCTCCCACCCCGTCTTGAACAAGCAATCAACAACATCTCCTACGGCCGACTCGAAAAAGTCTACGTGACATTCCCACGGGCATTCTGGCACACCAACACCTCAACAACGCCAACCCAAACACCCAACACCGTCTTCGCCCAATTCCTCACCCCATCTTACACAACCCACCCAGAAAACATAGAATGGAACCAAGAATGTCTCTCCCTCGCCTCTCTCCCCTCTCCACACGCCCACCCAACCCTCCTCTTCTACACATACGGCTCAAGCGGCGCAGAGATAATAAACCGTCTTTCGGGATATGGGCCCTCATCACCCGAATACAGAGACTCCCTAATCTCAACACTACAACCCTTCTACTCCCGACTCCCCGGGTACAGCGCCGAGAGCCCGGACTGTGTGCCGGTTGCGCTGCTGGCCACGCAGTGGCAGAAGGATGTGTATGCTGGGAATGGGTCGTATTGTAATTTCCAGGTTGGGGTTGAGGAGGCGGATACCGATATTGAGGTTATGAGATCTGGGGATGGGAGTGGGGAGACTAGGGGTCTTTGGTTTGCGGGGGAGCACACGGCGCCGTTTGTGGCGCTTGGGACTACTACTGGGGCGTTTTGGAGTGGGGAGAGGATTGCGAAGATGGTTTGTCGTGAGATTGGGATTGGGGAGGTTGGTGGGATGGGGGTTAAGGATGATTTTTTGCCTTCTGCGGATGGGTCTTGATTAGGGGGTTGTATGATTGTTATGTGAGGAGTTGGTAAAGATAGATTTGGATGGTGTTATGTGTTTAGATGGTTTTTGAAGAATTATAGCTTGGAAGCATAGAGTGATAGAGAGATAGAAACACTACGTGGTTATAAATGATATGTGTCGATTGTACAATGGACCCAGCAAGTCGAACATTTTGATTCATACTTAAATAATGTATTTCAGGTCGTTGGATTCGTTCAAGGATTAGTATCTTTCTCGGGATTCGCTTTCACATTTGTTCAACCAAAGGCCCCGGAAGACCAGACAGGTCCGAGTAAAGCAGACGAAAAGATAAAGAACCATGTAGATCCAGATGCATAAGAGATGCAAAGAAAGAAAAAAAGAAGCCCGAATAAAGTATATCATGGACAAGGTTCACGTGACAGTGGCAAAGACCGCTTGCAAGCACACATCAGGACAATAAAAAAAAATACAGGGCTCCGAACAAAGAAAAATCAGTATCACAAAGGAAAATGATAAATAAAAAGATGCACAGGCAATGGCGCTTCGGAATATCAATGTATCAATCATGCATCCCTTATCGCCAGGCCCCCTGGCTTAACGACAGGAGACCCTGCACACAGTCCAGGTCATCTTCTTGACTATCCCCCGCGCCACCGGCCATGAAAGCTGAGACTTCTGCACTCAGTTCTGGCGGGGCTTTGCCCTGTGAGCCGGTCTGAAGTGGTCGATTGCGTTTGCCGTTGGTCGAGATGCCGAGACCGCGATTACGGTTCGCATCGCGGAGGACCGGTCGTGGGATGTGTGAAGTGTTGCGACGACGAATATTCGTCGCTCGTGTGCCTGGAACCCAGTTTTCTTTATCAGAGTCACCGGGGTCTTGTTCCAGATCCGGCTTGCCGGATTTGGAAAATAGAGGCTTGGACAGCTTGGATGGGTTCATGTTCGCCTTGTTCCGGCCTGTCTCCAGTCGTCCTAGAGATGAAACAGTGCGAGCGAGCTTCCGTCTCTTCTCTCCCATGGACTGAGAGATTGGTGTGTTTGGGTCGCCGTGGGCAGCGAGACCGTGCCGCCCCGAGGCACTCCGGGGTAATGAGCGCTGGCTGCGAGATTGGAAGAGACCCGGAGAACCGTTTTGCCCGCTGGTTGGTGTTGATAGTGCACTTCTGGCGTCTGTGTCACAGAATGATTCCCAGTTACGTGGATCGCGAGAGCGACCGAAAGCCCGATCTTTCTCGGCAACACCTGCCCGCGGCGTGGCTGGGAAGACGGCGCTGCTGCTCCGTCGCAGACTAGACATCTTTGTTCGGCGAACGGAGAACATCGCCACGCGATTCTTGGATGGTGATGGTTCGTCTTCTCCGCGGATTACTGCCTTTCCATCCGATGACATCGCGATGCGCAAGGCGTTGCGGCCCTTGGGCGGCGATGGCGTTAGCTCGCCCTCTTTCCGTAACAAAGCCTCTCCATCAAACGACATCGACAAACGCAGCGATGGGGGTGACTTGGTAGGTGTGGTTTGTACGGTTTGTGCGGTTTGTGTGGTTGCTGCCTGCTGCTCATATTCTCCCTCGCCCCGGATATCCGACACTGAACGTTTCCTTTTTGGTACCTGCAGAAGCGAGTCTTCGGAGTGGTCATTCACCAGTTGGGAAAACTCTTCCTGTGTGGTGGGCGGAGTTTCCTCCGCAGCCTCTGTTGCCACGCTTGTTTGAGTGCTCTGGGGCAGCTCATGTTCATCTTTATCTTCAGTCACTGGGTCCGAATCATCTGAGAAGTGCAACAGCCCCCCGTGCCACGGTTTTGATGCCATTTCCTCGCGGTGGTCGTTGATGTCAAACTGCTCTGCCCCACTTGAAGATCCCGGCTCCGTCGACGCGTTATCATCACTCAAAGGCTGACCCGATGAATCGACCATGCCCGACCGCGGGGCGAGTAATTCGTGAGGCTGGAGGGGTTTGGATTTCCGACGGTCGTTCTGGCGGCGATTTTGGAACCAAATCTGTGAGCCAGTTAGAAGTGGTTTTTGTGCGTGAACTCTTGGCATCGCATACTTGAACCTCTTTCTCGCCGAGTGAGACGCGGTTCACGATACTCGTGCGGGCTGCTTTGTCTGGTTTAGGGTTTTGTTGGTATTCGGATTCAAGGACTGCGTGATCCTCCGGACTGTAAAATCGTTCATATCGGGTTAACTGACGCGTTCATAGTATGGACTGCAACCATAACAGCATACCTAGTTCGACGTCGCTTTTGGCGGGCTAACAGTTTATTGTCGACACGAGGAGGGAGGTTTTGTGTGAGAGTCTTTTGCGAATGCACGAGGAAAGCGTAGTTGAGAGGATTGGAGTCGGTGGCCGGGAGAGAGGGCGAGGATGAGATCGCCACCGAAGGCTCCGGATCAGACATGATACTTAAGAGAGCATGGAGGGGTTGGGAGGGTAGAGAGAAAGAGACAGGAACACCAGATCACCACAATAGTAAAATAAAAAAAAGACAAAAGACAGAGGATGGAAAAGCCGTGAGGCTGGCATGCAGAAAACGGTATCAAATCGCGTCGCGGTGTGGACGCGGAGTAGAAAGAACGTGGCCCGCGCTAGTAACAAAGTGCTCCTCCGAGGTACCTGGTACTTGGACACACGAATCTTTCTTTAATTTGATTTGATCTTATCCTTTTTAAGTCTACATTATTATATATTCGAGTCCTCCGAATCCTAATTTTGTATTTGTCTATATTGACGCGTTGGGCTGGTAGACGTTTGGGCCCACACTTGGTATGAGGTTGCAGTAGTCTATACAGTTATCTAGGTGAAGCGCGAAGCGTGTCCTCGCGTTCGATATAGGCATATTTGAAATTCTCGAACTGAATCATAGAGGGATATACCATGCCATATTGCCTTCTTTGCCTTCACCCTGTGAGCGCCCAACGCGTGGTTACGCGCCCTCACGTGACCCCACGAGGAAGAATTGCACGTGGTGGAATGTGATCTCCCGGATGATTTTTGCAAGGAGTACATACTAATTAGTTAAAGAAATGAGATCCCATATTGCTCATGTTCTCAGAGAGGGCATGAGCTCCTAACTGTAATACATCTAGTGCGCAGTGGGTCACCGGTGAAGTAGAACGTAGAACCCCATATGTATTTCAGAGCAAAGAGCTTCAAATGTAGCCAATGACATATTGGTAAACCGGAATAGTCGGATTTGAACATATCTACATATGTACCTAGGTACCTAGGTACCTAGGTACTCCGTACATATATGTCTATGGGTAACCCCTTGGACCTGAGGAAATCCAAACGGGTCTTGGGGAAAATCAGTTCCATGGGCCTGGCACAGTCCCATTGGTCGTGTTTACTTTTATATATCTATATTTGACCTCACATTGATCTTTATAATCCCAGGGTTTATTAAAAAAGAAGCAAAAAAAAAAAAAAAGGGCTGACTCTTTCGTTGTATTCGACTTCATAGATCGACTATGCATGTACTCAGTATAGACCGCTTCGACCACAAATTCACCCAATGAGCATTCCTACGTTTGATCGACACCCTATAAGCAGCTACTTAGAGCCCCTACTTTATAAATGATCACAGTGGGGCGCATGCTTACTGGCTATGTCATCGGTTCTGATGTCCATCTCCATCCCGTCTACCAAGCCGAGTGTGCGTATTAAGAAACCAATAGTATTCACTTTCGGTAGACGCACGCTGAGCAAGCCACACGAAAAAGTGACATAACACATATGCATGACACCAGATCTGCAACTACTAGAGAAAAGTGTATCTGCAACCAATGTAGAGTATGCAGGTTGATAAGTGCATACAGCTATAGCACCTTCAGTTTGAGCTGTAACTCTATAGCCTTTATTAGCCTTTCTACCCTTCATATTACTGAGTGAATAGATGTAGATCTAGACCCTAATAGTCCCGAGAAATAAAGTAGGAGTCTAGAATACCAGAAAAGAGTGAAACACTACCTAGAATCTTCGAAGAATGTGTCCATCTACGATACGACCCTTGCAATGATAAAGTAGGGAGGCGCATTAGTCTTGGCTTTAAAACGGTGTCATCTGCCACATTGCGATGGGATTCCCGAACTAATTCTAAAATACGAACAAAAGCTAATAGACGAATACTAGACGAATAATAGTTCAGAGGATATCTACTCCGTACTTTGTATCTCTCAAATCCCCGTGCAACGGAAGGACAATCCAGCCGATCAACATTCCCCCCCTTTCATTTCATAATGATGATTGGTTCGATACACTGCTCAATGCCTAAGAAAATTGTAGTAAATAGCAAAAGCAATTAATAGCTCGTATGATCCACGCTCTTCCCCGCTCGACGCTTGGACATGGAGATCATCCCCAGATTGATATTCCTTGTGCATTTACAATTCTGGTCTTCTTTGGATTTTGATTTCAGACATCTAGTTTAGGATTCACTTTCGACTCTGACTGGTATTACGACACTTTTGGTTTCTTTCTATCTTTTTTTTTTTTTTGGAAAGATCTAGTCTCTTATACGATCTAACTTCCTGAACCAGTGCGGCGACCCGGTTGTGACACTCACCTTTAGCTTGTGATCGCTACCAATTTAGGATCAACTTTTGAGTGCGGTCTTTTATCTCACTTTCGACCTTGGTCACTATCTCATCCACGCGACTCTGACCCGTTCGTGCAACAGAGGATTCTGGACTCGAAGAGATGGCAGAAGACACCAAATTGAAGAAGAACCATATGGCGATCGTCTTAGGCATCGGACTTGGGGTAGTGCTACTCATCGTGCTTAGTTTGATGTGAGTGAGATTCAATTATTTGGAGCTTATGTGTATTATTGCATGTCATCTCTTGTGTCCCCTCCATCCGCCCCATTCCCACCGATACATTCCCTCCGTCGGTACATAAACCATGTCCATCTCATCCTAACTGTACCATCCAGTCTGACAATACTCATCAACCGCCGGGACAGACAATCATTCCTGAGATCAAGGAAAAATCCCAGTGAGCGGTTGCGCAAGTTGGACAAGGTCTCGCCAACTTGTACGCTCGAGAAATGGTGGACAACCACAAAGGGAAATCTTGGACTGTCTGAGGCCGTCGATGGACAATTCGTTTGGTATGTTTTTACCATGCTTTGCTGGTAGAGTGGTGGCTGACATTCTGTTCAGCGCCGTTTGTTTGGAGCAAGTAGACCGCACGCAAGAGATTCGCGAACTGCGATGCTTGCACGTTTTCCACCGGGAATGCTTGGAGAAGTGGTTCTTGGGAGACCACTTCAATTGCCCGCTGTGTCACCGGGCCTATTTTGTGGCCGACACACCTCCCCGTAACGATTATGTGTGGATGGTATGACCAGATACCACCCAGCGATCGGAGGGTGTTCTACGATAACGACGTAATGAATGAATCTTTTGGCCTCGAAATCATCTTCACGATATAATGACCAATGTTCAAGGCGCAAAGCTCTCGGCAAGAGGCATATAATCAGTGTTGAAGTCCCATATCGTATTGTAGTTCGACCAATTGAGGAAATTGTCGAGGCCTGTTGTGACATCGTCCACCACATGCTGCTGCACGGGCTCTGGATCGAGTAGCTGATCAAGGATACAAGACAGCTTTTTCTCGGCTTGCTTGCAGGTGTGATAGTTGCCGTGACCGGGGCCTGCGACCCACGACAGGAAAGAAATAACCACGCTGAGGTTTCGGATCAGCTCAGCGCGCGGGAGAGGAACGGTGTGTGGACCGGGCTCATGCGATTGGCGTAGGAGTTCAAGGAGAAGGACGCTGGCGGAAGGAACACCGTACGTGAGAACCTGCATTTATTAGTAAATGTATCTCTTCCATAAATGACAACCGTGAGCGACATACGATCCAAGAAAAGTGCCGGTCAAGATCGACCATTGGGGTTCGGAACGAATTAATCTGAATGACAATGGCTAGTACCCGACGAGATACGTCGCAAAGATCGGCCTGTCCGGTGTTCGTATGCTTGACGACTGCTCGATAGAGCAAAAAGCAAGTCATTAGATAGTCCAAATAGAAATAGACAATGGTAAGCCACCCATCATAGAAATGTTCCTTCGATCGACGGTCATATCGAAGTTGATCCGGAGTTGATTGCCATATGGCGCGCGATTTTGCTTGGATCTCTCTGTTATAGGAAGATCACGTCAGTACCAAGGAAACATTACATTGGACGAGAATATATACTTACTCGGACTTCTGGATTAAATTGTGTTGCTCGCGAGTTCCCAGTACAACCTCAAGAGTTTCTTCCCGAATGATAGCCAGCTGAAAGCGTAGACGAGTTGGGGTTACTAGGTGTAACTTCCCTTCAGTATTCCATCCGGCACTGTCTAGCTCCGAGATAGCCTTGCTGAGGACATCTCCACCCGCAATCAGAACCTCGTCGCTCAGATCTAACGGAGCAGCGAGTGTGCAGAATCGACCGTTCAACAGTGGCGGTCGTCCAACAAATGATGCTATCATTTTGTCCATGTAGAAGGCGGCAACAAAGCAGCGCCTCCGCCACTGGCGAAGAAAGAATGGGCAACTCTCACTGCCACTAGTCTCCAAGTGTAGCCCAGCTGCATAAATCGTGGATACAAGGTCACCCAATCGACACCATGCTTGGTAGCCTGACAGGCGGTCAATAAATCTATAGGGATCGAGATTATTAAGAAAGGGAAGTTCTTACTGGAATCACCATATTGTTGGGTTCGCAACATAGCATCATTATATTGCAACATTGCTAGCAATTCGTTTGCCGACGATGTCTGGTCACAGAAACCAAGGCATACTGTACTTATGACAGTGGTCTGCTCTAGTAACCGGTCTTTTGCTCGAGGATCATCCGAGCCCTGCGTGATGTCAGGGTCGTTGGCTGGCGTAATGATCAATTGCATTCCGCAAAGTGTGAAGATAGACCCAAGGGCCTCCCACCGGAGATTGCGACCGGTGAAAGAGGAGCAATACTCCTCGGGTGACATAGACTTATGCGTCTGCATCGGTCGGGAGGTATTTTGAAATATTTGATTCGCCAACTCTTGCAGTTGTGCTGTTGGATCACTAGAGAACCCATCGAAGATTTGGCGCACCGAGCGCAGAAGTTCGTCCATTACCATTTTGGGAACGACGACGTTTAGTGTCCGAACATAGAACCGTGCAATCAGCATATCACACACAGTGAGATTGTACAAAAACCGCAGTACATCAACCCCGGATTGGAGTCGATCGGGTTCTACTACCAACCCCGCAGAGGAATCTGTGCTCTCTTCGGGCTCGAACGAAATATCACTGCGGTGCTCAGTCAGAACCGCAGAGTAGCTTGTCGAGCCCAGATATCCAGGAAGAGCTGAGGGTGGTTCTAATGGCGCGAAGAAACGCCCATTCCCCAGTGAACCTGAGCCCGGGCTGGAAGCACTGTTTTTACATATTAGTATGGGCTTATCATCCGTTGCAGGAGATGCTTACTTTGAGGTTGGTTGACTAGTCAGTCGACTAGAAACTATCGCAGGATTGACTGGATCGGAAGGTCTTCGCCTAGTCATTGGAGCTGGATGATAAAAACATTTATCGCTGATTCTTTTTGCGGTGCATCGGCGACAGATTGGCCGGTCATGGTCACATCGCTGTTTGGATCTCCGACAGGGTTCACACGACTGCAAAGTGCCATTTTTGCGCGTTGCAGGCGATGCAGAACGCCGATCGTCGTTTCTCATGGCCCGAGAACCAATGCATAGAGGTATATGATTAAGAAAAGAAAGGGAAAATTATACCCGCGGTCAGTTTGCCTCTTCCAATTTGGGCTTAGCGTGCCACATCGGGGAAATCCGAAGTATGAGAAAATGAGACTGTACACAATTCGACAGCAAAGCTTGGGAATATCTATTAATCTATGATTATTATTATTATACATATTTTATTTGGATTTTCCGTACTATCAGAGACAACTGAAATTATATCAATCACTAGAACCCTATGTGATACGATATATACCATATTGTACCTTCAACAATCCCCCGCAACATCCTTTCTCATAAAAACTGTCTTTATATCCCAAATCTTCCCCTTCTTATCCGGGACCTGATAATAGTTCTGCACGGTTTTGATCAATTGATAACCTCGACGAGCATACCATTCCTCATTCGTAGTCTGCAGACGGTAAGTTACTTGACCGAGGACCTCAAATTGTACAATCAGACTTGCCTTTGGAACACCACCATATGTCACATTCGCAAAATCTTCTCTCTTCTGGTCGTCTTTCTGAACCGTGTCTAGCATCAATATCTTGGCTAGTAGTGGCTCTCGAACTGCCATAGCCTCGATCTCATCCATTGCAGCTCGCCCGATTCCCTGACCCTGGATGGATTGCCTGACATAGAAAGTCTTTATCCAGAAGATGTTCTCGGCTGGCAGGTTAAACTCAATGTGCTCTGCATCGGGGTTCTTGGAGTCTAGTGAGATATGGCCAATAGGGATGAAGCTTTCGTTTGTCGGCTGGCGTTGGACAGCATTGATTGTCGTGGCAGTGTCATGAAGCATTCCATCTTTCTGGTAGTCGCATGTTAGTTGTTTTATTTAGTTGGCAGTGTCGTCTTTCAAGGTTTACTTTTGGCGATATGGCTTGTGACTCATCTGACGGCAGGACCTTTCCGCAAAATGTAAGCATATTCGACTCGGTTCATTGAATACAACAAAGGAATAATATTTCATCAAACTCACGATCCAATAAATGCACTTCTCGCCTTTGAGCTGTTGCTTTTTCCATTTCGGCTCGACTTTTTCCTGGTCCCAACTGCATTCGACTCGCTGCGATACAAGACATTTCACATGAACGTCTGAGTTGGGATCCCAGGGAAACAAAGTCACTTTCGAATTTGAGCCCATTGTTCAAAGATAAAATCGAGTATTGTAAGTATAAGAGTTGTAGAGTTGTGATCTCGAGATAAGTGAGGCTCTTCCTGATGATTTATAAGCTGAAATTAATAATAACGAAATCTAAAATCTAACCAATCCAAATCCCCGGTCAACAACCACTTATGGAGCAGGGTAATTTTTCCTGTTTCTATATAAGACATGAGCCAGCCATAGCCCTAGCCTTAGAATCTTTAAGCCGAAACTTATTCATTGTCGGCAGACCACTCTCTGCCCAGGAGCTAAACATACTCAATGTGTTTATTCTGTTTTCGGCACGTTCTGCTCAGCCTCGCCTGTTGAAGATAGCTTGGTCTCTTTCTCTAGCTCTAAACTTATAGGTGGTTGAGCGTTCTCACCCGTGGCTAGCTGGTGGTCGAGCCGAGCTTTTTCCTCGTCCGTGGCGCCGGTGAGATTAACAGCAACCTCCTCGCCGAAGTTCTGGGCGATTTCCTCTAGAGTGAGACCAGCAGTTTCAGGGAAGAAGAAATAGATGACTACAATTTATGTTAGTAGGGTTTTAGTTGACGGGTGGATCTTGATCGGGAAGAAAAAAACATACCTGGAATGAAGAATGCAGACCAGCAAATAATGACAAGATAGTATTTCCAGCCAACGTTGCCGAATCCCATGGGGGCAGTTTGCAGGAGGATAAGGGTGGCTAGGTATGTCAGTTGGAATTCGAAGGCGAAATTGCAACGAACAACTTACAAGCAAATTGACCGAAGAGAGAAAAGCCCATGCCAATTGGACGGATTTCAGTTGGGAAGATTTCCGAAACATAGAGGTACATGGTGGTGTCGCAGAAAGTACTGCAGGAATGTCAGCTCGATGTATCGCAATTTCGATATGTTGAAACCTGACTCACCCCTGGAAGGCCAGATAAAGGTACATGAAGAAGATACCGAATCCATTTCCGATCTTGTTGGTTGTACCAGCATACTGGGCTGTCATTGCAGCCAGACAGGATGTAGATATGATAATGCCGACAAAGCCAATCATGTACATGCCACGCCGGGAATTGACTTTATCATGGAGCCAGGCACCTAGAGGATTGTAGATCACACCTGAGCTAGGTTAGCAAACGGGGTACATAGTAGATCCTGGGTGTTTATCCTCACCAGCTGTTGTCAGCCAGACAGCACTCAAGAGCAGAGGCATACCGCCCTCCATGCCCAAGTTTGTATACAGAAGAACGGCGTAGTTGTTCTAGCTGTTGTCAGTGGGATATACTTTTCAAGCAGGCATTACCATCACTCACAATGATCAAAGGTCCGCCAAATTCAGCGCCCCACTGGGTAAGAAAACCGATAGCCATTCGCTTTCGGTATGTCTTCCTTGTGAATACAGCCTTCCACACGCTGCCATAAGTAGCCAATCTCTCAGCCTCGAGTTGGATTTGCTCTTTTGTCTGGAAGAACTCCTCCTTGGCAGCCAAGTTGTTCGGGTCGTCTGGCGATTCGCGGAGCCGCTCAAGAACGTGCTGCGCCTCATCAAATTTACCCTTTGATATCAACCAGCGAGGAGAGCGCGGGAGCCAGGGAGATCCCAGAAGCAGCACCAACGCAGGCAAGCATTGCAAGGCGAGAGGAAATCTCCAGCCAAACTCAGAAAGAGAGCCGGTTGCATAGTAGCAGGCATATCCTACCCATCCTGAAAGCATATATCCAAAGACTAGGAAAATGGCGTGGTGGCCGACCAGCCATCCACGGCGCAGAGCACACGACATCTCGGAAAGATACATAGGGCAGACGGTTACAAGGATACCGATTCCAAGACCGCAAATAAAGCGGCCAGCCTGGAACATGCTGAGAGTTGTTAGTGCCAGTCAAATTGGGAGAAGGTAGGAGAAGCGACATACGCTAGTGAATTAGAGCCGGCCTGAAGTGCTCCTCCGAATAGCGAAAAGAAGGCACCGAACTGGATGTTCGCCTTTCGGCCGAAGAAATCACACGACCACATTATAAAAAGTGTACCGACAGCACCGCCAGCACTAAATACACCATTGGCTGTCGAGATCGCAGGGGTAGTGATGGTTGCGTATCCCGGTTCACCCTCAACGGGCAGGTCGAAGTAGGCGTACCATCCCGGCTGGCCGATTGTACTGGAGATAATTGAAGAGCAATAACCATATGTCTATTTGTGTAAATTCAGTAAAATCACCGCCATGTAAAGATATGTGCGAACTCACCATTGACCCAATAGCGACAAAAACGATAACCAGCCTGTTATAGGTACTGGTCTGAGACCCGAACCTACCCATAATGGTCTGTTGTAATTCTTACAACTCTCAATGATATTCAGGGTATATAACAAAGGATACCATTTGAATGTGGGAAAAATTTTAGCATCTTTGGACGGAGTACGGAGTAGCTGATACATAACAAGGGGTACTAACTCTGTGGAGATGTGGCTGCATAAAGTTCGTGGGAATACCACTAGTATGCCGATCTCACCGGGACTTCTTTGTTTGAGTCCAGGCACTCTGGAAATATTTTCGACGTGTTATAAACTAATGCTCGTTTGCTGAAAGTTCGTTCTAACATGCTATATTATGTTGGTTGTTGTACTCCCTAAGGATGTGATTGCGGAGTCAGTAGAGTGCAGATCCGGTCCGACGCTATTGAGTCCACAAATTGCATCCCCACACGTCGACAAAAGGTCCCTGCGGTGTACGCCGTACTCAGTATGCTAGTTACAAGGTTCGATTGAGAACGAGACCGCGGCATCCTCGGGACCTACAAAGTACATATACTTTTTACAACTCCGACCAACGGAAACGACAATAGAACAGCGGAACAGCGGAACAATGGCCCAGTCTCCCTTTGACACCCCGTTTGACCAACTCCCAAATCCGAAACAGGTTTGGCTAGGAAAGCCCGGTAGCTATGAAGAGGGTTTGGGAAAACTAGCTATTCTTACCCCTGAAGTCGTCGCCGCGGCTTCCGCCAGCGAGATCAGATGTGGTCGACGCGTGACGATGGGATGGGAGATGACGAAACTGGATTATCCTAATCTCAACCGTCAGCCCTGTCATCATGAAATTGTGCCTCTTCTGGGGGGTGTGGCGTTCGATGATATCTATACTATGAACCCACGTGAGTTGAGAGGAATTCTGCTTTCCCTGCTTTTGTTGCTTTTTTACGATATATTGACTTTCGGCAGAGCAAAGTAGCCAATGGGACGGCCTCCGCCATTTTTCTCAGACAGTTCCTGGTAAATCCGAACGTGTGTTCTATGGTGGAACGACCAGCGAAGAAATCAATGATCGCCAAAACGATCGAATCGGTCTCCAGCATTGGGCCCGAGAGGGCATTGCAGGTACTCATCCCTTTCACAAAAATCCCTTGGTATCATCTCACACAATTGTAATAGGACGTGGAGTCTTGATCGACTACGCTACATGGGCCGAGAAAAAGGGGATCAAATACACCACGTTCTCGACCCACCAAGTGCGGTTTACGGACATCCTCGAAATTGCCAAGGAGAACAATATCACATTCAAAAAGGGTGATATCCTTTTCGTCCGCGTAGGAGTGACCAAGGAGTGGGATACGTCCATGACAGACGCCCAAAAACAGGCCTATGCGGATAATCCCAGTCCAGAGCATGCTGGAGTCGAAGCGACCACAGAAGTCCTCCGCTGGCTGTGGGACACCGGATTCTCCGCCATCGCCAGTGATGCAATCAGTTGGGAGGTGAGTGATAAGAAAAATAAACGACAGATTCTCATCATTTGTCAAGTCGATCAAGGAAATCAACTGACAGGCCCACAGGTCTACCCACCACAATCCCCTGACATATTCCTCCATGAATATGTGCTTGCTGGATGGGGGATGCCGATTGGTAAGTTACCACGGTGTTTTTCTCCAAGTTCCGCAAATCCCTTATATTGACTAATAAACAACAGGGGAACTATTCGACCTTGAGGCGCTGGCACGCACCTGCCAAGAACTCCAGCGGTGGAGCTTTTTCGTGGCATCTGTGCCTTTGAACATGCCCGGTGGAGTATCCTCGCCTCCGAATGTGATGGCTATTTTCTAAGCCCATATTGTCTGCGGAGTACAATGTCCATGTACACGGAGTGCTCCGTAGTTTGTCACATATTTAATCAAGCATCAATAGTCATGTCGGCAAGAGTCCCTAGTATGTAAGCCCTATTGACCGGCAATTGACTCGGGTGGTGCCGTCCCGCTCCAAATGTGTAAATGACATGCTAGCCCCACTGTATTTTGCAAAAGAGGCGATTCCGCAAGCAACAAAGGGCGAATCGGGGACGATCAACTGTGAGTACGTGCTCCATTATGTTATAGATTGTGGGTCGAAGGCTCGGGGCGAACGTACCAGCGGGAAATACACCTCGGCACGGCAACAGATCTCGCTTCAATAGCCGTTTAACATATACCGTGCATAATCCATGGATGATATGCAATGAAATTACCTAGTATAGTTAAAGAGAGTACACTATGCAGTGGATTTTGTCTCGTATTTTTGACTTCTTCCTTCGGGGCCAGGACTTAGACTCTCCACCATCTGCGGACCCTACGATCCACTATGCAAGTTCCACTTGACGGTCGCACCTTCCAAACTATGCCGTCGTGGGTCGAAAGCTAAATCATGTTTTGCTCTGCGCAACCATGGTTGATGGGGCCGTTTGGGTCCACTTCCCGCGTATACTAGCTTTGACCACTAACTCAATTCCATGCCCAGAAATTGTAATTACAACCTTAGCGATATCATCAGACTTCGACTCATATATACGTCCACGGGTGGGCTGAGCTATCTCGATATATATTTGATTGAATTGATCTCGGCATTTTGATATATACAACACGCAGTAGCTTGTCTGCAAGAAACGGAGCAACAGATCCTGTATGTACAATGTGTCATATAAATACCAGCATGAAAGCTTGAATGCGCGCCACGATGTATTTTGTATTTAAATTTTCCATCGTGCGTCATAGCTACCTAGGTACACAGTGTCAAAGCAACCTTGGAAGTCTACAGAAAAAGGTTTGACGAACTGTATGCCAAGGAACAAGTCGTTGTCAAACATTTCATTCTTCACGACCTCGGAAACTTTGTGCGTGCATCATTCCGGGTATCTGTTCTGTTTGTGAGCAAGCAACCGTGCCAAGCGTACCAACACCACTACGCAGTGTTGGTGCGCCCTAGCAAACGCCCAACTTTCGGAGATTAGGTATCCTTTGTACGACTTGCCCATACAAAGGATACCTCGGTAAGTTACAGGCATACTCGAACTAGCTACGGCATAATCAAGGAGAGAGTACTAATATATAATATATAATATAAGCCTAGTGTAATTGATCTAATGCTCGGGTCAATTTTAGATAATAGCGTGGAAGAAGGGTAATGCTTTAAGAACTACTACGCGTAAAGCTTATATGTAGAAGCATGCTCGATATTTTCTTGCTTTTAGCACGCTTTTTTACCAAGGCTTGATTAAACGAAGCAGACTTCCTTTACACTATATATATATTTTTATATCTCCTACCTATCTCAAGGGACAAGAAACCCCATATTACCCTTATAATGCCCCTAAGTATCCATTGTATGGGCAGGACATACAAATGATGACCAATTTCTGAAAATTTGGCGTTTGCTGTGGCGCATCAACCCTGAGCACCTAGTGGTGTTGGTACGCTTGGCATCTCTAATAGAGTTCTCGTTGACAGCATTAGTGTTTTCTCCATCTCAGGGGAGCCGATCGTGGGTGATCATAGCCCGATTTCAAATATGGAGTTCGTGAAAGCAGGTCGGTTTAAAATTAGACCCAGTTTTCGAGCTGATTCCCTGTCTAGATCCCGAGGGCATTACATTATTAAAAGACGGGGTTGTCTTGAAACAGCTGTCCCCCGTTACTAATTCTAGACTTATGATAATCCGTGATGCGTTCCATGTTGTTGTTTGAACGGAGCTCTGGGGATGCATCCATTGATCGGAGTGTGCAGCAATGGAACTACGCCTGCCAGTCATTATGTATCATTGGCATGACAGCCTTCTTTGGTCTTCGTGTTTATACTCGACTGTTCATTCTCAACGGATTTGGGAAGGAGGATTGTGAGTGAAATTTTTGGATGGAAGCGCACCAAACGGAGAAATACTGACAGCCTCTATAGGGACATGTACAGTTGCCTGGGTAGGACTAACACGTGGGAAGAGGGGGGAACATAGGTTAACAAATACCTCGAACAGTTTCTCGGCGTTTGTTACTCAATCATTGCCCTCCTCAGTATGTCTCTAGTACCACATGCGACGAGCTGTATCTAACGCAAAGATAGTGGGTCATTATGGAGGAGGTTTACACTGGTGGGACGTCCCCGATGAGAACAAGATTCCTTTCCAGAAGGTATGCAAAGCATTCGAACGCTCGATTACCCGGTTTCTGACCCTCTAGACTATCTATGTAACAATGGTCATGTATGGACCAACCGCCTATCTCACAAAAGTGTGTCTCCTCTGGATCATGACTCGTGTATTCAGTCCCTTCCGAAAATGTGTCATGTTTATTCGGATATTTATGGGAATCATGTTGGCCTACTACATCCCGGCTGTCATTGTCAAAATCCGAATCTGCAACCCCATCGCCAAATTCTGGGATCAGAGGATTGACGGCACTTGTTTAGACCAGACATCGATCATCTTGGCTGATGCTGTCGTCAGTGTGGTCAGTGATATGATCGTTCTCATCTTGCCATTGCCATTGACTTTGACTCTGCAAATGTCTACGAAGAAAAAGATGCGGGTTATGGCTATCTTGGGAGCGGGTGGCCTGGCTGTTGCGGCCAGTATCATCCGGTTGGCACTTATTGTCATTACCGGACAGTCGAAGGATCTTTCTCGTGCGTTTATGAGAATTAATATGCTAGGGTATGTTCCTCTCAGCCTATCTTTTTGACTAAACATTCTAAATGAGAAATTATTTCTAGTAACGCGGAAGTCTCCATCGGTATTATCTGCACCTGTCTCCCTTCCCTCTCGGCTCTCATCATCCGCATCTACCACGAATATTCCAGTAACAAAGCAACCCTCGAGTCCGACTACAAAATGAGCACCATGCGAAACCAGGGCACAATGAACGGAAGCAAAAACCAAATGAGTGCTAGGGGGACAGGGTCAGATGAAGATGTGCTCATGTACAATGCACAGGGAAACCCGAAGATTGAGACAATCATTCACGGTAATAGTGAGCAAGGAGGCCCGCCGAGGATGACATTTGGTGGCATAGGAGTGACCCGATCTGTTGATGTGTCTACATCCGTGGAGCCTCAGATATAAATAATCTCAATTTTGGATTAGATAACATAACAGTAAAAATCATCAACGATATGGCCTGATATTTCCATAACATATATCTTTTGAAGATACGTGTCTCGAGAAACTGAGTTTTGCGGTGTGCCTTGTATGCCTTGTGCCTGGGCCAGTGCATTAGGGCTGCATAAGCTGAACTCACCGGGGCCGGATATGCAGGTCAGCATAGAATGTCAGATATCCCGCTCTGACCCCCGGCATCTACCCTTATTTTATATATGTACCTAGATTTACATAACGCCATAGTTCCCAAAATTTGCGTAGCACAGTGTTCTATAGTTACATCAAGCAAGGTGTGGTCTTCTATTTAAATACATATCTCACATATAATGAAATGATAAGTAGATATCCGGGGAAATCAAACGATTACTTGCATAGAGGGGGCCGCCAAGTGACTCTTTACCCCCCACCTTTAATCATTTAGACACATCACTTTGCCTTTTTTTTTATTTTCGAACTCAATTCTTCTGCCTCTCGATCCCCTATGCCCTCAATGTCTCTCATACATCTCCCAGCCGAGTTGATCCACATAATCATCAACTTCCTCAAGGAAGCGCGTTATCTAAATTCTTTGGCGCAAACATGTTCGCGACTACATCTGCTATTGAACCCAATCCTCTATCAAAACAGCAATCGCTCATTACATGGGTTCCCCCTTGTATGGGCAGCAAAGCATAGCTCCGAATTGACTATCCGCCGAGCATTTGATGCTGGAGCCCTCACACATTCCTGTCATTACAACTTCAGACGATCGCTGGTCGCGGCAGTCGACAACAGCAATGAGACTATCGTGCGCCTGATACTGGAACAAAACAAAGGCCCTGGTATATTCATACAAAATCAGAGCTGCAGGCAATGCGAAGATCAGAGATCCGAGGCCGTCTCAAAAGTCCTACATCCATTATATCTGGCAGCAGTGCGTGGCAACGTGGCTATTGTCAAGCTCTTGATTGCCCATAATGTCACTTTCGAACATGACCACGACTGCTGCGGTGAAACATGTTTCGATCTTGTATTTGCGGCAGTAGAAAACGGTCACCTAGCCGTTGTGAAAGTTCTCATCGAGGCTGGCTACGCATTGAACGACAAACAAAGCGTATACTGGCATAAACAACCACTCCATGCGGCAGTCCTTCAGGGTAATACAAAATTGGTTGAATATTTGCTGGATGGAGGGGCCGAACCCTCGCCTCAAGAGGAACCACCTATCATGTCTGCTGCTAAAAATGGGGACCTGGAAATGGTCAAATTGCTCCTGGAACGGGGAGCAGATCCCAACAAAAGATTTTGTGGTTCAATGGCCCTCTCGGGTGCGGCTGGCCATGGCCACGTGAAGATCCTGGAATTGCTCTTGAATCATGGAGCGGATCCCGATCCTGATATGGCTCAAGGTTGGCTGAGTACACTCTACCATGTAGCTATACACGGTCAACTGCCAATCCTTGATCTTCTGTTGGCGCGTGGAGTGGATATATACCCCAAAGATCCAGCAAAACAATGCTTCTTGTTATCGTCGATAATCGGAAATACAAGTTGGGGATCAGTTGATAGGCAGAAAAAGGCTGCTTTCGCTGAGTTTTTTCGAACCTTCGCCGACTTTGAGGATATGATAAATGACAAAGATGACGAAGCACGAGCTGAGATTCTTTATATAGCCATTGGCTATGGGTGGGAGGATATTGTGAAGCGTGTTCTGGAGCATGGCTTTTCTGCAGATGGTGTCTATCGTCGCTGTGAAACACGGTACGAGAGGCCGATACTTCAAGCCATTGACAACGGCCACATTGGAATTACCAAACTTCTTGTTGAGCATGGCGCCAATATACAAGAGTACCAGGGAGAAATAACGGTCCTTGTCGAGCATGGTGCCAATACACAGGAGTACCCAGGAGAAATCATGGATGAAGGCGCACTTTCCTTGGCAATCCAATTGGGCAATGTACAAATTGCAGAGCTTTTACTCGACCACGGGGCTGACATAAACTGCATAAGCAGCCGTGGAGAAACGGCTTTGGCCGAGGCTGCGATGGTATCCGCCGAGATGTTTCGCATGTTGCTTGATCGAGGAGCCGATCCGACGAAAACTGCATTATATGCTGATGGCAGATTTAATCCATCCTCGGGCGAAAATGCTATTACCAGGGCATTGTACTTTGGTGCAGTGGATGTTGTACAAATATTGGTGGAGAGGGGCATTGCACTGGAAATGCCTCCATTACCCAAGCAGCAACAGAGGCCCAGGAACCACCAGGGTCCTAATTTCCCAACGAGTCCCAAGAAACTGATAGAAGAGGCATTCTTGGGAGGTGAAGAAATGGCGGTGCTGGTCTTGGATCGGGGACTATTGAAAATTGACCCTGAGAGCAACGAGGCACAAGAAGGATTAGTGCACGCTGTCCAATTTGGGATGGCCGGGGTGGTGAAGCGACTGCTCGAACGAGGGGTCGATCCCAAATTGCCCTCACTCTACACTCAGTTATCTTTGCCAGTGGCTGCAACATATTCTCCTCACACTGATGGTAGCAGTAATGCCACAGCCATCCTTGATCTGCTCCTAGCTCATGGTGCTGATATCGAGGAACGGTGTTATCCTGGCATGACTCCCTTGTACCGGATTGTCATGCACGTCAATGCCAAAAAGGAGTGGGTTTGCGATCAAGCAGAGGTACGACTCTTGTTGGAGAGAGGTGCAGATCCTTTCGCGGAGCATGACCACTGGGTTGCACTCGTGACGGAGACAAGTGATGCCCACGCTCATTCCGACTCACCATTCAGGAGTAGACGGTCAATCCCAAGTCCCAATACCGGGACCGAGGATGATGACGGTCCTCCCAGGAGAATGGTTAAGTTTGTGCGGCAACCCAAGAATTTAATAGGCCAAGATGGACACGATGACCCATTCCTAGCATGTATGAGACTGGGCGATAAAGCAGTGCTCAACCTCATGCTTGACGCGATCGATCGGAAAGGAGTTCCCTTGGAGGAGTTGGAGGATAGACTTGACAGAGCTCGGATTGAAGCGACTGAGAATGGGAACCTGCGCCTGCTACCCATTCTAGAAGATTATTACTGGGCAAAACGATATCCGCGCAAGTAAGAAGAATGGTATACAAGACCAAGATGCTATTTGCAGATAAATTGGCTTGAACGATGCTGAAACGACCCGCTCAAACGTATAGATAAAAGAAATTCTCTACGCAAATTGGAAAACATGCACAGTCAAAATCAAGATATCTTCCCGATTCTCTTCCTTCCAATATCCATCTTGGATTTCAATCTAGACACCTCGTTAGTAAGATAAATCAAAACAAGTGGAAAAAGTGAAAAAAGGATGTGAACGAACATATCAGCCTCCTCATCCGCCAACCTCAGCAGATCATTCTGCACCTCGAGCTCCTCATTAATCTGCGTGCCAAGTTCCTTCTGTCGAATAATGATCTTCCTCAACTCATCCACATTATCGTCCTGACTCTTCATCATCTGCCTCTGCAACTGCAACACCCCATCGTTATCAAGCTCTCGAGTCCGTTCCGTCTCTTTACCAAGGACCCTACCCGCTCGCGCCGGCGTCCTACGCCCACTAGCCGCATCCCCAGCGCCATTCCCAGCATTCATCAAAGCTTCTTTATCTTGGATAGATGCGACAGTATGGTCAAGCCGGCTCTTAGTTGCCATCGCATGCAAGAGATCCTCTAGACCGTCTTTTTCCTTGCGCGCATTAATGAGCAGGTCTTTTCGTCGGCGGATCTCGCCTCCACCGAGACTGGACAATGCAGAGCTCTTATCGCGCCCTAGATTCTTCAGTCCTTCGTCCAGAGTGGTGATCATTGTCCCCGCACGGACAAGACTGCCCTTCGCCTGTGCAGAGCTCTCGTGTTGCTTCTGTGGGGTTGTCTCCTGGTCTCTGCGAGATAATTGTAGTCGTGCATCATGGAGGTGGTTCTTCATGTCGCGGTAGTAGTCAAGCCATAGCGTCGGGTCTGTGATGGGTGCGTTTGTAGCGGCTGGGTCTGTGATGGCGGCGTGGAGTCGGGTGGAGGTGTTTGTTGATCCGTTGCCCGTTGATGCGACTGCGGTGGGCAGATTGAGGAATGCACGCCATGCGGGCGAGGTGCGCCAGCGCCCATCTTCAGACTCATTGATCGCGCGAAGGTACTCCTCTAGGCCGCGACGGCGGTCTTCGCGCAATCGTTCGTTCGAGACCGTTTTCGAAAACCAAGTTTTTGAAGGTAAGGGAGCTGGTGGAGGGGCATTCGTTTGGGAGATGAGGGTGCTGTGGAAGGTTGCGAAGTCCGAGTAGCGTTTGGGGACCGTGAAGGAGCGGAGCGGGAGGCGGAGGGTGATATGGTAGACGGTGTATGGCGGGGAGGTGTTTGAGAGGGTGGTATTCGGGATCGCTATTTCAACAGTTGGCGCCATTTTGATTAGGATTGGAATGAAAGTATCATTCTTCTCACAAGTTGAGGAAAACAAAGAGATAAGGAGTCTGAGGTTGGGGCATGACGCAAAACCTTGGAAGCTTAGACCAAGCACCCGATATGACCTCGGGATGATCAGCACTACATATATAGAGCACAAGACATCGGCACGTTGTAACACGGAATTAATATTAACTAACAATGGGTATATCATACGTGCAAATCAAATACATTTAATCCCAGATCTCACGTTCAGCCAACAGATCCCGCTGACCAAAGAACTCACCAACCACTGTCATGATCATGTCGAGCAGGGCATGGGTCTGAATCGACCAGTCATCTTCTTCTTCTTCACTGCTAGCAGATGTCTCAACAGAGTCGAAATTGTTCTGCAGCCGAGCTTGCAAGCGGGTCTTGGCCGCCTCCAACTCGAATTGTGCTAGCGATGCATCAGGCATGCTAATGTCTTCTGCTTCCGCACTCTTCGGCAATTCTTGGTTGCTTTCCTCCTCATTCTGAACTGTAACCTCCGGCTGAGTTTCCTGCTTGGTCGCTTCCTCGTCCTGGACTGTATATCCCTGCTGAGCTTTTCCCTTGGCATCTTTCTCATCTTCAACGAGAGTACCCTGCTGGATTTCATCTTTTGGTAGGTCTGCCACAGAAGAATCAACCTCCTCCTCATACTCGTCGTTCTCTAGCTCTTGCACCTTGCGCAAAATCGTCGCAGCTCGTTTGCCTAGATTTCGAATAACTCCCACCTCTCGAGTAGAAAGTTGTCCAACCTCACGGCACTTCCCCAACAAGCCCCAAGCCCAGGCTCCAATGCGCCGTACGCGCTGGGTGTCGTCACCGCGCACAACATCAGACATCATCCGCGCTAGTATTTCCAGCACTTCTAGCACGCTGTCCATGTCCATGCTTGCCAGTTGCACCATGAGTGGTTCGACTGTAACCAAAAGCCGGCGCCATGTTTTGTGCGCAGACCCGGCCTTTCGGGGGAGGCTGATAGGGTGGTCATTGTCGAGGGTATTGATAGCACCTGCGGGTGGACTGCATCGTAGGGTCGATCGCAAGAGGAGGAATCGATGTCGGAGAAGATTGTTGTATGATCTTTGCGCATCGGGGTAGAGTTCATCGAGTTTTGAAGGGGAATGTGCGGCGTTGTCTTCGTACAGATCCCCCACAGGAGCAATATAGGCTTCGTCCTCGTAAAAGCCTGCTGGCAAAGGAGGATTGTTTGGATCAAGTGGTTTTAGATCACGTTGCGCGTTCGATGCTAGATTTGACGGGTCTGTTGTCTGGGTAGGCGCAGAAAATAGCACAGGTAGTGAGTTTGCTTCGGATCTATCGAGCAAAAATTAATTCCAAACTTGGACTTGCGCAGAACTGGGAAAGTCTCGGCATCGCTTAGGAGACCAAAAAGGCTCTTTAGATCAAAGGGTAAACATACCGAACCATGCGTAGATATTCTAATCCATCCTCTGGATCATCGTACAGCAGTCCATCGCCTCCATCATCCAAACCCGGAAACGCGCTCTTCTGCCCATAGAGGGGATGCTGACGGGGACGCTCATAAGACGCCGCCGAAGATGCTTCATCATCATCTTCGTCATAAGATACCCGAGCACGTTTCAAGGGGCGGGGTGACATGGTGGCTATTCTCTTGTCGGGCATAGTGAAGTAAAGGTGGTACCTAGCCCTGTAAGATTGAAGGAGCTTGAGCCATCTGTAGATAGCAGCTCAATGGTGTTTGCAACAATATGGACTTGACGACCTATTTTCTGAATGTGACACAAGACCATAGGACAAGGAATACTTATTCAACAGTTTGGACTATATTTCCAGTTTTATTCTGCTCTCATAATCCCAGATATAACATTGGAATTGTACACAAGCAAACACAAGGCGGTGTAAATAATAATTGTTTATCAAAGGCGGGGGTCCGCATCTGCCGGCAAAAGAAAAGATAAGGATCGTCATCGGCCGGCCTATCTTTACATCTTCAATTACTCTCATCCCGCCTTCATGTCTTTCTCATCACTTACCCACCTACTTTCCTTGGACCTTTTTTCACCGGTCTCACAGTCCTTTCTGATCCCCTTCTCAACCAAGTGAAGGAAAATTGCCTAACAATCCCGCTTCACTTGAGATGACCTGTGTCTTTGCCTCTCTTAGAAGCGGTTTGGTCTCTCTGTTGCTTCTTCAACCGCATCTTCATCCCTGATTGTTACGAAACCTCCCACATAATATTTCGCACACGCTCGTGCTCTACGATGTCTACTTGAAGATTTCTTGTTTCTTTGACTTGCGAAATGTCAAAGATCATCGATTCATCCGAAGTGATGACTTCTCGTCGATATGTTCACCTCCCTACGGAGGTGTTAATACAGATCGCCAGATTCATTTCTGCTGATTGGCGTAACCCCAATGGCCCCTTCTTTCAGGTCACACTTCAAAGGTTCTGCGCGGTCTCGCGCCAGTGGTACTCTGCTGGCATCGAATTCCTCTATTACCGACCTCAACTTGACCGAGGGAACAGCTTCTCGCTTTTCACCAACACTGTGTGCCCTTCAATTCGCTCGCGAGAGCGCAAGGCGGACTTGGGTTCGTTCGTTCATATCCTGAACCTCGGGCGATTGGTACATCATAGCTCCAATAGCCTGACGGCACGGCTTCTAGGTCGAGTGAAAAAGAATCTGAAGACATTTGTTGCTCCAAGGGTCTCTTTTGCGTAAGTGCATATTTATCAACACAATATTCCATCTAACCCTAAACTAACTCCTTTCTGTAGGATCAACAGCCTTGCCCCCTTGGCCAAGTGCAAAAATCTTTCCTATCTCTGCCTTGACTTTGTGGCTGAGCCAATTCCGCTTTCTGCTCTCAAGAAAGCCATCAGCGGTCTCGACAGACTGATCACGATTAAACTTTCATCTTCAATGTTTATCACAGATGATGGATCCCCTGAAGATTGGCCACCCAATCTGAGTTTCCTCCAGGTTGCCGGGAGATTTGATATCGAGACAATGTCTTATTTCAGGTGGCCCTCAAAGTTGGTAGGGCTGACATTTTGTGGTTGCGAGAATCTGGACACTTCCGCCTTAGAGGAGATCCTCATCAACGAGCAGCTCTGCACCACGCTTCAGCGATTGACCATTCACCGTTCCAACCGTGAGATGTTTGAGGAGGGACCATCTGAGATCTTATCGACACTCATTGCTTTGAAGTCTCTTCGGATACCCGTTGATCTGCTTTACGATTTACTCATTCTGCCTATGTTTGATTCTCCTATCTCAATTCGTGAGCTAGAGCTCACGGAACCATATGACGAGCAGTTTCCTGCGGAGTTTGACGCCAAAGAATTTTGTGAGGCCTTGAACACGCATCTTTCTCGGGTGTGCTATATCGGTCTCAGTCCTGGTTGTCTTAGGATAATACCCGAAGCATTACATGCAAAAATTGACAAGCGGGTGTGGAAAAACATCGATAAGTGTTCTGAGGAGGAACTCGATTCTCTTTTGGACATGGGTGTCGTTGTCATGGATAGGGAGCCAGTCTGCTAATCGCCCATGCATTCTTATCGGACTTGCATACAAATCTCTTTACATCAGCTATTTTCTGAGAAATGTACAATATCACAGCCCATACAACAGATCTAATGAAGCGAGAGTAGTTGAACTAGAGAAGGTACATGTTTGTAAGATGATGATGAAGAACTGATAGTGAAAATTCTGGTTAAGCCATGGTTCATTTGATTCAAACTCGTACCTTTTTTTCCAGCTTCAAAAGGGAAGTTTAGAAGTTTGAAAGTTGTAGTGAAGGGAGAGTGGGGAAAGTTCGGAGAGAAGATCTGGCCGACACGGGAACCTGGCAATGACGTACATTTCCTTTTTGTACACATTCCACCATGAGATCGCAAACCCTTTACCGGTCATTTGGCCTATTGCAGCGCCAATCTATCTCATGTCGGAAAACTATCACCCACCGAGCTATCCAAACAGCTAGTTCTACTAGTTCTCGACCGGTCCCCAACTTCGCATTTGCATTTGAGTGAGTCTTGACCAGCGCACGCAATCCACTCGATCTTCTTCTCACATGATATAGCATCGATGGCGTCCTCCTCCGCGCGTCGAAACCTATCCCCGGTGCCGCCGACTCGTTAGCTCTCCTGAAGGAGCAAGGCATACCGTTTATTCTGCTCACAAATGGCGGCGGTAAACACGAGACAGAGCGCGTCGCAGAGATTAGCGAGAAACTAGGAGTCTCCCTGGATGCTACGGACATTGTGCAGAGTCACTCGCCCTTTGCTGGGTTGGTCAAGGGATCGGATGAGGCGAGCGCTCTGGAACACAAGTGTGTGTTAGTGGCCGGAGGCGATGGGGATAACTGTCGGCGCGTGGCAGAACAGTATGTGAAAGACCCCTTCCTGCCGCTAAATGGCATATGCTAAGCAATGATAATAGGTACGGTTTTAAGAATGTTGTCACCCCGGCGGATATTCTCATGGCCAACCCCGCTGTCTCGCCGTTCTCCAAGAACTTCAGCGACTATTATAAAAAGTTTGCCCGACCGCTTCCGAGCCCCATTGACTTCAATGATCCATCAAAGAGTCTGAAGATCGACGCCGTCTTTGTGTTCAATGACCCTCGTGATTGGGCTTTGGACACTCAGGTTATTATAGACATTCTCCTCTCGTCACAAGGCCGTATGGGCACTTTGTCTGAAAAGAACGGCCGAATTGATCTTCCAAACCATGGATACCAACAGGATGGCCAACCTCACCTGTACTTCTCTAATCCAGATCTGTGGTGGGCCGCCGCCTACCCGTTGCCCCGTCTTGGTCAGGGTGGATTCCGAGAAGCGCTCGAGGGCGTTTGGGCTGCGACCACAGGTGGTCCCAGCAAGGGTATTGAGTTGAAGAAGACCGTGATCGGTAAACCTTATCAACTCACCTACGAGTTTGCAGAGCGTCAATTGCTTCGGAACCGACTGAGAACCTTCGGGAGCTCTGCTAATCTCACGCCTCTGGAGAGAGTATACATGGTTGGTGATAATCCCGAATCGGATATTCGAGGAGCCAACTCCTATCGCAGTGATATTGGCAGTAGCTGGCAGTCGATTCTTGTCCGCACTGGTGTATACAGTGGCGGGGAGCCTGCTTGGGTTCCTCAGACAATTGCTGATGATGTGCACAAGGGTGTCCAATGGGCACTGAAGAGCTCGAGCTGGCCTGCTGCGTGATTGTCAGAGGACGCTGGACACTCTATATTGATATGAAGATGAGCATGCATATGACGCCGGTTGTATGTTTATGGGTGTTTATTCTAGATAGCTGCCAGCGCCAAGCCACATAAGCACGTCTAATGCATTTTATTCAACTTATAAAGTATTAACATTAACAAATGTACATAGAACTGACTCACATAGAACTGACTCACTTGCATGTATACAATCAAGCTGGTAGATATTAGATCTATAGGTCAAGTCCGCACACCGCCTACCCCTCTTAGGGCATGGCGGGGTGAGTCAACGGAACACTTTTCTCTGCAGCTCTACTTAACAATCAGCCTGCTGCATTAAGTCCTGCAAATTTCTCAGGATATAAAATCATAAGGTAGGATCCACTGGCCCCAGCTCATCACTTTGCCCCCTCTAATTGTCCTCACAGCACCATGGCCGACTCCGAATTGCCCCACCGTCCCAAGCCCGAGGCTCCCCAAGATGCCTCCGCTCCCGCCGCGGAAGGTGAGACCAAGAACGCCAGCAAGAACGCTCTGAAGAAGGCCGCCAAGGACAAGATCAAGGCAGAGAAGGCTGCGGCGCGTGCTGCGCAAGAAAAGGCCCAGGCCGCCGCCCAGGAGGCCAACGACACCGCCAAGGATCTATACGGTGCTCTCCCAGAGGCCGAGAACGTCGTTCCGTCTACACGATTCACAGAACTCTCAGAGGAACACTACGAGAAGGAAGTGACGGTTGTGGCGCGTGTCGATAATGCGCGTGTGCAGAGTGCCAAGCTTGCATTCTTGATGCTGCGCCAGCAGGGACAGAAGGTCCAGGCCGTCATTGCGGCCACTGAGCCCATCTCCCGACAGATGATCAAGTACACCGGCGGCTTGAACGTCAACTCGATCGTGCAGGTCACCGGTACTGTGAAAAAGCCCGAGATCCCCATCTCGTCCGCCTCCATCAGCCACCTCGAGATCCACATTACCAAGGTTTACATGATCTCCGAGGCTGCGCAGATGCTCCCCATGCAAGTCAAGGATGCTGAGCGCCCACCCCCCGAGACCACTGAGGAAGGTCCCCAGGTTGACTCCGAGGGTACTCCCATCGTCACCCTCAAGACCCGCCTCGACAACCGAGTCCTCGATCTGCAGACCGAGACTAGCCAGGCCATCACCTGGATTTCCAGCGGTGTGTCCCAGCTCTTCGCTGAGTACATGATCAAGAGTGGCTCTCGATGGATCTCCACACCTAAGCTTGTCGGTGCTGCCACTGAAGGTGGTAGCGGTGTCTTCGAGGTGAAGTACTTCAAGCGCACTGCCTACTTGGCCCAGTCTCCCCAGCTCTACAAGCAGATGTGTATCGCTGGTGATATGGAGAACGTCTTTGAAATCGCCCCCGTTTTCCGTGCGGAGGACAGCAACACCCACCGTCACTTGACCGAGGTATGATTTCCTAATATATAAGCTCAAACAAGAAAAACAGATTCTAACATGTCCTACAGTTCTCCGGTCTCGATTTCGAAAAGACCTTCCGCGGTCACTACCACGAGGTCCTTGAATTTGCCGAAGACCTCCTCGTCTTCATCCTCACCCAGCTCAAGGAGCGCTACGCCTCCCAAATCGCCACCATCCAAAAGTCCTACCCCAAGGCCGGCGACTTCAAGCTCCCCAAGGACGGCAAGGCCCTGCGCATGAACTACATGGACGGAGTCGCCCTCCTGAAGGAAGCCGGCGTCGACGTCTCCGAGCAAGAGCGCTTCGAGAACGACTTCTCCACCGCAATGGAGAAGCAGCTCGGCCAGATCATCCGCGACAAGTACGACACCGACTTCTACGTCCTCGACAAGTTCCCCATGGCCGTCCGTCCTTTCTACACCAAGGCCGATCCCAACGACAAGCGTTTCTCTAACTCGTACGATTTCTTCATGCGTGGTGAGGAGATCATGTCCGGTGCCCAGCGTATCAACGATATCAAGGAGTTGGAGGAGTCTATGCGTGCTAAGGGTCTTGAGCCTAACCAGGAAGGCTTCGAGGATTACCTCAATGCTTTCCGTCAGGGCTGTCCCCCTCACGCTGGTGGTGGTCTTGGTCTTAACCGTATTGTTATGTTCTTCCTTGGCTTGCCTAATGTCCGTTTGGCTTCGCTGTTCCCCCGTGACCCTCAGCGTCTGCGTCCTTGATTTTGCACTGTATGGCACTATCTCATAACATTACAAGCATATAAAAACAAAATATTTTTCTTTTCTTTCATACATGTTTTGCCTTGGTAGTAATATCCTACTTTGAGTATAAATCAAACACCCTGGAGTCTGGTGAGTCAAGCAGCTTATTGTCTACTATTAAACTTACAGGTTAAGGTCTATATGCCAGTAGCTGCTACAGCGAAGAAAAATCAGAAACACCAATAGACATAAATGTGATATGATATTTGGATGAAAAGTTGCATTGACAAGTTTTGAGGGGTGGACGACGCAATCTAACGAACCAAGACACATGAAAAAAGAACACGCTCTTGTCCCCCCAACCAGGATTAAGCACGTAACAACAAAAAGAAAAACAAATGGAGAGATTAAGACACAGAAGCAATCACAGCCGCAGCAACGCCCTCCTCTTCTGCCCGGACGGTGATCTTGGTAGTGACACCAGCCTTGCTGGAGTAGGCCATCTTGATGAGAGAAGCGACACGGCCGCCGGAGACGGTCTTGCCGAACAGCTTGAGCGTGTGTGTGCTGCTGTTGAGGGCGATATCGGTGCCTTCGAGAGGCTGCAGAGATAGCGCTGAGATCAGTTGTTCCGTGGCATCTGTTGGAAGGATTAGCATGAGTATTTACATGAAAGAAAGATAGATAGGACTTGTACATACCGTTGATACCCTTCATGTTGCTGAGCTGCAGGGTTTCGCTTTCCTCCTCGCCGTTGGCACCGGTCTGTTCCCAGACGTGGTCGAAGCTGCCGGCGAATGTGGGGATGATATAATCGCTGCCTGTCAGCTCGAGATCCTCCACCTGGTACTCGTCGTCATAGCCACTGTCCTCGGGCTCGCCGCTTGCAGGGTCGATTTCTTTGCTGGTGAACTTGAGGATATTTGTAAAGGAGGTGACGGGGACGCTGTTCTCGCCGGTGAGCTTCTTGAAAGCAACATAGACAACACCGGGCTCGTTTGTGGGCAGCTTGGGGGCAGGGATGATGAAGTCGTCCTCCAATACATCCTCTTCCTCTGGCGTGGCGACCACGGTAACATTCTCGAGAAGGGTATCCGGAAGTGTGTTCTTAATGTCATATTGCACCACGATGTGCTCCTTGAAAATGTGCTTGACGGCCGTAACAACATATTCGGTTTCGCTCTCGGAAAGCTCGACAGGGGCAGAGGACTTGAGCAAAACACCGTATGCCTTGATATCGGGGTATTGCATAAGTTGCTCTGCGTATTTCTGGGTGGCAGAGGCGCTGGCCGCTTCGGCCAAACCGGCGGCTGCCTTGCCCTTCGGGGGACCTGTCGAAGGGGCCTTGAGAGTGGGAGTGGCTGAGGTGAGCTTCTTGGTCCTCTCTTCGGCCAGGGCCTGCTCGTGTGAGACAACCGGAATGGTGGCAACATCGAAAGCAGTGGCGAAGGTCTCCTTGTCACCAGATGTCACGTACATGACGAGCTGGTGTTCAAACGTGGAAAGGGAATACATTGAGTCTAGAACCATTAGTAAATGTACCATTGTCAATCATGAATAAGGTCTTACCGTTCTTAATGAAAGCGCTCGCCGACTCGTCCTCTTCGCCCATCAGACGCAGGTTAAGCGCAGCACGGTCTCGCACCTCGTCGTCGGTGTCATCAAGACAACGGGTGAGGAGAACATGAACGCTAGACTTGACTTCGGGGTCCTTCTGGCCAACACCGAACTTGGCCAATGCGGTGACAGCAGCGGCGCGTACGATGGCATTCTCCAATACGACGCGGTTGTAGATGTAGCGGATATACTTGGTGGGGTGGCTAGTCTTAGGGCCCTCAGTACCAAGCAGGTGCAGGATTCTAACCGAGAGCTTGGTGAACTCGCAGTCCTCAATGAACTCGCAGAGGTGGGCAAGCGCATCCTCTTTGCTTTCTGGGACAAACTTGATCAAATCGAACATGCTCTCAACAACAGTGCGCTTGAACTCGTATCCACCCTCGTCGCGCAAGATACCACTCAGGAAAACGAGCATACCGGCCTGCTTGCTGGGGAACTTCAAACACAAAGTGCGAATGGCCTCAACAATAGTGACCTTGAACTCGTCGGTGATATCAGCCATGAAGCCGGAGATTTGCTTCATCAGACGGTCGACGCTGGCTTCGTTACCGGTCTTGAGCAGTGTCGTAATGGCGAACGTGGCAATAGAGCGGTTCGAGTTGGAGATGAGGGACTCAATATCGGGGTTGCAGACATTGACGACGTGTGGCTTGAAAGAGGCGAAGCTGTGTAGGATACGAATGGCTGCGAACTTGGTGATCGCCCGGGGGGAGGACAGGAAGAGCTGGAGAACGTGGACTGCCTGTGTTGCCTCGGCATCGGTGATATCGCGCATATCGCAAATAGCCTTGGCCGCCTCGAAGTTGACCATCTCATGCTTGTGGCGGAGCCAGCCATCCAACATCTGCATCATGGGTTTCCGGAGACCTTGGTCCTCCTCGGCCAATTTGGCCGCCAGACGTACCAACAAGACCAGAGCAGCCGGGCTCTTGACCACACCTGCAGCGCCGTACTGCTGTACCATCTTGACCAAAGACATGCGGTCGTGCGAGCGCATCTGGTACAAAAGACCGATGGCATGGTACTGTGTCATGAAATTCGAGTTAGAGATGGCGTGGCTCTGTGAGCCCGAGGAGAAACCAAGGAACCCGGTTGATGATTTCGATGACGAGGCAGCTTCCTGTGTTTCGCTCTGCCATCTCCGGACAACGTCGCGCGCAATAGGGAGGAGGTGGTAGGAAGAGACCAAGGCCGCGGAGGACACCGACGGGGTCTTGTCAACAATGGCGGTCTTGATAAGTCGCTCGATACCCTGCACTGTGGAACCCTTTTGCAATTGTCAGCAAATCCCCTCGACCATTGAGGTCCTCGCAACCGACAACCTACATCAATAATGCGGCAGAGCGCTCTGATGGCATTGGCCCGGTACAAAACATCGCTTCCCATTGCAGTGTCCTTCATAATGATACTTGTCGACATGATCACATCTTCGGCGGTGCCAGCCAGCTCCTTCAAGATCAGGTACACCATTTGCCGCAGCGACGGGTCTTTGTTCTGGAAGAGCTTGGAGATTCCGAAGAAGAGGGTGGTGGCTTCATTCGTAGGGAACTGCTCCCCGGTGAACATGAGGACAGCAATCTTGGTGAGTAACGTTCGGCATGTTCGCGGTGAGATAGGAGAGGAATTGAATAGGCGTGCTAGGAGAATTATCTAGTCAGCATTGAATATGTACAGCGCATGGAGGCGCCAGGGGGTCTTGTTGATTGCACACCATCTTGGAAAACGGAGGTCCGATCAAGCTTGATCATGACCTGGTCCTCATCTTCGTTTTTCTTCATGTAACTCATCTTGCCCAGCAGCTGGTATCGCACCAGCAATGAGTGGTTGCTGTCGTATTAGAAAGGTGGAGTTGGTGCAATTGGGACACGGGTCGAGTACACAGAAGCAGGGTAGGGCGGTGTAGGCGACTACAGCATTCGCATAGCCACCCAGGAATTGAGAGCTTAACGGTAAATCGGAGGAAAATAACGAGAATATGATTGAGGTAAAGGTGGTAATGAATCTCGAACCTCAAAAGAACTTGGCTATTAGGGACAAGTTGAAGGTGGCCTTCTGTGTTGTTTGGCCCGAACCAAACACTGCAAACAGGTGGCATCATGATTGAAGGCAGCGCATTTATCCCTCTAACTCCCCTCATTTTCTCCATATTTCGCTTGAATTGAACTGGATCTATACATCTTTGATCATTTCAATCCACCATGCAGGTTGAAGTCGACCCTAATGAGGATACCGAGTGGTAAGCCTATTACTTGCACATACCCCCGCCGGGGTATAAACTAGGTGTGCTAACCAATTATTGAATATTGTATAGGAACGATATCCTCCGCCAACATGGCATTATTCCCGAAAAGCCCAAAGACCCTGAGCCTCTGATCCAAGAAGCTCTGATTGCCGCACAGCACAGAGCGCACGAGAACCGACTTGAGGACAAAGACCTTGACGAGTTGGACGCACTGGAGGATGAAGAAGATGACGAGTTTCTCCAGAGTTATCGGTAAGCTTGTTATCTAATTATTTATATACCCCAAGGGCGTCCCCTTTTGCTCACAGTCCGATTAAACAGGCAAAAACGATTCGCGGAGCTCTCCACCCTCCAAAAACCAGCCACTTCAACCAGGTCTTCCCACTTCAGAAAGTCGATTATGCCCGAGAGGTGACAGAAGCATCGAACAGTGCTTTTGTACTAGTCAACCTCACATCGATGGGCGGAAACGTTGAATCGCGCGTGTTGACAGAGCTCTGGCGGGAGCTTGCTGCCAAATTCGGCGATATTAAGTTCTGCGAGATTCGTGCCGATATGTGTATTGAAGGTTATCCAGAGAAGAACACGCCCACGATCTTGGCATACAAGGATACCGAGATCAAGAAGCAGCTCATTACGCTTCAGCAGTTGAAGGGTCCTCGGACCAAGGTTGAAGGTGAGTTTTGTTTGAAGCAAGAATTCAATAATGATGGTGCACTAATCAAATGCATAGATATTGAGCGTTTGCTTGTGGAAATTGGTGCTTTGAAGGAGGGTGATGTTCGTCTGAAGAAGCGGGATAACGAGGACGACTACAAAAAGGACGATGACCTGAACGTTGAAGATTATGATGATGACTGGGATTGATTTCCTTCAAGGTTGCGATTGATTACTGCAAATATTATGATCAGGTTTGTTTGTATATTATGGAGGTATCCAAAAGATGATGACCCCCTTTCTATGTCGGCGATAGCCAAAAGAATGATGCTGCAAGATGTAACTTACTTGTTGGTCTCGATTTGAATTGAGTTGCCTATATCTATTATATCTATACCTGTAGTGATGGACTTTGGAGCTGGCTATCTGGACATCAACATATAGAGAGTTTGTTAACATAGGTATGGCCCTAGGATTCATAATGACAACTAGCTATCGACTATCAATGCCCAAGATATCAAATCCAACTCAATTTGCAACCTATGTAGGCAATTGCAATGACCATAAACAAAGCCAAACCCCAAGTATGAATAGCTCAAACGCTCCTAAAAACCAAATCAAATATATAAACGGATCAAATACTATAATCGCCATTCATCCTATTGACCCCATCAACCCCAACGCTCAAAAAACACCAAAATCATAACCATATCGGCGGATACACGTATAAAATACCCCCAAACATTCAAATCATCAAATAAACTCATCACGACCAACAGCCACACTCTCCTCAATAGCCCGGCGAACCTGACCTTCTTTAAAAGCAGGTCCTTGTCCATCACACTGTGACATCCCCTTCAACCGCTCCGTAATATCACCAATATCAAGCTGGCCGCGCTCAAACAGCTCATGTTTCTGAATAAGGTCCCACGTCGCACCCGCATCTAGCAATCTCTCGCCGGTAATCGGACACACGGTCAGACGGTGGTGCGGGCTTCGAGGCGTGCCGGGGCCGTTCGGCATGAAGGTGGTGTAAAAGTCTGTGGGGGAGTACTTCATTGGACCTGTGACTGTTGGTTCCGGGTTCTCGTTTGCGACCTGTCCGCGGTTGGCTTGTGATGTCGCGCGCAGGATTTCATTCTCGGTTGTGTAGCGGGCTAGTTCGCGCTTGAGACGCTCGTTGTCGACTTGTAAGGTGTTGGATGCTTGTTCGAGGGTGTTTACTTTGTCTTCGAGGTCGCGGACATGCTGTTCCTTGCGCTCTCGAAATGCTCGTTGACTTGTGTAACGAATGGATGTTAGTGTTTGCGTGGGGATGACTCTTGGGTCCACGCCACGTGGGTTTGATAGATCACATACGCTGCTCGGTTTTGGGCCTTGCGCTTGCTTTGTGCGGGCGCTGATTCCTTTTCCTCGCTGCTGCTCCTTCCTAAGGTTGGGTCTGCGAATTGGGTTTCATCATCGAATGAGGTGAGGTGTGTATGCTGATTGGCATCACTGCTCGAAGCAGAATGCTTGACGGATTCTGGCGGTGAATGGGGTGGCGGAACAAAGGAGGGGTCGGGGAATGATGGGTTATAGTCAGGGAAGTTCTGATAATTATTCTAGTCTATTAGTGACATGTCTTGAATGGGAACAATGAACTCACCAGAGGGGCGAATGTGTCTGGTTGCGCATGGGGTTGGTCGGGGGTAGGCAACCCATAGAGCGAGAAGCTGGGCTGTGATCGAGGATCATAGAAAGGGTAATCCATTACGGAATTTTAGACAGTTCCCAAGGTCTCTAGAGCTTGTCGGAAAGTTAGGAGGTGAAGGTGAAAAATGATGAAAATCTATTATCTGCTCAAGTTTCATGTACCGGCGTTCCGTGTACGAGTTACAAGATTTCCATGTCATGACACTCTTATATCCCAATTCAACGTATACTTACAAGGTTTACATATCAAATAGAATCCTTCTCCAAAATATCAATTTCAGTGTTCAGTGGGCCAGACTTTTGATGATCTCACCGTTTTTCTTACTCTTTTGGGACCGGAAAGTACGGATGCTCAAAGGGCCAAATTCCAGGCCAGTGGACATTTCAGAGAGTAAGCAAATTGAAGGTGCAATGTAGAGAGCTAAGAGAAATAACTTGACACAAATCGACGCATACCACCCCGGAAGCGACCCTAACCAATGTCCGTCGCCAACCACACAAGCTTCCCCCGCAAGCGGGATTGCATTAGAGAGCTTCTGTAACAATAATTTCTGCAATGTAGCTTGAGCAGAAATCCAGAAAGCCTGCAAAGCAATACTCCCGAAAGCTGTCCCCCACCCCGTCCCTTCCCTTGGCCAGATTGAAGGCCACACACCTCGTCCCCATTGAGCGTCGATAGTTCACAAATTAATCGCCAGGCAAACGCAACAAAGAAAAGAAAAGAGCAAGGGCAGAGAAAATCATGAGTAAAGAAAAGGGGTAAGCAATGATGGGCAGCGCATCCGAGGATGCATTCAAGGATCTTCAGTACCAGCGGTTAAACATTCCGACAAAAAGAATTGCGGTCTGACGCCGTCGTTTGCATCTCCCTTAGTCTTGCCCTCTGGTCATTCTGACCGAAGATGCCAGGTTGTAAAGAGAAACCAAAGGGCGAAGACGTAAAAATAAGCCACAATATCAGAAGCGTTTCGAGACGTGTAATCGGTTGTCCCGCAGAACGGGTACAAAAAAAATCCGAAAAGACAGAAAATAGTCGACAATGTTTGTCGCAGACTCAGCGCAAGTTTGACCACCCAATCGGCAAAGGTTTCATGGGGCTGAAGGCGAGCAGGCGATAAACAGAGGCGAATCGAAACGGCTGAGATCGAAATCTGATCGAAAACGGGATAGGAGGGCTGATGTCGGGGGAGTGCAGAATGAAGAGAGATCCAAGAAAGAAAGAAAAATAAAGAAATATCCGAGAAGGCGAGTGCGACATGGTCCGCTCCAAGGCGACATGAACGGGTCCCCGGTTTCTTAGTAGATAAGAATGTGAACAGACACGAGGCATGCCAAGCATAGCCTCACCGTCGTGTAAACACGATTAGTACCATTGGGCCTCCGCTCCTTCATCCCGCTTCGAACGGCCACCAGAAGGTCCATAACCCAAAGCAGCACCTTTCGAGGCAGAACGTAGCCTAACGCCGAAGACTATGCGATTAGTCAGATTCAGAACATAAGGGTCCTCCACGCCAGCGTCACGAAAAGCAAATCACTCAACGTAGGAGTTAAGAAAGAAGGGGTTCCCTACTCGGAACCAAGGTTTCATGTACTCACATCCTGTCACTACCTCCCACGGCACGGTTGGTGTCCGGAGTGTCGAGGGTGCCGCGTTCGACGACCTTACGACGCTGGCTGGAGATGGCACCGGGCTTGGCGGCGGCACTGGCTCCCATCGGGCCAGCAGCAGGCAGAGCCTGGCGGCGCTGCTGATCCTCCGCATCCTTATCCTTCTTGGAAGCGTCCACGATCATGGCGGCGTTCTTCTGGTACTTGTAAACGGTCCAGTCGAAGACGTAGTCGTACTGGAAGGACTCGCGGACGAAGAGGTCGCGGAAAATCTTGCGCAGGTAGGAGTAATCGGGCTTGTCGTCGAAGCGCAGCGAACGGGTGTAGTTCAGGTAAATGGCGAACTCGTTGGGGAAACCACGGCACAGGACTTCAGTGGGGGTGGTCATCTTCTTCTCCATAATGCGGTCGTACTTCTGCTTCTTAGTAGCAGCCTTCAGACCCTGCCAGGGGAGGGAGCCACGGCAGAAGTAGAGCATGACATAGCCCAGAGATTCCATGTCATCACGTCGGGACTGCTCAACACCGAGATGGGTGTTGATACTGGCGTAACGGGCAGTTCCAGTGAGGTTCTTGTTCTCACGGTAAGGGATGTGGAAGTGAGTCTTGGGGTCACGGTATTTCTTCGCAAGGCCGAAATCAATCACGTTGACCTGGTTGCCACGCTTGCCAATGCCCATAAGGAAGTTATCGGGCTTAATATCACGGTGGATGAAGGACTTGGCGTGGATGTATTCGATGCGGGAGATGAGCTGATCGGCGAGAAGCAGGACGGTCTTCAGTGAGAACTTGCGGTTGCAGAAGTTGAACAGGTCCTCCAGACTGGGTCCCAGCAGATCGATGACCATAGCATTGTAATCACATTCCGTACCGAACCAACGAACGAAGGGAATACCGACACCACCGGCGAGCGACTTGTAGACACGGGCTTCATATTCGAGTTGGGGGTGCTTGGCCTTGACGCTCTCGAGCTTGATGGCAATCTCCTCACCGGAGATGATGTTCGTTCCTAGGAGCTATGAGTTGTTGTGCGGGGGGCAAAGTCAGATTTGTATCCATACCGAGATAGATGTCACCGAAACTGCCACTTCCGATCTTACGGCCAATGCGGTACTTGTTACCGACTCGCAAATCCTGCAGGCCAAGTCAGCAAAACGCGTGATTCGGAGGTTGACAATAAGAAGATCATGGTATAATCCGAGCGTAATAATCAAGTCACTTGAAAGTCTCCGAGTAAAGAATGAAACAAAGAAATCGGGGGTGGCTAACACTGACCATGGTCGTCATGTTGAACCGATGGGGGCACAGCGGTTAGCTGTGAGATTCTTGCTGTGAGAATATTAGTGTTTCGAATCCCGTTGAAGCAGTAATATGGAAAGCTGAGATTGATAGTGGATAAAGGGGTGTAAAAGAGGTAAGGAAGAGGGAGGCGTGAGGGAAACAGGAAATGAGAGGGGTTGTCAAGCCTCAGGCAACTTCGTTGGGAAGGGCCAGATCAACTCCAATAACTTCAAATGATGCAATGAAAGTAGGCAACTGGGATGTAACAGGAAACTGAAAGTCAAAGGTAAAAGGTAAAAAGGTAAAATATAAAAAAAAGCATCTAGACATACCTGAAGATAACGGGATCAAAGAGATGGCGACCGTGAGATAATCAACTCTCAAGGAAAAGGAGATCCGGGAAGATCCGGTGAAATTCGAGAAACTGAAGAGATCAAGAACAGTCTTTAAAGAAGCCTTTAAAGGAAGAGATATATGTGAGAAGGAGAAGGGGGAGAGTCGGTGAGCAAGGTAGGGTATTTTTTCTTAAAGATGGTTCTCAAGTTTAATATGCAGGGGACGGCACCTCGGGTGTCATTGGGCGTGGTATCGTAAGTTTGGTATTGGGCATCTATACTACTTTTTTTTTTACATTCTATACATACTGTGTATAGATTCATATAAAAAAATGATATACAACTTGATCGAAATTGATACAAAGGAGCATGAATTGATTATATCTATCTTATAAAACCCATGTAAGCTTACACCGTTCTCACTGGTGGCGATGTACTCCCTCAGCTGACCGGTATATGATCAATGAAAGGTGCACACAATAACCATAACCAGGTATCAATAGACTCTTAATATTGGATTTATACTCAATCTAAGATATAATGATTCTCATTTGAATAATATACAATCATATTGCTCCTTGCGAAACATAATATCCGTGTTCTTACTTATAGATCCTGAATCAACAATACCAGATCCTATAGTATGCGCGATTTTCCTCAATGGGAAACTTGTCTCAATCTATTGGGGGCAAACGTGGGGTATTACACTTGCAACTGGCTTACTACCATACAAATCAATATACTATAAAGTAGTTCTACATCATAAATCTCATCGATGCGGAGTAAGCTTGTACCTATCGAATCGGGCTGATGACAGGTCATCATTCCCGTGGGCCTGGGCACCCCGGTGTGTCGAGTTTACAGAACTTCAGGATATCCTGGTCAGAATGGTCTTGTGAAAAATAAGAGCCTCCACGGGGCAACTAGAACGATTTTTTGACTATGGATGAACAAGGAATCCGCGTGCAATATGCTAGTGGTACAGCCAGAGTCCAATGAACATCAGAAAACCGGGGTATAAAAAGGGCAGCCGGGGGGTGAAATCAAAACGGGAGATGGGGGAAACAAATGAGCGCAGTGGTGAAAGAGAATCAGAAAAACACATCGTGCATCGGTGTAGACACAGAGGGTTCAAAAAGCACCCATCATACATAGAAACGAGAGTAGAAAACACGGGGAGGAAAGAAGGAAGTGTTGGCAAATACACATGCAGAACGCTTCGACGGTGCAAATTGACATATCTTAGGGCACATGGTCATAGAACAATGGGGAGGGATCTTTAGATCACGTTAGCGTGTTCGGAGTGTGCAGCTTTAGTGTTCAATGGCTTGGTTTGCACATCAAATCCAACCCGGTCATCATCGTCCAGTCTTCTCCTCCATTCTGCCAAGCTATCACTCATCAGTGCGGGTCCCTCGCTATTATCCTTGGTGGGAGTCCGCTCCAGATCCAGCTGGCTGCTCAGACGGTAATTGCGGTTGGTGCTTTCCCAGTGACTGCGCAAAGCGTCCAACTCGTTGGCAAGGGAGTCCAAAGCCATAGAACCACGGTTGTCAGGGAAGGTAGAGTCCTGCGAGACATTGCTATCAGCTCGTGCCCGCCCGGTGCCTCCGCTGACTGTGTTGCTAGAGGCGTTACTGTGTGTGCGCGAGATTCCATTGGTACCTTGCCCATGCTGGGATTGACGGCGATAATGACCAACGGATGTCTGAACCTGCTCCAGAAGCATATTGACCTTACGCTCTGCATCCGAGGCACGAGTTTCAAGATGGGTATTCTCTTGCTTGAGCTGGTCCAGCTCGGTACGACTTTGCTCAGCAGCAGTGAGTAGATCTTGCTTAAGACGCTCCTGTTCACTGCGCGACAACTCTTTCTCAGCCCTAGCCTGCTCAAGATCTTTCTTGAGCTGCGTGATCTGGCCTTCAAGGCTGGCGATAGAAGATGAAGTTCGATCTTGGAGATCGGACATCGACAGCTCGAGACGGGACCGTTCAGCGTCCCACTCAGCGGAAGAAGATGTCTGGCTGTCTGAATTTTCAAGGCTCTTCTGAGCCACATCTAATTCAGACTGCATTTTAGCATTTTGAGTCTTATACCGACTCAGCTCATCTTTCATACGCTTCAGCATCTTCTCGGTGCCCTTCACGTAATGAACCGCTGACTGGTAATCATTCTCAAGCTGCTCAAGTTTCTCTCTGAAAGTTCGGTCGGCTTCCTGCTCACGAGTTTCAAAGCCGTTCTTCAGGTCGTCATGAGCCTTGATGCTAGCCGAGAGTTGTTGCTCGAGCTCGCGTAGTCGGCTTTGCTCCGGAGTACCGAATCGTGATCCGGGGGAGTCGAGCCGTGGGGACCGTCTGGTGTCGCTGCTCACTCCACGCTCACCAAGAAGATCCTTCAAAGCAGCGTGTTGAACGGCCAAAGCTCCAGCCTCTCGCTGGTGAGCCTCAAGTTGTGTCTTCAAATCCCGGTTATCAGTGGCGGCCGATTGGCTTTCTTTCATAGCTGTCTGAAGCTGTCTGCGCAATTGCAATCCCTCGCGGCTAGCCTGCTCCTGATATGCTTCAAGACCAGCAATCCGTTCCTCTGCGCGCCGGAGTTTGTCGGAGGCTGCGTTGGCAGCTGCCTGGTTTGCTTTGGCTAGAGTGGTGGACCGCTCGATCTGAGCTTCCAAAGCCGCGACTCGCTGGTCAGCACGAGATCGGAACGAATGATCCAAGTCTGTAGAAGTAGCGCGTTCGAGCCCAGAAACGAAGGCAATCTTGTGGGTTTCGGCTTCTTTGGCGTGGATTTCTGCCAACTCCTCTGCATCTCGAAGGCGACGAGTGAGGTTTTCTACTTCAGTGGTGCGTTCTTCGTGCTCTGATCGGAGCTGCAGAAGCTTTCTCTCCAGACCCTCGCGACGCTCTCGCTCCTCTTGGAATTGCTTCTCAACGAGGGCTGTCTTCGCGGCGGAAGCAGAAACAGCTTCTTGGAGACCACCAAAGCTAGAACCAAAGTCCTTCAGGCGGATCGAAGAATCCTCAATCTGCGCCAACAACTCTTCTTTGTCCAAGGTGAGCTGTTGAAGCGAGGCTTCGGCTTCTGCACGCAAGAAGGCCTCTTCTCTAGATAGAGCCTCGGCCTGGTGAAGTTCAGCGCGCAAGTTTTCGGCTTCCAGAGTATTGCTTTGCATCTCAAGCTCTGCCAGGTGTTTCCGGGTTGCCTCATTTGTCTCTTCAGCAAGTTCCTTGGCTTGACGTTCCTGCGAAAGCTCGGTGGTCTGCAGATCTAACTTGGCCTTCAACTCAGACTGGGAGGCCAGAGCGAGGGCAAGGCGACGTCCCATGTCGGTAGGTCGCTCGTCATCTCCATCTCGAGAAGCATCAGGCTGAGGGGTTCCCCGCTGACTACCACCATGGGCAGCGAGCTTGGCCCGAGAATATGCGGCTTCATTGATAGCCATATCGCGTTGATGTTCCACTTCAGCAACTCGTTTCGATGCGATGGCCGCCTGTCGATCCACAGTAGCTTGCATCTTGCTGAGGTCTGCTCTCATGGCCAAGAATGCCTCAACCAACGGGCGATCCTCATCACTCAGGGCCTCATTAGCCCGGTCGTCTAGCGCGGGGCTACTGGTTGCATTGGGGACATAGCCACATTTTCTTGCGAGTGCGAGTTCTGAGGCATACCAGGCGTTTCGGGCCTTGGTAACCTCCAGCTCCTTTATCAACGCCTCTTGGTGGGGTGTAAGTCGAGGAGATCGTGGCTCATCGGCAAGAGTCTTGGAGTTGCGGAAGCTTCGAGGTTCAATTGAGCCCTCGATGCTAGCCTGCCGGCCAAGGATTGATTCCTCCCCACTGTCAACGGACCCACGCTGTCGTTGAGAACGAAGCGAGCGTTGTCGGCCTGGGGCACTGATCAACGGAGCTGCCTCACCTGCTTCCATGGCCTTGGCTGATGGCTTTTGATGCTGTATAGGAGTTCGGCGACCAGCTGATGGAGGTCCCTGGGGATCTTGTGGGCCTTCCTTCATGATTGGTGATTCTTCGCCCCCTTCGCCGTTTGCTACACGAATATCAACCGTTGGTGTGTATCCGCGATCATTTTTGGTCGGGGTCTTGCTACGAGGGTTTGGAGGGTTCGCACCCGCTGGAGGGCCATTGCCACGAGGGCCAGGAGAGGGTGCTTGTCCAGGAGGCGGTGGACCGGCAGGGGCTTGAGCAATCGATGCCCGTGGCAGTCTAGATCCAGGTCCCAAATTTGGGTTCGAACCGAACTCCATTGGCCTATTAACAGCCGTACCCTGGATCATGCTCTCACGCGATGGCGTCGGTCCTCGTCGCATTTGCTGTTCTGCGCCTGCGTTTTGTGCCTCCCGAGACGTGCGCCCAGACGAAATAACTGTTTTATCAACGCTTGTCTTTCTGGTCGCTGGTTCGGGGGCGCGTCCCCCAGCTTGCGAATCATTAGGGTACCGAATTTTGCTAGTGTCAAGGATGTAGGACATGCTAAGCTCCGCGGGGTCCCTAGGAGCCGAGCTTGGTTCGCCCGCCATAACAATGATCTGTTTGCCAAAAGCGGTCATACTGTGACCAGATCGAGGGGACGGCGCAGGGCCCATGTTTTGGAAGGAGTACCAACGTCGAGTTGAGATGCGGAAGGCCGACAGGTCTCCCAGGTCCACACCTTCATCTGTGCGGCCTCCAAACACATACATCACATCGTTGACCAAAGCAGAGGCATGACCCTCCCTAGGAGCCGGGATAAAGCCAACGCAATCAATTTCGGTCCAGCTATTGGAAATGAAGTCATAAGACCACACATCATTGAACCACTGTACTCCGTTCGTACCTCCAAAAAGGAATAGTTTCTCGTTGAAGCTGACAATAGTGTGGTTTGTTCTCGCTGGAGGAATTTGGCCTGGTGGAGGCCCACCTTCATGGCTGTTCGGGATCAAAACCTCCCATTTATTTGCTGGGTTTTGAAGTTGGTTCAAGTCGAATGCAATCAAATCATTGAAGAAGAAGCCCTCCACTTGCCCTCCGAAGACGTAGAGTTTGGAGCCTAGGATATTTAAAGTGTGGCCGTAACGCCCGGAAGGTCGAGAGCCGGGGGGGATAGCGCGGGACCATTGGCGGGAAGCTAAAAGAAAAGAGAGTCAGAGTCATGGTAAACATGAATAGATCGATGCCACACTTACATGTGTTCAAAAGGTACAGAGTATCGTCCAGAGAGTCGTTCTCGTCGATTTTGGTATCACCGCCAAACACAATGAACGCGTTCCCGACAAGCAAACTGGCATGACCGACTCGCGGGCCAGGGCCTTCGGATACTGTCGCAACCTGCAGACAGTTCAAGCCACCACCACTGCTTTCAATCATCCATAGATCACCCTTGACAGTTGATCCATCAATCAGGCCTCCCATCATATATATGTCTCCTTCCTTAGATGCCACCGAATTAATTGCTGCTCCATAGCGAGGAAACGGGTTCGTTTGGGGAGAAGAGAAGTTCAAACGGCGTTGCGACCATGGGTATAGGGATGAACTGGGGCTTGGAGGGGGATCCCGTTGGGTGGTTGCTGGGATCTTTGCATCTGTTGTAGACATTAGAGCTCTGTCCTCGTCAAAGAGCGACCAATGGATCACAAAACAGATACCCACCTGAGACTCTGAATCCGCTCTCTGCCGCGGCCGTACTGCGTCTGGACTCGTCGGGCTTGTGGCCGAATGTAGGGAATTGCTGAAGCTACCGCTTGGGGTTGGCGTCTGGGAATTCGTGCCATCCCCTTTGACCCCATTCGCCATAGTAGGCGATCCAGTGGATGGAGCACCCTCAGAAGTGTGGACATTTCTAGTCACCGGGGGGAGTGCAGCCGACTGCTGACTCTGCTGGGCGTGAGCCTTCTTCTTGAACAGAAAGGCCATCGTAATTATGTGGTCGTAGTCGGTCGTATCAGGGGATCTGGCGCAAAGTCAAGCTGCGCCGAAGTGCGGTCTCGCTCCGACACCCAAAAATCAAAGGAATGGCGTCGTCCCGAGGGATGAAGTGGAAAATTCCGAAGAGATAGGGGGGAGTTGTCTATTTCAGATGTGAAGTGGGAACCAGGAACCACTAGGAACCATAAAACGTTCCATGCACAAGCCGCTCAGCGTCCCCCCAAAAAAATAAATGTGGGCAGGGGGAGGCCTCTAAACAGAAGCATTCGCACTGGGAGACTCGAAAAATCAAAGCGGCTAAAGCCAAGGGAAGAAAGGGGGAGGTGGTAGGAAATGTGAAGGAAAAGGCGAAGATGGAAGCCGTTTCAATTTCCCGGAGATGCTCTAAGTCGAACTAGTCTTAGTTTCATTGGACGTGCATACTCAGGGGCATACTATTACTCGAATATTTAAAGATATTTCACTTCTTTTATTTAATTCAATGCTTGTCCCTCTATATAGTCTATATCTATACACTCCGTACTGCGTGCATTGTACTATTTCTTTCATTTTTCCCAGTCTCTTTCATTTTGCCAGCCTCCAGGAACCGAGGGGGGTTTCACATTCCACGGAGTATGGCATATCCACACTTCTTTAGTCTTATGTTGGATATCAGTTATGTTAAAAAGAAGTAAGAGATATAAATAAAAAAAGAAGGTTTCACAACAATGTCGCAAAGTCTTCAAAATATTTGACTACAACATACATTATATTTCAAGGGTTGAAATGCTACAGGCTTGTTAACCCTAATTTTATCACACTATCACACTCCAATGGCTATATGCCGGGCCGAGGACACGCCGTGTGAACAACTGCAGGTCCAATGATAATGTGTCCTAACACTGCATTCCCCAATTCCACACGGCGATCCATACCCCACAATGTGTAGGAAATACCAATTGCTCACAGCTTAAGACTGTATAACATTAGGATTAGGCATGTGACCTGATGAATGTCGACTCTGAAATACCTCGGAAAAAAAAAGGTTAGACTGTTGAAGCTGATAGAGCGAAGGGAAAGGGGGGTTCCCATGCCTATCAAAATCAAAAATAACACGGGCGATCTCTCATTTCCTGGCTGGGTTGTAGGGATGAACCTCTTGACACTGACCTACTTTTGCTATAATCTATTATCATTGGCTACAGGCCATATGTCTAAGTATTTTTTTAGTTTGCTATGTTGTATAAAAATCGACGTGTCAGATTCTGGTTCATCCTTCCTCCAGTGAAACCTTTTATGTCCCCTACGATTGTCTGAGACATTTCCAACCATGCAATGTCTCTCTTAGAACAAAGCAAACATCACAAAATATGCTGCATAGAAGATACATAGCTGACTAACAGGGGTTTCGTCCCACCTGGGCAGTCCTGGAGGTAGACTTCAATTTATGTTGCACTCCATGATGTAACCAATTCTTACGCCCGTATTGAAGATTAATACCACTAGAGTCTGTGATGTAGGTGTGTAAACTCCATAGACATCTAAGACTTATCATTTTGGAACAAAAAGGAAAACATTGACTATGTGGAAGTCATAATTGCCTTGATGTTGTAGAATCATAGTCTACACGTTTTCAGGTTGAGTTTATACTTCTTGAATGCCAAGACATCATTCTGAGTAATCCCCGGAATATCTGTGTTTCCGCATAGCACCTCGCCTTTCCGAACCACATCCGCTCTAGAGGCAGATAAGCTCTCTTTGGACCAGAATCCATAGGCTGTGCGCTGAGCTCTCTCTGCGCTCCTGGGATATATCCAGGATAGTCGCAATTTGAGATTAATCTGGCTTACTACAAATTCGACCAACTCCAACGTTACTCGGGCCATTTCATCATCGGTCTCTTCCCCAGCTTCAGCCGACAACCTCCACACTCTCACGAGCGAACCGAAAGAGGAAAATCACTAGTTGTGACCGGTGACCGACCGGGGATACTTGCGGCTTGCCTCGACATACGTTCCAGCCTTTCCTCTTCCCCCATACTCGTGTAACACAATGAACGATCATACAACATGAGGGATCCCACTACCGATATGGAACAAAACTCACAACAAATGACCAACGGGTCGACGGCCTCGCGTCGCAATCCGAATAAATCGGTTCGCGTCGCATTTGGTCCCGATTTAGAGACCACGATTCCCACCCGCGAAAGATCTCCAGCTCCGTTGAGTGGCCATCAGCGTTCGCTCACAGCTGTTGAACATAAGCACCCTACACTAACACATGGGCGTCCAACCAGCTCATCTGGAGAGAACAGTGCCATCGGAGACATCCCACCCCGCCGCCCATCGCCACGGAGATCGGAAAGTAGCCGACCGGCTATGCTGAAGAGAGCCAAAAGTGACTATGGACCAAGTCGGATAACCTTCGATAAAGTCGCGGGCGATGACGATGAAGATTTTGCTATGCGACATGGATGGCAGGAGGAATATACTTCCAGCGAATATCTCAAGATCTTACATTCGGTAAGCATGACCACTCTGATCGTGGGTTTCCCGAAGCTAACAAAATGCCCGCTGAACATAGAATTTCTACATGTATTTCACCGAGAAACGCCATGAGACCAACGGCATTCCCAGGGACCCGGTTGGGAGTTGGCCAAGTCAGGACTGGCGCATGAAAGATCGCCTAAAAACTGTGTCTGCAGCTTTGGCTATCTGTCTGAACATCGGAGTCGACCCTCCAGATGTGGTCAAGACCAATCCAACATCAAAGCTGGAATGCTGGGTAGACCCGACTTCTACCACCGGCGGTGGTCAAAACAAGATCATGGAGCAGATCGGCAAGAAGCTACAGGAGCAATATGAGACTTTGAGTCTTCGGACAAGATACAAACAGTATCTGGATCCATCAGTTGACGAGACAAAGAAGTTCTGCATCTCACTTCGCCGAAATGCCAAGGACGAGCGAGTGCTTCTACATTACAATGGACACGGTGTGCCGTTACCAACTCAGTCGGGTGAAATCTGGGTCTTCAACAAGAATTATACCCAGTACATCCCTGTCCCACTGTACGATCTGCAGTCTTGGCTAGCTGGGCCTAGTCTTTTTGTCTTCGATGTTTCACATGCGGGCAACATTGTTCAAAATTTCCACACTTTTGTGGAGAAGCATGAGAAAGAGAATATCGAGACTAAGAAACGAGACCCGAATGCCGTCATTCAGAATTATGGTGACTGCATCCTCCTAGCTGCGTGCCAGAAGACGGAGTCCCTTCCGACCAATCCCGACCTTCCTGCAGACCTATTCACCTGTTGCTTGACAACACCGATTGAGATCGCATTGCGCTTTTTCATCTTGCAGAACCCTCTACGCACAAACATTTCCATTGACGACTTCCGAGTTCCCGGTCGACTTCAAGATCGTCGAAGCCCTCTTGGAGAACTGAATTGGATCTTCACTGCAATTACCGATACAATCGCATGGAACACCTTACCCCGGGCTTTGTTCAAGAAGCTCTTCCGGCAGGATCTAATGGTCGCCGCTCTTTTCCGCAACTTTTTGCTCAGTGAACGTATCATGCGCACATACAAATGCCATCCGATCTCTTCACCCGAATTGCCAGACACACACCATCACCCTCTATGGAAAAGCTGGGACCTTGCAGTCGAGATGGTGTTGTCTCAGCTACCTGCTCTCATTGATCAGGAAGAAGGGCGCCGACAGTACGAGTACCAGCACTCAACATTCTTCGCTGAGCAACTCACTGCTTTTGAGGTATACCTCTCGTCCGGTCCGACGGAGAAAAATCCACCAGATCAGCTTCCTATTGTCCTCCAAGTCCTCCTGAGTCAAGCACACCGCTTGCGGGCCTTGATTCTTTTGAGCAAGTTCCTAGACCTCGGCCCATGGGCTGTCCACCTTGCACTCAGCATTGGCATCTTCCCCTATGTCGTCAAGTTGCTGCAATCAGCAGCTCAAGAATTGAAACCAGTTATGGTTTTCATTTGGGCGAGAATCATGGCAGTCGACCACACTGTACAAAACGATCTACTCAAAGACAACGGCATCCACTACTTTATCTCAATTCTGAACCCTTCTTCTCCCATTCCTGTGGGAAATGCCAGCGAACACCGGGCCATGTGTGCTTTCATAGTCTCGATCTTCTGCAAGAACTACCCCCAGGGACAGAATGTCTGCCTCTCTGGCGAATTGTTTGATTCGTGCCTCAGACATCTTGGCGATGTGGAAAATCCCCTGCTACGGCAGTGGTCTTGTCTGTGTCTCAGTATGCTCTGGTGCGACTTCCCTGAAGCAAAGTGGATGGGCATTCGATGTGCAGCCCCCGCTAGGCTCTGCGAGTTAAATTTCGACCCCGTACCCGAAGTTCGCGCTGCTATGCTTCAAGCTGTGACTACCTTCTTGGGGATTCCAGATCTGACAGACCAGGTTGCACAAATTGAGGAGACTTTAGCACTGGCAGTCTTGCCCATGTCTGCCGATGGAAGTGTAGTTGTGAGGAAGGAGCTTTTAGTATTCTTCTCAACATTCGTCAGACGCCACCAAAACAAATTTTTGGTCGCGGCATTTGAGGAGCTTGAGGAAGAAAAGCGGTCCCTGTCTCATCGCTGGCAGAGTGAAACCTCTCGGACTAGCCGCTCCGAAGAACAGGTCGTAGCACTATCTTCTCATGCAAAACAGCCCCAGCTGTCTCGCAATACAACTTTCGGGACTATCTGGAAGCAGCTACTGGCTCTCTCGGTTGACCCTCATCCTGACATCGCCCAGGATGCCGCCGTTATCGTTGATTACATCCACCTTGCCTTGTTGGAATCTCCAATGGCGCCACTCACTAACAAGCTTCAGAATGAGATTCTGGAAATCACAGGCTTGACAAAACTCCAACATCGCGAGCGAACTGAGGCAAAGAAAGCTGCGCCACCTTCAGCGCCTCCCGTGTCTGGAGCAGCAGCCTCGAAACAAGAAGGCTATCTTTCTTTAGGTTTTAGGCGAACTGCCAGCGTCGCTGCTTCCCTGAAGAACCTTGCCTTTGGCAATTCAACAGACCCATCCTCGGACAGCTCGAACCCTCCTTCGCCTTCAACCGGCCGTATGACAATTACCCCACGCGGCCGAGCCCCTCCTGAGTGGACCCGACCCCCGGAAGTAAATGACCTTGTTGCTCCCGCAACAGGATACAACCAGGCTCCGGTTCCCACATCTAGAGGTTTCGAACCCAAAGGCTTTGATGTTGTGCCAGTTATTCCCCTAAAGAGTAGATTCCTAGACTGGTCCACTGAGGTAATCCCGGATTTCGAATCCATCAAGTCCCACAACTATTATTACCTACATTTACTCACTATTTACAAGTATTTCCGGGAGCCCCAGATGAAACCCAACGAGCCGGATGAGCCTGGTAGCTCCGACTACAACCAGCGACTCTGGAGACGCGGCCGCAACGAAAAGATCATCGCCGAGACCCAACCCCTCAAAGGAAAAGCTGGAGCGAGCCGGTGGGATAACTCGGTTGCTTTACTATCGAATGGTAGCCAGCCCCACAAGATGTGTTTCCATCAGTTCGAGGATCACATTGCTGTCGCAGATGACCGGGACACAATCTCGTAAGTACCAACAGGTCACCTGTTCTTTGTGTTCTTCTAACCATTGGTTTCGTACAGAATTTGGGACTGGCAGAGCCACAAACGCCTCAATCAATTCTCAAATGGCAACCCAGCGGGTTCAAAGATCAACGAAGTTCGATACATCAATGAGGATGACCAGGCACTGCTTATGACTGGATCTTCTGATGGTGTGATCAAACTTTTCCGCCATTATGAGAATAATAAGGATATTGAAGTTGTCACAGCATTCAGAGCCCTCCCTGAACTGATTCCAAGCAATCGCAACGCAGGCCTTGTGCTTGATTGGCAGCAAGGTCAGGGCAAAGCTCTGGTTGCAGGTGATGTCAAGGTTATCCGTGTCTGGAATGCTGCTACTGAGGTGTGCACAAACGTAAGTCTTCAACGTCTGGTCTCACAAATATATCGCGTTACTCACACAAAGTCCAATAACAGGATATTCCGGCACGATCGGGTTCCTGCATCACATCCTTGACATCTGATCAAGTAGCGGGCAACATATTCGTTGCCGGTTTCGGTGACGGTGCTGTGCGAGTCTTTGATCAACGATTGAAGCCAACCACATCCATGGTCAAGGTTTGGCGTGAACACAAGCAATGGATTACAAATGTCCATATGCAGCGTGGTGGTTTACGAGAATTGATTTCAGGTGGCCGGAATGGTGAGGTCCGACTTTGGGATCTTCGCATGGATAGCCCGATTTCCACCATATATGCTACCAAAGACACCCTGCGGACCTTGAGTGTTCATGAACACGCTCCTGTCTTCAGCGTGTACGTTTCCTCCACCGCAATATTTTGATATCTTCTTTGTTCAAGGCTAACCTGACGCAGGGGTACAAATCGCCATGAAGTCAAGACTTTCAATGTGGATGGCACCTATCTTTCTACGTTCGAGCCATACTCAAGCTTCCTTCATCACAACCGATCTTCGCCCATTGCCAGCACTGCCTTCCATCCCCACCGGACTGTGCTTGCTTGCGCCGCATTGAACGACCATCATGTAAACCTCGTGTCCTGCTAATTCCCAACTCAGCTCCGAAATTCATGATACCTTCGTGCGGTGACCTTCATTGCATTGTTTCTATTTCTTGTCCTAATATTACCCTTTCTGTAATATGCATCAGCATACCCGACGAACAAATCTACACGGCGTCTTGGCGAGTGACTTGATCAACCATACTTTGATGGCTCCGCGTTGTTGGTTTTTGTTTCCTTGGGCTTGCTTCACTACCCTTTGATATTTGAGACGATTGCTCTATCTATTCTTCTACTTCATGTGAGACTGTGTACCCAGTTTCGGGTCTATGAACTTCCTTTTACCCTTCTTGTCTTATCTCTCTTCTTCGGTATTAAGCACAACTTGTTGTAATGGTTGCTAGACTTGGTTGCCAGACGGAAGAACGTATAATGTTTCGAATGCTCGTGTTCTGCTCGCTTTAGTGAAGTGGGTACAGAGCACCAGAGGCTGTCTTGCTTTGACTGATAGCAAGGCTTGGTTTTCTTTTTCTTTTCCAGAAGATTGCATACATATTTTGGTGTATCTCGCGGGTCGTTATGGATAGATATACTTGATGTAATGCGGCAGTACCTTGGCCACGCACTGTAGTTTACCTAAGGTACTCCACCTAGGCAGCATTAGTATCATATGCTTGCTGTGGGGAATAGACTAGCCGTTTCTTCGTATGAGAAACTGAATGTTTTGAATAATCTAAAGATCTAGTAGGTTAGAAAACATATATGTGTATGAAAATACTACGATATCTTTTTTGACATAGTTTTTGATATATATTTTGCCCTTATAGTCATTGGTCTACAGCACAACACAAAGTGCATCATACCCGACGGTAGTGTGGCGGAGAGTGGATGTTTCATGCTTTCAAATAGGACTTCTCATTTGTTCTATATCTATATCATTTGATGTATAACTTGATGTATAACTTTGACATAGTTTACCAAATGAGGGTAAACGTGGTCACGTGGGTACTTTTGCTGTAGTTAGAATGCCTTACAATGTCAAAAAGAAATATGGTTAGAAGAAATGGCGAAAAAAAAATTGCTGGAAGATATTTTATTTATTTATCATAGAAAAGAGATATATTTAGATACGAAGGATGCATGAGCCAAATTCTTTTGGAAACATATCTTTTTCATTCGAAGACACTGAGGTAAAACAGAAGAGGATATTGATGTTGTTGGGATCATTCTCATAAAACACTAAAGAAAACTAAAGAAAAAGCTAGGAATACAGCAAAAATTTCGTATCAATCATGAATCGCCTAATAGTTGCGCTGGCTGCCGAGGGTGTCCTTCGCATCAACTCTGGGGTCAAGCTTGTTCAAGAGGTCAGAGCCGTGGGGACCAGTGGTATTGCCAGTCTTTGAGGTCTGATCGGCGTAGTTGCTGCCACTGGCTCCGGAGTTATCGCCGTAGCCTGTCTGTCCAGTGGAGCGGCCAGTGGTGCTGCTGCCGTAGTTGTCGGCAGTGTTGCTGGAGCCGTAGCCGGACTGTCCAGTGGAGCGGCCGGTGGTGCTGCTGCCGTAGTTGTCGGCAGTGTTGCTGGAGCCGTAACCAGTCTGTCCGGTGGAGTGACCGGTGGAGCTACCGTAGTTGTCGCTGCTGGACAGAGGGTTGCTGGACCCGTGGCCAGACTGTCCGGTGTGGCTGGTGGTGTTGCTAGACAGGGGGTTGTTGCCATAGCCGGTCTGTCCGGTAGAGCGGCCAGTGGTGCTGCTGCCGTAGGTATCGCTGCCAGTCAAGGGGTTGCTGGAGTGGCCAGTGGAGTGGCCGGTGGTACCGCTTGAGAGGGGGTTGCTAGACCCATAGCCAGACTGCCCGGTGGAGCGGCCAGTGGTGTTGCTGCCGTATGTGTCACTGCCAGACAAGGGGTTGCTGGAGCCGTGGGTAGTCGAGTGGCCAGTAGTGCCGCTTGACAGAGGGTTGCTGGAACCGTAGCCGGTCTGTCCAGAAGAGTGGCCGGTGGTGCCGCTTGACAGAGGGTTGCTGGAACCGTAGCCGGTCTGTCCAGAAGAGTGGCCGGTGGTGCCGCTAGACAAAGGGTTGTTGGACTCGTAGCCAGAGTGACCAGTGGAGTGGCCGGTAGTGCCACTGGACAAAGGGTTGCTGGAGCCGTAGCCAGTCTGTCCGGAAGAGTGACCGGTGCTGGAGCCATAGCCAGTCTCTCCGGTAGAGCGGCCAGTGGTGCTGCTGCCGTAGGTGTCTCGGCCGCCAGACAAGCCGCCAGCCTGCTTTCCTCGGTTGTCAAGGTCGCTATCGACGCGGGGGTCGATCTTGTTGGCTAGCTTCGAGTCGTGGGGGCCAGCATTGATGTTGCTGGAGCCAGTGTTGGAGCCATATCCGCCAGCAGTGTTAGAACCGTAGTTCCCGGATGATCCTGAGCCGACATCAATGGGACCCTTCTTGGAGTCATGGATGGTGCCAGAGCTGTTGGCACCGTGGCCAGTGCTACCAGTGCCGTAGTTTCCAGCTCCGGTGGAGGATGTGTTCTCGTAGCCGGAACCAGAGTTTAGGCCACTAGTGCCAGAACTGTGGCCGTGGCCAGTGGTAGAGCCGGTAGTAGTACCAGAGCCGTAGCCTCCAGCACCGGTAGTGGGTGTGTTCTCATAGCCGGCGCCAGTGCCTGAGCCATAAGCGTTGGAGCCTGAAGTGTTGGAGCCTGCGTTGGTGGAAGTGTATTTGCTGTTGTCTGTGGTGTTGTTGGAGGATCCGTAACTATCCCGGGTATCATCGATCTTGTTGGATGTCTTGGAGTCATGGGTAGTCTCCTTATCATGATGGCCGGTCACGGCATCCTTGACCTTGTGAATAATGCTGGACATGATGGGTGGTATGCTTTGGTAATAAAGTAAAGTAAAAGATTTGAAAGTATTTGATGAATATAATGTTCAAGTCAGATGTTTTTGTGTTGATGGAAGATGTGAATAAAGTGCTTCTATTAGGGAGTTTATATATGCTCTTTCCTTGTGATCAGATCAATTTTTGCGGAGACTGAGTGACGCCATAACGCGGGGATCCACGAGTACAATTACCGGTAAGACATGGATCAGAGTTCTTTGACTGTCCCATTTACGGTTTGTCATGACGTCCCAAACGGGTTTACACATACAGGTGAATATTTCTTGGCTGAAAACGAGAGCTATCAATGTCATCAATCGTCATGTCCCGGATCTACATGACCAAGTACGCCACTTGAGCCAGCTATTGCAAGGATACCTTGTAGATCCATCGACCCACAAGGGCTGGGATCTCACATATCATATAAGTGGGGTTTCATACGGTAATTCCACAATTTCTTGCTAATTCTCCGAGCCTGGCACATGCCTTGGGGCAATGGAAGCTTAGCTATCCGTTGATTGTAGCTTTTTAGGCATCTATGTTGTACACTCTTCAACTCTTATAGAAGTACACATATAACGACATTTTAGATTGATTTCTCCGATATACGCTAGTCCTTTTTTTAGGTCATATACGTCATAGATGCCCCAAGGGGTAATTTCCACTAATCCATATATGGTAAGTGGGGACCAACCTCTCAAGCTCATCGATCGTCAAGTCCAAAAATATCTTACGGGTGTGCCTTAATATTATATCGAATATTGTAGAATGCACTAGATTCGACAGCTACAATATACAACGGTCAACAATATAATTTGGACATCATAAACACGTTTCAGATCAAAAACTGAAAAGGTGGATTACGTAGCTGCCTAGCCAGGTGCCGTGATGGCATGATCGGCGGTAACTCTGGCCCAGAACCTTGGAAGCATCAACTTGATATCACATCAACAATATATGCCTGTTATTGCGATATTCAAAGCAAAAGACGGTATGCCTTGTTATCAACGTCCCTAAATGTCCTTTATCATTTCCCTCTAATACTTGGTGGAGTCTTTGTTTCAACATATGTTATCTTTTGACCTTTAAGCACGCGCTATAAATGAAGACTTGGAAGATATAGTGGTTAAACAAGCTACTCTGTATATATACATCAAGCTCTAATATTTCTGCTATCCCAATTTGTCTTCTTCCAATGTATGTTATACTTAAGAGGGTCATGTGATTTGAGGCACTAAGGCCAAGGTAATGCCTCAGGTTTCAAGCACATGACACGGCGGGCATGCCGTCACCTGCCGACCCGGGGTTAGATAATCCATATCATGAGTTCACTTCTCCTTCTCCGCCTGACTGACTTCACTTGAACTCCCCTCTGTCCCTCTATCTCGTCTCCTTGTTCGTTTTGACTTCCCCTGCGCTCGCGTTGGCTGTCATCCGTCGACTTCCTTCAACCAGCCGTGGTGCTGCTCATTGCACTCGATGAGTGGCGGCCTGCTAGCTTGCCGCCAACCGTTGGATTGGTCATAAAGAGTCCACCTCAAAGTACAGTGGTCCAGCGGAGCCGCTGGCATCATTAATCATTCACTCGATCCACCCGTTTTTGCTGTGATTAGATATCTCTCCGATCAAGCCGTTCTTCGATTTTAAGTGGTTTAAAGCATCTATCAGACATGCGACCGCCACGCTTGCTCATCGTCCTCTTCTGCCTAATCTTCTTTCCGATCCTCCTCACCTTCTTTTCCGCCCTTACATCGCCCGATGTAGCAACTCCCAATACGCTCGCTGGTCAGACAACTGGGCTACGCTCTTTATTTTCTTTCAACATACCATCGTCCCTTTTCCCTCCGTCGGCCATTATTAGTCTCACCGATGACAACTCGACTTTCTTCCTCGCCCGGCCAGCGGCATTTGGTCCGCTGCTGCCAGCCAAAGGCCTCAGTGGTCAGTTATGGGTGGGAAGTGGTTTTGGTGAAGGGGGATTAGCTGGCGTGGAAGGGGAACTAGGCTGCTCCGATATCCCCGGGTGGGGTGAGGGCACCAACCATAAGAAACAAGACAAAACCTCTAGGAGCACCGAGCAGAGTTCCAGCATTTCCGGAGGTAGTACAGTGAATGATCAATTATCAAACCGCCCACGGTCGGTGTCGCAGGCCGATACCATACCTCAAAACGATAGAGATGATCCAACCACCCCACCCTTGACGAACGATGGCACCGACGATCATCTACATCATCCACTCCCTGAATATGGTGCTTCTCACCCTGGGATAAGTCAGAAGTATGGAGATTACGTCCAAAGCAAGCCACCTGCGCATGCCGACATCCAATCGCTACAGGAAACTGCCGAAATTCAGGGTAAAGTGGTGCTGTTGAGCCGAGGTGGCTGTGGGTTCTTGGAGAAGGCCAAGTGGGCACAACGACGAGGAGGTGTTGCTTTGATTGTCGGCGACGATACTCGAGGTGGCAACTTGGTCACTATGTACGCACGAGGCGACACATCGAACGTCACGATCCCGGCATTGTTCACATCCCACACTACTGCTCATCTTTTGTCGTCATTGGTTCCTGGACATTCCAGTGGAACTGCTGGCTTGGGAGATGTGTTAAAATCTTCACAAGCGAAACTGGCAGGACAAGCTGATGCCAAAGAACGGGTGGTAAGTACTACAGCAACAACTATTCCAAGTCCGACTGCCAGCAGTCATTCGACAGCCAAAGAGAGACCTGCGCCCTCGTCTCACTCGAATGGCGGGGTTTTCCGTGCAATTGGTGCATTCCTGGGATTGTGCGATAAGAATGGAGGTTCGCGGCATTTGGAAGACAGTCGACGTCCGCCCAGCAGCGGCAACATTGACTGGATCAACCTAGGCTCATGGGAGGAGAAAGGAGCCTCGTCGAGCGCCCGAAAGAGATCAACGGATCTCAATAATCGTGGTTGGGCCAAGGACGACACATCCGACAGCCACAAGGCCGACATGTCCCCTGAAAGTTTTGAGGATGATGACTTTGTCATCGGGGTTCAGGATTGGAGAGATCCAGACTTGATGCCTCCTAGGAGTACCGTATCCCCGACTGCTGCTACCTCTGTAACCGGCAAGGATACCTCCAAGACCGCCAGTGCGGATAAGGATGCTGCTTCCTCGCCTAATGGTCTTCAGGGTGGTAGCATCACACCAGGAAGTGGAGAATACCAGAGCATCGACAAATTCAGTGCTGGTTCTCATGACACGCGTCTCAAGGGATCTGAGAAAGAATCTAGTGGAACTCATGGGAAGTCTGGATCTTCTACCAAGGGCTGGTTCTCGAGTCACTTTGGATGGGGAGATGATACTCATCAAGACCCTCAGCCTTCTTCGTCGCCCTCACTTCAGAAAAGCACTGCAACGAACCAGAAAATGCAAAATAGCCCTCACACATCGAGCCGTCTAAGCGCGGAGACTTCCGAGCACGAAGGTCTTTGGGTTACCATGACACCTACCAGCATGTCCACCAGCCCCTTTTTCGATACTCTATTAGTCCTTGTCGTCAGTCCATTGCTCACGCTGACGGTGGTTTATGCCCTTTTGCTGCTCCGGTCTCGAATCCGCCGTCGTCGCTGGCGTGCTCCGAAGTCGGTCATCGAACGACTTCCTGTTCGAACCTATCACACAATTACTACCACTTCTTCCTCGTCTTCCAACTCAACGCGTCCTCCTAGCCCCGGTCCTCTCTCCCCGACTTCCCCACTCCTTGGGAATGAAAGCCGGCCAAGCGCATCCCGATCAAATAGATCACGTTCACAAACATTTTCGGGCACTATGCTAGACTCATCTGTTGCGCCCAAGGAAGAGAAGTGCAATATGCAAAACGGATCTACCCTGTGGCGACGCAAGTACACAGGAAGGCAGGTGGAGTGCGTCGTATGCCTTGAAGAATATATCGATGGTCTGAGCCGGGTCATGAGATTGCCATGTGGCCATGAATTCCATGTGGAATGCATGTAAGTGACATAAAATTCGGTTTTTGTTTGGATATCTTACTAACCTCTTTCCTCAGTACCCCCTGGTTGACTACTCGTCGACGAACTTGTCCAATCTGTAAAGGCGATGTTGTCCGTTCACTGTCCCATTGTCAGTCCAGTGATTCTCGGGGTCATCGTGAGCAGTCCAGTGATGATATTCACTCCGACCAACCGATTTCTCGAGGCAGCGCCTCTTCCGCTCCAGTTCAAATTGAAGGCGTCAACGACAATCCTTCAGATACGGAACAAAATGCAGGTCTACTTGGTGACCATGCAAATTCTGCCCCACAGTCCAGCTGGCGAAACCTGGCTACTCTTAGCTTTTCTGCTCTGAGTGGCGATACGATATGGCACCAGGCTCGCGCGGACCGTAATCGCTAATATCTATATTCTATCCACTCTTTCCGTTTTTTTACCATTCCCCCCTCTGTCCTGTGGGATTTGCTCTCCTTGTATTGAAGCATACTGTATTAGCGATGGTTTTTATTTTCTTATGACTTGAACCTGCTTGGCGTTGGGTGAGAACAGTTCGGCGATTGCAAAGTGCCTACAAGCATTGAAGCGGCTGGGATATACCGCGGGTCAATCGTTGAAAACTTGTATGTTATTGCTTTTTGGTAGGGATACCTGAATGGATTCCATTGACACTTGTCATTGCTAGTTATCTTTTATCCTGCTAATGTAATTGATGTAACCTTGGAAATAGTCACACTAATGGACTTTGGCAAGGCGGTCTTGTACAGACTAAGACCCAAAGCCTCATTCCTTATCAACATAGACATTCCCAGCAATATCCCCAAACACATCAAGCGTATGAACCAACCGATCACGCACCAATTCAATGCGAGGAATCATATCCCGACCCAAGGGTAAGAACTCCTCACTCTCACGTCCAGCACCAACACCCTCACCAACAACAACTTCATAAATCGCCTTGGCAGCCTTATCCTTGTCACCATCGGCAACATGCTTACCGCTCTGTATAGCCTCCAACATCTTCGCAGCCACAGAACCAGCATAATCCGCCGGTAAAGGGTTAGCAGGAGAAACACATCCAGTCCCGAACTGCGTGTTGAACACTCCCAACCACACCGTCAGAAGACGGACGTTGAAAGGCGCAACTTCTTTAGCGAGTACTTTACATAAGCCTGTGTAACATCCATGGATAGTCAATAGATGTACATAAACGAGACACCTTTCACCCAATAGAAGAGAAGAAGAGAACATACCATCCATAGCAGCCTTCGCAGCCGCGTAAGCACCCATCCTTTCCCTCCCCTCCAACCCAGCCCCAGAACTAACATTAACAACAACTCCAAACCGCCTATCCCTCATCCCAGGCACAATAGCTCTAATCAACCGACTCGGTCCAAAATACACCGTCTCCATCTGTGCCCGCAGCTCCTCGTCCGAGAACTGCTCTACAGCCCCGAGAATCGCGTATCCGGCATTATTGACCAGCACATCGATCTTGTGTCCTGCAGACTCGAGCGTAGATAGCAGCTCAGACGCTGCGGTTGGGCTGTCGACGTCGAGTGCGTGCCATTCGCCCCCGTTTTGGGTTATCTCGGATACGAGATCTGGGGTGCGGGACGGTTGGCGGGATGTTGCGAGTACCGTGTGGCCGTTTGATTGGGCTGTGCGTGCTAATGACAGACCCAAGCCGGAGGAACAGCCTGTTATTAACCAGGTTAGGGGCCGGGGGGTTTGGTGAAGGTTGGGGGCTGGGTGGTCATTGTTGGGTTTGGGTGTTGGGTTATGGTGGGAATTATTTGATTCTGGGATGTTGATTTGGAAAAGATCTAGGATTTTCGGTGATATATTATTATTGATATTAGAATAGCAACTGGGTGCTGCGCTTTTATATCCCTTTGCTACTACCCCCGGACTTATGGACGGATTTAAAGGTAGTCTTAGTCTGTGCGTTCACGGATATTGTAGGATTTATGTCCTTGAGGTAAGAAAAGGACTTAAGCAAGGTAGAAGATAAGATAGTAAATATAGTCATAATTCTACACAATAAACTCTGGACTGTAACTAAAATACAAGGTCCCAGTACCACAATATAAACAAGCAAGCCAAATACATACAAAGTGAATCCCGAGAAAAAAACAACAACCTATCACCCAAACAAGCGAAAAGTCAATGATATGTTCAACAAGACCCCGGCACACATGACAAGCTACAACCAAACCGCCGGAACGGCAAAGGTCGAAGCTTCTCACCAGGACAACGAGGCATCTTCATCCCATTCTCGCACGGGGTAAAGTCCCACCACTCCATCCATTCAGTACGGGGAATCACATATTTTCGCTGGCAAACGGAGCAGGACTGTCCACCCGCAGCGCGCACTTCTCTCGCTTGTTGCAGCAAGGGCATAATCAGCGCTGGATACTCGGCTAGCTCTTCGTCGGTGGTTTGCTCCAGGTAGGGGAGCTTGCTCACCGCACGGAGGGCGACTTCGCGCAGGGACGGGGCGTTATTTACAGGAGAGGCCAGTTTTGATGGTATGAGAGTGTGTCTGTTGCGGGATGAGGTGTCTCTCATGGGATTGCCCTCCATATTCATGTAGGTGATTGGGCCGGTTGCGACGAGGATAGGGGTCCAGCCCTCGTTGGGAGAAGATTGCTGCTCTTGGAATTGGAGCGGAGGAGATGAATCCTCTTCTGATGAGTCCTCGTTCTCTGTTTCCTTTTTATTGGTCGATTTGTAGTGCCATTCTGCGATCTGCGCTTCTTCGATGGGGAGGAATGGGTTCGGGCGTACGGTCAGGTGTTTCAGTTCGCCTTGCTGCATGAGTTTGAGGACCTCCCAAGGAAGATAGGTCAATTGATTGACGGAAAGGTTTAAGACTTCCAGTGCTCTCAGTCTGCGGACTGTAGATGGGATTTCGGTCAGCTTGTTGTTTCGCAAGCTGAGGACTTTGATGTTGCTGAGCTCAAAGAGATCGTTGTGCAGGGCTGATAGGGAGTTGTTGGGGAGATATATGTGGAGGAACGGTTGTAGAGATGTGAAGACGTTCTCTGAGACCGGGGCTTCCTTGACTGATGGAAGCTTCGTTAAGTGCTGTAGGGGTCGTAGGAGACCGGATGGTATAGTTCTCAGGTGGAAGTCACTGTATAGAAAAGAGCCATTAGTATGATTGGTTTGAAAAAAAGGGATATTAGATGAAACTAGAACATCAGGTGAAACTAGAACATACCCCAGATCAATGCTCTCATGTCCCTTATCAAGACAATCGCTGACAACCTCCCGCGCGTATCGATGAGCATCGGATTCTTCAGGACTTCTAAACGCAACGCGAGTCTGCGCGGGCACGTTCTCCGCCTCATTAACGAAGACCGTAGATCCAGACTTTCTAGGATCAAGTACAGACTTGCGCAAGTCTTCTCCCCACGCCGAGCCATCCTCCGACGCTAAAAGCGATTCAGCGCCAGACTCATCACTCCCCATCCACACACCACTATCAACATTCCTCTTATCCTTAAAGTCCGCCCTTTTTCGCTTCGGATCAATCACCTGTTCCCCCCACCAGGTCCCCCGATACCGCCGTTTGCGACCCGCGCCCGACACCGTCGCATGGTAGTTCTCCAGTCCGGAAGCCGGGATATCGTCACTGGAGAAGAGCGCAGGGTCGCTAGATGGTTGACTGGAGCGGTCATCGAAGCGCGACAGTCGCTGAGCGCGCTGGAGCGAGGAGAACGGCGCGCCTGTCGCTGAGGGGTTCGCGGGCGAGCGGTGCCGGATTCGTCGCGGCGGTGGGAGGGGATCTCGCTGTCCATTGCGATTTTTGTTTCGCGATGTTCAGACGAGTCTCTGGGTTCCGGCCTGGATCATTGGGGTTTTATTCGAACACGGTTTTATCTGATGTTCGGAGTTGCGCGACGCGTTGTGGAGACCCGCGATGGATAGGTCAACAACGCGCTAATGGCGCGATTGGGGGAGATAAGGGTTTTAGGATTTGGAATCAATTGAGAGAGACCTCTTGGAAGAGAAATCCTTCTGTTGGAATGGAAAACAGATCAGATCAAAAGATAAGATCAGATCACACGTGCACGGGCATCAGTTGACCCCGGAGCAAACGGCTTTCTTCCGGGGCCGCTCCACTGGAATGTTAGATCGACATGATCTGCTCCATCTTTCTATGCACATACTGCTTACTGCTACTGGTGATTACAGTTGGAATTGGTATCAAATGAGAGAAGAAAATAAAGTGTCTATATTCTGTGGATGACTCAAAAGTTGACTCAATGCAAGTCCTGGATCTCAGCCAGACTAGTCGACTAGTTAGTCACCCACGATAACGTATATGGACAAACGAATTGAATATAACAGGGGTTTGAAGAAGAGAATAATAACAGCATCAACTCATATCGGTCCAAAAAGTCATAATGAAATAAAAAAAGAAATGGGGGTATTTGAAAAAGCGTAAAGCCGTTTCCTCTCCAAGAATGGGTTCTTCAGCTAACCGAGAGGAATAGAAGTGTGAAGTATAAGAAGGGGAAAAAGAAAGAAAAGAAGCTCCCGGCTCTGCTGTAGATGAACGGCAATCAACGAGGCAGCCATAACGCAGTATGAATTGAGCGCGAGGGTTGAAAATGGCCCCAATTCATGATGGTTGCCTGCGTGAAGGCTTTCTTGCCAGTCGCGAAATCGCGAAGGTGATTACAGGGCCTGACCCATCATCACAACGATGTAGCCAGCGGCGGCCAAGGCAGCTGGCATGCCAGCGCCAATGTTGGATGCTGCGCCGGTCGAGGTGGCGGCCAAGGCAGCAGAAGTAGTGGAGGACGCGCGAGACAGAGGAGTCGAGGTCGAAGCAGACACAGTGCTCATGCTGCTTGCATTGGAGCTCGCGGTGGAACTTGCGCTGGAGCTAGGAGTTGGAGTCACCGAATTGACGCGAACCAGGGTCTTGGTGACGGTCGTGGTTGCAGTTGAGGTGACGGTCTCCTCTGCGGCGACGAATGGAGCCGCGACCAGGCAGAGGGAGGCGATGATGGCAGTGAACTTCATTTTGAGAATTTGAAAGTAAATATCAATATAGAAGAGATGTCAAGATGACTGAATTTCAAGGTTTGCGATGAAACGTTGAAGTATGAGTACTTAGGGCAGAATAGATATGTTTCAGATTTTGAGCGCAAAAGAGTGAGCGTCAAAATCTTGTAAAGATCGTGTAGAGCACTGCTCGAAGAGTATAAAAGTGAAACGAATGTATATGCGAGAAAATCTCTAATGCGCCTAAGGAAAAGGGAAAAGGAAATTTTACCAGGGTGTGGCCAGGCTTATTAAGTCCCAAGCACGAGGCAGTCTTTAACCTGGGGAAACAGGGCGATTCGTCCATCAAAGAAAAGTTGCGCTGTTTTTTTTTTTTTTTTTTTGTTTTCTTATATTATTTATTGATTTTCAAGTGAAATATCACCTTCCAATTGGCCCCTTGCACGCGCGGACCCTGGAACTTATTGGATTGGGCTCCATCTAATGACCAGAGCCCTAAAGACAAAGGGTCTTCCGCACAGACTTTTGACGCCAGGGGTAAGAGTTTGTTATGTTCTTCGTATGTTGTACTCTATCAAATGCCATGTTTATTGCCATTAATCTCCCTTTAAGAAAGGCTTGAGAGTTCTTCATTTGGCCCCATCCGAGTCCCCGTGCTAATACGAGAATTCGCCGTATACTCCATAAGTGTAATTTCAGCACTTCCTAATCCCAGTCTAGCCAATTCCCTCATTACGAAACGGTTTGATCTTTCCTAAGCGCCTTTGTTTACTCCGTTGTTTGAAATGGCTAATTTCACCTACTTTGTTCTGTTTTTGTCTTATTACCCCTAGAATGACGATTCTCACCGGGCATCACACACTACTGCAGGTGTTCACTCCCTCACGGGGACTTTCCGTCAGTTCCGTACCCCTGGCGTCATGTGTAGGAACAATCTGTGATTCGGCTAATCTTAAACATAACAATAACATTACATGTAGTATCTGGCTTTGATCTAGATCTTACATCTATACGAAGTACTACCGTGCAAAGTGATTCCGGTTCCCCCGTTAGCCGAGATTGAGATTTACCCCAATTGCCCGGTTCCCACACTATTGAGAAAATACTTTTTTTTTCTCTATATGTTGTACTCTATAAGGTTCTGTCGATCGCTTCCGTAGTTCCTTTCAGGTACAAAAGACGAACTGATCAGCGCTCGGGCCTACTATGTTGGGCAGCTCTACTTAGTGTAAGAGGGTCTGCCTAGGTGGGAACGTTGAGTCATTCCATGTTGTTCACTCCAAGGTTATGTGTAATTTGTAACTATTCTAACAATATTATATAATTTGATGAGAACATTATTCTATTATGCGTTGGCATGAGAACATGTTGAAAGAGGGGTCTTTTTCAGGGGCTCTGTACTCTTTGGGCTCGCAAAGCCCTATGTCCTCCATATCCACTTTGACGAACCTCAATACTCCGTTGTGTTGATCAATTGAAATTTTAAGATCATTATTCACCCCATAGTCTGGACTCCGTACTCATAAGAGGTCATTTGATCAGAAAAAAAAAGGGGGCAATGAAAACCAAGTAGAAAATGGTGGCTCACTCTCTTTCCTTTTTGGCTTAGTGTGCTCAATCTAATCTTACTTTTCATTCAATGAGATTGCATGTCTGGAGTAGCCCAGAACAAGAACGATTACACGGCGGTTGGCCAAGGTCTATAGTGGTGAATGCCTGAGAATTAGGGCAACGCGCTCCAAAGGTCTTGTCTTGGAATAATCGACTTGAGTATACTAGATTATATAGTTGTATTCACTCTCAGTTGCTATGATGCTTTCATAGCTACTCCTAGCTACTTGAATACTTGTACAAATTATGACATGGGCTCATCCACTCACAAGTTACGCCCTGTTACAACGCCCGCAATATATAAACCCCAGAGCAAGATTGAGTCGACTCAACAAGATGAAGTGTATGGATATAAGTGTGTATTTGCCAAGTCCAATCACGACTTGCATAAGGCTCTCTATATGTACCTTCTTGGTTCATCTACGAGAACTTGGCAAGACTGAAGAGGCAAATGCTCTCCTTGCATTGGACTTTGGTTAAATTTAGAGGCACCCAACTCTTACACATTACTTCAGTCATAAAGTTCAAATAAGAAGAAGGATATTCCTTCAATATTTGTTATAAATCTGAGCCTCGGAAATAGCAGTGTTTGAGGCCAATACTGCATGGGCTGGTTGGGAGATATATATTTGTAACTATCACCAGTTCATTTAGTCCTTGGAATGCCATGCTCATAGTTGCAAGGCCGACACACATTACAATTATGTCTGAATATAGCTGTCGGTTTCTAGGTATATTAGACTTATTGTTGGGTGGTTTCATCTCTCATTGTTTGCTTACAGAGAGCAGATTGTTTGTCAGACATCAAGGTATAAATACCCTGCTTTTTGCTAGATTAAACAACAATGATTCTTCTTTCCCTTCCTCCCCTTCGCCAGTAGCCAGTAGCCATAAGACTCATATATCACAGTCGGTTACATGGCGACCTTCAACCGAACTAAAGTTCACCATAGGTACGGAGGATGATGACGCTAGGATGAAGCACATGGTTCTGAGGGAGAGTTCGTGCTCCTAAGACATTGGGTATTAATGGTCCTGTTTGGTCTCTAATGGGATATGTGATTTCCATACACTGTAAATCTTCAGGTAAAGATTGCATATAATATTAAAAGCTCAAGCATATCAAAACTGTCAATTTCATTAGTTGCGCATTTGTTTTAAATTATCTCCCCAGCCATATCATTTCCACTCATTCCAGTTTCTCGCCTACAGCGCAGGCTTTCCACCTTTGATCCCCCCAAACTGATTCTGCCAGAGGTTCTGATATCTTCCACCCTCCTTCTTCAGCAGCTCATGGTGTGACCCGCTCTCCACAATCTGCCCCTCATGCACAACAAGGATGCGATCGGCGCTGCAGATTGTTGAAAGTCGATGCGCAATGACAAACGTAGTTCGCTTGGCTCTCAATCGGTCCAACGCAACCTGGATATCCGATTCCGTGTTCGAGTCTACAGCGCTCGTTGCTTCATCCAGCAGGAGAATCGGCGACTTCTTTAGGAAAACCCGAGCAATGGCTATGCGCTGTAGCTCACCACCAGACAGCTTGACGCCCTGCTCTCCGACTGTGGTGTTGTATCCGTCAACGAAAGTGAGGACTTTTTCGTGAATAGCTGCGGCCCGGCATGCTTCGTGGACCTCTTCGTCCGAGGCCGAGGGCCGTGCATACCGCAAATTTTCGATGATAGACGCGTTAAATAAGACAGGGTCTTGTGGGACGACGCCGATAGTCTGCCGTAGCGAGCTGAGGGTTATGTCGCGGATGTCTTGGCCGTCGATCTTGATTTGGCCCGAACTAACGTCGTAAAGTCGGAGAAGAAGTCTAAGAATTGTTGTCTTCCCAGAACCGGTCATACCGACTAGTGCAACTGTTGTCCCAGGCTCGATAGAAATATCCACGTCCTTGAGGGTCTTCAACCGCGAATCATAGGCAAAGTCAACATGATGGAATGACACGCGGCCATCGCCAGATTTCAGTGGCATAGCATTCTCCTTGTCATTGACGCTAGGCTTGGATTGGAACAGGAAGAGTAGACGCTCGGCATCGACTAGATCAGAGACAAGCCAGCGATATTGCGCAGAGAGATAGGCCAAAGGAGAGATGAGTGAAGACCAATACTGAATGAAGAAAACAAAGTCTCCTGTAGAGGAACGCCCCACGGAGATCTCGTGTACAATGAGTGAGGAGAGACCAACGAAACAAATTGGCTTGAGTAAATCTAGGAGTGACTTGCCGATTGCTCGGCGTCGACCGAAATGCGCGCTGGCCTTCAAGCATAGATCAACTGCTTCTCCAAAGCGAGACCTCTCATACGAGAATTGATTGAAGTATGTGACGGTTTGCCAGCCTTGCACGGCCTGATGCATAATGCGAGTTTCGTTTCGCTGTGTCTGCGTAACTTCACGTCTGGCGTCCATGTTCCAGTTAGAGGTAAAGACCTCTGCGGAAACGTAAGCAATAGATACTATGACCACCAGAAGGGAGGCGTAGATATTAAACTTCAAATAGAAAACAATACATGCAATTGCCAAGTCAGCCACTGTCGGGACGATTTCTAGAATGGCAACTTCTAACAGATTGTTCAGCGCTCCACCTTGATCGATGGACTTCATAACTTCCGCCGAGTCATTTTCGATATGGAAATCCATCGATAGATTCATGACATGGCTAAAGGCAGCATTGGTGATCTGACGATAAGAGAACTGCCTGATCGGAATCTTGACGAGCGCCTCAATCAATCCTAGCCCGGCTCCCCCGCGAATGAGCTGCAGCAGCGCCCATTTTCCTAGTGAAGCATATGGGGTTTTGTTGGCAAAGATGCTATCGGTCACGTCTGCGAGTTGCTGAGGAATGAGGATATTCAGGGCTCGGTGGCATACTAGACAGAAGATGCTGGTAGCAATACAGAGCTGCACTTTGCGATTTTTTCTGGGGACCAGATAGGGCAAAAAGATAGAGAAGCCTTTCAGATAATCCCACCAGCCCCCAAATGACTGCAATTTCTCATTGCGGAGTCTCTTCCTGCGCGTAGCTGCATCGTTCTTATTTTTGTCGGTGTCCGACTCGCTCTCGCTCTTAGAATCCACACTGCTATTGTCTGAGTCGTTCCCATTCGCTGCACCATATCTTGTCTGATTACCATTTAGGAAAGGGCGCGACTCTTCCGATGTCTTTTTCTTCCTCTGTCTGGTCTCAGATAGAATCGCAGCCGTCACAAAGACAAGCAGGGCAAGCCGGACTGCTGAGAATGTGACCTGCGTGACTGGTACCCACTGTCTCGGTTTGCGACACAAGGAAAGCGCAAGGAGTGGAACTTCGAAACCAGCGGTGACCAGCGAGGCTCCAGCCACTTCGTGCTTAGAAGGATTTTGTCGTAGCCAAAGTGCAGTCCATACAACCGCTTGAGAGGTCATATGCACAAGGAACGGCTGAGAACTGTCCAAGTCATCGGTGGCGATTTTCAAAACTGTTTGATTGACATATGTGAAAATGATCAAGGCAGTCAAGATAACTCGGGGTCGACGGCGGTGCTTGCGAGTCTTTCTTTTCTTTACCGGGTTAAATAAAACACAGATCACAATGTAGAGACTTGATAGCAAAGTACAGCCGTAATGAAGAGCCCGAGATGCTAACTGAGTAGTCATGATGGGAGGTTGGAAATGCTTGAGGAACACCCCCTAGCAGACGTAGTTTCTTATATATTCCCTGAATTTGAGCCTCAACTTCAGGGCTTATATCAAGAACCTTGGTTGTACTCTAAGCGACTCCTCATTGGATGTAATTGTCAATCATGCGCACCTCAAGTTGGCTGTGCCAGAGGGGGGCTGGTGTCCTAGCGCCCATCAAACAAGACTGGGTTGCGACCTTAGGCCTGGAGCAAAAAAGACTTCATTATTGGGTAATCTGCAGATCGAACTAGAATTCACCCGCTCACACCGTAGGTTGATGCTCCTTACTCCGTCTGTATCGCTTTCATTGGTGAGTATGTAGACAGGCCTTGCTACTCACATTGTACTCCGTACAGTGAACATATAAGGGGGCTGACTGTGTTTCCGGTGGCGGGTTGAGCATAAGCAATAAAGTAATCAACATGATGATTATAATAGTGTGATATCTATTCTCATGCTATTCTAATACGGTGACAGTACCTGTGACATCCAGTCCTCTGGTGCCTGTACTCTGATGCTACAAAGTTCTACCCGCTGTACCTATTGAGCCAAAGAGCACAGTTCCCGACTTGGATAACCTGGAAACAAATCTCTAATTCCCCGAGAGCAGCTGGAACAGCAATCCGACATGTCCGTATCTGATTTGAGGATTCACCGGACAAACGGAAACAAAGAGAAATGACTCACTGGTGCAACGGCCTATTTGGCAAGTTGTGACTTGAGATATTATAGAAAGGAATTGAGGACGTTTTCGATAGCTTGACTATGATCAAGGCGCAAGGCAGAAAGCATGTCATTATAGACGGGGATGTTTTGTATTTCAAGGTTTATACGGTCGAAATGCTATTTAGCGCTAGGCACCCGGGCATTGGAGTTGACCCCGGGTTTACATTTGAGCCGCAACTTCTGAGCCAAGTCTGAAACAAAATAGGCGCCTCAGTCATCTAAGACAACTGGCTTTATTAGAAGCTTGATATTCAACGTGGTCATATTCAGAACCAACCAGATTTCTTACCCCGTGAACCTCAACAAGGGTACCATACGCAGACTAGACCATACATATAGATCTTTGGCCTACAGAATATTGATCTCCCTTTGAGCTAAATGCACTCTCCCGCTAATAGCCATATCATTGGTCTTCTTCCCACACAGGAGAGTTCCCTCTCAAATGATAGCATCTGGATCGTGGAAGCCGAAAAAAAAAGGATATATTGTCACAATAACGCCTAACATGGTTGGAACAACTGAGACAATTGAACTTTTAACATCCATGTTCTGGGTACTGCTAGATTATGTACATCGCGTGCTGAAGTAACAAGTACCCAAGAACTTGTCCGTTACAGCCATCTTTGGGTAGTTGTCCTGCCTCTTGAAACCACCAGAAAAAGTATCTCCTAACCATAGAGATTATATCGTACAAGGGACGTCGCCAGGGAGTGGTCATGTCGCATGTTTCCCGAATATAGTCTTGAGACTGCGAGAAAGAGTTGTGTTTACTGGCGCATGGGCCGGAGGGGGTTCTGTCGGGGGAGCATCATCGGGGGTCCTCGGGCACGGAGCCAGGCATCGTTGCGAGGTCCTTCGGAGCGAATGACGCTACCAATGGACATGAAGAGTCTATTTGAAGGGAAGTTGATTAGCCAGTGATTCTCAACCACAGTAGTATAGCTTCCAAGCCTAAAGAGTCAACCATACCCGAAAGTGGCACCTGAACCAAGCATGTACTTGCCCAGAGTCCGCATGACACCGTTGGGGCCAGCACCATACTGGAAGATTGTCACAGTTCCTGATTTGAGTTAGCTTATCCGATCCATCTTCACTTGGGGACTGGGTGGGACAAACCGATAATGAAGCCCATGATGCCACCAACAGCTGTGAGGGGAGCAAGGTTAGCAAGCTCTTGCTGAACAAGGCTCGGTGGTTTTGCGATCACATACTGGAACCCATCATGCAGCCCATTTTCACTAAGAGTCTGTTAGCACATTTGATCCATATAGATATATCGCCCCCAAGAAATCAAGCGGGGTGTGATCTATATCACTGGGTTGTAGAGGACATACTCTTGTCGAAAGTTGAGGGAGCACCCCCTGGGCCCGCTTGGGCGGGAGGACCAGCAACCACAGGCATTATGAAAAGCTAGAAAGAAGCTTGTGAATTAAATTAAAGTAACAGGCAGCAGCTCTGAGCTGAATGAGAGATCCCGAAGTGATAGTCAAGGAACGAGCTCTTTTTCCTCCCCGGCTTGATGCTTCTCCGCCTTGATCACGTGAACCAACGGACTTTAAAGTGCACACGTGCCGACTTCGCACGTGACCTATTTTGCCTGGCGGCGTCAAGGGAGTAGGAAACGAGATGGCCCTACGCTCTTGCCTGGGTTCCCTCATGGCATCTATCCTTGATCTTTGATTTTTTTCCCGTTACATCTTCTAAAGGGCTGCCTGAAGCCTGCGCCGAGGCGGCAGTCCCGTCTTGTGCTTCTATCATTGCCCTGGCGTGAGAACGGTCGCTCACGATTTCCCGACCTCCACACACCTCCTTGGTCTTGAAGCGCCTATTCTATTCAGTCCTAAATATCTCTCAGTTCACAATTCAGAAGTGAGTTCACTCCTTATTTCCAATATACAAACCTTTTTTTGTGGGGTCGAGGCAAGACCTCGACCTAGGAGCCAATTTATATTTGTCTCTCCCCCCAAACAGCACTAACGCGACCGTCTTCATTTTAGTCGGGCGACTAAAGCTCCAATCACCCTTGCGCGCATTCAATATCCCCAACCCTCGGACATAAAACCAACAATATTAGACGTCCTCTTTTCATCCTTCAGACTATCTCAGAATACGGCCCCTTTTACAATTCGGAACCGTGGACGCGCTCCGTGCTCCGTCTAGATATCCCATTTCCTTGAACCATTCGCATCCTTCTCCATGACTGCTGTGGCATCACCACCTAGTGTCGAATCGGGGTCTCGCTTGGGATGGTACAGCTCTAGCAACGGAGGAGAAGGAGCTCTGTCTTCAGTGAATGCGGACGACGTGTCACGGATGTTCATGCCACGGAAACACGTTCAACGCTCAAACTCCTCTTCCTCTCTGGGGTCGAACTCTTCGACCTCCTCCACATCTACTGTGAACGCCCCTTCCCAAGATACCCATGCCGCGCAGAGTTCCGCCAATGAATCAGAAACTTGGTCGTCATCAAAAAAGAAGTATTCGAAGAATATCTGGCCTAACTCGAAATCCGAGCCGGTATCAGGGGTAACGAACGCGCGATCCCAGGCAGTGCCTGCTTTCTCGTCGGGCCCCAGTGCATCGTCGACAATGTCCGCAATGCATCAGCCTTCGAACATCGTCCCGTCGCAACAGATGCCTCAGTCATCACAGCAGAATGGAGTCCGTGCGCCAATTGGCCCGCCATCGGACAACCCAGCAATTTTGATTCTATCGCCATTGAACGGCACCTTTGACAGGAAACAGATCAATGTACCATACTACCCCGAGGTCCTCCGAATCGGGCGACAAACAAACGCCAAAACAGTGCCCACACCTCTCAATGGATTCTTTGACTCTAAAGTTCTCTCTCGACAGCATGCGGAGGTATGGGCCGACAAATCTGGCAAAGTCTGGATCCGAGATGTCAAATCCTCAAACGGCACATTTGTGAACGGCCACCGACTGTCTCCTGAAAACCGGGAGTCAGAGCCGCACGAACTGCGAGAAACCGATACCCTAGAGCTGGGCATCGATATTGTCAGCGAGGATCAATCCACCATCGTCCATCACAAGGTCTCATCCAAGGTTGAGCATGCCGGAACCTATGGAACTGCCCCCAGTATCCTTGATTTGAATTTCGGGGACTTGGATCCTGCCTCCGGGGGCGGTCTTCTCCCTTCCCCCTTGAGTCAACCGCTTTCTCATATGCGCGGCCGAGCCGGTAGCAACGCGAGTAACAGAAGTGCTCAGAGTGTTACTAGCAACCAGCTCAATGCTTTACACCAACAACGGCAAATGAACTATTGGAACTCGCCAATCTCCATTGAACAGGTTGTCAAGCGGCTTACGGTGCGGATCACACCTTATCTTAATACTACATATTGCTGACTTGTTTCAGGGTGAACTGAAATCCGCAAAACAACAAACAACAGATCTTTCTCAAGCAGATGAATTTTTGACGACAATTATGAAACCTGGCTATGCAGAGAAAGAAAAGCTCATCAAGCCGTCTCCTTTGGAGAACAGTGCTCATCGCCAGATCAACGGCCGGCCTAAAATGCCTCGAGTCGACTCCTTTTCAAGATTCTCGGATCCTCCCGCTCCTCCCCCTCAACAGCCTCTGCCGGAGAAACCCGATGCGTTATCACGAAGCGCCTCAGAATCGTTCTCGCCGCTGAAGCGCAGCGATACGGAAAAGCCAAAGAGCGGTACAGGTTCCCCTGTCTCCCGCGATTCCAGTCAGATCTTAAATCTTATTGAGGCGCTATCGTCTGCCAAGCGAGAGATTGAAACCCATGGCACACGTGTCAAGGAATTAGAAAATATGCTGTTCCAGGAGCAGGCTGCTCGCAAATTGGCAGAAGACAAGGTTAATGAATTGGAGATGCGCTCCGCATTGGATGCTAGAGCATTCGAAGTCGAGAACGGCATTGTTCCACCTTCAGAGAATGGCATAGACGAAAAGAAGGTGCAGGACGATACAGAAGCAACCGTGCAGGTCAACGGTATCCATCCTTCGGAGACTCCCGCTCCCGACGACAGCCAGGCAGACGCTCCTGTGGAGGACAAGAGTGCTGAACTTCAGACTCGCTTGGAAAACATGATGGAGGAGATGGCAGAGATGAGAAAGCAAATGGCATCCTTCAAAGATCGTGCCGAGAGGGCCGAAGATGAGAACACGGAGTCTCGCAAGTCCTTGAGCGAAATGATTGAAACCCTGCGTCAGGAACGCGCCGAGAAAGAATTAGCGGCGGCGCTTGATAACAAAAAGGATACGCATCACCGCGAGCCAAGCAATGGCTTGTCGGAACACTCGCTTGCGAGCGATGACACTTTAACGGATTCCAAGACGGAGACTCCGCCGACACGAGGCCTCGATCCGGCTACCTCCCAGAACAAGGACGTGGATGCTGCAGCCGCAGCTACAGTTTTTGCAACACAACGCTATCGACACAACTATATGGAAGAAGCAAGTCCTTACGCCTCCATGTTTGGCGTGGTCTTATTAGGAGTAGGCCTGATGGCCTATCTCAACAGTTGGCAAAAGATGGACAAATAAACATTTGAACCAGCTTGGCCTCGCATGCTAATTCTGGGGTTCCATGTTCTTTTGACCGCTATCTCTATTGCATAGGCCCTTTGCATTGTTTGACTATGTCTCCTATCTTTCTCATCAGATCTCAGTCTTCGCCAGTCACGACTTTCTGGCGATGAATGTTCTGGTTGCTCTCCTCTCGGTTGAGGACCATTTTCTTGTCTTCATATTCGGAGCCTTTCCCGTTTAGCCCACACTGTCTCTTATTTCACGAATTTTTTGATGACTTTCTCGAGATTCCTCTGTGATCTCCCTCTTGGTCGTCTTTTTCGACGTCCGTTCCTCCCCCTCTTTCTTGCCATCTCCTTTCTCGTTGCTCTTCTTCTACCTCCTACTATGTTACTATTAGCCTGTCGCCCTCTCGGGAATCGACATCTCTCTTTCTCTTTTGTCTGTACATGATGGGGAAAATAAGGATACGTTCATGACTTGCAGCCTCTCTTTGAAACGTTCCGTTCGATGAAGGGTTTTCAGGCATTATCATTCATCATGTCATGTCAGCACAGGACTTTGTGAGCGTATCAAGGAGTTTTTATTCGTACTATTTCGTTTTTTTATTCATGCCATTTTCTTTTCGCTGGCAGATTCGATGATTCAAGCTCCCTCTTTAAACCGTTCTTTGATTGGAGTAGTACTGTTACCCTATAGTCTTGTCTCTCCCTCTCTTTCGTTTTTGATACAAGTCTGTCCAGCATCTACAGCGCGTTGGTTTGGTTTTGAGTGGTGAAACATGCGCTCTGGGTAAACCAGAGTTCATTTTCAAGGACAATCTCGATGTACATGATTTTGTGCTAGGCTAACAACCTAAGGACAAACGAATTGTTCCTTTTCTTATCCCGCTCAAGGGCTTCCAGGCATCTGTGATGTGAATATTACACCTGTAGAGTATTTGGTACTGGGTATGGTATATGCAAGTGACGAAGGGTGGTAAGGAGATGTCCTGAATATTGCTGGTGGAAGCAGTCAAATCTCCAAGCCCCAATTCAAGGGCAAGAAGTCAGGATAAAGATCTTCTGAGCTGTGTTACTGGGTGGTTTATAGCCACAATGAGCGTTCCGTTTGGATCGTAGTCACTCAGCGGGATGTGCGTCCATGGCAATTCTGGGCTTGGCCACAGGCTCATGACGATGGCTTTTCCCCAGCCATGGATGTGGAGCTTTGCAGTTTAACATCCTCAGACCAGCAGAAGATGGTTGGGAAATCGGAGGACCGACTATTGTAGATGTTTTGTCGGGATGATCGTGGGTGAATTCACTTAAGGCTGATGGCAACCTCAACCATTTTGATCCACCTCGTCCGGCTCTCGGGGAGCTCCCCGTCATCTCTTACCGCGGCGGCCTGACGTTTCCTCTTCTTTGCAGCTGACTTGGATTCCGGCTTAGAAGCCGCATCTCCCTGGTCAGTTGGGGTCTGCTCTTCTTGCCGTTGTCGTTTCTGTTCCTCTTTTGCTTTCATTTCTTCATCTTCAACGATATCATCCACGACAACCACACTCCCAGTATTGACACGGACTGTGTACTCGGTTCCTTTTTCCTCGAACCATTTGGCTACATTCAGCGCCTTCTCGATAGCCCGTCCTGTCGCCTTCACAAAAACTTCCTCTCGCTTGTCCGATACCTTCGACAGCTCGTCGAGTATCTGTTTCTCGCTCTTGCGTGTATCCTCAAGGTTGATGTTTGCGGTGGCGCGCTTCTCAGCCTGCAGAAGGAGTTTCTGGACACGCTTGACGGCACTCATGAACGGCGTGCTCTTGGAGACGTAGACAATCTTGGGCACTGAGGCGCCGGCATACGGCGACGCGACTGGCGCATGAGGGATAGGGCGCTTTTCTACTCTGGCATCTGTTATCCAAAGGTTAGCGTTTGTGATCTTTGCTTCCTGGCATTGGTCATTAGGCGTTCGATGGGGAAGACTCACGTTTTGGGAGTCTGATAAGGTCTTTGTTCTTTTTCTCAAATTGGAGCTTGTTCTCCAACGGCCCCTTTGTCATGACTGATATGTGCCTTGCACGAATGAAAAGTTGCGGAGTTAAGCCACAGTATTGAAGCTGCGCGTCTTATCGTCTGCCTTTTTCTGCCAGCCTGGAGGGGCCGCCTGCCCGATATGGATTGCTTATGTCATCTTTGTTGAACCTGCCTAATTGGGAAGCTATATCTACATCGAAGTAATTGGCAAATTATATTCATGGATGATACCTAGCAGCCCCCGCTAATTCGAAACAGCCTGTTTCATCTAATCAAATTAGCTTTATACACTTATGGGTGTTCCTGAAAGTAAAAGAGAACTCAAAGTGATTCCCTCATGCAAAGCTACGGAAGGCCGGCGGAAGGCCGGGGGCCTGTTACAGACCGGTGACTTCCTATCGACTCCATACCTTCTATGGAAAAAAAGAAAGCAAGGTACTCAACGGGCTTCTCTACATTACTGAGCTATATTAAAGACGTTACGGAGCTTACTCAACTGTTGTCATGATCCAAGCGAGCAGTGTCGCGATGTGTACTCCATACGGCGTAGGGCATAGCTATACATACTTAGACGGCATACGGTTTTTACCAGGCAGTTAGAGTCTCACAGTGTAGAAATGGCAAGCTGGATTCTGGTACGGAGTACTAATCTTTTCATATAGCACTACTCCGTACTGTAGATTGCCCTCTTAGAACTTGCCGAATGCACAGACACTTCCCGAACGCTCTTCGGGATATTCCAATGGTCTAGCTGCCGATGACACTGATAACAAGTACTAGGCCGGGTATGGAACCATTGAGCAATACATTGTGTTTGGCAAGGCCGACCTAGGTATGGAGTACAGACGTGGTCTAACCCACCTCGGTGGGCCAAACTTCCTTTTGATCGGATGGCAGTCCAGGTCCCGGAGCACACTCTGTCGCCTAATAACACCTGCACCGGCTTTTTGCGTTTTGGACAGAAGACTAGTGAGCTGCAGACTGCAGATCTTAAACGGGGATGAGCAACAGTGTGGTCTTTGCTATGATTCTCAATGAGGCTTCAGACCAGGGGATCTCAGCGGGCTCCCGATTTGTATAACTATCCCTACGGGGGTACGCTGTACCCACAAGATGTTGCTCAATTGGAGGCCTATCCAAAAAACCAAATTCAGGAGGTGGTTAATGCGTAAAGGGGTTTCTTTGTACTCCGTACTCAAGATAATATAAAGTGGAGAATATCAAGTTCCTCCTATAGTGTAGATACCCAAGGGGCCCCCTTGGGCACCTTTTCCAATAGTTGAGGAATGTGTTTTATAGGTCTTTTCTTAAATATATCCTTAGTCGGGGCAAAGGTAGTCACAGGGGAAAAAAGGCTTTGACTGTACAGATTTAAAGGGGCCGTTTGACAAGCTTACATTGTACACAGCATAATAACTGATCAAAGCTTCAAAAGCACCGTTGTCGTCATTTCGGTACCGAGGCCCAGCGTTCGCCCGAGTAGCTGGTAGCTGGTAGCTAGCAAAATCCCCATTACGGGGTACTCCGTACAACAAAGGCGATGATGAAATGATCGCCCCCCAATGATCCGGCTAAATTTCCCCTGAGACTACCTTGACGTACTCCGTATAGAGTGTACAATATCGGAAGCAAGCAAAGGCGTTGCCGATCATCGCATCTGGGCTTGACGGATCGACATACGCCTCGAGCTGAAAGCTAGTCAGGTGATGCCTAGTTTGGGAAGGTCCCGAAATTGGCGGACATGTGGATCAGTATCATGTATTTTGTTTCGCTTAGATCGAGCATGAAAGAGGTCCGGATATGCGCATGTTTGCTATTTGGTCCCTAATTTGATGTATCATAGGTATCAAATTAAGTAAATGTAGCTGATCTTTCCGGGGTGCAAACCCTGGAGGTTGAAAGTACATTCGACCTGTCATCGGGAAAACAAAGAAGTGGACGCCTCAGGCACATAAGCCGCCTCAGGCATCTAAGGCATGGAAGACGGACGGCCCGTCTAGAGAGTCAACCGCGGTATAGAAATTAAGTTACCATGGAAGACACATGCTAAACCATGGATAAAATCTATAATTACCGTTGTTTATTGATCTGCAAATATTTGATCGGCTTGGAGCCTTGAAGAGCACGGCTTTCTGCCTATGTCGTACATCAAAATTGGCTTTTCATTCTGTGTGACTGCTCCAACGGCTCTTCTTTTTGAGTGGACCCAAGGCAACGGCCACAGTGGTTTCATCACCTGGGATATGATAAACATAATTGTGCACAGGTATTGCGTATGTACTTGTACATATGTATGGGCCCCACAGGCGATCGAAGCGAGCACAATCGTAATCGGAATGAAGGAATATTAATGGAGAGGGCTGTTTCTTGAAATAGACAGTATGGGAGGATGGCTCATATGCCTCAAATGGCTCATAAGGTATAATAATAGATAGTTGTATGTACACATGTTATTTTTGAATTTTTTTTCTGGGGGCGAACACAAAAGTACGTGGCCACAACTGAGCCACAATCTGCATGTACGATGGGACATTGTAGACACAAGCTGAGTGCGATTATAGCTGAGGCGGATCTCCGAGAAGTTTGTCTTGCACTTCGTAAATCGACCGGTCCAACGGAGTATACGGAGTATATTCTGCATATGTAAAAAGTACCACGGTGCGCTAATTAATCTGACAGGGCAGAAAAAGTTAGGCGTAACGGCTCCCCCAGGTCCCCCCGGTCACGATGTTAGTGTTCCGCGTTCCCTGAATGCAAGACAGCTCTAGTCCTTAAGCCGGAAAGGCACGGGGATGATCATCCAATCATAAAGGTGAGCGAGGGTCTTTGGCTTAGAACCTACCTGAAGAGGAAAGGTGTTCAACGTATGCTAGTGGGGTCTAAATAGCGCCAACGGCTGCCTCTGAAGCATTCCAAACCAATTGGAATTCACGCGAATCGGGGCTAATGACATCTTCCAGCGGGTCGGTGCAGGTGGAGTAGCCTTAAAATACAGAATCCATGGATCTGGACTCGGATAAGAGGTGGGATTGACTTAATTAAATTAATTAAATATTGATTCTATTGATCTAAAACAATTAAAAAATCAATTTAAAAATAATTTAAATCCGAAATTTTGTTTCGCGGATTTTTGCGTTCGAGTCAGACTCCACCTGGTAGACTGGTCCAGCCATGGCAACACCTCACGCATTTTTGTATGGCCTTTTCCCCTCCATGAACTTCGAACCCTTCCTTTCTCTCAACCTCCCTCTACACTCGCTTGGTCTCATATCCCCCACTTTGGCCCTTTATCCGTCTCACGTTCTTTACTCGATCCTTGAAGGGGGTTTAAGACGTGTCTCACGTTTCAGCACTCGGAAGCTAGCCATTGAAGCCGATTTTTGCGTTTTTTTTGCATACATCAGATCTGGCGTGCAGGAGATCCGAAAGATCCTGTATTGTGATTGGTTTCGCTTCTCAAGGGATATCCCAGAGAAACATAGTACTCGCCAGCCGCGAAAGCTTTTTTTCTTTGTTGGCCTCCTTGGGTGACTCAAGTCCAAACTACTTCAGGGCTGATCCGACCAACCGGGTCTCTCCATCAACCTTCTATTCCTATTTGGGTCTATCAAGTCTCCAGCTATCTCCTTGACGGGTTCTGAGCTATCCCAGCCGCCACCACTAATCCGGTTCTTCGGGTCGACCATAACTACTGCTCTTTGGCCACTGGACTTCCATTCTTTTCTTCTCATCACGACTATCTTTACTATCTTTACAACTTATCGTTAACATATTCTCTTGTGCCGACATCAGTCCCGAGACTCCAGTCCTTCAATTATCCATAGAATGTCTCAATACCCCCGCTATGAGACATTGAATGCACCTGATGGGTCAGCATTGACGTGGATCTTTGATCATTGCTTGCGCTACGCCGACAACTACGAAATTTCCCTTCGTGCTGCGTACGAACTCAATTGCCACCCGTCGAAAAGCGTCATGGGGGCTTCATTTCTTCCCGAATCACCCTCCATCTTCTCCCGCAATTCTGTTTGGTCTAAAAACTCTCGCAACTCCAAGTCTTCTCTTGATGCTCCTTCTTACGACACCAATGCCGAATTTCGTGCCTATTTGACCAAGGCCGTCTCCGAACTGCCTACTCAACCTTGCACGCTCCCTCCGAGTTTTATTCTCTCCTTTGTGCGCCGCTGTTTTTGTCTGGACCTGGCCGATGTCGACTTTGCCCAGGCTTTAACTGCTCTTGATTACCTTAGAGTCCTCCAAGGTCGCTGGAAAAAGGAGATCGATGCCGCCTTTATCCGGCTAGATATTACTTCCAAGGATGCGAGTGACCCCCAGCACTCGGAAGTGGCCCGCAAATGGCCCAATGTCTTGACCTGGTACAAGGACATCAGCCACAAGGCACGCCTGATCGAGTGTATGTATACTCAGGTATTTGTCGGCCTGCGTCGCTGGGTAAGTTTTATTCCGAGATTCAAACAGCGAGTTCCATATCTAACATTTATTTCTCAGGTTCTTGTTAATCAGATGATGCTTGAGCCATTCGACAAGGCCAATTGCCTTGCCCTTCTCAACACACTACTGCCGCCTGTTCACCGAGACAGCCCTACCCCAACACAGCAGTTGTCGACAGCCACTCTTGGACAACATCGTGACATCTTCTTCAAATATATTACCAACTACAAGGGCGATCCTTCAATGCTGGAACCTATCATTACGCAAGGCGCTCGATCCAACGAGGAGAACGGTTGGCCTGCATTGCATGAAACCCTTGATCGATATCTGATCGCAGCACTCGAAATGGTCGACGAGTGTGTTTTGATCAACGAGCCTAGTCAGATTGGCAAGTCTGGCGTCCAACGCCGCACCGACTCGGGCATCAGCTTCGGTCCCGATTTCGGCCCCTGTCCTGCTACTTCCCAAGCTTCGGACACCGAAAAGCCTCTTCCCCATTTCCCAGAACCGAACACAGGCACTAGCAAGCATGGTTCGTTCTTGGACCGATTTTCCTCCTTGTCGGGATGGGGAAAGAAGAAGGATCCTAAGAAGGAGCAGGAGAGAGAGCAACAGAGGGAGTTTGCGCGCAGTCTGAAGAAGATGCAGTCCAACAGATCATTCAACAGTCGGGCTAGCAGCACGAAGACACCAGCCAAGTTCAACGCCAATATATCCTTCGAATTGACTGACGATAAGCGCCAACGTTTGATTGATGAAGCCGAAGCTCGCAAGGCAACCGGCGCAGCTGAAGCGGCTCAAAGCATTGGCCAGGCCGTTTAATTTCAACTTGCTGCATCTTCTACAAAAGCAAACCAGCAAACAAAAAAAAAAGACCCCAAACGAGGGGACTGAACAGCCTCCTCGCATTTCCCTTGTTTTCTTTACATTCGACTCGGTCATCCCTTACTCTTCCCTCATTCTCGCTGCAGCCGTCCCCCTGCGAGCACAAAATCCAGAGGGAGCACTCGCTCCCAACTTTTAAAATACCTTTGTTGTTTCAGAACCAAAAAAAGGCGTTCGGGAGGAAGCATATGGGGGTGTTGATTTACGACTTAATGTCTTTACGATAGCGTCCAGCTTACTGGATTTGAACCCAAAAATTATTATTATCTTTATCCTTATTAAAACTCGCATTTCTCAACCAGTAAATATAAACACACCTAGGATCTCACAACTGTACTAGCCAATGCGATATACAAGGTACGGAGGTAAGCAGCCATCTAGATCTCGGAGGCTGCGCCAGTTGCCGCTCAGTCCGCCGTAGAAGCTGCGATAAGATAGCGAAACCCTCCAAGTGTCCAGATCAGATCAGCCGATTCATCCTCGATCTTCCTACCATCTTTTGTCAAGAGCTCTGGCTCATTTGGCCTGTGATGATTGCAAATGGATTGACTTGCATGTTTGTTAATTAAGAAGCCCACACCGCATTACATAGGACTTGCCCGCCACGAGGCTATCCCCTATACAATACAACAGATAAACAAAACTGCCCTCCCCCACTGCATTGCGCGATAATGAGGGTCTCTACGGGAACTCACATTTCCTGGCGGTGGTACGCCGCTGCTGGGGCTCTGCTACCAGGCTGGATTGCCGGTGCTAGTCCAGCTGTGAACGTGGCACTCCAAGCCTCCTTTGACTCGGCCCCATACCTTGTCGAGCTCCTGTACGTTGCACATTGAATAATCTATCGCCTGGAATAGATCTGTCAATACAAGAATGGGCTAATGAATTAAATGCAGGGAGTCTGCTGCCGAAGAAAACTCCACCTCCTATTTCCCTTTGTTGGATCGCATCGCCGACGGGACGTTTGAGGACCTCACAACTGAGAAGGAGCTCTACGACCGCTTCTTGACAGTCGTGAAGGATGAAGGTCACATACAGACTCCGGAGAGTCTTTCCTCGTTCAAATTATCACTTTCGGTCCGATCATCGGCGCCTCGTATTGAGGCACACTTCCAGTTCTATAACACCTCGGTTCAGGAGTCGTTGATGGTGGCCCAAGATGCGGTATGTCCCGTATGGGTTCACACAGAAGGAAAGCAATATTGCTCTTCTTCGATGGAACGCGCACAACAGGACGTCGAGGGAGAATTGTGGGTAGATCTTTGGCTGTGGGATATGGACTCTAACAGCTGACTTGAATTTGTGCCTCAGGGATCCTAGAGAGCTACCATTTGACCGCGTCCTGGGTGATGCTTCACTCCCTCCAGCTGTTCTTTACGCAGACGTCGCCTCTCCAATGTTCAGGGATTTCCATGAAACCCTAAGCGAAATGGCAAAACAGGGACAGATATCGTACCGCGTACGCTATCGACCTCCCCAACACTGGATTTCTCGTCCCTTGTTTGTGTCTGGTTACGGCGTGGAGCTTGCTTTGAAGCGAACGGACTACATTGTTATCGATGACCGTGATGCAGAACAGCTCGAAGAAAAGGGCGCCAAAAGTCTTCCAACTGATCCGGATGAGACCAAGGAAGATGCTCCAGATGACCTCCAGCCTCTGGCTTCCTCCGAAGTGATCCGTCTAGGCTTGAACTCTGCGAGCTACGTTATGGACAGCGCTGATCCTTTGGGGACACTGATCAAGATGTCCCAAAATTTCCCCAAGTATTCATCGATAGTAGCTTCCCACAATTCCACTGGCGAAATGGCGCAAGAGATCCGCCACAACCGGTTAGGGATGTTCCCTGGTGGTTATAATGCCATGTGGATCAACGGTGTGCAGATGGACACCCAGCAGATTGACGCATTCTCACTTCTAGAACATCTACGCCGAGAGAGGAAATTGATCGAAAAATTCCGCAGCCTAGGTCTATCTGCGGATGATGTCGTGAAGTTGCTGTCACACAAACTCCTCACTGAAGCCCAAGCTGGTGGCGAGGAGCAACGGTATGACTTCCGGGATGACCTAGAAGGAAACCAGGTTATTATTTGGATGAACAACCTGGAGAAGGACGCTAGATACGAGTCCTGGCCTGGTGATATTGAGGCGGTTCGTACTTATTCTGTATGGATATTGGAGTAAATACATACTAACATAATTCTAGTATGTCACCGGTTCCTACCCGGGACAGCTGCCCCCGGTGAGCCGAGATTTGCACAATGTTGTCGTGTCTATGGACTTGTCTAACCCAGAGCACATGATGATTGTCGCTGGAAACCTGCAATCCTTCGTCATGCGACGAATTCCTGTGAGATTCGGCTTTGTACCTACAAGCTCGTCGCCAGAGTCCATTGCGCAGCTGAAGGTAGTACATTACCTTTTCGATGCCTATGGTATGGGGTCTCTTGTGCAATATTTGGAAGAGTCTGCCTCGAAAGGCAAAGTGGGCTTCCCAGACAAATCATGCTTCCAGTCTGCGACTAAACAACACGACCTTGTTGACGAACACGAAGCTCTGTCTCTTGACCAAGTATTGAAGGGCGAGAAGTATAATGCTCTGGTGTCCCAGACGGCTGCTTACCAACGTCGGTTGGGTCTTACCGGCGACGGACCTGAATTCCTGGTGAACGGTATCCCTATTCCCCGAGAAGGCAACTGGATGCAGGGGATGAGTATGCAGATCGGCAAGGACTTGAAATTGGTCCAGCAAGCAATTGTAGAGGGAATCTTCGAGGAGGACGCATGGCTTCCGGAGTTCTTCCTGGCTGGCGCATTGGAGAGACGCAATACTTTCCTCATGCCCGAGGATCCCAAGAGTGTACAGATTGTGGACATTGCTACCATCCTTGCATCGGACGAAGCTGTATTGAGCAAGATACCTCACATTCCCTCGGATAAGGGAGCTCTGGAAAGTGCTCACATGATAGTTGTGGGTGATTTCGAGTCAGAGACTGGCACGAAACTACTTACCGATGCCCTCAATCTTCGAAAGGAGAACGGTGACGTGGAGATTCTGATGCTGCACAATGCGGCATCGGACGCCGAGGATGATGTCCCCAATAATCTCGTTACTCTCTATCTCTCGCTTGCGAAGGGAGAAACTATCGACCAAGTACTGGCTAAGATTGCATCTGGTGATCTTGATAGTGAAGCCCTAGAGACTGAAGCTCAAAAGATCTCTACTATTCAAGCTTCGCACCAAACTCTGACCAAAGAACTTGGATTCAGCCCAGGCACCGAGGGACTCGTTGTCAATGGGAGGGCAGTCGGCCCTATTGAGAAGGAACACTCGTTAAGTGTGAAGGAGATGAGCCAACTGATTGCCTACGAACGGATGAAACGCCTCGATTCCGTTGCGGCGGCTGTTGACCAACTCGGATTCGCCGATAAGATCGCAAACCCGCTCGACTTTGCCAAATTGACCTCGCTTGTGGCTCTTTCCACTATCTTGGATGTCCCTGAGGGTATCTTCGAAAACACTCCTGATTTCAGAGTGGACATGTCCAGTACATGGAGGACGGAGCTCTCTGTGATCACAGTTTCTAACTCTGACGATCCCACGATCCACGTTGCCGTTAGCCTTGACCCGGCGTCTGAGGTTGCTCAGCGATGGTCGCCAATTCTTAAGGTTCTCTCCGAACTATCTGGCGTTCAGCTGAAGATTTTCTTGAACCCGAAGGAAGAGCTCACGGAGCTGCCGGTCAAGCGGTTCTACCGCTATGTCTTGGAATCAGAGCCATCTTTCACAGACGAGGGCGCTCTAGCTCGGCCCCAAGCGTCATTCACTGGCGTGCCAGTCGAGGCACTGCTGACTCTGGGCATGGACGTGCCGTCATCTTGGCTCGTCGCACCTAGCGAATCAGTCTACGATCTGGATAACATTAAGCTGAGCTCGGTCAAGCCTGGCACTGACGTTGACGCCACCTACGCTCTCGAGCATATTCTGATCGAAGGCCACTCTCGTGATCTTACAACGAAGTCTGCCCCCAGAGGTGTCCAGCTTATCTTGGGGACCGAGAACAAGCATTATTTCGCGGATACCATCATCATGGCTAATCTGGGATACTTCCAATTCAAGGCACAGCCAGGTTTGTGGCAGATAAACTTGAAGCCCGGCCGCAGCGAGAAGATCTTCAATATTGATAGCGTCGGCGGTTTAGGATACCGCCCGAAAACCGGTGACGAGAACAACGAGGTTGCTCTGCTGTCCTTCCATGGTCGGACGCTGTTCCCTCGTCTGTCTCGAAAGCCAGGTCACGAGGAGGAGGATGTTCTCGAGACAGGAGTTCAACCAGGCTCAAAGATGGACTATCTCGCCAAAGGACTCAACTTTGCATCCGGCGTCCTCTCCAGTGTTGGTGTCGGGTCCAAGAGCGGAAGCGAAAAACATGCCGATATCAACATCTTCTCGGTGGCAAGCGGACACCTCTACGAGCGCATGTTGAACATAATGATGGTCTCTGTGATGCGACACACCAAGCACACCGTCAAATTCTGGTTCATCGAGCAATTCCTCTCCCCTTCCTTCCGCGCCTTCCTCCCTTCCCTCGCCCGCGAATACGGCTTCTCCTACGAGATGGTAACATACAAATGGCCGCACTGGCTGCGCGGCCAGAAAGAAAAGCAACGCGAGATCTGGGGGTACAAGATGCTCTTCCTGGACGTGCTCTTCCCCCTTTCCCTGGACAAAGTAATCTTCGTCGACGCGGACCAGATCGTGCGCACAGACATGTACGAGCTAGTCACCCACGACCTCCAAGAAGCGCCCTACGGCTTCACGCCGATGGGCGACTCTCGAACTGAAATGGAAGGCTTCCGCTTCTGGAAACAGGGCTATTGGTCCACCTTCCTCCGCGGCAAGCCCTACCACATTTCGGCGCTGTATGTCGTCGACTTGAACCGCTTCCGCGCGCTTGCTGCCGGCGACCGTCTGCGCGGCCAATATCAAATGCTCTCGGCGGATCCGAACAGTCTCAGCAATCTTGACCAGGATCTGCCCAACCACATGCAGCACCACATTCCCATCCATAGTCTGCCGCAGGAGTGGCTTTGGTGTGAGACTTGGTGTTCCGATGAAGATTTGGATGTGGCCAAGACTATTGACCTTTGTAATAATCCTCTTACCAAGGAGCCTAAGTTGGATAGGGCCCGGAGACAGGTTCCTGAGTGGACTGTCTATGATGATGAGATTGCGGCTTTGGCGAGTCGGGTTGCTGGTGAGCAGGCTGCTGCTGGGGTTGACTTTGTGCAGACTGGCGAGGACCGCAAAGATGAGTTATAGTGGACTCGGTTGGTTTCATTAGATAAAGCGATTACATTTATGATTACACTTGTTGCATTGGATTGAATAGTGAATGGCCTTTGTATTTTTATGGACATTTTCTTCTACTGCTCGCTCTCGTAAGAATTGAAATCTTAGTAAACAAGGGTATATTTGGAACACAGAAAGCAACAGCAAAGGTAAACTCTTCATTTCATGCAGTTTCACAGCTCATCCGAGTCAGTCTCGTACTTAACGTTGACTTCGCTGCTGTTGTCATCTCCGCCGTCTGAGTCAGTTTCATCGACGACAGCTTCGTACTCAGTGGCAGATCTGTGGGAAGCAGGTGATGCGGGCGATGGGGATTCTTCGACAACAGAACGAGAGCGTTCAGCCGAAGGAGCAGGACTGTCAATAGAGGCTTGTTTCTGCCTCTTGGACTTTTTCTTCTTCTTAGGGGGCTCAGAGGCCTCAGCATCGCTGTTAGGTGCCTCGTTGGCCTCCTCGGCAGCAGCAAGTTCCTCCTCCTCTCTCTGTCGCTTCTTCTCCTCTTTCTTCTGTCGCTTGCGCTCCTTGCGTGCGGCCTTGTCCTCCTGGGCTTCTTGCTTTTCCTTCTCTTGTCTCTCCTTCTCTCGCCGCTCCTTCTTTTCACGCTTCCTTTCCTCCTTGCTCTTTTTAGGAGCGACGGAAGATGACGGGGCTTCCTTGATGGGAGAGGAGGAGGGCTCCTCGTTGTGCTTGTGCTTGGACTTCTTAGCCTTTTTGGGAGGCTCGGGCAAGTCAGGCTCACCCTCCTCAGACTGCACTTCGTGGTTGGACTCGACATTCTCATCGGTGATGGGTGATGGAACTGTCTCACCCTTGGGCTTTAGGTTCGCGTTGGTGGTTTTCGTGGCTTCATCGTCATCAGAATCCTCATTCACAAATTGGGAGCTCTTCCTTTGCGCCTCCAGTCTCAAATTCCAGTGGGCACTTTTCTTAGCAGCAATTTTGGGATCAAACACAGCGCCTGGCTGGCCATTGGCCCGCATGGTCATGACCTGCCTCACAATCTTGCGCCACTTGTCTGCGCATTGTTGTCGAGACCGTGTATGTCCCATCTCCTTGCTGATGTTACCCCATACAATGAGGCGTTCATCAAGCTCGTACATATCCTTGCCTGCCTTTTCCGCAAGCATTGGCTTCATGGTGTTCCACGTTGATTCCACGGCGTTAAGGAAAATCCTGGTTTCCTCCTCTGACCAGGCGCCTTGGTTCATGGTGCCCTGGTGCTCAAGCTTGTTCTTCCAGCGCTGAGTGACATCGTCATCACTGCGCCCAATGAGCTTACCAATATAAGTCCATTTCGGACCGTGCTTGGCGTGGAGCTCGATAAGCTCATCGTCTTGTTCCTTAGACCAATCATGCGCCTTTTGAGCCGAAGCCTGGAAGTGTCTGCGCATGAATCGGTACACAGATCGTCGATCTCGGTCTGGCACAAGAGCGTAGATCTCGTCCCAAAAGTCGCCTTTTGAGATGACATCCGCAGAGACTGGGAATTCGCCGCTTGCGCCACGCTCAGAATGCTGGACCATCTCGTCGAATTTGGCGCTAGGAATACCATGCACAGTGCAAAAATTGAGTTTGTATGCTTCGATTTTTCGCACTTCATCGGGCGTATAGAAGCCAATTCTCAAATTGTCCTTCTCCCTGGTGCGTGAGCCTCTAACCCCCTTGGCCCTGCCTCCTGGCGTGGTGCTACCCTCTGGATTGGGTGAGTCAGGGGCTGGAGTTTGCTTGGTGACAGCCAGCTGCTTTACAGCAGGCGGTTCTTCTGCAAGCGGTAAGTCGGAGGTAGGCTGAGAAATGGACGTAGTTACGGCTTTCAAGTCTTCACCAATCTGCTTGTGAGCCTTCTTCGCCTTGGGCTTTGATGGAGAGGGTTGGCTGGGAGTGGGGGGATTTTGAACAGCAATTGCAGAGGGGGGTGGGTTGTTCTCTGGTGAAGCTGACTCGGAAACGGACTTTTCTGATTTGCGATGCTTCTTGGACTTTTGCTTGCGCTCAGGTTCAGACTCGCGCTTTCGCTTGGAAGGATTGGACATATTGGAGTCTAATTCTGTGGAGCGGCTTGGACCATTGGCTTCCGCAATTGCTGGTGATGAAGGCTTGGATGTTAAGGGGAAATGTTTGCTTTTCTTTTTCTTCGTCGCAACCTTGGAAGAGTTCGGAGTTTCAGGAACTGCCAGATTACAAATGTTAGTTTCAGCTCGCGCGAAGATCAAGTGGTTTCACCTACTGGTATCTCCAAAATCCTCAGGAATTTCGGGGTATGGTTCAGGCTGAGACGATGTATTTCCCATGGCAATAAGTTTCGACAATGAGTATGGAGGGGAAGAGTAGACGATGCGACGAAAAGGAGAGACCGAGGCCCTCAAAATTTACGGCCCGCGAAGCGTGCAACCCGGCAATTGGGGTTCACCGCTGGTACTGACCGCCCATGCGGGGCCAATCGAGTATCTCTGGCTATTGTAGCTATTGTAGATCTATATCATTGTAGGAGATGGAGTACAATAGAAATAATAAGATCTAGAAGAACTTAAAAATGATATCCAAGGCACCAAGGTACTCTATTCTAAAGATGCAACTCAAAATTATTGAAGACTTCCATACAATGGCCATTGTACAAGCTACAAAGGGACTCATGCATGACGCCTCCCATACATTACTGCATAAGAGATGTCTTCAGATATTTAGCCTTTACTAGACACAGTGCTGGCAGGTATCATGCTCATGATTGCATTAATAGTGTACATGCTGGCATAAAGAACATAAAAATCAACTGCAAGTCATAAAACCCATACTCCAGGTCTAAGGACACAGTCACGAAACAAGCTTCATATCCCTTAGGATTTTCGTCACTAGTTTCTTTTGGTCATGAGTGTGAAGATTTTGCTGATCTGTCTCCTGTAGACAGCGTCCAATTGCGATAGTGACCTTGACAGCACTTTCTGCGGCGTTGGAGCAGTCCACCCACACCTTTCCATTGCGGCCAACAGCAATCTCAAACCCTCCCAAGCTCTCCAACTTCTTTCCAAGCTCAGAAAGAACAACCAATCCTTCAATTGCATCCGTATTCTCGGCAGAAGAAGAGCTTGCCCGAATCAAGCGAGCCGCCATACCAGTCGAAACATCAAATACCATTCCACCCGCCAAGGGTCCCAATCCTCCATCAGCCTTGCCAGTTGCTGGGTTGACACAGGTGAGTTCAACTTCGGCGCCGGCGCCGAGTCCCACGGACTGTACTCGCGCATACACCAGCTCGCCTTGCTTCAACATTGGCCTTGTCTTCTTGGATGCGCCCTCAAAGGACAACTGACCCAGAAGCGCGTGTGCTGTGTGTGGAGTTACCATGCAGTGAAAGAAATCAACGCTGGAATGGTGGATCTGAGCAATGACGAAGTCGTTGACGGTGGGAATGTATCGGCGGTTCGGGAAAGAAAGAAGCGAGACGGTGTTTCGTTTGGCATCGGTCGTCAACAGACCAGCTTGTGTTGCTGTTAAGACATGTTTGGTTCCCTTTGAAGAGGGCTGTGATAGGATGCGGAGGCCGGGGCCTAGTCGTAGAGGGTTGGAGCTGTTGGTAGGAAGATGGTCTGGAGGTACCTCGTCGCTAGGTAATAGGACAAGCGGGGCACTCATGATGCCAGAATGGATAGACTGTACTTTTAGAATAGCCTGGGGATAAAAGTCTTTGAGGGAACAGGTCTAATTCTGTATTGCTGGATTTGTTTCTTGCAGATAAATTGTCTGCTTTTGCGCATTGATTCCAGAGTCTGCGAAAGAAAACGACATTTCTTATCAGCACGTGACCTAGTTGTATGTACACTGACCAAGCTCCATTCCAGTACTTGACTGGGGACAATGAATAAATTATGTTTTTTAAACCGTTACTAAAATATTGTAAGCTGTGCCTAGCAGTTTTATTTTAATGTTAGAGCCATATCCATCATGGAAAACTGTGCGTGTATGAAGATGTGAAGCGTGGCGGTGCCCTGTTCGAAATCGCCACAGCCGCTATCGATAAGCACTAGCCACATTTGCGGCAGACGAAAATCTTCAAAAATCTTTTTCGATCGTTCCCCCTCAATCGAGATTTCCACCCATTATATCGGATACCCTCGAATCTACTTTCACGCCGTGACGTGAGATCTTTATTCTTTTAATCCAAAAAAAGTACATATCTACAACTTCGACATGGGTGACGCTGCCAACAGTGCCCCCGCCGAGGCGGAGCGCTTTGCTATCGGTATCTCGTTTGGTAACTCGTGCAGTTCAATTGCCCACATCTCGCCTGTACGTCCTATATTCATTTTTCGGGCTAAAGAATGGTGACTGACAAGTTCATAGGATGGCAAAGCTGAGGTTATTGCCAACGAGGAAGGAGGTGAGACCAATGAAGCCCCACGATTTGAGAACTCGAGTTAACATACTTAGATCGCCAAATTCCTTCCATCCTTTCTTACATCGACGGCGAGGAGTACCACGGCGCACAAGCCAAGGCCCAGCTCGTTCGCAACTCGGCCAACACTGTCGCATACTTCCGCGACTTCATCGGCAAGGAATTCAAGTCGATCGACCCTACTCCCTGCCACCAGTCTGCCCACCCCCAGCAGCAGGACTCGACTGTCGCTTTCACCATCCGCGACACCGAGAGCGAGACCCCCAACACCGTCACCGTTTCCGAGATCACCACCCGTCACTTCAAGCGTCTGAGAAGCTCCGCCTCTGACTACCTTGGTAAGGATGTCAACGCCGCCGTTATCACCATCCCCACCAACTTCACCGATGCCCAGCGTGAGGCCCTCATTGCCTCCGCCAAGGCTGCTGGTCTCGACGTTCTCCAGCTGATCCACGAGCCCGTTGCCGCTGCTATGGCTTACGATGCCCGCCCCGAGGCGACTGTTACCGACAAGTTGGTTGTCGTTGCTGACTTCGGTGGCACCCGCTCCGATGTTGCCGTTGTTGCCTGCCGCGGTGGCATGTACACTATCTTGGCCACTGCCCACGACTACGAGCTCGGCGGTGCCTCCCTTGATAAGATCCTCATTGACCACTTCGCCAAGGAGTTCATGAAGAAGCATAAGACCGACCCCCGCGAGAACGCTCGTGGTCTGGCCAAGCTGAAGCTCGAGTGTGAGGCTACCCGCAAGGCCCTCAGCCTGAGCAGCAACGCTCAGCTGAGCATTGAGTCCCTGGTCGACGGTGTTGACTACGGTTCCACCGTTAACCGCACCCGTTTCGAGCTTCTCGCCAATAAGGTTTTCAGCCAGTTCACTGCTCTGATCCAGCAGGTTGTTCAGAAGGCCGAGCTCGATGTCCTTGATATCGACGAGGTTATCTTCTCTGGCGGTGTTTCCCACACCCCCAAGCTCGCCAGCCTGGCCAGCAACATCTTCCCCGAGAAGACCAAGATTCTGGCTCCCGCCACCTCTGTCACTGCCATCAACCCCTCCGAGCTGTCTGCCCGTGGTGCCGCCTTCCAGGCTTCCCTGGTCCAGGAGTTCGACCACGAGGACATTGAGCAGTCTATCCACCCTATGGTCACCGTCACTCCTCACCTGACCAAGGCCATTGGTGTTGAGTTCACCTCCGAGACCGAGACTACCTTCCAGCCCCTCCTCAGCGCTGAGACCGCCCTCCCCGCCCGCCGCATCGCTCAGTACTTCGCCCCCAAGGAGGGTGGTGATGTCCTGGTCCGCGTGTGCGAGGGTGCCCGTGAGATCAAGGTCACCAAGCCCGAGCCCAAGGCTAAGGAGGACAAGCCCGCCCAGGATGAGGATGACTCTGACTTCGATTCTGAGGATGAGGAGGAAGAGGAGACCCGCGAGATTGTCTGGAAGACCGAGAAGCCCGTTGCTGAGCTCGCCGTCAAGGGCGTCAAGGCTGGCAGCAAGATCGAGGTCATGGTCCACGTCAACCCCGATCTCGGTCTGCAGATCGCCGTCCGTGAGGTCGGCTCCCAGAACGCTGTCCGTGGTGCCGTCAACGGCTCCGCTTAGGTTTTTTCCTCCGTGAAATAAAAATAAAAGACCTGGATTTCGTTTATGGTGTGATGATGCATGCACGACTGATAGAGGCTGTGATTTTTCTTTTTGTCCACGATTTGTACTGCAGTTATCGTCATGGAGTCTTTCCCTTTATAGTTCTTAAATAGACTCAGTTGGATGCAATCAATCAATACTGGTTCTCTTTTTCAGCTCACTTCACTCTGCTAGGCTTCGGTCATTTCCCGACATCCTTTCGCTTTCCCAGGACTACTCATCGAGAATCTAAGATATATGACTGTTTACAATTTACATTCCGGGGATAAAGTAACGGTAGAAATTATATTACAACTAGATTAGATAGGTTCGCAACCGAAAGCACAAATTCCTGCATAATCTTCAAATCGGAGAATCGTTGAACCATGGGATTCATCAACAAATCATCAAAGACTCGCGTGCCTTGAAACATAACCGGACTCCAAGACAGGGAGAGTATTGCGCGAAGAATGCTCAATTGCCACCTTATGCAGGAAGGCCGTAGACGTATTAGGCGAGTAAAGATCGTAAGGGATTCGTAACAACATCAAGTGAGTGTGGGTAGTTAAACCTTTCAGGCTACATCTGGGTCATTCAGGTGCAGTTGACGAGATCAAAGCAAAACAAACGGCCTCCCGAAGAAAGAATAAACTCTCAAAGGGGATATCAACGCAGGAAGACAAAGGCGTGTGGAGCATGGTCCGGAGATCGACAGGTTCAAGTCGACATTTTCTGGTGCCCCGGCTTGTTCTTGTCGAGATGAGGAAGCGGGCTTCTCATGGATAGGGGTCATCCATTTAAGCGTAGTTCGTGGCCTCCTTCTTCTGGCTTTTCACGCTGTTTGAGCGCTGCGAGGAGAAGAAACCACGGCGGCGCTCCGAGCGTCCACTGTATCCACTGCTAGTATCTTTCCGGCCGACGGCACCACCGAGACAGTATAGCAAGCAGGCAAGGAACTGGCAGACAGATGCGGTCCACATGAAGGCGAATGCCTTGACACCCAGGTGTGCGCCCTGGCCATTATGCTTGAATGCTTGGCGGCCCTGGACAAAGACAGCACTATGAAATATAGTTAGCAATTTGTTTCCAATCCCAGTGCTAATGGCAGTGGTACATACGTCATGAGACAGGTCGTGATGATCTGGAAAGTCAGACCGACCCAGGCCAGGAAACCGGAGAGGTAGCTGGCCACGCGGGTGCAGATGGCCAGCATACCGGTGAAGAACGAGCACACGGCAAAGAACAGACCAATAATGATGAAGGGGAACATGAACCGCGAGGTCAAGAAGTAGTGATTCGTTCTACATTGTATGGTTAGCACGGTCCGATGAATTAGGATATATCACTTGGCAACCTACCCGATAAACTCATGAGGGACATTTTGGGTGGTGTCGAAGTTACGGTGGCTTGGGGGGTCGAATGGGAAATTGACATGGGTATCTCCGCAATGATTCTTGCCGTCCTTCACATCACAGAGGTTCCAGAATGTCCAACGCGAGGTCGCCGGTGCACCTGGGATATTCCCCGTGTCCGCCTGGAGGAAGTAGATTCGGTTCAGTGGTGTGGTGTTGGTTACACCTCCTAATAGAGTGAGGAAGATCAACAAGATCGACCCTGCCATGAAAAACAGGCCTGTAAAGCCCAATGTTGCTCCTATAGATGGTCAGATGAAGGTATTATAGAGCTGTTGATCAGGAATTGACTTACTGCTGAAACCCATCTTTGGTTATTATCGTATGCCACACTTAAAAACTTTTGATTGAGGGGCTTTTGTCTTTTTCGAGGTTGTCTCGTATCTCCAAAGGGAATGAGCTCAAGAAGAGTGTCGAGAAACAAAAGAAAAGATGACAGAATTTGAAGTGGAAAAGACTAGCTGGTATAAGGCTGTAGGAACAGCCGGGGTATCCGGGGACCACTGCCCTATAATGACGAGTATCATCCTCTTCTCTTTTCAAGGTTTTCTACACCATTGAAAGTATTGACGATCATAACGTCATACTTGCACCTGATAGGCTAGCTGTTCATAGTTAGCGTACACTCTACTTTTTAACGCTATACCATTTTGGGTTAGTCTATGTGGTCCATGACGAAGTCAAGCGCGTCTAAGGAAACGACGTTACAGCTCTCTCACAAACATCGGGCCCCTGTGGAAAGAAGTGACGTGGACTAATATTAACGTTTCTGCCTGAATCCAGTTTTGTCCTTAACTTTGTCTACCCGAGACTGGTACACACTGCCCCCTACGACGTTGTAATGGCGACCTGGGCATACCCCCCACTGCCCACAGAGCAGATCAACCATGAGGCGGACACTGCGTTGGTATGTAAAAACATATATTGACCCTTACAACAGGCGCTCTCTAAGTGGAGGCTTGGTTGACTGTAGCTATGATCGGAGTGTGGAGCTTCTCTAGTATAATGCCAACATCTTTATCTTAGGCCCGAGAGTTAGAATGGCTCTTGCATTCACTACAGGATTCACTTGCCTCATTGAAGGAAGGTCTCCAAGAATGCGCCAACCTCCTAGCTCCCCAAGAACCGGGGTCAACCTTGGTGCTATCCTCGCTGCGGTCGGAAAGCGTGAAGGGGTTTGTGACTAGAGTCGGCACTAAGGTCGTGAAGGGTGTATGTATACCGAGTCTTGTCCGAAGAATGAATATGCGACTAAACCGATTTCTCTCTAGGATGTTCAACTTCGTCTGGCATCGCTACCGCCTCCTCGAGGTGCCCCCAGCACCCGATTGAACCTATCCCAGTCCCCCGAAGCCCCAGAACTAGTACTTCGACAGCTAGTATCGGTTCGAGACCTTGTGGCTCAAAGCCTGGATATTGTGGATGTGAGCACGTGGACAGGCGATCCTCTCAATGCAGGCTTCATTTTCAGTCAGCTACACCTCTTGCTCGAGACGATCAGCGAGGCGCGACAAATGTTGAAAGGAGACAGCGATGAGACGCGAGGCAAGTGGTGGGATACCAGTGCCACTGAAAATGTATGTTGACTGTCCGTGACAAAAGTTCTGCAATATTTAACTAATATGTATGCACAGATGTTTGACCCTCCGCTTCCGCCGCATCTTTCATTCCATCTCTCTATCACAGACTCTGCCCTGGTCCTTATTCTTCGGACTCTAGAGGCTACTGCCCCCAACCACACGCCAACTGCCTTTTCCTCGGATATCTCCCTGACTGGGTTCTCTCTACGTGATCGGATATTCGGGTCGCGAGCGCCAACCCATGATGAGGCCGGTAGCCTTTTTCAATGGCAGGGTGAAGAAGTCCGTGTCAAAGAGAAGGTCCGGGTAGAGAGTCAGGATCCTAGTCTGATGGCGGTCATGGCGAAACTATCAGCCCTTGAGCACGAGGTGATGCGGTGCGTTGCTGCGCTGCGGATTGTCATGGGTGATGAAGATACGGAGAGCGAGGCTTAGTTATTTAATTGATACCCTACTGAATTTGAATTATGAACAGCTCCTTGTTGTAATCCCTGATATGATTCGGTACTTAAGGCAAGGCCTTTAAAAGTATTCCAAGGTTGAATAGGTGGTTATTAGATATATGTATTCAGCCATCATGAGCCTAGGTCTAGAGCTTTGTCAATCGGGTGAATTTTGTATAATATACCAATAAATCAGCATATAATGTACAATATATAATATTACTGCCGACCAAAAAGATCCATGGATGTTATACAACATAGATTTAAAACCGGGTCCAAAGGGGCGAGCCAATGAGAGGCCCGCAGTTTGTGATGGCCGCATGGCCGTCTTGGCATCAATTTTCTGGGCTTGGCCATTTTTCTTTCTCCCTCAACCTCTTGAAAAGGGATTGTTGACAAGAGCTGGAAAATGTTATCCAGGTCTTCAGCATCAGGCGCCGGTCGGTCACAATCGCGCGACCTATTTCGCACCTTTGCCCGCCCTCCTGGATCGCGACAGCTCCGCGGACCTGTTAATCGTTTGACACCTACACAGCAACGCACTCTTGTCCAAAAAGCGTCGCCTTTGGTCGCGTCCAACGGTCTTGCGCACCGAAGAAATACTTCCGACTATGCGGTATCACAATGTCAGCCTCAGCGGAGGTTTGTGTCAGGCCCAGCGTCTTCCGACTCGCCGCCTCAACCCAGCCAATCCATCGAACCGGTTGATATCAATACCCTGATCGATCGAATCGGCGAAAATGAAGCGGAAATGGCACAAATACTTGGAGAGCTGGAAATTATGGGCGAGGAGGGCGAAGGAGACGAGCTCATCGACCTGATCAACCAGCGCGACGAACATACCGCAGAGTCATGGGTACACTTGATCAAACAGCGCTTTGGAGATGAGATGCCAGAGGGCTTGTTAGATGACGCCGAGCTTCAAATATATGCCCGCCTCTATGGAGAACCAATTATTCGGCAGGAAGTCGAGTTAATGGCCGAGGAGGAAGAGGAAGATATGAGCTTGCTCCGCGAAGATGGACAAGGAGGATGGGAGGAGGTCGATCTAGAAGAAAGCGCCGCCGAGGACGTTCCAGTCGTGTATGATATGGATATTTCCCCCGAAGAGCAGGAAACAATTGCCATGCAACGGACTAGAGAAGTGGCAGAGCAGTTGGGCGGCGAGATCATGCTCGAGGAATTCGAGAATGAGGCAGTCCCTGACTCTGCTCCTAGAATGCACCCCCTCACCCTCGAGGGCAAATTCGGAACTGAGCCTACAACTATCCATCTGCCCAAGGATACTGTCACTGGTCCCATATCGGTCATTCTGTCAGAATTCTCCAACAAGCACATCTCTGAGACTGCTCGGCGCCTGTTTGGAGGACCGGGATTGCCACATTCTAGTACAACTGCGCCTCCGCGTGCCCAATTACCGCAACTTCCTGTCGCTCTGAATGCGTCGCAGCGTCAAATGGGAGAAATGGAGGCCAACGCATACCTGGCAGCCTTGTACCCTGGAATCTACGCATCTACACTCAGTGTTATGGTTGAGATTCGCAAGCGATTAGGCGTCGATTGGATCCGCCGTCTCATCGCACAGGATGGTGGGCCAAACGTTCTTGATGCCAGCGGTGGTGGTGCCGGCATTCTGGCCTGGAGAGATATCATCCGCGCAGAATGGGAGCTCATGGTGCCCGATCACCCCTCGGGAGCACCCATCCCCTTTGGAAGATCAACTGTACTGACAGGCTCTGATGCCCTTCGGCGACGCGCTGCTGTCATGCTGGACAACACTACCTTCCTCCCACGGCTACCTGATTACGTCCATGTGCGCGAGAAGCCTACAATTGATGACTCGCGGAAAGCCCCCAAACGCAAGCAGTACGACATCATCATCGCACCCCACTCTCTTCTCGGTCTTGAAGAAGAATATGAACGTAAACAACACGTAGAGAACCTGTGGTCTCTGTTGAACCCCGACGGGGGTATTCTCATTCTGCTCGAGAAGGGCCGCCAGAAGGGCTTCGAGGCTATCTCAGGTGCTCGTGAAATGCTTTTGAAGCGCCATATCGCAAGCCCCGGCTCTACCGAATACGACAACTTCCTCGAAGACCCCGACCAACGCGAGGTCATTGAGAAGGAGCGTGGAATGATCGTTGCCCCCTGCACCAACCACTCAACCTGCCCGATGCACAATTCCTCAGGTGCTACCAAGGGCCGTAGGGACTTCTGCCATTTCGAGCAGCGATACATTCGCCCTCCATTCCTGCAGCGCATCATGGGAGCGAAAGACCGCAACCACGAAGATCTCAAATTCAGCTACCTCGCCGTGCAGCGTGGCGTAGACCTCCGACAAGACCAAGCAATTCGTCAAGATGCCGAGACTACAGATGCCGCGTTCGAAGGATTCGAGGACCCCGAGGAGTCTGATATCCCCAACAAACCAGCCTTCCACACTCTATCCCTCCCCCGCGCCATCTACCCACCCATGAAACGCCGTGGTCATGTAATCTTCGATCTCTGCACGCCTGCCGGCAAAATCGAGCGCTGGACCGTCCCGCGCTCCTACAGTCGCCAAGCCTACCGCGACGCCCGCAAGTCTCATTGGGGCGATTTGTGGGCTCTGGGAGCCAAGACTCGCGTCCCGCGCAACCTGAACCTTGGCGAGAAGCACGGTGAGGGTAAGAAGGAGCGTTTGGCTCGCCGTGCGGCGGCCAAGGCTTCCGAGGAAGAGGGGGAGTTTGAGAATGAGGGAGAAGAGGAGGATGAAGAGTATGATGTTCATGACTCGGATGTTCCTGATGTCCCTGTCAAGAAGAGGGGCCAACATATTCCCAGTTGGAAGAAGCATAATGATAAAAAGAAGGTTCGCCAGGCTTCCAACAAGCGTTCTGCCGACGAATAAGTGGGTTTGATTTGGCGCAGTACTTTTGTGAATTTGGATCGAAAACATGTACTATACTACTACTGGCAGCATTTGGCATTGGGACTGGGGACTGGATCTTGTACACTAGGATATTATTCTCGCACTTCTACAGATGTAAATATAGCATCTTCACTCTAATCAATGTTTGATATGTATTCAATTGATTGATACAGTATCCAAGGGGTCATTTTTGGCTCGAGTTCATCCATCCTTTCTCCAATGAGATGGTCTTGGTGGAGGCCGTTGGGGATCCCGCTAAGTCGGTTGTGATGAAGCATGGTCTTGTCACGACCTGTGGGGACTGTACCAGGCCCGAGAAGCGCCGATATTCATTGGAGGCATTTCCTCATTGGAGCCCTGCAATGAACTCGGGGCTTTTTAGAATGCACCGGGCGTGAGAGGCATTGGTGTTCTGGGAAAGACCGTCGGTGGCTTCGACTTGGTGTTTTTCTAGCCAGAGTTGGCGAAGCACACAGTCGAGAACGACGTGGATAGAAATCAGACAAAGGTCACGTTGGAGCCAAATTCTCCTCAGGCCAGTCGTTTTTCGTAATAGCAGATATTCATATCTCGCAAAGTGACACCGCCACATTCACTGCGCAGCCATACTCTTTCGCAATTGTCTTTGCTTCTGCGTACTCTGCAATTCCAATCGATCAACTGCAAACTTGAGCCGCTCTTTCTTCTGCACGAGTCTCCTCAGCTCTGCTGCCTTGGCTGCTGCTGCATTACCCGACGAGCCAGGGCCTGGCCCCGCCATGCGACCCCGCAGTGAGCTGCTCTGAGGTTGGCTGAGAGTAGCTGATGACCGGCTCTCCGGAGTGGACGATAGTCGACCTTCTTGCAGGTCGCATTTCGCCTTGAGGCCTTGTTCGCGGCGCGCGAGCTTTTCAACGTGATTCGATGATAGTGTGAGGAGGTGGGCGATGCTGGGGGTGATTTCGTCAAGGAGAGACTGCTGCGCTTCGCGCAATGTAGGCTCAGGGAGGAGCTCAAAGTGCTATTCAAAGATAAATGGTTAGATTCATAGCTTCTCAATTCGTTTAGGAATGAAACTTTGGAAGAACATACTCGCGTCGTCTGGAGGACTTTACATAGACGAGGGTAATCGCTCACGCCTGAATCGAGGATTGATATAGAGTTGTCCAAAATCTGGAGAGAGGACTGTAACGAGGTAACTGAGGAAGACAATGAAGACGCCATAGTGTGTGATTTGGAGCTTGATTTGGAGATGATTGTTTACGGTCGGGATAGATCGGGCGATAAAAGCGGCATGACACCGCCTTTAAGGCGGCGTGGTCTCGGGACCGGGCAAACCTCCCAAACCTCACTTCTCCTCTTCCGTCTCCTGCCTCACCATCTTCCCGAATACCGAATTCTCCCCGCATTCGATTCACCTGTCACAATGTCTCTCCTCGGAAAGAAGTTCCCCGGCGCTCTGGGTACGTGTTTTGTGCACCTCGATTACGACTTGTGGGAGAACGATATGAGGACCAATGACTGACGCATATGTTCACTTCCAGCCAAGCCTATGGCTCCCTTCTTCGCTGCCGGTACGCATACCCTTTAGATCCCGAAATCCCCTGATAATCCAGAACGCATGGATTGTCATTCGGAATGCCGCACCTTCGAAGCGGTTGTTAATGGAACATTACTCTAACGATTCTCCTCTCCAGGCCTCATTGTGCTCTACGGCGTCAACTCTCTCCAGAACGCTCTGTCCAACAGTGAGTCCACTCCGCGCAGCTACACATAAATCATCGACTATTTTTTGGGTCACATGCGACAATATCCACGAAACGACACTCCGATGACCGTCTACGAGCATAAACAACTAACCTTCAAATCCGTACAGCCGCCCAGTACAAGAGCGACCCCCGCAACCCTAACGCTAAGCCCGCTGGCAAGGCTGACCACTAAATGGGGTCGAGAATGAATGCATTTTGAGATCCCATTTGTTCGTTGAAGAGGAGCGGGACGAACCGTCGCGATGTGTGGGTGGACGGAGATGGCCCTGGTCATCAATGGCCGGCTTGCACTTTTTGTGATTACGATGCAGGCAGTTTTCCCCTGTCCAAGCATATAGACTACATATACCCACCTCGATGGGGGTGACTTGGGTCAATTCACAAGCTGTACCAGTACCATTCTGAGCAAGTCGCTTTTTCCTTCTGTAGTGTCCCTTCTGCTGGATAATATCCCATCGGTCAGAAGAGGAAAAGTAACTTAAGCCGAATATTCCGAAGTATGTTGTATTATGGGTAAAGCTATAGGGTTTGTGGACTCTATACTTCACATCTGCTCCATGCCACGCTATGTCACGTAGGGCTAGCTTTCTACTTCCTTTCCGACCGTGCAATCAGTTAAAATTACCCCTTATTTTCGATGTGTTGTTTCATTTTAATTGTAACAGCTATCCATCAAAATACTAGCAGTAACATAGGCCTTTGATGCCGCTCAGCGTGAAATCTTGCATCAAAGCACGCTAAACCCGATCGGGCATCCAGTTTTCGCCAACTCCGCCTGGCCGAAGCTCAGTCATTTTCCGACCTCAACTCCGCAATACCCCCCAATTAAACACGCCAAAATGACCAAAATGGCAGGCCTTTTCCGGCCCAAGAAGCTGGACCTCTCTGGATTCGTCAACACCCGTTTGATTCGGGACAACAACAAGCGCATGGCCTTCGAGCAGACCGAGCCCGAACGGTACGAACCCAAACCTTCTCCTATATGATCTAGCTTGACCGAGGATGGATATCCCGGGCTGGGAAATCCTTGCTGGGAATTGAAACACAAATGCTGACTCTGTCTTCATTTGCAGCCAAGCTCTCCGCTACATGATCCGCAACACCTCTCTGTCTGGCCGAGTTCGCGCGCAGGCTCAGCTCCAATTGTCGCAGATGCACGCCTACACTCGCCCCACTCAGATCAAGAACCGTTGTGTCGCATCAGGCACTGCCCGCAGTGTGTTCCGCGATTTCAGAATCAACAGAGTGAGTGGAAACCTCCGATCAATGGCCGCATCTTGTCCGGGGCTTTTGATATCATTTCGCTAACACACTGTCTTCTCCAGTACCAATTCCGTATGCAGGCCCTCGCTGGTGAACTTCCCGGTGTGAGAAAGGCCAGCTGGTAATTGTATGATATTGTTGCCGGCACTCTGTGGTATATGGAGAGCTCTGGTTGAATTGTTTGCACGATGGCGTTTTCTTCTTTACTTCCATTGGGTGGAAGTATGTACAGTATATGCAATTCTTACAAAGAAATCAAACTTTTCTTTGTCGTTCTGACTCCTCCGCTACTCTCGGCTTGTCGGCATTGACTTGTTGACAAGCTCAAGCATTGCTTTGGCCCTGATCCTCGTTTGCTGGTGTTGTGAGATCAAGCTTTCTTTGTTGAGATCATGTCAATTGGGTTGTTTGCTTCCACTATGCCGGCCAATCGCAGATCAGCCTTGTTGGTTTGAGTGATACTTTTCCCGGTCATATCATCTTAGCGGCGTAGATCGAAGTTTCAACTCATAGATCCTCAATATCAGGGCAAGGTACATTGGCGTAGTCCGTTGGCAATCGCATCACCCGCGGTCACTGAGCCAATGGGAAGCTCGTCGATGCCTGCCATAACCACGTCGTCGTTGACTGTTGCCCCGTCGACATCGCGTTGAAAAAGCGCGGCGCCTTCCAGTTTCTGCGTGCTTGATAGTCCCCTCTCTCCTTCTCTCCTTCTTCTCTTTTTCTTTCCCTCTCTCCCTTACCTTCAACCATCACTCATCTTCCCCTCTTGTTGCTTTGACTTTCTTTTCAAATCAATCTCACACATTGACTTGAAGTATCGCAACAATGAACACTATTCTGGGAGATCTTCTCCCTGATGACGTGGTCTTCGCTGAAGAGCTGCTGGAGCTTGGGTAAGCTTTTCATATCCAACGTGACATTCCCAGCCTTGGAGGCTAACAGTCGATTGAATGACACAGGTTTGTCATCACCGACGATGACAGGATTCGCTACGTCGGTGCCCCGGACCAGGGCCCGCGATTCAAGATTAACCGGAGTGCGCGTATCAATAAGGCTCACATTGAGGCCTTGCATAGTTAGTTAGCCCTCAGATCGATTTCCATAGACAATGGTTTTGATGAATCATCTCGCGCTAACAACTTCACAGAGGCGATCCGTACCATCATCATTGACCGGCTCCTGGGAATGGGCATGCACTTTATGAAGGTGCCCAAGGGCAGCAAGCGCCAGGTACCCATCCTCGTGTCGGGCAACGTTGACACTGCGCCTCGAGTCGTTGTCTTCTGTGGCGAGATAATCGAAGACCTGGGTATCTTCTCGTACCGTGACGTTTGCGACGAGGGCGTTTCTTTCGGTTCGATCCTTGGCTTTGCAAAGGCTCTGCTTGGTGAGAATGCCCAAGATTCACCCAATGCCCTCATCCTTGCGAACGCCGGCCAAAAGATCTGGTACAATTCAGGTTGGTACGCGATGACCGAAGACAGTTATCATGGTCACCACAGCGCCTCTGGTATGGACCGCGAACGTCCACTGAGTCCTCGTAACATGCTCGACAAAGGCGGCATCGTTGAGCACGTCCGGAACATCTTCGAGGGACTCTTGATTCGCAACAACTTCCAAGTCGATGCCAAAATCGACGTCATTGGCCTGTCTGAAGGCGGCCATGCTGCTATTACATACCTGAAGAGCCAATGTAAGTTTCTGACTGAATAATATAAATGGGAATTGCTTACTGACATGGCCGCTAGGGAGTTTCTGGTCGCCCAACATCTCCTCCCTGTCCCTCATCAACCCCGAGACTATTGCTAAGACCGAGACCAAGATTGGTGATCTGAAGGATCCAAAGTCTTTCTCCTGGTTCATGAAGTACCGCTGCCGTGGCTGGGCTGTTTCTGATAAGCCGGTTGGCACACGTGTGCCTGGTCTTGAACTCCTTCATGGTGGTTGCAACACGTACTCGTCCGGTGAAAGCACCAAGTCGTCTTGCATGGTCACTCGTGGTATGGCACACATCTTGACGTGGATGAATATCATGCATGAATGCCCAGCGGCGATGGAGAAATTTGATGTGGTGCCTGGCAAGATTGATCCCGACAACGAAGTTGTTCCCGCTTCACTGAGCGACGACATTGAGCTCACTGGCGGCAAGCTTGAAGGGCACGACCTAGCGACCCTGAACCACTTCAAAAAGCTCCTGACTGGTGTCATATTTACCGATAAGATGGTGACCTTTTTTAAGGACAAGTACACCGATGAGATGGCTAGCTTTTCAAATGACAAGTCGAAACACGGCGACAATGATGACACTTACGACGAAAGTGAGAGTTCGGAAGGTGACAAAGTTGAGAAGAACGACGAATATGATGATCTTTCTGATCTTGTCCCTGGTCCTGCTGACCCGTCTCCTTCGGCGGTTCCTTCCTCGCTTCGTGACGCTCTTCCCGACATTGTCCCTGCCGAGGTTCCTGATGCTCTTCCTGTCACGGCTCCTGACGCTCCGATTCCGGAAGGTGCCTATGCCGATGTCATCAGAGGCCAGACTGGCCCGTTTGATCTCAGTGATCTGCAGGATATCCGAGAAGAGATTGGAGAGGATCAAATACTTCAAGTGTGCCCTGCTTCCTTATGAAGCCACAATGCGCGTTGGGTTTATCTAGGGATGGGTTGTCTCGGTTTGTATTTCCCGGTGTTTCTACCGGTTGATTTTGATTTTGATTTTGATTTTACTTTTATTCTCTTTTCTCGCGCGCAGATTGTTGTTCTTCCCTCCCTACTTGAGATCATTTCACCAGAAAACACAGAAAAGCACAAAAAAAGGAGGGCACTATCACCATCTACCGAGATAGCGAATGAATGAAACTTTTTATGCTAATTTTCCCGGTCAATTTCACTGTATGCACCTATGCATATGTACATGGTAGACCGAATAATGTCTGCCTTTCCTATCTGGGATGCTGCTATATGAAAGCGCTCAGGCACAGGATATGTAAGTGTCAGCATGGGCTCAGTCCCTACATGTAGTTTGATAATGGGAATAAAAAGTACATATACGGTGTCCCGTAACTAGTGTCACCAGTTTTGGGTAGAATAGTATGGGAATACCACACTGGGTTACCGATTATTTTCTAATAATCTCAAAAAACGGAGTGATCACCACTAAAGTGCAGAACCAGTGCATGCCCAAGTTATATAGAGCTGGTGACTATTATTACGTAGGAATATCTCTTTGGGCCCCTAGCAACCTATTCGTACGTTTACCCTATCGCATTAATCATTCTCTATCACTGGTTATATATAGAAAATCGATATAGAAGTTATGCTTTCAATAGGTATTCTATAGTTTATAGCTAACAATACCTTTCGGGGAACAAGGCAATATATTGTGGAATCTAGTACTAGGAAATGTAGGTATCATATGTTGGATGATCTCATCTCTCATTGTTTGCTTGCAGACTGATTGTTTGCTAGACACCAGGGTATAAGTACCCTGCCTTTTCATAGAAAGAATCAACAGGGCAAGCCATCAAGGGGTTTTCTGCCTCCAAGTCTGGCCTATCAATCTTACCCACCCAGTTGGGCATGGTGATTGCATCCCAAAGGTCACCGTCATCGGATACTATACGCACTTCTGATCATGTCCTCACTGATGTCCGTAGCCGGAGCCAGCTTACTGAGCTCGCTGCATCCGTCCTCCAGCCTCGCAGACATCCTGGGGTCTCAGGTGGTACTGAGTTTCGGCATCTAGCTTGGAGCCCAGAATGCACTGGTCGACCCGTCCGTGGTTTGCGCTCCGGGCAATGTAATCATGGCCATTGCAACGCTCTGCTTTCTGCAAATGCTGTCCAGCTCGATAGCTCTGATCATTGGGCAGACTGTTTTCCACAATCGGCTGTTGGAAAATTTGCGTAGCAGCGCCCCGTCCGTGGACTCCCTCGTTGGAGAAGGGGCGACACTACTGTGGGATCGCGTCCCGTCGGAACTTTTGGAGTCAGTCCTCAGGGTGTACCGCAAGACGGTCATGCAGACATTTTACGTCGGCGTCGCCATGTGCGCTCTGTCGCTTCTTGGATCGGCCTCTATACAGGGGAAGCAAGTCCCGGATAGGAAGGACGCGGGAGAGGAGGAGGCGCCCGACAGCGATACCCCTGTGCCGCCTACGATAGAAGAAAAGGCCCATGCGCCGCCTGTGGCAGAAGTATAGGAGTATCCCCTGCATCTTCTATGTGTGTTCTGAGCTACCCTATCTGGGGGCTTTCAGATTGGAAATGTACTGTTGCGTTGCATGTTTGGGGGTCGTATAGTAGTAGACTTGGATGAGATAGTAATGTCTATCTTGAATGTCACCACCATACTCATGCCAATGGATTCTTCAAACCCCAGTACGACAGAGTAACTCCTTCTACGAGTATCCTGTGCAGTGTAACAGTCTCCCGGAATCCGGTCTATGCTCGGGACATTCCACTGTAGATCCATTCCTGTAAGACTGCTACAGTAAGCCTTAGCTATAACTAACATTCACTTCGAGAGAAACCTGAAAAATAGAAGTATACCAGGAAAGACTGATAAAGTGCAACTGGACATTGAGGAAGGAATTGTGTATGACATCCAACAAGTAAAGGGGGAAATGGGATCAGCAGTGATTCAGGTAGCCACCGTCATATCTGACAATGTGATATTGGAGGTGCTGTAATGTATCGTGCATAATAACGGGATCGTCAATGTATCTCAACAAATACTACTCCATAAGGAAGGTCGCATGGATTAATTGACCGGTATCTGTAAAACTCAGGTATTCGTTATCCTCGTTCTAAAGTGCACATGTGGTTTCACTGTACTGCATTATGTCGGGATCAGATATCTAGCAGTAAGGGCGAGGTACCCTGGTATGCGACGGACAATTAGCTTGGTTACGATACATATCTGTCACCTCGTCTTATGAAGATCTCTCATGGAGCTAGTTGGCGTTCCCAACAACCGACAGTCCACATTTTGCTCGCTGTCAACTGGACTGAGCAGATCATATTGCCCTCGCCTAGATGACAGTACCACAGGAGCACCAGCTGGGAGAGCCATATCTTGGTCGTTCAAACAGTCTGTTGGTTCAAATCCCAACATGGGCTGACATGGTGGCTTTTGGGCAGGGAAAGGCGCAGATGAACAATGGTTATCCAAGGTCCGTTGTGCACCCTGATATCTGTCTGGTAAGGCCCTTAGCTTTCTCTGATCCCGTTTAGCTGGGCTCCCCCGGGCTGATGATGACGATATTTGGTTCAAGCTCAGTTCCAAGATTCTGGCCAAGGTTCACGACGATATAGATTGCACCCATTCTTCACTTCTACTGTTCTCCGGTGCCCAGGCAGCGCTCTCCTGCAAGGACTATATTCTCCTGCTCTCGCAGGCTAAGGATCAGCCAACCGTCGCTGATTCGATTCGGGTGTACTGGGTGGACTTCAGTAGCTCAGTGTGTTGTGGTCACCACACTCGCTCGTCTGGGTCATTCCTTTATGCCATCCTCTACCCCAGTGCGGCGTCTCAGAATGCTCATGCGTTTTGGCAACGCGCGGGGCCAGGGATATCATCGCGGTTGGCACAGCAATGTCTGAAGGACGACTCTGGACCTCGGATCCACGCATTGACTGTTCATACCACCACCATACGGGGCATCCTTCCCGACTCTAATCCTGTGTACGAGGAACTCTGTTCTAGGATTGCAGGTTATGTGCAGCACCGGGCGGCTGAGCCGCGGATCACTAAGCAGGTCGCTGCCTCCGATGTCTTCTTATATGCCTCCGGAATGGCGGCCATCTTCCACGTGCATCAGTCCATTTTGGACTGGCGAAACGGGGAGTCCGTGAATGCTGGCCTCCTGTATGAGCCGACCCTCAGGATCCTGCAAACGAAAGGGCCAGGGTTAAGGTCCTATAACCTAGGAACGGAGGCTGACTTGAATCATCTTACTGCCCAGCTGGAGCTTGGATCAGAGGATGCTCGCGCGGGGATAGATCCTCTGCAGACGACTGAAGTGAATGTCCTAGCAACCCAATACTGCAGACAGTCGATTTACAGCGCTTACGCCGGCTGGCGGATCAACATGAAATTCTTGTCGTAGTGGACGATAGCGTCGCCAGCTTCGCCAACGTCGATCTGTTGGAAGTGGCGGATATTGTCGTCACCTCCCTGTCTAAATACTTCAGCGGGTATGCCCATTTAATGGCAAGAAGGTAAGTCAAGGGTCTTGACACGAACCGACGGACACGGGGACTGATGCTCTCATCTTCACGCGTACAGTGCGATTCTGAATCCCAATTCGACTCACTACGCCGCTCTGCAGAAACAGATGTCCGCCACGTACGAGAACAGCCTCTTCGTCGAAGATGCGATCCAGCTAGAATTCAATAGCCGGGATTTCTTAGCTCGCATGGCTCGAATCAATGATACCACGCAATACCTTGTCACCCAGCTTTTGCCTCTCGTCTCGGATCCCGCGAGCCCGCTAACGCATATTTTCTACCCATCCGTGTGCTCATCCCGTCCATACTACGAGCGTCAGATGCGTCCTCGCTGGTCTGAAAGGCCTCGCTCAGGGTATGGGGGCGTCTTCACAATGGATTTCGCCGACGTCGCAAGCTCTTCTGTCTTCTTTGACCACTTACACGTCTATAAGGGGCTCTCGTTTGGTGCGGATGTCTGCATTGCGTCGCCCTATATGCAGATGACGGGGCAGACCAGTAAGAAACAGGTGTCTGCCAATGGCACGAATGATACCATCATCCGGTTCTCCGTGGGTCTGGAGGAGGTCGAGGATATCCTGCAGCGGATCAACACCGCGCTAGATGCTGCGACCCTGGTGTATATGGCCAAGGGTCATATGTCCCCGTAGTCCTGGATGGTCGTCCAGCCAGGACAGAGCGGTTCCCCTGTTGCTTCAACCACGTTTTAAATACAGTAGCTTGTAGCTTGTTGCCCGTTCTTTATATACTTCATTGCTAGCCAGAGTCCCGAGACTACTTATGATTGATCGTCGTCCTTCCATTGAGGACATGCCATTTCTACTGGAGTTTTTCCTGATCCGCCAGCCTTGAATCCAAAATATAGAAAGAAGGTCCTCTGAGTAGACTTCTGACTAACTCCAGGGCTTTAATGCTCAGATGACGTTCAGCAGGCAAGTCATTTGGCTTACATAATAACCAGGTGATCACGAGCAGTTTTAATGATTATGTAAGACATCGAAAGTCGATCAGGGCGAGCACTACAGAAGGAAAGCTGTATGCGACGTAGATACATGTAGGTAGATTAATCAAAGCACCAAGATCTCAGCCCTGACCGGCTTATATTAGAAAGAGCGTTAACATAATGTATTATTAAGTATCTACATCGGAACATCACATTAAGCATCTGGGTGGATTACACTGTCTGACCACGGACCAGTGATGGGTGAAATACAAGCAGGCATCCGTCTTGGAAGAACGATTCCCTGAAGGTTTGGGGAGACAGACAGACCAGAGCTGTTCGCTTACCTATTCTCTTCTGCATTATCTTTGTGCTCTTCAATATTCCCATTCCTTTCAACCTCATTCTCTTCAGTATTCTCCTTCCCACCGGGATATGCAATGGTGAAATGAAATCCTCTCGGCAAAACAGGGCCATGGTCACGAGACAGCATTCTCCTTTCCGCGAGTAGTTCCTCTGAAAGTAGTTTCGATCGAGTAAGAAGAACAAGACGAGACAGTTTCGATCGAGTAATCCGATAAAGCGGGCCGTTGATAAGCGTTTGGAATTGCCCGCATTTCGGAGATGCCCGATGGCCTTATTGAATGCAAAATCGACATGCTATACTCGTGTTAACTTGTTAGAGATATCCTGGAGAAAGGGCATTGTCTCCCTCCAATCCCCAATATGGCCGTGACTATCTGGGACGGTTGGCCAGTTGAGTAATCGCAACACCGTCGGGCTCTGGAATAATATCGGCAGTGGGCCTGTGGATATACTCTGGATATTCCCTGGGATATTATGAGTGAAATCCCAATTTTACCCCAAGGCCCAGACTTTTCTTTTCAGGCGTATTTATATCTTCCCCAATCCCCTTATCTTGGAGATTTTTGCCCCCTTCTTATCTTTCTTATCTGAACATTCTTATATTCCTCTTCTCAAGTCTGGAAGATTCAAGCATGGCTGACATCTCTATTACCGTTGTGGCTTCATCGCGCGCCATTATCTCCGGCCGTTTGACTTCTGCCACTGTGGTGATCTCACGGGTAACCGGTAAGATCATCGCCGTCTTCGATTCCGTGATTCAAGCATCCGCCTTCCCTGTGGATACTCCCTATACCGACTACTCGCCTCATGTCCTGCTGCCCGGCTTAGTCGATGCGCACGTTCATTTGAACGAGCCCGGCCGCACGGAATGGGAGGGCTTCTACACAGGCACTCAAGCCGCTGCCTTTGGTGGTGTGACCACCGTCATTGACATGCCTCTCAATGCCATCCCGCCCACTACCACTGTAAACGGATTGAAAGAGAAGATCAAGGCTGCCCAGGGCCAGTGCTGGGTTGATGTCGGTTTCTATGGCGGTATCATCCCCGGCAATGCGGGAGAGCTCAAGGCCCTTGTCCAGGAGGGTGTCCGCGGCTTCAAGGGTTTCTTGATTGACAGTGGTGTAAGTGAATGACATCAGCATTGTGAATCTAATTAGTATTAACTTTCTTTAATAGGTTGATGAGTTCCCTGCTGTTGGCACAGAGGATATTAAGAAGGTCATGGCCGAGCTGGCCGATGAGCCTACAACTCTCATGTTCCACGCCGAGATGGTGCCTCCCATTACCGCATCTGTGGGTGACGAGGTTCAGACATCTGATGCACCTGCCGCTCCTGTCGGTCCCCTCGAGGCATATGCGACTTTCCTAGCCTCGAGACCCTCCTCATTCGAGACCTGCGCCATCGAAAGTATTCTGTCTTTGGCTCATCTTGCTCCCAACCTCCCCTTGCACATCGTTCACCTTTCTGCAATGGAAGCTATTCCCTTGTTGCGAGAAGCCCGCGCCAATGGTGTCAATATCACAGCCGAGACCTGCTTCCACTATCTGTCCCTGGCAGCCGAGGAAGTACGCGACGGCGACACCCGCCACAAGTGCTGCCCGCCCATCCGCTCAAAGCTCAACCAAGATAGTCTGTGGGAAGAGTTGGAGAAGCATACCGCTGATGGCGTCATCAAGACTGTCGTCTCCGATCACTCCCCCTGCACACCAGACCTGAAGATGCTCCCAGCCGATGTCCCTGGCCACTGCGCCGGCAGCAAGGACGAGAAGACTGGTGACTTCTTCTCTGCCTGGGGCGGCATTTCTTCCGTCGGACTAGGTCTGCCTATCCTTTGGACAGACCTCAGCCGCCGCAAGGGCCTGACCTCTTCGCCAGAAGATGAGAACACCAAGAACGCCCTCCAGGACGTCGTTCGTCTCTGCTGTGCCAATACTGCTGCCCAGGTTGGCTTGCAGTCGCAAAAGGGTGACCTGGTTGTCGGCTTCGATGGTGACATTTGTGTTTTCGATGACTCTGCCGAGTGGACTGTCGAGCCGAGCACTATGCTTTTCCGCAACAAGTGCTCCCCCTACCAGGGTCGTACTCTGCGCGGTATGGTCCGCGAGACCTGGTTGCGTGGTGAGCGTATCTTCAGCCGTGAACAGGGCTTCGATAGCCAATCGCCGCACGGAAAGCTGCTTCTTGAGAAACGGGTTTGAGATATTCCCTCTCTTCTTCTTTCTTTTGTCCACGCTTGGGACAAGTTGACATCTCGGCAGTGCGCCTTGCTGTCTTTTCTATATTTCTGCCACTTTACATCTCGATCTCGACCTGTGAGATCGAACCCTCTGATGAGCACTAATGATCGCACAGCATCCATACCCGTTACATTAATGACAGCGCATTGTAGCTTTAGGGATAGAATACCAAAAGCAATTGAATCTATCCAAGTCTTTTGAACATGTTAGCACATAAAAGTACATTAATATTGTCATTATCCTTAACCTCGAGAATACCATACAAATACATATCAAAGACTCACATCCTCCCCATCCCTCCCCTTCTCCCACTTCTCCCTAACCCTCCTCCTAACACCCCCATTAACCCCCTTCCCCCAAATCTCCTCCTTCTCCGTCCCAATCTCAACACCCTCATCAGCTTCATCCACCTCCCCAACAGCCCCAATAACAACCTTCCTCTCCCTAAGCGCCCTCTCCTTAACCCTCGCCCGATCCACTTTCTCAATATACGTCCAATACAAAAACGCCTCCGCAACAGCAACACTCAGCGCCGCAAACAGCCCAAGAAGAACCTTAGCCGCCTCGCTCGCCAGGATCGCCGGCGTCGGGAACCGAGTGAGCGCAGCGTACACGGCGAACCCGGTCACAATCACTGAGATGAAGACGCTAGAAACAAGCGAGATCGTCAGGGTGTCTTCTTCTACGTGGCCGTCGCTTGTGTACGGCGATGTGTGCGGATCCGCGTGGTCGGCGTTTGGTCTGTAGTTTGGGTTTAGGAGGCGGTTGTAGGATTCTTGTTCTGTTGCGGCGAGGAGGCGGGCTTTTGAGGCGAGATATTCGGCGCTCTGGATTATTTCTCCCTGTTAGATCTGATCTGGTTTGGTATGGGGTTTTATGTGGAAAGAAAGGGATGGGGTCGGATGGGGTTGTGTATAGACCACGTACGGGCTCTGGCTTCTTTGGCGGCGGAGGAACGTAGACTTTCGTGCCGCGGAGTAGGGAGCTGAGGACTGTCGGGGTGTGAGAGGCATGATCTTCATATTCTGGGTCGGTTTGGAGGTATCTGGCGAGTCTGATCAGTTGCTCGTGGGCTATTGGACCTTGTGCTTCGAGTGTGGTAGGCAGGTCTAGCTCCTCGAGGCGCGAAGCTGGAATAGCTTCGAACGCGGCGAGGATGCGCTCTGTCGTGTAAAGGAGGACCATTTGAATATCAATTCAGAACCAATTCAGAATCAAAAACAAATTAGGGCAAAGTAGAATCCATTTCATCGGGAGAGATAAAGCGGAGACAAAAAAGTGGCAGTTAAGCTCCTCCCCACATCGTCATCTTCCTCTTCCCTCTCTCTCTAACACATTCTCGCGATCATGGCGGACTCAAAGAAGAGGTAAATTCCCAATTCCTATTTTATATCTTTACACAAATCCCCTTCTAGCTTCCAGCATCCCCAACCTCAATCCCATGCCCGCATCCGCAGAAAACTAACCCCTCCACAGCACGGTAACAACACAAACCAACCCGCGCGGGATCCCCGTCGCCCCATTCATCGACAATGTCAGCGACTATGTCTCCTCCCGCGAGGAAGTCGAGCCCACCCTCCGCTCCTTCCAGGAGATGATTTCCAAGTATCAGTTCATGGAAGTGAACACGCAGCGCCGCGGCCAGGGCCTGCGCGAGAAGATCCCCGACATCAAGAAGACGCTGGAGATGGTGCGGTTCTTGCAGCTGCGCAAGGAGGTAAACATTCCCCCTGTGGCTCTGTTCATAATATCCAAGAGAAAAAGCGATTTGCGGAACGTATCCATGGACAAAAAGGACAACTTGGAAATCGAAAGGAATATCACTGACGCTCTACTTGTTCTAGTCCAACCCTGACTCAGACCTCGAGACTAACTTCGAACTCAATGATACCCTCTACGCCCGTGCTGCGATCTCACCTGCCGATGCCGAGGAGGTGTACCTCTGGCTTGGGGCGAATGTCATGTTGGCGTATCCGCTCGGCGAGGCGGAGACTATGCTGGATGAGAAGCTCAATGCTGCGGAGTCGAGCTTGCAGAACTGCGAGGAGGATCTGGAATTCTTGCGCGAGCAGATTACGGTTAGTTCGGCGAGAGGTGTGGGGTTTGGATATTGGGGCTTTTGCTAACGATCTTTGCAGACATTGGAGGTTGCCACGGCGCGTGTGTACAACTGGGATGTTGTAGAAAGACGTAAAGATAAGGCTGATGGCAAGGGTGATGAGGAAAATAAAAAATAAACGCCCTGGTGGCTGAATTTGATTTTGAAGGGATTTAATATTATAAAAATTTATGGTCTATTATCTTCCAGGTTAAATGTCAAGAAAAAAGGAAATCATAACGCAATAGAGAAACATTGAAATGAACTGGATATTAGAAGAATAAGCTCTAAACCAAATGCCATATGCATATAAAACGAAAAGAGACGCATGTCATGATTCGTGAGGCAATAGAAAATCGTGAAAAAGAAAAAAAGAAAGCGAACACCCAATTATCCCAATCATCCCGATCTTCCTCAAGCTTGAGGACGCTACCTTCACAATGAACATCTCCCAGTCCGCGCCTGTACAACATATTGTGTTGTGGACAGGACGGGGATTTGAGGATGGTGGAAAGTCTCGACAGTGCGCTGCTGTATCTCAACGAAAAACAAAATGCTAATCAATCAACTTAGGAAAACAAAATCATTGGAACATGTTGGAACCTAGCCTGTCGGCATCTGACGCAGCTCGCTCACGCATCCGCTTCGAGATGTCGAAGCCAGTTTCATCACCGACAAAGGTCCATTCTTCAATATCATCAAGGTCATCATCACCTCCATCTGGGGAGGTTTTAGCTGTAGGTGTAGGAGAGAATGGGGTGGACGAGGCAAGCGACTTTTGTCGGGCCAACGTCTTAGCGTATTCAAGGTCGCGATAGAGAGCCTGGATTGCAGTGGCCACGCCGTCTTCCTAAATAGGGAATATCAAATTAGCACTCCATCCACTTAGCCAAGATAGACTGGGAATAGCTCACATTGCGAATCTGAATGCCCAGATTCCGTGCCTTTACAATCATACGTTCGCTGTGCGTCGTCTCCCAGAGAGCTCGTGAGAAGACACTGACGTTCAATTTCTTCATGCAGATGCCGACACCTAGATCTTCCACCCGGGAGCCGAAGAAGAATTGGTCTCCGAAGAATGGCTTGACAATGGTGGGGACGCCGGCTCGTAGACTTGCGCCGGTGGTTCCTGCTCCGCCGTGGTGGGCTGCAGCATCAATCTGAGAGAAGAGCCAGTCGTGGGGTGCAGATTGAATCTGATGAATCTCTGGTGGTAGAGGTATCTCAGTCTTCGTGCTAGTCGGGTCACCAAGCCTGTCAGACCACCCCTTCGAGAGAATGCATCGGACATCTGCTTTCTGGACTGATTCGATGACAGTCCGTGTCAGGGCAGAAGGATCCGAGACCACAATAGATCCGAACCCGATATACACGAGCTTCTTGCCATCCGCTCTGGCTTGCGCAATGAAACTCGATAGTTCAATTGGAGGAGTCCAATCTGTGCCCTCATTCAAAAACCAGTAGCCGGTAATGCGAATCCAGTCCGGGTAATCGAGAGGCGGAGCCACCACGGAAGGCGAGTAATTATAAAGGAACGGGACTTTGTTCTGTTGCATCTTATCCAAGGTTGTGGCCTTCAATCCTAGCTCGTTATTTCGCCAGCGGTTCACTTGCCCCGCGATGGCCTTCCAGAAGATGTTGTCGAACATGACGTATGTGATATAGTTGTATGCTCCACCCATGCGATTCTCTGGCACTGCGAAAGCATGAGGGTAGGCCCGTGTTCTCGTCCATGGCATGGTGAAACCGCGGAAGTACGGAATCCTTAAAGCTTCTGCAATGTGAACTCCAGCCATGGCGCTCGGTGACTCGATTAGAAGGTCACTACCCTGACAACCAATCCAAGCGGACGACAAAAGATCATCGATCCATCCTCTGAATTTCAATGAAGCTTCTCTGAGGAAGGAATATGTGAACATCCCGTTCTCCACGCAAATTCGCATTAGCTCCGCAGGATCACCATCAACGGGAGCAAAGTCAATTCCGTGTTTTCTGATCCAGGGCTCAAACTCGGCGTGGGTTGCAATCTTCGGTTTGTGGCCCTCCGCAAGCAGTCCTTTGCAAAGTGCAATGTACGGTTGTACATCGCCCCGGGAGCCGATGGTCAGGCAGGTAATTCTAAGAGGCTCGGGAGGTTTGAAGTTGATAATGGAAGCGCGAGGATCGTCAAAGAACGGATGTATCTCTGATGAATCCTCAGTAGAAGTTGGAGGTGCATCGTGTTCCTCGGGGCTGTCCATTCTTGCTTCCTGGAGCATGCGATGCTCAGCCTTGGCTGCTTCAACTTCGTCTCTTTCTTCATCAGCTAGCAAGCCAGATTCCATTAGGAATTTCACAGACTCCAGATTTTGGTGCAATGTGACTGCGCAATCATCTCGTGAGTCTGCGGCATTAAACTCAAAGAAAAGCTCCTCGTGCCCACGGATGATGACAACAAGTCCATGGTATCCAAAGCGGAAGCCTTTCTCTTTTTCAACGTTCTCAATGTCTTTGAGCGGTAAAATCATTTTGGTCCGAGTACCAGGAATCAGACTGCGGAAGCAGAGTTTCTTCTGACTTATATAGATCTTGCCGTAGAGCGGGAGGACGCGATGCAAATAGGCGTAATAAGTCGCCTGCAGTCTTTCAGTAGACGGAAGAGCAAAGTGCGCACGGAAGCGGTCCCCATAATTGAATCCACCTTCGTTGTCCTCAGGGTCAACGTTCTGGTCTTCAAGCAATGGCCCTTCTCGCGCTCCATAATGCTTCTGGCCACCAATCCACATGCCGGAGACCTTTTCTATATAGCCCATTGACTCTGTTGCTAATAGTGTACTCATCTGTTTCGACCGACTCTTCAAGTATTCTGCAAAACCAGCAGCGCGTTGGAGAGGATATACGCCCGCTTTGACAAGCTCGTTCAGATGAGTGACCGAGCTCGGTCTTGAAGATTCCATTGGATTGGATTGGCCAGTGGCATATCGCGTGTCTTCTGTGGCTTCATTGCGACCTAGTGTTCCAGATGGAGAGCCTGCCGCTGCACCCAGGTCCAGCCGCGCAGACGCAGAGGGAGTCGTATCATCAGAATGTCGTCGAATGGTTTCTCCCGCATCCAATGGGCGCCTTTGCAGTGTGTACATAGTGGGTGCTTGAAAGACATCGCTTCTGTTCAGTATCTGACTGGCCGATTCAGTGGTGTCGGTCATCGACTGTACAATCGGCGATGATCCGGTCCCTTGCTCCGCAAATGAGTCCGCCGAGCCTTGATTTTCATTTCCTACACTGGAGCTTCGCTTGCGTGATGAGCCTTCCTGTCTCTGATCGGACACTCGAACGCTGCTGACTGACTGTCTCTTATGGGCAGTGCGATTTGATTCGGGTTGATGTTTGATGTCGTGTTGGCTCTGCGGCTCTTTAGTTGCGCTAGTAGCCGACGCAGCATTGACCAGGCCTTTGATATAGTTGAATGCGTCCTGGCCCGAATCAAAGAACGAGAAGAAGTACTGTGAAGTGATCAGCAATGAACATGATAACATTCCGTCCCACGACCTACCTCGTCAATTGCATATGTTTCGCTGCTGTCCAGAACTCGAATCTTGAAAGTCTCCGCAAAATCGGCCATTGGGCTCTCCTCCAGGTCAATAACATTCGCTATTGGGAATGATACTTTGACACTGTCACCCTCATTATGCGTCCGGAAGATGACTTTCTGGAGAGCCTTCACCCATTCCTTTGCACTGGTAGCACTGTCTGCTCTGAATAAATAAGTTCGCTGATCAGTGGTGACCTGAAAGTCTTTCGTATCACTGTCTTTGCGTTCTGCGAGAGATGCAGAGATCCCATATCGAAGATCGACATGTCCGCTAGGAAAATAGAGATTGGAGGGGTCTGCGTAGTATGAGAGGACATCACCCTTCAGAGCAAACCAATAGCGGTTGTATGTGGGGTTCTTCCGACCACGTTTGGATAGGTACCCCGACTTTATCGCCACGTTAGACTTCTTTGGAAGGTAGGCGTAAAAGCAGATGTGACCCTCGGTCACATACATGTAGCCTTGAAGAAGCATGCTCTGGAGTAATGAGCAAGCATACTCCACTAGAACCTTTTCAGGCTTCGGAAACTCAAACATCTTCATCAATCGTGTAGAAAGAGCGGACGCAGATGATTGCTGCTGGTCTTCCATGGGGTTGTTAGGGTTGGATGGCAAGTATGGTGTTGCCGATGTCAAGTCAAAGTGAGATTGCGCTTCAACCATGCGACTTAGAACAGGGGCTGCTCGCGGTGTCGCACTGCGAGTTCGCCTTAGAGGGGGTGCCTTGAGGATCGAGTCGCTTTGGTTTGATGACTTGTTTGCCTGTCCTTGTGAATCTAACGTGGATAGTCTCTGCAAAAGTTTATTGTCTGATCGTGCCCTTTGATGGCGACGTCCTCTTTCTTGCTGAGCAAGTGGGTTTGGTTCCGATCTCTTGCTTGGCTGGTGGAAGTCCAAGGATGGCGCAGGCGTCGGAGATGATGAGTTTCCACTAGTTTGTTCCATCCGCGGGTGCTCTTCCATCTCTCCATCACTATCACTCGATTCCTCAAACCGGGCATGGAAGTCTGATTTGGATCCAACGGCAGCAATCATGGAGAAGAGGGACTGCTGCATATAATGCACGTTGCCGTCCCGTGAACCCATACCTCGCGGCGGAGCTGTGAAATCAACTTGGGCATCATCCCCATCCTTAAATCTGTCTGGCACTCGGTCTGAAAATGGACGGTTGGACGAAGTAGGCTTCATACTTGCGCTCAACTGCCGGTCTGCCCGGCGTTTGGCATCATCTCTTAACGGTCTCATCTTTATCTCTGGTATACCGATACGATACAATCGATGCAAAATGTAGGTCAAGGACGGGAGTAAACGATGCTAGGGCGTGGTGAATCGCTAAGAACGGTCGGGCAGTCAGAAGCTCGAGCCAGGTGACAGCTCGGCGCTGATAGGACTATGAGGATCAGGTATGCACCAGTCAAATGGGAATACACATCAACCTGGACGCCAAGTGACTTTGTCATATCAAAACTTCGGTCAGGTGCTAGATCGTGATAAGGGCGAACGGTGAACAACGCACAGGATTCCAGGGTCTAGGCCGATAAGCGCTTTGAAGCTTCGACACTGGATATGGATGAAGCTGTCAAACCACACTCCAAATCATCCAAGCGCCATGGTCTATATTGCAAAGATGGAAATGGAAATAATGGAAAGCCCAGGTCTATTCAAGCGTTCATAGAAATCTTAGAATACACAAAGGGAGAAACATCACCTGGGCTCTCTCCGCATGCATGTGATCTATCCATGGATGACTCCATCGCCTTATGTCAGCTCAGTGCCTGAGGCAAAATATGTAGATCATCTCTATACAACATTTATGCGTAGGCTCTGTCTTCCTTTGTGCCTCTTAACCTATTTTCTGATCTTTCTAACTTTGGTTGGATCCTTTGATTTGGTTACTTTTGTTGATATACTTGGCCAGAAGCAGTTGATATGGCCAGGCCAAGCATCTGGGGATTGTACGGCAACTGTTGATACTAGATGCCATTCAATATTGGATGCCTAATTGATGCAAACGCCGGTCACTTGGCGTTGAAAGAAACCCTAGGATAGAGCGATATTCAAGGAGGATCTCGTCGGACTAATATTACTTGCTTCAGTCCTATGACTATCAAAAAGTATAGGCAATGGAAAAGCCAAACACATGTAATATTGTTCACATTGAAGCTGGCTATCTACCAGATCCAAGTAAAAGATAAGATTGTAAATTGTACATAGTGTTGGGGACGTCGTTAAAACAAAGCTATTTTCAAAAATCACTAACGCCAAATCATGCCTTTTCGGACTTCTTCCGCTTTTTTTCCTCCTTATCCTTGTGGGACTTCTTGGACTTCTTCCGGCTCAGACTATCATCCTCCTCCTTTTCTTGTGAGTGCTTCTTTGACTTCTTCCGAGGAAGCGCCGCTGCTTGGGGAGCTTCATCCTCAGCTTCATCGTGATCAAGCTTCCTCTTCCGTTCCTCTCCCCTGGGAATCTTGAATGAAGGCACCTCAGCCTCGGATTCCGAGTCAGATCCAAGAGTCTCTGGAGGCGCAGTGGTTGTTCCGACAGGCCGGAAGCGCATCTTCATGTTCTTCGGCTGCGGCCGGGCTGGCTTGACATATTTGCGCAATTCTGCCACTACAGCATCGGTCTTTTTCGATGTGCTTGGGAGACCGATCATTTCTTGGATGTGGTAACTTGGGACACCCTGGGCTGCTGTGCAATATTTTTGTGTCTTCTCGTCGAAAAGAAGTAGCGATTTGGTAGCGGGATCCGCCTCAGAAAGAGCCTCAACTGGAATACCGTAGTTCACACCCTCGTGGGTGATGATCGGCTCACCCTGCATGATCTTGGCCATGCATACCTCTTTGACCTTGGACAAAGGCAAAGAGGCTGGTGCTGTGAGGTGGAGGACTTGTTTGCCGCTGAGGTTGGAGAGAAGGGAGGTGGCTTTAGAGGATGGCGGGGCCTGCTTCTTTGCAGACTTGAAACCCGCGGGAGGTTTGTATGGCTGAGGACCGGAGATTACGACCCTATGGGCGCATTGATTAGTTACTACCACGGCTGGTATAGGGATGATCTCTCACCTCTTGCCTGAGCTGGAGCTGGGCTTCATTTCGTTAGAATCGTCGGAGTCGCTATCCGAGTCTGAACCTGAGTCCGAGGTTTCATCTTCACTGGATTCCTGCGCCTTCAGATTTTGCGTCATTTTTTTCTCTTTTTCAGTCACAAGCTCGGGCGAGGTCGATCTGCTCGAGCTGCTATCGCTGTCGGATGATGCCATGGCGGCTGTTCAATGTGTCGGGCAAACTCGAGGTTGAGACTAAAAACGCTTTCGCAAGGATGCGCGGCGCTTGGCAATCCCGGAATCCAGAAGATGAATGGAATTGGAAAATGGAATAATGCAAAGGATATATATGCAAAGTTTCAGCACAGCCGATTTCGCAAAATTAATTGGATCGATGTTGAGTGAGGATGCTCATGGTCCAAAGATCTTTTTTCTGCTCCGCGGGAGCACGGACCACCAGCCAACTTTTTTTGCTTATCGGCTTTGGATCGCATTATCGAGGTCGATTTTCTTTCTAGTACAAGCTCAAAGCTCGTGCGATCGAATTGTATAATATCATGGTGAAGCGGAAGGCCGAAAAACAGCAATCAGCTGGTAAGTATATCCGTGCTCTACGACACCAATTCGAAGCTCACCTTGTTGTTTCTCTAGGCCCTGTTAGCGCCGTCGCTGCTTTGGCAGCGCGCAGAGCTCGACAACAGCAAGCACAGACCGCAGATGTACCAAAGGATGCGCCGCAAACTATCATCGAGAGCGGGCCACCCTTGAAAAAATCACGACAGTCTCTCGAGGGACCTGGGGCGATTGAGACAAATGAAGAGCGTCGTAGTACACGAACAAAGGCAGCAAAGAAACAAGATGAACCATTGCCCGCAGAAACAACACCGGAGCGCCCAGTGAGAGTTACCCAGCCTCAAAAATCGGAAGTGAAGCCTGAGGCTGAGGATACTCCTAAACACCCCGAAGACGAGCAGTCTGAAAAACACCAAGTTGGGGATGCGAAAGAGATGGATGAGGATGATATTGCATCTGTTGTGGGTGATGCTGATGGCTATGAATCACCTGCAGAAACACCAGCAGAACTCCAGAATTTCCCTCTATCCAAGGCTCGTTTGAACAAAAGCAACATCGTCTACAGTGATGAGAGCACGCTTTGCATTCGCATCAAGGAACGAACGGTATGGACGAACCTTTCTGGCCATTTGGGGGTGAATACTAACTTGACTTAGAACCTGGCATTGTTGGGCCATTATGACCTCTGGGTCAAAAGAGGTGTTGTCAGTCTGATGGGTGCGAAATTACACCCATCCTCACAACTGCACAGAGTTTATGCTCCCTCCACTCACTCTTTGCCGGTCATCAAGTGTGTTGCTGGAATTGATGGTGATGCAGAAGTGGAGATCAAGTCCTGCACCAGCGGTATTTCCCGCCTCCGTGATCTTTCGCCTCTGTATCAAAGGATATGGGCTGGTGATAGCACTGCTGCAGATAAAATCACCCTGAAAGGGGCCGCAAAAGACTCCAAGCGGACTTTCTCAGTGGTATGCTATCATATTCTACTCCAGCTTGAGCTGTATTCAAAGCTAATTGACTTGACAGTTGTATACATCGGCAGATGATTCCTTAAATAGACATATCCGACCACTTCACCTCGACAAGAAATGGAGTGCATCAATGAAAGCTCTCTCACAACGTGAAGGACAACTTCGTGTTCTAATCTGTGGCCCCAAGGCATCCGGAAAGTCCACCTTCAGTCGCTACTTGTTGAATCACGTTCTCAGTCCGACACCCGAAACCGAGAATGGATATACTAATACTGATGGAGTTGCTTTCCTGGATTTAGACCCAGGGCAGCCTGAGTTTGCCCCTATGGGTCAAGTTTATCTTGCACGCTTGCGCTCTCCATTCTTCGGTCCGCCTTTCACCCACCCATCGTTGAATGATTCCCATGACGGTGAAATAGTGCGGGCACATCATATTGGCGCAGCATCGCCAAAAGAAGACCCAGATCACTATGCACTGGCCGTCATGGATCTTATGGATCAATACCGCTCGTTGCTGGAGAAGCATCCCCAATGCCCTCTGATTATCAACTACCCCGGTTGGATCTTTGGACAAGGATTAGAGGTTGCAACTTGGCTGGTCAGATCTCTCGGTCTCTCTGATGTGGTATATATGAGCGAAAAGGGCCCCTCAGAAGTTGTGGATCCGTTAGGTCTGGCTGCCCGTGAAGCTCGAGTTCCCTTGACAATCCTCCCATCTCAGCCCACTGATTTCGTGAGCCGATCAAGCGCTCAATTGCGAGCGATGCAAATCCAGTCATACTTTCATATGTCTCATCCAAATGATCTCAGCACTTCGCTTTGGTCAGATGTACCGCTATCTCGCACGAGGCCCATTACTGTGGACTATGCTGGTGCACGACAAGGTATTCTGGGCGTCATGGTCATGGGATCCCAGATTAATCCCGATCTACTGCACGAAACGCTTGAAGGTGCTATCGTAGGAGTCGTGGCAGTGGAATCGCCCAAGGCTATCATGAGTGGGATGGAAATATCACAAACACCGAATGACGAAGACCATGAGGATATTGACATGGATTCAGCAAACCCAGGCGCCGGTAATCCAGCTGAGCTTTCCATCGCTGACAGCATTGTACGAACACCCGAAGACCTTCCCTACCTCTTTGTTGGTTCCGGCAGTTGCACCCCATTGGATCCCAAGGCGTCGAACTGTCTTGGTCTGGCTTTGGTCCGTTCGATCGATACCTCTTCGCGCAAGCTTGAGCTCTCCACTCCTATTCCCTCATCTCACCTAGAAAAGGCCATCGAGCAAGGTCATGGCATTGTGCTGGTCCGTGGCCAGCTTGATAACCCGAATTGGGCTATCAGTGAAGAATACTACGCCGCTCGTGCGGCAGAGCGGCGCTACCAGCAATCGACATCAGGGCCGAGGAAAGCTGGAGACTCTGGCAGTGAACAGGCCCACGAGCTCGATCCGGCTGAGCATAGTCGAACGCTTGCACTGCTACGAGAGAGGGTCCGCCGGGCGAGCAATGTGCCTTGGATGACTGTCGTGGAAGATAACAGTCGTCACCAGCGTGAGGTCGCTGCGCGACGAGAAAAGTCACTATGGAAGTTGAGAAAGAAGGCATACCCCGGCAGCGAGAGCGAGGCAGATTACTAGCTCTCATCAAATATATAGAAAATGCACAGTCACAAATACTCCGGTTTCTATATGATATTTGGTTCAATGAGCCAAGGACTACTTCATGACTTGTTCTTATGTTTAAGTACTTCTATGGTCTCAGATACTCCTCAGGGCGGTCAGCTTCTTAAGAACTTTGCTGTCGGCATTTGCGGTGCCCAGCAGACCTGGACTATGTCCGAGTTCATCGGCCGTGAGATCATACGTATCCGCAACCTCGTTGGCCCTACCGGCCAGGTCCTAGATGCCGTATCAGGAGGCATGGACTCTACCGTTGCTGCAAAGGTATTGAATCAAATTTCTTACCACCGGGAGAAGAATGATTTTTCTAACAAGTTCCACAGCTTTTAACAGAAGCTATTCCATGGTATGCAACCCCTCCCCTAGCTAAACCATAATACACTAACACGCATAGCTGTTCTGGTGGATAATGGCTGTATGCGCCTCAATGAATGTGAAACAACAAAATTGGTGCTATCTGAGCAGGTATGAAAACCATCTTGGGGCCTTGTTCTTGATATGCCAATGATGCCAAGACATAGCACGTACATTCGCATATCATGTGAATTTGCATATCGTGTCTTTCGATGGTGTCTTTACATGTCGAGCACAAGGCCTCACCGGGAGAAATAAGCTTTTTCTAACAAGAAGCAGCTTGGTATCAACATTACCGTTGTCGATGCTAGCGAGGAGTTCTTGGACGGACTGAAGGGCGAATATGACCCCGAGAAGAAGCGCAAGTTCATTGGTGGCAAATCTATCGACGTTTTCGAAAGGGAGGCGAGAAAGATCGAGCTTCAAAGCTCCGGCAAAATGGAGTTTTTCCTCCAGGGCACCCTCTACCCTGGTAAGCCATCTACTTATATATAACTCGGTGGCCTTGAAGCTACTATCTTTCTAGACGTCATTCAGTCCATCTCATCCCAGGGTCCTTCGCAGACTATCAAGACTCACCACAATGTGGGTGGTATCGCTGAGCGGCTGATGGCCGGTCACGGCCTGAAGCTGATCGAGCCTCTATGCGAGCTCTTTAAGGATGAGGTCCGCGAGCTGGGCCGCCAGCTTATGATCTCTGATGAGCTTGTTGGCCGCCACCCCTTCCATGGCCCCGGTATTGCTATTCGTGTATTGGGTGAGGTCACTAAAGAGAAGGTCGAGATGGCCCGCAAGGCCGACCATATCTTTATTGGTATGATCCGTGAAGCCGGTCTGTACGACGATATTGGCTAAGCCTACGCCGCGCATGACCCCTCGCGCGCCGTTAGTGTCATGGGTGATAAGCGTGTGTACGCTAATATCATCCTCCTCCGCGCCATTTCCACCAAGGACTTTATGACTGCCACTCCTTACCCCTTCGCCTACGACTTCCTGACCAAGGTTGCTACCCGCATCGTCAACGAGGTCGAGGGTGTGTGCCGTGTTGCATACGACTTCACTAGCAAGCCCCCTGGTACCATTGAGATGGAGTAGATTTCCGGTATTTTCTTGGCTTAGGATTTGGTCGTGTTGCGTTGTGAGGGTTATAATTGAAATTTTTACATTGTCGATATAGATTTGGCTAAAATGATTGAATGCATGTTACCAATTCATGTGCATAGAAAGGAATCAAGTTCATTATTTCATGTTTTATTGAGAAAATTTGAACACTTTAAAATGTCAGGGAACATTGAAAGCGCTTCAGTATGACGAATACTAGCGACGCCTTTGTCAATATTATAAACTCAAGGTTTGCCGTCACCGCGTTAATGATGTTCATAAACAGAACGACCAAGGCTGCTTCCTAATTCTCAAACACTCAAAGTTTGAGACAGCGGGACTACTAACCCTATATGTTTGACGCTGCACTGACAATAGCTGCGCTAGTGGTCAATAGGAAGACGAACTGTAGAGTAGGTATATGCGACTAAATATGTTAGAGAGGCTAGGCTAGCACTGTTAATAGCAGGAAGACCAAGCTAGCCTAGAAGTATTGCACGGTGGTGGCCGAAAAGTAGTTTTGAATACTCTGGGGCGAATTAGACCCGTCATGCAGATTACCAGGGGTTGTCTACCGAGGGGGATACAGGGAAAGTTATAGTCTTTATGGCATGCGTGGAGTTGTACAATGAGATCGATATGAAGGCATGGTAGAGTCCCGATCCGATATAAAGGAGGCTAGGGAAGTATAGATCCGACAGATCTGGGGAATGGTTAGGTTTGGAGCAGGTCGGTAATCTAATCCTATAACATTCTAAACGACTGACTTATGTTGACAGTGATTTTCAACCTTGGGTTTTGGCTTTGGCTGGCTGATCAGTGGGCCTGCGGATTCTTGACAAAGACACGAGAAGCAATAGGTCTTCCGTGGGCTTTTGCAATAGAGCTTCACGGGTGGTGCGTTTCAGAATCCTTATGTATTTCTCTTCCCTATGAATATGACACTGACAATAAACTCATTGGAATAGATGGCATATCTGTACTGGAATAGGGGCCTACACCTTTATTGGTGTTATAGATCACCTGGTCTCCGGTGGGGATCTAAGGGATACCCAGCAGTCATTCGCCTGGCCTGCTTCCTGGGCGTCGAGATCAAATTTCGCAGGACATGGACCGTCTTTGGGGATTAGCGAGAAACAAAAGTGAAACCACTGCCATGTATATTGTACAGAGTATGTGTTTCAAGCAATATCAGTTCGGATGACAATACAAACTGCATCAGCACTAGACTCGATTCAGCAGGCATAATGATATTACCTAGATTACAGTGGTTGGATTAGGGTTAGCGCTGGCCAGGTCTCATTGGGGGCTAAACCTAAATAGGCAAAGCTAACTCGAACAGGCAATTCATAGGCCGTTTAAACTGTCGATACAGGTTTGGCTAGGACTGAACGCATGAGGAATCAAGTCCATTATTACATGATTTGATTGAGAAAACAGATCTAGAGGGCTACTAAGAAGTAAGAGTTGATGCGGGAAGAAAGAAAGAAACTACGTATCTAAAGAGCACTGGGAATACATGCCTGGGAGCAAACAGGCAGATTATATGAACTCCAAAATTTACATATATTGAGCAGTTCATATAAGATGAGGGTGTGGGTAACAAATGCAAGGCTGAAAGCAAGAAAGAAACGTTATATGCATAACGTTTGATAAGACATAAAGCAGACTTCGAAATAACTCCCTGATATCCTTACTTCTACCACGACTGGAACATGAGGGTTGCCACGTTCCGGCCCATCAGTGCACTAGTCTCCATTGTCGAGATGAAGCTCTCTATGCCACCCGTGTACCATACACCCGGAGCCAAGAGAGTCTCTTCAAATGTCACTCGCGGATACTCAAGAGGATATGGGTTCCATAGCTTCTCATGGAACCAACTGATATCGCCTGTCAAGAGGTCTCCAATAGTCGTATTTCTCCCTATAGTCTCACTCTCTAGTCCCAGAATCTGCGCAATGAATTCAGCCGTGGGGCGCTCTGGCGAGAAGATTTTGTAGACGTAATGTTGCTGCGTATCCTCGGATTCCGCGACAGAATGATCAACTGTTCGAAGTGTACTGATACTCCAGAAGCCGCTAGGCCCAACGCCAGCTGGGTTTGAACCCAGATCAAGGCCCTCGGGTAGAGTAGTCAGAATGGTCTCAGGCGCTCGAGCATTTAGATCTAGGCCAAAATACTTCGATGAGATGCGGTGTGGGGATGCAAAGAGTGTAACGTGCAGATTGGAATATGGAATCTCATCTGGAGTGTACTCCAAGGGAGGGGAGATGGAGATCTCCGAGTACTGCAAAGGACCGGCAATGACAACTTCGTCGAATTCCCCATCCTCTGAGTTGGCAGCGGTGTTTAGCTTTGAGGATACCCGCATGGTCCCATCATCGTTGCGTAAAATCTCGGTGACCGTGGTATTCACTTTGATATTCGCTCCAGATGCTGTCAGTGCGCCATCAAAAATACGCCAATTTCCGCCCTGGATAGAAACCGCTCCATCCGTAGCCATACAGACGATAGATTCCAAGCCATGAATCAACTGCAGGTTCTGCCCATAATTCACTCGAGTACTCGCTTGGATGATCTCCCTTGCAAATAGCGAGTCAATGCTATTTGACTGGAGAAACACATTGCCAGAAGATGCAGTGGCATTGATCAAGTCGGCCGCGATAGCCGCCTGAGTGAGAGAGCTGAAGGGGAACAATGGCTCATCGTAAAGGCGGAGAAACCTGCTAACAACACTCTTCACCAAATTCTGAGTACGCAGTGGCGCCAGTCCATACCGCCAGAACAGCCGGCCAATATTCCACCAGTTATACGAATTCTTCATCGTGAAAACAAATTGGTTCCCATCCCAGATCCCGATACTCTCATCGGTCTCCCTAGGCCGTGCATGATCAGCACTATTGACCATTAGGCCGAGATCACGGGATGCGTTGACCAGGTTATAATTAATCTGGACAAAGATGGAAGCGCCCAGTTCAATAGGGTACGCTGGGTTGTCGAATACATTGACGGTTGTTGAGCGGCCGCCGACATATGATTCACGCTCATAAACTGTGATATCGACAGGGATGTCGGCTTCATCTGCGAGCTTGCGCAGTTGATACGCAGTAAACGAGCCTGCAGCACCGGCGCCTATGAAGGATATCAGCCCTGTATGTCTTATATGTCTTATTGTATAGAAAGATGCATACCAATTACTGCTACCCGCTTAGGGGTTGCACTAACGGCTCCTCGCAGTGGCTCTTGCTCTGCTGCATTGCCAAACGAGACCAGTAGGATGGAGTATAGGAAAAGAGAGAGAGGTTGCATAGACAGCATGATTTATGGTAGTACTCGAAGATAGCAGAGATGATTGGCAGTTGAACAGCCAATGCTGATTAGCCAGAGATTAAATACAGATCAAATATTAGACATCCATAGATGAAAAGGATGAATGGAGGTTGAAGTGGTCAAGGGCGGACAACTTGGTAGTACGTATCAATATCACGCTAGTCTATTTTAGGACTGGTGCATTTTCATATCGCTTATCTTTTAGAGGGGCGCTTCACAGATTTGATTCACTTAACTCCGAATTAATTCAAGATGGATCCCTACGACAGTGACTCCAGTGTCGACGAAGACTTCACCGATACCGGTGTTCTTCTAGGCTATGCCGCCGAGGATGTCATCGAAGATGTAATCAGCCATCTTGGAGGCTGGCCGGTATGTTTAATCACTGCGAGGGATCACTCTCTATAACCAACTCCAACTAACAATCGCAATTATTTGTTCAGAAATGGCTTGATGAAGCCTCCCCAGCACCTGGTGACTTCGCCAATTGCAAAGTCTGCAACAGCCCAATGCTGCTCCTCCTCGAATTGCACGGCGACCTGCCCGATCACTTCCCAACTGACGAACGACGCCTATACCTATTTGGCTGCCCCAGAAAACCCTGTAACCGCAAGCCAGGCAGTATCAGAGCATTCCGCGCAGCACGGAAGGTCCTCGTCGGCGGACAAAACAGACAGGTTGAAGCGAAAGCAGAAGAAACCCAGCCCGCCGTACCAGAGCAACCCAAGCAGGATCTAGGCGCGAGCCTGTTCGGCGCAACAAACCTGACAAGCAACGTTTCCTCGAACCCGAACCCCTTCTCATCAGCTTCGGGCCCAACACCCGCAGGAAGCAACCCCTTCGCAACACCGGTCCAGGCAACAGCACCTACAGCCGAGAAGCCCGCTGTGTCTGAAAGCACCCTGGCCTCATCTTTCGCCGACAAAGTGCGCATTTCCTCGCCGCCCCCCTCAGCCGCAACAAAGAAAACACCAGAATCAAGCACAACGGCGCCGTGGCCCGCGCAGTCCGCGTTCCCTACACCGTATAAGAATTTCTTCCTAGACGCAGAATACGAGACTCTCTCGGATCCGTCTACACCCACAGTGCCAGATAATGTGCAGATCGAACCAATGGAGGAAGAAGGCGCCGGCGGCCCCGAGCTCAAGGATACCTTCGAGTCCGAGCTGGACAGGGACTTTATGAAGTTCTCAATGCGCCTCGAGCACAACCCGGAGCAGGTGCTGCGGTATGAGTTCCGTGGTGCACCACTATTGTACTCGACTGGCGATGAGGTCGGTACCCGGCTGCATGCTCACAATGCCCCTAATGCCAAGGTCACCACAGTCGGTGCGGGGAGCATTCCAGCTTGTGAGTACTGTGGAAGTCAACGTGTGTTTGAGTTTCAGCTTGTGCCACATGCTATCAGTATGCTTGAGGAGGGACGTGCTGGTGTTGGTCTTGGAAAGGATGATGCGGGCATGGAGTGGGGCACTATCATCATGGGGGTCTGTGGTAAGAACTGTACACCGCAAGAGCTGGGCGTTACTGGGTGGCGTGAGGAATGGGCTGGTGTGCAGTGGGAGGAGTTGAGGTAGATGTGATGTTCTGCATTAGATGAGAGTATTTTGTCTACCCTAGGTTTTACATAGCAGTGTTACCAGGAAAATCAAGTGTTTTCTAGCTATAGACAGAGTTTGCTCTGTATTGGCATTTTGAATACATCATCGAGGGATCGCCTTTAACTTTTGTGTCGCATTTAATGTAGAAAATGGCTCCCCTATGGAATGTCCGAGGCTACGAATAAGGAATCCATCCTGCATCAATGCCAAAATTGTACGACGATTCTCCATGTCCCTAAAAAGCATATTTGATTCAATGATGTTTTCAGAGCATACTTACGTAGAATTATAGTTCGTTATAGTTCACCCTCGTTTTTGACGCATGCATTGGGCAAAAACCTGATCTATAAAACTTTTTACTGCTGAAAGTTACACATGGCCAACAACAATAATAGACAAGATCGGCGAAACCCTTATATATGCTAATCTTGGAAGGAAGAGGACCTCTGTATATATAACCCTTCAACCCTAGTATCGTCTCTTCTCTTGAACTCCATAAGCATTTGTCTGCTTACTCTACACTTCAGCTATAGCAACATCAAGATGTCTACTATCGAACAAATCTTGGGAAAGTTCAATGATGTAGTGGTCCGAGTCCCATCTCTGTATTCATTGTCGCCTTCCTGGTACCCCAGAGTGGTCCCAGACTTGGAACGAAAAGTGGAGGAACACATAGAATCATGGCGTCAACGGTATGTAGCTTTAGTCAAATGATCTATTTCAGCAATACTGAAATCCTGAAGCTGGCTACCGGAGCCTACTGCTTACAAGCAGAACTTGGCTGCCGACTGCAGTTACATCACACGCGCTATCACTCCAGATGCCAACGTGCCGAACTTGCAGATTGGAGGACGGTTCGCTAGCTGGGTACCTGAACCACATTTCTTTGGATCTCCATTTGGCTAACTACGATCATATATCAGCTTTTTGCTTGGGATGATGGTATGTTCATATCTCCTTCGAAGTTTGTCTCATGGGTTCTGACTAACATGAAATGGATCTCGATTTGGGAGTCTTCAGTGGCGGGGCGAGGCAACGAGAGCTAATACGAATTGAGATGTCAAGGGTCATTCAGAAAGCCCTTTTGGGCAAGACTGATACTGAACAACCCTCTGACTGGAAAGATACTCCCACGACTATGGCTGAATCGTTTTACGACATAGGATTCTCGCTTCAAGAAGGCACCGAGCTTGGTATGTCTATATCCTCACTCAGGATCTTAGATATTATTGGCTAACTCGGTGCACAGAACCTCTCCAGCACTTCCTCTGCGATGAACTTTGTAAATATGTCACAGGAGCAGTCAGATTAGAAGATGCGTTCCAGGACGGTATCATCTTGGACTTGGACGTCTATATAAAAGACAGGGCGGAAACTTCAGGTGTCTATCCCACGATAGGGCAAGCTTTGTGAGTCTCATATTAATATTTCATATGCCACTTACTAAAACTTGTATTAGGATTCTACAGAATATCGCTCTCCCAGCTTGGTTTATCAACCATCCCGTGCCAAAGAAAATGTTGAGACACACCAGCATCATGGTAGCACTGTGGGTACATGATCAAATTAATGGAGACCTCGTGCTAACAAGTCCACCATAGGGGGAACGACATTGTCTCTGCTCGCAATGAAATGGTAATTCCTTTCTGCAAATATATAAAACCTTGAAAGCTGACTGTTTCTAGGGCTGCAAACATGTGGATAACGTGATCCCCTTGCTCGTTCATCATCAAGGATTAGATCCACAGGAGGCAGTTTATCATACATGCCAAATCATTCATGATAGCTATACTGCTTTCGAGAGCCTTGTGCCAGATGTTCTTGCCCTTGCATCTGAAAATGGGTTAGCCGAGGGTTCAATGTTTGTGACAGGTTGCAAAGATGTCTGCATGGGACTGGCGAGCTGGACGTATGGACTCTCCCTCAAGTGATCAAAGGGTTTCAGGTTCAAATCTGACAAACTATGGCAGATACCATATCAAACGATACCATGATTTTCGACTAGAAGAAGGGGAGACAGAAGCTTTGATCGCCATGTCATAGTAGGGGAGTAGGCTTCTACATTCCCCGATCATTGAACGTGAGATCGCTGCTATATATATTGTTCTTGTTTCGGTTCTACTACATACACGTTAAACTCGTCTAGATGCATCTCCCTCCTATAAAGCCAAGTAATAAAAGCGTAAGAAAAATATATGATTTCAAATAGCTTGAGACGTCTTTCCTGGCGACTGATAGTCTGATGCAATAAAAAAGCGACGATTGATATCAAATGTGGATGAAAAGCCATATATGTATGTTGTGCAACAAAAGAAAAGATCCCAGAGTGCTCGGAGCTATGAGCTTCAAGCTATGATGGGCTGGAATGAACTGACCAAGCGATCCGGCGAATCATGTTCATATAATTTGCGCTTGCATCCTTAGTAATGAGGCTATGTCGTGCTGCGTGTCTCTCCATTCCTTTTACATCTAGAACTGGCTCTGTATGATTTTTTATATTGGCAGCAAAGCCGGGCCCTACATGGAGGCACGACTGAAGTTATGTTATGGTATGGACATGACATCTTTCTCTCTTCCTCATATTATCCAGTGCAAATATTTGCATGGACAAGTAAAAAAAAGAATCCAATACAGACAAGAGAAATAGAAAAAAAAGAAAACGCCAGATGCGCCAGGTCCCGACTCATCTCCGAGCCCCTCCTCCATGCGAAATCTATCGTCGGTTCGTCACTTGATCGGGGGTGGGATTCATGAACTCATGTCATGGATGGGAAACGAAATTTCCCTCGCACAGCTTTTTGGAGATTTTAAAAAAAGGTGATACGAAAATCGGAAAGAAGTGGAACATTTCGAATCGAGAGAAGAAAAAAATCAAGAACAAAGAGTTTGCGTAAACGCTTATGCGGGCAACTCAAAGCCACGACGGATGACACGACCGAACTGCTCGATGCCGACGTGCTCGCTCTTGACCTCGGAGCGGGCCTCGTTCTCCTTGTTGGTAGGCACGCGGATGAGAGCACCATCAACCTTCCAGCCGCAGACATCGACGACGAACTTGTCGAGGGCTTCACGGCTGCGGATATCGAGCCAGGACTCGAGGATCTCGGGGGTGATGGAGCGGAAGGTGTTTCCGACCTCGATGGCGATGCGGATGCGGACGAGTTCCTCGAAGCCGGCGACGTCGGCGGTCAAATCTGCGTACAGATCGTCCGAGTTCAGGGTGGACCAGAACTGGGCGTACTGGGCGGACTCGAGGAGGGTGGACAGACGGGTGAGCTTCTGGACGGACTCGACGAAGTCAGAGGTCTGCGAGGCGGATTGGGCTTCGGTTGCGGAGGGGAAGGGCTTGGTGCTTGTTGGAAGCAGGGCGAGGCAGAGCGAGAAGGCGGGCGAAGGGAAGACGGTCAGGGCCTTGGCCAGGATGTTGGTCACGGTGTCGGGTTGGATGAGGTGGGGGTTGAACTGGAAGCTGGATTTTTGAAAGAGAGCTGTTGTCAGCTTGGATTCGAGGATTTCAGGATGATTCCATGTGTTTAGGAGAAGTATGCGATGCTGTTGGTTTCAACCAATGCATGGGTTCTTCCCATTCAGTATCTTCACAGAATTTCTCAACATGCCCAAGTATATTATGGGGATGTCAGGTAATAGGAAACGCTTAAAAGATACTCATCATAGTAGAGCTTCTCAAATATGATTTTCGCAACGCAATTCCATAAAAGAAGGGGTCCAACTCACAGCTTCAGCAGGGCCAAGTTGGCGTAGCAGTCGAATGACCGGTCCTCGCACTGCTGGGACACATAGTCCTGGAAGACGGTGGTGGTCTCGGGGTTGTACCGGTCGAGGCCATTGAGGATGGCCTCAATATGGGCGGGCCGGGTCTCACACTTGTCGAAGGCGACCATTTTGATATTGCTGAAGGGAGGTGGGAGGTGATGCGGGTCTTTTGTCTCTGCTGTTCTTTTTGGTGGGATTTTCCAAGGTTTGATTTGATTGTGGCCGCGGCCGGATTAACCTAAAAGGGCACGTTTACCCGGATTCTTCCGGACTATATTACAATAAAAACTCGAGTCTCCGAAAAAGTGACCAATGGCCATGGATTGATCCGTGTTCAAATAATACATAGAATACATATCTCTTGAATGCCTCGTGCGATCGTAACATCTCAATCATAACCTAGCGCCAGTCGCCAAAATGGAAACCCGCTGTACAGACGTGCTTGAATCGTTGAACTCCGTAAAGATCGAACGAGATGCCCAAGAGAAGAAAGGCATATCACCTCAAGAAAGAATGACTGAAATCAAGGCTGGTAAAACAAGAAACTCCGTGTCAGACGCCATAGTCTATGCCCATACCCATAACGCAAGAGGAAAAAGAAAAAAGGCCGAATCAGTATGCAGAATGAGCAATGCAGAAATCGGTCAAAACACCTTGCTAACCCGGATAAAAGCACAAAAAAAAGGGAATAAAGAACAAGGTCAAGGTTGAAAGTGCCTGGAAAACAAAAAGAACAAAACAGGCGGGTATCTCAATAAGAGGTTCATGCAAATGATGAAAAGAATATTTCAAGCCATGACAGGCCGGCGAGACGCAATAGGGATCGCCTTGGGCCCCGTGGAAATTTCGAGGTTCGACACGTCGATGTCGTTACCGTCATACTTCTGGTCCTCGTGTGGCTGTCTCGCCTTCGAGACGAGGACTGGCTGACTAGGACTGGGGCTTTCTTCGTCACCCATAGTGCTGCAGACAAAGCGTTCCTCGTTAAGAGGAATGCCGCCAAACATTGAGCCCAGCTGCTGCAGAAGTGCGACGAAATGAGCATGTAATTCGGTAAAGATGTATTCATTGCCAACGATTTCGGCCAAATTACGGGCGCGAATCTGGCCGGCTGCACGCCGGCCCGCCGGGTCCATACCGCGGCCAGTGAGGAAGGATGAAACAGGAGGGTACTGGCGGCCGGGTTGTCTTCCCGGGTTGTTCTGCTCCTCGCGGGTCTTCTCGTCTTCCTGGAAGCGTTCAGCAGCGTTGACAATGCTGGTTGCGATGCGGCCGAATGCGCGCCAGATGATGGGGCATGCGCGGAATGCTCTTCCGGCGTCTCGCCCCGCCAGTGCGACCAGTGCATAGCTGCGTCGCTTGCCGCGGGCCATGGGGTCTGGAAGACGGAAAATGTAGGCAATTGTGTAACCAGCGACTCCGTCGCCGAAGCAGATGGGGCCGGAAGAAAGTCCCCGGGGGAGGAGCTCACAGCTTAGGGTGCGAATTGAGGAGCGTCGGAGAAGTGCATAGTCAGCGGGTTTAGGCGGCCCGCGCTGAGAGAGATAGGTGTGAATGTGTGTATGACATGAAGCGTCGGAGGCCACTGAGGCAGAGTGAAGTGAGTCGGGAGGAGAAGCATGGGTGTGATAGTCGGTCTCATCATCTTCCGAATGGTTGTTGCCACATGAGTAAACGAGCTCGCGCGAGCGGAGCACCGGACTAGTAGAATTTCCTTTTGCGTCGCGACTTCCCGGCGCACCGGGAGGTAGCTGTTTGCTCACATTTTCCGGCAGAGACAAGCTGCAACTGGCGCAGGTGTCGCCATTTGCGCCACCCCGGTTGGATTTATCTTCGGGAGATGCCGGATGTCCTTTGAGGAAGTATGGGTGATCTTCGATTCTGGGCGACTTGGACTCGGTAGATTTATGAGATCGCTGATCGAAACGAGACTCAGAAGGAGTACCCTGAGGAGAGTCGGATTCGGGGTGACATTGCGGGCATGAAAAAGGTAGGACCTGCGAGCAAATGATAGAAGTGGGACCATGCACCTCGCAGAAGTGCGTCAAAGAAAGCTTCGAAGGTCAGTCCAAGCTCTGGGAATTTCAACTTATTTACTCACAATGAAATCCATGGTGGAGCTGATCAAGCAATAACCAGCATGTCTAGTCCATTGTCGCCAGGCATGCTGTGACTGGATAATAATGACGAAAGACTGGTATGCGGATCCACACAGTGACCAGGTTCCCGGGGGAAGGTTAAAAAGTAAAAGGGACAAAAAAAAAAAGGGCAAAGGGTGAGATATTAAAGAAGAAGGGAGAGAGAGACTAAGAGACTAAGAGAGTAGTGGAGTGTGATAAATAAGAATCGAAGGGGCTAAAAGGCCTGGGACTTTTTCGGTCGAAGGCCGGGACCTTAACTTCCTGGAAGGTCGATGGAAGAATAGAACCTCTCCACTTATCCACTTTCCACTTTTTTTTTTTCTATTCTTTTACTTCTCTTTTCTCTTACTTCTCTTACTTCTTTTACTTCTCCTATAACTCTCTTCTCTTTATAAGAGTCCTTATATCCGTACCTTTGGCCTTATATAGTTACACCACCCTTCCGGATGTGTTCCGATCACATTCTTTTACGCCTGGATTGCTGCATGTGAAAGTCATTCTAGAATCGGCCCGACCATTAATATTCATAAGTTTCCGTTCTTTGCCTAGCGTCTTTGTCCCGAGGGGCTGTTCTCATCTGCCCTTGGACCGTTGCGTAGAAGTGGATATAACTGCAAACAGGGGCTCCATTTGGTAATATATGTGGTACCAATGATCGTGCAGATAACTAAATACTATCTACTCTCTTGATCTGAATACAATATCCATATTAGATTTCTAAGAAATTATATGATCTATCAATTGGACAAATCGTCAGTTCACCGTTCCCTATTTGGGGCATAATCTGTAAGGGTTTTTGCTTTTCTATTTTTTTTATTTTTTGCTTTTTTCTGACTTTTCATGTCACTCGAAAATCAGCATGTGTCAGATCAGTCGACAGCCGTCTTCCAGCCATCAGCCCGGCGGGTTTCCTCGGGGAGTAATCTGGAGATAGCTCCGTGTTAGGGGGACGGTAAGGAGGTGAAGGGAAGAATTCCCTGGCCTCCGATTTGTTGAGGTCATATTGGATGTGTATCATATATCTTCGGTTACAGTCCCTAGATAGACGATCTTAAAAACATGCTCATCTTTCCCTGAGCGGGACACAAAGCAGTTCCGTGGAAAAGTGGGAATTGGGGGAATTAGCGTAAGCAGGGATCTAAACTTTGTGGGATTTCCCGACAAGCCTCCGGGACTTGGATACCCTTTTCGCCGTTTTTGTTTATAAATCATAGTTGTACTCCGTACGTTGTATGCGTTTAATACGTAGTAGTATACACTCGAGGTTGGTCCACTAAAGATCTCCCCTTAGGATGATCTTCTCCGGAATTGAATTCCATTAAATCAAGTTTATGGATCCGTTCATCCGTCCCGTCTAAATGGCAAACAGACCGGGTAAGGTACATACTCCGGACCAGGATATACATATACAGGCTATTCCCCAAATATGAAACAGACCTTGATACTCCGATATGGCAGTTGCCCCGGCATTGAGCCGGGATCTTGAATCCTAGATCCTTGCCGACGGAGCCAGCTGACCTCCGGACGGAGTATACGGAGTACGGAGTACAAAGTACCAGCCTTGTATCACTAGTAGCACACTAAGCACAGTAGTGTATAATGTGTAGTGAGGTCCTGTCATCTACTATAACGTATATAATATATATTATATACCATTCCTTTACTATTCTCACCCTACCCTATCACACCGAGTATATTGAAGATCCATTAATTTATGGTGAGGGATTTAAAAGAAAAAGAAAAACAAAACAAAAGCGAACCCACCGGACACGAGCGGATCCCCTGTCGCCACATAGGCACACGACACTTTAACGGGTTTTTTGATGGATTGCCGATTCCCGGATTATTTATTTCCGTTATTTGCCGGGTCTTCCACTAAACGTACAAGCCAAAATGTACTAGTTATGGTATATTATCAATGTAATTGAGTTTGTACCCACATGGATATTCACCGATTACTTTGGGAAGGTCGTTTAGGTAAGTTCTTATTCGGCTCTGCAGAAGTGGATCGGCTATGAGACATCTTTATATTTGTCAGGAACAATCGATCCAGCCCTCCACGTGGAATTCCTAAAGTACTAGATTGCTGATCTTATATCTTATATCCAACATAGGTACCATACAATATATACTACATTGTATACATTCATTGAGATGGCGTAGCATTAATAGAGGCAAGTCATAAAATCAGGGCACTTCGACACGACCGTGGTTCTATAGCCGACATTAATAATATCTATCGTATACGCTTCTATCCTCGCCACCGGCTATGTCTACGTGGCTTCCACCTGGGCACTTGGGTTGGTCACAAGTATTATGCATCCCTGGATGTTATGCAGTTCCTGCATGTCTTCATTGCCCTAACCCCACTAGGCTATTCAAACTTGGGGACCGTCCCGGTGAACCATATATCTTAGGAATGTGGAACATATCTTAAAAATAAACAAGTTCTATATGAGGGATCTGGTAGACAAGTAATTGATTTCCCAGCTACATCTTTAAAAGGGTATATGACTACTTAATCTAGAGAAGATAGATCAAGATTGTGAGCAAAGCCTCATGTAGCCGTCATAGGCAGAATTGTTAAGCCGACCCATGATCATCCAGTTACTGCCCAACTTACCTTGGGCATGGGTACGGAGTACAAGTTGAACACCTGAAAGATGAAATCAGACGTGGTTTTTCTTGTTTTTCCATTGATAGCCATCATGGCATTTTCAAGATGTTGGTTTGACCGCGTTATCAGCCCCGTTATCCCTTTTCTCCGGGGTGTGTAAAGCGTTGTCACAGAACCATATTCACCAACAACCAGAATAGGAATAACCCTTGTCTTTGGTGGACGGATCGCCTTGTCTCACGAATGAGACATTTCTTCAGTCAATCGCATTGGACTGGCATCAAATCCATTGCCGAGTCAGACCTCGGGAGTCTGCTCTTGCTTCCTCAGGCATGTCGAATGATTATTCACACACATAGCACAAGCATGTACTGTCACCTTCAAGGGCGATCATACTTGGGCATGCGCATGTTCATCATTGACAGCATATTACCCGCCGGACCAGAAGCTCCAGCTTGGCCCTGAAGACTCTCCAGCAGATTCTTAGCGAGGTTGATGTTGATGTTCTCATCCTCATCATCTTCACTGGAAACCTTGGCAGCCTTTCCTTTGGATGCGCTTGCTGCGCTAGATAATTCATGCGGGAGCCGGTTGAGATCGAGCACGCCCGTTCCTTTCAATTCCGCCTCCATTAGTCGGGAAAGCTCCTTGATCTTCTCCGTGTCATCCTCTGTGTCCGGATCGAGTTCTTCTACTCGTTGGCGGATGGAATCGGATGCAGAGGGCATGCCCATCATCTCTTTCATCATCCTGGAGAATTCCTCTTCGTTGAATGATGCGTCCTTATCCTCGCCTTCACTATCGACTTCATCGTCATCATCGTCGTCGTCGACATCAGAATCCGTATCAAAGTCATCAATGAAATCGGCACCATCGAAGCCTGCTTTGCTGTCATTCAAGAACTCTTCAAAGCGAGCCACGATCCTTTGAAGATTTTCTTGAGCACCAGAATCACCGAATTTGCCGGCGTCTGCTCCCTTTCCTTCGCCTCTGCCTTTGAGCTCTGTCTCCAGATCTTCATAGTTGATATCAAGCCATTTTTCATCGTCTTCTCGCTTGTCCCAGGTTTCTTGGATTTCTTTATCAGTGGGAAGGATTTCATCCCCTGTATCCACATCCTCGAGCAGGAACTTCATTTCCCTGACTGCAGGCTTATCTTGATTTTGGGGGTCGTACAGCAGCATCTCGAATCCACACGCAAGTTTCATTCCCGCTTCCGCTCGCTCGAATGCTTTCTTATCCTCGGTTGAGGGCAGCTTGCCCGCCCAGGAATTTGGCACAGGGAATTCCTGACTTTTGAGTTGCGCATATCCGACACGGGTAAAACGAACACTAACGTCAACCAAGTCGTCTGGCTTGAAAACAAGGTCGGACGCATCCTTCGATCGTAGTGGTCGCAGGGCGATCGGATCACGAACATAGAACGCCTCCACAGCAGGTGAGATATAGGCTGGCTTTTGGTGTAGAAGGAATGCAGCCTTGCGAGGAATTGTGATGATGGCGGAGTGAAGATTTTCGTTGATTTGCTGAGGGTAGTTGCGCAGACGGTAAAAGGCCTCTTCTTGAATTATTGTCGAGCGAAGAATGCGACCGGGGTCGCTCTGGATGATCTTTCGTGCTTCTGGAAGTGAAATTTTCTCGGTGACCTGTCTCTTCGTCTCCTGCTTTGGTTTGATGATTCGGAGCTCTCCTTGGTGAATCCACACCTGATTCATAGATTGCCAGGTTAGTATGTCTCTAATAAGGCGACGTGAATCAACTAGCCATAGCTCACCCTGTTGTCTGCAACGTCTGGCTCTATCCATGCTGGGAGTGTGCCCGAAGCTTCAATGAGAAGAAACTCGCCATCGCCGTCCGCCACTTTGACCCAAATATCTCTGTGCCGCTTGGTCAGTTCGCGAAGGAAGTACACAATGACCCATTCATCTTCAATAGAGTCGCCGAACGTGGTGCGGCCCTGTAATGAAGTGATTCCTAAACCCCGCGACAATTAGCTTTTAACTTTATTTAGATATAGTTCTTAAGAACAAGACTTCCTTCCGTACCGTCTTCTTTTGTAATTTCCAATCGAAAGGCTTCGCGCTGCCAGATGTAATCCTTGAGCAGATCTTTGGTTAAATCTGCTGCTGTACGTTGCACCTCGAGTAATCGTGCCCGGGTCTCGGCAGCTTCATCGATAACGGCGGGGGTGGGGGAGAGCGGGATATGATAAATTGAGTAGTCGACAGCGTCGTCGGGGAGCTCTGGTTTTGGGATAGGACGGAAGGTTGATTCAAACCATGCGCGATCCTCTTCAGAAGTCATGGCTGATTTAGTGTCAAAGACCGTGAATGACCTCATGCATTCTTCTGATAGAAAAAAAGCAAAAGCGGCGAAATTCACATCCCGTGATCCACACGCTAATCCCAATTGAGTTAGAAATCAACAGAGGTGTCCACGCTAAGCCTAACACAGCCGGGGATAACTCGCCCAAAACACGTCTGTGATTGTCAAGCGTGAACTTTCAGTACACAACTTCGCTCCTGCCCTTATTTACGGTGATGGTCACGCGCTGAAAGGTTTTGGCCCACCTCTCCCTGTTTCAACATGGCCTTCCCCTACATCGACACACCGCGCACCGAATACGACGGCAACGCGACTTACCTTACAGCCGGATTTCGCAGCGCGGGGCGGCAGCACTTGTCTGCACTCGATTCTCTTGAAAATTCGTTCCAAACACCATCTAAAGACAATGATGTGATCAAAGGTTTCGACAAACGCGTCACTCCGCGCCCCGGTGCTGCTTCCAAGTCAACGAGAAGCGCGTTACGGCATCTTCCATCAACAGCCCCCGAGAAGGGGGAGTTTACTCCGTTAATGAAGAGCGCGACGAAGAACAATCTTTTGAGGAATATGTCTGCGGCCCGAGGAACAGACGGTCCGAAAACCCCCGGATATCAGCGAGAGACTCATCGCAGCAATGCCCACACACCCGGCTTGCCTGCTATGGACATGTCTGACATATACGAGGAGGATCGGACAATGGAAGAGGCAACCCCTGTTCCACATGCTGCAAGCAGTAGTGCGCAAAGTACACCATTGCCTGGGTATTCAGGACGCAACGGAGGAGTCCTTGGTGAAGGAGGGAATAACTTGTCGCTCAAGGACCAAGCTATGGTATGATACATATCCCAGTTATCGAATTTGCGCGAGCTGCAGGCTAATACAGACGCCCACAGGCCATTGATCAACTGAGCAAAGTCAATTTCAGTTTAAAGTTGAGGATTCATTTCATGGAAGAACAATTGCAAAAGGCTGGCCCAGAATACAATAACGAAGCCCTCAAAGAAAATAGGGAGCTCAAGGTCCTGCGACTAACTATGCAACGCGATATCTCCCGATACCGGAAGAGTCTTCAGCAAGCAGAGAAAGATCTTGAGGACTACCAGCTACAGCTAGTGGAATTAAAGGAAAAGTCTTGGAGGGAGCAAGCGGATCAGACGGTACAGCGTGAAATGGATATGATGCGCGAAGAGCTTGAATCGCGCGACCTTGAACTCCGAGAAGTGCGCGACGAATTGAGACACACCAAAGATACCAAATCGCAAGACACCGAGAAACTTCGAGACGAGATTGAGGACTTAGAAGCAAGCTCGAGAGAGAAAGATCGGCTTCTTGAGGAACGCGAAGAAGAGATCGAGGATCTGAAACGTAATGCCGAGGAGAATGGCGCAGCTTCAGAGCTCCAGCTTGAGCTGGACCGTGCCAAGGAGCAGATCCAAGAGCTCCATGATAGTCTTGCCCGGGCCAATTCCGAGACCAGAGAGTCACAGGATGCGACGAGACAAGCCATTGAAGAAAAGGATCGTGCCGAGGAGGATTTGAGAGAGTTACAAGACGAAATGTCAAACAAGTCTTTTGTCACCAAAGGACTGAGCCGGCAAATGGAGGACAGGACCGAAAAGCTCGAAGAAGAAATACGCGGGCTGCAACGAGAGAACGATGCTCTGACGACAGAACTGGAGAGTAAAACTAATCATGCGGCTCTCCTCGAAGAGCGTTATCAAACTATTCAGCACGGCCTAGAAGATAACGCCAATCAACTGGTTGAGGACCTTGATGTGGCCAGGCGTGATCGCGACCAAGCCCGACAGGACCTCAGAACTACTTCTACTCGACTACAGGAGGCCTTGGACGAACTCCAGCGCGGAACGGACGAAAAGGAACTTCTTCAAACTCGCCATAATGCGCTAACGAATGAATCCGGAGGACTACAACTCGAACTCGACCGTGCACAATCTAGAATCCGCGAACTTCAAAAAGCGGTTCAAGACGCCACATCTCGTGCTCAGGATGAAGGGCACAACATTCGCTGGCAGCACAAGGCGGAACTTGAACGGTTACAAGAGGAGATTGAAAACCTTCATCACGAGATTGAGGAGAAGGAGGGCCGATTTGCAGTCGACCAAAGTCGATGGGAGAGCAGCAAGCGGACTCTACAATCAGAGAAAGAATGGGCAGAAGGCCAAGTGGCAGACTTGAAGCGCACTATCGACACGCTTCAGGAAGCCGGCAGCTCATATTCTGGGAAGGAGTCCAGGCTACAAGAGGCCATTGACAGCGAGAAAAAGCGTTACACGCAAGAAAAGTCTATGCTGAATCGCCAAATCCAAGACCTCAAAGACGACCTCGATAAAACAAGACGCGACCTCGATGAAAAACGAGATGAGCTTCTTACGGCGAAGCAGGATGCTCGGGTGTCTAGACGCGAAGAGCAAGCACTTGTAGACAAGGTGCGAGCTCTGGAAGACGAGGTGATTGTTTTGCAGTCGAGTCTGGCGGATGAGCAAGAACTTGCTAAAGGTCGACAAAATGGGGCATCTGACCTGGACAAAAACCTGGAAAAGTCTATTGCCGAAAGACAGAAACTCCGTGATCAGCTTGCAAACGCTCATGTCGAGATCTTTGACCTGAAGACTTCGGTTCAGGAGATTGAGGCTGAACGCATCGAGCTCCAAGCTCAACTCGATCGAGTCCAGAACGCAGATGACACCTCCCGGTTTGACCGCGACAAGCTTGAACTACGCAAGACTGTAACAAGACTTGAAAATGAACTCCAAGTTCTGCGAGACGCCAAGTCGTCCCTTGAGGACCAGCTCGTCTCAGAAAGTGAGCGATTTGTATCAGAGGAGGGTCGTCTTTCGGCTGAAATCGATCGCCTTCAGGACAAGTTGCTTGCTGGCTCGGGTAACCGTGATCGAGAACTTACTTCGGCCAAGACGAAGGTACAGCGTCTGGAGCGTCGCGCCCAAGAACTGGAAGCTCTTCTTGAGCAGCAGCCTGTTGTGGAGTATGAACAATCTGGTGCACATGGGGACCTCTCTTTACTTCGGCACAGCCTAGAGGAGGCCAGGAAACGCGAAAAGATTCTCCTCCAGCGTGAATCCAAGCAGAAGACTTCTGCGCAAACCTACAAGTCACGAGTTGAAGAATTGGAAAAGGATCTTCATGATGCGATGATGAACAAGTTCGAGTCACACTCCCCACACAATTCTCCATCAAACAAGCTTCATGAAGAGCTACGCAGTCTACGAAAACAAGTGGCTGAAGCACACCGATCCCTGCAGAAGGTCAACACGAAGAACCGAGAGCTGGAACGTGCTGCAATGAAAGAAGAGGACCAGAAGGACTTCCATGAGCTCCTTAGGTCCTCCACCCTCGAAGCTGAATCATTAGCCCTGAAACTTTCCGAGCGGGAAGCACGCCTTAGCGAATTGAAGACACATGTGCGCCGGATTCGCGAAGAACGAGATGCTCACAAGCGCGAGGCTGAGGCAGCAACCAAAAATCTCGATCTATTACAAAGACGCCACGACGAAATCCTCGAGAAAACTTCCCTTTCCAAATCCACCAGCAAGACCAAACATGAAAAAGAGATCCGAGGCCTGGGCAAGGAAATCATCTGGCTCCGCGCTCGCCTACAACGTGAAGAAAAGTTCCGCCGTGATCTTGCCTGGAGCAAGGGCTTGATGGAACTTGGTGAACGCGTCCGAGTTGCATGGTTCGTACTCCCATTTCTATCGCATACTATTTGCAATATAGCTAACAAATTACCAACAGCAACGATGCTGATCTCCGCATGATTTCCGAGATGGGCGTGCACGCCCGTGACCGAGCTCCTGTCCGCACTCCACGCCATAAACTAAAATCCGCCATATCTCTAGTGAGGGCCGCTGTTCGCATGCAAAAGATGAGCAGTGATTGGAAGCGGACTAAGAAACTAGGCGAGGGATTGAAGCGTGCTAAGACTGAGATGCTCAAGCGCCGTGATAGCTCGAACAAGAGCTTGCTTGGGCAGTAGCGCTAGAGATCGATTCTGTGTTTATGTCATTCGTTCTGATTTTGTCTCTTGTTCTTCCAGCGTCAACCTTCTGTCATGAGAGATTCCCCCGACATGTCTTGCAAGTATACTGCTCTTTTTTTGACTTGTTTTGTGTTTCTGTGTCTCCGTTTATTCTTTATTGGTTTATTCGAATCATTTGTGCATACTGTCATCTCATCGAGGAATTTGATGATTCAAGAGCCATTATTCATTTATGTAGCATCTGTCAGTAAAGAAACTGAGCCTTGATTTGCATTAATTACACGTAAAAGCAATGGCGAAAGAACCTTGCAGGTTTGTAGTCTTCAAAGCAGTATGTATGCTACTCGCAGGGATAGACACATGAAATATTTGCTCAGCCAACGCCTCGCCATTGCGAAAAGTAATTGAGAAACGCTTCTAAACACCAAACTATTCGGAGACACCCACCAAAAACACAGGAATCCGAAATGAAGCAAGCATTGACATGGACACAGATAAAACATGAGAAAATGGAGACTATGGGCAAGGGCACGAGATATTCAGCTTTCGTCCTCTCTGGACGAGCCAAGGAGCCAGGATTTTATGCTGTCGATCAACTGAGGTAGAAAGATTCAAATTTCGGAGGCCATGATGGGAAGAACGATATAAATATCGACCATTTGCGAAGATACGATCAGGCGCCTTCACTGCCGAATTCCTGGGTCCATTCAGCGTTCCTCGTGAGATCCTCTCCGCTAACGGTTGGCCGAGAGTTCTTAACTGCCTTGATGAAATCCTTCAGAGTGAGAGGTGGCTCCAGAAGCTTATCTGCATCGATGTCGAGCCAGCTCATTTCCACTGCGCCCGCATCGCCTGGTGAGCAAGGCGTGACTTTCTCTACGTCATCTACGAGTACCTGTAACAGAGCCGGGTCAGTCGCTGTGAGTTGGAACGGTAAGGACAGAGTATACATACCTTCTTATAATGTGTTGCTCCTTGAATCTTGCGGATTGGCTGCATTAGTGCATCTTGCACGGCAATACTAATATCGCTACCGGAGTAGCCCTCGCTCAGCTCGGCCAATTGGCGATAGTCGGCCTGGGTCATTTGACACGGCGTCGAGCCCACGGCTAGCATGAACATCTTAATTCGTGCATTGAGACCGGGAAGACTGATGTGTACTCTTCGCTGGAATCGTCGTCGAATAGCAGCGTCCAGTTGCCAGGGAATATTGGTTGCGCCCAGAATCAAAACACCCTTCGAGTCTTTACCGACACCGTCCATCTGTACAAGTAATTCGGTTTTGATACGCCGTGAAGCCTCGGACTCTCCTTCGCCACGGGGTCCACACAGAGCATCAACCTCATCGATGAAGATAATCGCAGGCTTATTCTCACGAGCCATGTTAAACAACTGCTTAACAAGTCTAGACGCGAATTAGCACGCAACGCTCGAAGCTCCCGTAGGTAAAAATGTTGCCCTACCTTTCACTCTCACCCATCCACTTCGAGACTAGGTCACTACTGCTGACACTGAAGAATGTGCTGTTTGCCTCTGTTGCCACGGCTTTGGCAAGATAAGATTTTCCCGTACCCGGAGGACCGTAGAGCAAGATACCCTTCCAAGGTTGGCGCTTGCCAGTGAACAAATGGGGGAACTTGATGGGAAGAATGACTGCTTCCTTCAATGCTTCCTTTGCGTTCTCAAGGCCAGCAACATCCTCCCACTTCACGTTCGGCTTGTCCGACAGAATAGCGCCCTGAAGCGCTGATCGAAGCTTTTTCGCTTCCGCATCTTCGCCGTTATCGTCATCTTCCTTCCTGTACGATCCAGTGTTGTTAGCGGGGATAACGCAGGACAATAGCTTAATCGCTAACAATGTCTACCACATATAGGGGAGTGCTAGAACAGAAGTCGAGTACATACCCTCCCTTCCCACTGCCTTGCGCCACCTTTCCATTTGCGCCAACCGCGCTTGGTTTTTTTTGTCCTCCGCCAGGTGATTCTTAAGCTTCTCTGCGCGATCCATATACTCGCCGGCCTTTGAGCGGATCATCTCCTTCGATTTCGGGTTCTTCTCCCATTTCAAGGCCAGCATGAACAACTCCAGTGCGGAGTAGTACATCTGATAAGCCTTTTCGTACTCGCCATCGTTGTCATTCTCGATCGCCTTCTTGACCGTATCGATCGCCCGCCCCAGGAAATCCGTATTGCTCATGATGGGCAACGTGTGTGCTGTCTGGGGTACAGGTAGCGAGTCGACCGCGGAGGGAGATGTGATAAAGCGGGGAGAGGGGAGCAAGGGTCAGGCAATGGGCCAAGGCTGGAGGGATAGGCAGCGACCTGCTAGAAGAGACAACTTGAAGCTTCTTTAAAGTAGAAGAAAAGAAGAAGTGCAAAACAGGTCTAGAACCGAGGGTTGATGGGAATTGGAGGGGAAAGTGAGAGTGGAAGTTGTTTACGGGCGGGAGCCATTGATTTTCCCTCCTCCCACTTCACCTCCAAGTTCACCATGGACGCCCAGAAACAGCTCCAAGCACTCTCGGAAGAGTTCCAGGGACTGCAGACCGGTATGGCTATATCTCTAATTGATGACAGCAATAGCTACTGACCTTTCCCCCGCCTCCAGAGCTTGATGTTCTGGTCGACGCCCGCCAGAAACTCGAATCGCAGCAGCAAGAGAACGAAGGCGTGCAGGCCGAGTTCGCCCAGCTCGACGATGAATCCAACATTTACAAGCTCGTTGGCCCGGTGTTGCTGAAGCAGGATAAGACCGAAGCTACGATGGCCGTCAACAGTCGGTTGGAGTTCATTGAGAAGGAGATGTCAGTGCTACTGCCTTGGCCACTGTGAACCAACGAAAATGTATGCTGACTGAGAACCTACAGCAATCGAATTGAAGGCGAGATTGATGCGACACAAGAAAAGAGCGAAAAGATGCGCTCAGAGGTAAACCGCCCTCATCCAACTACAGTCCACCCCCCACCATATGCATATTCTAACCCCTCACCCAGCTCATCCAACTCCAAAGCCAGGCTCAACAGCAGGGTGCTGCTGCATCGGCCTCCGCTTAAGGTCAAAAACCCCAAGAAACCGCAGGCGAAGAAGGATATATCACCCGGAGATGAAATATGTGGCGAGCTACGAGGCTGTCGCCGGATGGGACCAACCCTCAACCGGTTCACTGTGATTCGGTGCATGCCCTATGCAACTGTGAACACTACATTGGAGGTACAATATCTCAAGGAATGCTTGGGCATTGAGGACCAATTCCCAATTGTATTGGGATACCTTGTAAATGTATGATCTGTGGAGGTGCCCGACACCAGAACAGCGCATGGATCAATTTAAAGATATACCCTCGAATTTTTAATACAATGCTGTCGAAAGTGATCGATTTGTCTTTAGACATGAAATTCTCTGGTAGTATCAATCATTCTGACACGAACCTAATCAATATATAGGTGTATGGTGAAGTCTACTTACATATATATTATATATTTTTTGTAGTTCACTGTTCCAGCTCCAGTCTTTCTAGCTTTATGCTTTCGATATTTTGTTGATACACTCGGTTAGAAGATTCTAAAACTCCAATAAAAAAAAGGTATATCAAAAGAAAGATTATGTGTATTGACAAAATTCTATTCATTGATTCATAATCAAACATTTATGTACGAGGAAACTTTATCTAGGACTTGACCAGCAGGTTGGTACCGGTCATCTCTTCAGGCTGCTCGACGCCCATGGCAGCGAGAACGGTAGGCGCAACATCACCCAAGACACCATCCTTCTTGAGGCTCCAGCCCTGAGGGGCGTTGGCCATAACGAAGGGAACCTTGTTAAGGGTGTGGGAAGTCTTGGGGGTGCCCTTCTCGTTGAGCATCTCCTCGGCGTTTCTGTGAATGTGGGTTAACTAGAAATTCTCTTGATGGAAGGTGCTCCTGTTTCGCAGAATAACTTACCCGTGATCGGCGGTGATGAACAGCACGTAGTTGTTCTTCTTGCAAGCCTCGTAGATCTCGCCAATGGCCTTGTCAGTGGCAGCAACACCCTCAATGGCGGCCTTGTACACTCCAGTGTGGCCAACCATGTCGGGAGGGGCGAAGTTGTTCATGACAAAGTCGAACTTGTGTTCACCAAGACGATCAGCCACCTTGGAGCCGACAGCAGCGGCACTCATCTTTGGGTCAAGATCGTAGGTAGCAACTCGGGGCGAAGGGATCATATCGCGCACTTCGCCGGGGAAATCCTTCTCGATACCACCGTTAAAGAAGAAAGTGACGTGAGCGTATTTCTCAGTCTCAGCAATGTGGCACTGCTGGAGGTTCTTCTTGGCGAGCCATTCGGCCAACACATTACCCATGTGTTGAGGGGGAAAGCAACATTAAAGTTGTAGTCAGTCTTGTACTGGGTCATAGTGGTGAGGTCGATGTTCTTGGGGTAGGGGAAGTCGGGACGCGGGGAACGGTCATGGTCGCCCAGCAGCTGGGTGATTTCACGGACACGATCCGAGCGGTAGTTGAAGAAGAAGAGGGTATCGTTATCTGTACAGGTTCAATTAGCTGCTACGACCTTGCCTTTTCGGGGATCGAGCCACACGAACCCTGGACACGGCGCTCCTTGCCGCCAACAATGATGGGCTTCAGGAACTCATCGTTCTCGCCCTTCTCGTAGCGTTCGCGGATAGTCTGTAGCGGGTCGGAGCTATCCTCGCCCTCGCCAGTGACCAGACCCTTGAGGCCAATCTCAACACGCTCCCAACGCTTGTCGCGGTCCATGATGTAGTAGCGGCCAACGACAGTGGCAATGGCGCCGAGGCCAATCTCCTGGATCCGTTCAAGCAGCTGCTGCATGTACTTGTCGGCGCTCTTAGGGTCGGTATCACGTCCATCGGCGAAGAAGTGGATAAAGACTTCGGGAATCTGCATGTCCTTGGCGGCCTCGAGCAAGGCGAACAAGTGAGTGATGTTGGAGTGAACGCCACCATCCGAGACCAAGCCCAGAAGGTGCAGACGTCCATTACCCTCCTTTGCACGGGTGAAAGACTTGACAATGCTGGGCACCTTGCCCATCTCGCCCTTCTTGAGGGTCTGGTCAATGCGAACACTATCCTGCCAGACAACACGGCCAGCGCCAATGTTCAGGTGACCGACCTCACTGTTGCCCATCAGACCCTCGGGCAGACCAACAGCGAGTGAGGAGGCATCCAACTCGGCGAAGCCCTGGGCGGTCTTGGAGTTGGGCTCGGCGAAGCCAGACATGTGTGGGGTATCGGCCGCGGCGATGGCATCTCCCTCAGGAGGGGAGTTGGGGCCTGCAATACCCCAGCCATCGATCACAACTATAAGGCTTATATTAGCCGGTATATCTTTTGAGGACCCTGGTGGTAGTCGATCATACTCAATGCAACTTTTTGGTCGACCGAAGCCATAGTGGGGTTTGTTATAGCGATTGGATCACTAGAATTATACGAACACTGATCAATTGTTGAACCAAGAGAAATTTAATAAACAAAGCTGCTTACCTTTAGATGTTTAGAGGAGAGAAGAGGTCAAAGGAGAATCAGACCACCTAACGCAGAAAAAAAGGTCGCCGGTGAAGGAGGGGCATGGGCCCCGACGTCACCGTCACCGGGTGCCAGGAGCGTATTTGCTGAGATAAGCATGTATTTGCGGCCCCGGGGGCAGATCTACGGGGTGTGTCTTCCGAGTCTTCCCTAAAAATTTACCCCAGCCGGGATCTACTCGTCCTTCAAATCTCTTTCCTCGGGATCCTGTTAATCAGCATTTCCGACAATGGCTTCTCGATCTCCGCCAGTGGACACCCCGCTCCTCAAATCCCCTGTGCCTGAGACACCCTTTAAAGACGCGCCAACACCACCGCAAACAGTACCTTTCCCTTCACCACAGACCTTTGAGATAATCCCATCATTGCATGGGATTCTTTCTCGCTTACTCTCAAAAGGTCAGCAACCCGGTTCATCGGACGCACCCGGAGATACAACAGGGGACCCAGGAGCTTCCCAGGCACAGGTCCAACAAGCACCTACAAGCATCCCTAATGACGGACACAATGGCAACAACTCATCTTCACATGCTGTGCCAGGAGTATCAGTCCTCGGTTCAGGTGCTCGTCCGCCGCTCGATGTGAAAACCCTCCCTACCGAAACCAGCTCTGTTAGGATCCGAATCCAGAAGGCTCGTACAGTCGTCGAAGGGCTACCAGATGTACACCGGTCTGTCGATGATCAACAAAGAGAGATTGCAGAGCTGGAGGATCGTGTGAGACGTTTGCGCTCTGTCATCTCTGACTTTGGGAATCGAGCAGGAATGCTACATCAGGACAATACGAGGACCGTGGAAGCATGAAGCTTGAAACTTTGGGGGAATATCGGTCTACAATGGGAATTCTCAAGTCAGCTAGATGCTGCAGGATTCTCCATATTGATTTATTTGGCGTTTATAAGAAGGAAATACCCATATGTTTTTAGCGATCATTTCAAGACAGCAAAGGCGCCATTGTCATGAGTCATGTGGCAAACCCAGCAATTGATACTCTATTTCCTCTCTCTTTTCTCTCGAAGGATTCATTATTAGGGTTTCTTATGAACTTCTTAACCAATCCGGTCCAATTTTTCCCAATTTTCCCAAGTTACAAATTTTATAACCTAAAAACTTAATCTGGTCAGCTGTCTCCGATATCGTTGGCTCAAATTTCGGCGCCTGAGGCAAACGGAAGATCCCCCTCCCCCACCACCTTCCTTTTCTTTTTTCCCCCTTCACCTCTCTTTCTCCCCCATCAACTTTTCTCTGTTTTATCCCAGACAGATTACCATATTTCATCATGTCTTACGCTCTTTCCGAGTCCCACCGGGACGTGAGTATTCAAATCTCCCCTCATTTATAGCATATAGATTTATTGACTCATCTACAGCAAATGCACAACTCCCTCGTTTCCAGCGACCCGGAGATTGCTGCCATCATGGTACGTCGAAACTATAAATTGGGACCTGCAATTGAGTGCAGTGTCCACAAAATATCCAGCTTTGCTAATTATTTTACTCGTACAGGAGAAGGAAATTCAGCGTCAGCGTGAGTCAATCGTGCTGATTGCCTCGGAGAACTTCACTTCCCGTGCTGTCTTCGATGCCCTTGGTTCGCCCATGTGCAACAAGTACTCCGAGGGTTACCCCGGTGCTCGTTACTACGGTGGCAACCAGCACATCGACGCCATTGAGATCACCTGCCAGCAGCGTGCTCTCAAGGCGTTCAACCTGGACCCCGCCAAGTGGGGCGTCAACGTCCAGTGCCTTTCTGGCAGCCCCGCCAACCTCCAGGTCTACCAGGCTCTCATGCGTCCCCACGACCGCTTGATGGGTTTGGATCTCCCCCACGGTGGTCACTTGAGCCACGGCTACCAGACCCCCTCCCGCAAGATCTCTGCCGTTTCCACCTACTTCGAGACCTTCCCTTACCGTGTCAACCTCGAGACTGGTATCATTGACTATGATACTCTCGAGCGTAACGCCGAGATGTACCGCCCCAAGTGCTTGGTTGCCGGTACCTCCGCCTACTGCCGTCTTATTGACTACAAGCGCATGCGCGAGATTGCCGACAAGGTTGGCGCCTACCTCATCGTCGACATGGCTCACATCTCTGGCCTGATCGCCGCTGGTGTCATTCCCTCTCCCTTCGAGTACGCCGATGTGGTCACCACCACCACTCACAAGTCTCTCCGTGGCCCCCGTGGTGCCATGATCTTCTTCCGCAAGGGTGTCCGCAGCACCGATAAGGCTGGCAAGGATGTCCTTTACGACCTGGAGAACCCTATCAACTTCTCCGTCTTCCCTGGCCACCAGGGTGGTCCCCACAACCACACCATTACTGCTCTCGCCGTTGCTCTCAAGCAGGCCGATACTCCTGAGTTCAAGCAGTACCAGGAGCAGGTCATCAAGAACGCCAAGGCCCTCGAGGAGGAGTTCAAGGTTCTCGGCCACAAGCTCGTCTCTGACGGCACCGACAGCCACATGGTTCTCGTTGACCTCCGCGCCCACAGCCTTGATGGTGCCCGTGTTGAGGCCGTTCTTGAGCAGATCAACATTGCCTGCAACAAGAACTCCATCCCCGGTGACAAGTCGGCCCTCACTCCTTGCGGTATCCGCATTGGTGCCCCCGCCATGTCTTCCCGTGGTATGGGTGTCGATGACTTCAAGCGCATTGCCCGCTACATTGATCAGTCCGTCACCCTCTGCAAGAAGATCCAGAGCGAGCTTCCCAAGGAGGCCAACAAGCTCAAGGACTTCAAGGCCAAGGTTGCCGACGAGAGCGTCCCTGAGATCCTTGCCCTCCGCAAGGAGATTGCTCAGTGGGCCAGCGCCTTCCCTCTCCCCGTTTAAATGGGACAATGAGGACCAAGTATGAATTACGGAAAAAATAAAGAGGGATCTGAATCATGATTCCACGAGTTCAACATCATTTCGTATAACAAAAGAAAAATACATGGGTGCGTTTTTAGGGGTTAATTACCGGACTGCTTTTTCAACCTGACGCGGGTCATTGGGATATGGGAATGCTTTTTTGCATGTGAAACGAGCAATTGTTAATTTTGGCGGATGGGCCTCGCACTTATTCAACAGCGGGCTCACATTTTTAAGGGGAAAAGTTCAACATTAATTGGGCGTCCTATGTACATTCTACAATCTATTCTCAACACAAGGATCTATAGAATCCAAGGACTATTTTCTTCTCATCTATTGTCCATCTTATACGGTTCTATTTCCATTATCTAAGACCGTATCACGCTATTAGTCCTCCCAAACGTGTAAAAAGCTCGATCTCCATTCGTTCAGCTGCATCTGGCTGCTTGAGAATGCTGGCCATTGGATCTTCTCCAAGATCCTCGTCCCAGATTGTCTCTGGCTCGGCATTGGCCTTCATGTTTCGATATACACACATACGCAGGTGCCAACGAAGGAGATCATCACTCACACGGTTGGTTCCACTTCGGGCCGAGTCTTTGAGACGAGTACCGCCCATTCTCGCAGGATCTGATCCGAATACAATAATCTTGTAGTCAGACTTTTTATCACGATTAGTAAATATCGGGGAAATATGACATGTTACTATAGGGAGTGTCTCACATCAGGATCCACTCCTAGTCGAAAATTATCAAACCAAGTGTGAATGTCTGAGCTAAGGAGGAGCCCATTCTGGGCAGAATAGAGACGAGTCTCTCCAATCTCGCTATCGGGGCGAGTATCGGTAATGTACCGCCGGTATTCACCTCTTCTCCATTCTCCTAGCATGCTCACAGGGAATACATGCGTAGCCTCGAGGCCGAGGAAAGGTTCTTCATAGGTGCCTGACCTATTCTGCCCGGTAATTGCACAGCAACTGTCTCTTTGGCGGAGACTGTTGCGGAGTGTAGTTTGCTTTAGAAATAATTAGCCCTGTCGTTTTATGCTTCTTGTAATTTCTATGTCAACTCTACCAGATGGTCCTGGGGGTTGGGTACTGGTGTCATGGGTTCTGATGCGGCGTGGCGCACAGTTGGTTGTCAAGTTAACGGTGATGGGGGTTTGATCTATACAATATCAGCATTGGAGACTCTATATATAGTTATGCTAGACGTAGCAAACATATGTACCTTTATCTAGAACAATGTAGTTACCGGGGCCCACTGAAGCCCGGCCGCTAGACCGGAGCGTACTGCCTGCTGTGCCGGCCTTCAGCAATTTGAAGATTCCCCAGTCCTTCTCCTCTGGAAAGAGGAATATCAATAAACAGTACCGTCACAGCATTTCAGCAGACAGATATCGATCTTGTGGGTCCTCTGGGATTGCCATGGCTATAACAAGGTTGTATTAGTTGTTACACTGGGTCCTAGGTATGATGCTATGGTAACTTACCAGCAAGAAGAGAGCCGTTATCCTGGTATATCCGGAGATTTGACTGCGGGTATCTTGGTGCTTTAAGGACACGAGCTGTCATATTGAAATCAATAAATAGAACCAATAATAGGAATAGAAGCTGACTCTAAGAAAGCAATACTTCCAGTTAGCTATCTGACGTCATCTGATATCAGTCTGTTGCACCTTCAGATTTCCCATTTTTAGAATCCAAGCATTGAGAATTCAAGCATTGAGAATTCAAGCATTGAGAATTCTTCCAAGTATGGAATAAGAATAGTCTGTCGCTTATATGGCCTTTTTAGTAGTCTTTCCAGTAGTCTTTTTCAGTAGTCTTTTGGGCAGCGAAAAAGGTGTACAAACTATTAATATCTCACTATCGAGGGTTAGACATAAATTTTCAATTTATGTAAAGAGTTGGTGCGATGTTGATGTATTCAGATGTATAAAACTATAGGCAAAATCTGATGTAGCACACTAGTGACTAGCGGCTGGAGACTGCTGTACTCTAGCCTTCGCCCCTATCATTTCTCCCTGTGTCTTTCAACCCATCTCAGCCTTGCCATGTTCCACACTGTGAGATCGCGGGTCAACCTCGTCAAGAATCTTCCTGCCGTGGATCATGTTGTGGCCCTATCGCGGCAAAATCGTGGATTGCATAGCGTGAGCGAGGTGTCCAATCGGCAGAAGTATCATAAATTGCAGCTGGGCCGAGAAAAGCGTGGAGAGAAGTTCACAGACCAGCTCCAAGCCGGACAGGACATATTGCTCGAAATTTTGGCCAATCCCTCTCTTGTAGGCTATTTACACCATCTAGCCATATACGGAAGTGATATGAACACGTATCCGTGGGCGCGCTTCTCCAAGCCTATCCCCCAACGCCCATTCTCTCCAGAAGATATCAAGAGACTCAAACAGGCCATCGAGAAGGCCGGCATACAAGAAACTCAGGATCAGGAATCTATGTTGTCTAGCATTCTGCAGGATCCGACCCACTTCAGGTATATTACATTCTTTCGCGCTTCTATAATTTGGTTAGCTTATGTATGAAATAGTAGTGAGCACACCGCAGAACCAGTCAAGTTCAAAGATACGCTTATTACGCTGCTAGTTGCAAATTCCCCCAATCTTCAGTCATTGTCTATGTTCCCCTCGTATGGGGCTAAAAATAGGCTTATGGAACTACTACAGCGGGCCTCTAACGCACCTGGCTTAGTTACCTACTGCCAAAACTACGAGAAATCAACTTCCACCCAGATGATACTCTAAATATGGGCACGGAGTATGTGGAAGAGCCATACTACGATCGCTTGAATTTAGTTCGAAAACTGCCCGCTATTGAGTCCGTCACTTTCAAGTTAGCAACATGGGATAACGAGGCAGGCTTTCCTCTCCCGCCACGCTGCGCTAACTATAGCAAAATCAGCATTACGCACTCCTTCTTGCTGGAATCTGACCTTTGTCGAATTATTGAGTCGCCTAAAACACTCAAGAGTTTCGCGTTTACTGTGGGCGGACGCAAAATTCCGGATGGAGGACCAATGACCTTAAGTACAACTCCATTACTTAGATCTCTCTGGTTCCACCGACGGACTCTGGAAGAGCTAGATCTTGACATAGAAAGCCATGCGAATCGGCGCGAGTTCTATGATCCTACGTTTCGGCCGAGGGAGGACGAGGGTATCAAGGAGGACCCGAAATACTATGAAGAATTTTACGCCGATGAGCTCCGCGAACTGGCCACGGAAGATCTGGAAACTCCGCCATCTTACATCTCGTTGAAAGACTTCTCGCAACTCAAACGACTTAGCCTAGGCGTCCACACTCTGTGCTTTTTTGCGCGGGGCGTTGGATTCGGCGAGAACCGATTTACTAATGGCCGGATTGGCGCTGAGGCCTTCAATCTCGCCGGAAATTTGCCGCCTAACCTCGAATCTCTTCGTGTGAGTGGACGAGGAGAGGGAGCAGAGTACAATTGCTTTGATTTTGAATCTGATCTGGATGTCGATGATCAACTTGACCGATTGATGCACGAGAAGGAAGCAAGATCCTTGGAGATTCTCGAGGGCATTGTTGTTACTATTCCAAATGGGAAGACGGTGGATAACAGCGCAGATGAGAATGATTCGTCGCTTTACTGGAAAGATCCAGATGATGATAGATTTTGTGACTGGGAGGGAGATAATGAGATAATTGCTGCTATAGATTGGGGTCCTCCCAAGCGGGGGGATGAAGGAGGTAAATAGAAGATGTCCACGATGCCAAGGACTTGATCAGTTAGACTTCTCACATGTACATTAAGAATCGGTACTTTTTAACTTGTGTGTAGTATATAATTGGATGCATATAATACTCACATTATCTACTACGTACCCCCCTTAGAATAGGGTCATTAAGGAGGGAGCGTTAATACGGGTACTACTGTACTATACTAACTTTTTTCTTTTCTATCTCTAAATTTATAAATGTAATGTAGCTAGGCTTTCTCCACGGGATGTACGAGCGATGTAGATTTTATAGGTGTTTTGAAGTAGGGCACATATCGACTCGATCGAGTTCATGAAACTATCGCTTTCAAAATGGAGAAATAACCTCATGCTTATAAGGGCTTGAACATAGGTTGGCGCGATGGACCCAAAAACCTGCCGCCGCTTATATCTAGAACACATAATCACATTGCCAGAACAAAAACCAAAACATTCCCTAGTTAGGTGGTAGTCCCATATTTCTTAATGCTTCCCCTATTGCCTGGAATGTGGCAATCTGCCGGTCCTGCTCTTCCTGAGGCAGAGCAGCAAAAGCAGTGGTTTCTTCGTCCCACTTCCTCACACATTCCACATTCCAATTGCACTTCTCGACCTCTGCAAAGATCGGGTGATAGAATCGTGGATGACGGTTTGGCCACGCGGATGCATGGTAATGGTGCTTGACCAACGCCGTGCGGGAATTATGGTTGCCCGAGTCCGAATGACCTTGCCCAGCGGCGAACGCTTCAACCGTGAGAACCAGAAATCCCCCGACAACTTTAGACTCTGGTATGTCATGGAACATACTCCATGTGACATCCTTGCCCGTTGTACGGCGCATTTCAGATAGTATTGCACCGGTAAAGGCAGAAGGCCCGGTGCCTGTGATCACATCATCAAAGTCCAGCTGAAGCTCTGAGATTGGCCTCCCTTGTTCAATGGAGAGCTGATTGAGCCAGTGGAGGATATTCTCCACTAGTCGCATCATCACGGGCTGTCGAGGCTTGCACATGAATGTCCATTGACAGAAGGATTGAGATTTTTGACCTAGTATAGGATGGTCGCTGAAGTATGGCTCATCGATTTCGATGCCAATGACCATGTTGATCTCGCTTTCATCGTGGGTGCTTGGGATGAATCGCTCCACCGGTCTCAATGCCTCCACGTCTATATCAGCATAGACACCTCCCTCTATGTACAAAACAAGATACCGAAGTAGGTCGGCCTTGATGATTGGAGCCGTTAAGGCTCGGTATGTTTGAACGATATCTGGTCGATTCAGCCCAAGGGCTCCGAAGTTTGTTTCGACATAGTCGAGGTCATTCTGGTCGGTCAGAACCTCGTACCTATAGCCCGGGTTTTTAGATATCCAGCTGCGCGCTACCTCAATTTCACGCCCGTCGAATTCCAATGGATTCACTTTCCAGATCTGCCAGATTTTTTTGGGAAATTGTTCGCCAACATTTCTCAGCTGAGTAGAGTGTGATTGATTCTCGTCAAAGTCGCGCGGCGTTCTGGTGACACAAAAGTAGATGAATAGACACAAAGCCACCAGGCCGCCATGTGTGAATCTGCGTGCCTTCTTCGGGAAGAGACTGGGCAACACGAAATTCTTCTCCAGCATGACTGGACCTGTGATGTGAGTTGTTTCAGTGACCTGGGACAAGCAAGTCGAGAAGGGAGAAATATTGCTAATACAGGAAGGCAGGGCCTTAATTTCCCTGATTACATACAGTACATAGCATCGTAATTAACATGTGTTATTCATTAAGCCTGCTAATAGTACCTGTTACTGGCACGGAAATGGTCAAGGATTGAAGCTTAACTAATTGGATCCTTCTTAGAGTAGTGAAACACCTTCAGCCATTCGGGTAATGGGGCCAATAGTAGAGACTAGGGTCATTCAATTGTGGATTTTAGTTCAAAACGCCATTTAGACTTAGACTCCCCAGGTCTGCGCTCAGACCTTGAGTTGTGGGGGAAGAGGGTAGGATCGTCTAGACCGGTTTTTATGGGCCTCGGCACTGACCGGGGTTCACCTGCTAGGACTATGCGAGTGGATTCACATGTTACAGAGCTGTACTGAGAGTGTATTTTTCCCCAAGGTGAACTTTGGGTTTCTATCTTTCTTCAAATATTCAACTCTCCTAACTTCAATCCACTCGATGCCTATGTTACACCCCTCAATCGAGAACTCTTCACCTCAGTTGAAGTCAAGCCCACAGCGAGCCCTCGAGGATGGACAGTGGAAACCACAGTTTGCCCATACAACACGCTCTCGGCATGGGATCTCCTCTTACATGGTTCCCTTCCTACCCTCCTTCCTTACTAGGCGAACAAATAGCGACAACACGAATGAAAAGCAACGGTCACTTAACAGGCCCACCGCATACCTAGATGGATTGCGAGGTTTTGCGGCTCTACTAGTCTACTGGGGACATCATGAACTTTGGGCCCACGATGGCGGAGGGGGGGGATATGCCTTCGAGCTGGCCTATGGTTACGATAACAAGTACTATTTCGCATGCCTTCCTGGTATTCGAACCTTGTTTTCGGGGGGCCATTTTGCCGTCAGCGTCTTTTTCGTGCTCTCTGGGTACGTTCTTTCAATGAGGCCACTGGTAAACATCCAGGATGGCGATTACATTGGACTAAGTAAATGCGTTTCCTCGGCCATATTTCGCCGATGGTTTCGTCTATATATTCCTGTCATTTGCACAACATTATGTTACATGACATTTTTGCACTTGTTTAAGATCACCGCTATTCCAGAGCTTCAAGGAAGCTACCGCTCGGAGCTATGGAATTGGTACGCCGAGTTCAAGAATTTCAGTTTCCCTCTCCGAACAGGCGGCGAGCCTTGGTTCACATACAATTTCCATGCTTGGTCTATACCCGTCGAACACCGAGGCTCCCTGGCTGTCTACACCGCCGTTCTTGCCCTTTCAAGATTTCGCCGGAATGCCCGGCTCCTAGGCGAAGTCGCATTGGTTGTGTACTTTTTGTACATTGCGGATGGAGCACACTATGCTATGTTTATTGCCGGCATGCTTCTAAAAGATCTCGACCTCCTCGCCATACGAAATGACTTGCCCCGCTTCTTTCTCAGACTGAGTCCCTTCAAGACAGTCATCATGACTGTTCTCTTCTATGCAAGCCTTTATCTTGGAGGGGTCCCCTCACGTACGGACAATTTGCAACAATTGCGTGACTCATCAGGGTGGTACCTCTTATCCTTTCTAAAGCCACAGGCAGTGTTCGATTACAAGTGGTTCTACCTGTTCTGGGCCGCTGTCTTTCTCGTCGCATGCACGTCTCACCTTCAGTGGCTGAAGACATTCTTCACTGCCCCATTCAACCTGTACTTGGGCCGTATTTCGTTTGCATTCTATCTCGTTCACGGACCGGTTCTGTGGACTTTGGGTGACAGGCTCTATGCTGCAGTGGGTTTCGTACGCGATTCACACCATGAGAATTGTCCCTGGTGGATTAATCGCCTCCCCTTGCCTAACGTTGGTCCTCTTGGGCTTGAAGTCAACTTTCTCGCCGCGAATCTGATATTGTTACCCTTGACTATCTGGCTTGCAGAGGTCGCGACTAGACTGGTTGATGAGCCAGCGGTAAAGTTTTCTCAGTGGATCTACAAAAAGGGCACTGATTGACAAATCCTGACAACCCTCCGCATGTGTCCATGATCTTCCTGGTTTATTTTTGAGTATATAATGCAAAATGTTCTTCCAAATGATAAATTGCTGTATAATAAGAGTCTTGCAACCACGAACGAAAGTTACTGCTAGCCCAGAGCCCGAAGCTCAGGATACTACTATGTAGATCCTAAAATTGTTGTAATGACATTCGCGAGATTCACCTTAGATTTGGCAGTACTATTTGCAATATTGAAAATTCTCTGTTGGAAGCAGTTTTCCTATAGTTTTGCAAAGAGATGGTCATTAAGCCATGTCTCGTGACCATGGTAAATATTGTTAAGAGTTGTGGGTGATCGCACTAATCGCCATATTCAATCACTGCCCGTGTCACTCAAAGCCCCCTTTTTAGTCAGTCTAATCTTGGCAAGGCTTCCTCTGAAATAAGACTTATAACCTTTTACTGTTACATCCCGTCTACACTCGCCAAACTGAACATGGCCAAAAATAAAGCACACCTGATACTTATTGCAGGGCTATTGTCCGCGTTTATCCTCGTCGCCAAATTTAAATCCAACCTCAGCTTGCAATCGGGATTTCTGTTTACGGACTATTCCTCAGGTCCATATAGGCAATCACACATTGATGCCGAACAATCCGACATAGCTTGTTCAGTTCATGGCAGTTTGTCCCACTGCCAGGATGGACAAGTTACGGAAGACCAAAGATATACCGAATTCAACAAAGACATGTCTCAGACACACCACATAATATACTCGGTATCAAATCCCGATCGAAGGTACTTTCGGATCGACTTCGGAAAAAGATCCGTCTTGAATCCCAGTATAATCCCCCATCCCGAGCTGCTTGACACCTGGATCATCACTGCACAGCTTTACAAGCCTACTGCTGTTCGAGATGCCTCAGTCTGGTTCGCTGAACTTGTCTGCAACGCCGCATTTTCGGACGACAAGCGAGTCTTGAGCTGTCTGGAGCCACCACTGCTATTGCCCATCCCAGCGACCTTTAGTGACGCCAACAAGTGTCTCGGCGATCTTTCGTTCTTTAGTCTCAGCGTTGGACCTCATGATGCAAGGGTGTTCTACGGGCCCGAGATTCCGTACACCATTTACGGCTCCAATTCGTTATTTACATGCTTCGGACAATGGATATCCGACTTTCGAATCTTGATGGATTGGGGAGTAGACACCATCAATCAGCACGAATTCCGACAGTATCGTGAACTTCAACGTCCAATGCCATGGAATGCCGTTGAGAAGAATTGGTTTATCTTCTGGGACGATTTGGGACAAATGTTCCTCCACCATGAAATTACACCAGCGCGTGTATTTTCGAAACTCGAGCTAGATGGTTCTGTTGGACCAAACCTGGCGCTGACGAACTATCTTTCTGACCAAGAATGTCTCAAGAGATTCTTGCCCGAGACGGGAAAAATTCATCAAGCGACAAACTCGCTAGCTATCACTCTATGTGCACGATCTGACCAATCTTGCCAACCTGATGCGACCAATACCTTTGTGCTCTTCATCATCCAACAAAAGACCGTACACGGTCTTCACCCCGTATATGAGCCCTATGTGGTGCTGATGCGGCGTTCGATGCCATTTGAGATCTATGCGGTTTCGTCCAAACCAATCTGGATCTTTGGTCGCAGCATTCGAGCAGAGAAATCAGATGAAGATCCTTCGGGATTACTGGAAGATACCTCCGAGATGCTCTACATGACTAGCATCAGTTGGAAAAACCATAGCCAAAAGTACCATGGATTCATTGATGATACACTGTTCTTAGCTTTTGGCAGGGAGGATTCACACGCCGGTGGTATCGACGTCACGGCAGGGGACCTTCTAGCAGAGCTGGGTATGTGCGCGGGATTTTGATTTCTCTAATACTGTAATATTTATGCGTGTTTTGTTCTCAAGCCTTAAGGTCAATGCCACACTTTGAAGATGCGCGCAGGCGCGTTCGGAGAAGAATTTAATTTATGGTACTGGACATACTAAAAATTACAAGAAAACAACAAGGATCACTTTCAGTGTACTGTTCCAAAAAATATTCTCCAAGCTCTCCCGTGTCTTCGTCTCTCTAGCGTCAAGCTTGGCTTTGTTGGTGTTGGCGTCGTCTAGCGTACTTTGCCACATTAATGTCTCGCCGAACGAGCTGGGGTCAAACATCCAAATATTTTCACATGTGCTAAATTCAATTCCGAGGCCAAAGTTCCCAGTGGGCCAGACCCTCAGACTTAAGAGTATCCCCTGGGGGTTTAGCATATGCTAGAAAGTCTAATTAATTAGGGCTTGCGGGCCAATTGAGGCGTTCGTAACTTACTCCCACATCCGGTCGGTCGATCTTATTTCGACTATCTGTTGGAGTTGATTTTTCGTCCCATCTAGCCTTGGCCCTCTCGGGGAAATGACTAGGACCATGATCGACCACCGCTATGGACAAGGAGCGTGCTTTACCGCTATCATCAGAATCAGGCCGCTCTCGTGGAAATCAACATCAGGGACAGAATCGCAATGAAGTTAAATGCCATCAGTGGCGTCCCCACAGACGACACTAATCTAATGGCTTCGGACGAAGGACTTAATTCCCCTTAGCTTCCTTTTTTTCAAAATTTTCTAGTTCACTGTTGCCGACGTTACATCTAATTTCCGGCACACCCGGCTGTAGGAGGCTGGCATAGTGGGATGATTGTATGGTGTATTGATATTTGTGACAGTACCTATTTGGTATTTTGTATATAGTCACTTGAGACTATGAATATATCTAGTGAGGAAATACGGCTTGGAATTCAAACTTCCACCATTCGATGTTTGAACGCTTTATTCTAGAATAGAAAAGGTATTTAATTAAGTGTAGCTTGAGATAGCTTAGTAGAGGCAGTGAACATAGAAGGAGGTACCAGCGCCAAATTAAGTATAGCAGTCAAAAAACCATTATGTTGTCTCTCCACACAACTCTTCAAACAAACAAGGTCATGATGGCTAACATCATAGCACTACCAACCATCTGAACAGCTCCGGGTCCCATACTAGAGGCACCGTTGAACTGTGAGGTGCTCTGAGCCGGGACCGCGTTGATCGTGGTCGAAGTTTGGGAGCTTGAGCTTGCGCTGGAGATTGACTTGAAACCACCGACCGTGGTAGAATTGGAACTTGACCCGATACCACTGACTGTGGTAGAATTGGAGCTCGTCGCTGGGGTTGGGATACTTCCTGCGGCAGTCGTTGTGGGAGCTGATGTGTCCACCGCGGGGATAGAGATCGGATGCCCAACACCGGAACACAAGGATTCAACGAGACTGGATACAGCTATAGGGCCTAGAGTTAGACCGGTTTATACGAAAGGGAATGCGACTTTTCATACCTTTTCGGTCCGTGACATCACAAGCTTTATTGATGCAGGGCACAATCTCCGCTGCGAGACCAGGCTTTTGGCAATGGCACGCGAAATCCGTAAGTTCAGAGCAGCCGTCTCCGGCAAGGGTCGTAGTAAAACAGGTAAGCTGGAAGAGAAAGAGTTAGAAACGAGACAGCAGAGATATTGAGCGGACAGGACATACAGAGCATTGTGGGATATTTGATAGTTGAGCTCTAGCGATGGCACCGGCGAAGAGCACAACAATAGCAGTAGTGAGACGCATTTTGACTAAGGTGTGGTAGAACCGAATAGATGAATAGCCTGGGATCTGGAGTATGGCGTGGAGGACAGTTAACGCGACCAAAACAACAAAGTCTGAATGCACGAGAGACTAGTCTTATATGATTCTGTTCCCAGGTTCTAGCTTCTAGCTTAGGCTAGCGGAATATACCGGTCATGAGAACATTCATTCCCCATTATTGGTCACATAAGAGTTATCTCTCATTTCTCTTCCAAAAGTACACCGTATAGTCGGCTCGATTCACTCTGGTATTTCGACTAGTGTAAACCCTGTTCTTGTTGGTCCTGCAATAATCTGAACGAATGAGATTCAATCATCGAACAAGGGTCATAGAGCTTGCACAAAGATGGTTTAGTGTGGACCTAGGACCACGCCAAGTTGAGTTTTTTATGGCCACCCCGGACTCAAATGATATTACCCGCACATGTCTTTAATTAAAGATGGACCGAGGCGGGGGATATACGGGGGGTTACGGGGTAGCCAAGAGACTGTTTACTAGAATTGGTACTCTAGTTAAGCGATGACTATTATGACTATAAGCTTTGACGAAAATGCAGGTCAGATCTAGAGAAAATCACGTATTTGGTAATCATTTTAACGGTCTTTTTTCACCCATTCTAATTATATAAATCAATTAAATAAGAGCAAGGCAAAAACGGTGCCTGAATTATATGGCGGTTGGCGCGATAGACTCCAAACCCTGCCGTACTCATTGAGGTATCTTCCTGCTTAGAAATGCCGAGACTAAACTTATCGGGGAGAGGGAGTATTAAAGCGAAGAGAGATAGTAAGTGTAACCTGATTGATTGCAGTTATAGCCCATACCTATCAGCAAACGAAGAGAGTCTAGGCTCTTGTGATACCAATTTTTACGGTACCTATAACGCATATTTGTTGGTCAATGGCGTTTTTCAACTTGGCCGCTAGTAGGGGCTGGATCGTCAATACAACACAGATTTTCCTCACCGGCTTCTCCCCGTATAACCTTGCCTTTCCCGTGGGACGTATCTTTCCCGTTTGACGGCCTCACACATTGGCCTACTGGAGTCATCCTCCACAGACTAACCCTGACAACGTCTCAGCAGTTTGGGATAGACAGACAGAAGAGACAATAGAGTGCGGGCGAGGAAAATGTCTTCTAAGAGCCGCTAGCACTATCAATCCATATGCCAATCGCGCTTTGGAGTATCGATTCAAACGAGGCCCGACAGTCAATATTTATCGAGGAGAGCTGGGAACAATTTATAGATCTATCAGATCTATTAGATCAATTGGAATCCTAATTAGGGATGCCTGATCTTAATTGGCACATCCCCCTAAGAGTGTACAAATTAGCAGTGATGTAGTAGTAATACGTAGTACATATAGAGCGCTAAGAGTATTCTTGGCGGAGCCACACAGGATTCTTACTAAGGCTAATTATACAGGCAGAATCTGAGGCGCACTGGCGGTAAAGTGTAGACCCGGTCCACGTGAACGGATACCTCTACCCTGGTTCTTCTCTCTGTATCCCTGATTTGTTTACTTTTCTTTTTTATATGCCCTTTAATTCTCGTTACTGCACAGCTTTGTACTCTCTTATCTCCAAATTTGGCTGGAGTTCCAGGCCCTAGCGATAAGGCAGTGTCTTATCGCCCCGGACTCGTGCGGAGACCACATACTTACACTTGTGTTTGAATCTGAAGCAGTGCAGTGCATCTTTAAGAACTCACTGGTGACCCAAGAGCAGAACGCCTCCCAACATGGCGAATACCGCTCAATGCTACTATTGCTTTGAGTCTCTCCTAGCATCATTCGAGAACCGCGAGCCCACCACTCTGGCAGCCGTAGAGGCCCTATGGGAACAGCACGAGCAAACTAAGAAGTTGTCAAGTCTTAAAGAGCAAACTGAAGATGAAGAAGAAGAATATGCAGCCCGACAGTCCGTAAATGAGCAGGACGAATATGACGATAGCAACCAATCGCCCCAGTCGAGTAATCAACCCAAGCAGCTGCAACTCCGCAGCGTCAGTCGTCTTCAGAGCCAATTTTCCGCCTCTTCCAGTGCAGCCACACCTTCATCATCCGCATCCACACCTTCTGCCAACTCGCTACAGTCGAGCTCAACCAATATCACCACGCCGAGTGCCGCTTCCGAGATCTCCCAGCCAAGATCACCTGATCAGCGATATCCCCTGTTCGTAACATGGAATACTGTGTCACGAAGCGGACACAAGTCTCTACGCGGGTGCATAGGCACATTCGAGGGGCAGGAACTAGCAGCGGGGTTGAAGTCCTACGCTTTGACCTCGTACGTGGTTCCCATTGAATACCCCTCTCTCGCAATACAAACAACGGTACATTCCTATCTATAGATCAGACTAACTCACACGTTTTTTTTAGGGCCTTCGATGACACCCGTTTTGCACCAATTCCCAAATCCCTCCTCCCCTCGCTATCATGCTCTCTCACCCTCCTTGGGTCCTTCGAGCCATGTACAAATGCCATGGACTGGTCTCTGGATACCCACGGCCTGCGGATCTCCTTCATCTACCGCGGCCGTCGCTATGGCGCCACATACCTCCCTGATGTCGCTGTCGAGCAGGGCTGGACCAAAGAAGAGACTGTGGAGAGCTTGATGCGCAAGGCAGGCTGGGATGGTGGTGGTGGCAGTACTGCACGGAGACTGCTGCGCGGTGCAGCTGGTGGGAACTCTAGCGTCACTAAGCCTTGGGACCAGGTCTCTGATTTCCGTACTGTCAGATATCAGGGCCTCAAGGCAAGCGCTAGTTATGCGGAGTGGCAAGAATGGCGAGAGTGGGTTCTCTCTTTAGATGATGGGGAGGAGATACTGGCAGGTGCAGATTGATTGGCATTTACTTTTAGATCGCTTTGTTTTTCGTCCCACATCTCGCGAGTTCAAGTGGGACTGATGATTATGATGACCATGATGATATTGCTTCTTTCGTTGCTTTTCTGTTAACAACTTTTCGGCATGGGTATTAATGAGGGATGGCAACGGCCAGGACATCCACGGTCATGATGAGAATTTGGTAGGCATCTTCAGCTCTATTAAGATAGCGAACAAGGATTTTAAATCGGGACTCATCCGAGAATTATTGATTATAAACACTGGCATCATTTATTGTATTTGATAATGGTGTGGTATGCAGAGACATTGAGAAGAAGCTAAGTAAAGAAAAAGTCCGAGACTAGCGAAGAGCAGCCACTGATACTCCCAACCCCGAAATTTGAACCTCCCCACGGAGGAACTCGAAACACGGAATTGACAAAAGCAAAGGACACACCTTCATGCATCCTAACGAGGAGTACGACTCCACAAACCAGCAACCATTTCCTTAACTCTCCGCTCCTGGGCCCGGATCTGCTCCTCAGTCTGCCCACGCGCATTACCACGACTATCAATCTGCATCTGACTCCCACCAGCATTAGCTGGCGCAGGCGGAGGAGCATTAGACTTCTCCTCGATAATCTCATCACCATTAACACGCTCAGGCTTAGGATCAACGCTCAGAACGCCATCCATCATGAAGCCGCCGCCCTCGCGGAGCTTGTTGATAGCCCGCACGGTGTCGATAGCACGGTGCAGCGTGCGGCGCGCATTGAAGTTCTTCTTGACCGTAGGCAGCAGATCTTCGCCCGAGCCCATCTTGCCGCTGTCGTAGGGTAGGTTGACCCATGGGTGCTGGAGAGCTTCGTGGGCTGTCATCCGTGACTGCGGGTTGACTGTCAGACAGCTATTGATGAAGTTGCGCGCTTCCTGTGATACGCCACGCCAGTACTCAGCCGGCGTGAAGGAGTAGTCTGCTGCTAGGATTGCTTGCATTTCTTCGAGATTGGAGTCCCGGTCGAAGGGCGTGTATCCGCATAGCAGGAAGTAGGTGATCACGCCAATGGCCCAGATGTCGCTAGATGGGGATGGTGGTTAGTAAAAGATAAGCAATCGCAAATCGCAATGAGAGATGACTTACACTGGCTTGCCATGGCCGCTCTTTTTGAAGATCTCCGGTGCCATGTATCCTGGCGTTCCGCAGGTTGTGGTCAGGACGTGGAACTGCTCCTCGTCCATGATCCTCGATAATCCGAAATCGGCAATCAACAGATCGGCGTTGTCTTCTGGCGTGCGGAAAAGCAGGTTCTCCGGCTTCAGATCACGGTGCACGATCCCATGGTCATGGAGATAGGCCACGGCAGAAAGCACTGCGCGCATAAGGTCTGCAGCGTCCGATTCATAGTAGCTGCCTTTGCGACAGATGCGGTCAAAGAGTTCCCCGCCCAGCGCGAGATCAGTGACAAGATATACTAGACAACATCACTCGTTAGTGAGGGTGCGATTGGAGCTATCATGGAGGGCCAAAACACACAGTTGTTCATGGTCTCAAAGTAGTCGACCAGCGTGAGGATGTTCTGGTGGCCCAGAGACACCTTCTTCAATACCGCGATCTCATTCCGGACCTGTATATTCCGGACGTCAGCCATACTCTTGTCTCGTTGTAGTTCTCCCGGCACACACCATATGCTCCCGCCCGGACATGAGACGCTTGTTGATGACCTTTGCCGCATAATAGCGACCGGTATCGATGTGTACACATTCCTTCACAACAGAGTACGAACCAGCGCCCAGTGTCTTTCCGGTCTTGTATCGGCACGGCTGGACCTTCGGCTTCTGGCCGCTCGGGGGTTGTGCCGCCATTGCGAATAAAACTAAGTGCGGGATGCGCGACGCGGATTGTGGGGGGGGATAGGAAAGTTGTGCAACGCGAAGCACGAGCGAAGGATTGAGCGCTGTGCTAGAGGGGTTCGACTTGAGGGTGTGATATATATACGCCTGCTGTTTATGTACCTGCGCAATCCAAAGTCAGCCTTGCCGTAAAGTCGTACAGAAGTCCAGCGCGAAGACACAAGGTGAGACGACGCGGGGAATACTTACAGTTGGCCGACAAGGGCCGATTACGCGTGTATGGATTTGTTGGATCTCCAACGGTCTGATGTTCGAGGGACTGTGGGGGTTCGAAGTCGAAGATCCTGGGGAATCGTTGGCGGGGCTGTTGCAAAGGGCTGAAACGGCAGATGAAACAATTGAACAGCTCAACTCCAAGAGCGCTGGCAGTCAAAATAGGATCTTGAAAGAAAATATGAAGAGGAATTAAAGGCCAAGATATAAAAAAATATCGACAGCGCGATTATTGGAGAGGCATTCTCTGCCCAGTTGGCTATTTAAGCTATGTACATATTCCGACTCAACGCCAACCCAATGCAAAACAAAGAAAAAACAGGGGGAAAATAAAAAAAAAATAAAAAAAAATTGTACATTCAAAATCGCTCCAGCACTTTCCCGACAACGTGCTCCAAAAGTTGTAGCTTGTGGAATTTGGCCACGCTCTCCAACACTTGTAGTTTCTTCTCGATCTCCTTCCGATCAACAGTCTCGGTCCATGTACCACTGCAAGAACAGTGTTCCATGAAATCACTGATCTTAAGACCACTGCACTTCGAGCACTTGATATCCTGTGTCTGCCATTCAACAATAAAGCCATGGACTTGGCCAATGAGGAATTCCTCGGTTGCCAATCGGTCGTACTCGGCATGACAGAAGGGGCATCGCCAGGGTTGGGTAGATTTGCTGGCTTCTAAGCTGGGATCAGGCAGCACATCCTCATCACGACAGAGATCCAGATCTCGAATAAGACAGCAGGAGTTGCAGGACATTTCCGGGAGCTGCAAGCTAGCACTAGGGTTCTCGAATCGGCCCTCCTTGCTGAATTCTCGGACCTCGAAAAGGGCAAGAAGCTCGCGCCGCAGCAACCGGGATTCCAGGGTTGTTGTCTTGGACAAACTCAAAACCTGCATCAGTAGTTTAGTCAACTCCAAAGATGGGTTGCGTTTGTCCTTGGGACCGACTAGTACCCCTGGCAAAACGGGGAAGGCATAGTCAGATGCAAGCTCAGGATGAAGCATCTCATCGCGTTGTCTGCGGATCAATCCCGAGATTTGCTTCTTCAATGGCTTCGAGAATCGGTCCGAGAGAATAGCAGTGACCTCGTCATCGTCTTCCTCGTTGGTCCGTCCGATGGGAATCTGTGTTGGCCGAGGCGTTGAAGACAGATCCCCATCTTGGAGTTCCGGCCGTTTCAAGCCATGCATCAGCTCGATGTACTCGACAATCCAATCATGGAAGATAGTCTGCATGGGCATTGGCAGGAACCGGCTGAGCTGCCAGTGCATCGCTGTTTCGAGATCCTGTTCGTCGGCCTCGGTGACCTCTCGACAGCCCTTGCCTCCGTAGTTGTATTCATCATACCAAACGAGATAGTCCCAGTACTCCTTGATCTCTAGATCGATGAAGTGGAATGAAGGGTTGGCGCGAATTGACTTGAGGACATACTGACTGTAGGCGTAGGCGTTGCCAACCTCGGTCTTGGTCGTTTGGAGGAGGAGGCGTGTAGGGCTGGCAAAGATGACATGCGAGCCCACACGTCTGAACTCTGCCATCAATCTCTGGAATGACTTCCGTGACAGTAATCGCACGTAGTTGTGCAGAGACCGATCATACAAACAGGACACGGGGCTTTCCACCCATCGGATCAGATGCTGCACCATAATATCGGCCATGTTGTTCCCTCCACAGGCCTCTGTCCACCAGTGTTTGACCATCTCTCGGAGAACGACAACACCGGCAGAGGCAAACGCTTTCTCTGAATAGAAAACACCAGTATCTTCACCGTCCCCAGAAGCCAGTAGCGTATCATTGCCTTCCATTTCGTTGATGATAGAAGATGTCAGAATTGTGTTGATCGACAGGTTGCGAACCTCAAGTTCAATGCACACTGTGGAGTAAGCACCTGGCACATTGACAGATGGCATGTTGACCTTGTCCAAGGCACCTAGGATGTCATCCCTTTCGTAGCCCGCGTGATCAGGACGCGGCCCGGAAGACCACCAGAGCACAACATTATTTTGTTGAAGCCGTCTGGCGTACGAGATATCGATGAGGTATCGAGGATCCTCACTTTCCAGGTTGCAAAGCGGAACATCGCCGAACCGAGCAAGCATAGTCAAATGTTGAATCCAAGAAGACAGGTATAGATAGCGCGTGACTAGACGTCTTGCAACGAATGCCTGCCAGCCTAGTGGGGGAAGTTCCATATCCGATGCTTCGGGCTTCACGGACAGGATTGGATACTCCTTCAAGATCGGAATGTCATGACACAGGCGGTCTTTTTGTTGGGATTGAATGACAAGCACGGCAGGCTGACTCTCATCATTTCGAATCTTTCTGATCAGATCACCAACCTCAAGGTGAGCCTTCCTTCGCGTCATCACCTGGGTAGTTTTGAAATGAATCTTGTCCTGGTATTCGAACGCATGCTGCGACTCATCACCCGATGCGGCTTGCATCTTGCGTGTGAGAAGCTCGGTGTAGATTTTATCGACGTTGGGAAGACCCTGGACATCTCTTGTGCGGTTGAGAACGATGATGTGCGCCTCACTCTCGGCTGTCGAGAATATTGCGAAGATTTGTCTGTCTCCAGAGACAATGTGATATAAATAGTGGAACACCAGTGACGAGTCCATCAGATAGGGCTGCTCAGAAGATGTGTGAAGTAATGTTGAAAGGTCGAAGCCCTTGTCCAAGCCGTCACCTAGGACACCGCGTTGCTCCTCATCGAATGTACAATGGCTTCCTAGCTTGAGCACCGCTCGAGTGCTCAGCGGGATGTTTCCTTCGTAAACACCCTCAACGCTAGGATGCTGGAAGAGAATATCCATCTTGTCGGCTTCTTCTAGATATTTCTCTTCCGACAAAGACAGCTTGAACAAGTAAACCGAGGGATGGCCGTTGGGTAGGGTATGGTTGACCTTCTCGACTTCACAGTCTGGCACGTCAATGTCCGGCAAAGAGTCCCGTTTCAAGTTCAAGAAAAATTGCCGTGGAACCCGAACGCTGAGGGCATGGATCTTTTGGTCAATCAGTACAAAAGCTCGCACAACTCCCGGAACGCCCGTCTCGCAAAGCTGCAGGACCTGCCATGTGCTGATGTACAGCATTTGAGCTTGATTGCGGAAGAAGTTACTCAATGAATCTGAGGCAACGTTGGTCCGTTCGCCAAACAGCTGACGACGGCGAAGCCGTGCTTGCTTTTGGATCTTCCATTTTTGCTTCTGATACTTGAGGAATCCTTCGTAGTTTTCTGACATCGATGGCATAATTGCTGGCAAGCTAGCGAAGGGGTCGAGAGCTGTCTTTGAAGCATTTTCTGGGTGTTTTCTCTTCTGGGAAAGCTTGTTGTTGGGCGATTTCAATTTTTGAGTCGAGCCCGCGATTGCTTCGTCTAGATCGCCAGCATGCTGAACCCGATGATCTAGGATATTGGCGTTTGTCGACGAAAGCGGCGTCTTCTCAGACTTGGTGAATAGATCAGTCATCTTCTTCTGCTTGAACCTGTCTTCCTTCGTGTTGATCCGACGTTGTAACCAATCGGGGTGTGCAACCCGGGGCACTGGGTTTGGAAGCTTCTGAAGCGCAGCTGGAATGGTGATCAATTTCTGGATCACGGATCCCAAACGCTCTAGGTAATAGTCCCAATCGATCACAGCTCGGGGATCCATGTCGCCAGGATCTTCTTTTAGCCATTTGCGCAAGAAGAATCGCTTGATGTTCTCTTCAGCTGAAAATATAGCCACAGGAATGGCTCGTTCAGTGACAGGTGTATTTCGTGGGCGTGATGAGATGATGTATTTGCAGTTGAGGCCTTTGTCTTTGATCATCTGTTCACCCAAGAACTCTGCCAGGCGTTTTGCCGTCGTGATGGATGTGGACTTTTGAGAGCCGTACTCTTCAAGAGTTTTTGACATGCTTCGATTTTCCGAAATGAGATCGACCAGCTCTTCATCGGCCAGTGTCGTTCCGTGTTCGTATAGAACGTCCAACCACCGGTCTGCAACTCGGGCTACAGCGGCGTAGGTCTCGGCAAGATTAGAGCCCTCTAAGAAGAATTTGAAGAGCTGTGTCTGGAAGATCTTAATCAACTTCAGCTCTCCTCTTCGCTTGACTTCGAATCCCTTGAGTTCAGCTAGGGAGCCATCGTGATTGAAGACTGCGTATCGTTTCTTCAGGTTCTTGTCTTCCTCCTTCGACGTTGGCAAAATCATTGCCCTGTATGGTCCATCCACTTCGAAGAAGATGGAATTTTCGCTGTGGGTCTCGTACTTGAAGGTTTTCGGATCAACAAGCGCCTGGTACTGGTGGTTGGTGTATCTTGCGTGGACGAGGTGGTTAAGCATGACACAAGGATATGAGATACCCAACTTCTTCCCGTTCTTCAGGGTGAAGGAGAAATTATCGGGGAATCCTCCTGGAAGCATACACCAGATACCATCGGTATCCAATTCCAGGGGACGACCGATGCGTTCGACAAGCTCTCTCGCCATCTGAATAATGTGAGCGCCTGTCAGACAGGTCACACCGGCCATTTCCATGGAATACCACCGAGAGCCCTTTCGCATCACATATCCGTAGAAACTGTTGAGAATGACCTTGTGTGCAAGCTGAAGAGAATCGTACAGAATAATCATCTTCTTCGCCTCCTCGATCTCAGCGGCTGAACCGCCCGACGACTGCAAACCATCGGCTTTGTTCTTCCAGGATTTTTGCTTGCCCTTAAAATCGTATCGTCTGTCACGGAAGTCTCTGACAGTATCGACATAGAAGGGATTTTCTCTCTGGCAAATGATAGCCTCCCGCTCCATCGTCTTGCTGTCGTGAATCTTGTGATAAATCTTCTTGCTGTAATCCTGTAGCCGTTTCTTGACCACTCCAGCTTGCTCTTCGGTGCTCAATTCACCGAAGGATCTCATTGGGGAGTTTGGGTACCTGCCCGGGAAACGTTCATTTCCTGTGGCACGTCGGATCATGTTGTATTCATCACGTTTGGCAGGCAAGAATTCACCTCGCCATGCCCAAGGCATGCGTCTATCGCAGGTTTTTCCAGGTCGGTTGAAGTCGCAGGCGGCACAATTCGACTCATCAATCAACGAGTCTGGTTGCAATCGGTTGGTGATCATGATGTTGGGATACATGGAAGCGACGTCCAAATGGTAAATGTAAGGCACCTCGTTCCGGACTGGATTGTTCTTAAGATCGAGCAAACGTTCCACGATTTGTGCCCTGACCTCATCATAGTTCACGACATCATCCATGGACTTCTTTTCTTCGACCTCAATACTAAACTTGAGGGCGTGATCGAGATCCTTGAGAAGCTCATCAATCGCAGTAGGATCAACGCTGAAATGTGTAGGGATATCACTTCGGAAGACACCAGCTTCAATACTTTCAACATGGCCGCCGACGTAAGTCTCTGACTCAAGAAGATGGCCTTCATAAAAGGCTTCTGGAGGATTCTTGTGTTTGTTGGGCAAGACAATCTCATGTTGGTAGGCTTGAACCATGAGAAGCATTTCACACAAAGTTCCAGTTCCCTTCCGCAACGTTTCGTCGGCGTTAAGGGGAATGATTGTGCAGAGCGAGAAGATGAACGGGTGGACATATTTCATGTACAGGTAATAGGTTGCAACAGCATCGGAAACCGAGTATTCGGCTAATGTCTGTGGCCTTTCACTGGCATACGGTGTCATAAGCTCTGGGTCAAGTTCATCAGGGTCGTAACCAAGCTTTGCCACAGTCACGGCTTTCAAACCACGACTTCCTTGAGGGAGGTAACTGTCACGGCTGACCCAGGAGAAACAATCCATATGCACACAGTTGTCGGCTTGATAAATGTCTTCGCTGTTTTTCCGGAAGCCAATTTCCATATACATGTCAAGCCCCAAAATACTGGCTCTTGTCTCCACAAACGGCCAATCGAAGAAGTCACCGTTGTATGTCGCAATAACGGTAGGCTTGGAAATTTTGACGTGCTCGAAAAATCGCTCAAGGAGTGCTCTTTCATTGGGTTCATTGAAGATAATGAAGGGTCCGTTGTATTCTGGTTTGGGGGTGTACTCGAAATCGTGGATGTCCTCAGAAACAATCTCTCTGTTGGTAATTAGGAACCCTTGCCCATCAATCATGTATGAAATCATCATAATCTGATCCATCGTGGCGTCGGGAAATTTCAGCGGTAACTTCGTACACTCGATATCAAAAGCGAGAACGACAGGATCGGCACGCTGAAGCCGATCTTCCAAGCAGGTCAGCGATATCACACCATGGTCTGCCTGAACATTGTACCATTTTCCAATCCGGATGTCTGCGATGCGTCAGTTATAAGCCCTCACCGGGAGACACAGAAAATACCGACCTTTATCAATGCAGACCCGGACATGGTATGGCACGTCGTATTCTCGAATATCAACAATAAAATCACTCGCTTGTAGGTTGCCATTAGGTCGTTGCTCATTAATTATTTCGTCGTCAAAAAGGTCGATACCAGCAGTCGCGCTATGAAGACCATGAATTAGCCCAATATTCAGATAGAATCATATGCAGAACAAACCTAGTCATCTCAACATATGCGTCCATCGCACTCTCATTTTTCTTGTTCTTCTCTGCGAGAGGAAGGAGAGTCTTCCTAACCTCTAAAAGATTGCTCACATTGGCGAAGCTGAGCTTGATGTAGGTCTTCCGGTAGCCGAGGAGGTGATTTGGGAGGTTGAGATCTTCTTTCTCGAGTCGCTTGAATTTTTTTATCATGCCCTCAAAGGTTCGGCGACACCACTCTTCTACCTCCGTCTCGTAGCCTTTTTTGACTGAAATCAAGAAATAAGGATCGTATTCCACGGTGGCTTTGAAACTTCCTCCGTCGTCCTGCAGAAAGTAATAATCCACGCCCGCTCGACCTCCAGGCACGTCCGGGTCCTCAATCGATGTGCTGTGCATGTTGACCAGCCAGCCGGCCCTTGTCTCGCCAGACTCGAATCGTGGGAAGCCGAGAGTCTCATCGATGCTGTTGGCCAACCGGATGGCCTCGAATTTCTCATCTTGGGAGGTTGCCTCGGTCGAGCGTAAGGAGTTGAATTGGACCGTTTTGGAGCGTCGAGGATTCGAGGATGCAGCACCAGATCGGAACTTGTTTCCATACTTGCTGGGCTTTCGTGGAGGCATTGTGACGCTTCGCCCGGTTGGGCTTGTTAAAGTACCTCTTTCAAAGGGCGGGACCAGTGTAGAACATGAAATGCGCACTTGGTGAATTTCAGATCAAACAAAACAAAGAGAGAAGAATTTGCAGATAGGCGCAAATATATTGAAATCTGGTTCTGGGGCTAATTGTGCCTCTAGGAGGGTCCAGCAATGGCCTACAATCTGCTATAATCAAATGGATTTCGATAGTCCCGACGCGTTCGCGTACCGCCCACGCGCGTCGAAGAAGTTAGTCAGCTGTTCGGAATAACCACCCATTTTAGGATTCTGGATTATCTATTCCTCCGATATTGGTGATCTTCTTCAATAGTGATGAAGACAGCAAGTGGAAGTCTGGAAGCATTTTACTCTACACAACGATGTCGGAAGACTCACGAGACCCCAGCTCTGCTCTACAGGCTGGTAGCAACACACAAATCCCCAATGATCTAGCCGATTCGCAGAAACCGAAACACAATCCGTCTCAGTCACAAACTGGAAAGCTATGGGATGCCTTCGGAAACCCCGAAGAACCCGCGAACGCGCTCGCCCAAGCAACCTATAAGCCCCGAGGCAAGAATCCTAAGGATGTGCCATACTCCGAGATTATTGGAACATTCCCGGTCTCTGAAATGACCACCCTTCACAAAAGACCATGTGCTCGGGAATCCTTGTTGACTGGCATTGGTGTCGGATTTGGAGTTGGTGGTCTACGAGGTTTAGTTAAAGGTATAGCAGCAATCTTTCGACATTGGAAAACTGGACTCATGATCTAATATGTGCATGTAGGACGGTACTATCTGTGGTCTGCAGGAAACTGGGCTGTTGGCATGTTTGCGATCAGTTCCTTGGCGTCATATGAATACTGCCGCTGGCGACGAAATAACGAATTGAGTGGCATGGCAGAAGCGCTCGATTTGATGAACCAATTGAAGGCCAAGAAACAACGTGAGAAGGATACGGCAGAGGAGGAAGCGGCATTGCGCGCGCGTCTTGCTGAGCAGGAAAAGAAGAGCAAGAGTTGGACCAATCCCTCCAACTACAAGTTCTGGTAGTGCTGTTGGTTCATGAAAAGGAGTCATGGAGTTCATGAGGTGTTCCGAAAACTGTATATGTATTCCGATCAACGGATCAAGTGGTGAGCGACGTCATGTCATAAGTCATCTCTGTGTATCATAGCTCTCTACAAAGTTCATATTGTCCGCCCAATCATCGTTGGGCCCTCCCATTTGTCCAAAAGAAAAATAAAGAAGAAAAACCCGCCCATATGCCTCCCCTTCATGAGAAAAACGCCGAAGTAAAGATATCCAAAATGTGGCTGCATGTTGCGCAGCCATGCCTGCTCCGCTAGAGATTGAATTTCACGCGCTTATGAACGGCACCTTTGTTTATGCCATGCAATTTGTCTAGCTCAACTCCATCCCTTCTCCTTTCGCGTCGTTTTTCACGAGCCTCCCGGGCTTCGCGATTCTTCCATTCTGCCACTTGCTTTTGTCGCTTCTGTGATCTTTCCCACGCAATTGAAGCGGTGGGCTTAAAGCCTATACCGTTGATCCCATATCCATCATCCGTTGGGTCGGATGGGTCGTGGCCTGTTATTTCCGAGTCATGCCATACAAGTGGGTCTTCTTCAGACGGAGTGTCCGCAAGAGGGGGGATAGTCGTTGCTTGCGTTTAGACGGCGATGACGGATTCAACTGTTTGCGACAGAAAGTTGCAGACTTCTTCTTTGAGGGAGAAATGGGCAAGGAAGTCGGCAAGGAGGTCGGATCCTGTGATGCGGGCGGCTCGAATCGCAGAGCTGGGCGGTCACCAGGTTCGCTGCTAGTGGCCGGTAGGGCTTCAGGCATATTCTTGAGCTCGTGACTTTCAGGCTCGCATGCTTTCTGCGCCGGTAGAACCAGAGATCCTCGCTGTGAGTTGCCAGTCAAATCTCCGGGGTCCGAAAAAAGGTCGCCACAGATGGCCAACTCTCCGAATCGTCCGGCCACTGCAGCGCGAGGACTGTAGCTTTCCAGCTCGTCCTCGTCCCGAAATGGAACCTCTTGAAAACTGTCGATAGAGGCTATCGATATGGGTGAGGCCGAGGGGCTATAGAAGTCTGATTCTGAGGGCTCTCGTTTGCGCTTGGGAGAGAAAGATGACGGTAAGCTCATCGGCATCATACTGAAAACGGACGTAGTGGGGACGTCACCGAGCAACCCGATGGATCTCATTTGTAAATAAATAGGGTATCCACCACCAAGTTGTTCTCAGGAAACTAAGGTATTCATTCTGGATAGCTTGCGAAGCGCGGAGGTCAAGGCTGAGAGGGGTTTTGGTCTTGGGACATTCGGCATTGAATCAGACGTGGGGTACAAATGATCGCCACTAAACAGGCCCATGCATCAAGGGATTATTGTTGGTTCTGTTCTGCAAGGAATAAAAATAGGTTTCTTTGAATCTGAAACCCCCTTACTCTATATACAGTGCCACATGATGAACAACTTAAAACACTTAATTGAAAAATATCAGAGCAGCGATAGTCAGAGCTGCTGAGGCAAAGGGCCTGGTAATAATTTACAAATACCTGCAAGCCGTACCAATCGAGTCATGAAGACAAAAGCAAAACCTAACGCCATGACAAAGACTCCCAAGTCCAAACAATTTGCACATCTAGGCCTTTTGCTTCTTCTTGGAGGGCTCGGCATCCGTATCGTGCTTGCGCTTCTTCTTCTTGTCGGACTCCTCGTCACCACCCACGGACTTTCTCTTCTCCTTCTTTTCCTTCTTCTCCTTCTTTTCTTTCTTCTCCTTCTTCTCCTTCTTTTCCACCTTGGCCTCGGCGGCTTCAGCATCCTCCATATCAGCATCGCTCTGGTCGCCCTCGACATCAAGGTCAGCAAGGACGGCATCCATGGCGTTTTTCTGTAGATTATTAATATTTATTTATCCATTTAATAGGGTAACTAGAGCTCAACATACCATGGCGACCTCGTTCTTGGTAGGGGCAGTGCCAGAGGCGTAGAATTCCAAGCGCTCCTCAACCTGGCTCTTCAGGGCCTCACCGAACTTGGTGTTAGGGGACTCGGAGAAGTTGTCAATGCGGGAAGCAATGGAACACTTGTTGGCAAGGAAACGGGAGATTCTGCCCTTGTTCTTGGGGCCAGCGCGGCCGATGAAGGAAGAGTGGTACAGCAGGCCGTACTTGGGGGTGTTTCCCTTGGTCTTCAGGGCACGGAAAAGAGCCTTCTCAGCACCAAGAATCTGAACAGTAGAGGCGGGGTACTTGGAGAGGTTGGTCAAGCTACCGGCGTGAGAGATCAGACGGGCGCCGACGACTTCACCGATCAGGGCAGCAAGGTTAGGCGCGACGACGCTCATCTTAGCGACAAGGTAAGCGTAGAGAGACTTGCGGTACTTGGCGAGCTTGACAACGCGCTCGGCGAAAGCGACAACGTTCTCCATGTCAGCCTCGGAGATCTCTTGACCCATACTAGTCTTAGCAGCATCAATAATGCTCTGGGCAACAGCCTCGTCATCTTCAACAAGGGCGGCAATGTCGTGCAGGCTTTCGTTGGTCAGGGCCTGCTTGTCCTTAATGAAAAGGGCGAGCTCGGCGTAACGCTGGTTGTCGGAGACAATCTTGACGAGCTCGGGGAAGTGCCACGAGTACCATTCGCGAACACGCATGGAGAAGGTGTTGATGGCCTTGTCGAGCTGATCCAGAATGGCGATAGCCTGGATGATGTGGTTGTCGTCACGCTGGACGGAGAACTTTACCTTAGCACGGGAGTAAGCGTGACCAAGACCGAGCTGGGCAGTGTCCATATCACCATCGCGCAGCTGCTTGAGGAGCTTGCCAGCGTGGAGACGGATACCACGGAGAAGGTCCTGAACGACCTCGCTGGTATCACCAGTCTCACATTCGACGAATGAGAAAGCGGACTTGATGCTTCCTGCCAGAGCCTTGTCGGCAAGACCCAGGATCACCTTCTTCTTCTTGTTCGGCTTGGGGAGGTTCAATTCAAGGAAAGAAATGAGAGTCTCGGATGCGACACCTTCGGAGATGTCGTTGATTTCTCCAAGAGCCTGCTTGTTGTTCCTAAAAAATGTTAGTGGGTCATGAAAACCTTTTCATATAGACTGATGAAGCGTACTCGAAGGGCAGGAAACTCGAAAGCTCGACCATCTTTCCGAACTTGGCAAGGTCATTGACGCCCTCCTGGACTTCCTTCAAGGCATTGCCGACAGAGTCACCCTGATGGGCGACCTTGAAAAGCGAGTAACCCATAGGGCCCTCGAAAAGTAGGAAATCGGCCATCGTGTTAGGACCAATACAAGGTCAATCACAGAATAATGATAAAAACTTGCAACACCGGCCAGAAAACTTCGAAAAGTTCAATTCGATGGATTGCTGGTGAGGTTGGCGACGGCTGGAAATGGACAATTTTTTTTCTCGCCGCTAGTGCGAATCCTAAGGCACCGAACCGGAGGTATGACGGTAGACCTCGGAGCATGTGTTTATCCGTTCCGTTGATACAGTCACGTGAACATAGAGCATGCTCGAATGTGGGCTTTTTGGCCGCGGACCTGACGTGGAACAAGCGCTCTACCATCCCTTTAATTTAATATTTTTGAGTTATTGGACGTGATACCCTGTCATTCATTACCTGGGAGATGTCTGCAACTCAACTACTTAACCCGAAGGCGGAGTCGAGGGTAAGGAAAATATTCCCAGATGGCCCCTCAATGATATGCCCGCACACTAACATTTCACGCAGCGGAGAGGAGAGGCCTTGAAGGTGAACATCGGTGCCGGTGAAGGTCTCCAGGATGTTCTCAAGTCCAACTTGGGTCCTTCGGGAACTCTCAAGATGTGAGTTTTCTACGAATACACCCCACATACAAAGGCAATGGAGCTGACAAAACTTAGGCTGGTTGATGGTGCAGGCGCAGTATGCAATCCCCGATTCCTCTCGAACGGCACGAAACATCCCTTTTCTGATACAGGCTTGCTATGATAGATCAAATTGACCAAGGATGGAAATGTTTTGTTGCGGGAGATGGTTCGTTCTGCCCCCAGAATCCCAGGACCTCGAGCTTGTAAGCTAACATTTAACAGCAAATTCAAAACCCCACGGCGGTAAGATGGAATTGCCTCCAGAGCCTCCTATATGTTGCTGACGAAATGGAAAGGTTATGATCGCTCGCGCTGCGACGGCACAAGATGATATTACTGGTGATGGAACAACATCTGTCGTTTTGCTGGTGGGAGAGCTTTTGAAGCAAGCGGAGCGTCACATCTCTGAGGGTCTCCACCCCCGTGTCATCACTGATGGCTACGAGATTGCCAAGACCGAGGCCTTGAAAGTATGTAATGGAGATTGAAAGTCGGGTCTCGAGATGGATCTAACGTATTACCTACAGTTCCTTGAAAACTTCAAGCTCGAGCGTCCCATTGACCGAGAGCTGTTGCTTTCCGTCGCCCGTACCTCCCTCTCCACCAAGCTTAACGGTGCTCTCGCTGAGAAGCTTACCCCCGACATCGTCGATGCCGTGCTCGCCATCCACAGAGCCCCCGAGAAGCCCGATTTGCACATGGTTGAAATTATGACAATGCAGCACCGGTCTTCATCTGATACCCAGCTTATTCGTGGTCTTGCCCTGGACCACGGTGCCAGACACCCCGACATGCCCAAGCGGGTTGAGAACGCTTTCATTCTGACATTGAACGTCAGTCTGGAGTACGAGAAGTCGGAAATTAACTCCGGATTCTACTATTCCAACGCCGAGCAGAGAGATAAGCTGGTTGACAGCGAGCGCAAGTTCGTGGATGCGAAGCTGCAGAAGATTGTGGACCTCAAGAAGGAGGTTTGTGGAAACGACCCCAACAAGGGATTCGTTGTCATCAACCAGAAGGGTATCGATCCCCTCAGCTTGGATGTTCTTGTCAAGAACGGCATTTTCGCTCTGCGACGTGCCAAGCGCAGAAACATGGAGCGTCTGCAGCTTGTCTGTGGTGGAACTGCTCAGAACAGTGTTGAAGATTTGTCTCCGGAAGTTCTTGGGTGGGCTGGTCTGGTCTACGAGCACCAGCTTGGTGAGGAGAAGTTCACTTTTATTGAAGAGGTCAAGGATCCTAAGTCTGTGACTATCCTCATTAAGGGTCCTAATGGACACACCATCACCCAGGTTAAGGATGCCGTTCGTGATGGCTTGCGTTCCGTATACAACACCATTGTCGATGGCTGTGTCATTCCCGGAGCCGGTGCATTCCAAGTCGCCTGTGCTGCACACCTGCAGTCCCAGGCCTTCACCAAGACCGTCAAGGGTAAGGCCAAGTGGGGTGTTGGTGCGTTCGCTGATGCCCTTCTGATCATCCCTAAGACTCTTGCTGCCAACTCAGGCCACGATATCCAGGATTCTCTGGCTGCTCTGCACGATGAGGCAACTGATGGTAACGTTGTCGGTTTGGATTTGGTCACTGGCGAACCTATGGATCCCGTTCAAGAGGGTGTCTTCGATTCATTCCGTGTTCTGCGGAACTGCGTCGCTTCCAGCACAGGCATCGCATCCAACCTCCTTCTGTGCGATGAGCTACTGAAGGCTCGGCAGATGAGCAAATCCGGTGCCGGTGGCCCCAGTGGTCAGGAAGAGTAATGCTTCTCATTTACGAAATCAGGCGGTCCATGTAAAGTTTAAAAGGGTTAAAGACTTGATTCCCTCACAAAATAGGGGGCCAAGAGCCAATCTATTCAAAAATACACAAACTTCACGTTGCTTCTCATTGTCGTCGTTAAATGAAAATACCGTAATCAGCACTATCGTACATAAACTTGGGAGCTGTCTCATTGGGAGAATCAGTCTTCTTCTGAGGCAACGCTTTGGCCGTCCCCATCAGACACAATATCGGGGGGCCAAAGTCCCTCAAACCCTTCTTCCCTGACTGGATCGTCTAGGGAGAGATGGTGTGTTTGAGCCCACTCCCACACATCAGATTTGCAAATGGTGACCATCTGACCTGGTGGGGTGGCATTGTCATTCACAGCTGTACGGGTGGATTTACGTTTTTTCGGGCTAGCCTGAGGTTCAAATAGCCCCATGCTCTTGAGTGCAGTGATCACGTCCTCGGTCAACATACCAGTTCCCAGGCCGAGTTCTTCAACGGTAATGGTCTCGCGCAAGGGTCTCTTACGGGAGCCTTTCGGGGTTGAGCTGGGCTTCTGTTGGTCGGTTTCAATGGAGCTACCGCTAGGTTTGCCGCGGAGCAAGAATCGGGCAATCCGTTCGGCCCAAAAACGGACATAGCTTTTGTGGCCCAGCTCACTCAGTGGCTTCTCTGGTCCACCGATGCACCCACCATTGGAGTCCCATCCACTGAGCTTGTAGCTGACCCCCATCAACAACTTCCCAAGCTGCTTGTGTTGGTAAGGCGGGAAGATCAGAATACAGGCAAGATTGTTCGCGTCCCATGAGAGTTTCTCTTTTGAAAAGAAACCGAGCACGTAGTAGCTGCCGGAGTCATCCGGGTCGGTGAAAGTGAGGATGTAGTACAGGAAGGTTGCGACATCGAAAAATACTGTCTTGTGGTCGAGGAAGAGTTTCGCAAAAAGAGACAAGTTCTGTCCGAAAAGTTTATGGTTCTGCCCATCAACCTCCCACACTGCATACCCACCATGGTCGTAGACTTTCGTGCCTGGTGGGGTTATGCGATGCTCGCAGGCGCGTTTATGTTGCTCAAACAGATCCCCGTCGCATGAGTATCGAAAGCACCAGCGACAGACGTAGAGTCGATCGGCGTCTTTGGCGACGAGGTCTTCGGGGTAGATGGATTGGTTCCACGGCTTGAACAAGATATCGCCCAATACGACGTTGTTCACGTTGCGATCGGCTGGATTCTGCAATGGCGCAGACTTTGGAGTCGCCATTGATTTCTATGGGGATTCGAGCGGCGCGACGTGATATCGAAGTTGTCGGAATGTTAGGTTTCGGGGGCGTTCATGCGATGTACCGTCTCCAATGGACCAGCCATTGGTATTATCGTCGAAATGAGAGCTGCAGGTAGATAAAAAGACTGGACACGGTCGTGCAGACATTGGGAGACGTTATGTGGACATAATTCTCATATTATTCATTGCCCATTGAATTCAAAAGGAACATTCAGAGTTGACGCCTAGAATTCCAGGCGAAAATATAGTATCATGTGATCGGAGCGGGGATACTCCGGAGAGCTTCATCATGTTCTCTTATCCTGTTGCCTGAAACTCCCATGTATTTTTTTTTTTACTTGAATTCCTTGAACTTTTTAATTATCATTCTTGCCTCTGGAAGATCCAAACTTGAAAATTTGAAGGTGTTGCCACAGGCAGCAACATATGAATCTCGTGATCTTTTTCCCCGTTTATACCCCCATCTTCAAACTAGCCCCAAAGGCATCATAATTCCAAACCATTTCAGATCTTTATCAACTCTACTCTAGTTTATCCTTTTTTGTTTTCACTTCTGTAACGCCCCACCTGTTTGTGGTCCTGATCTACAGGGCTCACAGTGCATCTTCTCCATGTTGAAGCCCTTCCAAATCAGAAACCTTCGGGTACCCGCTCACCAACCTGAGCAGCCTGCCGATTCTCGTACTTCTTCAGGGGTGGTCCAGATCTCTGCTACAGATTACGATGATTTAGCGTCAAACCATCCCCGCGCCAGGTTGACTTATATGGATGACGATGATGATGACGAAACAATCACCGTAAGTTCACAACAGTCTGCTATCTATCATGCCGAGGTCAAAATCTTACCCTTTTCTTTAGGTTGGATCCGCTCTCGAGCTCTCTCAGCGCCTTGAGGAGCCCCTAGACCTTAATGCACAGCTTGAATCCGTCGAGCTTTCTCCCGATGACATCAGTCCGATGCACATATTTGATATTCGTCGATCAAACTCCGTGACCGAGTTGTGGGAGCGATTTGAAGACAAGGTTCCAAAACAAGGCACGGCTGATGAGAAGTACGACACGCAAGCTACCCCCAAGGCTATTGTCCTCGAAGAGCAACATGAAGTATCAGTTCCTCGTATTACGAGCTCGCCACCTGTCTCTGGGGATCAACCTCGGCCTTTCATGGAAGCATTTGAGGCCGAGCTAGCAGAGATGCTGAATGCTGCTGAGTCTTCGGAGAGTAGAGTACCTCAACCTGACTCGCCACCGACTACTGAACCATCAGCCAACACAAACTCAGGACGATCCCCTCATCCTGTTGAGATTCTAGCGGCACAGGTTCTAGACCAGCTGATCAACGGCGCTACTATGGTACAATCTGAATGGAGATCAAAAATTCCTGAGCTACAGCGACAACTCCAGAATGCTCAGAGACAATTTGAGGCTGCACAGAGATCTCTGCCTGAGAATGTGGAATCATCACTGCGGACACTACTTGCCACTGTTGAGGCTCACCTAAGAACCGCTTTCAATAATCTCCCAGATGGCGGAAGGCAAATGGCAGAAGATGCCTTCCAAGCAGGAAGACCTGTCGCTGAGAATGCCGCTGATGGCCTTCGCACGATGGCCTCCGAACTCAACGAAGTCGGAAGAACATTATTTGCCGCATTTGAAAGCGAGTTTGGGCGCGCTAGGTCAACAGCCCCTACGTCGAACTCGACTTCCGAGGTGCCAACCCCTGGACCACCAGGACCGTTCTTTAACACTGCCGCAAGCAATGGATCTGCGGCTCCTGGCACTGTGTATTCCCGAAACCCAGACGCAGATCCTTCAGGCACAGCCACAAATGAGAAATCAACAGGAGGCCCAGGCCAATCGAACCCATCTCATACTGCACAAGCAGGAGTACCCCCCATCCAAAGCCATCATGGTCGTCAACCTATACCCGCTCATATAAATCATTGGGCACCTCCCTCATGGCCTGCTCCATCATGGAATCCATTCCAAACTTACAACGCACCCCCTCCTCTCTGTCCTCTACCGTCGGCATCGCTGCCGAATTTCAATTACTGGCCCCAAGGGCCTCCTGCGCCTCCGCTTCCTCCTGCGTTCAATGCCCCGTTGAATGCTAGACAAGCATCACAAGTAAAGTCTCAAGAATCGAAAAACAGTTCAACAACTAAATCCTTGTTCATTGGGAATGTTGGTTTCAAGGTTACCGACAAGATGATACAGGATGTGTTTGCTGCCAAGGGATTCCTCGTTAAGGTGGATCTCCCACTCGATACCACATCAGGAAGGCATGCAGGCTTTGGCTACGTTAATTTCCCTTCGGATTATCCGGCTTTGGCTGCAATGGAGGCATTACAAGGTGCTGTCATTGACGGCCACTCGATAAACCTGGAGCCTATGTATCATCCCGCCATTGAAAGTGTGCGTCCGGCGCAGATTTCACCCAATACCGCTACAACCGCACATGATACTCAGGCAAACGGTCCTCGGGCTGATATGAGCGGTGTAAGCAATGCTCGCTCTGAACGAAACAGTACCACATTGGGACCCTCTGCGTCCCCGCTTGCTGTCGGGTCACAAAAGACCCCATCCCAGCCTGACAAAACAGATAATCGCAGAAAATCTGTCAGTTTCGTAGATCTCACGCAAGATACTGGTTCTGGCCCACCCCAGACAGCATCATCCGCACTACTTGACTCTCCAAGCGACGACCCTGCATTCAGCGCACGTTTTCCCTCGCTTTTACCCGAGACAAGTGCACAGTTGAGCGGTCAGAGTGTTTCCTCGTATTCGAACACGGAGTCTCGTTTCCCACCCGTGTCTCAATGGGAGGCCCAGCTTCTTGCAAATCGGCAGGAACGCCGTGGACCAGAGCCTATGACTGGTGTTTTGCATAGTCAATCACCCAAGAACTCCAAACACCGCCAGGGACTCTCCACTCACATTTTACCCGTGCATCCTACCCCGAAGGGGTTTGGTCAATCTCAGCCAGCTTCCGATCCCAAAGAGGCTGTGCGCCCAGTGGTAGGTCTTAACGACCCCCATCATGCGGCCAACTTGAAGCGCCGAGCCACTGAGCACAAAACTCATAAACCAAAGCATTTGCACCCTGCGGAGACTGGCCGTCATCATCCCCTCAGGCATTCCGCAAGTATGCGTCGTCCTGGGGATAGATCGCATGGTCCTGCTGAAACAGACACATGGGCGCGTCTGTCCAGGCGAGAGCGAAGTGCTGCATCTTCTCACGAACAAATTCCTGGAAGTTTCCCAGTGGAAGATACCACGGCGGAAGTTACGACGAGGGCCGGACTCTCTAGTACACTTGATGCCAGTGTTCCTGAGTCTGATAATGAGGCAATCGAACGATGTGTTTCTGCTCTTATCGACATGGGATACGGGGCTGGACAGGAGGGCGGACGGGCGAGGATGGCTGTGTATGCAGCTATTGTAGATGGTGTCCTCATGGATGCGATTGATATGATTGAAGAGGAAAGACAGGTTTATGAACGGCGGCCTTCTCAATGAGGCATGGAATATTTGCTTGCTTTTTTTATTCAGGGTCGTCTAACGGCCCAGTCATTCCTTTGGCCGCAGCTTAGCTTGACTGGAACTCTTGTGATATTATTTAATCGTGATAGTGTTGAAATCCAACTTTGCTTTAATGACTTGCTGAGTATGTTTCGATCCCTCAATATACTATATATATATACCTTTTGAGTGGTCTTTCTTCTATTATCTATCTTAAATATTCTTGTTATATGATTTGGGTATCAAGTGTGAAAGTGTATAAGTTGGTAGGACTGGCCGGTTATATATATAAGCTATTGTATAGGACGTAAGAACATAACAGCGAGATTATAGTCTACGACATATTTAGTTCGACGTAAATATTCATTCGAAATAAACAATGCTACCAACACAACATCTAACGCTATGAACCGAGACAATTAATGGTAATAATGTCAGTAAATGCTGGCCAGGTGAGAATGCTAATCGGACCGACATCAACGCCGATAAGTTTCCTGGCCGCAATCTCCGAACTCTCCGATCATTCAACCCACAGTACCTTCAGCAATGCAGATATGGCGGCGGACCTTCGCCACATCTGTGGGCAGGCTTACCAATAGCTCAATTAATGCTCGTCCATCTATCGTGCGATGCGCGCAGATCCTCCAAGCTAGCAAGAATGGCGGAGTCTGCAGCTTCGAGGACCAAGAAATTAAAGTGAATGGGTTCGTTCGGTCTGTACGGAAGCAGAAACGCTTTGCGTTTGCAGAAATAACCGATGGCTCGACCGTGGAGCCACTCCAGGCATTTCTGAAACCTGCGCAAGCAGCAGAGTACGTTTGACCGCGCGGGAGCTGTGATTACCGACCTGTTTGTCAACGAAGACTAACCCGAGCGCCTTTTTTTCTAGTTTGTCGACTGGAACCGCGATCGAAATATCGGGCATATGGAAAGCTTGCCCACCGGGCAAAGAGCAAACCCATGAGCTCCAAACAACCGATGTGAAGGTTGTAGGCGCATCGGACCCAGAGGTGAGCCCAAGAGCTTCCCCGAGCTGTCGTCAGACCTCACCCTAACCATGATATATATGGTTGCAGACGTTTCCGATCCAGAAGAAGTACCACAGCCCCGACTTCCTGCGCCAGATCCCCCACCTCCGCATTCGAACACCCTTCAATTCTCTCCTTTCGCGCTTCCGATCTGAGTGCATGTTCCAACTTGGCAATGTCTTCCACTCTCATCCGGACGGAGCTTTTACACAAGTTCAGCCTCCCCTTATAACGTCCTCGGACTGCGAAGGCGCAGGTGAGACGTTCACATTGGCACCACGTGGTGCCGCTACACCCAGCACCGAGAACGAGCATTTCTTCCGATCGCCAAAATACCTCACTGTATCGTCGCAGCTTCACCTTGAAGCTTATGCGGCAGAGCTGGGTAATGTTTGGACATTGACACCAGTGTTCCGGGCGGAGAAGAGCGATACACCGCGCCATCTCAGCGAGTTCTACATGCTCGAAGCTGAGGTCAATTTCATGTCCGATCTTGACTCGCTTACTGGGTTAGTGGAACATCTGCTACGCGATCTGACGCGTCGTTTATATAATACTCCTGTGGGCCAGGAGATCTTGTCGGCCAAGCGGTCTGGCGAGCCAGGCCAGGAAACTAGCGCCGAGGAGACGGGATCTCTACGGCAAAGATGGACGGATCTAATGGATGGGCCAAAATGGCACCGCGTCCCATACACCCAAGCAGTGGAGATGCTCCAGCGTGCTGTCGCCGAAGACGGAGCATCATTTGAGCATGCCCCGACATGGAATGGAGGTCTACAACTTGAGCATGAAAAGTATATCGTCGAGGTTCTTCATCAAGGGCGTCCTGTCTTTGTGACGGACTACCCGAAATCCGTCAAGCCGTTCTACATGGCCCCTTCGCAGGTCTCTGACGACAGCAACACACCCGGGGAGACAGTGGCATGTTTCGATCTGCTCCTCCCCGAAGTCAGCGAAGTAGCCGGGGGTTCCCTGCGCGAGCATCGTCTGCCAAACCTCATCCAGAACATGCGTGAGCACGGTCTGATCAAGCCCCGACAAATTCCTGAATCTGGTGGTCCAGCTCCAGGCGAGTCGCTATATCCTCATCTCACCCCCGACGAGGACCTGAGCCACCTCCAATGGTATGCTGACCTCCGACGCTGGGGCTCTGCTCCCCATGGAGGCTTTGGGCTCGGATTCGATCGATTCCTGGGATATTTGACTGGTGTCTCCAGCGTTCGGGATATCGTATCCTTCCCGCGATACTTCGGTCGCGCTGATTGCTGAGGCTTATCAGAGGTATCATCTGGTGTTTAGATTTGTAATATAATATGCATGAAAGCTAAATAGATAGAGAGAAATAAATTTGGAAACAACCCAAAAGCGACCTCCACCGAGTAACTCATAACTGGGCCTAGCTTTGCTCTATGACAATATACGAAGCCCTCCTTATCAACCGCGGAGCTATACTGAATTCCCAATGGCACCAACAATAATGTCGCCGACATATTCCCGGACAGGACAAAGACAGGGGCACTTATCCGCAGACTTCCGCATAATGGAGGCCTCCGTCGCGCTTTGTGACCAAATCTGACTAGTGAGAATACAAGTCTCTTACCACCTGAAGCTAATAAAAGGGCTTGCAGATACTAACCGGTAGTGCCCGGCCCAGCTTACTTTGTATATTACTCTCATTTAACCATAACACAATTATGAGGCCTAAGACAACTTGAATAAACTATATACCGCACAGGCGTTATGTACCCCCTAGTTCCGTGAGTAACAAAACAAGGGAAAGAAAGGAGAAAAAAATGTCTACTAAATTATCAATTCATACTCCATGCGGAGTATGGACTCCGTAGATCGCCGGAATATAAGAACTAGGGCAGAGGCTATATGTAGAGCTTATTGATCTACCCACCTTTATATGCCCATTTCCCCGTTTTGTTAACTAGCCTGAGATTCTAATTTTAAATTGCGACCTGAAGGCTCATAAACGAACGGGCATTCGGGCGAAAAGAAAGATGACTAAATTATAGTTATATCCACAGACGTAGTTGTTCCTTTTGCATTATTGGATCTGGCCCCTGTCCCAAGACTCAGCCAAGTGATCATCCTAGACAACCAGCCGAAGCCAGAACAAAGCGCAACGCTAAAAACCCGAAGGAATGCTACGTAACTAGAAGAAACATATTACATTCGAGTCCAGTGCCCTCATACCAAACACGGGAGAGGACATCATTAAGTGATATCGAATGTCGGAGATCTATGTATGCTTACTGCATACTTTTGATCTTCGTATACAGGGCTGAACTAGAGTGCAAGACATTCACCGTTAAGAAGCACCGCACGGACGAAATAAATGGATGCTCGAGTTTTAACTTGGAATAAAATTAAGGCACAGATCTTGCTGCATTAGCAGAGCGCCAGACGTAGACGATCGTTTCACGATAAAAGTAGCTCTACGGCGGAGACCGGACGATATCGTACATGCATAGCTGGGGTAGCAGGCGTATACCTCGTATACCTGTACGGCAGATCTTATCCCTGAGTTATGCACCGGAGCTCCGGACCCCAAGCAAAGCCAAGCACTGTAGTCTGGAAATGAGGCGTCCCACCGAATGTAAAAAAATTGGGGCGTGGCACTAGTTGGGGCAGTACGGAGTACCGTAGGTTAATTGGAAAAGATACATATCAATACCCTAATTAGGAAACAGGACAGCGAGACGGGATGTTTAACGGCAACCAAATTTCAAGGAATTGAGCCTCGGCGTACGAAGTGCTCCATCGGGAGAAAACGTGGTCCGCCGAGGGGGGCTTTGGAGTATTTGGAGTATTTTGGCTCAGTTACTGTTTCGGATCTCGCTTATTTATGCCGAGCATTCCGGTTTCAGTTTGGATTTATAGATTTGTATTGCCACTCCTTATTGTGGCGAGAGGTTGTATAGTTAATGCCAAAAAAAAACAAAATTCCATCAGATTAGAATTAGAAAAGATTACAGCCTCATAGTGCACAGCCTTGTATTAATATATTTGACTTTGACAAAGCGAGCACAACTTCCATGCCAATAAGGGGGCCAGGATCAGCAGGCAAGGGGCCCCAACCTTACCAGGGTTAAGCATAAGCAAAAGAAGTTTGGGCAGTGCGCGCCTTGTACGAGTCATGCAGTACCATCCCTGCCTGACGTATCACATTACAAATAGATGTGATTTGTATCTCCAATTATGGTAGTAATTGATCCGTTGATGATCCAGGTTAAGGTTACACTCCAATATTACGGTAGGTACGGAGTACTAGATCTTCGTATTCGCTTCAGAAACTCCCCGAAATAATGCACGCCACATGGGATTTATGTCCATGTAAGCTGGGTCAAAGCAAATTTGGAACCTTGGAAATGTCTAGGTAAAGTAAAGTAAAGTTAAGTGAAATAAAGGTACGGAGTTCACATTAACCATAAATTTGTTTTGCCACGATTTCCATGGTTCGGGGAAAACTGGATTTTAGCCTTCGATGACATTTGCCTCTATCGGTCTAGCTAAAGTTATGCTTGGCATTCATAACTCTTGGCCTTAGAAATATTTATGATTTCTTACTTGGGTAGGCACCAGCATTTGTTGCACTGCCATTTCTTGGACCCCTATAGGATGTGATGAATATCGTAAACCTTGAAAGTCAATATTACAAACTTGGACCAGAATAAAATGAAACCATTTTGACCCCATGCAATGAAACATAACCATATATGAAATGAAATTAAAAGAAGTAATTCCACTTAAACTAATTCCAGCAGATTCCCTATTCATCCAGACAATGGATACCTTAATTATGCTAGTGGAGATAAGCTCGTGTGACGTTTCACAAAATTAATTCTTGGCAACCTTTAATTCCAGGGTTGCAACGAATGCATGACAATACAAGAGCACGTCATTTTATATTTTGTTTTGATGTTGCCTTATATGCAATTTGTCTCTGGACAAATCTAGAAATACCTTGGCTGACTTGAGGCTCTCATTCATACCGGGGTAATGTAAGGCCACCTAAGCATCTCGGATCGGAGATTATTCATAAAAGCAAATGCTGTGTAGCGGAGTTATATCTCAGCTCCGTATCTTCGATCCGAAGGTAATCCGAGACCATTAATTAGATTAGCAGCTAACGAATACAGTTGCAGAAGGTCCGCACGAACCACGGTCGGCAAAACAGTCGGCTTATCCCGCAAGGGTACTCTATGTGTATCAGTAGGTGAGATATAGTTAGCGAGATGTGGAGCTGGATCCACTTAGGAAAGGAATTCTTCGGATAGTCGGATAGACCTTGCGATACGCAACAATTGTTTTTGTTTGTAGTCAAGCCCTGGAAGTCTCTTTGATTAGAAAAGCCAAATCTGGACATTGGTATTATTATGCCTCAGGTGTGGACAGGGGGCGATATATACCTCACTGAAGATGAATTTCCACCTGGGGAAAATGAGAGACAGACTATCCTAATGTAGCAAGACTTGCGGGATCACGGCTGTCGGGGGTGGATTCAGGCGATCTTCAGAATATTTAAAAAAATTCGGTCGAGGCCTGAGCTTCTACACTAATATTGAAGCGAATTACAAAGTATATCCATGGTTGCATGCTTCAGGTAAGGGAACACATGTGGTGATTCGTGCTGTTGGTTATGCTTATTTTATCGTATTGATTGGAGAACCCAAGGTAGATTGGCAAGGCGAAATGTAACCATTCCAACTTCCTTTTTCGACATCATGAATGATCAGCTGCACCAGTCTGATTGTTAACCTCGATTATTGCCCAGAGCCTATCATTAACCATCAAAACAAATTTGACTGTGGCAGCACAAGAACACAGCATAATCCTATGGAGTACTAGTCCACTAATCCTTATAGCTTGCATGTTAAATCATACGCACTCCCCCTATGTCTTCCATTTGGTCACCCAGGCCTTGTTTCTTATTCTATTGAACCTAGATTAAAGAAGTGGTGCGACCTTACACACTCCGTAGACCTGGTAGATGGAAAAACAGGTCACCACAGTGATAATCTAGTCACACAGGACGGCGCCGTGTGAGACATGTAATGCAGGCGATACAATGTATGTATCAAGTACGCTGACAACATCGGCTCGTGCCATACTCTTTTGTTAGAATAGAAACACATGGGCCCCCCCAGCTTTCTAAACTCCAAATCCGAATCAGGGCTGAAGCCAAGGAGAAAATCAGCTGCCAAGCAATCAGCTCCGCCGAACCCTATTAGAGTGATTCTTGTACAACGGGGGATTTTGTTGGCGATACGCTTTCACTGGCTTGCATTATTCGGCCCGTGCGTGACATGTTGAATTACAATGAAGATATAACACAAGTTTAAATTTGCTTGCCCAGAGCTATTATTGTGGCAATTTCCGAATGTTTCTAGTACCTTTCACGCCTCATGCGATGTACAGGGGTCTAATATTGGATCTAGAATGCGAGGCCTCCTGCAAGGCTAATTAAGTACAAGGCTAACTGCACGGCGAACATGAACGGCACGGAGCGCAGACTCGGACCAGTTAACCTTATCGCTGAGTCAATATGTCAGCGGATATGATTTAGTCGAATCATGTTTTGGCCGATCGCTTGTGGCGAATCACGTTAGATTTAAGCCAATGTTTATTTGTTATTCTTGGTCGAACACGAGCAATATAAGTCAGATACGAAGGCAATTTCTACAAATACATAACCCGTAGCTAGTATAGTTAGTCGTAATCCGTCGTATGCTTGGCCGTGGCGATCATGTTACGTGGCTTCTTTAGCTCTCGCTATGCATGCTTTTACGCGCGCAAACAACGTACATACATGGGATCAACGGGCTTGAGACCTAGAGAAGTCATGTCTGATCCACCATACGCCGTAGAGTGTGTACACTGCATCTTTTTAGTCCATATTTTCTTTTCTTTGCATTGCTTTGATCTGGACTAGGATCTCGTCAAGCTTTGCGGTCAGCGCAGTTAAAATCAGAACAACTGCGTCACTGGACCCGATACGAGTACGAGTCACGAGGATATGGCCACTGTGGCTTCTTATCATTATTAGCCTAGAAGATATCGGATATCGGATGTAAATTAAAATGCTCCGGGCCAGATTCGCTAAGATCAACCTTGTTTGGATATGACTCGTATGGGGATTTGCCAAGGGATAGGATGCTGGATAAGGCCGCATCGGACGGAACCGCTCAAACCCTGTTTAGGCTATTATTAATGAATATGAGATTAACCTTAGTTCCTCGTTGGGTGCTAAATCCCGATAATCAAGTGGGCTTTCATTTCGTAAGAAAACAAAACTATAAACTAGACTCCGAGAAAGGCAATTGGATTGAGCTTTTCACGGAAGTCCGATTAAGAGTCCGATGGTGATATACCTACCTAGGTTGGTATGCAGATAACTATATTTTAACTATATTATGTAAGATGTACATACTCCGTAGATACTCCGGTCATCTGAAGGATAACCCAAGGTCCACTACGGAGTAAGTACAATATACTGTAATGAAGTTCTCCCCCATTTGCCAAGAATGAAAATAAACCACGGTGGAGGGGGTGGATATGACCTCTGTAAGCGAGCAAACATAAAGTTCAGCGCCGGCCTCCTCGTGTTGGATTAAGCTTAAGAGTTCCGCACTAACCTTTTTTTGCGATCAGAGCGCCACTTTTCTGACACAGAACATTTCTATGTACATACCTTTTAATTTTTTTTTAATTTTTTAATTATGTATTAGGTATGTACTCCGTATTACCATACATATTGTCTATCTATTAATGCTGATCCTTCTACCCTTAATCCGTTTTAGTTTAATCTATCAGGAATGGGGCCTTTGAAGGGGGCCAAATTAACCTTACTGCTTACCAAGGTTTTTTCAAACCCCGTAAAGCCGAGCCAAGAGTTAAACGTGGAATTAGCCAATCCGGAAAACTGTTTCACTCCCCGTGACAGGGAAAAAGAAATTTAAATAGAATTTCAGTTAAAGATTGGCGTTAAGATTTAGTTATACTTTTTGTACATAAATTACCTAGGCTACACAGTATTGAAGCCTTTGTATAGAGACTCCTTCCAAGGTTCCCATGCATAACTTTGGATTTCAAAGAGGTTCCAGTATTACTCTCTTAAGGTAAACTAAATAAGCTAAATAAATTAAATAACTTAAATAAAGTAAATAGAGTAAATAGAGTAAATTAAATTAAATAATTCTCTTGGAATCTCGGCGTTTAGCAAGTTCCGTTCGATCTTTTCGCTTGGATCGCTTGATCCGCTCTTCTTCTCTCCGCTTCCCTTATTTAACCTTCTTTTTTTTATGATATCTTCATTGTTTCTCATAAGCTTGCATTAGCTGAAAGATCTCTCTATCTCTTTTTTGCCCTTTTCCATCCTTTCCCTCTTTCTTCCTCACTTTCATTTTTTTAATAAAAGTTCCCGAGACAACAGCTAAGCCATTCCTTCAAAAACCTTGTGGAGTCATAAAGTAGGTCCCCCACTCTCTATCTCTTTGTGTCTTTTCAGTCTTGGCTCTCTCCCTCTGTTCGGCATTCTTACGCCTTCAAATCCACTTGGCCCACATCAATCTCTGAAGTTCTCCCTCTTCCATTTTGGGATAAAGTTGTTTCCAAAAAAAAAAAAAGGGAAAAGGAAAAAAGAAAAAAGAATAATTACTTTCAGCCGGTCTAACCGTCTTGGGTGACGTAAAAAGCTCGGCCTTTACCCACCCACGCCGGTCTACAGACTACCCCATATCCAAGTCGGATCCTGGTTCCTTTTATATTTGGACCTGAACCCTATTTTCCTTCTCTCCACTTGCGCCTCTTTTCCTTTTCCTCTAGATCTAACTCCCCTTCAGTTCGTACTCACAACCCTTAAAAAAACCTTCTATCCTTCAACCTGGCAATCAGACCAAATCAACCGGGGTCCTCGGTTGACTCGAGAGCTTGGATGGAGACGTATTACGGACACGTTCGCACACCCGCGGACGCTATCATTCTTTTCGAGGCTTGTCGCATCGGCCTTTTACCTCGTGTACAAAGACGATTATCAGAGAAAGAGCGACAATCAATCCGGTCCGGTTCAGTCTTTGTATGGGATGAGCGAGAAGCGGGTATGCGGCGATGGACCGACGGGAAGTCATGGAGTGCCAGTCGTGTATCCGGTAGCTTTTTGACTTATCGCGAAATGGAAGGCAAACGTGGAGGCGGCAGTGTTTCTCAGGGCTCTACCTCTCGAGGAGGCAAGACTCCTGAGAGTCGGGGCAGTGACGATGACCGGGGCGATGGCACAGACGAGGGACCAGATGGCTACCGTTACAAGCCAGATGGTTTGATGAAACAATCCTTCAGTATCACGACATCAAACGGTCAACACTTGCATCTGATCAGCTATTACTCACGTTCCCATCCTTCTGCCGCCAACTTGCAACAACCAACTTCAGATCCTGCGCTGCGCCATGTTCGACCCCAGAAAGGTCTCTATCCCGAATCGACAGTCAATGATCAGCAAAATCTCCCTGTCGTTACCCGTGGACCTATGGCAGGCGCTGCTTACCCCATCACTCCTCATCCCCTCGGCGCATACCCGCGCGTCACTCATACACAGCCATACCCGCCTGCCTATGCTTGGCCGCCTACTCCTCTCGCCACACCACCGACTGTCTCGGTTCAATATGGCCCTGGCCCTTCATATCTCCCCCCGGTAGGTGCCAATGGACATCATCATTATGGCCCGCCACATCACCAGCCTCCACCCCATCAACATGGCGGACTTCCACCGCCTCCACATGGGATGTCAGGCCCATATGATCGACCACATATGGAATCAACATTACCTCCAGCTGGACCGCCACAACAACCAAGCTACATGAACCGATCGCCACGCTCAATACACGACGCTCACGCACATGCCCATGCCCATGCTCAGGCCCAAGCCCACGCCCACGCAGCACACGCTCACGAGCAACGCACCCCACCGGTCTACGGACATGCTCTAGTTGATCCTCGCATGGCATCACCGCGCGTGCCAGTTCAGTCCATTGCGCAGTCAAACGGACACGCGCACAGTCCTCACCTGGTGAAGCAGGAGCATTCCGCCTCGTTGCCCTCTCTCAACCCGATCGCCGTCTCACCAAAGTCCTCCGACCCGGCGAGTGCTGGAAATGCAGTTCCTGGCATCAACTCATTAATGAACGGTGCATCGCTGGCACCTCTTTCCGCAACTGCCTCTCCCGGTGGTCCGGCCACGAGCTCGAACGGAGCCCCCGCACAGAGCTCTTTCGCTGACGGGCCACGAGATATTCCTAATGAGAAGATCGGATTCGGTGGTGAGGACACGAGGGCGTTGCGCCAGCTGGACCGCGCCTTCATCGCATGAAGCGTTTGATAAAACCAGAAAACAGAAAACCCACATTAAACCCGAACCCGCTCATCTGGTTGATGCCCAGCTTAACCTCACGCTTTGTCTTCATGTCTATGCTTCTTTGCTTGCGGCTCCCTACAGAGGGGAGTCTTGTTCCCGTTGCTGTTTCAGAGATATCCTTGTTTTCTCTTTGTATTTGTCATTATTAGCATCTTGCATGGGTCGGGGCAATTCGAATTCTTGCTTTTCATATGTGATCGGGTCATGGCTGCTGGTTCAATGGGACCTTTTCATATTATGCATTGGGATCGGTCTACACGGTTGGGATACGGCTTTTACTTTTAAATGGGCTGCTTGTGTCTTGTCAATTGATTTGCTTCCATCTGTGAGATTTAATTGTGCTCTTCGTATTCATCGTATTCATCGCTGTGTAGAAAAAAGTCGTCGTAGGCACCTTAGAACTGGCTTCTGAACAGTAGTTGCATTGCTCTCGCATAACATGCTTTTACGCATGCAAGTAGCAGAGCTTTGTATACTGGCTTCATCGCGGATACCCGTGAAGGATCATCACCTTTGACGACATCGAACTCAAGCTATGCCACCTTAGCCTCTTTTGAGCACTCTCTAGGGCTACCTAGATATCACCTAGGACCTGACCTCAGGTGTACCTGGGCAATGGGGACGAGACGAGAAGATGATACTCAAGACCGGATGCTGTACGCCGGGAGAAATTCATAGGGAGTCCATCCGGTGCGAGCTATAATATTAGCCTCAAAAACACCCGGGATGAGATCATTTCGATCATTCCCCCAGAGCCTTCCCCCGGGCCGGGTATGTGCATATTAGTTATGCAAAGGCAGCTTTGCGGAACGATCAGCTTACCTTGGCGCCGAGATTTAGGAAGTTGATCAGTCGATTCGATGACACCAATCCTTCGAACGAGTCCACAGAACTTCAAAAGTTAATTCTGCAGGACATTGATTTGCTTGGAATTCAGCTTGAAAGCAACCTCCTATTCTAGAGTCTTCTTTCAGGAGATATGTGAGGGTTGTATCAAGCTCATCAAACCACCTAGGTAGGCATGGCATATGCTGATAACACACCCAAAGAGCCCAGAGCCCTGAAAATCATGGGAGATCAACGCTGGAGGGCTTCCACGGACATTCCAAGAATACAGCCTTGCCTAGTTTGCACTAAGGGTTGGGGCTTGAATGGTGTGTTCACGCCACGATCGATCTCCGTTGATAACCTTGGAAACTAGTGAAATTATCTGCAGAATCCATTTGTCTATCGATACAATCCTCAGGGTCACTATCGAGTTGGAATAACTTGGAAGATCGACTCAGTAAATGACATATGTGCTCCATTTACTTGATTCTGTGGGAGGTGTCACGCAGAAGGTGAAGTTTCTAGATATCGAGGATATGCGGGATTTCTTCGTATTTCAACTTTTATGGAGGCTGATTCTTTTGTCTAGACCCTCGAATTCCCAATATGCGGGTATACATCATCAGGAATAACACTACGCTCCAGGGGGTTTGAAACCGAGAGTCGATATTGGGCTGGAAAATACCTCAATCCAGTTGCCCAGTTGCCCTACGATATAAAGTTCTTCTTTTTCGGAGATCTTTGAAATAGGAAAGTGCTATATTCGAATTAGAGGAAATCATACCTAGGGCAATTGCGGTTGTTGGAAATATCTCTCTGACCAATCTAGCATTGTTCTGGGTCTAGATTTACGCCTTCGCCCCGGATGTGACTTTCAAACGGAGAACAGCTGACATGGCAAAAGAACCAATATAATTTTCTGTCCCTCTGGTCGACCTCAACTACGTCACAAAGCTTAAGGGCGACGACCTCATACTGTTCCTCATACTGTTCCTTACGCTACCATCTGTTGGAATGCCGAAGCTATACAATGCTGTCGTGACCATACCGAGAGAGCATCCAGGCTCGGTCTTTAGTCCCATGACTAGTATGAGAAGCTCAAAAGCCGTGGAATATCTCCCCTGCATAACGTTGAAATCGGGCTGCGAAACGGTTCCAAACAGTCCTGTTAGACCAGGAAGGAGCCACCAACTTTATGAAACTCAAGCCCATAGGTATATCCAAGAATGACAACATATACTCCGTACTCATTCTTGACATGCATACACGTTTAAGATAGACATGGTGACCACTGTGTCTTTATATATAGGCAAAGAAACTTTGGAAAGTGCAATCTTAAAGAAAGGGTCACCTAATGCTTGTTGGGTACTCAACAGCGGGTGGCCAAGTGGTAACATGCATCGCGTGTGTACTACGAGGGAAGTGCCCAGGATCTTCCACTACCTGTCTGTTCCGGTTCGACCCCGGTCGTCCTCGCGCTAATTTCCCTTCTTTTTAGTTCCCTTCATATAACTAAAACGAATGTTAGAGTCAGGTCATAATTAGTGCCTGAGGCACCATTCACCGAGTAACGTAATCGGTAAGCGAGTCGGCCATGTAAGCCAGCCGGCCACCCAGTCTAACATACTAAGTTTAAATGGATATATCATAGCCACAACGCCATTAAATTAATGTAACTAAATTCATTTATCTATTTGGACATGTTTCTCTCCTATGCCCCGGCTGCCTACATATTCCACAGGCTCGCCCGGCCCGTATAGGTGGCTGTAAACCCTCCGATACCTGCTCACGATAGGTATTGATACGTGCAACTTGGGCCTCGAATGGTTCCCCACGTAGCTCACGAACCTCCTGGACTGAAAGATCTCCTTCGTGGACTATCGTCCTCGTAGACCGAGTCCGCTTTTGCTTCTGCTTCTCGTTGGCGGCGCGTAAATCGCTCACTTCTTTCTCAAGTAAAGCGGCGGACTGCATTGTGATTTGACAGGCTTTTAAAACCTTGTTTATCGCGCAATTTAGCGGGCTCGGAGGGCTCTTTGATCTAGCACGAAGTAAAGCTTTAATTGACGAAGCTTGCTTTTGTAATTGCACGTAGTTCGAGGGCGTTTTTGGGTCCCAATCGCTCCCCCTACTCGGAGGGGGGTCGGGGTTCGAAGACGGATATTTAGCTTCGAGATCACTCGATTAGGTGCAAAAGGTATTAAGCCAGCTGCTCCGAAGCTATTCTTAATAGTCTCCGATTTAAAAGCTTCGATTCGTGCGAGGGGGTATGCTTCAAGGAAGTCAAGTTTATCGATATGGTTGATCCCGTTCCGCATTTTCATTTCAACTAGCCGACCATATGATCGCTTTAACACAGCAAAACAACCGATATCCAGGGGTTGTAAAAGATGAGAGGAGTGCGGAGGCATACAAATTGGTATAACCTTATTTTGCTCGCAAATTTCATCGAATTTAGGGGTCAAATGGCTTCCATGTCCGTCGAGTATTAGGAGACGATACCCCCCTTCGTACGCGAAGAAGTGCTAGGAATAAAGAGCTTTTCAAGCCAACGAAGTCCAATTTCATCAGAGGTCCAACCGTTCGGACTAACTTCAAATCGCCAGTCATCCGGAAGGCCATCAAACCATGATTCAATAAAGACTTTGCCTTTAAAAATGATACACGGAGGGAGGGCCCAACCCGACGAATTTGTACACTCAATAGCAGTCACCCATTCGCGATTTCCAGGTTGTAAAAGCGAGCGCCGGCCGTAGAATTCGCTCCTTGTAATCACCTTCGCTGTAGCGATTAGCCCCATCGCGAAGCCGGTCTCATCGAAGTTATAAACGTCATCGGGGTGGATTCCAAATTGGAGGATTGTTTTTTGAACAAGATCGAACCACCCTTGGATGATTTTCGGGTCTTCGCACTTCGCACGTTCGTAATTATAGCGTCTCGAGAATCGGGATGAGAGGAGAGGGTGTCGTTTCACAAAGTTATAAACCCATTTTTCGCCGACCGAAATAACCGGGGTGGTTCCACGTTGTTGAAGTAAAAGGTTCGCCATTTCTCGTACAGTAGAAGGCCGGGGGGCAGATCCACGAGAGTCCATAGAGAGAACCCATCTTTGAAGAGATTCCTCTTCATATTCGGTCAATTTATGCGAATTTGCGCGACAAATCGCGCGATTTTGGTGGCCACGTAGTCGGTCTTGAAGTGTTGAACGTGGTATGTTAAAAACGCGTGCCACTTCGCGAATTGAAGAGATTTCTTTCTTTTTAAAAGCTTCAATAGCTAATAAAACCCTACCCTCTTGCTCTGCTGAATTGCTAGAGGATTGGGAGCGAATTGGTGGCATGGTGCGCGGTTGAATTGACTAAGTGCTAATCTATGGACGCGTTTTGGGCTGGGTGGCCGGCTGGCTTACATGGCCGACTCGCTTACCGATTACGTTAACTAACTAACCTAACTAAATATACAATGTAGATAGCTCTCTACTCTCTCTTTCCTTCTTTATTCCCAGCCTTTTTAAACCTACCGAGAGAGTGACTAGTCTGGGTGCCTTCATTGTCCTTTCTACGACTTAATTTCAAGGCAAGCCTACTCCAGTATCTGGGATGATTTTATCCGCCTTACGACTGTGCAAGATAACCACCTAGAACCATGACATCTTGTATGACATAAGGAAGAATAGTAATGCCACACTTTAGGCTGCTAATTTAGGCCGATACATGGACAACCTAGGGTTCTGGAACTACTCGAGAGCAGATATCGACACGTCTTATGAACGTCTAGCAACGAGACTTCTCACTATTTAATTTTGCGCATAGGGCAAATAGATTCCTCACAGACAACAACAATATGGCTGAGATCTGGCATTGTTCCAAAAATTGGCAAACAAGAATTGGAAAACATAAAGTGGGTGTATCCAATTATAACCAAAGGATTTCAGCTCATGCCCCGGAGTTACATCTCCGAAACCATTGAAATGTGAAGCTTTGGATTCTCATGATAGGAATAAGCAAAATAAGCCGAGCCTTGATTGAACCTCTGTTTGCAATTTTGAGCGATCTGGGAGAGAAGAAAGAAGAAAGTTGGAATAACTTTTTTCAACTGTCGTATCCACAATCCACAAGCTCTAATGTCGATCATACTATGAGTTAGCCCATGTCATATGAGAAACCCAAAAAAAACCACTCATTTCTTGTGTCCATCTCTTGTCTCGGAAGGGATACCTTTGCTTCCTCTTACATAATTTAAATGCAGTGTTGCCCACGTAAATTTATTGATTCTGTAGCCATGAGAAGGTCAATCACAGAGGGATTGTGATATAGTCTTGGCAGCCTTTATTGTCAGTCTTGCATCTGAGTAGTCCGAGCTTTGTTTGCTACAATATGTAGCTAGGTCTTTTACATTTCGCATATGCGTCATATTATCTTGAAAAGGGACATGTTTCAGATTTTCACAGATTTCCCTCAAATCCCAAACCTAGTTTGGAGAATAAGAGCTCGTGACCAACACCGACAAAATATTCCTACTGGGGCTGAAAAAGAACAAACAGAACCAACTCCAAGCAGGTGGAGCAAAACGAGGTCAATTTTCCCTGTATGGAGTATATTATACGGAGTACAAAGTATATTGGAAAGGCCATCAACTGCGCATTTTGGATAGTTTAATTGGAGAGATCGGCTGGACAAGTTGAATGGAGGCTGTGTGCATCCAATAGGAAGGTCGAAGCTGGATTTGTTTTTTTGATGATCTGACTAGTGTCCTGCGCAAGACGGCACGACGGCAATTCATTCGATTGTTTTTGATTGGTATATTCAGCATCATCGGACCCAGCAATGGTCGTGCAGCAGTTCCGGTGGTGCCTGGCGGGATTTCCCTCATGCGGCGAACGCCGGTTAAACAATCTCTCCTCGTGTCCACATCCACTTGTTGGCGTGTAGTAAGCCTTCTCTCGGAGAACCCCCGATGATGATTGGGAGTAACTCGTTTAGGCAACCGCCTCGCTCCACATCTGTACGGGGAGGAGGTCAAAGATCAAGAGAGAGAGAGAGAGAGAGAGAGAGAAAGAGAGGCCGAGAGAGTGAAAAAGTACGGAAAAGATGGTCCAGACCTGAACCTCGGCTTAGTTACTATATTGGTCTACGCCCTGGTCATATGGTCCCCTATTATCCGAAAGCTTTCTGGTTTCGTACCCCGTACTCCGTACTCCCCCAGGGACATATAGCTCATTGCCTCATACCCCTTACTCACCAGGAACAAGATACAAATTGAAAACTCCCATGGATATCTTTTATTTTTGTTTTACTTCGGCCCCACTGGGCGGGAATAACCGTTGACCCGCCGTGAACCGTGAAAGCGGATACACTTCTTTGTTGGATTGTATACGGAGTACACATAGATGGGAGAAATAAAGAGGAACACGGTGCTCCGTACGGAGTAAGGGCAAAGATCCCGATGCGACAAAAAGAACCTCGCGTTTCCCCATATTTTTAGCGAGATCATCCGTATAAATTGCCTGACTCGTTAGCGGCACATACCGTCATCGAGCCATTGGCCCATATCGTTGGTCCACCCCCGTCAGATCAATGGACTTGCATAGTCGATCTCTGAGCATTAAAAAAAAGAGTTGAAAGTCCAAGAATCTAATTGACCTTCTCACATAGCCCAATCCTAGTGCATAGAGTCCATATGAAACCCCCATACGTAAGCGGAGAAGCTCGGACGTAGGAACTAGCAGGGGTATGAAAATCATCTCTGCCGCGTCTCAGCTGATCAGTCGAAATGGTTAAAAGGGTTAAAAAGAGGGCCCCAACATTAGCCCGTTATTAACTCCAGTGTGTTTCCTTGTTGGTCTCCCGGCAGATCCATGGAAGCATTGCGTGTGTACTTTTGGTGACCTCGCCACATTCCACCCCTTTGGGCTATCACAGGTCACAGCAGGATGAACACAAATAGAAAGGAGTGACAAAGCGAAAGAGTACCGATCCTCTACAGAACATTGCGTATATTCTATAGGCGGAATGAAGGGCGACGGATTCCGAACCTTGTCGATTCCCTGCAGCGGATGTCCGTGCTAGAAGATCTGGCCCACTCTTTACCCCAGATTTGTTGTCGTTACACAAAAGGAGATAATAATCGAAATTAAGTGAAAATTTCAATATGGACGGGGATCGGGCGCTTAGACCCGAACTATGGGAATGGTCCCCGAGAATAGGAGATCTCTCCCCATCAATTTCACCGGACGCGCTTCTTAAAAAAGAGAAGAAAAAAAACAAAAAAGAGAAGAAAGCTTCGATAGTGCGGGGAGTGGCTTATACACCAGCTGAATGGTTCGTGGGAAGAAAAATTATCTCTAACTAATTCTTATTAGTACACATCATTCTACCCAAAGGCCGCGGACCATGCATCATCACATCCGGGGTTATTTGTCTTGGCCCCAAGCTTTTCCCCCCCCAAATCAAGGGGGAATGTCTTACAGGTTTTACATCTGGAGTACATAACTCGTGACGAATCATCCACGTTATTATAGGAACATAGCATGTCTTATACATGGATGTACTATATAGACTAGACGGAACCTCCGGCCCAAAATCGTATGAGGTATCCCGTATAATAGTACTAAGAATTCAAGGTCGATCCGATTCCAAGGCAAGTCAATTCCCGAGAAGAAAAAAAAAAAGAAGAAAAAGCAAATAAAACGCAAAACCCCATAACGATGCCCTTGTCAATTTACTTTTTTTGGGGCTTCTTCACTGCAAATCAGGTCAGATCCAACATGCTTGGCAGCCTCCCCCGCATAGAAAGTTGGGAAGAAAGTACGTAGAATTATAGGGAATTTATACAATTTATAGAATTTATTTTATTTTATTTAAATGACTCAAATGGTTTAAATCTTAATATTATAAATTTATAGGCCTTCATAATGTAGTGAGTTTTCATTACGCATTGAATTCAACCAAAGTCCTATATACCTAGTAGAACTCTTATATTAATATATCCTTAATATCCTTCAGATCGGACTAGATTTCCCCCTCTTGACTATTTTGCTGGATAATTCTAAAAGTGTATTCCCTGATCACACGCACTGTGGTGGACCAAGCACATTTTCCCGTATTAACTTCCCCCCTCCATTTATACCCGATAGTCCCCCCTCTTGTCAGCATTGCGCATCTGGGCTCTTATCGGATGCCCTTTCTTCAATGTTGTCCATGCATACCTCATTCTTTACCCACTCGGATTTGAATGACGAGATTCTGGAGAGAGAAAGTCGTGACAACCGATCGGATCTACCTTTATTAGGGATTCGTGGCTCCATAATCCGAGCCAGCACGTCCAGCGCCAGTACCGGCGGTAGCACTGATGATGCCTCGGTCGATTCACCAGATTGGAATGGTGAGAAATCACCGTACGACCAGGACCACCTGAAGGGGTATTCACATTTCGACCCGGCGCAATTGGATCATATTATGGAGATACCCAAGGTGGAAGAACTGGAAGAACTCGATGATGACTTGTTGAGTATCAAACAGGCGGATGTGGAGTCGGGCGCTCCCGCTGCTGTCCCACGGAAACGTGGTCGCCCACGCAAACATCCACTGCCCGTTCCTGGAGGTCAAGCCAAGATCACTAAAGGTCGCTCCAAGACGGGTTGTATTACCTGTCGAAGGAGGAAGAAGAAGTGTGATGAGACAAAGCCTGCGTGAGTTGTGTTCCTTCCAAGTGGGTTGTCTTGGTCTAATAGGGGATAGTTGTCAAAACTGCCAGAAGAATGCGGTCGTTTGCGAAGGCTACCCACTCAAGGAGATTTGGAAGAGTGGGAGACAAAGACTAGCTGATGGTAGGCGCATCTTACATTTTGATTCTGACTAGAAATGATACACTAACTCCTTTTTGTATCAGTAGCTCGATCCCAGTCTCTCACAGCCGTGCCGCGCAGCTTACCCCTCCTCATCGACGGCATCGAAACGGACGTCGACCGTCGCTTCTTAGACCATTTTGTCTACGGTTTCAGTCGCGTACTGACACTTATCAACGATGATTCGAATCCCTTCAAGGAGATTCTTCTCCCAATGGCGACACAACATAGGGGGCTGATGCATTCACTAATGTGCTTGTCCGGATCGCATCTCTCAGGTCTGGATCCTGAACCAAAGCTGAAGGAGCGAAAATACTTCCACTTCCACCACGCTATCCAAGATTTAAAAGATAATATCAATGCGTCATCATCAGCCAAGAGCCCCGATGACAATGAGCAACTGCTAGTCGAGGACCCGATCATCGCATCCACCATCGCCCTCAGCTTGAACACCATCTGCGAAGGCGAAACAAACGGCGAATACCGACCGCACATGGATGCAGCTCGGTACCTGCTGTTGTCACAACAGCCACGGAATGAAAAGTTCCGCCAGTTCATCGTCGAGTTCTTCCAGTACCACGATGTCTCAAACTCCCTTACCTCGCTTGACCGCCGTCCCAACCTCTTGCACAACGATCTGCATATGCCCAACTTCGTACCCGGTGTCTCAGCGGGCATGTTCGTCGGTGTATTCGACGGTCTCTTCAACTACATTTCGCAGATCACCCAGCTCCGCGACCGTATCCGCGAACGCTTTAATGAAGGCTATGAACCAGCAGTGGACTACCAGACCCTGAGCGAGGCGGTTTCTGTTGATATGGCCATTCGCACTTGGGAGACTTCGCACGAGCCCGATACACCGAACTGGTGTCTGGCCCAGCTATACCGCCAGTCAACCTGGGTGTACCTGTATCGGACGATCCGGCCCTCGCGACCGAGCGATAAAATCGCGCAGGTCGTCGACGACGGACTCGACTACCTGGACCAACTGCCACAGGATGCATCCGCTTTCAGTATTGTGTTGATGCCGCTGTTCCTGCTTGGTTGTTCTGCGTTCTTGCCCGAGCAGCGTGAACGCATTACGCAGGGCTTCGAGAATCTCAAGTCTTACTCTAACCTGCGAAACATCGAGCCTGCTTTCAAGGTTGTCTCGCGGGTTTGGGAGATTATGGATACCCAGATGCAGGATAGTTGGGACTGGGAAAAGATTATACGTGATATGAATATGGATTTCTTGATTACTTGAATATCTTTCCTCCCATATCTTGCCTTCTTTCCCATCCTCCCCCCTCTTTACCTTTGATACCCTGTCATTTTCTATTTACTCTACCTTATCTCTTTTGCTCTCTCCTTGTTGATTACCGTCTTGGAAAGGGGATTCACCCTTTGTCTCCTACCGTGGGGACACGATGATCACCCCTCAGATGAGGCTGTACTATGCGGCGTTTTGATTTCATTGTTACTGTGATTGTGATGCATATTTGCATCTTGAAGGGGAGTATTACGATTACGTTTGCATTTATGTGGTTTTTTTTTCTTGGCTTGCAAGCATCGGTGCGCCGCGGACTCTCCGTGTCAAAGGTGTATTCTCTGGCTGCATTGCATTGCATGGCCAGATACAGGTGCCAAGTCGGTCATTCCAAAAAGCCCGCCGATTCAAAAAAAAAAAAAAAAAAAAAGGGCCGAGTTGGTGTTATTGTGTATGAGTGATGTCGAAAGGTCGACTGGATGATCTCATGAGTTGGATGCGTTGTTATGGAGAAATGTGGCCTGGTCTGGTCTTGTTATTTGGTTTAGGTGGTTGTATATATTCGAATTTCCCTTGGGGGTGGTATAATAGGAATCGGGTCTTCATCCTTGTACAGTATCGGAGTTGTTTCTTTCAGGTGTATTGGGCAGGGTCACCGAGTCTAGACCTTGGATTCTTGCATCTCACTTTATTTCTTTGTTCTTTTACTGGTTAAGGACATGCCAGATTAATCTTATGCATATATTACATCCGGTTTAAAGAGCAGTTAAATTTTCTAAGAGTCTCAATATGTTTATGTTATGTGTCTTTAAGTCCATATTATTTGAATAGCATACAATATAACTTAGTATAACAGGTCTCCTCGCTTATGCAAGGACCACGTTTCAGTCCATTCGCATTAAAAGAGAGGCTGAGTATAGTCTGGGGAAGGTCCGAGGTAAGGAGAATTGATTTCAGCTGAAATGAATTTAGACTTTCCAACCCGTCCCATTCAAATTTTTTTTAGAATCCGGGGTCCTGCGATCATCACACTCCTTGAGTTCACCTGCATATTCGAACAGGGAAGTCTGACTCGTAGAAATATGACCTCCCAAGCTGCTACGTGAGTCTGCCCAATCTCGATACCGGCAAAACCCACCATGGAAAAAGATGAGATCATTACCGAGTTGAGCGCAAAGCAAAAGACTCTCCCCGCAGATGTGAGAGACACCGTATACAATCTCTCTCTGCGCGCGGTAAATCCAGTATGCATCAAAGTCCGCAACCTATCACTCGAGGTCAACACTACCCCACCAATATGGGAGACCTCACCATCACAGATCTGGCAACGCTTACGGGGTCAAAGGCCCTCAAAAACCAGCAAAACAGTCCTGGACAATGTATCCGCCTCCATGCCAAGCGGAAGCCTAACCGCCATAATCGGAAGCAGTGGCTCAGGAAAGACCTCCCTACTCAACTTAATGGCCAACCGAATGAGTCTCTCCCGAACAAACACAGGCGGAACAACAACCTTTAACGATAACCCCGATATCGCACGCATTCGCAGCGCCTACGTCATGCAAGAAGATGTCCTCATCCCAACACTGACAGTCCGCGAGACACTGCGTTACTCGGCGGACCTCCGTCTTCCACCACCAACAACTCCAGCAGAACGCCACGCAATCGTGGAACAGGTCATTCTTGAACTAGGCCTAAAAGAGTGCGCAGACACCCGCATTGGCACGACAGCCCACAAGGGCTGCAGTGGTGGCGAGAAAAGACGCACAAGTATCGGCGTGCAGCTCCTAGCGAATCCATCCGTGCTTTTCTGTGACGAGCCAACGACCGGCTTGGATGCTACTAGTGCGTTCCAGATTATCAGGACTCTGAAGCGTCTCGCACTGGATGGGAGGACCGTTGTTGTCTCGATTCATGCGCCGCGCTCTGAGATCTGGAGTCTTTTTGATAATGTTGTTCTATTGGCCAGGGGAGCGGCAGTTTACAGTGGTTCGGTGGAAGGGTCCTTGACGCACTTCGAGGAGTGCGGATATGTTCTTCCGCCGTTTGTCAATCCGGCGGAGTTTTTGATCGACCTTGCTGCCGTTGATAATCGGACGGAGGAGCTTGAGGCTTCTTCGAATCTTCGTGTTGAGCGACTGAGGGAGGTGTGGCGGTCCAAGCAGACTGTAGTTACAGATACGGAGGCAGAGGGCAAAAGAGAAGAGGAGACACCGAAACCTGAAGTCGGTAGCTTTGATACTGGAGCTGTGAAGCAGGTCTCATTTCGTCGACAGTTCAGCGTTCTGACGTCTCGCACTTTCAAGACTACCATTCGTGACCCGATGGGTGTTGCGGGTAGTCTCCTTGAAGCTGTTGGAATGGCTGTCATCAATGGGTGGATCTTCCTGCGGCTTGACGAAAGTCAGGCAGGGATTCGCTCACGGCAGGGCAGTCTATACACTGCTAGCAGCTTGAACGGCTATCTCATTCTGCTGTACGAGACCTATCGGCTGACAATTGATATTCGCCTGTTTGATCGTGAACGCAACGAGGGTGTGGTAAGTGTGCCAGCTTTCCTTCTCAGTCGACGAGCAGCTCGGTTACCATTGGAGGACCTTCCCGTCCCGTTGATTTTCTCCCTCATCTTCTACTTCATGGTGGGATATCGTCTGGATCCGGGACAGTTTTTTGTCTTCTTCATCCTCACCCTGCTCACGCACTACATTGCCGTAACATTTGCTGCGGTGGCCATTGGTGTAGCGCGGAGTTTCCCTGGAGCTAGTCTGGTGGCAAACCTATCCTTTACGCTGCAATCCTTTGCGTGTGGTTACTTTGTCCAGTCTAACCAGATCCCGGTCTACGTGAGGTGGTTGAAGTGGTGTGCCTACACCTTCTACATATTTGGAGCTTTATGTGCAAACGAGTTTATCGGACCCAATGGCTCGGAAATGGGGCAGTTCTACGCCTGTCCATATTCCGATAACCCTCTAGACCCGGCCTGCAAGCAATACACCGGGCGCTACATTATGGAAAGCCTGGGAATGCCGTCCGACTGGATCTGGCGGCCTATTGTGGTGTTAGTCGCGTTTGCCATTGCTCACTATCTCGTCGCCGGTCTGTTGCTCCAATATAATCGCTTCGCCATAGATGTTGCCCAAGCACGAAAAACCGAAGGAGACCCATCTAGTGGGAAATCTAAGCTCGCTATCCGCCCGACAGAGGAGGCGCGCAAAGTGGCAATATCGCTTGACAAGTACGCCTTGGATATTGAAAAGAGACAATACCCCTGGAAAACCGCGAAGCTACTACATATTTTGAAACCCATCACGGCTAAGTTCCAGGCAGGAGAGCTGAACATTATCATGGGCCCATCTGGAAGTGGCAAAACATCACTACTCAACTCCATAGCCCACAGGCTGCATGGGTCCGTAGGGACACAATACCGCGTCCATGGCAACATGCTATACAATGGCGCAGTACCCTCAGAGAGTGTGATCCGCTCAGTGACATCCTTCGTAACGCAAGACGACGACGCACTGATGCCCTCACTAACCGTCCGAGAGAGTCTACGATTTGCTGCAGGCCTACGCCTTCCAACCTGGATGTCACGCGAAGAAAAGAACCGACGCGCAGAAGAGATCCTATATAAAATGGGACTCAAAGAATGCGCCGACAATCTTATCGGCAGCGAGCTCATCAAAGGCATCAGCGGCGGCGAGAAACGACGCGTAACAATCGCAATCCAAATCCTCACAGACCCCAAAGTCCTTCTCCTCGACGAACCAACCTCCGGCCTCGACGCCTTCACAGCAATGTCCATAATCGAGCTCCTCCACAGCCTCGCCGCCGAAGGCCGCACTCTAATCCTGACCCTCCACCAATCCCGCTCAGACCTCTTCACCCACTTCTCCCAAGTCCTCCTCCTAGCCCGCGGCGGCTACCCCGTCTACGCAGGCCCCGGAACACAAATGCTCGCGCACTTCGCCAAGCAAGGCCACGAGTGTCCACGCACAACCAACCCAGCAGACTTCGTCCTGGATCTCATTACGGTCGACCTCCAACAAGCAGACCGTGAACTTGTCACGCGCGAGCGTGTGCAGGGTCTCATTTCTTGCTGGCAAGATAACCCCCTCGAGCTAGGGCTAGACCGGCAGACGTCACAGATTGCCACGCCTGGAGAACTGGGAAGTCTTAAGCGTCAGATGCTGCCATTTCGCGTGACGTTCCCGCTGGTATTGCGTCGCTCGATGATCAATTTCTGGCGACAGCCGCCGCTGGTTATGGCGCGGTCGATGCAGATCCCGGGGATAGCGATTATCATGGCGCTTTTCTTTGCGCCGCTGAAGAATGATTATGCGGCTGTGCAATCACGTATGGGATTTATTCAGGAGTTTGCGGCATTGTATTTTGTTGGTAAGTTTACTCCATTCTTCCCCAGCTCTCTTCGCTGGATGTCCTTTTTAAAATACGCATACTAATATCCCCAACAGGCATGCTCCAAAACATCGCAATCTACCCCAGCGAACGCGACGTCTTCTACCGCGAAGAAGCAGACAACTGTTACACAGCATCAACATTCATCCTCAGCTATACCGCAATCGAAGTCCCCTTCGAAATAATCTCGTCCCTAATCTTCGGCGCCCTAGCCGCCTTCGCAGACAACCTCCAACGCACCGTAACAATGTTCCTCATCAGCACATTCAACTGTTTTTGCATAATCAGCTGCGGCGAGTCCGTGGGCATAATGTTCTGCACGCTATTCTCGCACGTCGGCTTCGCAGTCAACGTCACATCCATTCTACTCTCCATCTCGACCATCCTCGGCGGCGTCATGAGTCTTAATGTCAACAATGTACTGCAAGCGCTGAACCACCTCTCGCCGATTAAATATGCCATTGCTAACCTGGCACCGTATGCAATGCATGGTCAGGTGTTTCATTGCTCTGATGCTCAGAGGCTGGCTAATGGGAGTTGTCCCGTTGATTCTGGTGAGCAGGTGCTTGAACTCTACAATCTGGATAAGAGTGGGCCGATGAATGTTATGGCATTGGGTGTTTGTACGATTATCTATCGGGTTGTTGCTTATGCATTTATCAAGGCTATGAGATCGCATAGGCTTATGGAGCAGTGGAGGGAGTGGCGGGCTCAGAGGAAGGCTAGATAGATCTGGGTTTCTTTTCTGTGAATACTGTCTGTTTACATAGTTGAGATACCCTACACATGCGATTTGCTTTCTTTTGAGATGTCTACACTAGACTCGACGATATCTTGATAATGAAGTCTTAAGAAAACAGTTCAAGGGTTGAATACCAATCCTATCCTGTTGACTTGGACATGCATAGCGAGTACTGTGTTTCTATGTATAAGTAAAACCTTAGAAAGTGCAGCATAAAAGGAAGAGCAACAAAATGCCTCATAGGTACTTAACAGCGGGTGGCCTAGTGGTAACATGCATGTGTACTACGAGGGAAGTGCCTAGGATCTTCCACTGCCTGACTGTTCCGGTTCGACTCCGGTCGTTCTCGCGCTAATTCCCCTTTTTTACATCTTTATAGAAGATAAATGTAGAGCCTCAAATCATAATTTCTGCCTGAGGCATTTGGCCCCACCCAAGATTGATATAGCCCTCCTCTCTATTTCCTTTATTGTTTTTGCGCTTTTCACGCTACTAATAGCCCCGGCTTAGGCCGTTGAATTCACAAACAAATGCTGTGTTTATGCTACTTTGCACATAAACACGTCTATCACGACAAACGAACATATTAGTCACGTGACACCTCTGTTTGCTCTCAACCATCTTGTAGTTAGATCGTTTTCGTCCCCAGATATGTATGTATATTACTTCGATCCTATTCTTGTCGGCTTTTTATCTGCAAGGCTGGTACGGAGTATGTTACTCCAGTTCACTGGCAACAATGAAACTTTAATCCAGATTCACTTGATATCCAAATAGATGCCTTGGCTTCAGCCACGCTAAAAAGAATGGTGACAGAGAAACTATGTACTATTCACTACTTTGAATACCAAGATACCCAGCTTAAGCAGAGATAATACTGACTGTTCGAATTTGCGTGATATTGACGCCTGGTCACGTTATCTATATGTTCAAGCCGTTAGGCATCAAGGGCTGCGATGTGTAAACGTTACACAATAGTTACACACTAGTTAGTTACATCGGGAAAAGCATATGTTGACTAATATGAAAACTTAACAAGTGAAAAATATGACCTGCCTAATTGATCTCCGGTAATCAACGGTGAAGCCTGTGACTCACAGTTCCCGAGACCACCCGGTACATCCAGGGCAACCGTAACAGGCATTAATTCGCCTTGCTAAACACGTATTCAATGAAAATAGAGTTGGCCAAAATGTATACCCACCTTTAACAATGGTTCTAGACTGCGTAACCAAGAATTAAGCCACGCCGAGTGAAGACCGGCGGTCTTGGCATCGGGTGTGGAAGGTTTAGAACGGACTAAACGGCAAAAGAAGTGGGAAAAAGGTTTAAGCATAACCAAGTCCATTGGATGAAAGAACCTTAATAATCAACTTCTTTCAACCGGTTCAACCCCATTAGTTCTTTCCAAACATTTAGGCGAATATTTCCATGGTTGACGATGGATGGTTCAACCAGATAATCAATATCGCCTCAATAGGAACAGTTCTGTCAAACACCGTCTGCTGGTCGTGAATGGATAACTCGGCACTTTGAGTTATGTACCTGCCTACTCCACGTGTACTCCATAGTATACTCGTTGTACAGCATATATGTACAACATAGCAATCTATAGCCCTATGACGAAACTAATATGATAAAACCGCGCACTAAAACCTGAATGACAACACCGTAAATATTGTTTAACAACGTAAAATGCAGATCAAAGCAGATCATAGCCAAATTAATACGCCTCGGTCCTTTGAACGAATTTTTTTTTTCCACCAAATCGAGGCTTCGAGTCGGAAATCTCCAATCGAAAATCTTGAGGACACGCAACCCCTCAGTGGACACCTTGAACGCCATCCGCTCATCCGACTGGCGGAGGATCGACATTCTGTACAATGGACCTGACATGTGGAGTTAGATCTACGAATAGGAGATTTGTGCGTTGGGGTCCCTGTCCATCACTTGTTCTAGATTGCGATTATACTTGTTCTTTGTTTGGCGTCTTCGTGGTTCCACTATTATTATATTTTATGTGATCATTTGTGGATTCGGGGATTTTACCTGTTTGCGTTGCTGTCTTTGGGCCTTTTTCAGGGCTTTTTTCTTTCCCAATGATTTCAAGTTTTCAAGTTCCTTTTTTTCCTTTGCTTTTAGGCAAATAGTTAAAAGTTAAATGTAATGAAGTTAAATGTAATGTTAAGAAATTGGAAGGTTTTTGGTAAAGATCGTATATTTCGTGTAAATCTGTAAATCTTCAAGATCTGATGATCATCTGTCTATTCGCAAGTCTATTTTTCTCCCCCATGTATAACTCCCATTTTCCATATTCAATCCCAAGTGCGGGGGGTATTCCAAAACCGTAAGAAATCATAGCTCGTGACGAGACATCCTGCCCCAGCGGGAATCAACCTGCTATAGATGGGGAGAAGACATGTCGAATCAACCGAACATGTTGCATAAAAAAATCACCAATCTCATCTCAAAAAAGCATCACCATCTCGGGTAATATATGAAAAGAAAGAAAAAAATCATCTGCCAACTAGGGCTAGATGCGAGTGTGAAAGGTATAAAAACGAAAGGATGCACGGTTCAACCGGCAAAAAGTCAAAGCACAGGACGAATCTAGGACTGGCCGAGAGTCAACTCAAGAGCAGTGTCGATGGGGCAGCCGTGGGTGGCGTGGTCATCAGTGGGCTGGAGGTAAGCAGCAGAGCAAGCGGTGTCACCAGCCTTGCAAATGGCCGTGGGGCAAGTGGAAGTTTCATCAGAAGGCACGACGGAGAAGCCGAAGTCTGTGAACTTGTTGTTTCCGGCCTGCATGTCGATGCAAGACATGTCCCAGAAGATGGTGTCGCCGGCCTCGGTGTACTCGAACTGAAGCACATCGTTCTGTTCAGGGTCGAGGGCCAGCTTGATGGAAATGCCACCACCGTTGGGGTTGGTGCGCCATGTCTCGGAGTAGGTGCCACCACTGCTGGTGATGGTCTGCATGGGACCGACGTCGCCGGCCACGGACCAGGCGTAGACGTCCTGCTGGAGGTTGTTGGTGATCTTGACACCGCCGCCGTCACGACGGACCATGCCTGAGCGACGGACCATGTCCTGGGGAAGAGCTGAGGCGATGGTGGTGAAGAGGGCGGCAAGGCCGAGAGTCTTGGTGAACATCATCTTGAATGAGGATTTAAGATAAGATGTAGAGAGTGATATAGTTGGGATATTTGAAACTGATCGACAGATGTAAAGAGTGTAACGAGAGTCAATCTCGAGACTGAAGAGAATGAATATAAAAAAGGATAAAGAAGGAATGTACTGTTTGTACTTGTAGTGAATGTGTTGAAGAATAGAAATCCCCGGGGTGATCGAGGGGGTTTATATAGGTTTTGATCTGGGATATCGCATATAGGTACACATGGCAAGAAAACGTGCAAAAGCCACCCACACATTCGAGCCATGGATCGATTCAGGGAATTGTGGGTCAATTGAAAGGCAAAAAGGCGAATAAAAAAAAAAAGAAATTCCAGAAAAAAAGAAAGAGTGGAACCAAGATCAGGGCGTCTCGCCTCCAGTTTCGAGTTTCAGAGCCCAGGGAGATTCTCAGGGCATGTAAGAATGCAATATATATCAGATATGTAAGATATATACATCTGCTTATAAACTGCAAGCATTGCTACCAAGGGCATCACCGCTTCATGTACATCGTATATGTACGTTATAACTCTATGTGTAGGCCCATAGTCTAGGCGGTTAGGTGCGTGGGTATAGTAACTTCTGTGTGTTTCTACAATCTACCACTAGAAACTACCCCACTAACACCTGAAATCCCCAATAAGATTGTGGCAATAGCGCCCACATCTTCTCGCCCGAACAAACTCCTTGCCCGGAAACCCCACGTCATGTCCATCCGGGCCTCCGCGGTTCTTCCAAACAGATCAAAGGAACCGATTCACAAACTTCGAACCAGCAAAATTTCATGGCAAAGAACATGGAAGAAATTCGGCTAAGAGGCTGTGCAGCCACTTAGCTCGTATTCTCGCCAGGAACCACTGGGGGATTAGAGCTCATTCTATGGTGGCCACCACATGGAAGTTTTCTATCCCATTCCTTCGGATTACATTCGGGAGTTGATTGAATAAAATCTGGAATCTAGAATTAAAGTCAAAGGGGGCAAATATTAGCAATATCGAAGAGAAAGGTGTATACTTTAGCATCATAATGGTGGCAAGTAGGATATTACTAGACAATCTAGACAATTATATGCAATATACAATGTAGTATTCTAAGGATCAGTTGAGCCAGTAATAATATCTCCTACAGATTACTATGATTACCAATCCAACTGGCCTGTCCCCCATGTCCAAGATAATTACTATACAACTTATCCCGAATAGGTAGGGAGCTGACACTCCACAGCTTGGACCATTTTACAAGAAAATCCACCTGCATACAATATTGGAATAATCTTCGGTGTCAAAGACCCTGAACCTATGACCCATTTAGCAGCACCCCCGGGGCCCACCAGACGCCTCTGACGTTGATCTGGGCCTTTATGATTGACCGTACCTTGACCGTACCTGGCGATCGAGTCTGGATTCTTTTTGGCATTCTACATTGTACACGGGATATTTAGTTCTAGAACTCGAACACCTTAAATAGTTTCAATAGGTGTGGAATGTATGACCATGGCATTTACCATGTGCACGGAGATTGTGACACAAACTCGCAATAATAAAAGAAACTACCCCTGGTATACACAAATGATTTCTCCGTCTCACAATTATTCTGTTTTTTGGCCCCCTGTTGAGCTCGGGGTACTCCACTGCCTAGGTGCCTCTGCAAGCCACTGAAGTCAGCGCCACAGTCACCCGTGGACCTCAGTATGGGACATGCTGGACCCCTACCCCCATCAAGCCCCCCACCAATCAAGCCCCCTCCACTTTCCTTCTCTGCAGGTAAGCTGCAGAGTCTAGACAGGAACCAACCGGCAGAAAACGGTGCCTGACGGGGGGTTAGGCGGATGATCCCGGATCAGGCATCTACCAATACGGAGCGCGCATGGCCGACAAACTAGCCAATGCGCCTTCGCCACCCTCGTCTTTCTTGCGGTGACCAGCCAACTCCAAGTTAATCTGACGGTGGATGTGCACAAGCCAGTCCACATAGCTCTGGGCCTCGTTATTCCGGTCCTCCAGAAGAAGTCGGGCGAACTCGTATTCCGCCCCGTCCAGGCCTTGCCGGGCCAGTTGGATCGCTACGGACTTGGACCCACGCACTGTCGACAGGTACTGCAGCAGGTTACGCACCTGTGCGTTCAGGTGCGTCTCGAGCACAGGCAGGGCTGAGGTGTTGGGGTTCAGACCCTGAAGGGAGTCCTTGCCTGGCCCGAATAGATCCTCCAGTAAATTGGGCGAGACCTGCGCGTGCAGCCAGAGTAGGATTGCCTGGCCGTTATCCACAATGTAGACACCACCTTCTTCAATACGCGAGAAGCTGGCTCGCAGGGAGGGCGGGATTTGGAGCTGTCCGTGCTCGTTCGCAAAGCCATCTTCCGGCTGCATGTTGTGCACGGGGATAATGCGAGGGTAGAGGTACAAGGACATTTCCGTGCAGCCCATTGACCGGATCATGCGCATGTCATGCACCCGTCGGTCTGATGACTCGGGTCCACTTTTGAATGCTCTTGACTTGACCAAGCTAAGCATGTACATCGAGAACTCCTTCAGGTTCTCAGGTAGAACCAGCTGGCCCGGTGGGTGCGAGCCGGAGAAGATCTTGCGGTATCCGCTGAATATATCGACTGTCTTCTCTGAGATATTGGCTCGGATGTCCTTGAGGGTCTTATCCAGAGTTTTCGAGGCGGCTATAATGGTATCAGTATACATAGTCAATGTCTTCTAATAGAATTGTCAACTTACCCTCTTTGGCAATAACCGAGACCACGGCATCCTGATCGACAAACTTCATCGTCTCCATACCTCCTTCATTCACAGCCGCCACAACGTTGATACATCGGACACGACGTTGACCGTCTGCGGAAGTGTAAAGCAAGGCGGCCTGGAAGTGCGCATCCAGCTTGGGATCAAGTTTCCCGTCGTAGCTGAAGAGCACGCCAAAGGCCTTGTCGGCATCGACACCGGCAATCTCCAGATCAGCACCGAGTGTGTGCTGGACAAAGTTTCCGTGGTAGGCGGACACTTGGAGTCCATTGGAGCATCGGACTTTCATTAGGGTCTGATATCCCGTCTCACGAGTAACGGCATGAGTGATTTCATGCCGCAGCTTGAGAAGATCGCGCGGAGCATGGAAATTAGGGTAAAAGAAGGTCTCGCCTCCGGTAAGACTAGAAACATGTCCTATGGACCAAGTTAGCTGATACTCCGTATAGAGCGCAATGACGTCTTCAACATACCAATTGTTGCCACATCGAGGTAGGTGCCACCGGGGGCTGCCATGAACAGATCCAAGCCCACGCCAGCTTCAGCCAACTTGCTTGCCGTCTTCTTCCAAGCTGGGTTTTCTGTGGTGAATAGTTTCCGTTCCCCATCCGTTCCATGAACTTTAGGATCTTCTCTGACTGACAAGTGCCCCGGACCGCAGGTAGGTAAGCTAGCCAGCGCGCAAACGATCTTGCCACCTGTAGCCTGCAGTGCGGATAGCGCCGAGTTCAATGTCGGCAGCAAAGCTGACTCAGGGTTTTTGATAGAAGAGAACATTTTGGGTATCCGGCTGAGAAGAGAAGTGATCACCGACCTAAGCATAGTTAGTAATCCATAGGAGACTGGGAATAATTGATCACATACTTCGATTCATATGGGTCCACAAAGAGACCTTCACTCAACGGCACAAATGGCTCATCCATATCGGTCATAACCATCATTTGAGCTTGTTCCAATGACGCCTGTGAACGTGTTAATAGACAAAAGCGTCGCAGAGCGAGGAACACATACGGTCAGGTTGTAGAAGTGCACCTCCTTATCATACGTAACGATGCCAACCTTCGCTCCAACGGGCAATTTTCGTGATGATTCATCGCCTTCAGTGCCCTCTGATGGTTCATCCTCATTGCCATACAGAGCATCATTGATACCTGCACAAACACCCTTGAGGAATCCCCGATGAACCGACTCCCGGCTGACATCGATCACAAAGAGGGTTTGAAGGCCTACCGGCTCCTTGATCCAGTATTCCTTCGGGACTGTAAACTCCACAGTTCCCATCAACAATTCAGGACGCTGCATGCGATCCACACGCGCACCGGACGGGTCCAGCGGCGCAAAGTATTCGGGGGCGTATCGTTCGGGAACGTGCACATATTACAAACGAACTTGCTGCCGCCAGATCGGAAGGACATAAATGGGTTGATATATGTTCGGCATCGTCGGCATCGCGGGGGACCAACATCCCCGAAGTCCAGCACGGGGATCGGTTGTTCGCCAGGATCCAGAGGCGCGAGGGGCTGCAAGATCATGCCCAATGGCAAGCCGGTCGAGGTAAGGAAGTCAGAGGCGGAGGGAATGTTGTTGAGCGTTAAACGAGCGTATTTAGGAGAGGAGTTACCCTGGTCCTGAGCCACGAACGGAATCGCCGCTGGTGGGGGGAGGTGTTGGTCCATTGTCGGGTAGACATGGTTGAAATAGTACTGAGCGGGCAGGTCACGCGATCGTGGGATACTGGGAATATGCTCTGGGTCAATTCGGCCTGAAGTAGGGACAGAACCTGCACCACTCGGCATGCCAGGTATATCGGCGACAGACTGTCCAGATACCAACCCCACCGCCGGGGAAACTGGTCGCTCAGCATGCTGATTCAAGCCCGTGTTCAGGAACTGCGAATGTTGCTGTTGTTGCTGCGGCTGCTGAAAACCTCCTTGATCCATTCCAGTATTAAATCCTTGCGCAGGGGGTGCTGCACCACCCCCGATGTCGTGGTGAGCATGACGGTGCTTCTTCCGATGTGTCCTGGCCCCCGCATCTGCTGCAATTCCCAGCCCGCTCATCTGAGAGGATAGGCCTGCCACACTAGGATCTCCTGCTGCACCCATTGGCTGTTGTGGTGTATTGTATGCGATGCCGGGACTCGCCAAACCCGGTTGTTGTGGTGAGCCGTAGGCGGGCCACTGATTCGGCGCTGGGTTGGCGTAAGGCGCTCCTGGTTGTGGAGGCGCGGCGCCGGGAGGATTCCCAGTAGGATGCTGGTGAGGGGGAGCTTGAGCCATGTACTGTGGATTGGAGGGGTCGGCAGATCCCTGACCCATTGTGTTATACATTGAAGGGTCGGCCATGGTGGATCATGCCGCGGGGTGTGAAAAGGCGAGAGAAGTCACACAATTGAGAAATGAAGAGAAACACAAAATCTCAACAAATCATCACGTATGGAACGGAATTAGGGAATAACGAATAACAAGAGACTCCTATGTTGATGATATACCGGATTGACCACCTAAACTCACTCGGATTTACGTGCTTCCGAGGTTCTTCACGTGGGTCTCCTTTGAACTGGATGTTCGTTGTACTTCTACTTCTACTTCAATGTTCTTCTTCTTTAAATATTACTATTATAGACAATAGCTTTGAATTTGCCAACCTGTCCTTAATAAAATGTATCACCCGCTATTACCCACTTTGTGTTACTCCGTGTTAGAGACAGACTAGCGATTCGGAGACCATCCCATTCGGAGGCCCTTTGATGGAACCCTTCTCTTTATCGTGTCATCACCTCAATGCACAGCAATTGGTCTTTGCATGGCTTGGCCATTTTTGACCAGTTCTACGCTTATCATATTCCCTCCAATCACGTCATATGTCTAATCCTAGCTTCGGCTCAAGCTCCTTAGAGGGTTCATATTATTTTTCTGGCGTGTTCATCTCACCGTCTCTTTCCCGGCATTGAGGGCTTCCCTTTAGCCCGGTCTCCTGAGCCGACTATACTCCGTACATCGTAGATATAATACAGGATTTCTGTAAGTCCGGAGAATTCTCTTTTCTTTTTCCTCCTTATCTTTGCTCCCCTAAAGCTCCTTGCATATACATTGGTCACATACTCCTTATCATGGGCCTGACCGTAAAACCAGACCCGGATTGCAAGCCTAGGAAAGAAAGAGGAGATCCACCGGCTCCTCTTCAACCTACAATGGCGACTATTCACGATGATGATGAGCTGTTGCTGGCTCGCATCGGCTATAAGCAGGTATTGCCCGCAGCCCTTGGGACAAGCATAGCGGGGCACAATCTGATAACGATCTACTCGGACTAGGAGTTACGACGAGAGTTTTCCAAATGGTCGACCGTCTCATATGCCATCTCTATTCTGGGAGTCCTCGGCTCGGTGCCGGCGACATTTGGTGCACCGTTAGCGGCTGGCGGTCCAGCAACAGCTGTATGGTGCTGGCTGATCGGTTCATGCATGGCTATGTGCATTGGAAGCTCCGTGGCAGAGTTAGTCTCGGCATATCCCACGGCTGGAGGAATGTACTTTGTCACAAAGCACGTCGTGCCTCCCGACCAGGTCCCTATCTTCTCCTGGATCCAGGGCTGGTGTAACCTCCTTGGGCAGACAGCGGGAGTCTCCAGTGTGGCATACACGGTCAGTCAGATGTTGCTGGCCTGTGTCAGTATGAATTCGGATCTTGTCGATGGCAAGTATTCGTATGCACCGTAAGTTAGCCAGACCCGGTTGCTATGTTTCTAGGCTGATATCATTCAAGAACGGCGCTAGAGACTGTTCTAGTATCAATCGCAATTCTATGCATTCTTGGGGTGATTTGTTCATTGAGCACAAAATCCTTGCATCGAATCATCATGTGGTTTGCTCCCATAAACAGTATGTATTAAGGGAACTTCGTTGTTGAACTTGTACTAACGCGCTCCTTTCGCAAGTTGGGGCGACTATCTGTATCTGCATTGCGCTGCTTACCCTTACCCCCAATCTACAGCCAGTATCCTGGGTCTTCGGCAATTTCACTGACGGCTCAGGATGGGGCTCAAAGGTCTTTTCTTTCTTCTTGGGCTTCTTATCTGTTGCCTGGACAATGACCGACTACGATGGAACGACACAGTATGCGACCCCAAAATTATTTCTGCTAATTTACATTCTAACCTTTCACTTTTATTGTAGTATGTCTGAAGAAACACATGATGCCGCCGTGCGAGGACCAGTTGCTATCCAAACAGCCGTCCTAGTATCCGGCGCACTCGGGTGGCTCCTAACCGTCTCAATGTGCTTCTGTCTAAACGATTTTGAGGGAATTCTAACAACCCCTACCGGTCTGCCCGCGGCCCAGATCTTCCTCAATGCCGGTGGGAAACGAGGTGGCACAATCATGTGGGCATTTGTCATTTTGGTCCAATTTTTCACAGGATGTTCAGCCATGCTGGCAGATACAAGAATGGCCTATGCCTTTGCCCGAGACAATGCGCTTCCATTTTCAAAGTAGGATGCTTCTGACCTTTCTACTCGATCCAGTTCAGCACTGATACATTATAGGTTCCTATCCAAGGTCAATTCTCGCACTCATACCCCTGTCAATGCAGTGTGGTTCGTGGTCATCTTCAGCGTAGGTCTGAACTGCATCGCCATTGGCTCCACGCAAACAGCCACCGCAATCTTCAATATCACTGCACCGGCACTAGACCTGTCCTACGTGTCTGTCATTCTCGCCCATCAGCTCTATAAATCGAAAGTCAAGTTCATCGAGGGCCCCTTTACGCTCGGCAAATGGGGTACTTCAATCAACTACATTGCTATTGTTTGGGTCTTGTTCATCAGTACAATTCTTTTCTTCCCCCCACAGCTTCCTGTGACACCTGCGAATATGTAAGTCGCTTGAACCCGGTCTTTGATCAATTATGAGAAATGTTGCTAACATGTCCTATGCAGGAACTATGCCGTTTGTGTTGGCGGCTTTATTGCCGCTTTTGCTATGATATGGTGGTGGGTTGCAGCTCGAGGGTAAGATATCTATACCGTTCTTTTATCATGATTCAAGTGGATACTGACATGTCCTGATTTCTTTCTACAGAAAGTACACTGGTCCTCAAACCAATGATATCATACGAGAAATTCCCACTGAGGACGATGGCAATGATTCCGAAGAGTCAAGCGATATCACTGTTTAGATGGCAGATTCTTCTCTTACACCACGACGACTTGTGGTTTCATTTTCTAGATGATGGATTAGACATAGATTATGCTCATGCTTGTTGGGGATTTGAGCATTTGCAAATGGGTCATGTTGGTTTCGGGTTAAAATTATGCGTGATAATGTTTTTGAATAGAGTACTACCTGCAGCATTGACTTGGGCAAGCTATTAGAAGAAAACTTGTTTGATTATATCTCTTGGTGTTTGGAAGAAAGAAATGGCTATGATTGCTTTGTTGATCATGAAGTTATACACCGGGAAAAGATAGAAATACATATCACGTGCATAGCCTTAGCTGCCTGCAACAACAGCCAGGCCCTCGTAGATTTTCCTTTTGACAGCAAGGAAGCTCCCTATCCCACGGCCAGCAGGACGACCCAGTGAAGACTGCGCCGTTGCTTCAATTTCGATCTTGCCCGTTCCCGATTTGCGCACAGCTACGGACTTGTCGATGAGAAGCGTTCCCTCGCCTCGGAACTCGGCAGTGTGACCAGCGGATTGCATCAGCTTGCGAAGATCGGCCAATCGCAAGTCACCGACATGAAGAGGGCGAGCCATGGACCTGGTTCCTGCGGCCATGCTAGCTGGGAGAGTGTCCAGTACTGGATAGGTCTCCACCTTGTCAATTATTTTGGTGTCTGATTGTTCCAATGTCGGGGCGACAGCGGAAGAGGCTGCTTCGTCTTTCAGCAGCTTCATTTTCTTGCCTGTTACTTCAACATCCCCGGTCTCGGAGGCGATAGGCTCCGGTCCTCGCAATTGTGCAGTGAGAGCAACGACGCCGAGGCTACGGACGTGCTGCCAATTCAAGCGTCGGACGAGCGTGTTGCTCAGCTTGACCATCCAGGCATTTGTATCGACACTTGCGTCGATTACTTCGCCGTTCGCCGGAGTGAAGATAATGGCAGCCGAGTCAAACGCAGGGTCAGAACTGGTAGCGCCGAGCTTGACTGTCAGCAGTTTCTGGCATTCGGCTGCCAATGCTGACGTCTCTTCCTTCATACCACCAACAAGGATCAATTTTTGAGGTTGGATCAGTGGAATTAACATCTCTAAGCTGCGCTTGTCGTGCAAGCCCATGAAGTCGATAAACGCAATTCTAGCGTTGATAGTGATGGTCTGGCTATGGTAAAGAACCTTTGCAGGACCTTCAAATGACTGGCCTTCTACTTCGTCTTCGGACTCCGCAGCTACGTCAGCGTCTTCACCATCGGAGGCAAGGCTGAGATCATCATCGTCAATTTTCTTGCCATCAATGTGAGGACGCTTCCGTCCTGCTGCGCCGCCAGACAGCTTGCGTCCATGGGGGCCGGCGACATCATCCCATCGTCGTTTTTGACCCAGTTTAGTCTCGGCATCGGTACGTCGTTGTTGCATATCAATCTCTTCACGTTCTTCGGCTCGGAGATACTCCTCTGGGCGGATGAATTCTCCATATTCGTCTCCCTTCTTTCTCGGTGCCACATAAGGGAACATGCGCTCGCGGCCCTTCTTGCCACGCACGTCATAATCATAAACGTTCTTTCGACGAAGAAGGATGTTGATGCCCAGGTCTTCATCGCTGACGGCAAGTTTGCTTCGAGTAGCGTGTGCAAGTGAGGCCGAGAAGTTCAGCGCACGACCCTGCTGTTCAGGATCTGAGTCCTCGGAGGAGGTAGAGCTCGATCCATCATCGAGGGCATCCACCGCGGTTTCGAGAGTTTCTTGGCCAAGTGTTTGAGATGTGTCCTGAAGTTGGCGCTTGGTGGCGAGATACTGCTGGTATATTAACTGCTCCCCAGTATCGAGAGGGGCTCGCTGCACATCTGTCCAAGACAATTCTCGTCCACCGCTGTGGACTTGCTCGATGTGTTCACCATCGGATCCTTTCTCTAGGGCCACACCATCTCTTCGTTCCTCGTACCATTGCCAGATCATGCTTCCAATTGTTGGCGAACTTTGTGATGGCTTCGATTCTTGGGTCTGCATGTCCCTGCGGAAGGACTCCGTCAGCAACAACAGATTGTTGGGTCCTTCGGCTACTTGTCGGAGCGCATCCTTTGAGAATCCCCAATCCAATGAGGTATCGGATGCAAGAATTACTTTAGGTCCGGGTTCTGCCAGGAGCTTCTCAAGTCGCTTCTTGCGCTCAATGATCTTGAGGTGTTTGAAAGTGAACGGGCCCCCACCCTTGTTAGTGCTCTTGTCCTGTCCACCCGTCCTTTGTCCGTTTGTGACATCTGTGCTTTCCGCTGCTTCGAATTCGCGAACAATGTTTTCGTCCATCCACTCCAGCATGCTTCGGGCGAGTCGGATTGTGTTGGTAACCTTCTTGCCAGCCAGATACAACCCAGCTCCTTGAAGAACATCCTCTTTGTCGCCATTCGCAGCATCGCGCCAGGAATGTTCTAGTGCGTAGGCCAGTTCAAGAACTCGTGCACTTGTGTCTGTTGGGATGAGGACTGTTCCACCTTTCGCAAGGCTACTTCGGATCATGTCTAGGAGGAGGTCATCTCGCTTTTTCCGACCCCCCGAAGGTGCCAGCTTATCGCCTCCCTTTGTACTGCAGATCAAGGCCGTGGGTTTCCGCAACTGTTCAATTACTTCTGCTCCACTAGCACCAGATCCACCGAACCACGCAGCACCCGCGACCACGCTCTCACGAGCTTGGTTCCAATCGACTGCATAGACAATAGATTCCAAGCCATGCTGAATATGCCAAATCGTTCCACCGACGGTGTGACCGGCATTGTAGGCTGTGAGAGTAAGGCCGTTCAAGGGTGGGGAGAAAGGCGATGGGAGCGGTTGGTGTGGTTGGGAATATTTGAGTGGCTGGATGAGAGAGAAGTATCGAGAAATTTCCTCCGCTGTCGGCGATTGAAGAAGTATTCGGTTTGTGCTGCCAGCGGCTTCGGTGTCTCCGCCTGACACAGTCGTAGATCCTGCTGACGATGCGCCCGGTTCTGAAACAGAAGCCTTCGGTAGGAATGTGGCAGCAAGCGGAGCGGAGGCATAAAGATCTTGTAGGAGCGTGCGGCCGAAAGCGATGACGGGATTCGTTGCATAGATTGGGATTTGCGTGAAGAGAGGGAATGTTTTGCAGCAATGGACTAGAGCGCCGATATGTGCCGGCGTCGCGTGCGTCAAGAGAATGAGAGAAAGTGTAGGAATATGCCTAACGATAATGTTAGCTCATCTAAATTTAAAGGAAACGCGTTGATCGCATGCTCACTTCTCAAGTTCCGCTAGATCAAGGGTGTTAAACTTATCATCCCAACCAACGTCCACTAGAATCTTGATGCCTCCATCAAGCTCCAGGATAGACTGCGATGCCCTTGAAGATGACGACTGGGCGCCAAGGAGGGGAGTGAAAGTGAACATCGTGAGAGTCTGCCGTTACGGCGAAGCTAGCAGCCGCGATTGTTCTGTACCAGCGAGGACAGATCGGTCACGATCGATGCAGCTGTATGCCTCGAGATATTTGCTCAATTCCAAAATTGATCCATTATCCCAGGGTGTCAAATCGATTCGACTTTCGCGAACAAAGACGAAAGATACCAGACGGCGGGTGAGCTGTTTGTTCGGTTTGCACGTGACGTCTAGCAATATAAATGCCGTAGAACCTGTTGTATAGATCAAGTCCTTCATTTACACCTTTAAGAGATTTTTTGCTTACAATTCGCCTAGCTGTAGATATCTCTTATCTTTTGTAGCCATGAAAGTTATTTGAATACTATGCAACTAGGCGTTGCCTCGCGATAATGCCTACAACGGGACAATATGAAGGACCACCAACCTTGGAATTATTCTCCTGAGATCCTGAGGTCCTGAGGTCTGCTCCGATCTCTTGGACATTTAGCTACGTTTTACGGAATATATATTGCTCCAACCTAGTGTTGTAAGAATGAAACGAATTATCAAGAACATTTGAATGATTACGGTCAAATGAAAGAATATACATCTGCTAAAAAATAAAGTGAAATCAACATACTCATATAAAAAGGCATAAACATCCCAAACGCTGAATCTATCTAACTCCGATTAAACGACCATCCAACCATAGAAACACCCCAAGCCCAATTACGATGCCATGAAGCCACACAGCACACACTTATGTAAACGGGGACCACCGGGCTGAACTGACGGACTGCTCTTTTGCAGATGCTGGTCTTGGTCTTCTCTTACTTTGTCCCTTGCTCCGCTTTTTGCATCTCGAGACCTTTGTACGCGCCGCAGGCCCAGGGGTTATCCCAGTCTAATCGATTGTGATCAGTGCGGTTCTCAAAAAGCTCAATGAATGAGGCACTTACCGGATCCTGCCATTGACTGAAAGGCCGATGCCTTTCAGCCCAAGGGGGCAGTATAGCGTCGACTGTGGGTTTGATCTCATGGCCCACCAATTCCTCCCCTGCCCATACTCTAACTCGGCGAACAGCAAGAGGGTCAGGGAAATGTTTCGCCCTCTGAATTGGATCATTGAGATATGCCTTGGTCTGTTCCAGAAACCTGTCTTGCAGATTAGGCAGAATATCAGGACTAGGTGCATTTGCCTGCGATCTTGCACCTGCTCGATTTGGTGTACACTTTTTAAACGGTGTCCCCGACGGTTTGTCTGATATTTTCTCCGCTGCAGCGGCTCGCATTTCGTTCCGTTGTTTTTGTAATGTATCTGCAAATGCCATAACGTTATCCACCCCGATCTCAGTCGTTGTCTTCCTTCGAGTTGCGGGTGGTGATGGTGTTGATGGTGACTCTACCCGACTTCGTTTACTTGACTCTGCAAGTCCTTCTCTTCCAAGACTTCTTCTCTCTATTGTGGCTCTGATTGGCCCCGATATGTCCGGCTTAGAATTTGGTGACGGCTTTGCTTGACTCTTTCGTTCTGGCGCTGCGTGACGTTCAAGTCCGCCTAACCTTTCCTGCTCAACTTGAAACAAACATTAGCATCATTGACTAGGGTGACAGGTAATCAAACAGTTGAGAATACCTCACTGAGAAATTTACTTACAAACTCTGTTCCTCTCGCTATAATACCTCTCAATCTGTTCAGGGCTGAAGAGCCCATCGTGGGATACTGGGGTCAGGCTATTCGTCGGTTGGGCGCTATTATCGTCAGCGACGTTGACATTGCTAGGTTCACTGGTCTTGGAAGAAGCGCTGACCTCGCTGCCGGAGCCGGAGCCAGAGAAAATGCTGTTAGGTGATTGTTCTCGAGAGTCTCGAGCTGATTTAGGCTCATCCCGAGCGTCATCATCCGAGTCATCGCCGTCGCCAAAGATTGAACCATCTTTCGAGATTGTGTCTGGAGCCGATCAGTTAGCGCATTTCCCGAACAGGTCTCCAGTCTGCAACATGTAAAGGGGAATGAATAATGTCAACGTGATCAGCTAGCTCTCCTCTTCCCCAAAACCATGATAAAAAATCCAAAGACTCGACCTAGAGGCCTTGAATCGGACTGCTCCTATGTAGCTCACTGTGTCTCACAGTGCTTTTGACACACTCGGCACACCGATCCATTGACACACCCATGATTCAATCGTCTGACCACCTTGAATGCATACAGGAAAAGGCAAAGAAACATGCAGAGAGTGAGAAGATCACGTCAAACTAAGCAAATTTGTACTCACCAAGTCGTGCATTTTTCTCATCGTTTCCAAGCGACACAGGGGTTGTCGGTTCCGAATAAGTGCCCCCTTGAATTAGTTCCACGTCAAGCTCTCTAGACACAGACGACACCCTGGACCTGGCTGACTGACTACCATCGCTGTCCTGCTCGCTATCCTGATCGCTGTCCTGCTCGTCCTGTTCGACGTGCTGCTTGATGTTCTGCTTGACGCGCTGCTCGTTTTGAAGTGAAAGAGTTGCTGTCGGTTCGGAGAAAGTGTCCGTTGGATTTCGTTCCAGGTAAGGCTTCCCTACCACAGACGCGCTGGACTCGACTGACTGATCTCCTTCACTGCCCTTCTCACTGCCCTTCTCACTGTGCTCCTCGCCTTCCGAATCTGGACTTGCAGAGCGCGGGGCAGTTGGCCATCCCTCGAATGTCGGTCTATTGTATAGACTGGAAGCCACGGCCTGCGGATACAGCTGCGCAAGACGTTCATCACGAGCTCGAGCTGCCATGTTTGGACGCTCATAACCTCCAAAATAAAAGGTCGCATCACTTGATTTTCGACTAGTTTGCGTGGAAGATCCAGCCACAAAGTACCTTGTGATGGGAATTGGCGGCAGAGCTGGGTACCATCTGATCCCTTCAGTCGCCTCCTTGGGCAAGGGGCCCTTGGCTAGGGAATCATAGATATGCTCTCGGACCTTTGTATCAGTGAGCGTATGCTCGAGGCACAAGAACGCAAGTTCGTAAAGAGCTGGGTATGCCATCCCGGTCCATTTCTGGAAATCGCCTTCTTCAAAGGTCCACTGTAAACCTCCAAACTCCCACCTATCCCTACTCCCGGAGCTGGAATTTGGGTCAGATCCTCGCTTGACAGGGAGCAGTATGGACTGGTTTTGAGTGATCACCCAACGAGGCTGTGGTGCAGTGCCTCCGATATAGATGTGTGGTAGGGGTCTGTTATCTTCGTTCTCCAGACCTTCTGGGATATCTGTTTTCCTCATGTAATCCCATTCCCCAATTTGGAAAACGGGAGGCTTTGCTTTAGGTGCGCTGACTTCCACATAAGGTCTGCGAAGAGCTTGAGTCTCAATCTTGCGCCTTTTGGCTTGTTGTTCATCGTAATTTTCGTTTTCCTCGTCTTCATCTTCATCTTCGTCGTATTGATTTGCTTGAGGTTGCAGGGTAACTGCACTAACTCTCTTTGCGGCTTTCGCCTTCTTGGCGACCTTCGCAGCTTTCGCAGCTTTCGCAGCCTTCGCAACCTTCGCAACCTTCGCAACCTTCGCAACCTTCGCAACCTTCGCAACCTTCGCAACCTTCGCAACCTTCGCAACCTTCGCAACCTTCGCAACCTTCGCAACCTTCGCAACCTTGGCTGCCTTGGCTACCTTGGCTACCTTGGCTACCTTGGCTACCTTGGCTACCTTGGCTACCTTGGCTACCTTGGCTACCTTGGTGATTTTGGTAGTTATAGTTTTCGCGGCAGGTGTGCTCTTTGTGCTCTTTGTGGTGCTTTTGGTATTGGCAGCCTTTGCGGCCTTTGCTGCAGCCTTCTCTGCGTCCTTCTCGGCCTTCGCTGCAGCCTTCTTTGCCTCCCTCTCAGCCTGTAGTTTGGCCGCTTTGGCGGCCCTTTCAGCCTGGCTAGGTTTTGCAGCGGGAGGCTGGACCCTTGGCTGGGTGCCCGAAGCCATTCCTCGTGTTCTAGCCATGTTTTCAAGTCGCTTGATGGCCTTACGGTCTGGTTATTTATTAGTCAGAGAATATATAAAATGATAACACGAGGACCGTACTTACTATCAGTTGCTGCTGTTATGATGATGATAATGATTGATCTGGTGATAGAAGAGACTTAATTCAAGTCAAGAAAGTCGTGGTTGTGTTCGTGGTCGAGGATAACTTTGGACATGTTGGCTTTATATTAATAGAAGACGGAGACGGGTTACCTATTCGTGTCAGCAGACAAAGCATGAGCAGAGAGCAACGAAGAAACATGCAGATACTTACGAACACAAAGATAATTAAAAATATCTTTTCGAGGCTTCTTCTTTGTTGACCGCGCCCAGCCTATTGCAGATACGCCGAGGGCCTTGACAAAGAGCGTTTCAGGTCAGTCTTGATACAAGTTCACTACTTGCAATTGGAAGTGGCTTTGGCTCAAATTACTCAAGGTTACTAGCAGCTGTATTGCAGCAGGTGTATACGGTTTGTCGACACTATGCTGTGGGCATTTGTTCACTTCAAATCAAAGTTCCGAGGGAATGTAGAAGATCAATACCAGCTCATGAGAATGAGAGAAAAAAAGCCAACAGAACAGACCAAGAATCCGACCTACCGAGGCCGGTCAGTTCAAAGAAAAAACAAGAGTATCGTCGGACTTCGAACGGCGCATGTAAAACAATGAACAAGGGCAGCAACCACAGGTAGCAAAGCAGCCAAAGATTGATGTTTGATTTGTAAATGACCTTATGAAAGAGAATGACAATAATTCCCAAATTTTCAGTTCCAGAAACAGAATGTGTACCTCGTTTTCGAACCCAGACGACGGGTCTGAGCTGGTATTGCTGATCATCTCGAGAAATTCCCTCCTACCTTGTTTACTTTAGACGAGAGGTCCGGAATTTTGTATTTGAAATCTAATTAACTAGTATCCTAGCAAGTTGGACACGTTTTCCTGTAAAACATCGAAAATGGGGAATCACGAAGCGGCCGGGTTAGGGCTTGCTTCTAAGTGTGGATATCAACCAGCCATTTCCAAGAAGCAAAAGAGCTGACCAGGTGAGACTAAACATACTTCGTATCCGTATATGGCAATGGCCCCCCTCACTTCCTATCACGATAGTGCCTCAAAACAAAGCGAAATGCAATTTCCTGTTGTCTAGATCTGGCACAGAATTCGACCTGGACGACACAAAGAGCTTTGAGGATCGATGGGTCCATGCAGGGAGGGAAAGCTCGCTTGTTTCGTTCGAGTAATCAGCATGGCCGCTATAGTGCACTTGGGCCTGGACAGCCATGCTACATACTCTGGTATTATTGCCCTATGCTGAATACTCGATAGCTCTATATCAAATGCTGAAGGGCAAGATCAGTCCGAGAGGGAAAAATAAAAACGCGAGGTAAAAACGCGAGGCAAATTCTATCGATTGCATATGATTGATCAAGCTGCCTTTGATCGTGGTCATGGTTATTATTAGTGCACGCCTGTCAGCACAGGACAAAGGATATCCCAAAGAAACGTCCGGATAGTCACGAAAGCGTCAGCTTTCAAGCCTTTGAGTTTGGGATGGCTTGTAATTTTCCAGCATCATGACACAAAAAGGAATATCCCGAGTCCAGGTTTTGTAGGAGATGCTATCTCGTGGATCTGTCGATCTGGTTGTTGCTAGGATTCCCACAGCCCAGTTAAGACTGCTAAAAATTACTATTAGTAGTTCACTATTTTGTTTTTACATGGTTTTTGGTTTCCAAGTTGGCAAAATTATCAAAGCAGATAGGAAGAGAATGTCCCGGCCCTACTGAAAGAAGATTGGGTAAAATGTACAGGTAACTGGTTATCCTTTGAGAAGAACACCATGTGGAATACAATACATTAACTCTCGGTCCATTGGGCCATGCAATGTACGAGGATGTAGAAGGTCAAGAAGCACGAGGCAGAAGTAAACACAGTAGAATAGGAAACCGATCAACAAAAAATACACTCATGATTCAAGCAGGCTAGGTATATTGGCAGCCCCAAGGATAGTGGGATGTCTGCCTTGTTTGGGCGTAATTATGTCACGATATGGCAGGTTCATAAAATTCAATCTTCTTTAAGCAAGCTTTTGCGCAATGAAGCGTGTTCACGCTCCTCACGCAGGCAAACTGTCTACTGCCAGTACCTGGGCTCATCGAAGACGTGGTAGCGGTGTCCACGCACTCCCTGGCCGCGGAACAAGGCCGGGAAGCGACGGCCAACGGGGACCATCTCCTCTGGGATACGCATCTCGTTCTCGGGTTCGGGCTCGCCAATGACGAACTTTCCAACCTAGATCACGAAACAGTCAGAAATGAGCACTCGTGGGAGAAAAGACAAAGAAATAATATTACTTACCTGGATCTCCGTATCCGTGATGGTATCACGACTGATTCTGGCGTAGCCAGTACGGTGCAGCTTCTTGAAGAGAAGGTACTCGCACCATCTGTCCCAGTCGGTAGGATCGATATCCTTCATTTGGCTACGCTCGCTGACGTAGGTGTTGTAGTTACCCTCGAGTGGCTTGGTGACGAGGTAACTCAACAGGATCAGAGGACGCGGGGAGTCGCCCATCAGCTTTGACAGATACTCGCTCTGCAAGCGGCGGTCCTCGGGGTCCTCTTCCTGTCCGGAGTGGAACACAACAACATCAATCATCTCGCCGTACATGTCGAGTGTGGCGTGGATGGCAGGTGCCAGTTCACCCACAGGCGAGGGGAGAAGGTGGTGGGTAGAGTTGACGATGGGGAACTTAGACAACAAGGCGGAGCCCCAAGTGTGCTTGTTGGGACCGGGGCCGAAGTCAGTGTAGTAGCCAAGGTCCTCGGCAATGAACTGGGTGACGTCCCTGTTACCCATGATGATACGCTGGTTATCGGATTCGAGGAAACCAATGACATCCAGCTCAAGCTCGCCAATGACATCGCGCATGCGGCGCTCGGATGACCACATGTTGTTATCGAGGCCGAAGTGGACAGTCCAGATACCAGCAGTCACAATCTTGTCCTCCTTGTGATGAGGGGTGTAGTCATTGGTAGGGAAGCGGAGGTAAGCGATAGACACGGAAAGCAATTGCAACACAGCAAGAACGTAGATATAGTACGATCGCTGTTTCCTGCTGTTGGGGTTGACAGGCTTGTGAGGCTTGCGGGAGCGAGTCGAGTTCGAGGTCGCCGCAGAGAAAACACCCGCACCAATCGACAGCATCATAGTGGTCATGAGCCAGTCAGTGTGCTCACGAAGGAATGGGCCACCTGGCACAAAGGCGTAGGCGACAACCCAAACGTGGAAGAGCAAAAGGGCCACATAAACGATGAATCCGATGCCGAATGTGCTAGCAGGAGAGTGACGAACGCTGGATGCAATCAGAACTGGAGCAACAGCCATGATATAGAACGCAAGAACGAGGGCACCGTAGAATCCAGTCCAGTGGTGGTAGCAAGTAAGAAGAGCAGCACCAATGGAACCGACGCCGAAAGCAGTCCAGCTTCCAGCAATTCCGGGGTGGAAGATGCCGTACACAAGGCCGGCTCCCATTGCGAAGATCGTCAGAGCGCCGTGAGGGGCTGCGATCGGTCCGCGCACTGGGTATCCGTCCCAGACCCACGAGATCATGGTACTCGAGTCAGTCAAAAGCGAGACAATGGCGAACATAAGACCGCCAAATCCGACAGCAGCAAGAATGGACGAGCCCTTCTTGCCACCTGCTGGCAAGTAATCACCCCCGCTCGTGTTTGAGCCTCTCTGGGACCTCAAAACAGCGAACAGAGCAAAGAAGATTCCGATTTTGTTCCAGCCACCATTCTCAGCGTGCATAATCGGCCAAAGGGGGTTGTTGGTCTTGCATGCGAACTTGGCAACGACGGACATGATCAGACCGATTCCCCAAGCCATGATACGGGCTTCGAGACGAGGAGTGTTGGCCCTCTCGGAAAAGAAGCTAGCAGTCCATGCTGCACAAGTAGTAGAAAGAGCGAAACCAGTCACAAAGAGACGGTTGGCAGGATCCTGGAACTTGTATCCAAGAAGTCCAACGAGTGAAATCAGATGGAGAAGGCGAAGATTCTTCGCGGCTGCGTATCGCAGGGATGGGATAACGTAAAGCAGCGGGGATGTGCAGCAAACGATGGCAACCTCGTAGCCAGAGATACCCATGTGCCAAAGAGGGAAGTCTATCAAGATCAGAAATGGCCATCTGTGCCAGGGAATATATTTTACTTACACCAGACAAGGACAGGCAGAGCAGTCACGATGGTCCAGAAAACAAACTAGAGTCCATTGTCAGTAACGCAGGAGGCCAATAGTCGACTGGTATAATTTACCCCATTGTAGACATCTGAGGCAGCATCAATAATCTCGGTCCAGAAGAAGCCCTCGCCAAAGGTGTTGCCCACTGGCTTGCCCTTCCTACGTACGTGGTTAATTTCCGGGATGGTTGTAGTTCGTTATGGAATTGTACACACTCTTTTTCCAAGACAGCATCCACAGTCGTTTTCAATTGCCTAATGAGCACAAACTTAGACAATGTTTTCTTTTTTGAAAACCGATATAGCCTTTGGCACTATACATTTGATGCGGACAGTGTCATTTCGGAAGCCACGGTACATACCCTCTGCTAACACCCTTAACATCCCTCACCACCAATTCGAAGCCCTCAAAGTCAAGAGTTGTGATAGCATCAAAACCGACATCGAACAGGATTAGGGACCATTCAAAGAATGCATACTTGGTGTAGGCTAAATGTTTGATTGATTAGCATGTGGTAACCTTTAATTGGATTCTCACAGGGGTAAGGACTCACCACCAGGAACCTTGTGGACCTTGTGCTGAATGAAATAGTAGACCAACGGAACCAAAGTTCCAAAGAACAAGCTGGCCATAATCTTGCGGTACTTGACAGCACGGCGATTGTTCGGGCTGAGCGCAAGGCAACCCAGGGTCCACGGCAAGGTGGCCACCAGGTACGAGATCATGAAGATGTCATGCCAATCGTGGTCATCGGTAGATGTGACATAGGTCCAACCACCGCATGTCAATGTCCGGAAGATGCCCACGCCGGCAACCAGCTTGGGTAAGGTCGAATTCGGACGCGCAGTAAGGATGTACCACAGGAAGACAAGGGCAAATCGAGGGCCGGAAGTAATAGCAATGAAGACCATGAAAAAGGACCGTTCGGGATATCGGTCACCGATGGTCGCAGACACAGAGGGGAACCATTCAATGGGGTAGCCGTAGTATTCGTTTTGAACGATCTTATGGTAGTGCAAAGCAACGCCGACAATCAACGCGCTGATGAACGCAGCATATGCGAAAACCGTGTGAGTCCAGGCGACCCATTTGCCGTTGATCTGCAAATAATATCGAGTCAGTGGCGTTTGATCCGCATTGAATGGCGCTTTTGAACTTACGGCAACCACGGCATCTCCGTCCTTATATCGGGGAGCCATGGTGGCACACAGAGAAAGGTAATCTCTGCACCTATATGGTTTAAAAAAAAGAATTGGGAAAGAAAAGAACGTCAAGAAAAAGAACGAAAGAGAGAATAACTTAAACAAGTAGATGTCACGAGCAAATGGCCCCTGAGGGAAATGAAAACAACTTCCGGATCCCTCGGTGGTTCTGAGCGCCCTGGACGCTAACCCAATGCGGCTAAGCGCACTCTGGGGCTGATCGGTGTTTTTTCAATGCGGGATGCCGACTTTTTTTTTTAACACTCTTCAGTGAACAGCAATCATGTCCGCCGCAACAGATAAGGCTCGATTCTTCCTCGAGAAGTCAGTGCCTGAGCTCAAGGAATATGAGCGCAAGAAGATTTTTACCAAGGTATGTCGCAAAGCGGAGTTCTTCCATCAGAATGACAGCTGATCAGCATGAATAGGATGAAATTTCCTCAATTGTCAAAAAGCGGTCTGATTTCGAGCACAAGCTCAACGCGCGTGGTGCACAGCCAGTGGATTTTGTGCGCTATGCTGAATACGAAATGAACCTCGATGTGCTGCGAAAGAAGCGGGTGAAGCGACTTGGGATTCGGTCAGCAGGATTCAACGGCCAGCGACGCATTTTCTTCGTTCTCGACCGAGCTACACGCAAGTTCCACGGCGATATCAACCTCTGGGTCCAGTACATTGAATACGCTCGCAGACAAAAGGCACACAAAAAGCTCCAGATGATTTTCACCGATGCTCTGCGACTACACCCTACCAGCGCCGACTTATGGGTTTATGCCGCTAAGCACGTCCTCGATGACCACGGAGATATGACACAGGCACGGAGTTACATGCAGCGCGGTCTACGGTTCTGCAAGAGCGCGAGGACAATTTGGATTCAATATGCAAAGTTGGAATTGATTTACATCGCAAAGCTGGTCGCTCGCCAACGGATTCTCGGTCTTGACGAGGAGAGCCAGAAGCCCGAGCCGATTCAAGAAGAAGTCGACGATACCGATGCCGACATGATTGCGCTCCCGTCACTCACAGCTGAGGACATCAACCCGAGCACAGGAACGGACGGAGAAGTAGACCAGGTTGCGCTGCAAAACCTGAACTCCACACCTGCTCTGACCGGTGCTATCCCGCTCGCCATCTTTGATACCGCCACAAAGCACTTCGACCATGATGATCGGTTCGGTCAGGAGTTCTTTGATATGGTCTGGGAATTCCAGGATGCGCCTTGTCTTCGCAAGATTTTGGAACATGTGATTGAGACGATGCGCGCCAACAAGCCTTCCAGCCCCCGGACACAGATCTGCTACATCAAGTTCCCGACCGCTGGAATCCCCCCTACTTCGGCTGAATTCCCACGGGCGCTTGGTAGCTCGCTTGCCCGCCTCAGGGAGTATCCTATGGGCAAGGATCTCGCACGCCAAGTGATCAACTGGCTTCAGCCTGTTCAGGCAACAGAGGGCCTGGATCCTTCGTTGGAGAAGGTTATTGCTGCTACCATCCGCAATGCGGAGCGCGCAGCGAAGGAGTAGTATACATAGCATACCCAAGTATTTGTACTTAGCACACATAGGCGTTGATCGGATATTATCAAAATTCAGGGTCCACTGGCGAACTTGTCCCTATGCTATCGGGTTGTTTGCAATCATTATCAATCATCGTATTTGCTTCCCCGGCGACTACTCTTCTTGTCGCTGTGCTGTTTCTTGTCTTTAATCCGACCCTCATTTTGAGCCTTTTGTCTAAGTTTTTTTCCGTTAGATTTGCTCGAGTGCTTCCATGGGAAGAGTAAACATACAATTTTTGCACGCGATTTCTTTGCGCTTGGGATGTTTCCCCGGGAATCACCTCCTTGGCCGAGCTCTGCAATAGCTGATAGAGCTTGTCAAAGCAGGATTCCACATTGTTAGACTGTTTCCGCTCCTCGTCGGACTGGATGACTAGACATTGGGTTCTTTCGGCGGCATATCGGGAAGCGCGTAGGGGATGGTGTATCAGACGGGGAACCAAGGGCAGTAACGCGTCCAATGGGACTTTCAAGGTGGCCTTGGAGTTGACCCTATTTCCCTTTCCGATTAGCATTGCAGCATTCAGTACTATTGACCCTCAAGTGGAGACACTGACTTGTTCACATTTTGCCCGCCCGGACCGCTAGACCGACTGAAAGAGATCTCGCAGATGTTCCGAGGGATAGTCTTGGAATTGAGAGTCTTGAGCCACTCCCTGGCTATTTGTATATCCTGGTCAGCTTGAGATGCAAATCTTCTAAAGGGCAATGCCCTCAAGTAGGGTATACGCCATTGGGAATACATGAGGCTATCTTGAGAAGTTAAGTGGAGTGACTAAATTTAAAATCCAAAAAATAAAAGACCGTCTGGCCCCGCTTAGCGTACGTAACAGAAGCTTTTATTTGATTGGGATGGGAATTAGAGTGATTAAAGTGATTAGAGTGATGTTAGAGTGGTTAGAAATGATGTATATGGTTATATGTGATTTATAGTGTTATAGTGGTTCGTTAATAGTAAGTGGTTACATCAACCACTCTACATAACTAACTACACCAACTTGGAATCTACATATATTCTTCTCTTTGCCAAAAAAAAAAAAGATTAATAAAACTAATATGCCCTCGTGATACTGGATATATGCCAGATCCAGAATCCTCAACGCCTCCAACTTGCTCACCTGACAAACTTTTCTTTCCATTTCCACTTCTCACCTCTAGAACCCCCCACCTAATCCCCATTTTCTTCTTCATCGCCTATTTTTTCTTCCTTACTCTGTCTACTTTCCCTCTTGGGTAAAGGCAGAAACTCGACCCGTCTTTTCTATCATCGCCCCACCTTAGCTTGCGATTGCGAAAATTCCTAGGGGGACCCTCTTCACTTTTTTTCTCCGTAGATGAAACCTCCTACTCGAAGTCTACATGACGCCCAGTCCCCCCGATGAAGCGCTTCACTTTCGCGGAAAGACTCTGACCCCGGAAAGCCCTCGACCCCTACACATTCCAGAGCCATCGAATATCCCAGTCTTAGAGAACCAAATGGACCCCGTCTTCAACGATACCTCCACCTATGAACGATCGGGGTATAATCAGGTCCCGCAAACACATGGATGGTTGCACGGAGGGTCAAAGGATGGTCAGGGGGGACCAAATATTCAAGATGCTGGTAGTTTCCAAGGCTTGCAGCTGAATCGTGGGATGCAGAATGAAATAATTGCTTCTGCATGCTACCCTCCCAACCCAGCTTCGGGGTCCGAAAATCCCGGCCAACTGAGCGCAGTTTTCTCTCACCCCGATTCCACTTATTCCCACGCTGCTCCGGTTGCTCCGGTGTCCCAAGGCTTTGCCACTCCGAGCGAAGTAGATCATGCCCAGAACCCGGAGCAATCAAACATGCCGGACCGCCTAATTTCTGAGGAGCGCGTGGGACATAACACGGGTATCAATTTCCAGAGTCTCCTCGACAATCTTTCCAACCACAACCCTGGTGCAACCATTCCTGCCGCTTCAGCTGAGAACTCGTCTCTCCAACCCGCTGGCGAGTCCCTCAAATCCCAGGGCACCCATGCCCACCCTCAAGCCCAAAGCCACGCTTCTATTCAGGCCCATTATACTCCAAATGGCGAGGCATATCGCCAACTTTCCTCTGCCCATGATGCTGCCACTACATCGCCTACCTACTCCGCCCAACCTAGTAATATTCAACCCCAAAACCAGTCTCAGCCATTTAACATTGCTTCCGGAGGGACCCCGGCCGTCAACAATCTACTTCCCACTGGCACCTTTCCGCAAACCCCATCTACCGGTGCCGAATCTCAGGGTTCCTTGCAAGAGCCTTCTGTAGCCTCCAAGAAAGGCCGTGTTGACAAGCAGGGTCGGCCGATCAAGCTCGATGATGATGATGCGCCCTGGGGTCCAGAGGTCCAAAAGAAGTATGACGAGTTCCTGCACGATGAGCGGATATATGTGACGGAAGGTCTTTGGGATCGGTTCCCGGTGGGCTCTCGGTTGTTTGTTGGTCAGTATTGTTCCTTAAATCTCCCATTCGTCGATCTAACGGTTTTCTCATGTGCAGGCAACCTCCCTACTGAAAGAGTCACCAAGCGAGACATGTTCCATATCTTCCACAAGTACGGTAAACTGGCTCAGATATCGATCAAGCAGGCGTACGGCTTCATACAGTTTTTGGAGGCAAGTTCCTGCCATGCGGCTCTCGGCGTCGAACAGGGAGCCATTGTGCGGGGCAGGAAGATACGTGAGTGCCTGAAGCCATAACTCGGCAATCTTTCTCGCAAAGAAAGATCTAACCGTCCCCAGATCTTGAAATTTCAAAGCCTCAGCGATCGACTCGGCCTGCTCAAACACCCGAAACTTCCCGTGCACCGCCGCCACGCCGTTCCCGGTCACCGGAGTTCAGCCGTGCCAGTTCTGGGCGAACTAACGTCCGGGGCCCGGTTGATCGATACGACCGGTCTAAGCCCTATGAACCCAGTCGGCTTCCATTTAGTGATTTCCGGGATGAACCTTCTCACCGCAGCAGACGCGACGATTATCGCCCGCCGCGATCGCCTTCCCCGCGACCCTTTCGGGGGTCTAGAGATGGATATCGGTCACGCGACAGAACCCCAGAAAGATTTGATCGCCGCGAGCGAAGGCGCTCCCGTTCTCCGCGTTCTCCTCGCTCTCCTTATTCTAGAGATCGACGTTACCGCAGCATCAGTCCGAGACCGCGTGGTATCTATGAAGGTGAAGCGGATTTGCCTGTGCCTCGACGAGCTCAGCGAGATGTACCGGAGGTGCAGCTCCTTGTACTGGAGGAACTTGATAGGTGGGTTGAATACGTCGAGTAGTCTTTGGACAAAGTCACTAACATCGCGAAGGAATTTCGTTCTTCATGTAGAGAACGCTTTCCGCAACCGTGGATTGCGAGTGGATGTCCTAGTGCTTGGTCCACGGATCCCTCTTGGCGCCGCCGTGCATCGTCAGTTTATTGAAGGTGTTCTTGCGGTTGTTCGCCTCTCTCGTCCGAATCAAGTCTCTCGGAAAATTCCTCTGCAGCTATTTGACCGAACCGCCGGGTTGGATAACGTCCGCTTCCTTGGTAAGTGCATTCTATGTTCATTTATTTATCGACACCTTGCTCATATCTCTTTTTCCCTCGCAGATTACCCTGAGCTTGAGCCTAATATGTCTGCTGAGCTCCTAAGCCACCAATCCCAAGCGATGCAGCGAGGAGCAGCCCCAGCCGCATTTGCACCCAATCCTGCTTTTATCGTCCCTCCAGCACAGCCTATGTCGATTCCCCCGCCTGGCATGCCCGCGCTTTCAAACCCACCAAACATTGCGAACCTCATTGGTTCACTAGATGGTCCTAGCCTTTCAACTCTCTTGTCGGCGCTCCAGCGACCCCCTCATTCACAGCCCGTGTCTGCTACTCAGTCGCCCTTTTCCTCACCAAACCCACCTCCGGCCGACCTCGCCAGCCTCCTGACCAATGCGCATCGGCCTCCACCTATGCATACCACCCAACAGCAACCCCTTCCCCATCCATCCTTCAACCTCCAACCTGTAAATGCACCCGTCATCACCGATCCAACCCTGCTCTCGCTCCTGGCCAAAGGACTAGGTGGACAACAGCAGCAGGGCCAGGGACCCGTCGGTCCCCAGGTACAGAACCTGATGCAGCACCTGGCTAAATGGAAGCAATGATTTCACGACTCTCTTACTCCCTATCATTTCATTCGAACTTAAGGTTCATCTTGTCATTGTTCATTTTTGGAGCCTGGCGTTCTTGCATTCCTACTGGTGGATTTCAGTGCTCTGCTTCGGTTCCTTTTTTCTGGCTGGCCAAAAACCAGTTCTCGCAACACTAGGCGTTTCCTTCCTTTTTTGCTCATTGCTTCTCATGTGTCACAAAGGCAGTAAGATATTAGGTAGATATTAGGGCAAGGCGGTATTTAGGATGGAGTTGACATGTCTTTTCAACCATTGTACTCTTGCTCATTGTGACTACTGGTTTATTTGCCCCCTTTGGACATAATACGGATGTTTCCTAGATATTTGGGGTTATATTATTGCTTGTGGACATCTCTTCCTTTGATATCAAAGTTTGTGTGCCTAGCTCATTCATATTCCCTCTGCCAGGGGCTTCTTAAGTGCCGCTTTCATGAGAGCGCTCAAAGGCAGGCCGAGTCAAATAACGAGCCTTCGAACTTAGAACTTGAGTTGTACAGGGCATACGTAGTAAGACTGAGTAATCAAGCCGTTTTAGGCTTGCAACTCTAGCAATGTACCTTTGAAATAGAGTGGTCATCAAGGTACGTGATAAGAGAGGATATGCTACATATTGTACAAAAGTCGCCGACAAAGTCCTTCTGGCTTCTTATTTCGAGTTCCAACCTTTCTCCTTCAGCTCCTTCACCTTAGCCGCATCCTCCTTTTGAATGCGCTCAATCGTCTTGTCCCGGTTGAACTCCATCACACGCTTTTCCTTAAAGTATTTCACCTAGTAGATACCAAGAATCTCGAGTTAGCAATCTGCCAGTGAATAGATGTAGCGTAGAGCAAGCTAGAAAACACAGAAAACACCAAAGTCTGGCAATTCTGAGCAACCGATCAAATATCACACCGTACGTACCCAGCTTTGTGAACATGCCGCCTCAAACTCCACAACCTCGTCCGCGCACTTCTGTCGCGCCTTCTTATCATCTTTAATGCCGTCCAGGATATCATTCTTGTCAAGACAGGCAAAAAATTTATCACGGCCCTCCCAGCAGCGCGCGCGACTCGTTCGGCCCGGGGCAATGCGGCCGCCGTCGGAGGCTGCGTTCGTGTTTGAATCGCCGGAAGACCAAGGTAGCCAGACCATTTTGAAGATATGATTATATCGGAGAGGGAGCGGGTGAGGAATTGACTCGTCGAGTTCAAACAAGTAGAGTATCCTGTGGTTTGGAGCGTGTCGTGCAGCCAAAAGGTGTCAGTGACGGCAGATGTCCAGTTGCTGGCGGGTCGGGCCTGTGACCGCCAAGACTGTTGATCCCAAGCAGGCGATCTCCATCTCCGGACCCTTTTTCACTGTCGACGCACTCCACGTTCTGGGATTTACATATAATTTTGAAGCCTCCGGCACTGGATACTTCTCGTCTCTGGATTTCACTTGGAACGTCTTCCCAAACATCATTGCATGTTCCCTTCCCTTCGCCCCCACATTCTTATCCTCACCGAGCTCAATCCGACCACCTTCACACCTCGACCTTGAACGAAATTCCTGAGGGTGACAAGATCCCCCCTGTCTATTTAGTTGATGCCCGCGCGCCGGCGTCCACCAGCGGGGTCGCGCACCGAACTCCCTCCGCTGAAGATCGTCCGCAAGATCCTCTTGCTGCAACTCGCATACTATGCCTGCGCCACGGTGCTCATCTTGTTCACGACAGTTGTCTATGGCACACCATTCTCGCTAGATCTTGTCTTTGGATGGGACTCCCTGCGTGGCGATACGACCATTGGATGGATGTTGGGATTGGTGTGGTTGTTGAATTGCTTTGTTAGGTGAGTTGTCCACTGTTTCGACCTTATGGGCAGTATTCCGATCAAAGGCTAATTATAATCTCCTCTCGGGGGATCTTCAGCGTCATTTTCCTACTTATTTTTGTATCCCGCTCAAAGCTGGTCCCGGATTTCGCTCTGACAATTCACTTCCTCCACCTCATCGCCACTACTCTATACTCCCACTCCATCCCTGCAAACCTACTCTGGTGGGGACTTCAATTCGCCAGTGCGGCTATGATGACCTTCCTTGGGATGTGGGTGTGCCAAAGAAGGGAGCTGGAGCCTATCAAGTTTGGTGGACACGGTGGCAGCACCCAAGCTGGTCCGTCGTCACAAACATCTGACGGCGATGGCCAGCAGGAGTCGAGCTTTGGCCGTGGCCGCGGTCGAGAACGCAGCTTGCAAGAATATGAATTGGATGATATGAAGCACACGGGCGAGCATGCTGTATGAACCCGCGCCTGCTCGCCCCCTCGCCCCATCGTTGATGTTCCCTGTTGGGGCTATGAACGACTTTTTGTTACCCTGTTACAACCTTTTTTTCTTCCCACGCCTCGGTCTACCATGGACTGTTTGATGCATTCTTTCCATTTTGTATACCCTTGCGGCAGTTGCATCTGTATAGATGGCGTTTGTTCTGAAGGAATTATTTCCATATTTATTTGTTCGATACTTGTTTACATTAATACCTTCTCAGTCAGACAATCTGACGAGCTATATGAAAATTTTTATGTACAATCTCTACTTCTTGAAAAGAGACATTGTCTCTCATTATACCTAAGGCTGGCGTCCATTCCAACGAAGCTTAAATACAACTAATTGAAATCGTGTCTGGTCTGTTATGAGAAAGGTAGTTACGTGATAGTTATGTATAATCATCCGTGGACGTCTGATGCCAACACGGCTTCCCCGACGCCCTTCATTTAAAGCTCTCATACAGATAGTGTGGTTGATAATCTGCTCTCTCGACGTCCTATGCTGCCTTGCCGGCTCAAGAATTGTCTGGATAGCCACATAGAAGGCGACGGCCGAAGAGCATTCAGTTGCGGTGGTGTGCATCTATGTGACCATCGGATAATGGCCAGCCTGTGCTGCACTACTACCCTTTGAAATCGCCTGCTTTGCGGACAGCCTCGCAAAGTAGAAAGTTATTTTGAATATCATCTTTCGGTCTAAGTACTTATTGTCTTGGACCTTAGAGAATGCATAGGCTACACATTTAAAGGAAAATCAAACTGAACCGGAAAGTGGTATACATATTGTTCACATTTACTGAAGGAACCTTCCATTTGTCTCTTCGACCAGCAACTCAAACTCGGGTTGGAACTCGGTATAGAAATTGTGCTAAAGTTGTCAGCATAACTATTCACTACTATCGAGCAGTTTGGGATATATGACCATTCCACTTACAGGATTCTGGGCAGCATCGGCGGTAAACTTGGCCACATCATCACTAATGATCTTCTTTGGAAGACCATTGGCTGCTGCTGCTTCAGCAAGAAGCTGTGACTGGCACGCATGTTCCAGCATGGAGTAGAGGATTGCTGCTTCATCAACAGTTCGACCAACAGTTAGGAGACTATATGAGTAAAGTCACATTAGCCAGAAGAACTAGACGCATATAGAAAACGCAACGGCGAAATCGACTCACCCATGGTTCTGCAGGATACATGCGATGTTTTCCTTGCCCAATGCCTTTGCAATGGCCTTTCCTTCATCCGCCGACAGAACAATGCCGCCATGGTCTTCGTAAACACCCACTCTGCCGAAGAAGCTGCATGCGTCTTTATCCAACTCGTTAGCACAAATCCAAACCACTCCACCTCAAGAGAGAAAGAAAAGCCACTAACCTTGTGTAAGCATCTCAATTGGCTTTCCAAATGAACTCCACGTCTTTCCATGAATACCATGCGTGTGCGCTGCAGCCACAACATCTGGGCGTGCTTTGTGAATCTCTGAATGAATCAGGAACCCAGCTTCATTAACAGGGAGCTGAGCTCCACCATCGACGACGAATCCATCAGCATCCAGAAGAACGAGGTCCGAAGCCTTGATAGTCGAGAAATGCTTGGCGAACGGGTTCATCCAGAAATGGTCTTTGAGGATTGGGTCTGCAAGTCGTTAGAATACCCTCGTTTACTTAGAATGTATATTTCATTCAAAATAGAGGGTCACACTTACCTCGCATCGAAATGTGCCCGGAGACACCCTCCCCATACCCTAGCTTGCCAAAGAACCGGAATGCAGCAGCCATGTGCTCCTTCATCCACTGTCGTTTCTCAGTTAGGTCTGAGAATGTGGGAATTCCGCGGAGTTTTAGGGTGCCATTTCGACCTCCACGAGCAAGACCCTGGAAGCATGCATCGTTTGCCGCTGGTGGTAGCGGAGGTAGTTGATCTTCGTTGGTTACGCGAACGGTCTCTTGCTGCGTTGTTGTTGTAGATGTCGACATGGTGGATGATTATCTTGGCTTATAGCATCTAGAAATTGTGCTTTTAAAGGTGAGTTCATGTCCGGTACTCGGAGTTACCTCCGAACTCTTATCTGTGGACCCCGCTCTGTCGTTGGAAGGCGCTGGGAAAGTTGCAGTCGACGCTTTTGATTTTGGATATTGGAAAATATTCATTGGCTCTAGAGACATATCATGATATTGGCTCTCTCGTGATAGAACTATAAGATTGGTCAAGATCTCCGAGGGTTCTCTGCCTCCAATTCCTAGATTTGCCCGCGTCACCACATTCTATATATCGTAGTATGAGCTGGATATAATGCAGTTTCTTTAATCACTCATATTTCTTGATTTATATTGTCCACAGTCAGTAATGGCTTCATTGGCTATATCTACTGGGAATATATAAGATGACTAAGTAATGCCACGTGACCCCGTTGTTATCGGCCATGTGGGCTTCCTATCTTATGGCCAATGTGAGGTCCTTCTCTCCTCAATGACCTAGTCTGATATCAAAACATTGAGAGCCGAAGAAATATTGCTTCTGAACTCCACATGCCCCTGATTGGCTAGCTCAAAGGTGTTCTCTAGTTACTTCGCTTTTTTCTTCTATGTGCATTGAGATAAACATTGGACACGTCTAGACCCATCATGGCAGAAGGAGATCCGTCATACATAGACTATGAGGCCTTCTTGGACCCAGACTTCTCACCAGCTTCATTCGCCAATACACTGGTGACAAGCACAAACAATGCAACAGATACCCCGTTGGATTTATCAACACCATTGTCACGGGTACTCTTTGATCTTCAGGAGATCGACACACATATCCATGCATTGACAACAAAATCAGCACTTCCATTGCTTTCATACACCCAAAGCCAAACTGCTGCTGCCGATAATATTTTGAAAGAATCAGGGACGCAGATTGCTTCTGTGACGCAAGGGTACGAGCGTCTCCAAAAGGAGGTTGTACAAAAATGGGAAGCAGCCGATGAAGCCCGTATTGCTGCTGAAAACTCGCTCGAAACAGTCCGGCTAGCAAGGGCTGTCGCGCGATGCTTAACTCTGGGCAGACAGCTGGAGAGCCAGGTTTCTGAAATTACAGGCCGAGGTACAACAGGGCCGGCCCTCTCAGCAGGACCGGATGGACCAGCATCACCGTCAACTGGAAAAGATGGCTTCCGTGCACTCGAGCGAGCAGCATACACGATTTTGAATCTACGAGAAATGTTCTCAGCCACGACACAGGGTGAGGAAGGCTATGGATTGGATCGGGTGAAGGTCACACGCACTCTACGTGTGGAATTCGTCATCCCCGCAGAAAACATGGTCAAGTCACGAGCACAACAGACCATCAACAGATTCTCCTTGTCCTCAAACTCGGCAAGCGCCAATGGCCAGTCATCCATGCCATCTGGATATAAGCAAGCCCGTGATGCGCGAGCACGGCTGGCAACCGCCGCCACGACTCTCTATCTTCTTTCGCCTCCGCCCAAGGGCGAAACCACTGCAGCCGACTACAAGCCCGAACTCTTGCTGTCAACATTACAAGGGTTCATGCACACATCGATCATGACATCCGTAAACTCCCTCGCTCGGGCTCTCACCCAACTCCCAACCATGGACCGAACCCTCGCCGACATCTCCGCGCGATGCCAAGATATAGTCGCCTTGGAGAACATTCTCAGAAACCTCCGCCCACCACCACACCCTCTCTTGACCTCCACTACCACAGTCGACGAACCCGCCACCGAAGCCCAAACAGCGGCCTCAAACAAACCTAATCTCCTGCAGCCTCTTCTCCAGGCTTTAGACACCACTTCACTTCCTTCCTACTACTGGCGCTCCCTCGCCTCGTCTCTCGCCCCGCGTGTCCAGGAAATCGCCAGCCGAGGCGGTGTCTCGGTCCGTACATTGCGGTCCAACCGTGATCGACTAAGAATTGAGATCAAAGAGTGTGTGCTTCGTGCGTCGCAGGTGTCTGCTTCCAGCCTGTTGGCCGAGAAGGGTCGACCAGGACCTGATATGGTGGTGGTTGGAAACTGGGAGCGAGAAGCTGCCGTGATGGTGAGCTCGGTTGTTGGTCCTCTGGGACGGTGATCTTCTGGCTGTTGCAAGCGTGTTGTACATGTTGCCGAGTTTCTACAACCGAGATTCGAGTTCGGTCAGAGATAGATGAGGCTAGTCACAATGATTGACTTCAGCTCTAATGAAAATTATAATTGTATGGCAACTACTGGCAAAACTCCCAGATCGTCACAGATAGTAGTTGATAAGGAAATTGAAAGATATTTATAATATATCAATTTCAAGGCAATCAAAAGGTTGCATCATCATGGTATCGAAATATACATCTCTCTAAGCCAATCCCCAAGTGAGAGTAGTCTTGTAAAATTCTGTACTAATGTAGACACTCCATGCGCTACAAACCAAGCTACCCTCTTGGCCACTGTAGGCCGCTGTCCGATTCTCGTCGCCAGCCTAGAGAATGAATGGTTTTCTCGCTGCTACTTTAACATTCATTTTCTCTTGTTCCCTTCTTTCTCCTTGGCCAAGCGCCAATACTAATCGGTTCCTCGAGTCAGACCAGGCAAGGTAGTTTGTTCCATTTCGTATTCTCCTTGTACCTACTATCTGCACAGCCTTGCTTCGCAACCAGAAGACGCCCGCTTTTCATGGTCGACTAGCTTTTCTACCAGCGTTGAAGTGATACCGTCAAAAACGCTAGCATGAGCCTTATTCGATCCACCTGCGATCGTTGCTATGCCGCCAAAACGCGGTGCACCAAGGATGCCTCATCCAACCAGTGCCACAAGTGCCTACGGTCAGGTGCAGTCTGCAACTACAGTCCGCGCGGCCACGCCGGCCGTCCGCTCGGTCGCGGGACAGGCCAGTCAAGCCCGTCCAGCCAACGCCCAACCCCAGCCATGAGTAGTATGTCGCGAACCTTGCTCTTCTTCCTTGCCTTTGCATCACATGTACTTGGCATAGAAAGCTGACAGACATGACACAGTTGACGAACCTTTCATCACCCTGCCTCCGTCTGTCGCTTGCAGCCAAGACCTCTTCGGCAACCTCCAATCCGACGAAAACACTGCCGCCTACTTGTGGGACCATCAGCCCTTGCTAGACGACTTCGGCCAGCCTTATATGCCCATCGATGAGGCAATCCACAGTGGTACGCTTACGGTATCAACCGCAAGCTCAGATGTTGCCGCCGACTTGTTCTTGCCCTTGGGGGGCGGCAGCGCCCACCGCTTTAGCAGCGGCACACACCATGACGCCCATTCCAGCAGTGATGCGCCTTCTGCCGCCGCTTCGCTCAAGAGCGAGAGCCTGCACAGCCAGCTCGTAGTCACACACACCGAGCTCATCGCCTTCTCCCAGTCGCTTGCCGTGTCCTTCAGCATGACCGACGACATGGAGGTCATCTACAGGCTTAGTGCCGAGATGACCGGAATACTCCAGCGCCTCAAGGAGAATGGGCTGTGCTACCCGCCGATACCAAGTGCCAAGTGCCACGGCATGACGTCTCTGCTTATACTGGGCTGCTACGGCTATCTTCTCGAGGCCTATGTTCAAAGATTTGGCGTCAACTTGCTCTAGAACAATAGAAGAGGAGAAAGCAACAGCTTTAGGTTCTTTGGAGCGCGTGACAGTGATGAGACTGGAACCTACAATCTAGTATTGGAGGCGACGGACAACCGATAGCTGTGCTCTGACACACTCCATGGGACCGCAAGAGTTCACACGCCGGCTTCACTGTCAACTTGCCCGAAACCGAAGCCATGGGTTTGAACAAATCCACATCTGTGATCGAACGGGCTACCTTGTAAAAGCCAGCCCTCTAACGCACGGATACACTGTGATCATTAAGGCTACCACGACAGAAAAACAACATTTTCTTCAAGCGGAAGTGGACAATTATCGCCACTTCAGGAGCTTGCAGGGACAACAGATCCCCGTCTGTCTTGGGACCTTTACGCCCCTGCGGTGAATATTGGTACCATGGCAAATCAATGGCCCAGATGATGGTCTTGAGCTGGTCTGGAACGCAGCTTCAGCATGAAAAAGTGAGAGAGAGGGGGAGGAAGAGCAGCGAAGAAGGGTCTCTTATGTCGGGGGGGGGGGTTGAAGGGAGGTTACAGCGTATTAGGGAGCTAAACCCAAAAAGGCAAAATTAACCCGATACAGTAATTCACAGGTCCGCCGTTTACAAAGTCAAGTTTATTTCCACAGCTTGAAAGGGGCAAAGATAGTCTTTCTAAGTTGGCTTCTCGCCATCAATTCTTCTGCAGCAGCTCGGACGTTTTCACAATTGTCAGAAAATTCCAAAGCACATCCTTTGTCTTCGGCCAATCGACAGGGCCATTTAACTCTATATACCTCTGAGCCATATCATCGAACTCCTTTCCTTGTAGCTCTAATGCTGTTGTGTTTGAAAGGTGAAAAGATAGTCTCGACAGCACGCTGTGTCCCACCAATGACTCGGTCGAGATGAATACCAAAGATCTGAGCGTATGGTATCCTGGCCCTTTCTTGCTTTTCCGTTCACTTGTCGGAGTTTGGATTTTCTCATGCTTTCACTCGGCTATCCATGCCGCTTGGACGAACGAAGATGAGCGAAGCTCGGGGCTCAGGAGTGCCTCGGGAAACTGGATACGGAGACATTCGAGAAAGGCGAGGTTGTTTCCTTGGCTATCCTAGGCATATCGTGTTTTGTCGCCAGTCTCTAAACAGCTTAACGGCTCACTCGCCATATCAGAGCTGGATGAATGATGTCGGCTAGCTTATTCATCCACCATGTGGCATTTCCCGTCGAGATTGCTTCTCTTCTGTGATATTGGACGAATATCTTTGGAACGCAGCATATTGATTGCAATGCGAGCCCTCGCTGATATCTGTTGCTGCACCAAAAGTGCTGAGCATTTCATGATCATTCGTGACCCCATCCTCCCCCGTGTAATCGAATACTTCTTCTGGTTCCACATATCTTGAAGTGGATGTCCTTTGAGAAAATGTCGGAAGGCTCAAGCTCCTGAGAATTTGAAGGAACTCCAGAAAGTCAACAAGCTATCACAAGCTAACAGCAAACCAAGAGCACCAAAGTCCAAAAGGAGCAACATGCCGGGGGAAAGTCGATTGGCCGAGTCATTTGATAGAATATATCATGCATGTTTGGGCCAGCGAAGCCCCAATGGTTAGGGACATCACATCGTGCTGCCAGAATATACTTTTCGGCGATGATGTGAAACCATAGCATCTCATTTGTGCGAACCAGGCTGACTATGGCAATGCTTGCCTTCATACCTTGGAATGAGTCAAGCTTGTATGCAGGAAATTCAACCAGTCCTCATTTCCTGGTGCGTCGTACTCGTAACAGGGTATCAACTTTTATCCCGGCGAAGAGGACATTGGTATTCGATAAGGGGCACAACATGTGAACAAACACAAGCAATAAGAGGAAATGGCCACGGGAAAAGATGAAAAGTGGTAACATAACCGAAGGTAGATGGGGCATCAGGGGCATCAGGATTCAAGGTCTGAGAAGCTCAAGCTGTAGAACACCGCCATGCCAGTCCACGTCTGCTCCACCTGCAGGGATCCTTTCTGTCATGTCTGCTGCGATCCAGGTTTACTGCACACCATGGACGATCACCTGTTCGTTTTTATCAAGTTATATCGACGCTTTTGAGCAGCCCGCTTGCATGATCCGGGCCCATCGCGGGGCTTGTCAGCCCCGGGGGAGGGGACATAATTTCCTGGCCGGTTGTATTAGAATCGTCTAGTTTCACTCTTCAATTGACTGGGGCTTTGGCGGAAGCCTTTCTTTTTCCGGTACCCCTAGTATGGGGGCCAGAGGCCGGGAGATATCCATGTTTAAATCAAAAGACAAGAAGAGATTTTCACCTTTTGATTTAAAGTATATTGGATACAGGCTCTTCGTGTGAGGGATCCTGACAGAGCCCCTTCTTTTTCAATTATTTTCGCAACAGAAGAATTTCCCGCTTTGCTTTGCCTGAGCATTCAGAAGACAATGTGCATCATCGGATTCGACAACTGGATTCCGCTAACCTCTAGGGGTCTTTAGCAGTGCCGCAAAACCCGAACAAGAAGGGTTGTTTTGATTTGCTCTTCAGCAGCACACATTAGACCTAGGAATTCCTTTTTCCTAGTCAGTGGTCGTTGCCGCTTGAGCACAACAAGTCATAGGGAGGCGGACCTGGTACAGTAGGTCGTAGTGCCAATCGCCGGGAGCAAACTTATGTTGGGACTGCTAGCGTACCAAAGAATAGGGAAGAGAAAACAGGGGTTGACATCATATAGGGGACTTGATCAACGAGACATCAGACATTCGAACAATTCCTCGTTTTGGTCGCGTCAGGATGCCTCTTGAGTTTGCATATCCCGGGTGCTCGGATATGACCAAGAAAAGCGAGGGGAGTGTATTGTTTGCTGGTAGTATATATCAACATTTGAATATCTATGCATATAGGTGAACACTGGCATTCCGCTCCCATGTCGACTTTTGGTCGCACCCTGCCTTGAAAATTTGATCGAAAATTGGCCCTTTGATTGGAGGAGATGAATCTTCACCCAGCTTGGATATCGTCTTTTGCTCTTTTTGGACCCTTCTGTGTCTTTTTTTCTTGTCGGAGTTGAACAAGGGCACTGTGAACTCAGATTAGAAGGAGCACCTCCCGTTGCATTTGAAGCTCGATCCATTCGTTCAGTGACGGAATAAATAAGCCCGGAAACAAGCCTCCATGCAGCAATTCAGGACGTGGGGAGCAGTCCGTGTTGGGAAGTTAAAGTCGCAAGGCAGTGCGTTGAAAGCTGATAATCTCTACAAGTATATGTTAGAAAAGTCCGCAAAGTGATATCCATGAAACCCACTCGTCCGGTTGTTATCATGGCGTCCGAGAATCCACCTTGCCGTACTTCGTCGAACAGGATCCCCAGAAACAGTTTGATGGGGACTAAGTTGTCGCTAAACACGGTAAGACCCGCAGTTTGACTCTTCTGGTCGTTTCTCCATCACCAGCTAGGACGAGTAATGAGAGAACCGCTTATACCACCGACTCGCGGGTCGATATAAGACAACGGAAGAACCATCACGACGACAGTATCAACTCAAATTGCACGAGACATGCTCAAGCGCCTTTCAGCTCTTATTGTATTTGTTGTTTTCCGACTTTTCGTTCGTTTCCCCACTAGCTGCACTGTAATAATTGTGCCATGCCCAGCGATGGTTTGAGCATACGGTACATGTTCTGCAGCCGTTCACAATGAATGTTATCGAGGAATAGAGCTCTAGGTCAAAAGCTCCTAGAACTCTACCGCTGGAATCCCAGGTTGCACATTGGAGCTTTTGCAGGATAGATGGTCTCACATCTCCAGATTCGGCTGCCGGGAAAACAAACGATGAGACGATCTGAAGATCAATTGCAAAATTGCTCGGCACAAAGTTCTCTCACTCAGTCTCGAGTTCGTATACTGGATAGTATCAATCAAAGGGGATCACGGGTGGTATGGCGAATTTGAGCAATAGCAACATTGTCTGAGATGCCGTCACCGAAACAGCGCTCGAGACATTGATACTAGCACAAGCGTCAATGTCTGTTGTATATCCACGAGCCTAGCCTTCTCTGTAATATGATTGCTTGCATGATGCATAGCCATCAGCAGGATCTGGAGGTCGATGCTCCCATCTGCGAAAGCCAATTGGTCGGAAACACAATGTACATGATATCAGCGGGCATCGCCTGAAGGGTTGTCTTGCTGCCGTTTGTCATGATGGGAAGTTCATCGATTAATGGTAACTATGGTGATGACTATGATTGTCGGTAGAGGGATTCTGGAAGTTGAGCATCGAAAGCACAATGATAATAGCTAAGGCAGGTGCTCGGACTATTCCCGAGGTGGCGGATGGAACCGGACACGTAGCGACGGATAAGAATTGAACGATCAGCGGTGGTATGCCTTTCCTGCTGCGGGGTTCTGGCGTATACTCGGCATCCGTGCCGCCGTCTTGTTGCCAGACAATGACAGTCAGTTTTCTGGTGTTGCTGCGAATGTGGATTGTCCTTTTGAGAATCATTTGGCTCTTCCAGGCAGGAGATGATTATTCGATATGCCAGAACTAGTCTGGTTTTAAAGGATGGTACTAGTTGGATAGACGAAGCTTCGAAGGCCGAGAACGGTTAGGTGCAGTGTATGTAGAATAAAACCCCGGTCGATAGTGACAAAGCTCAGATCGGAGACATCGTCTCGTTGGGCATGTGTTAAGGCTTTGAAGTTGCTCCAGGAAGGACTGCCACTAATCAACCGTACACAGAAAGTCGATATCAAGTTGCTGAACTTGCTGAAAGACGAATTATTATCACCTCGGCAACGCATCCCAGTCTCGCTCGTGGCTCAAAGATTTTGCCAGAGGTCTGGACAGAAAGGCATGAAGAGAGGAAGACAAAATATGAGATAAGAGAAGGCGAGGAAGCAGTGTGGTCCAAGGTTGAGGCAACCAAGGTGAAAGGATCGTTTATTGGTGTTGGAGCCTGGCAACAAAAATCGAAAGATCGTTTGTTGACGTTATTGCCTAGGAACGGTGGATCTAATAGAAGGTTAAAACGACTGGAACCATCGTGCTTGACAACAGAAGATGCAACTCACTGTTTGTGTGCCTGTCTGCTTAGGCATTGGCTCGTCTCCCCTGTGGGCCGAACAGCTGTGATGGAGCTGATGGAGGAATTTGGGTTTGGGCATCCAACATTCGACTCGACTTCAGGATATTACCCTTCGTGCTGCTCCTTGCGTTGCAGTTTCCACGGATAAAGTGTTCACAGTTGCTACATGCCTTGGATGGGTGTTATGATGCTCAGAAGCACACCCAAGAGGTGTCAGGAGAAACTTATGTGTACAAATTATAAGTGGTGACAGGAGGTGATGAGCTCTGGGGAGGGAGGGAGACAAGGAGGGGAAATAGAGATGAGAAAGAAAGCGAGTTGGAGATGGAGAGCAGGAGAAGAGGAAGGAACAGGAAGGGAAAGAAGGTGGAAGCTTCTAGTCCTTCTCCTACCAATGCATCTACTCCATGGATATGCGTATTTGAGCCTCCGACGTTTGAATGTGGACGGGCTAGTCTAGAAAATACATATATTTGTAATTAAAACAAGCCTCAATATATGCCCTACTCTATGCAAACAAAGGGTCTACCTTAAATTCTCAGACCTCGCTTTTCCACCGGCAACGGCAACAGTTGCTAAACGAGATCCGTGAACATTCATATAAACGAATGATCCAAAACATTTGATTTGGTATTCACACTGAACATCCTTATGTACTTAACCTTGGAATAGTGCCAGCTTTCCACAACCCCATATCCCCTCAGCTGTTAGCTTTTACCACAACTATAAATATCTGAACCTTGTTGTCGCACCATGGACAACAGACCCTTGGCAACAAACACCCAACCCCAGGGCCCCAAGTTCCAGGTACCAGCAACCAGCCGCATCCAAAGCCAAGGCGCCAGCTAGCGTACCTGACCAGGAACAAAGAAAACCATTCGGTACCCTGGGACGACTACCACAACACCAGGTTATCGGGACCGAATCCGTCAGCTCGCACAGAATCAGAAACCTCCGAACATCGGAAAATAACCACGCATAAATGCATATCCACATCAGGATGTGCCGCAGATAAGCGGGTAGATCTACATCTGCAAGTACGTTGTACAAGTACCTGAACGCGGTGGGTGTTCCAGAGGAGTCAGATGACTCCCACAGGGTGCACCACGGTGCTAGGGATCTATAGGTAGTTCTGAAAATGGCTGGGAGCTGGTGTGCACACTGCATGTTGACTCAATGCCCTGGATGCAGAGGGGGACAGGTGCATGTCAGTTGCTGGGGAGGGGTCCAATTAGATTTGGGGGATGGCATGGGTATGGATTAGAGAATGCAGAGGTAGTGCGCTTTGTCCGTTTCGTCCGGTCTGGAATTTACATGTGAATTGGACTCTCAGCCTCTTGGTACTTTTTGTATGTACTGTGTGTATTTGATGTCTGGGGGTTAAGGTTTATTGATGTTTTGATGTGCTAGTACATGTGTGCTCTCTACTCCGTATCTCACTACAACATAAATACTATATATTACAAGACAATTAAAATAATACATAATCTATTAATATAGTATTATTTTGTTAATTCATGTCACATTATAGGGCCCCTACGTGGCCAGGTACGCACCGCGACACATAATCAGGTACAATTTACATGGATGGACCTGGTATGAGATGCAGAGCGGGGATTGTGATTGGACTAATCAGTAAATAATCGGCACCTGGACATAATCCATGACCAGTCAGATAAGCAGACCGCTCAAAAGGCAAACGGATCGTCTCTCCAGGGGGCGACAAAAAACGGGTGGAAGTGTGAGTAATAACAAATGAAAGGCGTGGAAGCTATGGAAGTATTAGCCACATGAAGATCAAGTCAAAACGTCGACATGTCGCTATAATTCAGGTTTATCGATAAGCCCTGCAGGTACCTGGCTCTACTTGGCTGTGCCCCTCCCTGCTAGCCTTAGTGGCGTCCTGCAGATGTACCTACAGGTACCCGGGATTTTCCCCTCTTCTAGGATCTTTATGCTCTTGACCCCCACATGGGTATATTGTATTTCTCCGTACGGAGACTCCATATGGGACTTATCCCGACGTTAATTAAAACGTCGATCATTTATATTAGCGGCAGGAGCCCCCATCTTCACCACATTTCACCTATAGCACCCCCCCGAATCATCGTAAACTATATATACGTAATGTAGATTAATATGCCGCACTCAAGGAGGGGAACCATGTCTCATAGGAAGAGTAGTGTACCGCCTATTTTCTCCCCACCAATCGTGTCTGCTGGATCATAGTCGAACCTCCAAAGCTCCATGGGGGGCCGATCTGGGGCCAATGCGATACATGGTTATTTGGATTATAATATAGGTCAAACCCAGGAAAATAAGCACATCATCCACATCGGCCGTGGCGTCAGAATCTTTCCGATGAGGTATTTGACAAGTGAAATAGAGTACATTAAAGTACATGGGAACCAAGGGTCTGAGAATGTTGTACAGTGAGAGTTACCGTTTGCAGACATCTCGAGGTGGGGGGAAAGTTTAGTAGGGACGCAGGCACGATGGGCTTAGTCCCAGGGGGTGAAAGTTTCAGAGGAGTTGCCTGAATGCGGTTGAAACGGAGCTGTCGGATCCAGGTGACGAGTTCTTTTTTTTTTCTGGTTCTCATAGTGGGTTTAATAGAATAACGGGAAGTACATAAGTATATCCAATGAGACTAAACTATTCACTTATATATTCTAGAATGTATATTGAATATGAAAATCAGATCTCTTATCACCCCCGCAGTTCTATAATCTAAAATTATCATGGGCTCGGACCAATCCTGTGAGATCCTCCATAAGAAGGCTCGAGCAAATAACTACAATGAAGACTTCGTATCGGGACCATTCGGAACTCTTTCCCCTACCGCGTAACCATTCTTTAGAGTATGACGAGGTGCGATACATCCACGCGAATGCAAGGGGGTTTGGGGGGGGGTTTAATTAGGGGGTCTGGAGGTATATGGGAGGTTAACCCTAAGATCTCCACCAAAAGAGTCTCGACCTTTTTTTTTTCCCAAGAACCAAACTTATCAAGGCTTGGCGGTGCCTATTTCCAGGGTCTTGGAAAGATGGTTAACGTCAAGAACTCCCCCGAGGGTTTTAACCCCTGGGTATAATATCAAAGTCTTGTATATATATTGTAGAATCGAAGGTCTAGACTTAGATTTCAAGTTCATGTAAATCAAGAGTCCAAGTCACTAATGAATCATGGAGGTGCCTGGTGCCTTTTGAAGGAGACACGATATCTGGTGAAACACTTAATGATTCGCATCGGTAGCCCCGGAAGGTCTTTGAGTTCCTGTTGAAGTTCCTGTTTGCCCCTCGCTTCCGATAAGCCTCTTCTCATCGTCACCATTTCCTTTTTATATTTCTATACTGTATACTCTGCCTATATACTGGGACTTTTTTTTTCTTAACCCTTGATCTTCTTTTTCTTTCCGGCTGGTCGGAGATCTATTTTCTTTTTTTTACTTCTGGAGATGATCACGATCAACTAACCTTCCCTTTTTTTTTCTATTTCTTACATTCTTGACTTCTCCCCGCCCTTGCTTTTGAGAATCCTAGTACACATTCTATTTCCACCCCTCTTTTCTCTTCCTCTTCAGAGTAAGCGCACTTTCAAATCGTACGTGAACCTTCTCCGACACTCTTTTGATCTCTTTTTTTCTTCCTTTTGGCCCTAGTAGTGTCCAGATTACTGAGTTTGCGCAAATGTTCACAGTCAACCCGGCCCAGACTCCGCGTCTTGATCTCCGACTTCTCCGTAGCACTACGGTTTTTACAATTCGACATAGAGACATATAAAACTCCAACTTGTCCTGGGGTGATATTTCCGATCGGATTGTCGGCTTCGCGACCACTGGTGGTCAGGAACATTCGCTCTCCGGAGACCTGACATCACTCCCGCCTTCCTCCCTCTTACGTCGCCATGGCTTCCTTTCTTCCTGTCAACAACTCGACCCCTGAAGACCACGCGATGGACGGAGCAGCTACACCCCGTGCGACCCCAAATGGCGTGCCGGCGACCGACGCTTCTTCGACGGAGCAGTTTCCGGACGGAGTTTCACACCACAGCCGCGGTAGCGACGCTTCATCCCGCACAACCTTAACCCACGGTCGAACCCCGTCAACGTCTGACGAACAGATGCACGATTCCGAGGGAGAACAAGACGATTCCGACCACGATCAAAACCTAGGGGGCAACGCACCGCCATCGAAAAAGAAAAAAGGTCAACGGTTCTTCTGCACGTCTTTCCCTCCTTGCAATCTGAGTTTCACACGGAGCGAACATCTGGCTCGTCATATTCGAAAACACACCGGCGAACGTCCCTTCCAGTGCCACTGCTCTCGGCGGTTTTCCCGACTCGACAACCTCCGCCAGCATGCTCAAACGGTCCATGTCAATGAGGAAATTCCCGGGGATTCGCTGGCGGCCACGGGCACACGCTTCCAGCGTCAGGTCCGTACAGATCGAGTGCGGCCACCAGGCCGGGCGCGGGCGGGCACCGGAGGCAGTGTTGGCGGTCATACCCGAGGTCATAGCAGGAACTTGTCAACCTCAAGTATTGCGTCCACCACTTCGACATACAGCCAAGCTCCGGAACTTCGGCGGCGGCCCCCGCCTTTGATCATGGCCAACGACCCCGCAGCTCGATCCCGACTGGCAATGGAATCAATGGGAGAACCTCCGAGCACACCCCCGGCCCAGATCCGTGGTGTTCCTGGTCCCTCGACAGCTGGGTCGCCGTATACCTCCAACATGTTTGCTGCTACTGGTGGAAGCCCTCAATATGCCTCGCCCATGGCTGGCACGACACATGGTTTCTGGGAAGGAAAGACGGCCGCCCGTCGTCTTTCGGTGCCAACGAGCAGCAACCCTTTCCTCGCACAGCATGGCAACACGTATCCTCCGGCATATCACACCCCCGCCGGTGCACCTTATCCAAACGCTGCTGGTGTATTCGCAAGCCCCACTAGCACACATTATTCTGTATCTCGTGATGAGGGCACCTTGAGCGCGGCTGAAGCGGAGATGCGGAGGAGAACGTGGCACCCTTCGTCATACACTGGATTTCCACGTCCTGGAACTAGTGGCCTGAACCAATATCATACACCTGATAACGTCCCGCCCTCATTCGGCGGGAACGGTTCGACCGAGCATCCTCCCCGGCTCCCCGGGATTGAGAGTTTCGACAAAGTAGTTCAACGGCCCATGACTCCTCCCACTCGGAAAGCCAGCCCAATGCAGCTCGATGGCCATCGCCCACCAGGCTTTGGATCGGGGTTCAATTACACACAGCCAGCCCACCGTCCACCACCCCCTATCTCCGGCCCTGGTCACCGACGAGGCCATGTATCTTGGGATATGTCTTTGCATCATAACCTAACCGGACTGGATATCCGAGACCGACGTCCATCTACAGCATCTGCATCTCAGTGGAGTCAACAAACCCTTGCAGAACTCCAAAATGTCTCTTCCCGTCCATCGTCATCTTACCAGCCTGCATTCGGCCCAACGGCCGAAAGAAGCCCTGAAGAGTATCGGGGACATCGCCCCAGCCTTTCAACGGGGAGCCGCACACGAACTTCCCCCGAGGATTCCAGTAGCAGCGAGGGTGTACATACCCCATCCACCGCATCGCTTGATTATCACCCCGCGATTGTGCACAGCAGCGGATATATCGAATCTAATGACTCCTCGGATCACCCTCCACCGGTAGGAACTCCTGTTCGAACGGACGGCTATCGCCCCGGTTACTAATCCCGTCATAGATCTGTGGCCGTCAATCCTCCCACGCGGACGGCTACGAAGCCCACAGCGACCGGGAGCCCAGGTCCGACGTCTTCTCAGACTCTTCTGCCCCAAATTCGGGCATGGGTCGCCTGGAGGCTCTTGTCGCCGTCGCCACAAGCGAGAACAAAGGAGCAGCCAAGCTATTTTTGTAATTTGTCTGGACAAACCCATTCCACACCACTCTACACCATTCTACATATGAAAGTCATCTTCGCTTCCTGCAACTAGCCGGAAAGCGATTATCATATACTTGGCATTCCACCTCTATCTCACACACCCAGCCATATCAACAATCAACCACTCTTTCCGCCCACTCTACTATCAACCAGCCCATTGGCTTTTCTCGGCTTTTCCAATTCTTTCCTACTTCTCTCTATATATTTCGGGGATTCTTATACTTGCCATCTTATGCCAGTGAAGCCCTTGATGAACTGACGACTTTGATGACGACTGATACACGACCGGGCACCATAGCCCATCTTTCTTTTACTTGTGTTCGGGAGTCTTATGTTTGTGTTTTATGTTTTTTTTTTCTGAACGGTTCTGGATGGCAATCTTTTTCGGATGAGTTCTTAGTGAGCTGCATGTCCTGGCGTTTGCATGGGAAGTTTTGTATGGATCGAGTCCTGTGCATGACGATACCCTGTCTATCGATCATTTGGTTCCTCTTTCATTTTTGGTGGTCTGCGGTATGACTTCAATGTTGCATTTCACTCTCTGCCTTCTCCATGGACTCTTCATCTCTCCATCTCTCTCCATCTTCGAGTCCCTTCCCTCTCTCTACCTTATCTCGCCTTCTCGTTTCGTTTTGTGTCTTACTATATTTTTTGGGGGTGGATCGGGTCTGATGCTTTAACGGACTACAATTATGAGGACTTTTGATATATGTTATGATCTAAATATGACTGGAATGCATTGATACGGCCTCACAAGTTCACATGTGCAAGTATATTAGAGAGTAGAATATATGCAAATCTAGAGTTTGGGAATGGAGCATTGGGGCGGTGAGCTCTTAAGACTGTACAAGATCGACTGGAACCTGTTCGTGTATAATTAGGTCTAGAAGTTATGCTCTATTACATGTAGAAACCCCAGAACCGGAATGAGGCGATGACTTGCAGGTGACGTCGACGGGAAGTTTAGCTTTCCGGTCCCCACTTGCAACCCTTTCTATGAACTGTTGAAGATTGTAGACATTGAGAATTTGGGATTGGAATGAATAATTATACAAGATTAAATAGGTAATTAAAATTTCAAAGGTAGTACAACAGCATTTGGGAGAGAAAAAAAGAAATAAAATCAAATCAAAGCGTAGAGGCAAGTTCTAGTACATGCGGACAAGCTGGAACAAGACGTCATAGCTGTCTTCCTTGGAAGGTTATTTCCCCAGTCTCGAGAACTACCTATAAAACCAGGGATACTCCGACCTGCAACTTCCAGCACTTACTTCAATTACACCCTCTACATCTTTCCCTCCTACCACTACACCACCACACACACACACACACACACACACACACACACATACACATCATGTCGAAGAGCCGCGTTCCAATGATCCTGGGTCTCGCTGCGGCGGGCGCAGGCGGATACTACCTTTACTCTGCGGGCGGCAACCCCTCAGCGGCGAAGCACCAAATGAAGAGTACGTGCCCTGACAAATTCCAATACCATTGAACTGCCTCGGGACACCAAGCTGACTCTCCTCTCCCACTTTAGTCGACGCTGAAAAGGCACGCGAGAAGCTTCCAGGCACAGACAACGCCGAGAAATACGGCAAGGATTTCGGCAAGGAAGCCGGTGCCAATATCGACGATGCTGTAAGTCCATTCTATTCTTGGTGTTACCCAGGCATCCGTCCTCGATCCTTGCCCCACCAACCACAAAGTGGAGATGTGACATATCATACTAACCATCCAATTCTAGATCGCCAAGACCCGTGCTGAAGTCCAAGAGGGCAAGGACAAGCTCGAGGAGCTCCGCGGTGAAGCAAAGAACAAGTTCAATGCCAGTCGGGAGAAGGTCAACACCAGCGTTGATCAGATCGATCGCGAAGTCGAGCAAAAGGCTGCTGAAGCCAAGGGGGCCGTCTCTGGCTGGCTCGGTGGCAAGAAATAAGCTCTTTTCACCCTTGGGCTTCGATGATTTAATGTTATGATTATATTACGGCGCTGGTCGGTTCGAGAATATTACGAAGAATTCAATGTCCATAAAATTTATCCGTGTTTCTTGTAAATGTAAATGTCATTATAGTTGGAGTGAATGTATGCCAAGTACTCAATGCGCCCGGTATGGGTTGGCCTGCCTAGGGCGCGAACTGAAACTGAGTAAATATACTCCGTATGCATTGTCATGCAATTCATTCTAGGTATGGAGTAGTAAACGTGGGTTTAGACTATACATTAGCATCGGACATCTTATGCGCCCGAAGAAATGTCCAGGCGCTAAGCTTGGACACGGTGACATTCCAATGCCGGAGTATTACCGTAGTGACGAGATTGCCCTTAGAGCTATGTCATTTTTTATACTGAATAATTTTTCTAGAATTGATTATATCAAGACTTCTCTCTCCATTTTCAAAAGTCCTTAGTCCATACTTGAACTGAAGTTCTTATAGTTCCCGCTCACGCGTTGCCATTTAACCCGAAAAGGCTAGTGCAGGTTTTTCAACGCGCCCTCGAACGCGTCTTCTCCCTTGCACCTTCTGACATCTCCCACTTCCCAATTTCCACCTTCCACTACACTTTTCCCACCTATTGTCCGCTTTAATATCTCGGTATCTCTTACCTTGTCTATTATAATACAGTTGTATCCATCGCCCTTTCTTCATTTATCATCCCTCGACCGGCAAAAAATTTTCAGCAGCCGCGATGCCGCGCACTTCCCGGTCAAGCTGCGTTGCCCAGCCAGCCATTCAAGCCTTCACTCGGGCAACCAAGGCTGGCATTACTCCGCAACTGCCTGCAAAGAAGATCACGTCTCTTCCGGTCTCGCCTTCCAAGAAACGCAAACTGCAGGAACTCGAAAACTTCGACAACGGCAGCAGACAGACCCCAGTTGAGGAAGAAGGAACGCCCTCGAAAACTTTGCGACTGAATGAATTATCCGTCTCCTCACCACGCAGCGGCCACTATGTGTCGCCTAAGAAAGCTTCGCCCGCGAAGACACCGAGTCGGACCCCGAGTCGACGGAATGCCCCTGTCAAGAACGCGCCCTCGACACCAGCGACCCCTTCGAAGCAACGAACCCTGAACTTCGAGAAGGTTATTCCAGTGCACGAGGAAACCCCAGTCATCGAACGGCCTGCATTCTTCAACGATATTCTCAACCTTCACTCCTCCTTTGTGCAGGCTTTTTCAATTCACATGGCACACAATGGCGCAAATACCCCTGCGGACCTCCGAGAATTCCTTGGCAGCGTGACGCGCCTCTGGAATAAGCGCAAGGTGCAGATGAAGGACTTGCAGCGTCTTGTGTGGGTCTGGGAACAGAGTTCGAAAGCGAAACACATTTCATATCGTCTGGCGAATTATGGACTCGGCAAAATCTGCATGGAGCGCACCGTGCAGGTCAATGTGCAGCCTCCAGCTTTGCAGGACTCTTTTGAAGAAACCCTGGACTTGCTGTGGGAGAAGGCCCCAGAGGCACTTCGGGATGCCAATGAGGAAGACCAAGCAACTCTGTTCATTGAGTCTCTCGGTCTCTCCACTATCCATGAGTCGCTCACCCCTTTCACGGTTTTCCAGAAAGGCCAGCAACGACTCCAGGATCTTAAGGGCGGTTTGCTCCGTTTGAAGGCTGAGAGAATGCTCTCAGAGTCAGCAGAAACGACTCCCCTGGAGCGGACGGCAACGATCAGCCGCCGCCAAGGCCTGCTAGATCGCATCAAGAATAAGGAGCTACGCCAGTCCAAGCTCCCTCCTCCGCCTGCCAAGAAAGAGCTCGTGCGACGTGCAGCCGCCGATCGCGTGGAAGAGGTAGCTGGTGTTCTAGCCCTGTTGCGTCCCGCTGGGTATGTAGGCAATGGCATCAAAGCCATGCTTGCAGCCCAACGCAAGCCCTTCAAGCTCGATGTGATGATCGAGCATGTCCGTGACTCTGTCCGCAGCGAGTTTCCCCGCGAGGAGGTGGAGATGTGTCTTGAGATTCTGTCGGATAAAAAGGTTGCTGGTGAATGGATCAGTATGGTTACTGTTGGCCAGATGAAGTCGGTCGTGCTGAAGTCTTGCAAAGATGTCTCTGCCAAAGACATCGGGGCGAGAGCCGCCCAGCTGAAGGCTGATTGGGAGAAGTCTGCATGTGTGCAGACTCCTCTCTTGTGATTTATGTTTTTTGGCGTGTTTTGTTTTTCTTTGTTGGATACCTCACATCCGCAGAGCTGTTCTGCTCGCGGTCTTGCATCAGCGCTCGATACCCTGTACATTATTATATGTTCTTTTAGCATTAAACACTACCTTAGTACTTAGCAATTAGGTCCTCGGACACCCAATCATAATACCATAAGCAAATTTTCTGAAACTGGATGTTTAATGAAGTCAGAGGCCACCGTAGAGCTGTCTAAACTGATATTAAGATGGTTACATTTGACCTTCCAAGAATAGTTCAATGTTGGCTCATGTGGCCTTATCAAGTCTTTTTTGATATCTTCTCGGTTAATTCCATGTAATTTATTGTGCAGATATTTCGTCCTTCTTACAGAGCTAGGTGTGATATAGTATACATGACATATAAATTCTACAAAATGGAACAAACAGCTAAATTTGGACACATTGTTGACTGAGCCCTACAATTCCGGTAATAGCCCTTGCGAATTCCACTCAAATCTGCTCTATAAGCGCAATTCCTTATTCTGTTGTGCCTGGGGTAGATATGCTCAGCCTGACAGCTATACAAGTCCGCAACTACTCTATTTCCATTTCGGAAAATTGGGATACCATTCCTATGGAGCTCAAGGATGCCAATGCTTGCAACATCACAGTCATTTATATCTACTCCCACTCCGGGTAAAACGATACCATCAATGTCGAGACATGACTTCCTCTCTCTGGCTGGAACGGAATATTCCAAGCATCAAGTGGCGGAGGATGGGTAACTGGCGTCACCGATGGGTTACCCCTCCGAGCTTCCCAAGGATACGCAGTCAGTGTTACCGATGGTGGATATAGCTCTGATAGCGAGATAAATACTGGGCTTTGAGGGCAGATGGCTCGGTGGACAGTCTGTTCTAGAGAACTTCGCATCTCTTGTATTGCATGAACTTGCTGTTATTGGTAAAGCCTTGACAGCGTCATTCTATAGAATTCCTCCCACCTATTCATACTGGAATGGCTGGTCCAGTGGCGGCCGGCAGGGTCTTATGCTCGCACAGATACCTCGATGGTTTTGACGGAATCATGGCCGCTGCACCAGCAATCAATTGGACCACCTTTATCACGGCAGAGTAATGGCCCCAGTTTCTGGTGAATATAAAGAGCAATGTCGTATCGCCCTAGCAGAAAGAGAAGTTTGATCTCACCTTTACTTCTCAGTCAGCGCATTAAATCTTGATCCTTCCTACTCCAAAGATTATGCCAAGTGATTGCATGTTATAGACAAGAGAAAATAAGATCATATGTGGAAAGAAAACATAAAACCGCAGAGGGACTACAGTCTGTTGACCTGAGGATGACTGCACGGGTCCATTTGCCTTAGGGCACGTCAGTGACCATGCTTTTTTATAGTTTCTTATCATCAACCTATGATGTTAACTCGTTTGATATTACCCCAGGTTTTCTCATAATGTGGAGGTGCTCCACGCCAAGATATATGTACGAGGTCGTACTAACTTCAGTGGCGTTTCATTGATATTTGCACCAATAAAATCGGTGTGCCGAGTTGGATAACTCCCGACAAGCCCTTCCGTGAGATACCCAAATGCTTGGGCCCCTTGCATTTTGACAGTAAGCCCATGGAACGAGCTACAGAGCTCGATCCACTCCCCGGATTTCCCCAACATTTGATATATATCTATCACGTGCGGTTCTCGAACATGCATGTGATTGACATAACGCCCATGAGATAAGCCAGTCTAGGTTCTCGCCAACTGCCAAGCCACGAAATAGGAAAACAGCCCCAGGGTATTGGCTATAAGCATGGAACAAAGAACGAGGTGCCAAGTCAGCTATAACTTTTATTGGCACGACTTATCCCTCGCGTTTCCGCATTCACCTACCGGGTCTGGGCAATCCATGCGATCAGCCGAGTGCAGTTTCCGTTCATATATTCGGCAAAGCCTACCGGGATGTACCATGTAAGCTCCAGGATATCCATAAATATTCGATCTTTCGGTTTGATTCAGGGGATCTGCAGTATTTGGGGCTATTATTCTTCAACATTCCTTAACTGTCCCACTGCCTTGTAAATTCTGGATCCAACTGCTTTTGTTTTGGATCCAACTGCGAGGTGTTGTAATATGGCACCAGATCTAGCTCCGGCTACCCTCATGGCCGATGAGAAGGGCTATTCCCACAAGGAGGAGATGGTTCTGCAATCCACGGACATAGCAGCAGAACGCGGACACGCTGCGACAGACCAGTATGGCCGCGCACTAGTGGAGCTTGACCACTCAGCTGAGCGACGACTACGAATGAAGATCGACTTATATATCGTGCCCACCGTGGCGCTGCTATACCTGTTCTGTTTTATTGACCGCGCAAACATTGGTATGTCAATCACACCCCTTATCCCCTCGCCAACTCGAGCGATCACCTTTGCTTTTTCCAAGTCACTGACCACCTTGTCGCACATCAGGAAATGCCAAGTTGGCGGGCTTCGAGAAAGACCTGAAACTAAAAGGCAATGATTACAATAAGGTCTTGTCCGTCTTCTATATTTCATACATCATTTTTGAGGTGCCATGTAATATTATTTGCAAGTGGATGGGCCCTGGCTGGTTCCTTCCATTGACCACCCTACTTTTCGGTGTTTGCTCCCTTGGGACCGCCTTCGTCCACGATATTCAATCTGCATCGGGGGTCCGATTCGTGCTGGGGGTTTTCGAGGCTGGAATGATGCCGGGTATTGCTTATTACCTGTCGCGATGGTATCGACGCAGTGAGCTAGCTTTCCGCATCTCGCTCTACATTGTCATGGCTCCGCTGGCAGGCGCGTTCGGAGGTCTGTTGGCCTCAGCCATTCTGAAACTCGACCATTTCGGTGGTCTGAAGACTTGGCGCATGATATTCGCAATTGAAGGCATCATCACTATCGCTCTTGGCCTCATTGCCTTCTTCACGCTGACGGATCGTCCTGAGACGGCCCGCTGGCTGAGCCAGGAAGAGAAGGACCTGGCGATTGCGCGTCTTAAGTCCGAGCGTGTGTCTACGACTGAAGTCTTGGACAAGATGGACATCGCGAAGATGAAACGGGGAATTTTCAGCCCCGTCACGCTGGGAACTGCCTTTATTTTCCTTCTCGACAACATTACCGTGCAGGGTCTTGCGTTCTTTGCCCCTACCATCGTGCGCACTATCTACCCGGAGAACAGTGTTGTCTCTCAGCAGCTGCATACAGTGCCTCCATACGTTGTGGGTGCATTTATTACCGTGCTCCTCCCCTTACTGAGCGGGTTTTTTGACCGCCGTATGATCTACTTTGTTCTCTGTCCTCCTCTGATGATGGTGGGTTATATCATGTTCCTGGTTAGCAAGGACTCTATGGTGCGCTACGGTGCAACCTTCCTCATAGCCAGTGGTGCCTTTGTCTTCGGTGCCCTCTGCAATGCGCATGTCTCTAATAATGTAGTGTCCGATACGGCACGTTCTGGTGCTATCGGCATCAATGTCATGCTGGGAAATATCGGCGGACTGATCTCTACTTGGTCGTTCCTTCCCTTTGATGGCCCTAACTACCATATTGGAAACGGATTGAACCTGGCGACGTCGTCCTTGATGCTGATCCTGGGTGCGTTGATGTGGATGTGGATGAAATGGGACAACAAAAAGCGCGACAAGGCGGATATCGATCAGGCTCTGGCTGGAATGTCGCAGAAGCAAATCCAGGACTTGGATTGGCGCAACCCAGCCTTCCGGTGGCGGACATAGGAAATGAATGGGCTAGGCAGCATGCTCTGAGAATAAACCCACAATAGCTATAACATCTCTAATATACTCATTCGTGGGAGCACTTCGATGATAGCCCTTCGCCTTTCCTCCGGTTAAATCTGTTCAAAAATATATACCTTGGAAAGTGTCACAAGAGGCCATTATGATACCTCAGAAGATAAATACGCACACATTTGACAAGAATAGTAGGCTTACGCGTCCGTGTTGAGTTTTTCTACTCCGTAGATGTCTTCCTAGATGTCTTTCTAGATGTAATCTTTTTTTATAGATATTTCTTCCTGGTCTTAGTATTTCAAATATAGGCCGTAAACACGGTTTAGAATATGCAAACCGGATTTTCCATGTATAACATTGGATTAACCGAGATTGATGAACGAACCTCTTTAACCCCTAGCCGGAGATCCTGGGCACTTAACGCGCGACGCGTGCACGGACCACGTAAATTCAGCGCGTCAAATTGGACTCGTCCAAACCACCTTGATACCAGCATTTGCATTGTCCTTTGCTGCATTTCTTTTCACATCACCCGACATCATGTCTTCCCGACCTGACTTGAAGGTATGAATTGAGATATTGATTCCTTAAACCCACCAACCCAGCATCCACTAACTCAAAAACTGAAATCACACAGGTCGACGACGAAGTCGGCTTCATTGGCTTCTACCGTGGCCTCCCTACACCCGATAATAATGAGACCATCCGCGTATTCGACCGAGGTGACTGGTACTCCTCGCACGGTGCCGATGCCGAATTTATCGCACGCACCGTCTACAAAACAACCTCCGTACTCCGCAACCTAGGCCGCAGCGAAACAGGTGGCCTCCCCTCGGTCACAATGAGCGTCACAGTCTTCCGAAACTTCCTCCGCGAAGCCCTCTTCCGATTGAACAAACGCATCGAGATTTTCGCCTCGGCCGGCTCGGGCAAGAGCAACTGGAAACTGGCGAAGCAAGCCAGCCCCGGTAACCTGCAAGACGTGGAAGAAGAGCTCGGCAGCGTGGGCGCGCTGTCAATGGATTCTGCTCCCATTATTCTCGCAGTGAAGATCTCCGCTCGCGCAGCAGAGGCCCGGAACGTCGGCGTGTGCTTTGCTGATGCGAGCGTGCGCGAGCTGGGCGTCAGTGAATTCCTCGATAACGATATCTACTCCAATCTCGAGTCGTTGGTTATCCAGCTCGGTGTGAAAGAGTGTCTTGTGACCATGGATGTGGCTCGCAAAGACGTCGAGCTGGCGAAAATCAGGGCTATTGCGGATAGCTGTGGGATTGCCATCTCTGAGCGGCCTGTTGCCGACTTCGGTGTTAAGGACATCGAGCAGGATCTTACGAGATTGTTGAGGGATGAACGGTCTGCCGGTACGCTTCCTCAGACGGAGCTGAAACTGGCTATGGGGTCTGCGTCGGCGCTGATAAAGTACCTTAATGTCTTGACTGATCCTACCAACTTTGGCCAGTACCAGCTCTACCAGCATGATCTGTCGCAGTATATGAAGCTCGATGCCTCGGCGCTTCGGGCGCTGAATCTTATGCCTGGTCCACGAGACGGGGCTAAGAGTATGAGCTTGTTCGGTTTGCTGAATCACTGCAAGACGCCTGTGGGTAGTCGTTTGTTGGCCCAATGGTTGAAGCAGCCTCTAATGGATCTGGCTGCTATTGAGCAACGGCAGCAGCTGGTGGAGGCATTTGTTGTTAACACTGAGCTCCGTCAGACTATGCAGGAGGAACATTTGCGTTCCATTCCGGATCTTTACCGGTTGGCTAAACGTTTCCAGCGGAAACAGGCCAACTTGGAAGATGTCGTCAGAGCATACCAGGTTGCCATTCGTCTGCCTGGGTTTGTGAGTGCGCTGAGTGATGTTATGGATGAGCAGTACCAGACCCCTCTAGAGACAGAATACACGTCTAAGCTCCGTGGTTATTCTGACAGCTTGGCCATGCTCGAGGAAATGGTCGAAACAACGGTGGATCTTGCTGCTCTGGAGAACCACGAATTCATTATCAAGCCCGAGTTCGATGACGGCTTGCGAGTCATTAGGAAGAAGCTGGACAAACTACGATACGACATGGATATGGAACACCGCCGAGTTTCAAAGGACTTGAATCAAGACATGGAGAAAAAGCTCTTCATGGAGAATCATCGTGTGCACGGTTGGTGCTTCCGTCTCACTCGAAATGAGGCGGGCTGCATTCGCAATAAAAAAGAGTACCAGGAGTGTTCGACGCAGAAGAACGGCGTATACTTCACCACATCGAACATGCAGTCCCTTCGCCGAGAGCATGACCAACTGTCGTCGAACTACAACCGAACTCAGACTGGTCTGGTTCACGAGGTCGTCAACGTTGCCGCTTCGTATTGCCCGGTGTTGGAGCAACTCGCCGGTGTACTGGCACACCTCGATGTCATTGTGAGCTTTGCCCATGCTTCAATGCACGCACCTTCGGGATACGTTCGCCCAAAGATGCACCCCCGGGGAACTGGAAACACTGTTCTCAAAGAAGCTCGGCATCCCTGCATGGAGATGCAGGACGATATCTCCTTCATTACGAATGATGTTTCCTTGATTCGCGATGACTCGTCTTTCCTTATCATCACTGGTCCCAACATGGGTGGTAAATCTACATACATCCGACAGATCGGTGTGATTGCACTCATGGCACAGACCGGCTGCTTCGTTCCTTGTACCGAGGCCGAGCTGACCATTTTCGACTGCATCCTTGCTCGAGTGGGAGCCAGTGACTCGCAGCTCAAGGGTGTATCGACATTCATGGCGGAAATGCTTGAAACATCCAACATCCTCAAGTCCGCCACCTCGGAGTCCCTGATCATCATCGACGAACTTGGCCGTGGAACTAGCACGTACGACGGCTTTGGCCTGGCTTGGGCTATCTCAGAACACATTGTCACCGAGATCCGCTGCTTTGGCCTGTTCGCAACTCACTTCCATGAGCTCACTGCCTTGGCAGACCGTTATCAAAAAGCTGTTAAGAACCTGCACGTCGTGGCATTCATTGGAAATGGCAATGGAGGCGAGACTGAAGCTGAAACCGAGGAAAAGAAAAAGCGTCAAGTCACTCTTCTCTACCGTGTGGAGCCAGGAATCTGTGATCAGTCTTTCGGTATTCATGTCGCCGAGCTCGTGCGCTTCCCGGATAAGGTTGTCAACATGGCCCGTCAGAAGGCTGAGGAGCTTGAAGATTTTACATCGACAACTGAAAATGGGCAGGCACAGCTTCCTGCGCCCTCGCTTGACAAATATTCCCAGGAAGAGGTGGAGGAGGGCAGTGCGCTCCTCAAGGGAATGCTGCTGAAATGGAAGGCAGCAACTGAGGGCAAAGAGATGACGGCGGAGCAGAAGCGACAAGTCATGCGTGATCTGGCTCAGGCTGATGAAAAATTGCAAGCAAATAAGGTGTTCCAGGGTATCAAGGCTCTATAAAGATGTGAGCTATTCATGGGATCTGGCGTTCATGGAAGGCATGGGTTTGAAAAAGGCATTGTTGTATACTCATTTTTTACATTTTAGGATGAACTAGAATCATATCTTCTACTATAATCTCTTCTGGGTTCTTCTTGTATATGTAGTTACACTGTAAAGTAGCCAATAGGTTGTCGTTATACTTCGAACATCTTAATGCGGAGGCCAGTCACGTGTAGGTCGGTCTAGACGATCGACGCGGGATTGGGATGAAGCAACTTTATTCCAAAATCCAAGTGATCGTTCTTTTTTATTGTCTCCGATTCGTGATTTTGAGGCTTAAGCTTACAGCAAAATTTCTAATCCTGGACCTGTGCTATCGTTGTGCCTCTAAACCAACCTCGACCGCCTCATCTAGCTATGCGCGCAACTTAAACGCGGACGGCCTGAACCACCTCGATTCATGCACCCCTTTTCCGTCCTCACACTTGGGATCTTCGTCGCGGGCTATATTACCGCCAGGTGGGACCTTGTTACCCGTCTATACGAATTGGCAATCTTTGCCTGGGATCACGGTGTCGTGGTATGTCTTCCCCCGGCCCTCGGCCATCGTTCCTTGGCCCCCCCCTCCGCTTGCGACTTTATCAGCTTGGTGCCAGCACACGTTATATCTACAACGTTGCTAATTTTTCTTATTTAGACACGAACTGCGAAAGGATTTTTGTTCCTCTCCGTTTTCTTTTTCCTTCTCGTCCTGCCGATCAATCATCTCGCGTCTAAGGAGGGCCAATTGGTGAGCAACACTGGAACAACCAAAGCTTTGGGCAGCAGTCGAAAGATAAAGCGCTTGGTGCTGGCTTAGGAGTATTTGCTGACGGGACATGTAGCATCCGCGCCACGTGAATCTCGGCGTCTCTGCGCGCGAACAATTGCGCCGTCGAGGTTCGTTCTGAGACTCAGGTGGAGGATGACAATATGCTCATGAGCGATGGACTGTTGCGGGTATTCTGGCCATATGATCTCCCGCGATCCTCATCACCGGGTGTGATTGTCGGATGGCGGAACTCGGAGCTTGATTTGTTTGTGCTCACAGTGCTGGAAGATGTCGAGGTATGTGTTTGCAATTGCCTAGTCTACTCGTGCGATATAAGCTAATCGGCCTTGTGATTGAATAGCCTCGGAATGTTGACAATGCCCTCCGGGCGGGCATTCTCTTTCGAAATAGCCCTCACCCAATTGTGCGCATATTCACTCTATGTGGACGCTCTCAGATGCATGTCCTCGGCTCGACCAACTCTCGCGAGTCTCCGACGTCTTTCAACCCTTCCCACCTTGATGTGACTACAATCTTATCCCCGAAAGCTCCTCGCATATTCTGCCCACCAGAGGCAAATCTGTCTGTCCAGGTTATCATGTATCACCGCCCGCACCCAACACGCATGGAATATATGTCGCTCAATCCGATTTCCCTGGCCTTGGGTGATAAAGCGACAAATACGGAAATATGGGGCCCATCGTCAGATAAGATTGAATCGGAGGAAGAAGGGGACAAGGCTGGGCCCAAGTTGTTGGTTGAGAAGCTTAAGCTTCATACGGTCGTCAAGCACATCCCATCACAGAAGGAGCAAGCCCTCCCACTCATTATCAACCAGGTCAATTGTGCCTATGAGATGGGGCAGCTCATGCACAAAAATAGCCATTTGATTGGAATTCGTGCGAAGAGAAGTATGAGCGTTGGAGAACGTGTCGTGGAATCGGCGACAACGTTATGGGGGTTTATTGTCCTCTGCATTGCTCACGTCTTCTGGCAATGGCTTTGGCCTGTCGTTACCCGCATCTTTGTCGTTGGGCTTGTATGCCACCGGTCTGTTGCGGAAATTGTCTTGCGGGTTCTTGAGTGGCGTGCTCGGCCTGATGCTGCTGCTCTCAAGGATATCTCAGCAACAGCCCAACAAGTTGATATAAGGCTGCAGCAATTTTGCTACTGGCCGATTCAATATGTCAAGCTTCGGCAAAGAAAGGATAACTGGGAGAGTGTCACGACCAGTCATCCGGACTATATTCGGTTCTATAACAGCCTGTGGCTTGTCGCCAATGATGTGATCATCGGGATTGCGCTGGGGTCCTATATTATTGACAACGCGAACTGGGTCGCTTCTCAAATCAACACTGTCTTAACCGGCTGGACAGTGGAGGGGTTACAGCGCACCATTTCATGGCTAATGGATTGGCCAGCCGGCTTGAAACTCAATAATGAGCTTGCCGCGTTCCTCGGTGACTTGTTCCTATGGGTCATTGAAAACTGGGCAGCTTGCATTGCCAACCTTCAACCATACCTTCCTGCTGTCATCTACATTGTTGGATGCTCAAGTTTTGCGGGAGCTAGCATGCCAATCGCTCTCTTCTCCGACCTTCTTTCGATCCTGACAGTACACATTTACTCCTTCTACATTGCCTCCGCTCGTATCTTCAACTGGCAACTCACCATTATCATTTCCCTTTTCCATCTTTTCCGTGGAAAGAAACGCAACGTTCTCCGCAACCGAATCGATTCATGTGACTACGACCTCGACCAACTCCTCCTTGGCACTATCCTCTTCACCGTCCTGTTCTTCCTATTGCCTACAGTTGTGGTATTCTACCTGACCTTTGCCTCGGCCCGTATGTTAATTATTTCAATGAAGGCAGCGCTTGACACCTGCCTCGCATTCTTGAATCATTTCCCGCTCTTCGCATTGATGCTCCGCGTGAAAGACTCACGACGCCTACCAGGGGGTATCCGATTCGAGCTTCGGAATGAACCAGACAAGAGCCCAGCGGAAAAGGACTCGTCTGCGCTGGTTTCTTACATCCACCTCGAGGTATGTCTCCGTATTTGAAAAAAAAAACATCGCCTCAGAAAAGCTGACACAAATTCTAGTCTATTCCCCTCCCCCTGCGTGCAATGTTCGACCAGTACTTCCAGCTAGGCCACCGGCTCCGGAAACATTACCTCGCACCTCGCGTCATCTTCTGCCTTATGACTGGCCGTTTTGTGCCACCTATCCACCGTCGGAACCTCTATAGTATGCAGTACAGCATGCTACCTGCCCGTCGGGCTAGTATGGCAGAGGTGTGGACATTGCTCACCCAACCCAAGAAAAGCAGTAATGGAAGCAGTGGCTCTGGCTCTATGGGTGGAGGTATTGGATCCATGAGTAACCCGGTACCCAAGGTCCCGGCGAACTTCGGTCAGGGTGATCTTCGGAGACGGGGTCATCGCTGATATCAATACAGCAACTCCTCTTGTAAATAATGCCGATAATGTTTTTATCAAAATAATATTCTTAATATTGCCTTGCCAGAATAAAGTAGCATGTATAAAGACACTCACAGGGTAGAATGGAGATATCAGTATATTCAGTTGAGAGGTGGGATTTGGATTGATCATTCATGGATCTTAAGGCCATACGCGGTCCTGAAGTTAGGGCTCGGTCACTAATAAAATATATTTTTTTGTTATTATAGCCCTTAGGCCTTCCCTACTAGTATCAAGGCCGAACTTATCTTTAAAATATCTTATCTGTAGCTTCTCTGGCAATTTGGTGTGGCTTTCCCCGATTTACCTGCCTAGCAGCCTCGGGTTCTTTGATATGTTGCCTGATGCCCGTATAACAAGAAGGGCTGTATGCTAGTAAGCTAAAGTCACGTACCTATCTCTAGTTAGGGCTAGATAACGAATCGTAAAATCTTTAAAAGATCTCTAGGTGCGAGATTTAAGACCTATTTTCATTTATCTTATCTATTCTATACTAAAATTTCGTTATAGTCGGCCATTTGTAGTGACCATGTATACCGAATACTTTCTAACGAATAGTAAAATTGCACAGGCGTGCGTAATATATTTTAGGACTAGGTAGCCACACCGTTGAACTCCTGCCCACGAAATTACATAGTGTACATGGAAAATGCATGGTATCGCTGAAAAGGACAAATGGCGCCAAACACAGGCTGCTCTTACAATCCTCCGTGATGAAGAGAGATCCACAGAGGAGCTAGGCGTCTCCCTTCAAGATTTCTTGAGAAATTCTGCGTCTGTTTCACTGCTGCCGCTCTTCCGGGCATCATCCACCATGGCGTCAATGCCCCGTTCCTTGAGAACTTTCTGCAAGCATTACGATACCGTTGTCAGAAATATTGAACAACCCGAGATATATAAAGATATATAGAGGATATAGCACAAGGCAGGACAGGGCATAACTCACATTCAAGCACCCCTTGTAGTTCTTAAATAATGCTTCGCAGTCATTGGATGTAGTGTTGCCGCGCAGATATTCTGTTTTGAGATTAGCTGCTGTTTAGCCCTGTAATCGAAGGGCATAAAATGCATACTCTCGCTATACCACCTGAGGAAGCAAGTGTCATATTTCCTGGTAGATATATTAGCTTTTGATTGACATGTGAAGCTGGTTATGTTCACTATAACTCACTCTTTGATATCGTTACATTCGGGGGCAATAGAAGCTGCCATATTGGATGTGATAGGAGATTATTTATCAGATAATATCCCGCAGACCTTGTACTCTTCTTGCTAAGTCGAAAATTGAGTAATTTAGAGGAATGAGAGGAAAGAACGCGGTGACGACTCGAAGATCGGCGGAAGTTCATACAAATCTCGCCACTCTGGGAAGGCGGTCAGGGCGGGCCTACCATTTCTCCATTGTCATTTTCTCGCCGCGACTTTTTTTTCGGGACCTTGGATCTTCGTGTCACTGCTATTCCGCGATTCATTCCGTCATTCTTCCTTTCGCTAGATCCAGTGAACTGGAGCTCTGCTAGTCATCATGGACTCTGCAGAATTTTCCCCGTTCCAGGACAAGTTAACCTCCGCTCTGGTGCAGGTAACTCGAACCGTCGGACAGCTCTCGTCGGAAGACCTGAACTTCCATCGCACCTCTAGCGCAGAGTTTTCCGAGTCGCTAGATGAACAGAGCGCGCGCATAATTGCGCTAACCTCCGCCGTTATCAAAGCTGCCACTGCCGGCACCGATGTGACGGGCCCTACCCTTCACGATGAGGATTCCGTCGAAGACAATTGGCGTGGCGTGGTGGATGTGATTGACTCGCTTTTGGAAAAGGCCGATGCCTGCTTGGATGAATTCACAGGCGTGATTAAGAAGCTCAGTCCTTCACAGGAAGAGCAGGCACCGATCAAGAGAGCTCCCAACTTCCCGAATATCTACGACTATGGCCCCTCCAAGATCCCCAAGCCGCAATTGCTGTTCGATCGCAAACCGGATAACACCGACACGGGCCCTTTCAAGCCTCTTCTGAAGTCTAAGCCTCATGCGATTGTTCCGTTGGAGAAATGCTTGAAGACGAAGAAGATGGAAGACAGAATTGGTTACCCTCACCCCTACGAGGCGGAGATTCTTGCTTCAGAGTACCCGAAGTCGGTCTACCAGGTCTCCCCTCCGATTGAGTATCTGCCTTTCGAAAGCACCACGGCTACTTTCGTCGATACGTTAGATGGAGTCAAGGAAATGCTCAAGGAGCTCAAGAAAGCCAAGGAAATCGCTATCGATTTAGAGCACCACGACGTGCACTCCTACCACGGTCTTGTCTCTTTGATGCAAATCAGCACCCGGGACAAGGATTGGGTTGTGGATACCTTGAAACCTTGGAGAGAAGATTTGCAGATGCTTAACGAGGTTTTTGCGGATCCAAAGATCTTGAAGGTCCTGCACGGTTCCACCATGGATATCATCTGGCTGCAACGTGACTTGGGCCTGTATGTGGTTGGAATGTTCGATACTTTCCACGCTGCATCTGCATTAGGCTTCCCAAAGCGAAGCTTGAAGTTCCTGTTGAGCAAGTTCGTCAACTTCGAAGCTGATAAAAGATACCAGACGGCTGATTGGCGGGCTCGCCCACTTCCACCGGCCATGTTCGACTACGCGCGATCAGATACGCATTATCTTCTTTACATCTACGACCGCCTACGAAACGACCTGATCGACAACTCGACTGAAGAGGCCAGCCACATTGACTACGTTAACGAGCGGTCTAAGCATGAAGCTCTGCAACGCTATGAACGTCCTGTTTACGATGCCGTCAATGGACACGGCCCTGGAGGCTGGTACGATCTGTTGTGGCGCAATTCGGGCAACCTGCCCAAGGAGCAATTCGCCGTCTTCAAGGCTGTCCACCAATGGCGTGATGAAGTAGCGCGCGCTGAGGACGAGGGTTGGCAGTGTGTTTTCCCCAAGCACATGCTTTTCAAGCTTGCCACAATGATGCCGCTTGATATGGGATCTCTATTCCGAACCCTATCCCCCATGACTCCCATTACGAAGGATCGGGCACACGATCTTTTGGAGGTTATCAAGCAAGCCAAGGTTGACAGTATCGATGGCCCCGAATGGCGCGATGTGGCACCTCCGAAGCACATGGCAAAGGTTCTAGAGGCTGCCATCATGGAAGCCGTCGATTTCCCCATTGCTGAACGCTACGAAACGTCTCAATTTTGGGGCAACGTTTTGGAAGCCAGGGAATCACCCCCTCCTCCAGCATATGCGCTTGCCGCCGGCGCTGAAGCTCTACGCCTTTCTCTTCCCCTCCCACCCATGCCGACGACCGTCTCTGAAACCCGTGACCACCTCGGCACCGCAAAACAACCCGATCCTGCCCCCGAGCCCACACCTGCCCCAGCTCCCGAGTCAGAGGAAAAGAAGTACTTCACCGTCAAAGACCTCGGCGGTCCTCGCAAACGAAAGGTCACTCCAGTCAACAACCCCGAGCAAGCCCTGGCCACCCCAGCCGACCTCGACGACACAAGCAACGAGCCCGACTCCACGCAAAAGAAAAGCAAAAAGTCCCGCAAGGAGAAGAAAGCCAAGAAATCGAAGCTCGAGGGCGAGGCTCCTTTCGACTATGGCACTGCCGATGCGGTTCTCAACGCACCGTCTGCCGCCACAGTGGCGCACCCTCGCAAAAAGGCTTTCAACCCGTACACCAAAGCGATGGAAGCCCCCTCAGGCGCGCGGAAGACCAAGCGGGAAACCCCCGGCAAGTCTCTTACGTTCCGCCAATAGACGGCTGGTCCGGAGTCACAAAAGCATTTATGAATGGGGTTTTGGTTTTGGTTTTCTTGTTTCCTGTTTAGCATTAGCGATACCCGTGCGTCAGTTGGAGGCTCTGGGATTCTACTTCTTGTATGTACATGTATAGAATATCAGATTCTTCTCGACAATGAGATATAAATTGTGCATATGTAGATTTTATTATTTTTAGATTTTAGATTTTTTATTTCATTTCAAATTTCTTGATCAAAATAAAGTACCGTCTTGTCTTTGATCTCATCAAGGTCCGAAATCACGGTAGGAAATGAGACAATGTTTCACCTGAACCCACGAGTTTGCTGGCTAGAATTCCCAGGTTTTGATCTAGATATGCATAGGATTAAATGGCCAAGGATGTTGAGCAGATCCCTAACTATTGTAGTTTAGTCCTTGTGATCTAATGGCAACGCCCCCTCTGCATTGACCATTCCCCGCTATACAAAACGGGAAAGATATAAAAAAAAAAAGAGAAACAATAAATACAAAGTTCGACGGATAAACGCCAACATAGATACCTTGTATAGTTCAATGGGATCTTCTTCAAGGGGGCCCAAAGAGGTATAATAGTGCGACACTCATATCTAATGAGTTCGGAGAGTAACTTGAACGATAAGTGTGCATTGAAATAATTATATGTGTATCGAGTAGTGATTCAGGAATTTAGTATATAGGAGTGCATAGATTGAAAGAACACATGCACCTATTGCCGATCCTTACTATATCCATGGATCGCAATGATAGCAGCTGACGAACATGGATTCCAAAGGATTTCCTTCCGAGAGCGAATTAGCGAATTAGCGGAAGCCCGGATCGCTCATACCGGATGTCGAGTTATCCATTTGAGACTTGAATTTTTATATGCAAGTAACCATAGTGGTGATACACAGGGGTTGGCAAGTGATCTACAGAGCTTTGGGGCGTTTCATAAAGGACGGGATGGGATGCATATTGGCCCGTGTGTATGATCGGCCGGATGGAAATGATATTTGGCCATGAAGCTATGTTGGCAGGTTGATAGGTTGATAGGTTGACATTCGGCATGCTTCATTGAATTGTAATCTTTGATGTATGTCTTTACATTTGCATGTGCTATGAATATATCTCATATAAGGGGAAAAGTTGAGAGAACTCCCCACTGACTCCACTTTCTGCCCCTGAGCCAAAAAAGCATAGACCAAATCTTTTATAACGTCTGGGAAAAAAAAAAAAAAAAAAAGGTGGGTTTGTACCCCCGCATAGTTTGCTTCCATGGCTTTTGATATTAATCTTTCCATATTAAATACTATAGATGTAGAAAGTTTGATTTCCAGTTACATCTGGTTCAGGGTTGGAAAATAAAATATCAAATTATATTATATTAAAAAAGATAAAAAGATCAAGATAAAGAAGAGCTATCTCCAAAAGCATGTCGGATGCATCCGAGGATACTCCAGAATCTGAGACAATCCATACATATTGACTATACTAGAGTTATGTACTTTTTAGGTGGTATGACTCTTGAAGTACGTTGGAAGATTAGACGCGTAATTAATTGATAAGGGAAACCCCGAGAGGGAAATCACCTTTTGATTAAGATCCAAATTAACCTGAAACTTACTCGTGAGTAGTTCATATTGGAATCCATATATATATATATTTATCATATATATTATTCCGATCCAGATACTAACCTACAATATATAGACATAGAACAGAATAACATTCCCGAGACATCCACATGGAGGTCTCGTGGGCTTAGCCTGAATGGTTCAAGTCTTTTTACTTAGACGCAGGTACCGATTAGCCCCTGCAGACATGAAACCCGTGTCACCTTCCTGTAATATGGTTTTTATTTGTTTATGTTTTTTTTTTTTTTTTTTTTTTGATATATTTCTTATATTTCTTTACTTTTTCTCAGCCGTTAAAGAAATAGATCTGACGTCAAGATGTATGAACTGGTCAATATGGAGCTAGTACGCATTGGCCCAATATATTCAAGATCCATAGAAAAAGGGTGTTAGAGTGGCGAAGTGCATTGGGCCAGGGGTAAAAAAAAAGGGAAACCCTTGCATAACCTTGATACGTATCATTCCTATTTTCCTATTTTCCTCTTTTATATATATATATATATAGGGAAACCTGTAATATAAAATGTTATAATAAAATAATAATAATAAATAAAAAAAAACTAAAAATCCACATTGTTCCCCAGCTAACAAATAAATAATCTCCCCTCTTTGACCCTTATAACCTTCCCCCTCTTTTTTTTTCCCTTCATCGTTTGATTTGCTTTCTCCCCTGATTCGCTAGACCCGTTACCACGGTCTCGAAACTCCCGGTTCGGGTACCTGTTTCTTTTTTTTTTTTTCCAAAGGGGGCTTTTTCCATTCTAAACTCTGACACTCTCACCATTTCACAATGTCCGTTGCGACGATGCTCCAGCCTGCGTCCAGACAGTCGCGGGCATCCTCATCCTCATCCTCTTCGTTTCAGCCCGTGGCACGACAGAACACAATGTCGTCGCACGATACTCGGTCGCTCCGTCAATCTAAGCGGATGTCGGTCACAGCCCTATACCTTTCCATGTCCGCCAAAGATCGAGACTTGGAGATTTCTGATGACTTGGCACGAGGTACGTTGAATTCGGGGCTTTTCCCAATGGTCGCGCTAATCGTCCGACAGCACAAAAGCACCTACGGGATTTGAAATCGAGGATTTCATCACAATCGAAAAAGAACTTCGTGTTAGAAAAAGATGTGCGATACCTGGACTCGCGAATCGCCTTGCTTATCCAGAATCGAATGGCGTTGGAAGAAGTAAGGCTTCGATTTCCGAAATCGACACACATGCACTAACCGGTTATCTTTCTAGCAAAACGAAGTCGCCAGTCATCTCGACGATACCGCAGACCCGCAGGAAGGCTTCTTTCCAAACGATGAACGAACCCAGAAATACGGCAACCTTCTTTTCCTCTTGCAATCCGAACCCCGTCACATCGCCCACCTCTGCCGACTCGTTTCCATGGCCGAGATTGATTCCCTCCTCCAGACCGTCATGTTCACCATTTACGGAAACCAGTACGAGAGTCGCGAAGAGCATCTCCTGCTTACCATGTTCCAGTCCGTCCTCACCTACCAGTTCGATAACACACCGGAGTACTCGTCCTTGTTGCGCCAAAATACCCCAGTTTCTCGCATGATGACCACATACACACGCCGTGGTCCCGGCCAGAGTTATTTAAAGCAGGTGCTGGCAGACCAGATCAACGCGCTGATTGAGCTGCGGGAAGTGGATCTGGAGATCAACCCCTTGAAGGTTTATGAAAGCATGATTAAGCAGATCGAAGAAGAAACCGGCTCTCTGCCAGATTATTTGGCCCGATCTGTGACCGCCGAAGATGCTGCCGATAATGCGCAGGTGCAGGCCATCATTGCGCCACGTTTGAAGATGTTGACGGATATCGCGAACGGATTCATCACAACCATCATTGAATCGGTAGACGAGGCTCCGTATGGTATTAGATGGATCTGTAAGCAGATTCGCAGTCTCTCGCGCAGAAAGTATCCCGATGCCCAGGACCAAACCATCTGTACTCTTATCGGTGGTTTCTTCTTCCTGCGCTTCATCAACCCGGCAATCGTTACTCCTCGCTCCTACATGCTGATCGATGCCACGCCGACGGACAAGCCTCGCCGTACCCTGACGTTGATCGCCAAGATGATTCAGAACCTGGCGAACAAGCCTTCCTACGCCAAGGAACCCTACATGGCCAGCCTGCAGCCCTTCATCCAGCAGAACAAAGAACGTGTCAACAAGTTCCTGCTCGATCTGTGTGAAGTCCAGGATTTCTATGAGAGTCTTGAAATGGACAACTATGTGGCCTTGTCGAAACGGGACCTTGAGCTCCAGATCACTCTCAATGAAATGTACGTCATGCACGGTCTTCTAGAGAAACACAGTGGAGCGCTTGCCCAAGACCAATACTCGCACCTGTCTGTGCTGCTCCAAGAATTGGGCGGTGCTCCCCCTCAGGTTCCCCGCAAGGAGAACCGAACCATCACCGTGCCTTTGTTCAGTAAATGGGAGACTGCTCTCGATGATTTGACAGCCGCTCTCGATATTACCCAGGAAGAAGTCTTCTTCATGGAGGCCAAGTCAACCTTTGTCCAGATCCTGCGATCCCTACCTCAGAACACCTCAGTTGCGCGTCGACCTTTACGCCTCGACCGCATTGCCGAGGCTGCAGCAACCTTGAAGAACGATGCCGTGATGGTGCGCAAGGGTATTCGAACCATGGAACTGCTCAGCCAGCTGCAAGATATGGGCGTGATCGACCGCTCCGACGAGTTCAGTTTGCTTCGTGACGAAGTGGAGCAGGAGCTGGTGCACCTGGGCTCCCTCAAGGAGAAGGTTCTGGAAGAGACCCGCAAGCTCGAAGAAGTTTTCGCGACTATTCGCGACCACAATGCTTACTTGGTCGGCCAGCTGGAGACATATAAATCTTACCTGCACAACGTGCGTAGCCAGTCTGAAGGCAAAACTCGCGGCGGCAAGACGCCAAAGAACCAGGAACTTGGCCCGTACAAGTTCACCCATCAGCAGCTGGAGAAGGAGGGTGTCATCCGACGCAGCAATGTGCCCGAAAACCGACGGGCGAACATCTACTTTATGTTCAAGAGTCCCTTGCCAGGCACCTTTGTTATCAGTCTGCACTATAAGGGTGAGTTCACGAATTTGACCCTCGGGGGAAAGGGACATCATTACTAACGCATTACTTAGGACGAGCCCGTGGATTACTGGAGCTTGATCTCAAGCTGGATGATCTCCTGGAGATGCAAAAAGACAACCTTGAGGATCTCGATCTGGAGTATGTCCAGTTCAACGTCACCAAGGTGCTTACACTCCTAAACAAACGATTTGCACGAAAGAAGGGGTGGTAAGGGCGCTATACGCCCCAGGCTCCCCAAAGTCTGCCACCCTTTGATGAATGATGAGCTCGAGCAGAGGTCGACCAGCTCCCCCCATTTGCTCTGCCCGGCCAGGTCTTTTTTTTTTTTTTTTTTTTTCTACCCGACGATCGACCGTACCCCAGGCGCTTAATCTTGCGATGATGATGGACGCTAATATATGTCATGCAATTCCATTGCTTCCCATCGCCCCCAAATAATGGATTGGATGACTGCTCTACACGACTGCAATCTGTCCATGCAGTTCGGGCGAATGCCCTGTGTGAATGTTGCTGAAACACGAACATACTCTTAATGGAGAATGATCAAAGTCCTCTCTCCGCTGGTACGGGGGATGTCAATGATCCTGTGATTTTTGGTATATCCTTTTGTGTCCCTTTCCCCGGCTTTCCTATTATGCTTGCCTTATTCCCATGTCTCTCCTCATCCTTTCAATGTCTATACCCAGCGCATAGTTGTTGCCATTTGTTTATTCCCCAGTTCCATTGGGGGTCCGAGTCCTATAATCCCCCGGCATGTTCTGTGTTTTTCTTTTTCCATCACCGCCCAGACCTCGGTCTTGCGTTGTGTATAATAATGCCTCTTTGCGATGTTGAATGTTAAACTTCGAATTGAATACCCGTGTGAATTTATTTCTGTACAGTCTAGATTAGATGGTTGCCTTCGGTCAAATATGCCATTGGAATGTGCCCACATGCAGAGTGGATTGGTCACTGACACCTCGACACCGCCACGTTTGCCCCCCCTTTTTCTCAAGCGAAATCTTCTGTTGAGACAGGATATCTAACGAAGTAGGGAACACAGAAAGGAAGTACTATACATGTGTACATCCCAAATGTATACATGCTATACCCCGTATACCATATTGATCCTTTGGAACCCAAATGTAAACCCAAAGAACCCATCAGACTAGTCAACTTGCCATATGACGATAGTTTTACCCCTGTAAATCTCCAAAAACCATTTGAGTAATTCCATTGTTATTGTTATTGTTCAATAGTCCCAAAATACTGTGGAATCCCCCAAGGCTTTTTGTTGTCCTTAAAGTGGCCACTTACGCCAATCCCCACCCCCTCCGCCTCCCGCCCTTTTTCCAGAGAAACAATCACTCTCTTCTTCTCCCTCAATCATATACCTCCCATCAATCAAAATGGCGGCCACAGAATCCCCACTGCCTATCGATCCCAAGTACGACCAGTACGACTTCCCCACCACCGCTCCCGAAGCGCAGCCTGGTCACCCCGGCCATACCTCCCCCGAACAGGATGCAAAGGTGCACCAGCTCCGCGCTGAGCTCGAAAAGCTCGGCTACACTGAGCGTTTGGATACGCTGACCCTCCTGCGGTTCCTGCGTGCCCGCAAGTTTGATATCGAGGCCGCCAAGACTATGTACGTTCCTCGATTCTCGCCGGGCATGGATGTTGGTTTTTTTTTTGGAAAGTTGCCGGAAAAGCTTTCTATTCTGGGCCTTTGACTTTCAGCTTGTATCGAGACCCAATGGTCTAATTTGATATCCCAGGTTCATTGCCAGCGAGAAGTGGCGCAAGGAGTTCGGCACCGATGATCTGGCTCGCGACTTCGACTACCCCGAGAAGGAGAAGGTCTCCCAGTTCTACCCTCAGTACTACCACAAGACGGACAAGGTTGGTTCTCCGTGGCTTCCACACCTCTTCGGATACAATACTGACATAGTCCCACACCAAATAGGATGGCCGCCCCGTCTACATCGAGAAGCTGGGCAAGATCGACCTGAACCAGATGTACAAGATCACCACCGCCGACCGCATGCTGCAGAACCTGGTGTCCGAGTATGAGAAGCTGAGCGACCCCCGTCTGCCCGCTTGCTCCCGCAAGGCCGGCAAGCTGCTCGAAACCTGCTGCAGCGTCATGGACCTGAAGGGTGTTGGCATCACCAGTGTGCCTTCCGTATACGGATACGTCAAACAGGCCTCCGACATCTCCCAGAACTACTACCCCGAGCGTCTGGGCAAGCTTTACTTGATCAATGCGCCATGGGGCTTCAGCAGCGTTTTCAGCGCCGTCAAGGGCTTCCTTGACCCCGTTACCGTTAGCAAGATCCACGTTCTCGGCAGCGGATACCAGAAGGAGCTTCTGTCCCAGGTTCCCGCCGAGAACTTGCCCGTCGAGTTCGGCGGCTCTTGCAAGTGTGCCGGTGGCTGTGAGCTCTCCGATATGGGCCCCTGGAAGGAGGCTGAGTGGGCCCGTCCCCCTAAGTGGGCTGCCCCCAAGGAGGAGGCTCCTAAGGAGGTTGCTCCTAAGGAGGTTGCTGAGCCTGTTGTTCAGAATGAGGACCCTGGATATGAGAAGAAGGATGCTGAGGGTCAGGAGGGTGTTCAGACTAGCGCTTAAGCTTGCTGCTACAAGTCGACAATCTCCTTTTATATGGCGACTGAAAACATAACCTCAGATAGGGATGTTGGAGGTCAACTTTTCACCCCCGATCAACTTGAAAACCTCAAAAAATATTACCTGGGGATTCCGACATCCCAATACAACCCCAATATCCCCAGGCATACCGGCATCTCTCTCCGGTAGTTTCAATACCTCTTCGCCGATCCCACCGCCTGTGGACTCCTTGCTCTAAATTCGCTGTTTGCGCTTTTGCTTTTGTGTTCCGATCTAGATATCATGGAGAGCTTCCTTGTGTTTTTGCTTTTGCCTATCAAGATAAGCAGCGTGTGCTGCCACTGCTCTCAGTATAGAAGGGACAGGACGTGATGAAATTTAAAAGCGAGTTGGTGTGAAGATGGTGTTTAGCTGGTTGTTTCTTTGTTGGTAGTGGTGTATACACGAATGGTCACATATTGAAATAGTAGCTGTCATGTCTAGGACACAAGGGTCTTTGTTATGCTTATTGCGATGTGAGTAGCAGTAAGAGAAGGGATAAGAGTAATAAGCAACAGTATTTGCCTTCGCTATAGAGATAGCAGAATTCAGTCCGAAGAAATAAAAGATCGGATTTCGACTCAACAGAGCCATCAAGAATAAACAAGACATGGTATCATGATCCCTAGGACAAGCCCAGAGCCCCGAAACGCCCCCAAAGAAATAACAGAGAAGAGAACGCTAGTCAACCCCCAAAGTCCTCAAAGCCCTCACTTATTCATACTCTCCACCACTTCAGCAGCACGCCCAGCTCTCTCAGCCTTGCCCACTGTCGTTGCCAACGCATGACCCTCCACACCAGCCTCGGTATTAACATTGCCTTCGCCCTGCAACCGCAACAGCATCCGCAAAGAATCCTCATAGACACTCGCAAAATCCCCACTCTTCCACCGCTCCCGCTCCTCCTCCGTCCCAAGCGCAGCCTGCAATGTCCACGCAGGATCGTAGTTTCCACGTGTGTGCCGCGAGCTGGCCGATCCAGTTCCGTTCGTAGAATCAACATCCATACCATCAGCTTCTTGGCCGGGCGTGTTTTCGGTTTTACTATTCGATCGGGGCTGCACATTCGCAGAGTCACCCATCTCGGTATCATTATCGACGTCTTTCCCTCCATCAATCTCATTTTCATATTCCTCCTCCTCTTCAATCATCTTCTTCAACTGCGCGGCATATTCCTTCGCCGCACGTCTTGGCGCATCCCGTCTCTGCTGCGCGACAGTCGTATTAAGCGATTCCAGCTGAGCGTATAGCGACGTCACACGCGATGCAAGATCTGTATCGAAGGCCTCGTACTCGACTTGTTCTGTTGGCGCGGTGAATGCTGCCGGGAACGGGAATTGTGGTGAGGTGGAGTCTATGCCGTTGATGCTGATTGAATTTGAGGCGGATTCGAAGGTTTGGTTTATGTACTGTTGTGAGGTTAGGGTCTGTAGGGGGTAAGTAGGTTGTTCTAGTCTTACTTCGTCGATTAGCTCCCGGACGCGTTCGCGCATCGGATCGGGGGTGTCATTGTCTCTTGCGGAAGGGGGGAAGTAGAGGTCGAGTTTTCGGCGCGATAGTGCGACTGTGTTGGCATAGAGGTAGGTGAAGTCTGCTGGGGATTGAAGCTCGACTTTTCGATAGTGTGGTGCTGCCATGGTTGTAGTTGTTGATGTTTTTTTTGTTCCCGCGATTTGTTGCAGGAAATGGCCTTGGCGTTCCTGAGGTCATCCCCGCAAACGATGTCATCGATGTTGCATTTTGCCAAAGTGTGTGTTTTTTTTAAACTCTCGTTTCTTGTTTTCTTATTTAATACTTTCTTTTGTACTCTACAATACTCTACAATTCTACAACTCTACGTTTCTATTTTCTATTTTCTATCTTATAACCCTCCTTTGTGATAACCCCCTATGATAATGCGAGTACAGCATACTCGGTGATATTTCACAGTCGAGGATTGGGAAGCGGTAACACTAAGACATTCCTTTATATACCCTCACACAAACCATGGAAAACTCGCCTTCCATTTCCCTCGTGGATAATACCGCCCCACAACAACCTACCGGCGAAGCACTCCAACCACGCACATCCACCCTCAGTCAACAAAGAAGCCTGACGAAGCACCTGAGCCGTGCATCCGTCCATAGCCAGCTCGCAAAGCGGAAATACGCAAAATGGCAACCCGATAGACTCGGTATCGCACCCGACAGAAATGACTCACCCAGCCGAGAATTGTCCCAGGTGCGAGGAGAGTCAATCTCAGCAAGCTCCGCCGGAGAAGGCAGCAGGGGCAGAGATGTCGAAACAGCTGACTTTGCGCCGTCCCGAGTCTCGACCCATAACAGCAATGGCAGTGGTCAGGTGAACGGAGCAGGAGACCAAACAAACAGCCGCGAGGACACCAAATCGCGCTCGGAAATGGACATTCTCTACGAGAACCAGCGGGGCTGGTTCGTTTTCGGTGTCCCACGTTACTCGCAGAGCTCGCTGTTGAACTTCGATCCCAGCGCCTGGATGACCCAGGACCACACAGCCAGTCCTGTTAATATCACGAATGCTCAGCTGCCTGATCCGAGCTGGGAATGGACGTGGAAGACATGGTATGTTGACATGTCTGGTGATACCGACGAGCAAGGCTGGCAGTACTCTTTTTCGTTTTCCTCGTCTTCGTGGCATGGTACGCAGCCGTGGTTTCATTCGTTTGTTCGGCGGAGACGGTGGGTGAGACTACGGACTAAGGTCCATGAACAGCGGAACCATGGTCGCTCGGACTTTGAGAAATCGCATATGCTTACTGAGGACTATTTTACCATTCATTCGTCCAAGGTCAGAAGTCGGGACCAGAGCACCGCGGGACTGTCCCGCGTGGAATCTGGGTTCAATCGTGCGAGCATGACGGTTGATGAGGAGTCACATGTCGATGAGATTGGGGATATACCCAGCTTGATGCATGCTTTGAAATTAGCTTCCATTGATCGAGAGAGGATTGATGCACTGAAGAAATTTATTGAAGACGGGGGCGATGAGCTCTATTATCTGAACGACAAGGTGAGTTGGACGATCTTCCTAATCTGTATGTTGAGACTGGGCTAACTCTACTTTCACGGATACTAGATACCAGATATAATGCCCATGTTCCTATTCCAGACCTCCCGCTGGCAATTTGTAACATATATTTCTGGTGTTATTCGTGAGCTGTCTAAAACTCTCACTGATTCTGATAAGGACGCCGATGCAATCCAACGCAAGAAAGATAATCTCGCCCGCGCCGCAGAATCTTGCAAACGTCATATTACTGGACCGGATGTCTTTAAAGATGATCACGGAGAGTCAACAACGGGATTGTTAGACTTGACTCCGGTGACCAAGCACGATACATTATTGTCTAAGCGACCGGTCTTGGAGGAGCGAACGAAGTCAATGAGGCGGGTTTTCAGGGGAATTCCCAAGGCTGCTGAGATCGACCATGAAGGCCACATTTATTAATGTAATAAAACTCTGTATAACTAAGTGAAATAGATCTTCGTATTGAAAGCAAAGTATAGCTCCGGCAGAGCCAAGCTCCGGCCACCGCCTACCCGTTCGGCGGCCAGCAATTTTCGGGGCAAAAAGGACCATCGAAAAACACCTCAGCAACGCGCCCAATTCTTGTCTTTTCATGTCTCCGGTGCCATTAGAGCATCGTCCCTTATGCTCTTGCGTGGCTGCCCGTGTCTAAGGAGGCGTGTGTCTGCCGTCTTGGACACTGTCGCGACTGGCCCCGATGAGCCTCTTCTGTTTCTCTATCCCCGCTGGGCTGCGCCTGCTTTGCAACGTCGACGGATATCTTCCCTAAAGCCGATTGATGCTCCAGCGAGGATAGGTCATACTTCCAATTCCCCATTTCGCGCAACATCTCGCTCCTACCCTTCGCTTTCTCGACACTCGCGCCAATGGATTTCCTCCGGGTCCTCCTTCCGGTCTCCCGACGATTCGAATCCGCAATATTCTCCCGCGGTGGTTGGAGAACATCTTAAAATAAGCGTGGGGAAGGAAATTGGCTCTGATGGTCTGAATGAAAGTGGTGGAGACCGGCTCTCCGCAGGCCAGACACAATCTGTCAATTCGCTCGCAGATGCCGAACACACCACTTCTCTGATACCACTACGTGGCTTCGCGTTGACGAGAGCGAAGAGAATACAGAAGGGCCGACTGCACAACAAACCCCTGAACGCCAAACCTTCGTCGCCTACGCAGAAACAACTTTTTTTACGAAATACATCGATTCGAGATCGAAAGAAGTTACGGTTTCGCGAATATATGAAGAAAAAATATCAAGCTCGTTCAGCAAAGCTCTACGACAATGCTTGGTTTGAGACTAAGGACATTCTGGATCAAGTGTACCGCGATATCCGGAAAAATCCCAAGAAGAGTTCGAACAAGAAGGAGATACTTGTACCAGAGGAGACCCTCGCCCTGTTTTCTGGTGTGACTCGTCATACATTGAAAGATAATATTTGGTACATCCCGATCCATAACGGATGTCGTGTACACATCCTACCTGCAAGTCAGAGCAAGGGATTGCTCCGTCGGGTCGTTTTGAGTGCCACAGACCATATTATGGCGCTGGTGGAAGGACATTTTACCCGCGCGCAGAGCTTACAAGCTATGGGAGATCCCCTTGTTGATATACACAAACCACCGGTTCCAATGTGCATTTCTCGGGGCGCGATGCAGCGCTCGAAGCTGCCTGTACCATTGATTCGTGGAAATTGGCATTTCGGTGAAACGTCGGATAGCAGCTCCAATCTGGACGAGATTCTGCTGCCTCGTCCGGTTATCGCTACCGTGAAGGAGTTCAACGAGCACATCGAAGATGTCACATCTGCGAGGCAACCGACGCTCGATGAGAAGGCCATGTCTCTATCAAAGCTTCCGCACGTGGTCAGGATTAAACTACACCTGGAGGCGCTATTCATGGAAGAGGCATACTCCAATTACATCTCGACTGCGGCCTTAAATAATGCGCTGGAATTCCTTTGTCGACATGAGTTCCTTGAGACTGCCCGAACTTTGTGTTCATGCACAGAACATGTAGCTACTACTGATACATATAACATCCTGTTGCGGGCAGCTGCGCGGCGTCAGGATGTGGGTGTCTTCCGTCACTTCCTGCGGACAATGCCTAAATTAGACATGCGTCCAAACCCAGAAACATGGCTCGCCTTGCTCAGCGCCCTGGTTGTCCCCAGCGAAAAAGCCCAACTCATTGAACATATGGTCCAGCGTGGTCACATGTCCAACCTTTCCACCGTCCACAGCGCGCTCCAGGAGACAATCCAAGATTCACTTTTGGTGCATTTGGACAGTGGGAAAGATATAGACTCCTTCATTAGCCTCATGACCAATACATGGGGGGCCAATTGGTTCAGCTCGTCTGTGATCGGCCAGATGTTCAGCGTGGTCGCTCGATTGAAGGATTTCGATTCCATAGACCGGCTCATGGAAATCTGCATCGAGAACAATCTCACCGTGGACAGTTATCCGCTTAGCCATATTGTGCAAGCCCTGGGAGCGAACATCCACGCTGCTTTGCACTATACCCTCCGGTTCTTCGAGCACCCTTTGTTCGAGGTAACCGCACAGAATTGGGAGGATTTGTTTTTGGCTGCATTCAGGCGCCGCCAGTACAACCTCTGCCTGGTTATATGGCGGTATTCTTGCATGAAAAGAGCCGTGACCTACAAGATGAAGCAGGCTGTTTTGGCTTCCTTATGTCGCAACGCGTCCTTTGGTAAATCCACGAAACTTGACAAAGATTTGTGGAGTTCCGATGCCGGCAAGGTTATTATTGGTATTGACGTGCACCATGAAAGCTACAGGCTTCCAGACTCCATTTTGAACGATATTCCCTCCGAGTTCCGTCACAATCCTGTTCTTTACCTCATCGGATGGAAGCCCAGGGGTGAAAAGCGTGATCTTCAAATCCGCCTTGCCAATGCCCTCATTAAGCGTGACCTCATCCTTGGTGCAACCCGCTACGCCCCCCAGCATCCTTCCCCGATTATGCTGGATGCAGCGTCCATCTTGGACAAGGAATGGCGTGGTGTACCGCGGCCTCTGACTTGGAAGATGCAAAACGCCATTCAAGTTCCCGTTGTCCGTAAGGACAAAGACCGAGATCAAGAGAAAGACAAAGACCAATAATCTCCCAGTCCTCCCTTTTACATCATTGTGCATTCTTCGATCCTTCTACCTTTTTGACGCTAGCGTGTTGCATGAATATCCCATCTGGCGGGCTTGTTTTGGCTGGTGTTTGTTTGATGTACTCTAGTCTTCCTACTTCCCTGTCACCTTGTATCTTATACTTTGTACATTATCTGAAAATATAGAACCATAGAGCTGCAATTTCCAGAATAAGATCTGAATGTCTATCTATCTAATCGTGAGCGAATACATTTCCTCTTTCAATATAAGCACCATCAAAATCTAAGCAATGCATCGAGATCATTCATAAAAACGTCATGGGCAGAATGGGAATCCCCACCACTTGGAACTCCCACTTTGTCCACTGAAGCAAGGCCCCCACGCAGGCTCTCGGCATCGCAAGCTAACGCCTTCTCCAACCCAACCCTTTCATCTGGAGGCGCCGAAGACAGAGACCAAGATCGAGACCGAGAAACAGGTATGCTGATCCCCTTTATAGAAGCCGCCTCCGCACAATCCCTATATAAACTCTCAGACGGAAGGTGCCTCGAAGATTCCAGCCCTGACAAAGACATATCCACATCCTGCTTTCTCCCAATTGGTGCATTCTGCATGTGTGCCATGTCCCCTTCAATCTCGGGCGGAGGGGACGGGGACGGGGAAGTGGAAGTGAGAGAAGGCAGTAGCCGGCGTATCTCCGAATATGACGAATACACCGCACTCCATCGGGGTACTTCGTGATCGATTCCCTTTGGCAGAAAGCCATTGACGTGGAATTGGTTTTCGTTCTTACTAGCTTTCTGGCTGTTGTTGCGTTTGGGCATTTGTTGCCGGGGAGGTCTTCCAACGGGGTTGTAAGTCTTGCTAGCATACGTATCTTGTTGATTTTACACACCTCTCAATTGAATCTCGCGGGATGCATAATTGATCTTCTTTGCGACAGTGCGTGCACTGGTGATATGGCGGGGCGATGTCGCATCGCTTTTTGCGGGCGTGACAGGCTATACATGCTGTTTTCCCGGGTCGACGACCTTGCTTATTTGCTTTTGTTATCCCAGACGGGCCTTGGATGTGTCTGAGTGCTGCTGGATCCATTGGGGATGAGAATATTTTGGATTATAAAATGTTAAAATGTAGACAAGGGGGACCTCGGCACGTAGCTATATATAACAGGCACAGGTTCCACATTTTACAATTAGATCCAAGCTTTTAGCATAACCCCATAACCGGGATATCCGACAGGTCGAAAGGTGTTGTTCCATGTAGATTCGGTGATCCAAATGGGAATGGGAATGCGTTGGCTTTAGCCTGTTTTATACAGCCATTATCACATGCCCTATCACATGTCATATAAAAATCTCATTTTACTCCTTTTTCACTGCTTACATTCTTATTATTCTACCTGCAATAAAGGGGAAATATTTAAAAGAAAGTACATCTATATTATATCCGAGACATCTAAAAATATCAAAACAGACATGACAAGGCCGCGTAAGGGGCCGATTATTGCTACTATCTTTATTAAGATATATGGCGGATATATATTTAGAAGCGGTGTACATGCATATACATAGCCACATGAGATCTCACCTCAATCTCCCTCTTCCCCCAATTGTCCTAATAGCTTGCAGTCCATGAATCATACACTCAATTTAGTACGATTGCATATAGTGCCAGTGGAACCTACCCCAGAGCTAGCATCACACCTCTAATCCCTCCACATGCCGTCCAAGTACTCCAAGAGTTGGGACAGTTTTGTATCAAACAACCTTGAAAGATTCAAACAGACTTTGAAAAGCAGCTCTATCTCACAGGATTCCAATATAGTCTATCTATCAGGAGTGATGATTCAAGCCATCAAGCTGGGAAGAACCTGTTTTGTGAAAGAGCTGCTCCGTCATGAAATGCCTTTGTCTCCGTTGTATATCTATGAGGCTATCAAAACGAAATTAATACAAAGGAAGTCCTGGAAAGCTTTTCAGAAAATGGATGGGACATTAATCGACCGATGAGCAGAATGAATCCCCCGATTCTTAGGTGAGTCGAACTACCAATGTCCAAAATTGCCTCCTAGTAACGCTTGATATATATAGTAATGCCTTGGACGACCTTGAGATAATAACCTGGCTCCTTAATCACGGAGCTGATCCAAACCGCCGATGTAGCATTGATCTCACGCCACTCTCCTACGCTGCTGAACACCCCTCTCTGCCAATCATCAGTCTTCTGCTCAATTGTGGCGGGCGATGTTACAAAAGGGCAGGTTCTGCGCCACGCAGTTGCTCGAAACTCCGATGCAGTGGTTATTCTGAAGCTCCTCATTGCTCGGGGCGCTCCGATCAACGGTATCATGTATCAAGATCATCAGCCTTCTTGGGACATGTATTTCTTTATGGAGGAAACTCCTCTCCACAAGGCAGTGTATCTTCGCAAAATCGATGCCATTCATTAACTTCCTGGGGAGGGAGCGGACCCTAACATCAAAGATGTCAGGATCCTAAATGTTATACAATGTGCCGATGAAGAGATTCGGAGGGAGATCACAGATTCGATTTGAGCTAGCAAAGCAGATCTTCTATATCCAATTTAGGGCACGCCAAATGATATTTGCGCAAGACCGTTCGTTTTCTGTCCTTTCTCTTTCTTGCTTCGGAGTTACTCTCATTGAATGCTCAAACCATAGGCTATCGTAATCCATATGGGGTTACTTTGACAGCCATATTGGCTTTTTTTGTCCCCAGCTGTTGGCCCCATTTCTTGAAAAGTGGCCATAGTGGAGCGCCAACCGAGGCGATCAATAATGTCCAGATTTCTATGATATTGAGAATGATGGCTATTTCGATATGCGCTATGAATTATGTTAGTAGAAATGTCGTGCAAGTGCTTCTCCTGGTAAACAGGAACAATATACAGACGTTTGAATCGAGTAAAAATTATCAAGTTAACGACACTAACAACAGTGCCTATAGTATCTAGGCTGAGCAAAATGCAGATGAGAATTTTCTGCTTTCTGCGGATCTGACGATTCCACATAATGATCACTGGGTACATTAAGAGTGATAGATCCGTCACTGTTGCCCATACTATAGATAGTAACTATGTTAGACTCTTGCTGTAAACTGAAGAGTAGGTCTATACATACCTCCATACCAGATTGACCGGAATTTTCCTTGTTGTGTACACTTCATCACGGTACTGGCTGTTACAACTCGGACCCCGAAAACATTAGAGTCAATTGAGTCCCCGAGAACACGAGCCCACACCATATAATTGATATAACCACCCGGCACACAGCCTTCGCTATCTTGCTGTGCCTCCTGGTACCCAAGAAGATCGGGGACTACCTCACACTTCTGTTCTGCGAGGCTCTTGAGCGCTTGAAGTTTCGTATGCATCCGCTGCGTGACAGCCTGCTGGGCTCGGGCTCTAGGGCTGCGAGCGATCGTTCCAGTGATATGTATTTGGATATAAATCCGTATGATCCCCTTCTTATTATGGTCAGCAGCACCATGGCAAGCGAACTTGATAGCTGCAAATGGGGGGCCAAGACCTCCATTAACCTCGTCCTGGGTCATTGTCTGGTACTGTTCCTTCATCTTCTCGTCTAATACCCACCTCAGTGTCGGAGAGGTGGTCAAAGTCGCCGGGCCAGAATTCGTTGAGGAGAGGTACGGAGGGATGTTTTTGAAAAGGTTTCCTTTGCAGAAGGAAAGAAAGAGCAGACCACGGAGGGGAGATAGAGGGAAGGAGAGCGAAGTTTCCTAGCAACCTTGGGAACTATACCCTGGCTGGAACCTGGCACCACGCCAACGCTCTCAATATATATTGGTCTTAATTTTACTACATCATCTGTACATTTTATGCGCTTACACTGTCGGAGATAGGCCATATCTACTACTATTATTCATTATGCTTTTAGCTATAACGAGAAGGGAAAATATCTAAAAAAGAGACATCTAAAGAGACTCTTAGGAAGACTCCTAGGAAGAGCTGAAAAGACTCCTAAAAAGAACACCCAAACAAGAGATCAGAGTGTTATCTTACATATAATTTCCCTTATATCATCTTGACATTGGATTAATCAAGTCCTAAGCCGTTAAGGACAGAAGCTGCATACACAGCCAACTGCTCTATTCAAGCATCAGGACCACAAGATTGTATGCTTTAATATCTTTGAAGAGATCAGGTTAGCTACGTCAAATCTGAAAGCTTCTGCCCTATGCATGGGAACGTACGTCTGCACGTTACACATCATAGAGATATGAGATAGAAGTGGGTATTGCACCTGTCTTGTATGACATATCCCCAACCAGAGCAGAGCAGCTACTTGGCACACTTCTCAGGCAATTTATCTTTCTATACAATATAAGTTCCACAAGGACACCAGTTCCTGTGAGGTATATCTATTCTGGTCATTTCCCATAATTATCATGACATGTCATGCCAGCACAGCTTGACAGAGCAACGAGGAAACTTCATAGCGCTGCTTGGTACCAAAAATCAAATCAACGACCCCATATTCGCATGAGAATGCGCTCCACACGCGTCAGGTAGACCGGGTACTGATGGCGGAAGACCATAGGGATCAACAAGTCCCGTCCGAATCGCGCCCACGCCTTCTTTGAGATAGAGCACAAGCCGGTAGGCCGAGTTACCATTCAGGTAATATCGGTGGAGCTGTTTGCTACGAAGGAAGCCCAGCCGCTCGTATAGTTTCATCGCGCCGGTATTGGTGATTTCGGTTTCGAGGACGATCTGCCCAAACACGTACAAGTCAGCCCACCATACCATTAAGACCACCTCGTTTGAGGATCAACAGCCATCCCCGTTGTGTATACATACCTCATCTGCATCTCGCTCGATCATAGCATCAATAGCCATGCGCACTAGCTTGGTTGCAATTCCCCGGCCTCGGTACTCTTCGCGCACGGCCAGCATGGCGATATACCCTCTCAGCGGACCGTCGCGGTGTGGCTCTAGCTTCGATACCACAACCCCGACCATCTCGTCCTTATCATCCATCGCGAGGAAACACAGGTCGCCCCATTGGTATAGGAAGTAGCGGTAGACGTAGATGCTGTAGGGTTCGGACAGATCTTTGGAGATCAGCTGGCGCATTGCGGCGACATACTCATTTTCGCGCGACTTTTCGTATCGCACATAGCGAAGATCGGGAGTGCTCATCACGATATCATTGAAGTGGGTTGATATGGTTGGAGTTGACGGAGAGGGTGGGGGGTCGAAGAAAGTTAACTCTCTGCCATGTGATGCCGATCCGTCCGTTCGCGGACTTTATGCACTTCCGTGTTTTTCTCAAGTCCCCTTCCTTCTCTTTCTTTCTTTTTCTTCAAGTTGATTTCGCCAATATTCCAGGCAAATCGATTACACCTTCTTTTTCTCCCTTCCTCGCGGGTGGTTGCTATGTTCCGCCGCCGCATGGGCAAGGACAAGGTCCCGCCCTCTGACCAAATTAGCGGAGATACAAGAGCCGAGGAAGAACAGCTTCGTGCGGAGTTTGATGATGCAAAAGTCAAGCAGATAGTTATTAAGCCCCGGAGTAAACGCCGCAATGGGTTCATCTTCATGCTGGGCGGCATCTTCGGCATCTTCATCGCATTGTTCTTCGCGAACCAGCATGAGGTCATAAGCTTAGATTCGCTCATGGACCTGAATCTCGACTCATGGATTGAAGCTATTCCACAGGGAATTGTCAGCGACGTGAAAGAATTCTCGGTACGTGCTTCCCAAGGGAGTGCCCTTATCTCTACATCTAGTTACTGACTTCCAACTGGGATATAGCAACACGAACGCGATACCGTCAGCTATGATTCGTTTGCTGTTGGACTACAACTTCGAGCCCAGGGCATAGAAGCCAAACACCCCGTCGTGATGATCCCCGGAGTTATCTCGACTGGCTTAGAGAGCTGGGGCACGGGGGAAACTTCGCGACAATACTTCCGCCGACGATTATGGGGCAGCTGGAGCATGATGAGAGCATTAGTCATGGATAAAGCTGAATGGAAGAACCATGTCATGCTCGATCGGGATACAGGCCTTGACCCGCCTGGCATTAAGCTCCGTGCGGCGCAGGGATTTGATGCCACGGATTTCTTTATCACGGGATATTGGATATGGAATAAAATCTTGGAGAACCTGGCTACCATTGGCTATGATCCGACCAATGCGTTTACTGCTGCGTACGACTGGCGACTCTCATACCTCAATCTCGAAGTTCGCGATAGGTATTTCACTCGACTCAAGTCCTACATCGAGACCGCGGTGCAGGTACAAGGCGAGAAAATCACACTGGCATCCCACAGCATGGGATCTCAGGTGGTGTTATATTTCTTCAAGTGGGTAGAGAGCGAGGAACACGGAAAGGGCGGCAAAGACTGGGTTAACAAACATATCGACTCATGGGTCAACATCAGCGGCTGTATGCTAGGCGCCGTTAAGGGATTGACCGCCGTTCTGTCCGGAGAAATGCGGGATACAGCGCAACTGAACGCCTTTGCTGTGTATGGACTGGAGAAATTCCTATCGAAAGAGGAACGTGCGGAGATCTTCCGCGCGATGCCCGGTATCTCCAGCATGCTACCAAAAGGTGGTGAGGCCATATGGGGAAACTCGACCTGGGCACCAGATGACCAACCAGGCCAGCCCCTGACCTTTGGCAACCTGCTCCGCTTCCAAGACTCCAACTCAACGTTGACACAACGCAATCTTACCACGACAGAGAGTCTACAGTACCTCCTGGACCACAGCGAGGATTGGTACCGGAACCAGGTTCTGAATAGCTACTCGCACGGCGTGGCGCATACGAAACGCGAGGTCGAAGCCAACGAGAAGGACCCGCGCACCTGGCTCAACCCTCTAGAGTCGCGTCTGCCCCTCGCCCCAGACATGAAGATATATTGCTTCTATGGCGTGGGAAAACCCACAGAGCGCAGTTACTTCTACCAGGAAGAGCCCGACCCACTGGTCAACCTCAAAGTCAGCATGGACACTACCATCACCAACAACGAGGGCGTCGACCACGGCGTTTTAATGGGTGAGGGCGATGGCACCGTGAACCTGCTTAGCACGGGCTACATGTGCGCCAAAGGCTGGCGCATGAAGCGTTATAACCCAGCCGGCACAAAGATCAAGGTCTTTGAGATGCCTCACGAGCCTGATCGCTTCTCGCCCCGCGGTGGTCCCAACACTGGTATGTTTTCCTTTGCTCTGTTATCTACTCTTTCCCACGCTATATGACAGACGACTAACTTCATATAGGTGATCACGTGGATATCCTAGGCCGCGCCTCACTCAACGACCTTCTTCTCCGTGTCGCTGGCGGCAAAGGCGATTTAATCGAGGAGACTTTCTTCTCCAAAATCCGCGAGTATGCGGATCGTGTACAAATCTTTGACGAAGAATAGATCGAATGGGGTTCCTTATGACTGTGGATAATTGTTCTTTTTCGCGTTTTGATACACATAGCTGTTTTTAGACATCTGGGATTTTTTCTAGACGGGGTTTTTGCTTATGAGCATTCTTGTACATTTCTTTATGACAAACACTTATATGAATACATTATATTTCTATGGCAACATGTATTTATTTAATTACTAGCTTGTGATCAGAATACTCAAACCATGTCAACAAGCCCGGATCACGGATAAGCACGGATACAGCTTCTTTCTTAGCCCTAAAAATAGTGATATATGCAAGCTACCAGCAACTGATCCCGTGTGATCGATGGAGCTGGACTCATTATTGGCCGCGAAAAGCAAGGATCACAACATGTTCCGTCCAGTGTGGATAGTGCTTATCACACAGGCGGGGTTGTTCTCTTCACGTTGGACCTAATGAAGGGTTGAAAAGCTCTTAACTTGAATGCTGTATACTACACTATGCGTTTATGTACAACAAAACCCAGAGATGTAGATAATGTACAATGATTCATTGACTCAATACGCTGATTAAAAATAATGCTAGCAATATCCGTGGACCCAACAGGATCTCACCGCCAAAAGTAACGATAAGAGGCAACAGAGGCAACCCAACCCGAGGAAACGAGCAAGTCGTAAGGGTGTCAAGGGAGGCGTGGATGCATTAGGTCGGATCGGCTTCATGCTCGATAGCCAAAAGCGAAGAGAATGGGCAAAGCTCGAGAGGGAGATGGCCTCCGTCAAAAGTACCAAAATCCCATTCACCGTAGCTGCCATGGTGACTCGAGCTCTGGAAGCAAGAGTCCCAGCTTTCAATGTCCCCCTTCTTTCCTTTCCTCGGATCTTTGCGTGTATCCACACGAAAAGAATCCACATGTCAACGCCGATTAATCGCCTGCCAGGCGTAGACACAGAGGGTAGATCAAAACGATCTTTTTGAAAACCCTTGTGCCAATGCAAAATGTCGTAAAACAGCCAATATTCAATAATCCTTCTAGTGCACAGCGAGTGGTGGTGCAGCAAAAAGCGCCGAAGAAAGCGCCGAAACTTTTCATCTCTCCGAAAAAAACAGTTTAAAGTTCCCAGACGCCAATGATGAGCGAGCGACACGAATAGTAAAAAATATTTGTTCATCTGGACGAGCCGAAAGAAGAAAAAAAGGGTGGCTCGCCCAGTTCATAAAGTCGTAGCGAAAGACATGGGTCAGAAAAATAGAGGGTATCGCCCGAGGGCGTCCGAGAATGTGTACAAGCGAATGTTGCCAAAGGTGGCGGTGCAGGGGGGATTGGCGAATGCAGGCAGGTGAACAAGGCCCGATCCCCTCCCGTCACAGATATTAATATTATAGACGGAGTTGCCAGCCCAAAGTGGGGTGACGAGGCATGTACAGAAGGTGAAGTGTACCTTCAGCTCGAGGCGGAAGTACCGCGCGAACCGGAGGTTTATTAAAAACCTTAAGGTGCCGAAAATTGCTCGATGCAGATAATGTTCCCAAACATTGTCGTCAAACATAAAACGCCGATTCAAAAGTAGATGCAAGAATGGACTGTGCCGAGTCACATGTGCAAATGAGAGTCGAAGATTAGCGTCCAGCCTCGATGTCGTGGTTCGAGGTGAGAGTTTCGCTTTCCCAGGTGTAATGATCGTCCACGGGGCTCAGAGAGCCCGAGGAAACGGACGAAGAAGAGCCCACGGTCCACTCGTCGCTATCCAAGTTGAAATCGCCATCCAAGCTGGCAAGATCATACCCTCCTTCGCGAGAAGAGTCACCGATCTCAACGTAGTCGTAGTCCCAGCGGAACATCTTGTCCGCCTGGACCCGCGGCAGGAATCGGGTCTTGGCATAGTAGAAGGCGACTGTGGCAAGTAGGCCACCACAGACCAGATCGACTGCGTAGTGGTGGGAAAGATACATGGTAGCCCACCACATCCATAGAGTGTAGGTAACCCAGAGGGGCTTCAATCGCGGGAAAACGTGGCTCATGAACAGTGCTGCTAGGGTGGAATCGGCAGCATGGAGCGAAGGGAATGCACCGAAAACAACAGGGGACTGCTTGAAGCCCGAGGTGTAGAGATCAATTCCCAACAGCTTGTCAATGCGAGCAAGACCAGCTGGGTTTCCCTGCATCGAGTAGTCGGCTGGAGCCAAACCATACAGATTTTCGTACCAGGGTGGCGAGCAGGGGAAAGCCAGCTGAACGAAGACCGCGGTCATACTGATGTATCCAAGAGTCCGGGCGTACAGAGGGGTCGTTCCCGGAGGTCCGAAGAAGAAAAGGATCAGCGAAACGACAAATGGCGCTCCGTAGTGGCAGAGCCCGTAAGGAATCCATGCCAGAATGTCAAGCACCACATTTTGGTGGGCGGATAGAATGTTGCTGATGTTGGCACCGTAGAGAATATTTTCCATGGCTGGTAACACTCGGACCCAAATGGCTGGCCGCCAATCGCTTGGAACGAATCTAGAGAAACATGTTAGTGAAGTTCCCATTGTGTGTCGCGTTCACATCCCCGCACATCCCGCTCACGCCACAAGGACTTGAAGGCGCATCGGTTGCAAGGAAACGTAACAGAAGGCAAAACTTACTGGCATCCATAGAAAAAGATAAGCCACCCAGCAACGGGGAGGAAAGGCAAGAAGAACTGCCGGGTAATTGGCATGAGGAGGGAGCACAAAAGTCCGGTGGCAATCGCCGTCTTTCCCAGTGGACCAGGAGACTGGATGATTGTCAAGGAGAAAAAGCCGATGACGAGGAGCAACAAGTATTGGAAGTCGTACATTGTCCATCGGTGTGACTGTAAGGATTTGAGGGTGTCGACAGGCGAGAAGGAGGTTTGCAACCTCGAGATGGACGAGGTGGGTGAGAGACGGCTACGGAGTTTGGACCGGAGCTTGCGACGCATGCGATGTGGTACCAACAGCTGGAATGAGCGCCATGGAATTTGGATTTGAAGCTTTCCAAACTGATTCTGCGTGCGATCTTTCCATGACGGGTAGGAGGCGCTCATGTTTGCGACTCTCCTCCAGGAGGCTCCGGGTCGCGTGGGAAAGGGGTGTGTTGGGAATTGAAGGAATGCCGCGGGGCAAGACGGAAGGATTTCGCGTAGCGGAAGGAGGTTTATCGTTCGGAAGAAAAGCTCATGAAGAGTTGAGATAGTCCGATAGGAAGGCGAAGGATAGGGCCGAGGGGCGTCCCAGGTAACTCAGGAGGTCACGTTGACAAGGGTCGGGATGCAAGGAGAAAAAGAGCACCGAGAAAACCCAGGATAAACAGAACTCGAGACAACCAAGGAGACCACTTGAAGCCCTGAAACGGAGATATTAAAGAAGAGATGGGAAGGGGAAGAAAAGACCTGGACTTCACCCATGGGCTGAAGTATTGGGCGTATTCGTATTTACCAATATCTAAATTTTGGGTGTAATTTTCCCGGTACAAAGTATGTACAACTTTAATTACATGTTATGTATCTACTAGTCCTATGTAGGTATATATGGCGTCACTAGTATGGAGTTGGCATTTTACATTTTATTCCTTTACTCTTTTCAGGTACGGAGCACAAAGTGTATAACATTTGAAGTAACATTTGAAGTGCTTCTAAATATCCCATATTGCAATTCTGACCGGAGCACTCGGCAGTATTTCATAATATGTAATTTGACTCGGAAGCCACGGAACGGAGGACGGAGATCACATTTCTGCCCGGTGGACATATCTCGGACTTTGTCATGCCAATGCTCCGACTTGTTTAGTCCTTTTTATGCAGAAGGCTCCGAGACTCCCGATAATATCTCTACACAATTTATATTACTTGAACTCTTATATGAATATAGTAAAATACCTCAATGACCTAACGACTTGCAGCCACCTTTTAACTTTTCAAGGCTCCTACCTTCCAAGGTTGGAAATTAAATATTGCTTACATACTCCGTATGATCCTCAAAATTACGGTTGAACGTAAATTTTCGCAAATTTTCCATATAAGATCCATCATCGGAGTCTGATTGGCTACTTTTACTTCGCCCCCACTGGCATCGTTCGGTCCCGGTAACATCAGAACTCCCTAATTTCGCTTATGCACAGCTTGTAACATCTTACTTCGTCGTCCTGGTGATTCAAAACACTAATATTGAGGCTATCGGCCAATGTTCAGATGGTATACTCCTGTATATTAGCATAAGACTCAGCCCCGAACCACACACGATCAGCACTCGGGAGTCCCGGTTTAACAGGTTTAAACCAGTTAGGAGAAAACATCACACCATTAGGGCCGTTTTACATGGGGCCAGCGCGTAAATGAGGATGTGCAGGCTATCAAATGTCCTGCTCAGGGGATAACGGATAATCCAGGGGAGAACCAGCCTCCTGATTTAAGCAACAACCAGCGTACAGCATCTCTGCCGTAAAAAGACGGCACAGCTGTGATTGAATATACTTTCCACCCCCAAGGGATGGTACACATGCGTTTCAGAATTCAAGTGTCGCGCGACCGCAGCCAATCACCTCTTGATTTTATCTCCAATCCAGCGTCAAAGCTCCCTGGGCATTTAACAATATAGGTCGTAGCTCCGTAAGCTCCGTAAGCTGTACGGAGTACGGAGGAACACATGTCTATAACTCCGTTGCCTAAATATAAGACTTAGTACAATATGTATTCATCTTTCGAATACGTTCGTATTCGTGCCGGGGGGCGGTTGCCTAGATGTGGGTTCAAGCTTAGAAGTGATGCAAGGCTGATGTGTAGAGCTGCGCCACAGACATGAAGTCAAGCTGTAATATGCCAACGGGAAGGTTTGGTTCGCCTTACTAACCCCCATCAGGGCTTGGGTGCAGGTCAGGAATGAGATATCTCTCTGCTTATTCTATGAATATTCGGTGAGGTCACTGCCCAGGTGCCTAACTCGTTGCTTTATTTGTCATATGAGGATGCGAGACTGGGTTTACACCCTTGGCACCGCACAGGCTGATATTTCACACATGTTAATGGTCTTACACAGTAATTAATTCCCGTTTGGCATGCCCGTGCTCACCTGACAATACCATGATCGACGTTGCTGCGTCGTAGATCCTACCAGGTTATCACCTCCCCGCAAACCCGATGCGGTCAGTGGGGTATGACTACATTTTGCCCATGTGCACTTTACATTATTCCTCGTAAATCTACTCCGTAGCTTGGGTGCTTTGATGAAGATACTCCTTCGAAGCTAAAAATAGTAGCCGATTCTGCTGAATCCTTCATATGATAATCTTGAACCCTATCGTGGCCTTTCAGTCTTCTCCTCATTCGGACAAGGGTATTGGCAAATGCCTGTCATATGCTAGCCTGTCGCGTAGTTCCCGGTACTTTAACAGTGCAATAGGCTCTGCCAAGTACCTATACGCAGCTTTTGATTTTCCACGCCTTACCCGCCGGATTGTTTCTGGGAAGTGCGTAGCAAATGCAGTAGCGAAGCTCTCTTATCGTGACTATATTTCAAATTTTGAGAACTGCCATACATTTGCCAATCCCTCCTATTTAACTAGATAAAGCGGCTAGTCAAACAATACGAAACAGCGAAGAAAAGCCTGGAGGCTAGGACGAGGCTTTCATGTAGTCGGTCATTTTGTCGGGCCACCAGGAAGTATATATGTGCTAGATGATGTGGTTCAAGACCTAAAAAAAAGTATAAAGAAATATTTCTAAGTCTGCGCTTTCGTGGTCGTGTGCTTTTCCAGGTATAAGCTCGCTATACGCTCACTATATGCGCTGGCATCCTCTTTCAGCTAAGCGCTTCTCTCGCCATTCATTGGATATGCCGCGGCCAAAACCAAAGAGAGAATGCTAGAGGCTTGTATCCCATGTGCGGCGCTTATGTGAAGAGTTGGCACCTGCTGTAGATTGAGATATATATTGTGACTGCAATAACTGTCCTTTTCACGTCATTTCAAGGCCTCATATCTACTGATCCCACAAATCAGAGTAAGCACAGCAGAGAAATATTGTTTCTATGCACATTTCTCAAAGCTCACAGCATTATATTCACAATTCTTGTGTTCAATATGTCGTCGACAGTTTCAATCTATGCCTCTATCAGCAACAGCGATGGCGTTTACAAACACTGGGGTGTTTTCATCGATGCACCCCGCGAAGAAGACAAAGTGTTGCTCCAAGTGACAGGATCAGACGGTCGGTTCCGCTATGAGCTGGAAATAAGAGATGTTCGACAATCGGAAAACCTGGTGGAGTTGCTTCACCTATATGATGTTGACGTCGCCAAAATCAACTCTATCAAGACTGTCGCTAGTCAAGTCACCGTTCACAATGAGATTCGGGGCTGGAATTGCCAGGACTACGTGCTTGATCTTCTGGAAGCATTAGAAAAAGAAGAGATAGTGAACAGCAAAGATGCGAGTTACAAGAGGCAGAAAAATTTGCTTCATGGGAAGCAGGAAGGACTGGCATAGGACATTCTCCTTCGCTCTCTTGTGGCTGGCGACTCTTTGCTTTTTGGCGATGTCAAGACTGAAAATGTCATGGTGAAACAAGATCCTAGTATTAATGACCGCTGTATTGTTACTAGAATCATTGACTAGGAGGAAAGTAGCAATTGAGTGACCGAGTCGCAGTCCTCATTCTGTTTTAATTTAACAGTTTGTAAGTCAAGAGGAAATAAACCCAAACGCCAGCCGATGTATCGCAAATCGAGAAAAATAAAAAGCCGCCCAGCGCCAAACCCGTGAAACAGTAAAGAGACTTCGGCCATTCAGTCATGCTTCTGGTCTTCGGGCCCATCAGCCAGCATCTGGAAGCCCTTGACTAGCCCCATTGCAGAACCAGCGGCGATACCACCAACCAGTACCATCTGTATACCTCCAATGAGACCCTTGCGGACATTTCGACGACCGCGCCAGCCACTGACAAAGCATGTTTTTACATATCCGAAGATAAACAGCGCAATGACCATGGTAGCGATAGACCAGCGCAGGGCAATGAAGGCTTCATTGGGTCCGACGAAAAAGTATGGTATGAGAGGAATAAATCCACCGATAAAGTATCCCAGGGCAATTGTAAAGGCACAAACGATAGCTCGCGAGCCTGAGGGTTCGGGTAGAGTGTGGTGGAAGTTCATGAGGAAGGATGGAAGCATAGGAGAGTCGGAGAGATGGTTTTTGAGTTGTGCGACGAGTTCAGAAGGCAACTCATAGGGCTCGAAAATGTCGGAGATGGTATCTGACACAGAGGCGGGATCTGTCATGGTCTGCGTCTTTGTTTCTTTCAATGTAGCTTTGTATGACTCCCTATAAACATGTCAGCTGTCAAATCCCCGGAATCTCTCCTAGCGCATTTCCATAAGAGATAGGTTTCAGGATCTAGGTAGGCTTACTCTTCGCTTTTCGCACCCAGATACCCACCGAGTCCCATCGATATAGCTCCTGCGATGAGCTCTGCGAGTCCACCAAAAACAACAATTTTGGTGTCGCCCAGTGCAGACAGTCCAGCAGTTAGGGCGAACGGCACCGTCATGCCGTCGGAAAGACCGATGATGGCATCGGACACGGTGCGACCGTCGACGAAGCGGGAAGGTTTTCGCTCCGAGTCATCGCGGTTTATGTTCTTCCCTGCCTCGACATCCGGTCGAAGTTGAGAGTGGTCCTTCTCATCTGAAGGACTGCGATCGGAGAGGGCCATATAACTTGACATGAGGCCGGTTAGGGAACTGATTGACATGGTGAGGTCGAAGGTATTGAGGAAATTGAAAGCACCCCTTGAAAGGAAAGGGAATGTTTAAGTGAAAGCGAGGGATGCGAGACTAGCCACTTAGATCACACGCTGCAATCATGAGCGTTTTCCCATGCCCTACAACCTTGTTGACAAAGAAGTGATCTCCCATTTACAACCTATCGAATGAACCAGGAAGACAACGTGCTTGGCATTCCCCTCATGAACAGGGCACGTGCAACGCTGATTCGAGGACCATCTTTAGTGTGGAACCTTGTGGATCTTTTTTGAGGGACCCCCGGTGCTTGACTTGAGCTCTCTAACCAATCAGAGGCTGGCATTTCCAATCCAAACGCTTTGATCCACGGACTCCCCACGGCTCACTCCCCATGGCTCACGTGTTAATATAAACTATACCCGTTGGTAACCTTGGAAGGGGATTAATATCGAGATTGTTATAGCTTAGTCACTTAGACTTGGTCACACCTTATGAAAGTTCCCCTTCACCACGTGGGTTACCTAGGTGCTTGGTATATTATATCACCCTTACAAGCTCATCTTAATCTAAAGCCTTGGATTATATTTCTGCGTAAAACACACTGATACACTACTGGACATAGCCTTTACCTTTACCCTTTGAGGCAGTTGACTCACGGTATAGATGTAGAAAATTAGAGATAGAAGGTACATGTAGTTGAAAGCATATTCTACTTCACCTATTCACCCCTTCCCCTTCTCTTGCTTTTTGTTTCTTCACACTTGTCTGCCAAGCAGTTTACAGTTTCACATTGAAAGCCACCATGATTCTCTTCTGGGGCTTCGTCCTGTTGGCTCTGGCCAGCCTTGCATCCACCCGTCCAACTGGGGGCACTCAGGTGTGGAGTCAGCTGCGAGAGAACGTGAGTATACCACACAGCATCTATAATCTCAAAGGATCAGATGTCTCATAAGAGCACTGCCAGATCAAGCATGTCATTTATCTGACTCTTGAGAACCACTCGTTTGACAATATCGCCGGGTACTGGGACTTCCATCCAGATATTGACAATTTGCGCAATCTCACCTATTGCAATGACTATACCAACCCCAATTGGACAGTCTATGGGGAGCCACTCGCTATCTGCGCCGAGCCGTATGCAACCGAGGTGCCACTAAAAGACCCAGATCACAACTTCGGCGGAGTCACCTACGAAATCTTCCGCCAGTGGAACCCGACAAAAGAGGATATTCCCAATATGGCAGGCTTTATCGAGCGCCAATCGGAGAAGTACAATGCTACCCCGGGAGATTCGGCATTCGTGATCAAGGCCTTGAACCAGAAGAAGACTGCCACTCTGGCGGAGCTGGCAAGCAATTTTGCCTTTTTTGATTCATATGTGGGTCATCCTTTGGTCTGCACTTGACTACCTTGCAGATATCTGACTGTCAACCCTATTCTTTTAGTTCGCCGAGCACCCAGGTCCCACTAATCCCAACCGTCAATTCGCAACCTCGGGCTCATCCTGTGGTTTCGTTGATAATACTCATCAGTCTGCTGGGTTCTGGACTAATGTGACTGGAACTACTTGCGCGATCTCGATCTTTGAATCGCTCAGCAAGAAAAATATCAGCTGGAAGAATGTGAGATAAATCTCGTTCCTTTATATTGACACCTGGCTAAACATTCTATATAGTATTACGAGACCGACATCATCGATGGATTCATGTATAAAGTCAGTCACTCCCTATACCCATTCAAGTGTCAGCCCAGTGGCTAATGATAATATCAAGTGGGTTCAAGACAACGCAATGGACCATCTCGTCCATGCAACCGAGCTCTACCATGACCTGGAAGCCGGCACGCTGCCTTCATTCTCGTACCTGAACCCAGAGTGCTGTACAGTTGACTCGATGCATCCTACCAGTAACATGGCAGCAGGGGAGCAGATGGTCAAGCACTTGTACGACGCCCTACGTCGCTCGAAGTACTGGGACAATGCGTCAGTGCGGTTCTCCTCTCCCCATGCCAAGTATGGCAATACTAACCCTCGAATACAGTGTTTTGATCATCAACTTTGACGAACACGGTGGGTTCGCTGACCATGTCCCCACTCCAGTCAACGTGCCTCGACCCGAAGACGGTACCATCTTCAAGGGCATGTCATCAAACCACAATTTTACGTATGACTTCACACGTCTGGGAGTCCGGTATGCACCTTAATCCCAATTGGAGTTCTGCCGCATGAATATTCGGCTTAACCTTTCATCACAGTGTCCCTGCCTTCATAATCTCACCCTGGGTACCTGCCAATCTCCTCATCCACGATCAAGGTACCATGTACGCCCACAATTCGGCCTACACCCATAGCTCAATCTTGCATTTCCTGCAGGAGCTGTGGGGGCTTGAGGGCTTGAACAACAGGGTTCAGTGGGCCAAGACTTTCGAAATGGCTTTCACCAACAAGCGACGAGATGATACGCCCAAGACGTTGGTCAAGCCGACCTGGTATGGTGGTAGTGGGCAGCCGGAACCGGAACCATTCTTCCTTTTGAATCAGGATGAGAGCTACTATGCACGTCGCCAGGCCCAGGCTAAGGCTAAGGCATAGAGGATGAAGATGGAGAGTTGCTATATTGATAAGGCAACTATGGTGGGAGACCGAGACATGGTCCTTCCGATCTCCGGCTAGAAATGCGGATCTGCCGTTCTATGAAATCAGTATCAGTTCGATGGATTGGAACAATACTTTTTACATTTATTTCCAGGGCCATGAGAATTCAATCCAGTCAATTGACACCTACTCGTTGCTTAATATGTCATTGTGCAGTACACTGAACAACTTAAACCAGGCGATCTCAAAGCAAAATTGAGATTAGAACCCCGTATTGATTTAAGGAAAAAAATCTGGATGTACGATGCATAGTGATCGCAAGATTGAAATGGAAAATATCATATATCAGGGCCTGCCATCATTCATGAAGCCTTTGCCGAGACCATAAAAAAAAATCAGAAATAGGTATGAACAAGAATGTGGAAATGTCAAAGAAGTTCATCCCTCAAAGCCAGAATGCACGCAATTTTGGGGGACCAGCCCTTTTCCAGGGACTAGAGCATGCAATGAAACTTGTAGATGGAGTGGGGATAGAAGGAGAAAATATGTCCAGTGTAAACCCGCGACCGAAGAATTGTTGCAAAACCTGTAGAACGAGTCAGTCCGGTCGAGCCGGAATAATCAAAAAGGACGCAGGTGCGACATACTACTTGCGCTTCTCGGCACCACTCTTTGGCTCTGACGAAGAAGAGCCAGCCATATCCCAGAGCCGGCTCTTGTAGGCGGGGAAGGAAGTGTGGTTCCACATGTTGTACAGGACGCTATGGGGAAAAGATCGGGTCAGTCGGCGCGAATAAGCAAGGGGAAAAGAAGAACACAATACGCACCTCTGGGTCTGATCCTTATAGGCTTCATCTTTGACCTCCCTTACTTGCACTTTCATGCCGTCCTTGGTGAAAGCAATATTCTTGCGCTCCATCTTTTCGCGCGTGTTTTTGCCTACATCCTGCATGATGCTGTAGACGACAAATCCGACCGCGGCAATGATACCAACGAAGATGAGGAGCAGGACGAGGGGGACGAGACTGCGGGCGCCCATGGTGGGGTTTTGTTTATCGGGATACCGGAGGGTATAAGTCTATTGAATCGGGATGTTCAAATTTGGGGAAGGCGAGACGATGATCCGAAGACTAGGGGTGGAATCAAGAAAAGAAAATGGCACAGGGGAAAAAACAATGGACTAGATGCCAAGAACAAGGTGTCTTGTCGCAAATTAGTTGGAGCCTGGTCTTTTCTAGGCACTGTTGCCTGGAGTGGATCGGGTGCACAGGAATGCTGTTGAAATTCCAGCGGTGGCTGAATATGAGACTTGAGAGTCAGGGGCCCTAAGACGTTTCAACAGTTCCCCTAGAGTTGAGTGTGACGTTTGATTCGAGGGGAAATGGCTCGTGGCTGTGTCGTGGCTTCTCCAGGGCTGAGCCACTTGCTGAGTAATTTTTGATAGCGCCCCGGCCCGGTCCCCGGGGGGCTTTTGAGGTTAATTTTAGCCTGAAAGACCCCGAAGTTGAAGATCTATAGACTTAATCTGATTTAGAGGGGTGTGATATACAAATGTTATCTTTGTTATCATGAAGATCACTTTTTATACACATGAGCTTAAACTCCCCACTACTACCTAAAGCAGGACGATCGGTGGATCACGATCTCATCTGCGTCATCATTATAGAATCTCTCACGACTACGACGTAACTGGGCGGTGAATTCTCCATCCGGGGAAGCTCTTTTCTTGATAATCCGGCTGGATGAAGGCCGGGGAATTTCTTTACAAATTCTAGTCCAACACCCAGCTCAACCAAATCAGATACGATGTGTGACATGCCTTTCTTTCCCATCTTCCCGATCTGCTTCCAATGCAACACTGATCAGAACCCATGCCACTGTAAGGTGGTTGGCCCGACACTCGGTAAGTTCGGTTCTTCTGTATGATCGCCGAGAGAGGAGCCCATGTCTGATGAAATGAACAGGGTTCTTCACTACTATTGTGGCAGCGGTAAGTATATATAGTCCTGCTCAAATGACAGTATGAAGACTCTCCTGCTTGGCTCCAGGCTCATGAGAATCTTTTTCTTTAGATCTTCTGCTACCCCCTATCGATCTTCTGCGGTTGCGGCTGCACTCAAACTGGAAAGGAGTATGTCCTGCTGTCCTGCTTCTTGATATCCAGACTAACAAAAAACAGCATGCTGGGATACCCTGTCAAGCTAAACCAGAAGATCAGTAATGCTATACCATTCTGATACTGGAAGCTAGGCGTCTAGAATATGTTTGAAACCCTTTAATCGTATTTGATCATTTTACCCTAATCTCGCTTTGTTCCCCTGCTTTTGATAAAGCCAAGAACCCTTTCCGTTTCATTTTAGAACTATAGACCTTTAGTTAACTCTGTTTCTTCGTAGAGTCGTAGGGCATGAATGCTTAAATGCTATTAGTGGCGCTGCAGTTGGCTATTAAAAATATAACTAGGATATACTGCAAGAAAGAGAACTCAGTGCCCCGAAAACAATCCCCCATCTTGCTCCGTGACATATATCCTCAAGACATACTTAGGTGGAAGACTGCTTGGGAGGAGCAGGCAGATAACCCGCAGAGTATTCATCAGCTTCATCATAATCTTGCAATTCCAGTCTTTTCAAGAATCCCCCTGCCAACAAATCCATCACACTGGACTTGGCCAAAAGCTGCGATCCAAAGCCGGGCTGCTCAAACCAAGGCGCAATTGGTCCCAAGAGAATATCGAATTCCTTGGTCACTTCGTAGACATGGTAGTTGTACGGGAAGCTGCTTTTGGGCGGCGCGAAAAGATTGGATGGTGGCAGTGATCGCTCGATATATGGAGCTCCAAGAGGTGCCAGGAACTTTCCATATTCAGACCCGAATCTATCAAGCTTCTGACCCACTTGGAGTGTGGTATTCCCCAGAATAGACTCATCCTCGGTTGTGAGGGCGAATCCGTCGCTTTCTGGATAGATCCAGTAACTCTTTGGATCGGAAGCGTTCACGGTCCATTTCTCTAGGAACTCGATTGGGCAGAGCTCGCCGAAGCGGGCGTACGTCGCGAGCTGGTTGGAGAGAGGGAAGAATGCAGGAAGGTCCTTTGGACCAAGTCGTGGGTCACCGCAAATAGCAGTAGAGTTGACGTAGGTCACTCCTTTACAGGGATCGGGGTAACATCTTTTGGGGTAATCCGGCTCCTAAGAAGTATGAGCATTGAAACTTATACAACCTAGATATAAAAAAAGGGGGGAGTCTCAGGACTACTGACCTTCTTTGGGCGATACCCGTTAGGAGTGACATAGGGCGCGGCCTCTGCTAGAGCAACTAAAAGAAGCGCACTTATAGTTGGGAGATGCATGGTGAATATTAAATGTGTCCTGGTGAGCTCTGTCTGTGAGTTGACCGAAGAGAGGAGACAGACCCATTTATATATTAATATACTTGAAAGTGCCAAGGAGGATTGGCCTTCCAATCTCGCGATCTACAGCGCTATTCAATTCATGCACGTAAGCTATACAAGCAGATGGGTCCTGCCCTGCGGTTTCTTCTCTAGAGGGTTAGCCACGCGCCTCTTTGGGCTCGCTTCGTTCCAATCGGCATCCGGTATCCCTCGCCTTATTACTCTGCTCTATCATTACCCTATTTGTAGGCTGACATTTGTGGAAAGTCCGACTCACGGGGTGGTACGAAGTACTCCCTACAGAGTAGTACTTGAAAGGTCGAATGGAACGGCCTACAATATGTTGAGTGGCTAAGATGGAAGTGAAGGTTGTGTGATGAAAGGTCGATTTATTGATAATTTGAGCTCAGAATGATCGATCTATGGAGTACTCCGTAGGCACATTTAAATACAATCATTGCATATTCACTCTGGTAACTATATTAAAGAACCCGAGAAATATGGGGCACTTAAAGTTGTGTACGGAGTAGCTGAGCTCGTATTAAGCACAGAAATCATTGGGTCGGTTTATTTGTCCATATTTCAAATGGCTAATGGGCCAATTCGATTTTAAACCGAGTAAGGAGACTAGAGGGGTAATATATAAAGCAATTAATAATAGTTCGAAAGCTATTCCGTAGGTGCATCAAACATGCATCTGACATGCAGGTGATAGGGCATGAATCTCGTCGTGAGATTCAAGACCCAACCACTTGCCAGACGTGCAGAATATTATTTTCTCCAAGCTGAAAGCTGAGATCCAAGTCGAACTTGGCCAATTATTGTAGAGTGGATCCAGTCGCGTAAAAATCTACAATTCTCTAGAGCTGAATAGATTCAGCTTTTCCGAGTTTGGTTATTTGTCTTGGCTCAACTAACTAGGAAAGTGTTATGAGGATCACTCATCAACTCGATGTGTCAATTTGCCTATGCGGACTACGGTGCTTTCTCTCCAGAGCTCTAGTTAGGGCTCTAGGGCTCTCATGAGCGATTATGTACTCCATACTCCGTACTAGTGTCCCGTGTTCTGTTGAAGTGCACGGATTATGTATTCTCTAGACCCGCTATAGGGCCACTTATTTTCTCCACTGATGTAGGTTTGTGCCTGCGTGATATTAAGATCGGCAAGATCTTAAAACTATTGATTGAAACTGCAAGATTCGGGGGTTTCCGTCCTACCTGTGAAGTTGGCATTGGTACAACATATATACTAAGTAGTACGGAATACTACGTACTACTTAGCAATTTCAAGATAGAACAACAGTCCAAGTGAGGCTTAAGCAACCTTTCCTAAGCACCGATATTGCTTGATAGTCCCTATAAAGGCCCCTTCCACTCCACCACAGCAACCGACATCGTTCCTCGTCCCTTGTGTGGAGTTGCCGGAGCCCAATCCTTGAAGATACCAGCCTCCACAAAGTTGTTCTTCTCAAATACTCTCATACTTCCTATGTTTCCAACATAAAAGCTACCTTTAAGACGATGAAGGTTCATCCGAGGGATAGCCCAGTCTTGAATGACAGTTCGAACAGCAGCACTCATAAGTCCTCGGCTGTGTTGAGTTGGAGAAAGGTAGTCTATCAATATTGTTAGTAATTGACCTTGAGTCCTGTTGGGGTGTCCATACATCCTATACCCCAGATGATATCCTTGTGCCCCGCAGGCAAATCATTATTATACTTCTGCAACAGCGCAAGCTCCCAGCTATCGGGTCGCAACTCATAGAAAGCATACCGCGCCAGTGTAAAGTCTCCGATCATGACATCTTGAAGCGGAGCGCCTGTCGTAGGATCCCTTTCTGTTACTTCGCGTATGCAAACGAAAGGGCATTTATCAAAGAACACTGGTTGCTCTTGGCCATTTGAACTATCCTCCTGCAATTGGCTTTCTGGGGTTTCGAGTTCTTTCTGCAGAGTAGACAGGATATCTTTGTATTCTGCTATTTTCATTTTGACCCAGTCTACGCCGTGCTCAGGCAGGAACGGGTAAGGCGGTCCTTGTAGCCAATGGTACACGCGTGAATCATTCAGAATTTCGGTCATCACAGCAGATGTCTCCTCGATCTGGTGTTCACGGTGTGGGGTGATGATGATGTTTGCACATGGTGCTGGGAGTTGGAGATAGGGCTCTTTGGTGAGCGGGTTATAGTGTACCATTTTGACGAGTAAACCCCAAACCAATTATAAAAAACTCAAGTTATACTAATTCCAATGTTCACTTTATATAGGCTTGTATTTCAGTGACTGTTCAAGGCTCCTAAGATCTTTGTGAGTCACTCGGCAAATGAGGCAGGCGCTAACCAATTGTAGGCAAGACTACAGTTACCTCGATGTCACCCTGTGTCTGTAGATATGGAGACAATTTTGTTCCTACCAACTCTTGACTAATTACTGACCCTTTGTTGTTCTACCTCTGGAACCCACACGAAGTGACCTGAACGGCATGCAAAGCACGAAAAATACCATCGCCCTCATGTCACGGCGCTTTCATTCGGAGCTCGGTTCATCCAGAGCTCGGAAATCGTCCATGGCTGCTATATCAACAAAGAACTGCGCTACAGATGGACACACATACCACATACACCTGTGTAATCACCTACCTGGAGGTGGTAGTTAGAATGAGCGATAGCCTACGCATCAGCGGTGGGAATAACCAGAGCAAGACAAATCGGCGCAAAGTTCGAAGGCAGCGGTTCAGATCCACCTCTACCATCACAGCGGTGATAGTGACCGAGAACGTCCCACAGGAAGTGGATATTAGGAATGCAAAGACAAGCAGTAGAGCATACGAATGCGCTGGACTCCAGATAGCAGAGCATAGAAACCCATAGATTGCTGTGGTTCCTTGTCGTCCATTGCCGAGTGCTCCAACGGTGTTCGAGTCACTGTTCTTTTCAGATCTCTGCTTGGGTATGCTGTAAAATATCAGAATCAAGGGTTCGAGAAGCTCATCTATGTCACTCCGCCCTCTGCGCATGCACTGGGCTGGAGCACCGTAACGTGTCCAGGCAACTCGGCGATAAAGTATTGCTAGCATGGCTGGAATCTTGGGGCAAATGGGGTATACAATATCTGGATGCATTTGTATGTGGGTGTCAATTAAACAGTCCGCCGAGAAGGTTGAGAAAATGAGAGCGCTTCGTAATGTTCTATTATACACAGACCCTGCCAGGTGCCACCGTCATCTCGAAATGGGGTTGTACTTCTTGGGTATATGAATGTTAATTTACCGGCACCCGACTGGTCAATTGTTCCAGACGCCCTGCCAAGGCTCGATGTTTCCGCATGACCTCCTCCCATTCGTAGATCATATCTTCGCTGTCTTCCTCCCCGCTCAGCTCAGTCAAAATCATGCCAAAGTCACCACCGAGACGACCAAGACTTGCGGCACAGTACAGAAGCTGGGTGAGAAGACTTTCCCTCGAACTCCGATCTCGGACATTGGGCAGATAAGAGCGCATTGTGTCCGTGAGCAATTGCACGAGATGCATTGGGAAAGTAGCCAAGGCCGGAGGTAGACGTTGCAAAGGGTCATCTGAGTGTGCTGGCTTTGACTTGGCCTTGGAATGGGCCTCTGCACCTCGTAATCCTGAGATGGCAAATTCAGATTCAGATTGCTCGGAGTTAAAAATGTTCTTATATAGTGAGACAATCGCAAAGCTCTGCTCACGGAAGATCTCAATGTATCTTTTTAAGTAGCGGTCAGTCTGCTGACCGCCAGACCACGCAGTCGTGTCTGATTTGTCTTTGCCATTGAGTCTCCGTTGGGTTTCTTGGTCTGCGAGCTCTCGGAGGGGATCTAGAGCTTCAAGAGTCGATACCAAATGCGCTAGTCTGCAGACTAGGAAGATGGCCCCAAGAGCGCCTTCTCCTGTTCCCACTGCCCCATCACTCTGAAGCATCTCTAAATCCGGGGCTACTCGCCGCAGCCAACCCACAGTTCGGATACCAGCTGCTAGCCGCAGGTTCTGGGCTCGGAGCCCCGTGATCAGGTTACTTGTCATGTCCTTCATAGCATCCTCCGCCTGGGACGCAACATCTTGAATCAATGGTGATTCGGGGTATAATGTTTGTAGTCGCTTGATATGTGCATGTAGGTCGAGTGCAGAGGAGTAGGTTGTAGAGGAGACACCGGTACCGGAGTTGACTGAGGCCGCGGAGACGGCTTTGGACAGCAGACTTGGTAGTTCCAAGATATCTGACAATCGGTCCACATTGCGAGAGAGCTGCATCGCTTTCTTCCGTCGTTCTAGGGCAGCATTGTCTGTGATTTTACTGTATTTGGTGGAGAACCCGACGGCCTCCTCGTCGAGTTTAGGGATAGCATCGCGTAGCTGTTGCGCCTCGCGGGTCAACTGTGGAACAGATGTACATAGCGTGGACAGATTATCTGCAGAGGTGACAAATGCCCGATGCGAACGGTTCGATAGGGCTTGAAGGGACAGAAGGGTCGAGTGGGAGGATTGGGCGAGCGATGGGGGTTCTGTGGTTTGGAGAGCTTCGAGTGACAAGGTTGAGAGGCGAGTGAGATATTTGTCGGTAGTTAAATCATGCGATTGGGTTGGATCTAGATGTGGAGCGAGTAGCTCCAGCAAGTCGGCCATGTCGAGTTGATGCTATTCGGAAGTTGCGTAAAAGAGGCGCGCTGAATGGATCACCCGCCGTTGGCCCGTGCGGGTCAGTTGTATCTCCGACTGGAATGAAGTTTTTCTTTTTGATTTCTCTCTTCCAATCTGTTTTTCTTTAGATAGATTGATATTTCGGTCATCACTGCTCTTTTCATTTTTTTGGTCTTTCTCTCATCTTTCTTCTTGCTGCAAATAGAATCCCTCTACTAGCCCCTCCCCCGCATTCGCAGCCCATTACATTCCCCATGACCCTTCCACCATGGGGAAGCCACGGGTGAGTCTTCCATTTTAGAGAGATTGGGATGTCTCTTGACTTGAACTGACCATTTCCTACTTATAGATGATCATTCTAGTGCGCCATGCACAGTCAGAAGGCAACAAAAACCGCGACATTCATCAAACTATTCCAGACCACCGTGTGAAACTCACTCCTGAAGGATATCGACAAGCCCAAGATGCAGGCCATCGACTGCGTGACCTTCTCCAACCAGACGACAAACTTCACTTTTTTACCTCTCCATATCGGCGGACAAGAGAGACTACCGAGGGAATCATTGAATCCCTAACTTCCGATACACCCTCTCCTTCGCCTTTCTCAAGACACACAATCAAAGTTTATGAAGAACCCCGGCTGCGGGAACAAGATTTCGGTAATTTTCAGCCATGTTCCACAGAGATGGAGCGCATGTGGATGGAGCGGGCAGATTACGGTCATTTCTTCTACCGGATTCCCAATGGCGAGTCCGCAGCAGATGCATATGATCGAGTGAGTGGGTTTAACGAGTCCCTCTGGCGCCAGTTCGGCGAGGATGACTTTGCAAACGTCTGTGTTCTTGTTACGCACGGCCTCATGGCAAGAGTATTTCTCATGAAGTGGTATCATTGGAGCGTGGAATACTTTGAGGATCTTCGCAACATCAATCATTGCGAGTTCCTTATCTTGACTCACAACCCAGAAAATGGCAAATACACACTACAAAACAAGCTTCGCACCTGGTCAGATCTCCGAAAAGATCGAGAGATTGAAAATGCAGCCAAAGAGGAGGTCCCTGCGCCTATCCCGTCTGCTGGTCAAGTCGGCATCACAGACCATATCCCCATTCGGCGCAAGTGGGGGGCTGTCCCGACGGCTGTACTCACGGCATGACTGCAGAAGGAAAGCAATCGTTGCGAGCAAATCTACTGATGCGTCACGAGCATGGTTATGCTCAAGCAAAGCACGCAGATGACCATGCAGGCACTTTTGGCTCCAAACTTCACAAATCTATATCTATCGACGAGGTGATATCGTCCTCAGAAGACAGTGTGGTCCAGAATGACACCAGCCGCAAAGCCAGCGCTCGGCATGTCTCCAACCCGCAGCACACACTTGGCCACGATGACAACGGAGACACCACGAAGCAATACGAATCTGCCTCAGAAGCCCGGCCAACCGTGAATCCATTGAATCCAAAACGACCGAACTTCCACGGACTGAAACGAAATAGCGAAGATCATCTCCTCCACCAACCAACAGCCACATCTTCAGCATCAGCGCACCTAAAGTACGCCCTCCTCCACCTCGGCGGCCGTGACGGCGGAGGCTCCATGAGCGGAGCAAACAGCCTCGCTCCATCCGACGACGAAGGCGACGATCACGATCACCACCGCCACGCTGCATTAACCTCTCCCAACCTCGCCACTGACAATTTGTCCCATTCGAACCAGCAGCACTTCGAATTCCCGTCCAGCGAGCAAACCCAACGGCCATCTCCCTCTCAGGAGCTCGAAGATGATGGCGACGACGAGATGAGTGGCAATCGCACCGAGAAATTGAAGAAGACTCGCCTACACCATCACCATCACCACTATCATCAACACCATCTTTCTTCTTCCACCGACCAATCTGAGCACCGCATGGCCAATATCCTAGGCGATGGAGATGAGTCGTCCAGCCACTCAGAATCACAGGCGCAAAGACCAGAGAGTTCGTCAACGGATTCCCCATCTCATCTCCACATCGAGGAATTATCCTTAGAAGAGCAACAAAAGCATGATCAGGGCATTCAAGGGAGCGTCTACTAATACTGTTCTGGTTGTTTTCGCTGCTTCCTTGACTGCTTCATACGTCTGCATATTTCTTCTCCTTTACTATTTCTTGTCTCCTTCTCTATATCTACCCTTACGACCCGCAACGACTGTCTGGATGAATTGTGATTACCCACTAGTTAGTACAACTGCATTTTTCCCTATATCTTCTTTCAGTCTGATAGCTCTTTTTGGTGTTAGATTATAATCAAATTCTACCACAAAAATAATTACGAGATCTGACTCTTAGTGCATTAAACATTATCCAAAAGGAACCTTCACGTAGCCCCAGAGGTTAATCTAGCGAGTACAAGCGGACGGAGAGCAAAGGCTCACTACTCAAATTCAAGATAAGAGGTAGATATTGAGATAAGTCCTACGACCAAACACCAAAAGTTTGTAGTCCGGACAAAGATAATAGTTTGTCGCTAATTAAATAAGATATCTTCAAAAAAACTGCACATCAACAGTTACAGGTATAGCCATAGCCACAGACACGGACGCCAGGAGCCAGGTCAACGCATAACCAATGGAGACAGAAAATGCGACGGCCTTGCCTTGCCGGCAGCGCCGAATAGCAAAGGGCACATATATGGAAGCAAGCCAAAAGAGAAGACAAATCATGTAGACTACATAGATGTCAGTCGCGAGGACTGACTGGACTCTCAGAATGAGATCAGATAGAAGAAGAATTCAAGGTACCCACACCCGCCCGGATACATGCAAACATGACACGGGGGGAAAGGGAACCCAAGATCAATCGTTTGCCATCTGTCACAAGTGAGAGGAGTGAGAGAGATGTGGAAGTGATGAAATACATCATCCAGCTTAGAGAGGTTGGTGGGGATCCTTGAATTGTTGATCTTATTGATTGGAGAAGGCTCGCCAGAGAAAGATAAAAAAACAAATCGAAGGAATCGAGAGAGAAAAAAAAAAAAAAGTGAATGGACAATTGAAAATTGAGATGAGAAGTGAAAAAAATGATTAACGTCAGGCACTGCATGTAGCGTGGCGAATGGGAATAATGTACCGAGATGAAATGAAAGTAAAAAGAAGAAAGCACTCTATGGGTAATCACCGCGAGACACAAATGCCAAGCATAAAACAAAAGGACCAAGGATATAAACCGAAGTCGTGGGTAATAAACAAAGAAGTCAGATTTTGGGGATTCGTGATAGTCGTGACTGCGGCCCCGGCAACTTTTGGAAAGATGTAAGACCCGACGATGAGACTGCAAGTCTTGGTGAAATCAAAGTGATATCAGTATCACAAGTTGTCGAGATTTTGCATCGCGGGCTTGCCGGGAGCATGCCAATGTCCGCTGTGGGAGCTTTTTTTCCTCTTTTTTTTCCATTTTTTGAGATTTTTTTTCGCGTTGCCAAACGAGAACCAGCGGACGCAGAACAAAAGTACTTTTTTTGGAGACGCGGTAGGCCAATTGCTCGGAACCAGGTGAAAGCTAAGTGAGGCAAAAGGTCGAAAGGCTCAAGGTTGGAAATAATTCAAGCAGAAGAGGGAACGGTATCGAAATAAATCCCATGCGAGTCGCCCAAACAAACGTTGAAAGAAGTCTAGAGTTGCAGTAAGAAGAAATCCAAAGAGGCAGCAAGACCTGTCGTCTTGAACCAGTTACACCGTCTGTTCCATCCGGGGGTCGTGGGCAGAACAGGCCAAGTATCGTCAACTAGGTGGCGATCATCGGTTGCTGCATGGAGGGGAATGCATTGTGGCACATGTAGTGTTCGAGATGCTTGGCACAGTAGGTGCAGCCACACGAGGAACCATGACCCGTCCAGAGACTCTGTGCGAATGGCAAGCCGTACGCCGGAGTGTGGTGATACGATGGGGGCTGGGATCGAGGTGCGGGGTGAGCCATGTACTGTGAAGGTGCGTTCCAGCCTCGCGAGTAGGGCGGAGGCGGAGGCGGGTTAGCGTATCCCCAAGGGCCAACCGAGTAGTAATCGGGGGTAGTGGGGCCACTGGAAAGGGTAGAGGGAGGCGAGTATTCGGATGCGGTCGGGTTGAGCCAGGAGTTCTCAATTTGCGAGCTGCGCTGGTACTGCGGCGGGATGGGGCCTTCGGGGGACATAAGGGGCTTAGTGACACCCTGGCCGCGGACCACGTTGGTCTCGAGAGGCGCCAGAGTCTGGCGAGACTCCTGGGCCCGAGCCGTTGCCTTGGCCCGCCAGGTATCCCAGTGCGCGCGCCACGAGGCGAAACCATCCTGCTTGTCGTAGATGCGGTCGTGAATCTTCCAGTCGAAGGCAAAGAGCCATTCCAATTCCATGTGGTTCAACTCAGCAACGGGGATGTTGCTGACCTCAGCCCAGGATTTGTTCTGGAAGGTGTTGTCATCAAGGAACTTGCTGCCCAACAGAAGTGCCACGGTCAACATGCGATAGACCTGGCTACTGTCTGTCTTGGTGAAGGCGCGTTGGGCTGACAACAGGCGCATGCGGCTGGCCAGGTAAAAGAGACCGAGCAGAATGGTCGAACTCGGGAGGCGTGTCGAGGACAAAATCTGAAAGACGTATTTCCGAAACTGGGGGGGAACCGAAGATCCTGGGTAGATGCTTCGGACGAGGTCAATATCTGCAATGGTGATGTTGGTCTCGAACAAATCATACATTCCCTGAGCCATCTCTGCCACAAAGTCGGACATGCGATCCATCTCATAATCCAGGTGAGCTGCGACACCTCCAGTAGCCTTCTCTTCCTTGCGGGGTTGTTCGGGCTGCTGTTGCATCGGCGCTTCTTGTCGGCGATATTGAGGCGGGATCGTAGCATCCATGGGCGGAAGTTGGACGTTGCTGCGGATTGAGGGCAATCCAGTGCCAACCATGGGGTTGAACATGGGCTGCTGGTTCATCATGTGATGATCGCGAGCAGTGCTCATCGGGTGGGCGGACTGGTGGTGATTCATCGAAGTGGGTTTGACGTAGCACAGAGACTGCGAGTACTGTTCGATGAACTCATTGCCGCTTTGGTGGTAACGAGGAGGAAATCCTGCGTGACCAACCGGGTAGAATGATGGGTCTTCCATACGACCACCGTTGACATGGGGAGGCGTGGGCAGGCCATGGTGACCTGGGACGAAGAAGGACGGCATCTTGAGGGGAGGGGAGGTTGCCAGTTCAGGACGGGGAGCTAGACGTATTCTGTTGCCAGGGAAAGCGAGGAATCAGTACACAAGGCCTCCGGGGTAGGCAAAAAGCCAGATGGACCGAGAGACAAGAGTTGAAGAAAATAAGGATACGAACCGTCTACTCCACCAGATCCTGATTCTGGGGGGGAGAGAAGAGCGGTGCTCGGTGAGCGGGTCGCTCTATCGTATTCCTAGGGGCAGCCTCTAGTTGAATGACATCGAGGTTCGTTCAATGATCCAAGGGACAAATGACGGGTAAATGAGAATTGGAAGGAACGTGATGAACGGTGAAGCCACAGTCCTCGTTTGGGGGTGTCGAAATGACGCCTAGGAGGGAAGGTGATAGATCACAGTCCAGTCAATTCAAAGTGCTTGAGAGGCGAATAACCAGGTCGAAGCGAAGTGGAAGAGCCTACGTAGCAGGGTGAACTGAACGCGCTCGGGGAACGAAGAGTGGAAAAAAAAAGATTTCCACGTAGACGCAAACCTCACAGAATGAGGTGATCAACGACACTTAGTGAAAAGCTCGTTGACACGGGGAGATTGATACAAAAAAAGAGGTTGAGAAGAAGGATGAAGAGAAGAAAAGTGTATAGGGGGGCGTTGTGTGGGAAAAGAACCGTTGGGTTGCCCCGGTAATTTTACATGTATTTGGTATACAGGGAGTCACAGGAAATTCTAAATTTAAAAAGTTACACGCACACTACACACTATAAATTAGGCTACCTATATAAAGAGGGAGATTAATGATTGAAGCATTGGACATTATATTCTATTCTGATTGGGTTTCCTTTTTTTTGCCTCTGCCTTTTTGCTTTTTCTTCTTTTTTTTTCCTTTTTGATCATCCAACCGGTATTCCCAGTTTAGAACGTGCACAGTGTAATTGTATTGTAATATATTAAAAATGGCCCTAGACCCCTAAAGCAAATCCGGTGATGCAACGCCCGTGTCACTGGTTCTCTTGTATTGGCACTAAAAAAAGCTCCAACTTCCAAGGGTTTTAAGGGCTCTTAGTAAGCTTTAAATTCATTTTTAAAGATTGATTTGTGAATAGTTACAGTAAATAGTAAAATATCTGCTAAATGGCTTATTATATCTATTGAAAAAGAAAAAGAAAAACTAAACATCGCATTCCTTCCGTTGCTCAGTCTACCGTACAATGCAGAAGTGCTCATCCGGCCTCTTCCATATGTACCCACTCCCTATGAACAAACTATACTATGTATGGAGTACCTGCAAAGTATGTTATAGGCACTATAATCAACATCCTTACAGCCGTCGCCGGGTCATTTACTCCATACTATCCCTCTGCGATCACACGCAGCCATTACCCCGTACAACCAAGCAAGGGCATTCGATACCATGCATCTGAAAGCAACTCCATTTACAACATAGTACTTCGTAATTTCCCTCTATTCTCTGGTCCCTCTGACATGTCAGACACAGATTAAGTGGCCACGTAGAGAGGCACCGCTCTGACTCACCGTAGACAAACTCCGCCCTCGGAGAAGGACCTGGATGTTGATCCCTGCAGTAGCGTCATGCTGCAATTGCAAGTACTCCATACACGTACTTACTCCTGGAGGCAAAGACAGTGTCTTGACAGGTATTTATCTGAAGCGCCGACAGCCCCCTCTATATTTATGTGCCTATCTGCTTAAAAGGCGCATACATCTTCGAGTCGAAAAAAAAAAAGTCCCGCATATATTGAACTCATTTCTCTGGGGGTCTAGAAATTAATCTTTAAATACTTAAAATACTTAAAGACACCGAAGCCCGTGCGTAATCAATTCTAGAAAAACAAAGTCTCTCGGACCTCGTGCCTTGCCATGCTCCATTCTCGACGTTCCGAATCTTTCAAGGTACCACAACCTATACATATAGTACCTGCCTACATACCTTGCACTATGTGATGATTCCAGTCCATATGGATAAAGCTGAACCTACAGAAAGGTAAAAAAGAAAAAAAAACTGGATACCAACGATGCCCGACCGGCTACTTTCGGCAGCTTTTTCTTTGAAACATCTCCGTATTTCCAAGCTGCACCATATGATTCGAAGAAAAGCCCAAACAGGAATCCCCTTAACCCCGTAAACTAAGGGAAAAATCGGAAAACTCGAGCACCCCCCCCCTCCTTTTTATTGAGGGGGAGGCGAATAAGACACAAGTACTTACAAGATTAGTAGATTCGATGACCACTGGAAAACTATAGCATTTGTCATCATCGTGGTCTATGATTTCTTGTTTCTCGCTATTTCCGTTTTGGGTTGTTCTTATGCTGATATCATATGTAGCTGAGGTATAGGTGACCGGTCTGCCAGTGTGATTGGTATTCCACTATGCCCAGGTGAGCCTTTACGCTGCTATGCCAGGCGTGCAGGTCATGCCTGGATCAGAAAAATAGGGAAAAAAACAAGATTCATAGGTTGGAGGGTTCACATCATTGCCTCTAGGCTGTGACGAGCCCCCAATGAGGAGAATATTGAGATGCAGCCAATTAGACAGGTGCATATAAACTTTCAGCTTTTGCACAAGCAGAGGAATGTCATTGACCTACAAAAAGTCCAAACATGTGGCAAAAGTGAAACAATGCAAAAAAAGAAAGCAAAGGCCACAAGACTTCTATTGAATGGGGCTATGTGAACTCGAATGATTGCTCATTTCTTTGGTTGGGACCTGGAAAGTCCAATCGAGCTTCTACGTAAAGGTAAACATAGAAACTTTACTGAATGTATTATATGGCTTTATAGACTCGATCCTCAAGAAAAATGCAAAGAAAACCATTATAATCCATATCCAAAATATCCAAGGAAATAGAAACGTGCTCAAAGGAAAAGCGCGAGAGCCGCGATGGCACCAAGGGCAGACACGGCGCTGGAAACAGTGAATGACGAAGCACCGTTGAACGCGGGTGACGTACTCGTCGGGCTGCTGTTGGTAGTAGAACCGGAACCTGCGCCTGCACCTGCGCCTGTAGGAGAAGAGGCTGTGGCGGACGAAGCCTTGACCGTGGCTGAGTGGATGCGAGTGAGGCTTGAAGGTATAGCTGAGCTGATACGCGTGCGTGTGATGCCGGGTAGGTTGGAGAGGTGGCCGGTATTGTTACCAGTGGAGACGTTTGAGCCAGAGCCGGTAGAACCTTCACCTTCACCCGTCGACACTCCGGAACTATTTTCATTTCCGCCAACATGAGGAGCATCAGTCTCACTGACAGCACCTCCTTCAATGGTAGTGGTGCCTGTGCCAGCAACAACAGGCGATGTGTGCACTGCGCCAGGTTCCGTGGTGGTCACGGCGGTGTTGATGGGGACCTTAGTGGTACCGGCAACGACAGTCTCCGTGGTGATATGTGTTGTCTGGTCGCGGGCTGGGCAGTCGGTCACTGTTGCCGGGCACTGGGTTAGGGTTACGGTTCTGGTTGAGAGGATTGTTGAGATAGTGTGGTCGTTGCCGTTGCCGCTGCCAGATGGGCCGGTGGGGCTGGGCCCCTTGATAGTAGTCGTTGCGTCTGCAACAGGGCAGACGGTGATCGAGACGAGGATAGTCTCAGTTGTAATGTGGGTTGTCTTGTCGTTGGCTGGGCACTTGGTGACAGTCGAGGGACAGGCTGTGATAGTCGCAGTGCGGGTGGTGAAGACAGTAGAGGTTGTCATATCTGGCGTAGGAGTTTCCAGCGTGGTGGACTCGATGGCGCTGCTGGAGGCGGGGGTTGCGGACCCGGTAATAGTGATTGTCAAGGTAATAGGGTCGGTGATACTTGGCGAGGCTGGGGAGATGTGCGATGAAGACCCCGATCCCTCGGAGCTAGAATGACCAGATGAGGAGGTAGAAGAAGCGGTCGGAGTGCTGTTAGTAACAGGCAAGCCCGATGGGGTCTTGGTAGAGACCGAGGCGCTACTCGAGCTGGATGAGCCACAGCTCTTCTTGAACGAGATATTGTTCAAATCCACTGTTGTGCCTGAGATCGCTGCATCAGGGCAATCGATTAAGATGAGCATGTCGACTTCTGAGCTAGCAGCTGTCCATTGCTTGGAGATGGTCTTCCAGGAACCGGCTGTGAGAGTACTAGTGCCGACATCTTCTCCATTGAGTATGAGATTCACGGTACAGGCTGTCCTATCAATAACTGAGCCAGCTGTCTGGCGGTAATCGAAAGAGACAATATAACTCTCTTCTGCAATGGCGTCGGTGACTGTCTGGGTCAACAAGGTCTGCGATTGAATAGCTTCAGCACTCAAATGCCTATCACAATCCGCGAGTCAGTTCTGCTCTGCAAGAAACTTTGGTCTGCAGATATGGTTAGGTAGATACGAACAGGTATCCATCGACAGCGGCACCACCGTTAGGCGGCAGGACGGTCCACAAACTATCATCGAGCTTAATAGTCTCAAAAGCCACATCCTTAATCAAGTTCTCACCACAACCCAAGAGCGGGGCTGGAGAGGAAGTTGTCTGAGCAGGGGCGGTGATGGTGAGTGCAACCGCCGGAAGAACGTGGGCAAGCCACATCAAATGGCTTTGAATCTTCATTTTTGTATAGAATCTAGTAAACGAATGGACGGGTGAATAAACACCACAAAGGGTCGGCAAAAGAATTTAATTATGGATGAGCAAGTAAACCAAAATGAGAAGATCGCGGGCTTTTAGCCTGGATCTTTACCTAGTTTCCCCAGGGCTCTTAGAAAATAAGATGCGTGGAATTGCCCGTGGCGTTACTCCACTCGGAGGATAAGCTGGCAATTTGAAGCGAGCATTGTCTCATTCGAGACACGGCAATTAGTTCCTGCATAACTTTGACCAACCTAATTGAGGGATTAGGTAGACATCAAATGAGCGCCAAGAATGGGGAGATTGGAGGTTTGTCTTGTCCTCCCACTTAGGGCTTGGCATCGCTTGCTGTCTCTGCTGTCTTTGGCTCAGGTTCTTGGGGAAATCGGCTCTTACTAGATGCCAAATTGCTCACATCCCAATCCTCAAATTACAGGATGTTCACGAATTTCACAAAATCCAGAAGAAATTGACGGGAACTCAATGGGGCGAGGGCGGGAGCCGGACTGTCCACGTTTTGATCTCCCGGCGCTACCCTAACTTTTTTTCCTAAAATGGAATGGGTCTTTCAATAGCCTCGTCTATTCTTGTAGTGCGCTATGGCCCATAGGTAACCAAAACACCCAAGACATGCCATAAAATTTAATGCGTTGCACAAGAAAAAACCAGTAGGAATGCGAGGTCTTGTAGACTGAGTGCCTATATATGCTATCCAGTCCCAAAAACGCCCAGAAAACACAACAGGTCGGCTAGAAAGCGAATGAAGGTGAACGCTTGATGCGTCCAATCACACACAGTGTATCCGAATGACAAAATACAGAAAAAGGAAATGCTAAAAGATGGAAATAAAGCTCTGAAGTCATCACATCATATATATCATACCTGCCCTACGCAAGAGACGTGGGCAAGAAACAAAAGAAAAAGAAGAGAGACGCATATAAACAGCCACGATCAGACAGTGCCGTATCGGCCGCGCTCTGTGCCCAACAGAGCTTGTCCCTCTTGCGGGGCCGAAACTTCCCCTGATTCCCTCCGAGGTGAAGAAGACGGGATCCAGCCACGCATCCAGCCGCGAACACGTCTCCACCGACCACGACCGCGCTTTGGGTCATCCCCATCGCTGCTGATGAAACTCTCGTCATCTTCGTGCTCTGGACCGTCGCCATACATGAGAAACTGAACGCCCATGAACCCATCCAGTCCCAAGACACCGAAGGCACCCAGGAAGAACGGGGTAGCACGTCCAATCCATTCTAGACGGTCATTGCCGTGGTTATCGGCCCAGCCGCCGCCGCCGTATGGGGAGAAATCGGACCAAGCGTTCGGGTTGGTGAGCAACGAGCTGGAATAGAACAAATTCCCACAGAAGGCAGCCATGAAAAGCAATGGGGAGAGGCCTTCGGTGCTTTTGCGCTTGTAGTTCTTGTATAGCTGTGGAGGGCGCGAGCCGAGATATAGGATTGTTGACATCCAGGAAAATACGCGGCCGATGATCTCAAAGATAGCCTCCCGCGGTACCTCAGAAATGGGTGGATGGGGCTTCTCCGTGGGAGCAGCGTTGGCGAGTACGGCACAGAGGAGTGATGCCATGAGCATAGTCCGGGGCAGTGCGAATGGCGGGCTCTGCGCGCTGCTGCTCATCCTCACGGATCGACGCGAGGAGCTCAATTTCTCGTTTGAGTATGAGCCTGGTTGCCCATGGGTCGAGTTGAGTACTGACCCGGCCTGAAAGCCCATATCTTTGGCCTCGGCACGCTTCTTGTCCATGTTTACGGGAGCTGGGGTCTGATGGTCCGATTCATGGCCTGGAGGAGGCACACCTTGAATGATTTCTCGAGGAGCCGAGCCATGCGAGTGTGACAGGTTGCTGTACGAATCATTTGGGCGAGCTTTATAATGGGTGTACCAGAAGAACTGGAATACCAGAGTGATGTCTACGAAGACATAATAACTGGCAATCACCACCTGCCACCCTGCCTGCCGGGTGTACAACGCTCCAACGAGGTTGCTCGCATCACCAAGACACCAGATTATCAGGAAAAATATCGATAAGCCTGACGTTGATTGCACTTGGAAGTTCTTATAAATCTGGGGTAGTTGTGCGAAGAGCCATGAGACAATGCTGAGGGTCCCAAGAACGGAAGAGATCGCCGCGAGAGGAGTGGGGATGCAGATGTGGAGATGCGAGGAGACGGCGGTCAGGAAGGGCGAGGTTGGTTCACAGTGATCAGGAAGGGACCCAGCAAGGAGGTATTGTAATAACGGAGGAGACATGCTCTATTGATGGAGGTGTCTTTAGTAGTAGATATGGCGTAGTAGAGCCTCAGGTAGTGGCTCGTGTAGGGGTATCAAAGTATGGGGTAAGGGCGATAAGCGAATCCGATGTAAATAAGGAGAGGGTGTGTACTCTAAGTCTAATAGAGCTAATAGAGTAAGCAAGTCTGGAAAGGGATATAAGTAAGGGAACAGAAGCAGGAAGAGAGGAACAGCCCCCCAGAGGTCATTCTGAAGTGTCACGAGAGCTGAACCGCCTTATCGAGTTCATCGCGGGCAGATCGGATGAGTCATGCGATAAGCATAAATGGGCGTATCAGGGCTTCGAACTTCCCAGCTGGGAAATGCAGGGTACTACATTTAGGTAACACCCGACATCATTTATGTTGTACGATGCCATGCCGCGGTTATCTTAAAGATTAATTAGTCAAATCTTTCATGCAAACTCCAAGATTTTATCCCTTGGAGCCTCTAGGGCTTGGAAGTTGAAATGACACATCTCAAGGCCATATCGATATAGGCATCTATAGGCTAGAATGAACATCAGAAGAGGAAGAAGAAGCTATAGGTTCAATATAAAACAGAATGCATATAGAACGTACCTAAGTAGAGAAGAACAAGTGGGTATGACGTAGGAGGAATCACCAGTGCCAAGCCAGCGTGCACAGTAAACATTAATTATGTACATGTGTATTCCTCATTCAAACCTCCTCTCCCACCACCATGGCTAAAATTCTGCGTAGAGAGAGAAACCCGTCTTGCAAATGCCGTAAAAGCACACCAGGAGTGCGATAAAGCAAAAGTCGCAGCATTGGCCCGGGAATTTGATATTCCCTACCATCTACTTCGCGGACGAATCGTCGGCATCGGCCCTCCCACCGGATCTGGCAAAGTTCTTAATCCTGCTCAAAGAGAACGAACTGGATCAGTGGACGGTCTCCCTTGAGGCTGCCTATACTGCTGTTAACCCCGGCATGGTAGAAGGCGAGGCAAATCGAATACTTGCTCGCGATGGAATCGAGGCCCAGGTTGGCCGCAACTGGCCTTACATAGATTTATTGCTCGCCTTCCCTCACAGCGGCCTGATATACAACGCCCATTGAGCACACCCGTTAACCCTGCGCCAAACAGGGAACAAGTAAAGAAAAAGCTTCGGAGGGCTATAGAATTGCTTGAAGAGGTGGCTGATGATCTTGATAAGCTTAGCCCGAAGCTGCGAAAGCGCATAAGTGGCATCCTCATTGCTGGTTTAACACAGTCGGAGGATGTTGCTCCCTCCGAGGATCAAAGTCGCGAGATGCCTCCGCGCAAGCGGGCCCGGAAACCAGTCTCTCGGCGTGTCTCCGCAGCTGAGACTGAGGAATTGGATGAAGATTAGTGGTGTGGACTCTCTGACATACCTATGGCTGTTTTCACCACTGGACAAAACAACAAACGAAAGAGAAGAGAACAAATTCGGCATTGAAAGGGAGAAAGAGGCTTGCGTAAACTGTACTAAATGGAAGAATTATCGTACTCGAAGCTATTACGCCGATTTCAAGTATCTCCTGGAGATACATATTTAACCCAAGTAAGCGTGAATCGAAGCTCTTATCCCCTCCAGCTGACTGGTGACACAAGACGAATTACGAGGTCGTGACCAGGAGCCCTGGAGGACTGGGACATGGATTGATCACCTGGGTATTTCGTTTGCAAATCAACATTAAACATTGATTATCTCATTACGTATGTGGAAATAGGTAAAAGATAATCAACTATCATCTTGATCCATGTCGCACATGTCGAAATGGAGACTGCATGGGAGAGTATACAATGTGCTCATTAAGATACTTCCTGGGTAAGCAGAAATGAACGAAAAGAAATACATCAAGATAAGAATTGTCTCTCAACCGATACCTGGTCTTGGGCAAAAGAAAGCACATAACCCATATTCAATCCCATAAGGCTAGAATTGTAGCACGATAAAAGAAAAAGGGAGATAAAGGAAACCCATAGGCAAAAAACACTGTCCGAAATCGAGTTCCACTCAGTACTCATCCTCATCGCGGTGCCTCGAATGGCTATGATGAGAACTATGAGAGTGCCGGCTATGAGAGTGCCCGCTATGACTACTGTGCCCTGAATGCCCTGAATGGCTCCGATGGCCATGGTGGTGGTGATGGTGGCGGCGGCGGTGACGGTGATGATGATCACTGTGATCATCCCCATGCTCATGTTCACTATCATCGTCCTTATTTTTGTACTCCTTCACCTTGTCCTCCAGGAAGTTTCCGAGTAGAGCACCACCAATCGCACCCAGCAAGCCATGTTCCTTCTTATGACCGAGGTAATAGCCCGCAACACCACCAGCGAGCGAGCCCCCAAGCCCACGGTCCATACCGCGGTCAGTGTCGGTTTCTGTATCGGAGCGTTGTTCGCCCATGCCACCGCGCTGTGAATCGTCTGGCTCTGATACATACACGGCGGGACGGTGGGGGCTTTCGGAGGGTGTGTACTGTGATTGGCCAGCTGGATGGTCGTTGCTAGGGCTCGGTGTTAGTGTTGGCTCTCACAGCTGGGTATGTATTGCCAACTCACTAGTATCCTGCATTCCCGGGGATTTTGTCTTGCGCGTGTTCGTATCCTGTCGGAGTCACTGGCCCAAGGTAGTCTGGCTGCCCTGTCGGCGTATAGCTTCTCTCCGTGGGAGACCCATATGGCTCGGGCGCGAGATGGTACGAACTTTGCTGTGGAGCGTAGGCCTGGTTTGGGGTTTGAATGGGCTGGTAAGGCTGTGGTCCGGGGTTATGATATGGCTCTTGGTTTCCATATGGCGGCTGGTGGCCATAGGCCGGGTACTGAGACTGATCCTCTGGGGGATAGTAGCCAGCCCCGCTCGGCGTAGGCGTTGAGTGTGAGCTGTAAGCGTTGTATGGATCTGCCATGGTGATGCGATGAATACGTCCAGAAATGCTGTCGCATCAAGAACAGGAAACAGGAAAAGGGTTTATGTATGTCTGACAGATGACTTGTGGGGCCTTATACATGGTGCGGCTGACCTGCCCGCACGACTTGCGATCTTCCGCAGGATCCTCGGAATGCTCCTTCTCTCCAATTAGATATTGATCACCTGCTTGCATACAGTGGAGGGGTGCGCCTTCTAATATTTCTTTATTTTTCTAGGAAAATATGTTTGGCAACTGATGTGGTATTGAGATACGCCAGCTTGGCCTTGGATGACAAGATGTGAAAGAAACAAAACTGAGGGTGAGTCGGGGTATTCCGGTGAAAATTGAAGAAAAAGATGGAAAGCATGGTGAATAGAGCTGGCCGTTAGACGTTCAGGGTCACATCGCTCTCTGGGGCGATGGAAAAATGTAGAACAAGAATTTGCGCCAAACAGTAGCATCAAGACACAACACGGAAAAGAAAAAAAAAGTAGAGGTGTAAGGAAAGAATAAAGGTCGGCCAAAAGTGATGCGCCCAGCACATTCAAAAACATGGCCTTGATCGCCATGCAAGGTTGACCATCTATCAACACATGGTTTTGGTTTCGAGAGATTCATACACACCTTGGTTATACAGGTGGACTCTGGATGGCACGAGTCGAGGCCGAGCTGTTAGTCCGCTGTGCCATCCAGTTCACAAGCATGTCATCAAGCTGACTGTTCATCTCCTTGAGTCTCTTGCTTTCCTCCTTGAACAGACGGCCGGTGATTGGATGGTCAGGGCCAGCGGGAGGTACATTTGATTTGTCATGGACAATAATAAACAAGTCACGAATGTCGTTTTCTTCATCCATGTATGATCGTAGACTGGAGTCGCTCCACGTCGGGGTGTCTACAGAAAGGGTGTCGAGTGAGGCAGTAGCAGGTGTGCTACCCTTGGGGTAGTTAGCATCCTGCCCGGGTGATGACGGTGGAGACGGTGGCGAGATAGAGCGCACTTCTCGAGGAGAGGCATTATTTGTTGAGCCACGTGCGCTCATAGGGGAATAAGCCTCCACGGGAGAAATATTGACAGGGGACTCCGACTCATCTCTAGCCCCCAGCCTAGGGACGAATTTCTGGGGGGGAGATGTAACGGACGCAGGTCCAGCCGTTGTTCGGCCTGGATCATTGGGTCCTCTCCATTGAGCTTCACTAGATGGTCGATCAACAGGCGACTCCAGGGGGTCCATGGACTCGAGCGGAGTAGCAAAGGGATCCTTGGAAGGACTCGATTGGCTAATAGGCGATTGCAACACAATTTCACAGTCTTCGTAGCTGCTTTCTCTTTCTTCTTGCAGTGGCACCTGTCGAATACTCCTGTTACCCTGGCTCTGGTTAATGGCCTCGTTGCCCCTGGCGAACTCGGCCATCGCAGGGTCAAGGACTGGATCAACCTTCATGATTCCTGGGGGCTGCTTGTGTAGCTTGTTGTTCGATATTTTCTGGGGCTTAGAGGGCCGCTGTTGTTCGGGGGACACAGACTTTGATGAGATAGACTCCATCGAGGTCTTGGGTTGGGGTGATGTGCGGAATGCCGACTCTGCAGGAGACTTCTCTGGGTCGTCAATGTCATCTTTGTTCTTCTTGCGCTTGAATAACCCGCTGAGCATTCCAGGTTTCTTGTCTTTTCGCTTCTTCTCCTCTTTCTCTTTAATTTTGTCCTGTGAGCTAGAGCCCTTTTCGATGGATTCAAAGCTTCCACGAGTAGGCTTCACCGAAACGTCAGCCAACTGTTCTTTAGATAAACCCACGATTGAAAACATACCTCTTTCCACTCAGCCAAGGTGCTTGTGCTGTTCTCATCGCGAATATCGCGCAAGAGATTTGGCGTGAGAGAAATCTTCTTGGGCTCGGCGGTGTCGTCTTTGAAGAAGGAATCGGTGTTCCGTACAGTGCCATTTCTGGATCTACTGACCGTGGGTTCTACTATGTAAGAGTGAGTTCCAAATTCGATCCGAGAGCAGTTGAGTTGAGTGCGTTTACCTTCGGCCTCAAAGAACTCTTCACTAGACGGGCGTCGATCAGAGCTTGAACGCTGCGGATCTTGTTTCTCCACACCGTTGGCATCGGCATGCTCTGTGGGGTTCTCTTTCTGAGCTTTGGGCCTAAGAGGTTCCACAACAATATCTTCTGTTTGCTCTTGCACATCTTCCTCTTCCCCGTCCAGAGTCTCGTCGTCATTGAAGAAGTCGCCGTGTTCGGAATCATCGTCCGTTGAGTAGTCGACGTCGGAGGCGTCGATGTACGTGGGGGCCCCGAAGTTGACGGTCTTCGCATTCCGACGGCGCATGGCCTTTTTCAAAGGATTCTTCGATTTTTCGTTATTGTCGCCCAACATAGTCGCAGACAGATCCACGTTTCTGTGTTTATTCAATCTGGCAAGCCTTTCGGTTGGTGTTTCGATGTGTTCGGCAGGGAGATAACCAATGCTGCCATCTTTCACCACGCGCACAAGCCACCAGTAGCTGTTGCTGTCGTCGAGAAGAACCATAGTATCGCCCTTTGCGGCATTTGCTTGCCCATCAACCGTTGCGACAAAGTTGTGAAGGGCATATACAAACTCAAAATCGATATCCTCTGTATAACATCAGCCAACGCCCGATTAATGCCTATAATCCTTGAGAATCCGTACCATCATCGATAGATGGCGAACTGGAGATTTTGTCCATATCATCGTCCATCATATCATCGCTCTCGCCGTCTGCCAGGTCGCTATCTTCGTGACCGTAGTGATTTTCATCCTCACCGTCTTCTTCGTCATCTAGTTCTCGATATATCTCCTTGTCACCGCGGTATTCGTGATTTTGATCCGGTCCGCGCTTTATCTCCGCTTGCGAATCTTGTTCGGCCTGACGGATAGAAAGTTCTTGATGGGGTGCAGGCCGGCCGCTCCCAAGAGGATCTGGATGTTCGGGTTGTTTGGTGTGATCTTTGGCGGAAGGGGTATCGTGATCTTGAAGGTCCAAGGTATCTAGAGGTGGCGGTCAACACCTTCAACTTTGAAGCAATTGCCCCCGCGCAGAAGCATTTGACCTACCAGCTCGGATCATCTGAGGCCTAGTCATGTTGCAGTGTAAATGAGTGTGGTATCAAGAGCAATGGGATTGAAACAAGTCGCGAGCGCAAGGAGTGACTAGCGACCCGGGAATATGGAAGTCAGAAGACAAGCGCGGGACAAAAGCAATGCGCGAGCCTCCAAATTTCATGTAGACAATTAATACACGAAAGCTAGACAGTTTAAAAAAAAAGTCGACTGGGGGTCGCGAGCATTTGGTGAATTAGTCTGAATGAGAGACAGTGCCTTGAATGAGAATGGTGGGGGCTGGTCTGCACTTCGGTCCAGCACGGAGGTCGACACAAGGAGAAAGAAATTACTGCCAGAGCGACAAGGATAAAAAGAGAAGGGGAAAAAAAGGGACAAAGAGGTGTCTCCCAAGGCGACGTCGAGTCTGAATGGTAACTCCTTTCACATCTCCAAAAGCCAAAAGGAGGTATTCCCAAACAAGCGCCCCTTGCGCGCGGTTAAAACTATGGCTTGACCCCTGAGACCATGTGCGGGCACGCAATGATGGCCGACTGGTCGGAGCTTCAATGGTATATAGGCCTTTATATGTCTACTATGCTATTATAAATAGATAGGACATTTTTTTCCCTAGACAGTTGAGTATAGATAATATCTCCTCGGCACTCTATACAAATTACACCAGACTGTGGAGAACAATCAAAGTAATAAATACCTATTATGCCCCTATTTCCCGCTGTATATTTGGCCATGTAGGGAAATTAGGGTCAGGGTTGCCCTTAAGTCAGGTGATTTCCAATTCTCGTCATCGTCCGGGTTTCCCCGGTTTTTCTCCCCCTCTCAGTACTGGACTACTTGACGAATACCTCACTTTCAATTCCTCTCTTACTACCTTTGTTTGTACCCACCGTGTTTCATCTCGATAACTTTTTTTTTTATTCAACTATAAAACCTCCTCAACTACGACTTTTCCTTAAATCACCACTACATCAAACGTTCTGTCCCCACTTTTGACGCTATCACCCCACAATCATCATCATCTACAGCCATCGAGAAGCATATCAAAAAGCCAAGCAGGGGGTTATATAACCCTACTGCGAGCCTATCACTGGCTGACAAGACGACAATTTCCGCATCGTGTTCTTCGTTAGGGCATGGAACATAGCGAGAGGGCCGGATTGGCAAGTGGATTGGCAGGGTTAAGGATTGAAACGCAGTTTCATGAGCGGAACAAGCCCAAATGGGCGAATGAAAATGCTGGGAGGAAGGCGACAACAGTGGGCGATGGTATCGAGAGCGATCACACCAATCAATCTCATGATTATGCGCGTCGCCACGATACTGATGAAGACCGCAGTTTGTTAAGTGATCTACACTCAGCGACCCCTCCCATATCCGTCCCTCGCCCCGGTGAGCAGCATCACGCAGACGATGCCGACAACTTCCCGCACAAGCCCGATGATGTGCAGGGATCCCCCTCGACAGTTATCTCCACACTCGGCGACCCTCAATTTCTTTCAACCCGAAGGTCTCTGTGGACTCTGGTAACCAAATTCCACTGGAAGAGCCACTGTCGATGGGAGATGTGAAGAACCGCCCACCACAAAAATTTGAGTCTCGTAGCTCTGGACTCCGGAATGCTCTTTCCCAAGATGATGACCATATCGAACTGAACCAGTCCCCGAGCTGGAGTCCCAAACGATCTCTAGATCGGAGTTTCCCGACCGGGGAATCCCGACCCCGGCCTTTTGCGAGATCTGAGAATGGCTCGACGGCAGGCTCAGAGCTCGATCGTCCGACCTCCCTGACATCGCAGTCGACGGTATCCCCGGTCACGGACGAGGTACGAACCCCTCCCGATGACTCTAGCCACACGTTACTGTCGCCATTTTGCGTGCCATCGCCAACTCAGTCCTTTGCATCGCCCGAAGACCGCTGCAGCTCTTGGTCTGGAGGGATTGCAACCCCCTTCGGAAGCAAGCGCAGCTCTACTCTCGATCGCAGCAGCAGTCTTCGAAACTCCACCCGGCATAGTTCTCGACGATCGACTAACTCGAGTGGCAAGTCACCCGCCAGTATGTTTCTTTCCATGTGGAACACCGTTGAAGAGCCTGCTCCCCAGCCTGATGACGAAGGCCAGATGGTTGGAGACGACTATGTTCTCGGAAAGCAAATCGGGTTTGGGGGTTTCAGTGCGGTGAAAGAGGCCTATAAAGCCGAAAAGCACGGTGAAACCAAAAGACTTGCCGTGAAGATCGTGAAAAAGCAGATTACAGGGCGAAGTGAGCATGAAAACGACGAAGTGCAGGCCGAGTTCGACCACGAAGTGCGAGTCTGGCGGTACCTTAGCCACCCGCATGTATTGACACTCGATGCCGTGTACGAAACAGATTACGCCACGTTTTGCTTCACTAAACTTGCTATTGGTGGCACTCTCTTCGACCTAGTCCGCCAAAATCGGACCGGTCTAGATCCACAATTAGCAAAGAAATATGCATACCAACTAGCCTGTGCAATTCGTTACCTGCACGAAGATGCCCGCGTGGTTCACCGAGATATCAAGCTAGAGAACTGCTTACTCGATCCTATTGAGTCTGCTGACGGCACGACATCTTCGACGCTGGTACTGTGTGATTTCGGGATGGCGGAGTGGATGTCCATCGACAACGGTGGCGACTCTCCCGATCCCTACGAGGATGCCGCTGACCGTCCACCGCCTCAGCAAATGGGCCCTGCAGGATCCAGTACCAGTGTTGCTGGGAGTCTGGAATACGCATCGCCTGAACTTCTTCAATCAGTAGGTGGTGTCGTGCACCCTTCAGTCGACATGTGGGCCTTTGGTGTTATCGTCTATGCCGTCATCGTTGGCTCGCGGCCTTTCCAAGACTCGTTCGCTCCTCGCATTCAAGCAAATATTCTCAGCGGTACCTGGGATAATAATGCCGTATTCGGCGACACTATGGACGGCCACCTTCGCCAAGATCGCCAGTATGCCCTCGACTTGATCCGCGGGTGCCTTGAAATGGACCCCAACAAGCGTTGGGCTATCCGCGATGTGCTAGCCTCGTCCTGGCTACGAGAGGTTCATGAGACAGCTGAGCCCTCACCCGATACTGTGTGGAGACTATGAGCTTTGCTCATCCTTTCTTCCATTTGGTGATTAACAATCCCATATCGTGCCCTTACGCCCGGACTTCCAAGGTAAATGATTATTTCGACGCTTTAACGCCAAATTTTTTACGATGTGATGGCTCTCTTTTCCGGCATTGAAAGTTCAACAAGCGCCGACGTTATCGGAGCCCTTCAAAATCACTATGATACCCTCTGTTTTGCTTTATTCATTTCATTCTATTTTATTTCATTGCTTTTTCTTTTCGCTTTGCTTCGGCTCAAGATTGGCAACATGTGTCTTTTCTTTTGTGTTTTACCACAATCTATTCTCGATATCCCCCAGCGCATTCTTGATTTTCGGTTTTTGGTTTTGGATTGGCTTTAGTTCTGGCTTAAGCTTGGGCATCACGAGACGGACGATTATGATTTACTGTTATAGCAGGCGAGGCGTTTGATTTTATTATTGCTATTTGGTCTGATGTTGCATGAGCATTCGTCACTTCTGTTCTTTGGTCAACCTAGCTTGGTCATTTGCTTTTACGGGTGTACTTTTATATCTGCGGATCTTTGATTCGTCTTTACTGATCTCGCTTTGTCTTCTCCACTCAATTTGGTGAGATATCTGTCTGGGTGGCTGGCCTGTCCTGAGTACGGTACAAAACAAAATGATTAAGCTATTTCGTTCTTCGGGGCTGCAGTTTACAAAAATAGTCGGCCGCTCATGCGGCCTCGTTCGTTGACGACATAGGACGACCTCAGTAATCTGATCTATTTGGGTCAGGATCATACATACTAGCGACATTCAGTCAAGACAACATTCCCATGTCTTCTTTGGATGTGCTTTTAGATACGAAGTAAGACTGCGGGAACTTGCTAAATTTATTCTCGGTGTTTCAGCTAGAAGGATGATAATTAGCTATTAAAGTACCATGAACCAAAATAATAGTACGGAGTACATAGACATGCAGGGACCTTCCACAGGCCCGATGGTAGAATCCAAGTACGAAGCATAAAACGAACAGATGGCTCTTCCATATATAACCAGGGGTGCATTAAATGAATGCATAAACCTCGAGATGAGAATGAAAGATCTCTTGGCAGAATAGAAAAGGAAAAAAAAGGCTGAAAAGCATCTAATTGCAAAGCCTAACATATCCAACAGAACATATTTATACATATACAGCAGACCAGTCTAAGCCAGCCTTAAAAAAACAATGCCGAACAAACAAACCAACGGAGATCAAGTATGAGATTCTCCCAAACCCTCTCAAATCTACCAAAGCCTATTCTCGGGCAGAACCTTCTCCTTCTTAACACCAGCAGTAGACTTTCTCTCCTCAGAAGAGCGGAAGAACAAACTAGGTCCCTCAAGCGGCTTAAGCAGATGCGAAAGGTATCCCCGATGCGCAGGATCACGATAATACTCAATATCTTTACGCTTCGTCGGATCCGGCAACCGGAACTTCTTCTGCTGGGTGTTGACAACAGTACTCCACTTCATCCAACCCGCCGTAGGCCGAACCTTGGCGAGTTTGTAGAGCTGCTCGGAGCCACTAGCGCGCGCCCACGCAGCAGACAGGAAGCTGTGCGTCTCGCCGTCGAGGATACGACGGATAGACGGGCGGGTGTAGTAACGGGTGGTCACTGAGCCGCCGGCGCCTTCGATGGCGGCGATGGCGGAGGAGGAAACGCGCGAGGCAACGACGTGAACTGGTTGTTTCAGGGTTTCGGCACCGTCGCCGAGAATCTTGAGGCCGTCGATGGGTCGGCTGATGCACCCGCTCTTGTAGAGCTCTTTCATTGTGATCGGGAGTTTAGGGTTGATGCGGCCTTGATCGATCCAGTATTGGAGGCGGTCGAGGTTGACGGTTGCCATGTCGACGGAGAAGCTGGATAGAAGAGTGATTGATTAGAGATGTGCTTTGGGGATTGGGGGGTTTTTCACAAGGGAGTACGACTTACATGTTGACGCCGCCGCGCTCGCCGTGCACGATGATGTCCTTAGTCTGGCCACCATTGAAGCCTGCTGGGACTTTGCCGTGCTGACCTTGACCCTTGTGACCGCGACCGGAGGTCTTACCCTTGCCTGAAGCGGGACCACGGCCTCGACGGATGCGCTTGTGGTAGGCAGTCGGGTTGTCGGAGAGGGAGCCTAGGATAGAAGCATTGCGGGTTTGCTGGGATTGTGGGAGGAGGAAGGCGAGTGGGGAGACCTGTTGGAATGGTCGGGCGGAAAATCGTGCCAGCTGTGTAGGCAGCCCCATCAGCCGGGGAGACATTGTGTGTGGTTGTGGGTATGGACTCGCTGGTGTTGGATTCGCGGGTTTGGTGGTGAGTTTCGAGATCTCTGTCGGGACGGGTTATGTTTAATCCGAACCCGGCCCTGAATACATTATGTACAGTCGACACCTGGGCACCGAGGGCTGTGTTGCTCGTTCGTAATTTTCTTTTCAAGGATATTAGTAGCAATTTCGATGAATGCGTTAAATAGGTGCTTGTTACATTCTATTTTTCAGTTTATTGGTGTGAATTCAAACAGGGATAACTAGGGCACGCTACATCTTCAACTCGAATCCATGGCTATTGATGTAGCTAGTACTTCAACTACAACAACCAAGTAATAATGTATGAAAAAATTGGAGGTTTCAAGCGAAAAAATTACCAGTTGGTAAATCTAGATTCATATGCTGCAGAGCTAAAGCTAAGTCTGCTAATGTAAAACGCCGTAGGTATGCAAAATGCGATGGAGCAGTACACTGCCGATGTGTTTGGAAGCACATTCGACGGACATGGGCGAAATTAAAGCCATAACGCCGCAGATGCCATCCCCGAGGTTAATCTCGTCTGCGGGGAGGCGAAAACCGATTTCCTTCTAAAGTGGAGCGCCGAAAATATGCCAGGTACAATCGTGAAAAGGAGGATGTCTGTGCAGTCGGAAAAGGAAGACAAGCAAGAGAAGGTGATAAGAAAAAGGTGTACAGCGAATGAGATAATTTTTTTTCTCGTGTGACGGGTCGTGGCGCGGTGAAGTCATAAGCTCAGGAGATGAGAGTGGTAAGAACAGGGGTACAGAATGCTTCAACCAGAGTAACCAGCGGGTGGGTAGATAGGGTGCAGGTAAGGAGCTTGGTTCCACGCGTCAGGCTGGATGTAGGGCAGCAAGCCGGTCTTGCGAGACGTGTTACCCTTTCCAAGCGGCTGGTAGTGCATATGGTCAAACGGAACATTGCGCTGCTGCTGTAGAGAGCTTGACGGAGGTGGGATCAGCAAGGTGTTGACGGAACGCACTGGCCGATAAGGCGAGTTGCGGTTGGCGAGGAAGAAGGAAGGAGATAGGTGTGTCTGCGGAGTGTGGACAGAATAGGCTGAACCAGCCGGTGAGACCGTGGCAGAAGACACGCCGAATGGGCTCTGGTGGTGCCGGCCTAGTTCGGGCAGTGAAGGGGTGTTGTACATGCCAGATGGCATCGGGGGAACGGAGAGAGGAGGCATCTGCTGCCAGTTCGCCGGCCGATTGTAGATAGGAGGCATAATAGCTGGAAGCTGGGAAGGTGCTGTAGGAGGAAGCGTCTGAGGCGCTGGATAGGAAGTCGAAAGGGGAGGCGGATGGTGAGGAGGCGGAAGACGAGAAACGTTCATCGGTGCCACCGGGGCAGAAGTGGGAGTCAAGACGGGTGGCAGAGTGGGCATCGTATTCATGCCAGTCACCGGGACTGTCATCGAAGGAGCAGATGTGGCGGCAGACAGCGCAATCCGCTTGGTCGGGTGAAGCTCATCATTCTCATCGCGGCTTCGTTTCCGAGAGCCTCCCAGCGCAGCCTCGCCGCCCATGTGTTGTGGCTGTTGTGGTGGCAGTGAGTATGGCAATCCATTGGGTGGCATATACCAATTGGGCTGCTGGGATCGGAAGACATCGATGCCAGGCGACGGCAACTTAGCCGATGGCGACTGCGATTGCACGCGGGGAGGCGAAACACGGAGCATGGCGGGTTCGACGGGTAGCATTGAGGCCTGGTTGAAGTAGTCTCCGAAGAGACCCAGCTTGGTGTGCCACCGGGACCATTCCGCCTCGGAGGAGAACAGGTCATAGCGAATGTTGCTCAGAAACTCGACCTCCATAATGTGAATTTCGTGCACCGCAATGCCCGATACTTCAGCCCACGTCTTATTGGTGTAAGTGTTATCGTCGAGGTCTGTGGATGAGTCAGCCACTTTGTCCAATCAAGTCTAGGGCGGTGAACCCGATAAGAACACTCACACTTATTGCCGAGCATCAGCGCAACCGTCATTAACCGGAACTCACTGCCTTTCTTGCCCTTGACCCCAGAGTTGAACTTCTTCAGGCGGTAGATGAATAAAAGGGCCAGTAGAATGACGTTCTGGCTGACTTGGGTAGTGGAGAGAATCGTGGCAACCCATTTCTGAAATCCAACAGTGGGTACGGCCTCGGCGACCAGGGAAGGAACTTGAGGTTGGCGGTCTTCGATAGCTTGCAGTTTCGAGGTCTTTTCGAACCAGAATAGACAGGTCATCTTTAAATGAAACAAAAGAGGTTAGCTCATGCCATATCACCTTTGTAGATCCTGGAATTCTCACCTGAGCTGCGAACTCGGCCAGGCTGCCCTTGCTGTTGTTGATGGATGAAGGAATGCGGAGTTGCGATCCAGTTGTACCATTTGACTTCTTCTGAGCAGTGGGTTCCGTGACGGCGTCTTTGTGATTTTGCGGTTTCATGGCCATGGAGGAAATGGAATCGAACTGAGGGCGGGAATGACCGTAGATGTGAGAGGGCACCCCGTTCGGTTTCCCCCCATATGCGATAGGTGGCATAGCATTGTAGGTGACGCCGGTCATATCGTGAGGAGGGGTAGGTAGACCGTTCCGAATAGGAACAGTCCGAGAGGATCCCGAGGTTTGGCTCTCCAGTGCCTTCAACGGGTGATCCTCAGTTAGGTCGATGGTTGGAACTCCCAGTGTCGAAAAGGAAGAATGAAAGTCCACAGTGGAAGACATAGGGAAAGTGTGAGTGATAAACAGAGAGGTCGACACATGGAGTTTTATTTCTTTTTTTTTTTTATCAAAGCAAATAAAGGCGTCGGCGGAGAGAACCGAGGAGTTTCAGTGACCCATGTTCTCTATTAAAGGTGAAAATAGAGCCAAGCAACAATAAGTGCCCAATTGGAATGCAATCAAGGAGGAAAGGGCGAGATGTCAAAAGGTGAGGGAAAAGTGAATATAGACCTTTCACAGGGAGTTTGAATGATGTATATAGAGTAGCCACGATAGGCCCATATAAGGAAAGCGATAAACCAAAGAGATCCGGCTCCACTAGAAAAAAAATACAAAATAAAAATAAATTGTCAAGGCATCATCTCTCCAAGTCCACAGACCCCATCCGGAGAAAGCGATAGTGGCCATCACAGAGTTTGACCCGGACGCAGGTCCAGGTTGATCCTCCTTTCTGGGCTCGTTTGGGTTCCGGGTTTGGTCAATCTAGATTTGGAAAAAAATAATATAAAATGGAAATACCGGTTGATGTCAGAGCCACGGGGTCAAGTGGATGCAACTAAAAAGGGTAGGTCACAGAATGTTTACCTGGTCCCGGCCTCACATTTTAAAACCAAGCATAGCGTGGAACTAGTGAAAGCAAAAAAAAAAGGAAGAAATATGAAAAAAAAAACCATCAAAAAGAAAAGTAAAACCCAAATCAAGTTGAAATCAAAAGAGAGAAAAAGGAGTTCAATCCTGAGACCCATATCAGATCCAATAATAAGTTGGGTTTAGCGTCAATAAATTACCAAACCGTGTTATGCGAGCGAGGTGAAGGGCTGTGAGGGTGCGCAAGCATGTAGGTACGCCTCCTAAGAAAAAAAAAAATGGAAGGGGGTTGCCGGGAAGCGCCTAGGGAGGTTTGAGCACGGTGGCTGGTACTCCGTTGTCGGGTGTGGGTAAAGGAATGAACCAGAAAAAAAAGGACTAAAGAAAAAAAAAAAGAGTAAGAAAAAAAAAGGGAAGCCAATAAGAGACCAACAAGAGAATGGAAGATCAATTACTTGGTTTAGGAGAGACCAAAGAGAGAAAAAGGAAGATCGGGAGTCTCGGTAAGAATGGTGCATTCTTATGTAAGAAGGCAAAATTACAAGGAATTAAACCAATCAAAGAAGAGTATAACAAGAATGGTCCACTAAAGGTCTCAGGCCAAATTTGGTATTTTTGTTAATTTATCCCGTGTACCCAGCCCACGGCTTCTTCTATATGTGATCGCGTACTCCCCGACTGTTAGCCGCCAATCACTGACTACTATATGGGTTCGGAGATAAGTAATTATTCTAGAGTCTCGTCTCATCCCGTTGTTCCGGACAAATTTCCTGTTTATGATTCAGGGGGGGGGGGGGGGGGGGATCTCATCATAATTACAGGATATTGTTGGTGATGGACCAATTTGATAGTTCAGGAGTCTTGGGGGAGGGCCGGAATACAGTCATGTGATTGGTCCGGCTTTTATGCACTGGACTTCCCCAAGGCATTTCGCTACAGGTCACCACATACTGTACTTTAGTACTAGTCCTCCGTACCTCTGTCGGTATTTGTGTCCCGCTCAAGCGCCCCTGTGTTAAGCCGAGTATACCGGGACTGTTGGCCATTGGTCTCACTCACACTGTTTGACCCATCTAGACGAGAAAAGCCTCACGTAAGGTGGCAGTTGCACTTGTGATCCAGTGCAGGCTACGAAAGTGCAACGGCCCAGATCGGCTGGTGGAATTCGAATCCCCCAACGGTCATCCCTTTGAAAAGACCGAGATTGTGCTCAAAGATATGCACACTGCTCGCAACCTATCTTAATACACAAATTATTACGGGAACATCCCGGTATGACATATGAAAGTATACTCCGTACATCACCTGTGCTCCATTTCTTTAACAGTACGGAGTAAGCACGGAACAATTTCGTATACTCTCTAGACGCATGCAAAAGGCGACTTGAATCTTCACCTTTCCCGAAAGATCATCGGGTGGACTCTCACACAAGAAGACAATTGGGTCTATCACGCCACGTCCGAAACCAGGCAACTTGGGTAACCTCCAAACTTGACTAGCCATCCAAGTGTGCTATCTTGGCGGTAAAACCACGGTCAAGCTGAGAAGGTGTCAGGTTACCAAATGGACCTTCATATAAAAAGAGTCGAAATTAAAAATAAAAAAAAATCAAAGAAATTGCAATTTCTCTCTCCACTTCTGAGCCACCGCCACGGAAGATGTTTCGTTTCTAGAACCCCCAGACAGAGAAGGTGGATGTGAAGGAAAAAAAGTCCACTGTGTCATAGGTGCTCCATCTTGTTAGACGATCCCATGCCGTCGATGGTTTTAATTCTTTTTCTCTCACCCTTTGGACTAGAGGAGACTCCTGATTGGTGAATTATTATAGTGACCCCCGTCTTTTACTGTTTTGGGACGTGTTCACTCGTCACAGTCATACAACAAAGAAAGCCCAAAGGTTCAAGGTGTTTGACCCTTGATCTACATTTCGCTTCTTTCTCTTCTCTTTGGGTCGAAAATAGAAAAAAAAAAGGAGCCTGAAATGGTGTCTTTACCTTGCCATCCCGGTTGCGGTGCACTTCCATTTCTTGTGCACAATTCCCGACAGCTCCACAAGTTTTACCTATCGCCTTACGCGGGTGAGATTACTCGGCACAGTCCTACCTGCAGAGCTCACCTGGGCGTTAGGCTATTCCCGGCCACTTTTTTTTGGTTGTATAGTGAAGGGGGAGAAATATATACATTTAATTGCTTTTTTTTTCTATGAGTCGGCGGCCCTTGGAAGGATCAGGTCTGGAAAAAAGTATCACCCCCCTGTGTGAAAGCTAGGATTCCACCGATGATCGCTCTCAGACAGTTTGTACCTTCAATCATTGGCGCATGCAGTTAACTGCGACCGCTATGATCGTGATATTCCCGGAGTCATAAATTCAAAGGTGCATCCTTTACATCTGTGTGTCGACTTGATGCACGCGGAACCCCATCCCATCAAGGAAATCATCCGAGCTCATCTTCGACCTTATGTCCGAAGTACAATATTCATCAATCCTACAGTCACGGGGCACTTGGGAACATCTCCGCTGCACTTTGCGCAGAACCACAATTCAATGTTGCCTCTTGATTGGCGATGACTGAACGTCGAAAGTTTCCGATACACACCTTTGCGGGCAATGTACTCCGTACGAGAAACCCACGGAATTTGGGATCTAACCCTGGTTAATAATGGTTGGGTGGCTGGTCTAACTTAGCAAAGCTGAAGCCGATCATTTAACTTGCACGGAGTAGATTATACACCTTTCTACTACGGAATAGCTTCTTCTATTGTATAATGGTATAATGCAAATCAACCGGCTTATCCCGTCTCTATCAGGCTTTTTGTGGCTCTATTAATTACGCGTTAACCCTGACTCTTCCTTCATCATTACACGGCGGGGCTTGGATTCCGGTATGCGCTCTGCGCCCGGCATCAACTTCCTCTTGAAATTTTAAATTGCTTGGAATATTGTAACATTTAATTGCGCTTTTTTTTCTGTGGCTCAGGTAACCTATCTTATGCGTCAGTTGCAAGCCAGAAAGAAAAATCAACAGCTTGTAAAAGCACTCATCTCAACGCTGTGTTCAACCACCTTGCTGTGCCTCTTACCCAGCACGGCTCCTTGCATTTCCCATCCTTGCGGTTCCCTATAATATAAGTACTGAGGGCTATGTAAATATTAAACAGTATAGAAGAAGGTACCTCGATATGGAATTTCATCCGCTCTCGCAACCTTGTAACACACGGGTTACAGTTATCTATTGCGGACTATATGGGGTTTGGTGCGCCCGAGGCTATATATTCTGTTTTCAATTTCAATATGAAGCTGCAATTAATCCTTTCTTCCTGGCATCATTATCTGATCCACTCCCCAGACCAAGGAGATGGCATGAAAACCTCTCTAAAGAGGATTGCCGCTTCAGCTGGTCGAAGATGGAAGTAATTCTCACTAGACCCCACACCCAGGTGAAAGTTCGTCGAATTAATGACTTCAAATTGCAGATCCGGTCCTTTCGGTATCAATCACATCGTATAGCTACATATGTACGGAGTAGATTGGACTAAAATGTTAATATTACCTGGTGGTTTATCTATGACGTTGGAGTCATATGCTATATATTCCAAGGTTGTATATGCACGGAGTACAACGTTCTATACTCCGTTACGATGTACTCCGTACAGTATACCCCGAAAAAGTTATTTTGTGGGTGCGAGACAACTTGTCATCCAGATCCATGGATATCTTTAGCCCTGCAATCTCACGATGATCAGACCCGGTTTACCCAACTGCACGCCACCTACTCCGTAGAGGGTTGCCTCCTTTCTTTAGTCTCTTCCGAACAGTCACCGACAGGCTGCAGCTACCTGACCTTGGCCTCGACCCTGGGAAGTGCACACTTTGTCAAGGGCAAATGCAAATGGACCCCGGCACACAGGGCCGTGTGACGGGACAGGGTCATCTCGCGCTATCAGTTGATGTTTTTTGAGGCTGATTTCCCGATTCCAGACTTGGTGGTTCAGCCCCTCCCTGGCGCAAAAAGGGGGCAACAGCCAAAGGAGGTACTCTGTAGAGGGGGTGGACGAGCCCACCCACATGCTCGAAAGGGTTCAAAAGACAAGTGCAGGTTGAGGGGCAACGATCGGCCATCATTCGTATGTTGTATGTTTAGCTTTTAGATTTGCTTGACCAGGACTTATCTCGGAATTTGTCTGGATTTTGCAAAGCGCCCCGAGCACATCACAAAGCAAAGCGCTGGTTTCTGGCGCTGGCGCTGGCGCCGAGACTAACAGGGTCCTGAATCTTGAGTTTTGGTTACGGAGTACATCAAAGACTTGTTTGCTACTCGTGATTTGACTTTAGCGGATTCAATAATCTACCGCTCCGTTGACTCAATGTAGCCTTGTTCGGGGTACTCGATCGCTCTTTTTGCCCCCCCGCTTGGTGGCTCAGTGATCATCAACGCGGTTCTGACGGTGTAGAAACTAAAATCTGTCTATTCCAGAGTTTATGTTATCTGTCTAGACTGCAACGTATATCATGCAATCAGAGTCTATAATCTAGAATCTATACATACATATGCCAATATAAAGTGTGGGGGAAGCATAGGATCTATTACGTAGCCCTTGTCTCAGTCGCTTTGAACGTCTAAGATTAGTTTTTCGAGGCTTAATAATACCAGACACATGGAGGGCACTGTTCTCGAGAGTCTAGAGCCTTGATAATAAATAATAAAATATGCGAAGTCACAACTCGATGATCCTAGCCTGCACTTCCGGCATCCGATGGAAATAATTATTCTGCCTTAGAACCATTTTAATTTGGTTGTGAATGGTGGAGTAGACAACGCGTCCGAAGTCCAAAATCTGACTCTCTTTCTTACTACGAAGTACAAAGTGTACTCCGTACACAATTACATTCCCGTCTACATCCGGGAGCCACTTATTGTTTTCACTTTTATTTTTATTTTTTGGTTTCTCGAGGGAAATGAGACAAACCAAAATAAATAAGAAAAGTGTTTCAACTCAGTAAGCCGTCCTATGGGAAATAGCTCCTCTTCCCCGTCCAAGACGTGTTGCAATGCCAGGTACAGTCCCGAGGCGAGCTGGGCTTATTTCCAATCTGTACTCGACTCGACACGCCTGGTAAATTGTAGATATGAAATGTAAATATAACTCCAGATGAATTCGAGAAAGCAAAAAAAAAAAAAAAAAGTACGGATACGCGGGCAAAAGAAACCTTCCAAAGTTGGGAAAACTTGGATCAGCGGATTACCCTCGCCTGCACAGCACCCATGGATGAACAGAACAGATCACAGTCATTGACATCTCACAGATCGAATCATTCGAATATCTGAAGATTGGCCTTCCCGAGGTAAATGGACCGTGAAAACCCCAAGGATCCAGACCCAATCGCATTCTAATTCCCCCCATTATCATCATTCATTGCGTCTCCAAATCTACTTACATTGAAACTAAATCTTTGACCTCCCGAAGTTGGTGGCTGACGACGCCTTTCAAGGTCTCCGAGGCCATTGAGACATGGTCATGGCCATTGACCAGGGAACACAGGCCAGTGGCGGGTTTGTGCTTTTGGCGTAACCGCCTTCTCACCTTTCGTGTTCCTTTCAACTTTTCTTCTCTTCGGCAACTGCGGGTTGATGCCAAATCTGATCATCCAAGGTTTCTTTGTTCAAATATTTGGGGTGACGGGTTCATTGAATCGTCCTATTTCTGAAACCGACCGGGGCTTTATTGGTCTGATTATTCTTGGACCTTAGCGGGGTTGTTGGTTGCTGGTGACGAGGCTCATAGCTTTGCTTTGGGTTTCTTTTCGTTTGCCTGGATCGGAATCGACTGGCCTGGATGGGATGGATGTACACCATGGCATATCGTTGATTGACTCCTCGTTTCCCATTTAAGTTTTCAACCACATACGCGACAAATCAATAGCAAGCTGGCGATTCCCATGCAAGTTGCATATCGGTCCAGCCTTGCTTCGAAAATGCGAGGAGTCTGATTAATGTCGGCCCAACCGGTGCATTCGTCTTCGAATATGCATGTCTCCGTTAACACGTGGAGACCGATTTCTTCAAAGCAGTTCACTGCTATAATGGCCTGGATATTATCTTCCACTTTGTTTGAATCACGACGCCACAACAAAAAGCGGGCCTTCGGGTTGACTCGAGAAGAATCAAGCAAGAGACTAGGGCTTGATGGGTACAGGCGTTTTCGGCTGGTTTTGCTACGCGGATGATATGGCTACTATTGAGTCTGTCTCGTCGCTTTTGATGATTCAAGCAATGGTCGCCTTCTATCCGATATCTACTCCATCATCTTATCTTGTTGAAACCAGAAATTTCAGATCGCTGATTTGCGAATGAGGATAGCTGGCCATACCCATTGATATCGACTCCAATCTCAATTAATATGCCACTTTGATGTCTTGCTTCTTCAAACTGATGCAGTCTTTCTGCTGACAGACTCAAGGCAACACCAATCCTTCCCATCAAACAAGTGCATACAATGCACCCAATGCACCCACCGAAATAACCAATCAACGTTGATGGAAGAAAGCAAGGCAGAACCAATCTGACAGACAAGGCGAAACCCCAATGGAATACCACCGGGTTCTACATGCAGCCTTTGCCCGCAGATACAGACACAAAGCCATAGCAGCACCTGAAACGTCATAATCTGGTCTCGCCATACCTATAATGGAACCTCACATTTCCCGGACCCGAAATATCTCATGAACCGACTGGCCACATTCTCATCTCGCAGTGCGGCTATATGTATATGTCCCTCGTAACACAGACAAACGAACCCTATGAAGACCCGAAGCATAAGCGATGCCAAATCCGACCAGACAGAGCCGATAGAAAGAAAGGGCAGTACAACTGAAGATATTCTATACTAAACCAATATAAGCCGCATCCTGCATACCCATGCCTTCAACACTCTCCAATGACGATATGATACTTCGTCCGACACGGATACCCCGATGTACCCAACCAACCCAGATGCAATCCCGATTTTTGACATGTAGACAAGCAGAGGGGGAGCAAAGAATTAACAGAAGGGCGATATTATGCTCGTACCCGTATATGATCACACCTGTACACTTGTCAAGCAGGGTTTCAGCCTACTCAATAGACAGGCTCACCAGTTACAGGCCTCCATCACTGCTTACTTGCATACTTTGTAAGCGGATAGGCGGGCATTTATTAACGCCGCCGTGTTTGAAATCTATCCGGGCTGCCGCTTGTAAATACGTGTAGAATCCATCGTGTCTAGGCTCTGCCAGGGCTGCAGTTATTGGTGGGTTTGAATGTATTGTTCTTTTTCTGGTTTAGGGTCGGACTGCTTATCTTCGTGATATATAAGAGGGCTTGGGAACCCCGTTGAATGATATATTGTGCTACACATATCATATCATACCCACTCACATTCCTGTTGATTGGCGTTGTTGGTTTTGTGTTTGTGCTGACGTCGGATCTCACAGACGATATCCCATCGTTGTGTGGTTGGATATGGTATTGCATTGTTCCAATCGTAAAGTCAGCATTGCTCTTGATGCCTGAGTGTCTGTCACATCGGATCATGATGTCTCGGTAGATCTCCTGGCTTGTACGTAATACATGTTCTGCTGACACTCTGGGGATTTGAGGTCATATGGCAGCCTTTATGCCCCGGAATCAATGGATGACTCTCATCTACCTTTCGGTAATATAAGCATAAAGAAACATATTATTTGCTGCAAACATTGGATTGGCCAATGAAAAGGAAGCTCCTGAGACAATATCTCATCTGATATATTGGCTTGCACCATGAGAAGGACATATATTGAAACCATCTACTTATACCTGAAGTGCCCTGCTTCTAGCTACTCCCCATCATGTTTTCTACGATGCGTCGTACTAATTTGTCACGAAACGCTGACCTTGCTACCCCCGGAGCTGATGTCGACTCTTAGCGGTAATAAGACGGCGAAGTATCAGTCACATTGTCCGACTGATCCGAGAAAGATCGCGAGAAAGATCGGGAGTGCTGCCGATTGAGCACATCACGAGTTCAATTAAGCTCTGACGATGACAGGCCGATTTTGGCCGACCTTTCCTATGTCAGGCCTATCGGGATTTCCAAGCTTAGATGGGAGAAACCGGATTGATGAAAGTGGATCTTCGAACTTCCCCAGATTTTACCAGAGCCCTACTTTATTCAGCACTCCGTAGAGCAAAACTTGGTCGGGTGGAATAAATATGCGGGTAATATCGGTCAAGAGTCGGGGAAGCTAGGGCTAAGGGGGGGAAACGGGGGGGGAATTGGATAATTAGTGATGGAACAAGTTGTTTTTATGTCAGATATCAATCTACTAGATCAAACTTGTCCACTTAATTCTAATATTGGCAGGTTTTACCCCGAAACACTGACCGATAGACCGAGTTCGCATTCCCCGCGGGTAATTTCTCCTCACCGGGAGATTTCTTGTCCCCTCAGTTCTCCAATTTTATTTTCTATTTTTTCTTTTTTGGCTTGTGATTAAGCACTTAAGCGGCTATTATAGCTTTTGCCGGTAAAGAATTATAAGTCTCTATGAAATATTATGAGATTAAGAGCTTTATATACCCTAAATAGCAATAAATAGCAATTAAATAATCAAATTGACAGAAATAAAAGAACGTAAATGTAGACAGTACCTGGGTTCACTATGGATAGCACGCAATCAGCCAAGTACTAGATACACGGTTACCCCTTTGGGTCCGGCTACACCGATTCGCCCAAAACAGCAACGCGATGATGGAGCTTATCAAATCTTTTTTTTTTCCTTAAATTATTCCACCCTTGATATTTTATCCCATCTGCATTCCATTTGCTACTTTTGGTGTGCCTTCTCACAATGGCTGGCAGCACGCTAGCAATTCGCAAGATGGCTCCGTCCATCATGCAGCTGTCGTCGATGACGCGCAGGTCGATGTCGACATCGCAGCTGGCTCTTCACGCAAAGCCGATGCGGTCTACTAAAGTTTCCCAGTCTGTGTCGCGTATTGCTCGTCGTAGCTACGCTGATGCTGCCCCTTCGCCCGCCCCGAAGCCCAAGAAGCGTTTCAGAGCTCTGCGTTGGGCCTGGCGGTTGACCTGGCTCTCTGCCATCGGTCTAACCGGTACTGTCGCATACAGCATCCTCGAACTCCGTCAACCCCCCGACCAGTCCCCCCCTGACCCATCAAAGAAGACTCTGGTCATTCTCGGTATGTGTCGGTCGCGATCGTTGACTCCCTATGACCGAAGTGTCGCTAACGCGACCATATTTGTTCAGGAACTGGCTGGGGCTCCGTTTCCCTCCTGAAGAAAATTGACACCGAGAACTACAACGTTATCGTCGTCTCTCCCCGTAACTACTTCCTTTTCACTCCCTTGCTGCCCTCATGTACCACCGGTTTGATCGAGCACCGCTCGATCATGGAGCCTATTCGCAATATCCTGCGCCACAAGAAGGCCAGCGTTCAATTCTACGAAGCCGAGGCTACCAAGATCGACTATGAGAAGCGCATCGTGTACATCAGTGATGATTCGGAAATTAAGGGTGATATCTCGCACACCGAGGTTCCCTTTGACATGCTTGTGATCGGCGTTGGTGCCGAGAACGCGACATTTGGTGGGACTCTCTCTCGCATCTGAAACGATGCATTTTGGACTAATTTTATGATGTATAGGTATTCCCGGTGTTCGTGAGAACTCCTGCTTCCTGAAGGAAGTCGGTGACGCCCAGAACATTCGTAAACGTATTATGGACTGTATCGAGACTGCCTGTTTCAAGGATCAGACTGAGGACGAGGTCAAGCGTCTGCTGCACATGGTTGTGGTGGGCGGTGGCCCCACCGGTGTTGAATTCGCCGGTGAACTAAAGGATTTCTTCAACGATGATTTGAAGAAGTGGATTCCCGAAATCAAGGACAACTTCCACGTCACTCTCGTCGAGGCTCTGCCCAACGTTCTGCCCATGTTCTCGAAGCAACTGATTGAATACACCGAATCCACCTTCAAGGAGGAGGAGATCTCCATCCGCACCAAGACTATGGTCAAGAAGGTTACCGACAAGTACATCCAGGCCGAGGTCACCAGGCCCGATGGATCCAAGGAGCTCGAGACTATCCCCTACGGTCTTCTCGTCTGGGCCACCGGTAACGCCATCCGCAGCGTCGTCCGCGACCTCATGTCCCAGATTCCCGCTCAAGCCGAGTCCCGCCGCGGTCTCGCTGTCAACGAATACCTCGTCGTGAACGGCACCGATAACGTCTGGGCCGTCGGCGACTGCGCCATTGCCAACTACGCCCCGACCGCCCAGGTTGCTAGCCAGGAGGGTGCCTTCTTGGGCCGCCTCTTCAACACCATGGCCAAGACCGAGGCTCTCGAGAAGGAGCTAGAGACCCTCTCAGAGCGCCAGTCCCTAGCCAAGGGCGACGAGGAGCGCAACCAGATTTTCGACGAGATCCGTGAACGCCAGAAGCAGCTCCGCCGCAACAAGCAGATCGGTCCCTTCCAGTACTCGCACCAGGGCTCCTTGGCCTACATCGGTAAGGAGCGCGCCGTGGCCGATATCAGCTGGCTGAGCGGCAACATCGCCAGCGGTGGTACTTTGACCTACCTGTTCTGGCGCAGTGCCTACCTGAGCATGTGCTTCAGCAGTAAGTTCCAAGTTCTATCCAACACCGATTGAGATTCATCACTAACATATAATTCAGCTCGCAACCGTGTCCTTGTCTGCGTTGACTGGGTCAAGGCTCGTCTCTTCGGTCGTGATGTCTCACGGGAGTAAACATCTCCACCCGGGTTCGATGATCTTCTGTAATATTGCCATCTACACTACATTTCCCTTTTGGTTATTCAATGCCTCCCTTGACACTATAATGTGTTCCGCTACGCCCCCCTTATGCCAACCCCCACTATCATTGTCGTTATTTCTCTTTGCACCTGTGACCCTGATAGACATATTCATTTCCCATCTTTTTCTGATGACTCACTGTTGGTGCGATTGGTTCCGCCCAGAGACAAAAGCATTAATTCGCGTCTTCTTTGTTTCGCTTTTGGTTTCTTTTTAGACTGTACTGTACGCTATCGGAATATATAGACTTTGTTGTATTGAACTTGCTATTCCCATCTGTGGATTATTTTATCTTCCCTGAAGAGTGTGGATAACACACTACCTGCGTGGGTTCCATCTCTTGCTCGCTGGACGACATTCCTTTCTCTATTCTGCGGCTCGACATCACAGATCTGGATCAATGTCATCCAGAAGAGGGTATCCATATCCATCCCGGTACATTTCGACCAGATCCCAGCTCTGCACATTTATTTGCCATCTCCGCAGCTCCTTATGTTTTCTCAGCGCATAGACCACATCAAGATTCACATCTTCCATCGGCGATTGAAGTCCTCGTATCAAGTCCCACGTCCACGTATCCTTAGCAAATGTTGACCAAAGATGAGGTCGAAGATCATTAGTGTTCCACGTTTCAAGTACGATATCCGTCTGTGCATTGGCCGACATCATCGCTTCAAGGTATTCGTCTGGCCTGTCGCTCTGCATATCTGGATTGCACCTGATGTGAGACTTTTTGAGGCCAGGGTGGCTCCAATACATCCTCCAGTAAAAGAACTTTGCCGCCTGGTCCGAGGATTTGACAACCAGGTCGTAAATCATGTTCATACGAAGCCCGCCATACTCTTCCAGTGAAAGTTCCCACCGGCGCAGAGTTATATTGTGGATAGAGCTCTCTTGGCGGTCTACCCAGCCCATCGACATTGCCGGGGGCTGTTGGACCAGCATTCGGCGCCAACTTGCGCTTGGATGGAGCCATGCGGCATGTTTGTCTAGAAACTCTTGCATGTCCCCAGCCCCAAATAAAATATCCCGAGGTATCTGATTATCATTGGGGAACCAGTATGGAAACTTCGCTGCTAGTAAGGGATTTCGTCGTGGGGTGGTTGTCCTTGGGAGAGTGGATTTTATAGGCTGGTAGAATAGGGCTTGCTGGAGTGCTTGGGAGTCTTGGATGCAACGGGCCCAGCGTCGACAGACTCGTTGGGCGAGTAAGAGTGTCTGCTCGTCATTTACCAATATGAGAATTATCTCTATGACTTCTTCGGGAAAGTTGTTTAACCCCATTTTTCGGATACCAAGCGCTTGTAAGAGGAAAGATAATAAGCAATAAGCAATGAGGGATCTCGAATTAGTGGGGTAATCTCACGTAGAGGAACCGGCCTAACTACATAGAGCTGTCTGTATATCTCTAGGGCCTCTGTCCCTTTAAAATGTGGATGCTAAAGGCAAAAGAGATAATGGTGTAAGAGCTCGATAATTGGAGGCTACTAATAAGACTAAGAAGATCATTCCTCCGAATAATCACATTTGTTTTTCATAAGCTACACAAGGTTATACATCTATACATCTATATATCTATAAAATCTCTAAAAACAGTGCTTTTTGAACTCTACAAGCCCCCTTATCTTCACTACTTTTTGTCTTTTTTCTCGAGATTCGGTGGTGCCATTGAAGGCAAACGAACCACAGGCCTCAGACCTTTGGCCCTTTTCGCCGCAGGTTCAGCGGTGTCATCCGCTGGAGCAGGCCGTTTAGAAGGGGACGGTGATTTTTCAGAAATAGGCGGCTCGTCTATGACCGTTTTCGCAAAAAATTCATCGATGCGATCCGCCGGAGCAGGCTGTTCAGGACGGGACGGTAAAGTGAGCTTCAATTCAGATGCTGGTTCATGACCTTGTTCTGCAGCCGGTGCATCCTGTGCATCCTGTTGCTGATTCGCCGCACCAAATCTCTCTGGCATATCATCTGTGATGAAGTTCTCTACCTTTCCACCCCAGATGGCTATCACATTTTGACATTTTTCGCAAGGTCTCGCCAATACCATCGATCCCTCTGGATCGCTGAATCGGTCTCCGAATGGTTCCTTACGGAGCTTAGTACGCTTCACTGCAAGACCATATACCTCTTGGCTAGGGTCACGGTTCCTAATTCGTTAGTATGGAACATATAGGATCTCAAAGAATAGACTCACCGTAGCATGATCGTGAGAGGATAGGTTTCTCCGCAGTTTCCATAAGGAACAACTTTGCTTTCTAGCTCGTGTTTCTCCACAGTCTTTACTGTTATTTCCGCTGCGTCAATTCTTTCATCGCGAAGAATATCGAAACGGGCTTGGTGCAGACGTTTCACCCAGTGGTAGCCATCCTTTTTCATATTGTGATATCCCGCGAGCGATCCTCCCAGTTGAAAGCGACTCGATTTACCCTCTTCCTCTGCCCAGACGCAGGAATACGCCCACGGGGCAATCGGACCTATCTTGGTACACCAATTGGCGTACAGTAGCGTCAGAGGTAAATAGAAGTTTTTCTGTGTGGCACCTTGGGGTGCTGGGCTAATAATGGAAAGGAACCTACCTAGAAGGTCATAGGAGCACCAATATGGAATACCTCCATATATCATGGGTTCCAGAATGTAGTATGGTCTTTTCCTGTTATGCGCTGGGTTAAGTCTCCTTGAAATCGATTGGGGGTAGATGGTATCAGACAGATATTTGCTCCCATTTTCGCTGCAAGAATCCAATTAGTTGATAGAACATAGGGTTTGGCGAACATTAAACTCACCTGAGGCCGAGAATATCGGTGTGTAGTCTTCCCAATTCTGATACGAGGTTCGGTCTCACCCCATAGGTAGAAGGGTTATGTATAACGTCGATCATGAAATCTTGAATCTGCACGTAGTTAGCTTGGTTATCCCCTGGGAAAATTGAAGAAATCTACAGTTGCAGCAACTCACTTGTGCTAGTTCCCAATCGTGCGCAACTTTCAAGTTCAGTTGGTCATTGAAAGCCGGCAATTGTGCCTCGGTGGAAGGGGTTATCGGGGTTGTTGACATTGTTGATATTGCGATTGTTATATTCTTCTATGTAGTTTGGTGGGTATGTCACCGTATAAATAATTGCATATTGGCGATTCGTTCCTTTGTCAAGAACCTATTAGTCGTCATGAAAGACATGTCGATTTCAAAATAGCGTGGATTATCAAAGGCCAAAGTTATTGAATGCCTTGAAACATTAAGATCCAAGACGAACAAATATAGATCTATCTGACTGCCGTAATTATAAATAGTCGAGTAATAGCAGGTACTATGAAAGAAGGATAAATAAAGCACAATCAAACTATCCCATGTCGTTTTATAAATATGCTTTCTTTGTTTCAGGCATTCACTCTTTCTTACATAGGGTGAGCTATCTTTATCGACGATTGCTCACACCATAAAAGCTTGCCTATGGACGGCACGAAACCGACACGGGTAAGTACAACCATTCCCCTTCTATCAAAGCCAAAGCTGATGTCAACAGTGGGCCCCGACTGACCCTCTTGGATTCTCGAGTGATCCAATGATGCTTGACTACGATGAATGGAAGGGAGAATACGGTGCCCAAGAGCGCATGGCCGGTACTCGTGTCTCAAGATTGTTGCGACACTATCTTTGAATCAAACGGCAGGTACTATCTTTGGGCTCGCGAGAGTAACAGCCTGGCGCGCATCCTTCATGATCTCGAGGAGATGAAGCAAATAATCAACGACTGGGGAGAGGGAGCACTGTCCTCGGAGTGGATGGGGTTCGTGTAATTTGGCCCTTTGATAGGATGCCTCATTTGCGATGACAGGTTACCTGCTATGTGTTCATACGTGGGCCGTGTACCGGCTAAACTCCGTAGTAGCTAAGATTTTTACAGATCAAGAATGGAGAATGGATTCAAGGAATAGATTATCGATTGTGGGATGAATGGCCTAGAGCTATGTACATTGACTTCAAAACATCTAGAGATACGTACTAGTATCCCAAAAGGGTGGGTAAGGGGGGAGGATGGCTAAACAGGATAAAGAGAGTGATGAGAACTAGTAGAGGTATCGAAAATTCAGATTATTCCGCATAGGGCTAAGATTCTTGAAACCCCAAACATCATATCTTCTAGAAAAGGTTCCAACGGCTCCGCGTTTCCTTTCCAGGAGGCGCACGCTCTGACTTCCGGGAGCGGCCGTCAAGCTGTCGGATGCCTTCGATTTTCTGCAGAGCCAGCTCCAGCAGCTCCTTCTTGCGGATGATGTCCAAGTGACGGCGGATGCGGGGATCCTCGCGGGCAAACCGTTCGACCTCCTCGTCTGAAAGGTGCCGTCCAAGTCTTGAATCAAGCTCACGGGGGAAATTATAGTAGAACTCAGATAAGAGCTCGACGTTGAGGAATAGCACGGCCGTGGAGGTGAGCTTATCTGCCACAACATCCAGGAAGACCTCTGGGCAGTAGTACTTGTTCTTTTGCGATGCGCATTGCTTTGACCGGACGGCGAGAATTCTCATCTTGATAAGATCCGCTCGGTCCCGAAGGAATAGACCTTCCCGTCCTAGATAATGTATGTCAGTGTCTGTAAATAGAAGAAAGAGGGAAATACCAACCTCTCTCCAACAAGGAGGCACTGAAGCCACCCGCACCACCCTCACCGTTGCCCTCTAGTACTACTTCGCCCTTTCGCACTCTGTCGATAAACGCGATAACATCTTTGAGTTTTCTCTTTCCAACAGTGTCCTCCACATGTTTCATGGCCGACTCGCACGACTTGAGCTCTTCCTTTAGAACTTTGCCCACGTTGTCTCTGCCTTTGGCCCATTCAGGATCTTCGATCTCGATCTCAAACTTATATGGCTTGATGCAATTTTCAACTTGATCGCTGGTGCTGAAGAATTTGTCATTCAGGATACTGGTGCATGCGTCGGTGATCTGTTTGCGGGCACCAGGGTGGGAGGCGAATGTAGACGAGGCTAGAAGCGAGTCCACATGGTTGTTGAGAGCGTTGGCGACAACTGTCGTTGCCAAGCGACCGATTCCGAGCTTTGTTAATGATGAGGTAGAAGCATCAAGCTTCCGGTGCCAATATAGCGACTCAGCATCGGCTTTGGGAAGATCCTTCAGGGGATCTAATTCCAGCAGGGGAGGATCCAAGTCATCGACTGGCTTGTTCCAGTAGCGCTGCGCCAGAATGTCCATGACCCGCTGGTCCAATTCTGCCTTGAGCATCTCCCGAACCTGCGGGCGCCCGAAGCTCTCCGCGAACTCCTTGAAGGAGTGCTTGAAAGCATCGAGGCTCTCAGCCAAGTGAGACTCCGCGCTCAAAGGCCGGTCGTTATATTGAACTTTGAACTCATAGGTTGCCTCTTCAAGCTCTTGGCTGATGGCGTCTCTGGTTCCAGACAGGCTAGATGACATGGTCTGCTCAAGAACCTGCATCAGCGTTTTGCGCAGTGTCGAAACACCAACTGAGACGTCAGAGTGGGGGCCGAATTCATTTTGATGCGCAGAGAAGTAGGCATGCTCATTCTTGAGAATGGCGCTGGTAATGTTTCCAGAGCCTCTAGAAAATAGAGCTGTTGTCTGAGGAATCCGGGTAACAACACCCACGTAACCTAGCCGAAGGGGGTATTTTTTATCGGAAAGAACAGCGTGGCCCCGTTCGGGGCTGACAAGGTCCATCTTCGTAATCACGCCGATAGTCCGCTCACCCCGAGGGTCTACTCGACGACTAGCTCGAAGTGCTGTCGAGTTTGCCAAGTCAACGTCGGCGGCCGAGATCGCCAAAATGACATTTGGCGGCTGAATGTATTTATCGCAAAGATCAGCAATCTTTTGCTTGAGCTCTGGGGGCTGATCGCGGCCCGCAACCTGGATATACCCTGGCAGGTCGATCAAAGAAAGATCCGGAACGTTGGGAGAATATATCGTAAGCTGAATGGGATCGTCTGTGACGCAATCCTTTTCAGGAACAGCAAGGTTCAGATCTGTGAGTGTGCGCTGAACTTGAGAGAAATCCGTGATCTTTCCGAGACCAAGGGTCGGGAATTCACCGTATTCTGCCTGAGCGTTGGGGGTGTTGACCAGCGTGAGCTCGATTGGCCGCCGAGTCACCATGTTCGAGCCCTTGGGCAAAAACTCATGGCCGACGATAGCCTCAAGAACAGAGCTTTTGCCCGACGATTGGGATCCAATCACGACGATCGACGGAAGAGTGAGCGTGCCAGACTGGCCTATGGTCTGGAGAATATTTCGAATTTCGATCATCTTGCGTGTGAGCAGCATCATTTGATCATCCTCCGCAGCATCTCTCCCCGGTCGTAGATCTTCCTCCCCCGATTGATCGTATCCAAACGCTGTGGTAGTAGCGGCAGCAGCGGCAGCAGTACCAGCCCGACTTTGTTTCGGCTCTTTGCCTCCACCACCAGATGAATCGCCTTTTCGAGACTCAGACTCCTCATCGAGACGTAGGATCTTCTGTAGCCAGTCAGGCATGTCAATATCTTCAGTCGTCTTGCTCCACCCGCGTTGTGTCTGATCCGCCATGTCCTGCAGTCCTTGGAACAAGCTCGAAGCTGTGTTCCCCGCAGTCTCCGAGGCTTGCTTGAAGACATCCATCGCATAGTTACCGGCCTCTGTGAGATTAAATTAGCTTGAGATTCTGTTTGTAGCGAGCTCCATGGACGAGAGACGTACGAGTTGCTTGGTATTGGAAATAAGCCAGACCGGCGATTGTCGCACCGCCGAACATGGCCGGAACCTTGACAAGCTTTAATGCTAGCTTCGGAAGCATTCGAGCAAATGAGATTGATCGAACTGCAGGGACATTGTGGATGGCATTTGCGCCCACTGGCCATGCGCGTCCTCTGAGAGTAGCGCCACCATCTGCCCGTAGCAGGCCGCCGGTCCTTGAACCTGCATTATGGATATGGCGAGTTAGGTGACCGTTCCGCAATAGCGGTCCTAGTCGATGGGAGAGGATCCTCCCACTCATTATTGTTGTGGTAGCATTCAATAGAAGATAGAAATAAAAGTGACGGCCTTGTAGAATACCGGATCACTGACATCAGGCATAACTTATGTAACAGTTCCCGTGACTTGCACAAGTAGCCGCGTAGCCTCCCGTAATATTCTAGTCACGTGAAACATGACGTGCTGTGCAAGGGAAGTGACTTTATTCTTTTGTGTTGATTTTGATAAAAACATTCTTTCCTCCTTGTAATCCGCGGCAAAATTATACCTTGATATATCAACATTGGGCTGTAAGATCTTGGTTGACGTTTGGGCATCTCACCGGTTCCCAATAGTCGGTGACTCTTCATCCCGACCCCCACGAAATCGAGTCTATTGATACATCCTTTGATCACGAGTACGGCTTTGTTCGAACGACAAGTTTGGTATACACCTTAAAGCTTTTAGCGAATTTGAAAGTGGTATCTCATACAGTGTCATTGCAATTGGATTTGATCCAGACCAAACATGTGTCGCTTCCTGGTAAGGACCATCCTTCCAAGCATTGAACTTAAAGCTAATATCTCGATCAGATATACAAAGGGCGGAATGAGATCCGTCTCAGTAAGCTGATAACCGAGCCAAGTCATTCAATCCTTACTCAATCATATGATTCACGTCTGAGACTGGTAGGTCAGATCCATGTTGTCAAAATATTGCAACCCACTGACATGCAATATCAAGGACAATCGCCGTCCTGTCAACGGTGACGGGTTTGGTGTAGGCTTTTACACAGATCCCAAGCTTGGACCAGAACCTTGCATCTTTACTTCAACACTCCCAGCCTGGAACTGTGAAAATCTAGAGCGACTCGCCGCAAAGACATGCTCAGATCTGATTTTTGCGCATGTGCGCGCAACAACTGAGGGTGCTCTTGCTGAGAACAATTGTCACCCGTTCCAGCACCAATCCCTGATGTGGATGCACAATGGCGGCATCGGCGGGTGGAGCTACATCAAGCGTACGCTGGGAAGCTCACTCGCCGACAAGTGGTACCTAGGTGTGAAAGGTGGCACCGACAGTGAGTGGGCTTTTGCCCTATTCCTTGACCTGCTAGAAAAAGAAGGAGTAGATCCAAGCTCTGACCCCGGCCCTGAGGGATTCGGACAAGCTCTTCTACGTCGTGTTTTGATGAAAACCATCGCCAGAATCAATGAAATGGTCCAGGAAATTCCAGAGAAATATAATGTCACCGGAGTTGAGACTCGGAGTTTGTTGAATTTCGCTGTGACAGACGGCCATACTGTTGTTTGCACTCGGTACATCAGCAGCAAAACAGATGAGCCGGCCAGTTTGTATTTCTCTTCTGGTACCAAGTGGAAGGAAGGTGAAACGAAAGGACACTTCAAGATGGAGCGACATGATAAAGGTGCTGATATTGTCCTTGTGGCTAGTGAGCCCATCACCTTTGAACGACGTGAGAAGCCTTTCCCTCTTTCCATACCTATCAACATATGCTAATTTGATACACAGACAATTGGGTTTCAGTCCCAACCAACTCAGTTGTCACCATTCACAAGCAGACTGTTATGCTTCACCCAATTCTTGATGAATTCTATGGCGAGAACCTCAACCATGACCGTTCTTCCTGCTTTGCCGTATCCAAGGGACTTGTTAGCACCGCTCCTGGGACAACTATCCCGCCATCGAATACAAAGGAGCCTTGCACCCCTTTGGCAATGGGCAATGCTATTGGAAACACCAACAGTGACATGGAAACCCTACGGTCGGGTCATGTCACCGAGTGTGCCGTGTCACACTAAATTCGACATCGAGCTGATCATTCTTGGGGCCAACTCTGATGTTCAGCCACGAATTTGAAAGCGTTGTCTTAATACGGCGTTGGGAATGAGACAAATATGCAGGATATCCGGGTCAAATTGGAGTTTATGAGATGGGATGTAAGCGTTTGGGACCGTGTGGTCTTTCGGGATATATAATTTGCAGCATCCAAAAGTCAAGTGAATAGATTTAGTGATGGTCATAATCCCCAACCGGAGTAAAATTCACAAATATTCACAGGATTGGACTTCGGGAACCTTTGAATGATTTGAACTATTTTGTATAGATCATCCAGTCACGTGGCTGCACTCGAACATGACGTAATTCAAATCAACAGACTGAGTCGGCTTCCTCTTATCCACTCCCCATGTTTGTTTTATGAACATGGCTGTCTAAGAATTTCAAAATGAGGAAGACCTTGCTACTCGTCTTTATTCATGGCTTCAAGGTACGTAAAGTACCTGCTACTGAAGACTGGTTCCGCAAAGAATTACAGATTTCAGCTCAAGGAGATTCGTTTTCGGCCTATATCCTACGTTGTCTAACTCCGATTTTAGGGTGGCGATGACACTTTTGGCACGTTCCCTGAGCATTTTCGCGTCCTCGCAAGCAAAGCCCTTCCTGCGGTCGAGGTCGCCACAGCTGTCTACCCCAAGTATGAGACTAAGGGTGACTTGAAAGAATGCGTGGCGAGATTGCGAGATTGGTAAAATCTGGTCCAGTCCCTCATTGTGAATACAAGCTTTGCTGACTGATCGTACTTCTTCCGTGCAGGTTACAAGATACTGTGATTGATCTCGAGGTCGCAAACCATACTGCATCGCCCACCGTCGATCCCTCAGTCCATGTCATTCTGATCGGTCACTCAATGGGAGGAATAGTAGGGGCCGAGGCTCTTCTTTTGTTGGCAGCGGAACAACCAATCCCTCAAAATCCGACTTCAAATACACAGCCCGGGTCCCCAGATGGCACCGAATCTATCGTGGAACCGGGTACTTTCATGTTCCCTCATATACAAGGAGTGTTTGCATTTGATACCCCATTCTTGGGAATAGCGCCAGGAGTCGTGTCATACGGCGCAGAAGGACACTACCGCAATGCTGCAACTGCCTACAACACCTTCTCCGAGGTTGCCGGATTATTCGGTTACGGTGGGAAGGGCAATGCATCAAACCAGAGGAGCACCAATGCACCTCCGCAAGAGCGCCCCAAAGAGTTGCCTTCCACACCTGACGCCGCCGCGACGCCTTCTTGGCAACGATGGGGTAAGTATGCGATGTTCGCCGGCGCGGCTGGTGCTGTTGCCGCTGGCGGTGCAGCCATGTATACGCAGCGCCAGAAGCTCACCGACGGATTTGGATGGGTATCATCGCACCTTGAGTTTGTCGGTTGTCTCGCACGCACATCAGAATTGCACCAACGTGTCGCGCAATTGTCGAATGTCAAGCAGGAACGTGGAATCGGGTGCGTGAACTTCTACACATGCCTCGGAAAAAGTGCGACGAGCCTGGTGGAAAACACATCAGCAAACAAGACAACCTTCAGTCAAAAAATCATCAGGTCGAGGAACAGGACTTTCTGTTCATTGCCAGAGGAGGTAGAACGTGGCGAGGAATCTCGAAGTCCAGGACTTTTGTGGACCAGGGCGGTTAACGACCAGGCTACTGACGAAACCACCGCACATGTCACCATGTTTCTGTCCAAACAGAATCCTGCATTTTTCGAGATGCTCAGTGAAGCGTGCGCGGTCTTGGTTAAGTCGATAGACAAAGGCTGGTATGATTCGTCCACCGAACCAGCCAAGGAAGACGATAAGCACCCACATGCAACACGGGACACAAACCCCGAAACAGAAGGGGACTTCATGGATGGTGATGATGTTGTCGTCGTTGACTGAGATCGCAAACCCCGATCCTTCAACATACCGCTCCACAATTCCCCCTTAATTTTTTATTATCGCTTTAGAACGTTCTACAAGAACTCTACCCACGGGGCCCCTCCCCTGATCGGCAGACCACTTACTTAGACTTCGGTCCGCGTGCATTGCACCTTAGCACACAGCGAATAGTATGCACAAACCCACGATTACCATGACCCACGATTACCATGATATCGAGGTTCATTCTCCGGAGGCAATAAAAACGGCAACGGGCCTTGATCATCCCGCAATGTCCAGAACAAGGCGTCGCCGCCGTATTCGTTCCGCTTTGCCATTCTAAGCAGTCATGCCCGTGTTTGTCTCAGTGGGCCTTTTCTTCGATGGACAGCGCGGCAGTGCTGATCCTACGTACAACATACCACTTGTCTCACTCTCCCGACGATCGTCCTGCCTAGGGACCACACCCTTGAACTGGTGTGACGCGGCCCCGAGATGGGGTCTGCCCGGGCCGTTTTGTATCGCCGCAAAATGTCACGGAAGGATGCTAACACTTCCAAGTTTCTTGCATTTCTTTCACATTGTGCTTGCAACTCCTTGCTGCGTAGTTTGTCTCTGAGCTAGCGCCTGAGTAAATAGTTCACAGATGGATAATGGACGCCAACTTTCTTCCCAAACGAACTTTGCGCTGGGTCGAAACGGAGCAGGGGAATTCTGAGACATACAACAGAGATAATATTTTATATCCTGGAATTCCACCTTAGATCGCGATATGCGCGATTGAGACATCAGCGACGTAAATTGAGTTCAAAATTGAACCTCGTCGATTCTCGTATGTCGTATCCACTAGTAGTAAACCACTTAGTAGTGGGTACAGTTCACTCCGTGCCAAAACTTAAATAAGAAAAGTAAAAAGTGAAAATATCTTCCAGTTATTGTACTCCTATTAATAAATGATAAACCGTGTAATTATTATGTGAACCCTAGGTGATGTAACTTATAGCCATGCCCGAAAGAATGCTTTAGGGCGCCAATATAGTGGAAGCATTTGAAAATCCACAAAGAAAGAGATAAATGAAATATCATGAAGTCAATAGTCACATATACAGCGCTAGAATGGAAAAAAATTGAAATGAAAAAAGAAATGACAAGAGAAATGAAAGAAACTGGAAGGGAAAAAATAAGGGTTAATAATTATGATGACCGTACGCCGAAGAGCGATGGTGGTACATGCTGCCCGCATACTCAGAGTTATTGTCGGGGTAGACTGTAGCTCGGCGGTCTTCCTCAGACAGATGTTCCTTAACCTCCCAGGTATTTGGCTTGACACCGACGGAAAATTCCAGATCCTCCTTGGTAATCGAATCCCAAAACTAAAGAAACTTAGCAAAGCCAAGGCCACAAGCGTGGAATATGAACTTACCTTGTAGACCATCATGACAGCAAGGAGATTGCAGAATGTAGCGAAGAAAAGTCCATCCAAGTAATGCTGCACGTTGTTACAGACAACGTCGCTGAACTGGTACAAGAGAACCTGGCCAATGATGAAGACCAGCACACCAAAGGAGATATGGCCCAGCGGCCAGCGGTCATCCAGTGTGTTTGCAACTAGGAGCAATTGCATGGCTAGGTACACAGCGATGGAGATGGCGTTCAGCAGGTATAGCACTACGAACAACCCTGTGGTATTCTGGGGACCCATTGAACCCCACGACTTGAAAGTCGCCAGCGATATCACAAACGAGAGGGCGAACATCGCTGCGGAGGGGATTCGGACCAACCACACGGAGAGGGCTGTGCCGTCTTCGTACAGCTGGAAGCCGACGAACCCGTTGACGAGAAGACAGGTGCATAGCGCGGATGTCAAGCCGTTCTGAACAGCCACGAAGTACGGGAATGGGTCGCTCCCTGGAGGAACGACACCTGCATCAATGAGAAGAGAGAAAAGTGTCAGAGCTAGATAGATATAGAAGAAGGTGACGATCTCTTTGCGGCCTATCGATAGTGAAAAAGGTTAGTCGGTTTGCGCCGAGTGTGGAGCGGAGAGGGAGTCAGAGACGAACCGACGGCAGTAAACTTGGACCGAACATGCAGGATCATGATCACCGTCATGCTAAGCGAGATGATATGTATGAAGGCTGCAGCACCCTGGAAGATTATGGTATTCGCAAGCTCAATATTTCGCGCATAGCAGTTGGATATGATGCCTGTTGACCCGGAGATTGTTGACGCCGGGCCCACCAAGGAGCACAAAGGCACGGGTGCCCTCTCACATATCGTGTCGAACTGACCGAACCCCATGATGTCTAGTCGGATGTTGAGCAGTGCGACAGCAAATAGTTAGAGTTCCAGTTGCGGTGGAATGTCGAGAGTGGACGGCTGGTCTCCACCACGACGGGGGTGGGACGGTGGAGGAAATATGACGGTATGTATCTCGGTCCCCAATGTAGGCTCTTTCTGCACCCCGGCTGCAGTATTTCAATCGGCTGATAGCCCTTAATAACGAATGTCGACGGTCAGATCACCCCTATGTGAATCGTTGATGCGAGGGGGAAATGTCTCAGTTTTCTCTTTCAAGATCACGGGATTAGAATTGCCTTTGTAGGTTTAGCGCTGTTGCTAGGGCCTGGGGAGCCCTGGAGCTCTTACCCTTAGTCATTCGGACATCGATCGGAAACGCTAGATCTAAAGGGGGATAGCTTCAAAGAGATCTCATGTGACTCGGGTCCGAGCTCGGCCCAAGCCGAACTATCACGAGGCGCTGATACATCAAGGGTCAAGGCACAGTTCCCAATTTAAAAACCCGACTAGGCACCGTTGAGGCTATACCCGGATACTACGGCAAACTACTATATCTACTTTTCCAGTCTCCACAACTCGATAGTACCGTGCTGCCCATTATTATTGGACAGTTGGGGTTGTCTTAGACAATTTATATTTCTTTTTCTATTTCCTTTTGCTTCTTTAATCCCGACTACCGACGCCAAGTACACAGTGTATAGTACACGATTAGACTTGCTCTGTGGACTGACCTCTTGTCTCCACACCCTACAACTGGGGCATTGTCGCACCATCGCCTGTTTTTACAACTGGGGCTGGCTGACAATCTACTTCACGTAGATCGAGATCCTTTCAATCATTCGCCAGACCAGCTGCCCAGTTAGGCAAATTGTCTCTGCGAGTATGACCGCGATCCTGCAGAAGGGATGGCTTGATTTTAATGGAACCGTTGTCCCCAGTAAATAGCCTTTGTGGACAAAATATTATAATTTACGGAGTAGATGGCCTGATGATCAGTTTTCGAGTCTTCGGAAGGGATTAAAATGAAGTTCATTGCACCCGGTTTCATCTATGGGGGCTTCTAGAGTCTTCGATAAAGTAAAACAAAAAGCTCTAACCATATATACATTCCCCCTTTTCCTTTTGACTTTTTTTGTATTCATATAGATGTTACAAGTGCGGAAAGCGGTTTTCCGGAATCCACAGATCGGAGACAAGCTCTCTCCGATCTTTTTGGTCTGCTGCCATCTACGCTACTACGTTGAACGACCCTGATTTGGCCAAGTCCCAAAACAGTTTGTAGAATTCCGCCAAGACTTCCATCGTTGTGTACTCGACTCATGGTCTGATTCTCGGATACATACTCGGCTGTTCAACTTTATGATTAAAAATTATACATTATATACGAATACACAACCTCTCCCCGGTGATTAGTTATTCGTGGTTATGTGACACAGAGACTAAGAGGTGTGAAGCTCCTTACTTTTTTTTTTCTACCCAAAAATTAAGGAAAATCCCTCGGCTTGATTATTAGAGCCTATCACCGGCTCCGATTGCCCAACGCGTCCTTTCTCCGGGTTTTCCAACAGGCCTACCGGTCTTGCACAATGTTACTATCGTCACCAGACCCTTGAGGAATCCTCCGTGTTCGCCTGACTCTTGGACCAAAGAAAAAAAAAAAAAAGAAATAGTGGCACGGTTGTGGCGATTTGGCTTCTCAAGATTTTATTAGACTGCCGAAGTTATTTGTCTCATGCATGAAGATCCCGACTAGCGCCACGTGTGAATTGAAGAAGCATCAACGGCTGCGAGGAACCGTGTCGATCTCCCATCTACCCGATGTTGATGCCTCTCAACAAATTCTCTAAAATACAATAAAAAGGGATACGGGGGATAAAAAAGCAATAAAAACAAATACCGAAACCCGAAACTAAACAAGTTCTCAACGGTCATACTAAATTAAAGCCCTTATGCAGGACCCGCTTTGAGGGTTTTTAGGGGTGGAGATGGTGGGGGATGCCGTGCAGTACTGTATACTCTTTATCCTTATGGAATTTTCTTCTTTTAATTAAATGTTTTATCTTTTTTATATTTTATTCTTATATCTGGTCGAACCTCCATGACTTTTCTAATTTTTCTATATATCTCATCTCTCTCACGGTTGAAACCCCGGTTATACTTCCTCACAACTGGCCAATTTCACAAACCTCCAATCTCTCCCCCGGTGGGATCGAAATGTGCAACTTTTTCAAAAACTTCTACATATACTCCACTTGCTCCAATCCCGCTGCCCACTTCCTCCGTACCGAAATGGAGGGAACAAAAGACAACAGCACTTGCAACGACAGTCCACACGACCGCTTCATTGTGGTAGTCGGAAAATGTGTACTGTGCTCTCGGTGATTGCTCCGCCAGATACATTGAGCCGAGCATTCGAAATGAAAATTTTCATATCTGAAACTCAGTCAAGCGCATTTTCTAAAGTTTCCTATCCCGCTTTCTCCTGCCTGGTCTTGGCGTGCAAGACTCCATCACCCAGGAACTATTCGGGTACAGCCGACCCTCCGACAAACGCGGCTCTCTGAGAAACATTTCAACCTTTACGTGACTACGATCGACAAATTTCTAAAATTCCGATTCTTTTATTTGAATTTGTGGGGCAGAGTGCTGGTTTAAACTTTGCTTTGCGGTCGACTGCGTTTGATTTCTCCGATACTTCGGGATTATTGGCTTTTGCAAGCGTTTATGTTTTCCGGTCTCATTGTATTTCTTCTTTACCCTATTGTCTTTTCTAGCGTCTGATACCTTGTTTCGGCGTCTGGTGGGCTTCATATATGAGATTTAGACGAACCGTTCTGATTCTTGGGCCTTGACTTCCCAATTTGGAGATTTTCGTCATACCATTCATTTCAAAGCCCTGGATCTATTTGTTTTAGTTCATTTGTTACAACCTGAGAGCTCGCTACTTCCAAGGGACAGGATGGTGGGGAAAAAAATACATTGTATAAGTATACCCAATTTTCAATATCCCTAAATCACATGCGCGTTGAGATACACGGAACGGATATATTTTCTTCGACTTCTCTGACTGGTTCTCAACAAACGTTCGGGCCCAAATTCTTACAGATAGGCAATTCAATTCATTCAGTCTAGGTCTCCAGGGGCCGCATGCACGACGTGGTTGTTCTGTCTTCCATCACATTTCGCCATGCCTAGGCCAGGGGGAAAAGGGGGGCTTGCCCAATACCGTGCGGCAACAAAACCGCCCCAAAATAAAAGATAAAAACGGCCTATGACGACAAACAAGTGACTTGAGAGATGTATTTCGGTACCTATGTCTCATGAGCATTGAATGCAGGTCTCATGTAGCTAGTTCCCGCAGGGTGACTATCTACGGCAATGGCCCCTCGTGCATCTTCGGCTGGTCCGCTTACAACGGTTGGATGTTCTCCCCGATCGAGTCCGTGCTTTTTCATGATAGGACGCTATGAAAAATGGGGATTCATTTTCGTCATCTGCTGAGCAATATTACAGGGCATAATCCATGGAATGAATTCCCAGCACACAGCCAAGAACACGCAATCTCCACTCCGGGATCCCCGATTGAAGAAGTAGATGTTGAATATAGTGCACCCCCTCCCCCTGCAGGGATTGTATACTGTCTCCTTGGTCGTGCCCTTTTTCTCAAGTTAACTTCCTTTTTCATCTATACCGTCAAATTCACCTTACACCTTACAACTCCCCGTTCTATTTGGAATTATATTCACGATGCCACGTGTAACTTTTGCCAAAGATAAATAGAACATATATAGGTAGACTCCAAGGTCCCCAGAAGGGAAATACACAAGGACTTAGGGCTTTGGTACCCGAGGAACCCGAGGTGGTGGATCCACGGCTGATAGATGGCCTTCCGAATTAGCCTTCCCAAGGACCGGCGGTCCACGGGTCCGTTGAATTAGCGGACTACATAGGTACCTTTGTAGGCCTAGCATCGTCTGTTCCAATTGTTTGGACTATATCGAGAGTTCAAGGGGAAACCCGGGAATCTGCCCAGTCCGTTGAGTCCGTTTCACACATGCATATTTATCAATTTCTCTTTTCGATTTACGCTAGTTCGGGGCTTTTCCGGAAATGAACCGACTATTAGAGTTTCCTTTTCTTTTTCCTTTTTTCCTTCTACGTGAAGTCTGTGCGTTCCACCGTGGACTTTGTTCAATATAATGCTAGGTCATTGCGTTGTTCTGCATTAATTACTTGCTTGGCTTCCGGCAATTATCATAGATTGTGAATGAGCTTGTGTGTCGTGTCGGGCGCTTATTGGAAACTATATCGAAAAACCCCGGCAGTAACAGGTTGTGATATTAATATCACTGTACATATCGGGACAAGTACAACGTACGTTGTACAATTACCGAAAGCCAAGTCTTATTATGCCACTTATGCCACCCCTGAAGATTATGGATACCATGCTGACGGCCGAATCGGGTAAGTGGCACGGATAGTGATCTATGGAAGCTAGACCAAGGTCCGGGTGGTTTGTATATAATATTCCTGTTTATTTTATTCTTTTGTCGGGTTTTCTTTTTAGTTACCGAGCCTACAGTTTATAGTATGGCTTGCAAAACAAAGGTATGCTGCACACGGTCCCTGTATAGGCTAATATCTAGACTGTCATGCCCAAAGCCTTTTTGCTGAGCTAGCGTGCCTTGTTTTTCACATGTTCATAAATACCATAGCTTAAGATTCCAACGGCCGCGGCGCGGATAGCCACGGACGAGGCTGGTGCTCGGAGCTTGGTAGCCATGATAGTGGACAACATAGCTATCATTTCCACGATTGAGCCACCGACAGGGGTCTCATCCTTTGAGGAAAGAAAGTTACGCATCTAGACCTGTATGGCCTACGTTGTAGTGACCCCTAGAAAACCCGTCGACTCGGAATATATCAATATCTAAATAGAATATTAAAACAGTTTGCGCACACTTGTTCTTACTTCATTTGTTCTCTTTGTGCCGGATATTGTGGCGACAAACCCAGTTGGGCCGGAAGCCATGCGATTCGTTGATACAACGGGTCGTATGTTATCGCTGAATAGTTTTAATTGGAACGGTTCTTTTCAACGAAACATTAATATATTTCAACAGCGGGGGCTGTTGATCTTTTTTTGATCTTTGTTTGTATATTGTTTTCTTCAAATAGACTTCTCATAGAGCGGTAGTGTCTTGGCAAGTAAAATCCAAGATGCCCCCGAAGGGTCAAGGTAATGGTGATTGGCTTCCAAAAGACATATGCAGCCTAATCACCCGGTCCTAACCCACGCACCACGTGTTTTCACTCATCTGCGACTCCACGTTTTACGCCATGGATAATATATCTGCCGCTATGAACCTTATTAGGCGTAATATCAACTCCAGTACTCCGTAAGAGAGATGTATACGGCCAAATCCGACAACCGACACAATACAACCCAAAAAGAGCCAATATTATTGGCGGTTTTGACAACAGTTTGTGCCTAAATCGAGTTTCAGGATGGAATCCCGAAGCCACAACCGGTTACATACCTCTTCCAGGAGGGTCGTGCTCGAGATACGTACCTCAAGATCGAGAATAAATAATGGAGCAAAGGGATTGATCGGCAGTGGGGGCGAATCCCGGCACTTCTACCAATCTGAACTAGCTGAAACGTCTGGTTTCAGGTTTTGCCGTTGCCGGGTCCGAATATCACTGAACATCAATTATCTTGTGTATCACGGAGATGAGCCCGCCCACAATGTTATATACACTACCATGTAGATCACATAAATAACCCGGCAGGTGATGTGAAGTCTGTAGATCCCCCTATTGTGTCAATGTGACAAAATCGATCGACGTTACGTATCTTGTACATAGACGTGAATCTCGAGGTCACTCCCCCCCCCCCCAATTCACGTTCGCGTCTATCCCGTCTGACAAAAAGCAGACAGCTTGTACAAGCCCAGTGCATATGTAGTGGACTATGTCGAGGATATAAAAAAAGGCTAGAGCTAGAGCGATTCCCATTTGACAAGCTTTCTAGGCAACCAATCATCTTGTTACAGATACAGATATCTATGCTGTATAGTTCCAACTATTGCCAAGTACCGGGATTTGGTTCCACATTCATCCAGCCAAGTGCAATATAACATATTCCATGACCCAAGATTGATCCCGGGACGTTATTGCTTGGAAATGAACGCCGAGTCGTTACATAGCCTTGACGAGCCGACGATCTGCTCCATTTTCGCAAGTTAACTCCCCGAGAGTGGGGTCCGGCTTCGGTTTCATGCAGGGGCTTTAAGGTGTGGGTATGTCATGTGCTTTGTGTGTTAGCGTGGGCAAACAAGTTTTCAAGCTTAGCGGCTACCGGGATGCCCTGCAGATCACGTCTTGGAGATGATAATACCTCTTCTTTGGTACAACACGGTATAATAATATAGACAGCAGAGCTATCCTGTGGAGAATACATGTAGGTGAAGTATAGACCGTATGGTTACAGGACGTACTACATTGTGGATTGCATAAATACCTACATAGGTAGTCTACGCTGAAGATCATTATCAATACCGAGGTACATAGTATGTAATAAGAATAGTTAGCCATTTATGCTATGTCCTTGACAATATAGTCCAGTTACCTGATATATTTAGCTCAAGATGATATTAATCACGTTAACTTTATTAAGATATCAGTCTCATGTCTTCGGATGTCCATTTTACATTTTTCTCCCATTGTTGGTGGTTTAACTAGTTCACAGAAGAATGAAAATAAGGGTGATAATGAGCTATAGAAGTGCAGCCAGGGATGGGAAGAGTAGTACGGAGTAGACATGTCGGGCTTATCAGTCTACGATGTACAGTATAGGCCGACGATAAAACGAATTTTCCATACATATATAATCAGGGTTTGGTAACAACGTTTAAAAAAACAAGCCAGTAGCAGTACATAAACATGAGATAGACGATAGATAATAGACAATATACAAATACAATATTTTCACCTGGGATATCATAAAACAAGAGCACAAATATAAAAAACCCAACTTGCATGTAAAACAGCCCAAGCAACCCACCTGGTACCTAATTCCGACCCCTAGAAGCGCACCTCAGGCCGAATAGCAAGCCTCTTCTGCACAAATAATGGAGGAAGAGGACTATATCTCGGGCAAGGCTTGCACGAGACTTTCCCTTTCGAGGAAAACGGCAAACTCGATAGATCACCGAGATGCAAGCTCAGAATCGATGACGCTCTCTTCCGATCAAAGATTTGACTTTTGCACTTCCCCGATTTGGAGCCTAGTGTTGAGGCTGAAGGTGTCGGTGTATGGGCTGGCATATGCTGCGGTAAGCAGGAGACTGTTATCAGACTACAAAGATGGTAGAATGATTCTTCTTCTTCTGGTTGCTCTGGTTTAGGGTTCGGTGCTGCTGATTGGGGCTCTGCCACGGGGGGAGCAATCGACAATGAGGCGCTGTTGCTTGATGTATTGCTCACGGTAGCTGCAAGGGCGGCTAATTGATGGACGATCTGGTCTGTTTCGTCGTGTTGTGTTGCCGTAGTCATTGTTTCAGGTAGATTTGGTTCTTTCTCTTGAAATTCGTGCTCTTGTGACGTAGTTGGGGAAGTGGAAGATTTCTCCGTGTCTGATCTTCGTCGTCGGATCCATAGCTTTCGTAGTAGAAGGAGAAACATGGTATCGATTAAAGGAATGCAACTAAAGAAGGAAAGTTAGCATTTCTAATGTCTAGGTATGCCCTAGGAGAAGTGCGCACATTTCAAACAAATTGTGAAGATAATGACTTTACCCGAGTCCAAAAGCGTTGTCCTCAAGTCCTTAGCTGGTGATCCAATGCTCATCAATCTACGAGTTCATTCCAAGTCTCAGATATATATGTCCTCAATCGATGCACGAGCCTTGGTACAACAAGGGAATTTCCAACGAGCAAGAAACCGACCAATCCGTGCAATATTCAAACTAGACTGGATCTGGAACACTACCTAGAACCTAGGATGATCGGATATTTCCCGGAAAATTAGGCCGTTAGAACTTCGGCGTATTAGCTTGAACATGACTGGATAAGCTTAAAATGTAGATTCAGAGACTATTGCCCCTCTCGTGTAGGTGCAGCAATTTCAACAGATCAACATGCAAGTATCCTAGCGTGGGAAAAGATTCGATTGATGGATTGATGGATCATTCCCCGAATTGGATCGTTGCAAACGGATGGACTAGTGTGGATGTGCATCCCACGGATCACTTTGGTACTCCATTGCCGCAAATATTACGGAGTAGATTTGATTAGATTTGAGCTATCTTGCCCCGTTTGTGGATTAGGAGATGGGTGGATCGGATCGTTAAGGCTGGTTTACAACGGGGCCGAGTTAAGATTACCAGGAGATATTGACTCCATAGTTCGTTGTCAGATGAGTGAAACCCTTTATTTAAAGGAAATCTGTTCACATTTCTTCAAGTCGCATTGCGCACGGCTCCATGGCATACTCATAATTCGGCCAGGAGCCAAAACCATAACTTGGCCCAAACATCCAAGCTAAGTCATAAAGGCAAAAGCAACAGCAACAGCAGCAAAATCACTGCGTCCTCGGATCCCGGACCATGCAGTACAACTATCACAATCAAAGTCAGCAACAACTCAAACGAATCCCAACCCGGGACCAAACACCACAAAACAAGTACAATGTACATACCATGCAAGCATCCACCCCATCCCGACACTCCATCTCCTTACTCATGTGAAAGCCCATACGCTCATAGATCGCCACATTGGGCACACTCTTCGAGCTCTCAAGATAACACTTGACCCCCTCATCATCTGCTATCTTTGTAACAGCTTCAAACAACATCCTCCCAATACCCATCCCCTGTGCCTCGGGGCCAACAGCAACAATATTGCAGAAATAGTACCCGCGCGGATCATCCCAGATGGCAGCCTGCGCCTCGGCCTGGCGCTGTTTCCAGATCCAATACCTGTTCGTGCGCAGCCCGCCGCGGCCAAAGTACCGGATATTGTTCAGCATCTGGTTGAATGACAGGGTCCATGATTGGAACCAGGAGTACCAGCTCTCTGGTTGCGTGGGCGGGTGAGGCGCTAGCCAGCAGGAGACGCCGAGAATTGGGGTTGGGGTGCTGGGGGATTTGGAGTCCGCGTATTGAGTTTCTTTTGCGACGTGGAATAGTGCATTCTTGATTCCCCAATGGCAGCGTGCTGCGAGGGAATCGTAGTTTCTTTGCTTGTTGAACTATACGTGCAGTTATCTCTCAGGAGACGTAACTGCAGGTCACTTTGACCGCGTCACGAGAGAGATGCATGTTAGTCTGATGATTAGGAGTAGATGGATGTCTTATGTCTTTTTTTGGCAGCTGTCTCTCAACATGCAACGTACCTTGGATGAATCGAAGACCCACTTGAAATAAGGATCGTCTGCAAATGCCTGCTGGATTACTTCAATAGCACCGGGGATATCTGCCTCAGTGAGAGGTACGACTTCAACAGCCATAATGACAGCTTGTGGGGTCTGTACGGCGGGTAATTCTCCGGATGCAAGGATCGAATATCCGGAGAATTGAAGAACGCGGTTGTCGAGGATGAACCAGAGCGGTTTTTTGCTCACTGAAAGTAGTCAGAATTGTTCTTTGCTTCTTCCAGTTCATCTATAGCACATATGCGAACTCACCTATGCTACTAAGCGTGAGCCAATCAGCGCAGTCTGTCTGGAAATTCCCGAAGTACGCTAAGGGACCCTGTAGGACCTAGCTCTGTAGTTCTTCGTAACGATTTGGGCAAGGTACAAGTGCTTTGAACAGCAGAAGCAGAAGGGAAAAAAAGAAAAGGCTGTGACTATTGGAGAAGCAGATGTGGGGAGAGCTAAACCGGGGAAGGCAGGTCGATGCGTCCCTTGGAAGGTTGCCCGGCCTTATCGCTGACACACCAGTTCTTATCTCAAGTTGTTTTTATACGATACCTACAATACGTAGTTCAACATATCTGCATAGTTCTGATATTCTGATACTTGATCATAGTTCAGTCTACTACATGTATCCATATAAGATATCTGACTGAATGACCCATTTCGCCTTTTGTCCACAATCAGAAAAACAAAGTCCAGTATTAACAGCCGAAAAGTAAAATCGGTCCTGCATAAATCATAAACAAAGTGCTGTTAAACAGACAGAAAGTAATCCCAGACATAATCCCAGAGAGAAGAAAGAGAAGAAAGAGAAGAAGAGAAGAAGAGAAGAAGAAGAGAAGAAGAAGAGAAGAGAAAAAGAGCCGGACTCAAGATTCAGACTCAGATCTAAAAGGATAGATAGCATCGCTGGAAAAGATGTGCCCGACACCAATCCCAATATGAACAGTGGCGTAAATTCATGATTCAGACCTCGTGACAGCTCGTTTTTTTTTTGGAAGAAAATGCTTCAAAAGAGGCGGTATTACTGGAAATAGTCTTCGAGTCGCACCCATTCGCGGGGCACGTCCATGCTGCGGTTGACGCGTCCACCCGGCGTGAGGGGTACATCAACGCGGCCGCGACCGCGGTCGTCGTCCTCGTTTTCTTCGTAGAACGATAAACGGGAGAAATAGTCCTCGAGAACGGCCTCTCGGTCGTCCCCGACGATGCTATTATATTCCGGAGGTGGGGTGACAAGCGGCGGCGCGGGAGGAACCTCATCAAAAGCGGGGGGCGCGTAGGACGGTGCGCGGAGAAGGTGCATTGGGCGAGGTGGAATGAGGATGTTGCGGTCGTGTGGTGGTGCTGCAAGGTGTGCTTGTGGTGGACGGGCGAGGCCGCCAGAGTCATTGGTGAAGCTGCGGGAGAAGTTGTGGCCTGTTGAGCCGCGGCGGGTGACGGTTGCTAGTCCAGGATTGCTGTCTTCACGATCGGATATCGCCGGGGCGATGACTTGCTCTCGAGGTGCGAGGGATGCACCTGGGCATCCGCATTCAAACTCTTGGGCCGGCGGGGCGGGTTCTTCGGCTGGGGTTGTGTAGGCTGGTAGGTAAATGTTGGCCTGGGTGGCCTTGCAGGAGAGAATGTGGAATGGCGAGTCTATGGATATTTCGAAGTGTCTCCGTTTTGTGGGGTCTCTTTCGTCGACCTTAGATAGACGGAGGACAATCTGCGTGGATCGGTTAGTATCATTATAACACGAAGAAGAGAGAAGACGTTTTGACATACTTTGATCCAGTGGTTGATCTGAATGTTCTCGTATGTGGTATCGAAATGCAACCGCTGACCCTCGTCCCGGCCCTTCATTTCATGGCAACTTGGCAGTTGCACGTTGAATTCCATCTCAGTTGGGCCGACACCAGAATCATTAGCCAGATTACCTAGCAGATTCGTTCGATTCCGATCCACAATCTCCTGCCCTCTTGCGGCAGCAGCGCGCTGGTCCCAGTCGATGCCGCCGCCTGCGGTGACACGCATAGAGCTGCCGGGATACGTGCTCACACTGGACGAGTCTGCTCGTTTTTCGAAAAGTAACACCTTCTTAGCTGGTTGCAACCGATGCACGCTCTTGTCTGCCGTCCAATGCTGGATATTCTCCGTCACATAGACCTTGATTCGGTGGCACTCTACTTTTGCGAGTGGAGTCAACTTGAACGCAATCGGGATCTGCGAGCCTAGGGGGAAGGACTTCCCCGAGATGACGATGTCATAGTGAAGCTGGTCTTCCCAGTTCCGCGAAATCGCAATCGGCTCGACTTGCTCCAGTGAACCCTCGGCAGGGGTGCGAATCACGGGGACTTCCATGGCGCCGAGGAGATTGGGTCGGAAGGCGCCTGATCGTTCCACCATTGCTTCCAGGTCATACTTCACAGACCCCAGATCCGTTTTAATAGTCTCTGGTAATGATCCATCGATTGGGAACTCGAAGCTGTATAGATAATCGCCTACAGGGAACATGCGGTAATTTCGCTGAGGTTGGGGTTGGGAGGTCGGGGGCTCGTTCTTGCTGAAGCTGCGCGAATGACCACGGTTGGCTTGCAGGGAAAGACGTTTGGCATCTCGAGAGATTGGTAGGGCGAGTGTGGCGGCAGAATTACGGTTGGAAAATAGTTCTCGAGTGGTCATCGTCACTCCTTCCTTTCCCGGTACAGATGATATCGGTTTGGCATGCTGATAGTAATGCGCGCCATAGTCATTCTGCATGAGCGCAGTGTCACCGTGGTTAAAATAGACCACACCATGCGTGAAGAGATCCTTTTTGTCATGGAAGTGGATCTTCTTAGGGGGAATACCTGAACAATGTAAGCTTGTGTCGGAAATGTAATTTTCTGTAGATTCATACCATCTGGCCAATCGGTTTGGGCATGACCGCGGAAACAGACCGAGATCTTCTTGATCTTGACACATTTAGTAATCTTCAAATGCATCTGTCCCCGCAGAATTGCGGACTTTTTGCTGCTCGGGTCTTGCTGATCATAGCCCTGCAAGTAAAGAACGGGTTCGGTGAGGGCAATACCGACAGATATGCCACTCCCAGTGGCTACGATTTTCTCATTTCGCAAGGGAGTAAATGGGGTAGTAGTTTCCGTAGTGACAGTGTGTTCAGGTACTGGCCGAGGCAGCACCTCGGTAGATGACGAATCCGATCGCATCTCGTCCTCTAAATCAACCGATGTCGGCGACAATATAATTTCCGAAACTGGTCGTACACGAGGGCGTGACAAAGGTGCCTGAATTCCAGACGACCGCAAGCGAAGGAATCGCTTTGCGTTTTCACGTGGACCCGCCAGCTTTCTGAAGATTGAGTCCCGATGACTCCTAGGGACCTGTTTTTCGATACACACGGTAGCCGACCGTGTGATGAGATTGGAAATTGATACTCCTAATGACGGAGGTCCTGTGAACTCGGAGTGCGGGGTGGGGTTGCTAGAGGCCGACCGCGAGGATAACTGCGCTGGCAGAGGGATTATGTTAGCACCCATCATGATATCTGGGGCCCGAAGGTTCCCCCAAAATTGTCTATAGCCCTTGAATGCTTATGTCGCCAGATTGGACCTTGGAAAGACAAATGGTCCGACAAAGGGAATACAAAGTGCAGGGAATGTGTAGGACGGACTGTAACATACCTTCGATCTTTAATCTTGTGCGATGTTTTGTTTCTGATCCCTTGAATCCCACGCAAGGAGACTGTAGGGAAGATGGAATTCTCGGGGGTGCTGACTTCACAAGACCACTCCGATCATTATGCAGATCTCTATTTCCGACGTGTAGGATTGGTTGCCAAGGAGTGGATTTGTGGTTCCTTTTCCGTCTTTTCCTTGATCTTCTTATGATTTTAGTTGTGTAAGGCGTAATGCGTAATGTGGCGTTGAAAAGATAGTGAATATATAGAAAGGAAAAAAAAAGGCGAACTACTTAAACTAAAAGGAACCTTGATCCGCGGAATAAGAGAACATCGAACCAAAAAAAAAAAAAAAAGAGGGAGCTAAAGAATAAATCCGAGTTCGATGACAACACCATTGAGAAAGCCGCGGGGGGGGGGAAGAGAGAAGACAGGGCTGGGGCTCACATCCGGCGATCCGAGCCACACGTCTATACGGGTTTGGTTCGGCATTTCTGTGGAGAAACATTCCCTAAGGTCTAGAGTTATCTAGTCTTATAACTCGGATCACACGGCCTCACGGATTCACGGCAGAAGGCGTTGCTAACATGAGAATCTTGGCCTGATCTAGCTCAAATGCGGGGGAATCGTATCTTTCACATGACCTTTGAGGTATTTTATGGATTTTGAAACCGAAATGTATGAGCCTTTACTTTCCTATATCTCTGACTTAAAGAGTAACCTATTGTAGGGATGTTCTTACGATGCGAATGGTCGGAAAATATACCCAAATATGATTCTAGTTCGTCACCATCACTGTACAGAGATGTTATATTAGCGTGACGACATTACCACCTTTATATATGACATCATCAGCCACATTTTGCCTAGACCCCCGGGGCACTACGGGGCATACATAGACATATATGTATAGAGTAGATCTATTTCGGGCCTTCTCTCTGGGGTGATCGCCCTGTCAAGGGTTCCCTTTGCTTCTCCACTCAACCTACGTCACCACTTATATATTACCTATAATCTACGATCTCAGCTAAAAAGGAGATCCTTCCAGGTACAGAGAAACGTGGCTCCGATTCACGGTTTGGCGCTATGGTCCTCACAATGAGAGCGCTGTGTCACCACTGGGTTCATGCTTTGGGTTGTCTAGGAGCTGTGGGCCTAGACGGGTTCATCTTCTTTGAAGCATCCCGTACCTAGATAGGTGTCAGAACTGCTGTTTCTTAGATCCTCTACTTGAACCATACTTCTAGACTTGATTGGACCTGGCTACTAAATGCTACCTAGTATTCCTCATTGAAGTTTCACAGAATCCACCCAGTCAGGAGCCTACCTGAACAAAAGAATTATGTAGATCACAATAATTATGTATTCCAGCCACAGAATCAGGGCATATGTCATTAGATCTATGCTTAGTACTACCACTAGTGCTAGATGCGCACGCCTGCAGATCGTAGGATACCTTTTCCAATTATCTCTCACTGGTCATTGCTCATATCTAGACTATATAGATTCCGCTAGTGCCCCCCTCTATGATTTTATCAGTTGAACCAATTATCATCCAGCTCGTTAACATTCATCAGGCTGTCCCCCTCTAGCTGATTGAAGTCCCCACCATTCTCCCCGAAATTATCAGTGTCCATAAACAGATCGTCGAAGTTTGATTCAGCGGGCCCCATGAAATCCTCCCCGGAGTTACCCTGCAGGAAATTCCCGTCGTCCCCCTCTGTCTTCTGTAACTCCATATCAAATGCATCACCGCCAGCAGGGACATCTGAGGTATTCCCAGGTTGGGTCGTGCTTAACCTGTCTGCACCAGTAACGCCAGAAGCTGTAAAATTCGACCCAGATAGGAAAGCTTGATTGCCCATGTCATCGTCGTTGAAGTCTAAGCTAAGACCAAAATGGTTTGTGCCCCCAGTGTCGTTGAGGACTGAATCAAAAGTGAGATCTCCATTAGGTCCAGGGAATGATTGATTGGGGGCAGTATTGTCAGCTTCTTTTTTGACAACTATATCATCGCCCGATTGGGTGTCGGGCTTGATCTCTGCCGGAACTGATTGGCTCGCGGAGGTAGCCTCTTCTGATTTAGGCATAGTAGGTTCAAGCTCTGTGTCCATTTCGACTTTCTTGGCCAGGGGAGATGGAATTTCAGGTTCAACCTGTTGGTTCACATCGCTCATTGCCACATCTTCGATGGGTTGGGGAGCGGCGCTAGTGGCCTTGAGAGCCTCATAATCCCTTTCCAAAAAGGCTTTTGCAATGAACTGCAGTGTGTCAGAAAAGAATGAAAGAAAAAAGGAAATAAAAAAAGACGAAAAAAGCAAATATTAATCTATTTGAGATTTGTACTCACAATTTGCTCTGATAGGTTATCCAGTGCATTTTGGAAACTATCATGATACAAGGGGATGGATCGTTGCAGGTGGGTTCTCGATGGCATAGAGCCAGATTTGCGGAACAAACGACCAGTATCAATAAGCTAGAAGCTGTCAGAAGTGCCAAGAGCGATGTTCCAGAGCCAGCGCTTACTGTCCGTTCTATTATGCTTGAAAGCTCTGTAAGTGAGTCTGGGTTTGAATAACTTGAATAGGCCATGGTTGAAAGATAGTACCATGAAGACAGTGATGGATATAGAAGTAGATATAAGTTAAAGAGAAGAGCTGTAAAGAATTTGGGAAAGTAAAGGCGGCTAAACCCATTGGGGTAAAGTGTCCTCCCCCCACCCCTAGCGGTTAACTTCCTCCCTTTACTTTGCTGTTCAGTTCTTTTTTCTTTCTATCCTCATCTTCTTTTTTTTCCTTCCCTTTTTCCTTTTCTCTTTTCTTTCCTGTGTTTGGCTTTCCCCCGTAAAAGGGACTTGCATGCTTTGGTTTTCTTTGAGCTTTCTCTGCCTCTTTTTGTTGGGCTTTCTACCTCCCCCCAACACCGCTTTGTATCGTTTCAATCTCCGACCGCAGCTTTATCAGGCCACAGAAATACCTCCCTAGTTATTTTACCGGAGCTTGATCGAAAAACCAAAAAAAAACCCCCCAAACCCCCCACCCAGGTTCCATTTCGGTGTCTCTTTTACCAGCACTGTTTATACCCGGTGCTCTTTGTTTCCCCAACTTAGGGTCTTTCTTATTGGACTTCTTCCACCCTGGTCCCCCGCGGCCTCCTATACCACATATATTTTCCCAGTCTTAATTGCGATTGTGGCTTTCAGCGACGCTCTGCATTGTCTCAAATTCCGAATTTGACAGATCACCTAACACTGGGCTCTCCCGGTCCGACATTTAACTCCGACTTTCGCATCGCTCGCTTCCTCTGATCGCCTTTGGAATATATTCGTATCTTTTCAAGCAATCATAATGGCTGAAAACGCTCAAGCCTCGGCTCCCTCTTCTCTCCCTCCCGCGCCTCAGCCCGCTGTCGGTCAAAACCAACAGTACGATGCTCCTCAGGGCAACGGCCAGGGCAACCAGTCCCACATGCCCCCGCCTCCGCGCCCTCCTGTGATCATTCCTCAAAATACCAACCCGATCCCCACCGCCATGACCTCTCCCATGTCCGGAGTCGCTATGATGTCCCCAACAAGTGCTGGTGGATATGTTCGCCGGGCGGCTCCTGAACCAAACAAGAGAGCTTTATATGTGGGCGGGCTAGATCCGAGGGTCACTGAGGACATCCTCAAGCAAATCTTTGAGACCACTGGCCACGTGGTCAGCGTGAAGATCATTCCCGACAAGAATGTGAGTTCTCCTGACAGTCAACCCCCTGCATATCAGCCCTCCCCCCACCTCCTGAGTTACAGTAATGGTATCTGAAGCTGTTATCTATCTAAATGCCCTTGGTTTCAATTCTTGATAAAGTATGTGTAGCTGACTGTTTTACTAACTCCAGGGGCAATTCACCACCAAGGGCCACAACTATGGTTTCGTTGAGTTTGACGACCCAGGTGCGGCCGAGAGGGCTATGCAAACCCTGAATGGTCGCCGAATCCACCAATCGGTAGGTTTCTTTTTTTTTCGTGGTACTTTTTGACCGTGTCTAATTGCCGCAGGAAATCCGTGTCAACTGGGCGTATCAGTCCAACAGCACCAGCAAAGAGGATACTTCTAACCACTTCCATATCTTTGTCGGCGACTTGAGCAATGAAGTCAACGATGAAGTGTTGACTCAGGCATTCTCTGCTTTCGGTTCAGTATCCGAAGCACGTGTGATGTGGGATATGAAGACTGGTCGCTCCCGTGGATACGGCTTCGTTGCCTTCCGCGATCGCACAGAGGCAGACAAGGCCCTCAACTCAATGGATGGTGAATGGCTCGGATCTCGTGCTATCCGCTGCAACTGGGCCAACCAGAAGGGTCAGCCTTCAATCTCTCAGCAGCAGGCCTTGGTTGCTATGGGTATGACGCCTACCACTCCTTTCGGGCACCACCACTTCCCAACCCACGGCATTCAGAGCTATGATATGGTTGCTCAGCAGACTCCCCAGTGGCAAACTACTTGCTACGTGGGTAACCTAACCCCATATACTACTCAAAACGACTTGGTCCCCCTGTTCCAGAATTTCGGCTATGTCCTTGAAACTCGCCTCCAAGCCGATCGTGGCTTTGCATTCGTGAAGATGGACTCGCATGAAAATGCGGCGTCCGCGATCTGCCAGCTGAACGGCTACAACGTCAACGGCCGTCCTCTGAAATGCAGTGTAAGTTATTGCTAGTTTTGGGAATCTCCGCTTATGTTACTGACTACCGCAGTGGGGTAAGGATCGCCCTCCTACTGGCCAGTTCGACAACTTCTCTCCTCAGCAGGGCAACGCCGTCCCCTTCAACAACAGCCCTGTCGGTTTCTTCCCTCAATACGGTGGCCCCGCAAACCCCATGAATCAAGGTAAGCCGAGTATTCATACTATATCTGAGCACTTACTTACTGGTATAATAGGTCCTGCCCCTGCTGGTCGAGGCTGGGATCAACAACCCAACAACTTCAATGGGCCTGCTATGGCTGGCCAGGGCTATGCCCAGGCAGGTAATGCCGGTGGCTACGGCCGTGGTCAGCCCATGTCCCCGTCCGGCAACTGGGACCAGTCCAACAACTTCAACGGAGGCTACCAGGCGTAGCTCGGTTTGTGACAGCCTCCAGTCGGTTTGCTCACATACGACACTTCGGGCATTTGCTCACAGAACTAAGTTTATTTAACACCCCTTCTGTGTTTCTTTCCATAGCACCCTTCTACAATTCCCCCTCACCGTTGATATTTTCTTTCTTTTATTTAAATTGAGTGGATTTTCAAGCGAGCAAGTTGCTTTTGTCTGAAGCGGAATTTGTGTGTTGCGCACCCATACCCCAAGTCCACTACGTTGATTCGGTTTTTATTTTGTTTGGCTTTTCTTTTCCTTTTCCTCTTTTCTTTAAGCGTGCTTCGCGGTCAAAGGTTCCTTGGACTTTTGGCGCTGTCACGCCCCCAAATAAAAGCGACCTCCCTACTCTTCACCCGCGTATTTGGATTGTTGCCATCTTGTTCATTTCTTTTCTCTAGCTGTTTTATCATCCGAGTACATGTGTTGTATCAAATTTGCTTTCCTGTCTTTGCTTAAGCTGTGTTTGATACTCATTCCCGCTCAAAAGATGCTTTTTATGGGCCATGGATTTCTCGGTTGACACATTGGTCTGGGCACCTTCCCACGAGTATGCGTATATGCTGTGATGAATTTCCTTGGAGCAAGCAAACACCATTGATCTTTTTTCTAAGTATCTCTCTGCCTTGCTGGCGTTCTAGCCCAGATACCAATTTGGCTTTTTTTTTTCTTTTACTGCATTCTGCCTTTTTCTTTAAACTCATTGCCGATGGCATTTTCTTTGTTTATTTTTATATATATATATATATATATCATGTATGATGTACAGAGCAGACAGCGGGTTGCATGATATTCTCTGCCCATAGGCTACCAGGTGAAACTGAGCATGCTGTGTTATGCTCCGCAGGGCATTTGAAGTCAGCCCGGTTTCATGACAGTTATTATTCATTGTAGCGTAAGTTGATTGGTGAACTGCAGCCCTTTTCTCGCGGCATATGTATTGCAGTGTGACAATGATATCGCATGTTTTAGACAGGGTAGACAATATGTATATATATATGGTCCTAACCTGTCTATGTGTTTCTCTGTTTATCACCACCCAGGTTGGAAGCCAGGGCTGGAGGGTCATTTACTTATTACACAGTCATACATGGATAGGTGCATATACATAAGAATTACCCTTTCGGGGTATTCGATATCTACCCTTATGGTTATAATAGGGCAGAAGGGGATAAAAGACACCATACAAGACAAGGTCTCTAATATCATCTCGAGCCAACTAGATCAGATGATTAAAGTCATATGTCTCAGTAGTTTCGATCAAGCCTGCCTCTGTTTATAGAATGCTGGTTGCTTTTTAGTATATTGATAATAGGAGCCACGGCTGGTATACTTTTTATAATAATCTAGACCCTTGCTCTTTCTCTTCCTTCTCCTACCCTTACTCTGATAACTTGATAAAGGCTTAAATTTGGGGTCTACTGCAAAGAGAGGACCATCAACTAGATTGGCCTCGAGCCTTCCGAGTGATCTTGTCATCGCGAGGTATAACAAAGGTTGTCCACGGCTATTTCTACCGCCATGCTTATCCACCCTATTTTAAGCACATCTCGAAATGTAGACCTTTGGCGGGTCATCGATGTACCTTTCGGCGTGGAGCTGTTCCTGAACCGCGAGTAACGCATCAATCCTACACTTTGATCTAGCCTCCGTTGGCTTTGCGGAGCGAGTGAGTTCCTCAGTGTAGTTCAAACAAGGCACTAGATATCGTGATCGTACCAAATAGGGCAAGGCACATGATATTAAGCACTAAATCACGGGGTTAGGCTCACAAGAGGCTCTTTCCAAGCTTGAATACCCAAGACTTTAGGCCAAACGACTGTTCTACATCGAAGGACATTTCTGCCAGTCTCGCCATTTTCCGGGGGATTTTCGATAATTTGATTCAGTCCATACTCATCGTGGCGGGACATGTGTAATTCTTCCGAATTCCAGAATTTTACAGTATTAGCCAATGGTGGCATTTTTACGAGAAAAAGCTGGAACTAGAATCTTACTCCGTCACTCTAGGGCCGAGGGAAAGTGCATATCATTTTGAACAATGACGTCAGGGAAATTGAAATAAGATAAATATAAATCCTTTTACGCCTTGCATTGGAGACATAATTTAAGTGACGCGCCATTGCTGCCCAGGTGGCATCGCGATATTGATATATAGTTACACCTGCGCAATTTCGTTGCTGCCTGATACTGCAGGCCACAACACTACTCCTTTAACTAACTTCCCTATGCAAATCGCATATCTCTTTGCAATGTGAACAAAATACTAAAGAAAGAAACGAACACAGACAGTTCCCAAGTTTCAATGCAAGAGGATTGACCGAGCTGACGTCCCAGCTCCCGGTTCCACTCGCAATGGACGATGACAACAGAACCGCGGACTTGGCGGTCCACGAACCATCTCCTCGCACGCGATCAGGCAGCGCAAGTAGCGGCCACAAACGAAACTTTTCGGGTTCCCTCCTCTCGAGACTTTCCTTCCTTCGCGTGAACCAGGCAGCACACACCTCCCTGGACCGACACCACCCAGACATGGACCACGATGGCGACGAAGACCTCCACTCCGGTATGCCGCAGAGCACAGGCAAAGGGGGAACAGCCAGCAGCCGGGCAATGTCTGCCGCTCTCGCACAACACCGAACGCGTCGCCGCCGCGGCTCCCTCCGCAAAACCGCATTGCTAGGCACCAGGCTCGAATCACGCGACAAAAGAGCCACCGCCAAAGCCGCCGAAGCTCTCGAAGCCCTCCGCGCAGAACCCGGCCGACTCCCCGCCGCCGACCTACAAGCCGCTATAAAACTAAATAATCAAAACTCCTCCGATAATGGGCCTACGCGATACTCGCCCCGCGAGAGCGAGGCCTTCGACGACGACCGCGACGATGCCCAACAGCCGGCCTGGTTCAGCGCGGCAAATACCCAGAAACCCATCCGACCCTCAATAAGTCGCCGACGCCAGGGCCTTGCACAGCATAATCTCCAAGAACCAGCCACTGACGACGAGGACCTCATCTCCTTCCCTCACCTCCACTCGAATTCAAATCCCCCAGCGGCCGGCACGGGCACCAGCCCCAAGAGTTCTGCAACCGGTTTACACATTTCCCCACCATCCTCCAGCTCAGGTTCATTCTACTCGCTTCAACCTCAGCCCGAACCGACATACCTACCCGTCCACCGACACAAGTCCTCGCCCCTGGTCACACACCCGGTTGAGTTGAAGAGCAGCCCCGATGTGGACGTGGACTACTCTGAGACCGAGTGGTGGGGCTGGATTATACTGATTGTGACATGGCTCGTATTTGTTGTGGGAATTGGAAGCTGTTTTGAGGTTTGGAGCTGGGCTTGGGATGTCGGGGAGACGCCCTATGCGCCGCCTGAGTTGGAAGATGATCCTACTTTGCCGATTGTCGGCTATTATCCTGCACTTATCATTCTCACAGCTGTCATGTCTTGGGTTTGGGTTGTTGTCGCATGGGTTGGTATGAAGTACTTCAAGCATGCTAATATATCCGGGGAGGATATTTGATTTTCTTTTCTTTGTTCTAGCGTATACCATATTATAATACCCTTGTTCTTGTGAGCATTAGTTACATGGCATATTTCTCAACAATACCGTAGTTTTTCGTGGTAGGCTGGCTGTGTTTGAATGGCGTTCGATGGTCAATAGGCTGCACAAACGTTACAGCTATACTGCCGCCACTGCGAGATCAGTTTCTGAACATGAGCGAGGAAAAGTTATAAACATCGCAAGAATTATTCCCAGCAAATCGTCTTGCTGTCATGGCCCTATCTAGTCTATAAATTGCATATGTATATATGAGGAACCTTTATAAAATCACAAGTTTGCAACCTTCAACTTCCTCAAGCGCAGCATACTATCCTGCAATGAAGTCGCCACCAGCGTCCCATCAGGGCTCCAAAGATGACTCTCATGCGTCGCCCTATTCTCCCCAGCCCGAGGCGTCCACCCCTCCTGCACGAACCACTTCATAGGCAACTTACTCACTTCTCCAACATCGCCATCGCCGATACTCTCCCAATCCACCATCCGCAGAGCCTCTCCATGCTGATGCACAATAACCGTAAGTGTAAGACTCGCCATCTCAGCCCAATGCGTGATCCCCAGCGCGCGCGGAATCAGAAGAAGTGAGTTCTTATCACTGGAATACATATGCGCACACGCATACAAGTTATCATATTCCCCGTTCTCTTCTCTCTCCCGGATCTGCGCCAAAGTCGCAGCAGGATCCTCGTCCGGTGATCCTTTGAGCCGGTATTGCGTGAGCTGGCGATACCGTTCAGGATGTTGCTTGATTTCCTCGGTGAGGTTATAATCCTTCATGTCGGTCTTGCGCACGTCTAGACCGGGAAACTTGTGCTCGGAGATGTTTCCCAGCCGTACAGCATCAATCCACCATTCTGCGTCCACGCTGGGACTGGAAGGCTGGTCTTCTGGCCGTTTTGCCGAAAGGATTGAATCGAAGCGCGCTTGTGCTGATGTCGGTTGGTGCTGGAAGAGACGTTCCTTTTCATCACGCTTGAAGGAGCATATGCACGAAAAGCAAACTCTGCCTGCTTGACGTGCGTCGACGGCTCGTGTGCTATACATGAATCCATCGCGGATATGTCGCACTGTGTACACGTATGGCGTGTCAAGCCGTCCCCCTAGGATAAATGTGCCCGTCATATCCTGTCGGTACGTTAATTTGAGGCTCTTTGTGGACAATTGATGTATAAGATCTTACGTGAATCACTAAGCCCTGGCCGACGGTCTTGGACGCTGCATAGGCTGATTGGGCGTAGACATGTCCGCCGAACGAGCGCGTTCCCTGCCCAGGATTGTAAGGCGTTGCTAGCGAACGGAACCGCTCAATCTTTTCTGGCTCGGTGGTGTCGGGATGTGAGATCAATGTATCTTCAAGTCGCTGCAGCGCCATCAACTCAATAAAAGAATGCGGGGACATTAGTTCGCCGTCATTGTCCGGGGCCCCGCGTTGCGGAGACATAGTGCAAAAGAGGCGACAGATGTTCTGATCTAGGCTTTTTCTTCTCCTAAAGGATACAAGCTGCGCGAAGCAGTTCCTTGTCTCGAAGGGCGAATTTCTTTGCAGGCCGATGGTTGTCCGATCAACAGTATCGGCCCCTGGATCCGATGATGGTCCTCCCCGCAATTGTGGGAGGTGGGACTAATAAGCCAGGTTTTGTACCGTCTGATGTTATAGAGAGAAACCTGTATGGTGGTACTGGTACTGTGGTGAGTAGAAATGATGGATTTGATAATGGGATATATGGGATTGGTACATTGGTACCCCGGACTAAGAGACGGGACTAGCCGGTGCCTCGGCTTGTCAATTTGAGTCACGCGTACTTCGATATAAAGGTGAAAGTTCTAAATGTAGAAGGTCTGAACAAAGTAATTGTATAACTTTTGTATGAATCGGTTGTCTATGTACCAATGGGATGCTTAATCCAAATTCAGCACTCGAACTTGATCGGGTAGGAAATGCATTTCCGCTGGATCATTTCACTCCTCGGGTTTACACAATGAACAATGGTGGCGTCCAGAGGGTGCCGCATGTCGATCTATATAAGTCGAAATAGGGAGAGATATATTGGGCGTTTCTATCGGATGCATGGTTTGCTTGCCATGCTCGTCGTTGCCATATTTTATGGAGGACAGGAGAGAACACGAATTGTAGTAACAGCCACAAAATAGACTTGTAGATCAAACTGGTATTTTGTACAATATGCGCCGATTGTGCTGATAGGCTCAAGTGGCAGTTCCCAATGCCTGTGCCATAATAATACAAAGAACAAAAAGAAAAGTGCTGAAATCCAAATCCACGCTTCTAAATCTGATATCAACAATCAATCAAACTTTCGTCAAAAAATTGCATCAATTAGATCTGGTCAGTAATGGTGGAAACGTTGTTCCACTCGACCTTGCCCTCGATATCCTTGATCTCCTCAAGCTTGTCGCCGAGCTTGACCACGGAGAAGTTGATCATACGCGGGTCGAGACCGAGAGTGCGGCGGATAGAGGACTGAACAGAGCCGGAGGAGTCGAAGCGCATGATGAAGTGGTGACCTTCGGTGTATCGGGCCTGATGTTTCGTGGTGACCCTGGGCAGGCGGAAGGCGCCCCAGTTGGTGTAGCCGCGAACGACGCCGCCGGAGCGGATGACTTGGGTACCGGCGTTACGGGCGATTCTGCAGCAAATTATCTATATTAGTATTCGATAGGTTCGGATGATGGAGACCGTGGCGAAGGTGTTGATTCAGACATACTCTCGCACTTCGTTGAGGCTGCCCGGGCGGACCTGTTAGCAGAGCGGTTAGCAAATCCAGACATATCTTTTAGAACCAATATGACAGTTCCCATAAACCAAAAACATACAATGGCAATCAGTTCGTACAACATGGCATCGAGGGGTGGCGCGCACTGGAGACTGTAATGAGGCAATGACCATTCAAAGCCAGCAAAATCCGACGAGGTTAGCGCGTTGCTTATCAGAGGTCTTGGCATTTCGTTATCGGGGAAACTCCGCCGGAGAAGGGCATCACCTTCTTTCCCTTCTACTTAAACTCTCCCCTCTTCCCATTTCACTTTCCACGCTTCCAATTCCTTTCCTCTATACCTCAAAATGTCCTCCATCGCTCGTGCCATCCGCCCATTTGCTTCCAGGGTCCTTACCCAGAAGCCTCTTGCCTCCACCTGCCAGGTTGCGCCTGCTTTCCGTTTCCCGCGGGGAACCAGGAGCTTCTCTCAGAGCCCTCTCTGTGAGTTCCATGAACCCCCCCAGTGTTGCCAAATACTGTCCAGGGTAATTTACAACACCCTTGGACCGGTGCTGAAGCATCACAACCGTCAACCATGCTTCCTGAAGCTCTATGATGTCACATTTTACTAACGACGCATCAATTCGCAATTTTAGCCCAGCTGAAGAAGTACACAGAGTCGCACGAATGGATTGAGCTGGCCGACGGCGGCAAGACTGGTTAGTTTACTACCATCCCGATCGATTGGTCTCATACACCTGCCTTGGACCCATTGAACCGACATGCCGGGTGTATAGGGCCTTCTATAGTATACAAAATATGGGGCAGGGAGATAACTAACACACGCTCTCTACAGCCAAGATCGGTATCACTGAATACGCTGCTCACTCCTTGGGTGATGTCGTCTACGTCGAGCTTCCCGAGGTAGACCTCGAGATCGTCGCCGGCGAGCCCGTCGGCGCTGTCGAGTCCGTCAAGTCTGCCTCCGATGTCCTCTCCCCTGTCGCCGGAAAGGTTATCAAGGGTAACAGCATCCTCGAGGATAAGGCCAAGACCATCAACGAGAGCCCCGAGGGTGAGGGCTGGATCGCTGAGATTGAGGTCGCTGATGTTGCTGAGCTCGATGCCTTGCTCGATGAGGCTGCCTACAAAGAGACTATTGATGCTTAGATTTATGGAGTGTAAAGACTGATTGTGATTCGTGGTTTATAAATACCTGCCTGTGCTGGATGTGCTGGATGTGGTTAATTTCCTTTTCTTCAAGTGTGATGTCATATCGTCATGTATGCCCAATGGTGACCGATTTCCTTCAACGAGAGCGTTTAGATTCGTCGATCCGTTACGGATCAATATACTGTTCAACAAGATTTCTGTATGTGAATGGCTTTTTTTATTTTCTTGTAGAGAAATCATAGTCCATATATCCAGGTGGATGTGTATTCAGAGCCAGACCATGCAAGTCTCAACAGTGTAATGCAGCAAGTCTGTGTACAGGAGGATGATATCATATATGAAAAGCATTACAACAGAAGCTATACAGGAGGTATGGTGTCACGGCAGATCGGACACTGGAGGCGAAGTCTCATCCAGCTTTCCAGACAGGCAGTGTGAAATATATGACGACAAGGAGTGACCATGTACAATCGGCGACTCAAGATGCTTGAGGCCCCATCGGCGACGCTACTTCCACTCGAGGCAGAAAGCGCGGGAAGGACAGGCACCTCAATATCCTGCATGCAAATAGCGCAGTCGAACACCGCCTTCTTGCGATCTTTCTGCTGCTTATCGTCATCCTTGGAGTCGCTGACTAGATCTCTTTCATCGCCTCGCAGGGATGCAATTGACAAAACACCACCACCAGCTTCCAGATCCTCGTCCGCTCCAGATAAATCGCGCAGCATGGGATGGTAATCGTATGCATGCGGCGCCCAGCCACGAGGCACAAAGAAGCGCGGTCCGAGAACGTCCTGGCTGACTAGGATCCAAGCTTGAATCCACACCCATCCAGTCATGATGAATGCGCTTGTGTAGTCGGGGCGGATAAACAGCACGTTTCCCCGCGCTGTGAGGAAGTACAGGAAAGGGAAGAGCCGAAGAATACTCTGGCCAGCAACAAAGTCCCATCGAAGGGCCTTGCGGCAATTTCGCATCACGTTTCGGTAAATCTGTGGAACCCAGAAGGAGAGATAAACTGCAGCCAAGAATCGGGTGTAGATCGAGCCGAGGCGTCTCGGCAGGAGGAAAGCCCATATTGACACGATGAGCATGCCAAACAGCGCAAGATAGAACCGCGCGTACATTGTTCCTACGTCGCTGCGGATTTGCCTTGGAGTTGGGGGAGTGGTTCGGGTGGCTGGCGGCGGGGAATCCATCTCATCGTCGGGGGCATCTTGGTCGGGCGACAAGATAATTGGGGTGGCCCCCGAGTCTTGCACTGCCGGAGCAGTGGCAGGCAAAGGCAAAGGCTCAGGGCGAGTAGTTGGAGCTGGTGGATTGGGCGGACGATCTTGCTCTCTTCTTTCTGGCTCTTGCACTGCCCATATTTCCATCATGAACTTCATTCCAATGTAACTCACCGACAGGAACGCCAAAAATGATGCAGTGGCCAGAACCAAGAAAGATACCGCCTCGAATAGTTCCAAAACAATGAATGTTAAAACAAATGCATCGCCGAGCGCCATCAATGCGATGGTATAGAAGCTGATTCGACTCCGGGTAGAAGGAGTTGAAGCCTCTTTAATTTGTCGGAGAAGCAAGGTGATCTGTGCAACAAAAACACCAGAAACAACGAAAATGAGACGAGCTGCATATTTACTGTACTCTTCATGCTTGGGCCCAGTCACATATAGCGAATCAGAAGGAGGGAACTCAGGGGTTCCTTTCGTTTGAAGTATGTACCCGCAGTCTGGAGAGAAGACAACGGCAGACATGACCATAAGAGGAGGAGCTGGGATTGGCGCTCCCATAGGATATCTGAGCTCTTGCTCCATACGCTCCAATAACAATCGGTCAGCAGCGGCATCCCCGAGCATCACTGGATGCTGCTGCAAGTAGATGATATGTTCACATTTAGGTGCAGGGAACTCCATCTGCTCTGTTCCTGCCAGAGAGGACCAGGGAAATAGTGTTGGGTGTCGATTTTGCTTCTCCGAGATGGTGTCCGACAGCGACTTGAGAAGAAGCTCGTGGGAGAGTTCGTAAGTGTCAGGAGATAGCATGAAATGCGGCAACGAGAAGATCCCGCCAAATTTCTCGCTAGATGTAGTCAAAATGATACTTCCGGTGTCTGGAAAGTGTACACCAAATAACGAGAGGTACCAGGTACTTCCCCAGAAGTCCTCGCTTTCGACCGTTAAACTGGCTCGCATCTCTCTCAAAATTCCATCTCCCATCTGAAGCTCTTCGCCACCTCCCTCTTCAAGATCGAAGTAAAATGTGCCCCCATTGCCAGTGATATTATGGCTGAATTCATGGGTGAAGTATTCATGTTCTTCGGCGATGGCAGTCGTGTTCAGAGGTTCACGGCGATCACCACCTTCAGTTTTCCGAACCCAGTCCCCCCGAAGCTTTCCGGTTGAGTTGCGATATACTGGAAGCAGGAGCTTGGTCAAGTTCAACGTAGGCGACACGGTGGGGTCTTCTAGACCATCCGGGGGTTCTAAACCGGCATTTGAGACAGCCGATTGTAACTGGTGGCGAGCTAGGCCTTTAACCTGCGGGAGAAGGTCCCAAGCATAACTGTCGTTTGCCCTTAAGCCCGAAAAAGGGAGCCATCGATTGGCGGGCGGATCGAAGTCGCCATATTTTGAACCATTCAACAGCTGAAGGACCTGTCGCTCATGATCAAGCTCACGTTGCCGTGCTCGATCTTCATCGATCAACGGCGGTCGAGACTGAGAGCTGAGGATAATGTAGAACACTAGCAGGAAGAAGAAAAAGGAGCCGCGGTTATCCATCTATGCCACGGAGTCTCGTCATCGGACTCTTCCTCAAAGACAGACAATAAGCATCGCGAGAAAGAGAAACAAAAGACCCGAGAAGAACCGGGGAGCTTGACTAAGTTACAAAGGGAGCAAACAGGAAAGAAATAATGAATGACGAGCGCAGTATAAGTAGGTGTCTACGGAGCGGAGTTGATGATGTACTCGACCCCGGGGAGCCTGCCCGGCGGGCACCCACTCCTTGCTGACTCATGACGCCTCAGACTTGATGGATGGGTCGATGTTAACCTTGGAAACGTTCTACTTCGGGATTTATACCCCGTGAAATTAAAAAAGAAATAGGCAAATTGGAGACTATTCTTATCCAGAATTTTGAAGAACAGATCAAAAAAATAAGAGATGTCAATGCATCTGTGGCAAGAATTGTCCACTAAATGCGAAGACCCGAATGCTGATATCAAACCGGTTGAATTTTGGTACAAATAGAAAAACGCATACACACAATGACCATCTCAATCATAATAGCTCTTTGCTTTATGATGCAGCAGCCAGGACACCACCTTCGGGCTTCTCATCCCGTCGCCGACGCTTCTCGAGAATGGCCTCACGGCGCTGTGCAAGCATCTTCAATTGTCTGCTCTCAACACCCTGGAGCCAATAGCCAAAGCTTCCACCAACACCGGCGAAAAGAGGGTAGACCCAGAGGGATTCCTTGGCGAGAATCGGACGCATCTCGATACCGAGTTGCCAGAGGCGGACGGCAATGCCTGTGGGATCAACGCGGTTAGTTCCAATGGCCATATAAATAATTTTAACAGTCGTGCCTCTTGGTATGAAGCATTCTCTTGCAATAAATTGGAATCCGGGGAAGGATATGTACGTACCGAAGCCACTCCAGAAGAGTACTTTGTGCACCATGATCGCGGTCGGGCGCGGGGTTTGTGTTTGTGATTCGAGTACGAAAGGGGATCCGAGAAAAAGGATCAGGAAAGCAGATGGGTGGATCGATTAATTCAACACCGCTGCGGCCGGGGTAAATGGAGGCGGAATTGGATGTTGCCGTCGCAATAGTACAGGAGAGACGAGGTTGAAGCAAATCAGCGGGCCGCAGTTCCCAATCACGGAATAACCATTCTTCCGATCACATTTGTTATCGCTTATCGCTCGCGCGACTTTGAATCTCTCTCTTGTCCAGGCCAGTCGTGTTACTATGGCTTCTGATGAGGTAATGGACAATTCTCAAGGGATAGAGTATGTCCATTCTACAGCTACACGGTCTATTGATATTGAGAGCGTGAAGCGCAAGAAGTTCAAGACCGATGACCTTCCCTTGTCTGCCGCGCAACATGCGGTCATTGACAAACTCCTACATTCATTCAAGAAGAAGGGTGGCTTTGATAGTGTTCGCAAGCAAATATGGGCTGACTTCAATGATGGGGTATGAGGGTTTCCTGAGACAGTGCTTGCGAGAGACTGTTTATATTTTTCTGCCGTCTGCTAATCCTATCCGAACAGGAACTTCGAACCGATTTTACCAACAAGTTAGTCGCCCTTGCAGAGTCAGAGATCGATCGCGAACCCGCACTACTGTCCCGCGAGAGAGGGAAAGCAGCAACACTCATTGAGGGCGCGGTGGACCGTGGTGATGTTTACAAGAGCGTGGAGGACTCCATCGACCAATTAGCATCCAAACACCTGGATTTTATCCTCGAATCTGTTCGTGAGATCCGATGCCAGGACGTTGGAGGGGAAGTAGCCGCCCGTGAACTGCAGCTAGGGAACAAAACCGATGCAGATTACGAAGCCTACGTCAGTGCCCAGCGAGAGGAGCGGGAAAAAGTGTGGCGCGAAGAGGAGCGCAAGCAGAGGGAGATTGAGGAGGAGGAAAAACGCATCAGGGATGAAGAACGTAAAAAGAAGCGCGAACTTGAACGTCAGAAAGATGAGGAAGACCGGGCCCGAAGAAAGGAAATTGATGAACAGAGGCGAGCTGATCGTGAGCGCCAACGCGAGGAGCAACGAATTCTCGACGAGCAGCGAGAACGAGAGCGAGACGAAAGATATGAGCGACGAAGGCGAGAAGATAGGGAGCGATATCGAGGCTGGGACCGCGACCGCAGTCGAACTCGAGATAGAGACCGTTTCCGTGATCGCTCTCCGGCCTATCGCTCTGACCGTGGCTTATCCCCTTGGCCACGGGATTCGAAGCACGACAAGTCATCTACGTCTAATGCTCCAACTCCTCTGCTAGCGCCGCTTGTGGATGAGAAGTCACTTGAGGAGGCTGCTTTGCAAATGCTTTTGAAAGAAGGCGAAGAACTTGCAGCCAAGGCTCGACAGAAGCCCGAATTTGACTTTGAAGAGGCCGAGGCTATTGAAAATGGACTGAAACCGCCAGGATCAACATTAGGGCCGGCGAAGAGCGCGAATGATTCCAGATTTTCCAATACATCTACCAGAGCAGCCAGCATTTCCCGAGATACTGACGCAAGGCGTGGTTCAATTGCAGACCGGGGTGATCGGACCCGACATTTGACACGGGATCGAAGCCGTAGTCGCTCGCGCCGACGACGCACATCCCGTTATGACACAGACCGTCGACGTGAACGGTCCCGGGATACTTCTGTGAGGTCTCGAGATCGTGATATGGATGCACGCCGTGGCTACCGCGACTTCCGGGATGAAAGAGGTGGTGGAAGCTACAGACCAAGCCGTCGCAGCCGCAGTCGATCCGTCGGCCGGCATGACCGGGACCGCAGTGTTGGCCGAGATAGAGATAGAATACGGGATCGATCGCGGTCCAAAGACCGCAGCCGCAGCCGCAACCGAGATCATGATAATTATCGCCCTCGGCGCAGTCGGCCCTCTCGCTCACCCGTACGCCGACGTTCTCGCAGCCGCTCGCGCTCGCGCGCTCGCGCCCGTGACCGCCCTCGGTCACGCTCTCGATCTACTCGACGGAGATCTCGATCTCGGCGTCGCTCGCCTTCTCCTACTCTAGATATTGACCGATACGTGCCCTCCACCAGCAACCGGAGCAAATCACCCCGCCGCCGGGTCCGATCCCCAGAGCGAGAGCGAGAACCGCGACCCCGGTTAGCCGACATTGACCGTTACAAACCTGTATCTGAACGAGATAAGGATCCGACTCAAGCAAAAGAGGGAGATCTTGAGGTTGGCATAGAAAAGGAAAAGGAGAAAGAAAAGGAAAAAGGTAAAGACAAGGAGACAGATGATCGCCGACCTCGTCGACGGACTCCTAGTCGCCGAAGGAGCCCTAGCCGACGAAGAAGCCCAAGCCGACGACGAAGTCGCAGTCGCAGAAGGAACCGGAGCCGATGATTTTGACGGAGGTGTTTTGCCATGTATAAAAAGACCCGGGAGGCTTTTTTACTGGCTTGCTTCTTATTGAACTACCTTGTAATAATAACATGTATGGTTAGAGACTACATGTAACCATTTGAGTCTCCTTACGATCTACGATTTGTGCTCTCAGTGTTCCGCCTAGGCTTAGGGTTGAAATCCATCTAGATCACATGCATCGATAGCCGATAAGCTTATCCGTTATCAGTTCTCCACCCAAAAAAGTTGAAAATGCCCGACCTGCAACCAGACTCAACTTCCACTCTTCCAAGACACAGACAAAATCATCGGGCTATCGGACACCGAGATCACAATTAGCCATATACAGAATCTCGAAATATCTTCCCAGAACCCATTCCAACCCTCAACCCCAACATCCGCGCATCACAATCTCCCAGAAATCTCTGCGAGTCCCAGCAAACCGCATACCTCCAAATACCCAAAACATGACCAAAGCAACGACAAGGTCTGAGGCTGCTGCAAGCAATCCGTCTGCACGACCTCTCAACTTAACAGACCGCACCGCGTCTCGTCGACAGCGCGCCAACTCTGTTCAGTCATCCGACTCAGACCCAACCTCATCCTCGGGCTCATCTTCGGAGGACAACAGCGAGAGCGAAAGAGAAGATGAACAACACTCTGACCAAGAAACGGCTCGCACCGGAGAGTCGAGCACCCACGCAAATTCCTCTGATCCCTCCTCATTACCTCGCATCGCCGGCCGCCCGAAACCGCGCATACATCGCATGAAAGGCGATTCGGATATTTTGTCGCGGCTCAACTCTTTCTTGCCAAAGATGAAGGATGCAAATGAGGATTTGCAGAGGAAGATTGAAGCTGGGGAGGCTGGAGATCTGGTTCTCGATAATGCAGATGAGAATGGGGAGCAGTACATTGAAATGGTAAGGCTCATGATGATTTTGATGGGCTTTGCTAACCGATATCAGGATCTTGGTCTTGGAGTCTTGGAAGAGAAGCGAGATGGTGATTCTTCGAGTGGCGAGGAGAGTGATGACGAAGAGCATAAGGGTGCCACTGGGGCTGGAAAGACCGCCCAGGAGATGAATGACTCGGATATCATTGGGAAGCTCATGGGAGGTAAGAATAAGAAGTCGAATACGGATAAGCCGTCCATCGAGGAGATGGCTCAGTAGACATTGGCCTAGTGTGGTGGTGGGTTGCACTATTTATGACATTTGATGGAGATGTGTGGCCTTGATTCAATCATGACGATTTTATGGCTTGACAATTACTTGCATATCGTGGGCTCTGTGTTATCATTTAGCGTTTAATGCTTTGCTTTTTCCATCTATAGAAGTGGCTCCAAACCAATTGCTGCACAAAAACACCCATACATTCGTTCCCTATGTATGCCACTCGTCAGAAATCAAGTCTAGGTAACAGGCATGGAAGAAGAAGAAAATAGTAAAACAAACACGAGCATATCGCGAATCTCTATATATGCATGAACCCATCACACACTATGACCGAATGACATTATTAAAAAGTGATAATTTTACGTTTCGCTGTCTCGTTGTTTAGACCACTTCCTTGATGCGGCAAGTCCAGCCAGATTCCTGGCTCAGAAGAGGCAAGCTGTAGCAGGTCAGTATACTGATTAGAAAGAGACGGGAAGGAGTGAACTAACCTCGCACCAAGACACCAGCCCAGCTCGTTGTTCTTGATCTTCTTGGCGATCCTGACCTCGCGGGACAGGGGCATTTCGTAACCAGTGTGCAGCAGACCCATCATGAAGCTGAGGTCCATACACCAATCCGGACGATCCCGAAGTTGCACGAGCGCATTATCCTCACCCTCGAGCTTAACGGCCTCGAAGCCCTTCCATTCGCTCTCGCCAGCACAAACAGTGGAGGTCAGCTGGTTGAGTTCATCCAGAGTGAAAGATTCCGGCATGCCAAGAGGAGCCGTGCGGTCGAAGAAATAAGAGAAGATGTACACGTCCTCTCGGGCGAAAGTCTTCGCGAGAGAGGGCTGGTGCACGCCGTTGAAAGAGCAGGGTGCAAGCTTGCAGTCGCCGCTCTTCTTCAGAATCTTCTCGGCGATACCACGGCACTGGGCGGCCATAGACTTGTCCTTCGGGCCGACCATGGTCACTTCGACTTTAGGCCCCAAGGGATGGTCAGCGGGGAATTTGAGTGTAACTGTCTTCTTCATTCCAGGGCCAATGCAGGGGTTAGAGATGGGCTGCCCAACCCAGGTCAGGTCCTTGGGGCTCTGAGCTAGCATCGCTTCCACGACGATGGTGTTCATGGCCTCGCGGGCAGACATGAGACCGTATCCTAGATGAGAGTGCTGGTATAGCTCGAATTGGCGGCCACCGAACTTAAGGTCATACTTGTGATCACCGGCGGCGAGGTGCTCCGGCATACCACCAGCCTTGCTCTGCTCGAAGGTAGGCTGGAAGACAATCTGGGTGGAGCCGCCACCCAGATCAAAGATAGCGGCCGTGGGAGTCTCATCTGGGCCACCGATCTTGCCCAACAAATAGTTCGTCGTAATCCAAGCGTAGACACCTTCGTCCGAACCATCCATGATCTGGACACCGCCCTTCTCCCTGGAGACAACGGGGAAGGGGTAGGCGGTCTCCAGGCGGTGTCTTACGGCTTCCAAAATCTTGTCGCTCATTTCAGGACCTAGAAGACGAAGTCCGGCTGTGGCCTTGACAGCAACCGGAGAGCACGACCTGTACTCCTCAGGAACCGACTTCACAGCGACATCCATAAGAGGGTCCAGACTCAGGGCTGCACCCTCGGCATCCTCTCTAAAAGAGCTGAGACCGGAGCCTCCATCCTTCTTCTTCGTTTGTTCGAACACCTCGTTCTCAAGTTCTGGGGTAGGGCCGCAGTTGTTGAATCGGTACACGTGAATCCGAGACCCAGTGCTACCGGCATCGATCATAAGAGCATACTGAATAAGAGGCTTGGACGAATCAAATGGCTTGGTGCATACTCTCGAAGTGGACGCGCCACCGCTTGAAGGTGGTTGCTCTGCCAAATAATCAGTTCTGCGAACAGTAGCGCGCAAGGGGGATACCGACCGTTGGTAAGACCCGAAGCACTTGGCTGGGATGGGGAGAGCCAGACCAAAACCATGAAGATGAAGGCAATAATTGCCCCCGTCTTCAAGTAACGCGATCTCTGGGTCTGTGCCATGTTGACGGGTTGTTTTTCGGATATTTGATTGAACTCAATAGACTGTGAGAAAGCAGATCCGTCGCTCCGGGAGATTGAGCGGTGACGGCTGGCGGAATCTATGTAGTCAGATTTGCTGTTATGGTTTTGATTGTCGACTCCAGTCGACATTCGAGCAGTTGTCGAATTATAAAGGTACAGTGACAGGTGGCGTTTGTCGCTGGCGCAAGGATAGTTGAACGATTGTATGGGGTTAAGAGTAAGAAAGAAACAAGTAAGCAACCATTGATCCCGATGTCCTCCAAAAACACCAAGCCAATCTTGTAAGAAAAAAGTGGATGGATGTAAAAGGGAAAGTTGTCAGGAGAGAAAGGAGATTCAGAGTTTCATGGTTGTGGCGCAGATGTGGCGTTGAACGCATGCATGGATTGATTGTACATAATACAAACCTCGGGGGAGAACATTATTGAACTTCCAAGATCTACATACACTAGGAATGTATGGTATAAGGCAAAACATATCTCTCTTCTATTAAGACTCACCTTCCTGCATAGTACAAAGGGTACAGCTTGCATTGTTAGCGCGTAGTACATGATTGATGGATCTATCGCCACCTGGGCAGTATATTCCGACTACCAAACTGAGGGAGAAACGTCTATTCTCCATGTATCAAGATGACTGGCTTAGACCATGTGCTGGATGCCCTTGATGTGCAGTAATGTCAGACTATTTGGTAAGTACATAGGCATCATGAATTGGCCGGAAGCATCTAAGCTTGGTATGTAGGTAGTCCCCGGGGCCGGCCAGATGGTGGTTTACAAATGTTTGTCATGTTTGCATTCGGCGTATTTGACTTCCCCGTATTAGCGACCCATCGACTGTTCAATTTAATCCCCTCTGTGTTTCATCGTTGCAAGGCATTATATTTCTCCTTCTTGGTGAGCTCGCCATCCTTCTACGGCTCCCACTGTATTACCCGCTACCAGCCGACAACATGAACCACACACGCGGTCTCCTATCATCCGCCCAGGCCCTACGTCAGATATTCACCGTGTCCGTTCGCAGCTCCAGAGTTGGCATTCTTCCATTCAGACTTCCTCAGAATGCCCCCCAGACTCGATTTTTTCAACAATCCCGCTGCCTAAAGCTTCGAGAATATCGACCCCCCGTCGAAAAGCCCCCGATAAACGAAGCTATCCGTGCGTCATTTGTCCAAGTTGTGAACGATGAAGGCGATCTCGACCCTCCGACCAGACTAGAGGATGTCCTTGAAAGCTTTGACCACGACGAGTGCTTTCTTCTCCAGGTGCAAGAAGGAGACTATGACAACCCGCCAATTTGCAAGGTCTACAATAAGAAAGAAGTGCGAGCACGTGAAAAGGCCAAAGCAAAGTCAGCTCGCGAATCTAAGGTTACATTCAAACAAATTGAGTTGAACTGGGCAATCGATGCCCATGATCTGTCACACCGCCTGAAGCAACTCTCGACCTTTTTGGAGAAAGGCCGCAGGGTAGAAATCCTATTGACCACCAAAAAGCGCAAGCGCAACCCCACAGTTGATGAGATCAAACAGGTGATGCAGAGTGTGTTGGACACAATCAGAGAGGCCGGTGGAACTCAGACCAAGGCAATGGAGGGAGAACCGGGAAAGCAACTCAAGATTACTGCACAGAAGATGAACTAGCGGAGAGGACTGGTCACATGTATATTATATCGCATTGAACTGTACAACATGGCATCAGTTGTATAGCGCTGTTTGTTATCACTGTTAAGGATATGAAAGGATATGAACTTGTTGGATCCGTACACCATGATACCTGATGTCACTCCTACATACCTCGGAAGTAGCCCTAGAGAGCTTAGACCTGAGGCCCTTCAAATTGAGATAATGTCACTGATCATCAAGAAACATCTATATATACGTTGATGTTTTATCCCCCATGTTCAACATATTCTGTCCGCAATTCGAGGCCCGTGATTGGTTGATGACTAAGCCTGCCCTGAGGATCCATCCATCCCGGAAGCCATCTTACTAAAAAATTTGGTGTTGATCTGGGCTTCTTCTCTCCCATCCTTACTCCATCTGTTTAATCTTTCCTTTTTGTTCTTGTTCCATCGTTTTTGTTTCGATTGAACCAAGATGTCGACCATCTCCCGTTCATTGAACCTCCTGGCGCGCACCAGCCGGTCCTCCCTGCTGCGTCCGACTACCGTCAACCCCGTCCACCATGTCTTCAGCAACAAGGTGACCGGCCGTGGATTGGCTACTGCTTTCGAGCGTAACAAGCCCCATGTGAACATTGGTAAGACCCTGTCTCTGGCGCATCATCCGTCCCCATGCTAAAGGTTATTTCCCAGGTACCATTGGTCACGTTGATCATGGCAAGGTAAGCTATTTGCGACTTGTTCCGATGTTTCCGCCACCCGAATATCGAATTTAACGCATACGCCCATAGACTACCCTGACTGCCGCCATCACCAAGTACCAGGCCTCCAAGGGTCTTGCCAACTTCCTCGACTATGCCTCCATTGACAAGGCCCCTGAGGAGCGCAAGCGTGGTATTACCATCTCGACTGCCCACATTGAGTTCGCAACTGAGGACCGTCACTACGCCCACGTCGACTGCCCCGGTCACGCCGATTACATTAAGAACATGATTACTGGTGCCGCCAACATGGATGGTGCCATTGTCGTCGTTGCTGCCTCCGACGGTCAGATGTACGGCCCCAGTCTAGAAAGCTAGTTTGAAGAATGTGCTGACGCAAATCACGCAATAGGCCCCAGACCCGTGAGCACTTGCTGCTTGCCCGTCAAGTCGGTGTTCAGAAGATTGTTGTGTTCGTTAACAAGGTCGACGCTGTCGACGACCCTGAGATGCTTGAGCTTGTCGAGCTTGAGATGCGTGAGTTGCTCTCCTCTTACGGATTCGAGGGTGAGGAGACTCCTATCATCTTCGGCTCTGCTCTCTGCGCCCTAGAGGGCCGCCGCCCCGATATTGGTACCGAGCAGATTGACAAGCTCATGAAGGCCGTCGACACTTGGATCCCTACCCCCGAGCGTGATATGGATAAGCCTTTCCTCATGTCCGTTGAGGAAGTCTTCTCTATTCCTGGCCGTGGTACTGTCGTCTCTGGCCGTGTCGAGCGTGGTCTCCTGAAGAAGGATACTGAGGTTGAAATTGTCGGTGCCACCGACTCCGGCAACCCCATCAAGACCAAGGTTACCGACATTGAGACCTTCAAGAAGTCCTGTGATGAGTCCCGTGCCGGTGACAACTCCGGTCTCCTGCTCCGTGGTGTCCGCCGTGAGGACATCCGCCGCGGCATGGTCGTTGCTGCCCCTAACAGCACCAAGGCCAACAAGAAGTTCCTCGTGTCCATGTACGTTTTGACCGAGGCTGAGGGTGGTCGCCGTACTGGCTTCGGTGCCAACTACCGCCCCCAAGTCTACATCCGTACTGCTGGTAAGTTCAATTTTTCCCAATCTATCTTAATATCAAATCAATACAAGGGATACTAACTATGCTCTAGATGAGGCTGGTGATCTCAGCTTCCCCGATGGCGACATGGCCAGACGTGTCCAGCCCGGTGACAACGTTGAGATGGTCCTCAAGACCCACCACCCCGTTGCTGCCGAGCCCGGTCAGCGCTTCAACATCCGTGAGGGTGGCCGCACCGTCGCCACTGGTCTGATTACTCGTATCGTCGAGTAAATGGTCCGCTCACACCCATGGTCAGACAGGCGAAGTGTCTGACCCTTGTATTATGAACCCCTTTTCTTTAACATCTTGTTTGTTTTGGCACCTTTTATTCCACAGCCCGGGAATCATCGATCAGCACGAGGGATCCGGGGGGTAAACCGGAGTTTTCGCTTGAATCTTGTTCATGTACCTCTACTGTCTTGGAGATGTAGTCGGATTTTCTTTCATTTCTCCACTCCCGTGAAAATGTATTCAGATCAAATTCTTCCTAGGCTCATATATAATTTTAGTCAATGCCCAAGTCAATGTACGATATCCCACTGCTCGACCCTGATTTGGTCTATTCCATAATAAGAACGAATTCAGAAGCTAGGTACATCAATGCTTGACTAGCATCTTGCATCCTACGCTACCGTAGGAATCGCAATTCGTCCGCCCTGTTGATACCGAAGAACGCTATATCGGTCCTTTTGACTGATTAGTGCTTTGCCCAATGCTTGATTTCCTTATCGTTTACTAATAAATACATGTACGCTGTGGATTCTCAAATACCCTGGGCGCAATCAGGCATAGACATCAATCAACCACTGTAATGAGCCTGGGCAGCTTCCCTTTTTCAGTACTCACTGGCTTATCAAACCTTCTCAGCCTCCTTATGAAGTTGTAGGATATTGCTTATCATGTGGTGGCGTAAACGGGCTGGGCCCTGTTACATATATATGTACAACAAAAGGTGGCGCAACTATGTGTGTTTGACCAGCTCCGTACTTCGTATTCAACAGCCCCGAGAAGTGCTGGCTCAATATGAAAGGCTGTATATTGAAGCAGGGATGTCATGATGTTTGCCCAAAACACTGTGCTACAGCCTACATGTACATACCTGAAATATACACTACTAAACATAAGTAGGTTGGCGCGCGGACATGATCTTCAGCTGTTCTTAACTCTTCTTCAAAAATGATGTAACTCGACTTGCTGGTATCGACACTATATATTGTATAGAGCTAGGCCTTGACAAATGCGTCAGGGAGGGGGGTTGAAGTACAAAGATTTTAGTGCTGTACGCTGTGGCACCTTGGCCTGCAGCACCTCGCTACTATATGCTGATATGCTAGCAGCTGCCAAACGCCCCAAACAGATGGATAAAATGCTAAGTTATCATAAAATACTGTTCAATATATTTACATGCCTCGAAATAGCGCTACACTAGTATAGTGTTACGGACTTCTCTCCTCCGAAGTGCGGGGGTACATAGTAAGAAGTATACTCCGCAAGCATTGGTCTCTATCTTGTACTCCGTACAGAGATCAGGGCTAATTACCTTGAAATATTGCAATGGCCAAGCGGTTTTACCAAAAGACTTGCATCCTTGAACTAGAACTTTCTAGTAATTCTTTTTAGGGATATTATAGTGATTATGAGCGTAAGGGGCGCTGAGATCTCTCATTGGATCTCCATAATTTCCTATCGTTAGGCCTTCTAGATCATACTTCATATCAATTCACTGATACGTTATCAGACTTCGCTTACACAGTTCATGTTCATACGTGTTGCTAGTAACCTCACTAAACCAATCCGGAGAAATGGAGAAATGCAACCAATATTATATTAAATATACTAGCTCCACAAACAATACCGGATAAAAGGAAACAAATCCCAAATATATATAGGGAAACGCCATGGGCACATGTATAGCGGGCTTTCCTGGAATTTTACTTATTTTCTTCGAAGACTGCGGTAATATTCTATACTACCATGAAGCATCGAGATGATCTTGGTTCTGTGGCCGGGGGTGGGCCAGTTGCTACAGCACCATTGCAAGCTCAAGATGCATCGACTTACCTTTTCACATTGTAAGATATCATTTGTGCGTTAATCGATCGGAGAGAAGCCTAATGACCTCCACAGCGGAGATTCCTACACCCAAACCGAGTTCACTGTCGATGGGACACAGCCATCTACCACAAACCCGATGGGAAACCCAACGTTAGGTGGGCACTATTCCCCTGAACAAGTAGGATTGAATCAAGAAACTCATGAAGTCAAATAGGGACCGGTACAACGAGCGGTGGGACAAATTGGGTCGGATACCTGACCACTCTATACAATGCCTCACCGGTACTCAGCTACAACTTCGCCGTTGGAGGGGCGACAATCGACAACTCTATTGTGGATACCAAGGTCAAGGATGTAACAACGCAAGTCCGGGACTTCGAGTTAGCGTATAGCAAGAAGCCTGTATCTGCACCGTGGTCTTCAGAGAGTGCGGTGTTTGGGTTCTGGATTGGAATCAATGAGTATTGCCTCTTAATACCCCCGTTGCTGGTTATGTTCTAATATTCTTAATGTGTAGTATCGGCTGGGGTCATCAGGACACCCAACCTAGTGTACTTGTGCCGAGATTAATGGCCCAGTACAAATGTCTCGTTGAGAAGATATATGCATCTGGCGGACGGAAATTCCTTTTCCTCAATGTCCCGCCGACAGATCGGAGTCCTATGATCATCAAAGAGGGGCCGGAAGCCGTCAAAACATACGCTACGTGGGTGAAAGCTTATAACAATGGCCTTGAAACAATGATCAATGACTTCAAGTCAAGCCACACTGACGTACGTTTTGATCTCTTACATTGTTTTCACAAAACTAACTTGATCGTAGACTACCATCGTTCTTTACGATACCTGGTCCTTTATGCCAAAGATTCTGGACGATCCTCAGACATATGGATTTCCGAATGCCACTTGTTTCAATGAGAATGGCATCTCCTGTATCTGGTGGAATCATTATCACCCCGGACAGAACTATCATAAACTACAGGCAGCGGATATGATACAGTACTTGCAGCCTCTCGGTGCTTGGTAGACTGAGGCGGATCGAGATGGATAGAAGTGAATTAGGGGATATCAAAAAATAGATAGAATAAATAGCATTGAGAGAAATCCTCACGGTCTTATACATATTAACTCCGTCGTACGGACTTAACGGAAGAAGCGTATTGCATCTGATTGGCCCGGACGAAATATCGCACCGATTCGGCCGAACTTTGACGGACGAAGACATCTATGAGAAGCATTCAACTGTGTGGACTCCTTTTTTGTTTATTTGAGATTACATAGGATTGATCTGAGCTTTAGAGCTAGCTTGACTCGTTAGAACTATTGCATCCCTTTCTCTGTCATCTCGTCTTGCTCGCGATATTGTTCCTCGCCACAGGATGCTGCACAACCTACAGTCACTGATCTGATCAACTCTCACAACAGATCAGTGGACATATAATCTTATCCTTGCCTTTTCGCTGTACGGGCTAAGATGGAAAACTGGACAGACCAAGGACCGGCGCGAAAGAGGATGAGAAAGGGGACCAGAAGTTGCACAGAATGTACGTGTCAAACAGTAGATTTGATATGTCTGCGCTAATGATGTTCAATTATAGGTCGGCGACGCAAGATTCGATGCACATTTCACCCCAACCGCCCGACAGTCTGTAATGAGTGTCGGTCCAGAGGTACGAAATGTGTTGATCAAGAACATACAGTTATTACCCCTCCATCATCCGGCTACCAGCGGAACTCCCAACTAGGCGAACAGCCATACAGTCTCCGCGAGCGAGTCGCGCACCTGGAGAACCTTGTCGAGGGGTTGACCAAACGACTAGACCAGCAGGACTCTCGCACTCCGCTCAGCGAGCACCATGGGACAAGTCAATGTTGGTATATCCCGGACGCGTGTGGATGGATTTCGCGTGACTGACATTATGGGGCGGAAGGTGTACAAGCCCATTCGAGGCCACTGGCTACTGAGACAGACGAACTAGGCCCGTCTAGTGACCAGATTTGCAATGCGCCGGTGCTACAACTGTTTGATAACTATATCGTGAGCCGCGAAAAGGACTCGTCGAATAATGATAAATTCGCCGGTGTTCAGGACATGTCGCCAAAGGCCGAAGCAGTGCGCGCAGAACTCATGTCTCTCCTTCCTCCCGCAGAGGATATGAATAGTATAATAAACTCGTCCTTCCATTGGTTTGTGTGGCATGATCATTTTCCAGATATGTTCGATCGACATGCCGACCGACTCGTCTTTAATGAACATTGCCACGATGCTCTAGTGGCGCCCGCCGAAGTCGCCAAGGCACTCATCTGCCTGTGTATCAGTGCGATTCATGCCCCGTCTAAGTTTGACTTTGGTACTTTAATCGTACCATTCGAGCCTCAAAAGTTCTATGAGAAATGCACTGAGACCGTGGACCGCTTAATTGTCCGTGATGATGACTTCGCCGCTACCTTGCCCGGTATAGAATGCCAGCTGTTGCTCCAAAGGGCTCACATGACTGATGGCCGGCTCCGGAAAGCTTGGCTGGTCATTCGTCGAGCAATCGAGTTTGCCCATCTAGCTGGAATGCATTTGTCCACTAAGATTCCAAGGCCAGGCGATTCTTTATATGCAAGGCGCTTGAAAATCTGGTGTTACCTGGCAACATCGGATCGATTCCTAAGTTTGATTCTTGGCCTGCCTTATGGTATCACAGATCAATTCTTTTTGCCACAGGCAGAGCAACGTCTCAAATTCAACTTATCAGCTCCTGAGGAATACCTGTTGCGCATTGGCATTATCACGGGACATATGGTTGACCGAAACCAAGACCCTTCCAAGATGACTCTCACAGCAACTTTACGATTGGATCAAGAGCTGCAGGATTCTTGGAAATCTATGCCCAGCCACTTCCAAGCCGCAGAGCCTTGCCAACACGAGAAACGGGAACACTACAATGAGAGGGTCCCGTTGCAATTCATGCTCAAGCTACTGCGTGCTATTCTCCATCTCCCATTGATGCTGCAATCCCCCCTTGAGCCTCAATTCCTTCCCTGCCACACGATCGCGATTCAATCCGCAAGAGAAGGACTCATTCTATACAAGGTCCTTCGATCCACCACCAAACCCTCTTTGTGCAAAATGATCGACTTTATGGCCTTCACGCTGTGTCTTCTTTTGATAATACACCTGCAAGGCTATTCCGAAGAGAGTCCAGATCATAGCAAAGAGCAAGACGAAGAAGACTGGGATATAGTAAAGAAGGTCGTCGAGACCCTTCATCTGGCGGCAACAGAGCTAGGAGGCTCAGTTGCTACCGAGTCTGCGAACATCCTCGGCGCCATCTACAACACCAGACATATTAAACCTGATTGGGGCTCCATATCGAGCTGCAAAATTACAGTGCCCTACTTTGGTACTATTACGGTCAGTGCAGGAAGCAAGTTCTTCAAGGGTCGCCCCCAAAGCAAGGAGCAGGCATCAAAAGTATTAGGCACAATGGGGCCAGAGGCCTCTCCCTCGGTACAATGCCCTAGTCAGCTCTATACTACGCCGATGTCTGACCCTGAAGGTGCATCAGGTACCAACACTGACGCCTTGAATGGTGCTTCCATCACACCCACGATGGCGCCTGGATATCCAGACGAGTCATGGCTTCCGAGAAGTGAAACAGTGACAAATCCATATGCTGGCCTGGAGTTCAACGCGTTTAGTGGACTGTTCGATGATTTCGGGCAGTATATGTGGCCAAACCGCAGTGTTGACCTCGGACTTGATCAGGGCTGGAATCTAAATTGGTCAGATGGTGTGCCACCACCATGAATTCAGATACTCTTGTGACTTGACTTCACTGTCTCAAATCCGTACACGGTGTAGATTAGAACAGTTGAGAATATACATATCCTGTGGAGGGAAATGCAATTTCTATCATTTGATTGCATGATCGGGGGCACTGGATCTGTTGACAAACACGGGTCAGATCCAAATAGCCAAGTGGTATTGGTTTCCTGAAATGTCAATATTATTAAATAATATCTCAATATGTTGATAAAACGTAGAATAGATTAAAACAAAAACAAGAAACCAAGTCCAGAGTGGTCTAAAAAGTGACGTTACCGGGGTTAAAGGGGTTTATGTAAGACTGTTTCCCCAGCATCGACCTCGGGAGTTGATCATCTTAATGAACCCGTGAAACGACCGTGTGATCCCTAAATTCTTCCCATTTCTTCCATTTGATTAGTCTGTTGCTTTTTCCAGTTGCATGGTCCTCTAGATCCTAGTATATCTTTGCTCTTTCAACTCGCTGTTGCCACAACACCTCCCCCTCCCCCAAAATACACAGAGCAGAGGAAGATAAACATGACTGAACGACGCCCCTCGGGCTTGGAAAGGAGTCCAACTGCGCCGCCGATTCTCTCAAATGGCCACTTTGCTTCGATCGGCGCCGAAGGCGATGCTGCTTCTTATGAGCATGGCGTGCAGGTGATTGATGAGAATAAGGAGTTCAAGTACGGCAACCTCCCTTTGCTATGGTTCATCCATTTATAAAGCTTCGAAGCTGATCGCATCACTCTAGTCCCAACCTGTCCAAATATTTGTCCCTTGAGAACGTCACGTCGGCTGGTTTCAACTACCATCTCATCTCCGTGTTTGGTTCGCAATCCACCGGAAAGTCCACACTGCTCAATCACCTGTTCGGTACCGAGTTCTCCGTGATGTCAGAGCTGGAAAGAAGGCAAACGACAAAGGGTATCTGGCTGTCGAACAACAAGAAGCAGGGCGCACCTGGCGCAGCGGAGCGCATGGCGGATAACATCTTGGTCATGGACGTGGAGGGAACTGATGGTCGCGAGAGAGGTGAGGATCAGGACTTCGAGCGCAAGAGTGCGCTTTTTGCGCTTGCGACGAGTGAGGTCCTCATTGTCAACATCTGGGAACACCAGGTGGGGTTGTATCAAGGAGCCAACATGGGGTTGTTGAAGACCGTGTTCGAAGTTAACTTACAGCTGTTCCTAAAGGATAAACAGTATGTATCATTGTGATCGTCCCCTTCTCTATGCGTTTTGGATGCTAATCTCTCTATAGTACCACCCACCGGTCCCTCCTATTCTTCGTCATTCGTGATTTCATCGGCAACACACCACTCAAGAACCTGCAGAAGACCTTATTGGAAGACCTCTCCCGTCTCTGGGACACTATATCGAAACCTGCGGGCTTGGAGAAGTCGACGATTCACGACTACTTTGATTTCCAATTCTATGGACTGCCGCACAAGGGTTATCAGCCTGAGCAGTTTGTGACTGAGGCAAAGAAGCTTGGCCTACGTTTCCGTGAAGGTCACCGAGACCCAAAGAGGGATGCGCTCAAGGGCGAGTTCTCGGAAGGAGGAGTCTTCCTACCTGAGTATCATCGCCGTATCCCAGCCGATGGATTCTCACATTATGCGGAGGGAATTTGGGATCAAATTGTCAACAACAAGGACTTGGATTTGCCCACACAGCAGGAATTGCTTGCCCAATTCCGTTGTGACGAAATCTTGCGCGAGGTAATGATCGGCTTCGATGAGGCGATCGTCGCATTTGAAGATAAGCAGGCCGAATCAGTGCGTCTTGGTGCGCCTGAAGTCTTAGGGGGACTTGGCGTTGCCATGCGTGCTGCGCGCGTCAAGACCCTAAAGAGCTTTGAGACGGAAGCCAGCCGATACCACAAGGGTGTTTACCAACGGAAAAGCGCTGAGCTCCAGGGCAAGGTCGACACACGCCTCAAGGCACTTTTCCACGGCCAGCTATCTGCAGCTCACAAGTCTGGAATTCGCGACTTCAGTGATTCGGTCACCGCTGCTGTGAAGGATGGCCAGAAGAAGGGCGCTAACTACGAGTTCGCCGAAATCGTCACAAAGGAGGCCCAGTCTTCGTTGGATAAGTTCGAGGAGGTTGCGCGCTCCACATTGGTGGATGGAGCTTCCTGGAGCAACTACAAGCAAGAGCTATCTTTGTATAAGAAAGAATTGGATGAGGTCAGCGCCCGACTACGCCGAGATGAAATGAGACGGCTGGCTACCCGCGTCGAGCGGTGGGTTCAATCTCGTCTGGGTGAATCTGTTGGCCTCGAGTTTAATGCCCTCGGGTCTGGAAGAGCTGGCGGTGGTGCCCCCGAGAACGGGGAGAAGCCTGCCGAAAAAGACTTCTGGGATCGGATCTGGAACTTGTTTGAAGATACTGTTCTTGACGCTGAACGGAGATTCACGGACCGTGCGAGCAGCTTCGATGCTAGCATTGATGAAGTCGATGTTGGCCTTTGGCGACTGCGCCGCAAATCTTGGGGTGTTCTCCGCGCCAAGATTGAAGAGGAGATGATTGAGGGCAACTTGCTCCTCAAACTTCGGGAGAACTTCGAGGACAAGTTCCGCTATGACGAAGCTGGTGTGCCACGCATTTGGCGCCCAACTGATGACATCGAGGGCATTTACACCCGTGCTCGCGAGTCCACCTTGACGCTGATTCCTCTTCTGTCTCGTTTCCGCCTGGACAGGACTGGTGGCCCACCCCCGCTTGACCGATGGATTGGACACACCCCAAGCACTGCGACATCTGCGGATGAGGAGGATCTGGCCCCCATCGGGGGTGTGGACGAACACGAGGGCAAGAGTTTGGAAGAAGAGATGACAATTCTTAGCGATACGAAGCGCCAAGAGCTCACTATACGATTTAAGAAGACCGCAGACGGTGTCTATGTTGAGGCCAAGCGGAGTGCCATCGGCGGTATGACACAGGTCCCCTTGTATTTCTACGGTTTGTTGCTGGCTCTAGGCTGGAACGAAATCTGGGCTGGTAAGTTTTTATTGATGAATCCTTCATTTTCGCATTTACTAATATACTGCACAGTCTTGCGCAACCCGGCTTACTTTATTCTGCTATTTGTGTGTGCTATTGCCGCATACATCACATATCACCTCAACCTGTGGGGTCCCATGCTGAAGATGACCGAGGCCGCCTCCCAGCAAGCTCTGGTAGAAGGCAAGCGCCGCCTGCGCGAGTTCCTCGAATCCTCCGACACTGGTCGGCAGGCGATTGCTATGTCGGCTGGGGAGCGTGCTGGATCTTCAGACCGAAAGGAAGAGTATGAGATGTCGGATATGCAGAAGGGTGGCTCAAGCGCTAATGACGACCTGGATGACATGTAAATTTGCTTTTTTGCTGTGCTCTTCTGGCGATCCTGTATCCTGTACTTTACTTTACTTACTGTAGCTTCTATATGCATACTAGTACAACATGGACTTTTTGACTACAATATCATTGCCTACAACAGGACAGGACATGCGGTGTTGATACCAACTCCACTTCTCCATTTAGACAACATAGAGATGGCGACTACACAATATCATAGTATACGCCTAGTGCTCTTGTCGACGAGAGACGGTATGCTACGAACGGTCTGAGGTGGGCGTTCTAGGATAGGAATTTGAAGGAGGTCAAAAGCGAAGGGGGGGGGGGGGGGGATTATACTCGCAGGTGGAGACAACGCGCCTTCCAGAAAGAGAAAAGATGATTACAATTACCTCATTAGAATAGGGAAGGAACGACCGAAGACGCTTCCTGGATACCGAGGAAGCGGTGATAGGGCCTGGTACATCCAATGGGCCTTGACATGCTTCCAATTTGCATCAGAACTCAACTTCTACATCACCTTTCTTAGTACAAATGTAGTTAACACTTGACGGGTCTGTTGTCATCCTGCTTTGATGGGCTCATACTCATACCCTACACTCAAACACTGCACAAGTCCACACAAAACACATCTATTGAGTATTCAGTTTCGACTAAATTGGCATTGAGCTCTGCGGCTCTCTCATTGTGGGGGGTCATACGTCAAAAGGGACCGGACTTCCTCCGAGGTGAGGGGTATATTCAACCATTCGTTGGTCGCTCTTGCTACATGAATCACATAGCTTGTGTTCTTCCTAGCATTGAAAGTTCAGCTAATCTGCTTCTCCGATCCCCCCCCCCCCCCCCCCGAACCATGTCTGGCATTCCCAATCTCCCAGAGACATACGATGATCTCCCCGACAAGCGTCGCTTCTGGTCTGGGACCGCAGGGTCAGAAGAGGAAGGGCTGGGAATGCTCCGCCTTTTAACGCCCGACATAGTTGCTCAAGCCGCACGAACACAAATCCAGACCGGCGAGCGAGTATGCTTAAACTGGAATATGGAGAATTTGAGCCCACCAGGTAAAACAAGGGCACCTAATTGTCGATAAACTATAAAAGATCTTAAGACTCACGACTTGAGAAACTAGGGTTCGGCCGCAAGCCATTCGAGCACCGAGTTAAATGGGTCGCTGAGGGCGTCGCCTTCGACGACGAGTACCACTTCAACCCACAGCAATCATCCCAGTGGGACGGCCTCCGGCACCACAATGCGCCAGCACCGACACCAGAAGATCAAGATCGACGTCTTTTCTATGGCGGCACGACCGCAGAGGAAATTCTAGATGAGAATTCGTCACGGATTGGCATTGGATTTTGGGCGAAGAAGGGCATTGCCGGGCGTGGCGTGCTAGTCGACTACGTCTCCTACGCGGAGAAGAAAGGCCTCAGTGTAAACGCGCTGAGTCGGCAGATGATCTCACTAGATGAGGTACAGGAGATCGCGCGCGAATGCAACATCAAATTCCAGAAGGGCGATGTCTTTTTCTTACGGGTTGGCTTGCCTAAGACGTGGGAGCAGATGTCGGCCGAGGACCGGGTGGCTTATAGTCAGCAGGGAATGCCGCAGCATGCTGGAATCGAACAGAGTGAGCGGGTGCTGCGCTTTATATGGGATAATCATTTTGCGGCTGTTGCGTCTGATGCTGTTAGTTTCGAGGTTTACCCGCCGCTGAACCCCGAGTTTGATTTGCATCATCATTTGCTGGCTGGGTGGGGTGTTCCTATTGGGGAGATGTTTGATTTGGATGAGTTGGCTGCAACGTGCAAGCGGTTAGGTCGCTGGAGTTTCTTTATCTCGAGTAGCCCGTTGAACTGCTCCCGGGGAGTTTCTAGTCCGCCCAACTGCATGGCTATTTTCTAGGAATATCCCAAGGCTTGTATATATTCCTGGCAATACATCGAACAACCCATACCACGTGGTCCCAAACACTAGTAACTCACTAGACACTAGACACCTAGATTACAAGGCCACAATTTTATATGGCGCACTTTCTCCTTTTTTTTTTTTGCTTAGAAAGCACTTTCATTTTAATGAATTTCCAAATCCAGTTGTCTCGACAACTTCGAAATTCTCATTCCTTTTGAGATATGACGAAATGAGGCTATCCCGAAAGTCTAAATATCGTGCCCTAGCCTTATCAACATCATTTTTTCCCTTTAAAGGGGCGTCCTGCTATCTAACATTTTTATTTTTCTCCCGGTATGCCGACCACAATCAAACGGTTGGCGGGTCTTCTGCCCTGCATCCTCCTAGTTATAGGGCTCTATATTTACTATCAACCTGAACCACGACCACTCACCCACAACGGAGTACTTGACAAATTTCCTGCTAAAAAGCCAAACAGAGAGCAGTTATTTGATGGCTCCTGGGATTATCAGCGCGATAGGGATAACCTGATGCTCACGCAAGTCCAATGTGACCAGGCATTTCCCGATCTATACGCCGAACTTGATCGCGCCAGGGACGATCGCAAATCTCGTCCGATATCTCTCAAGGAACTGGATGCGATCCCAGCCCGAAATGGATATATTCGAGCTATGATATATGACCAACAGGTAAATAACATGATCATTTTGTGGATTATTCAAGTAGTGCTAAGCATGGTTTAGTTGTATGTAATCGACAAGGAAGGCTCCATTTGGTCCCGAGAAAAAGCTACACTGTCTGCGATAAACCGAGCGATCCTTTCATCGCCGGAGCCGCTCCCCAATATTGAATTCGTTTTCAATACAGACGACTCGGTCGATGAATTGCCCCTTTGGGGATATGCCCGTCGCGCAAAAGACAAGTCTATATGGTTGATCCCGGATTTTGGACACTGGTCCTGGCCGGAGACAAAAGCCGGGTCTACACGCGAAGTGCAAGCCAAAGCTGAATGGGCGGAAGAAGAAGGGCTGGCCTGGAGCAATAAAACGGCCAAGCTGCTCTGGCGCGGAGTGCCCAACATGGGCCCAACAATCCGGAATAAGCTTATCCAGGTGACGAAAGACAAGTCCTGGGCGGATGTGAAGGCCCTTGTGTGGAACGACAAGGACAGTTTGAAAAATGACTACAAGACTATGCCGCAGCACTGCGAGTATCAATATGTTGCGCAGACAGAAGGGAATACGTACTCTGGTCGTCTGAAGTATCTCCAGAGTTGCAGGAGCGTGGTTGTCTCGCACGAGTTGGAGTGGGTCCAGCATTACTATCATCTCATGAAGTCCTCAGGACCCGAGCAAAACTTTGTTCAGGTGAGGCGTGACTGGTCAGATCTGGAGCGACAAATGCAGCATCTTTTGTCTCACGATGATGAGGCCAGACGGATTGCGGACAACAGCATTCGAACTTTCCGCGAGAGGTATCTCAGTCCTGCGGCGGAGGTGTGCTACTGGCGTCGGTTGATGCGGGAGTGGAAGAGCATCATTGATTTCGAGCCTGAATTCTTCAAAATGGTGGATGGGAAGAAGGTTTGGAGAGGCATTTCCGTGGAGAGTTTCTTGTTGATGGGAGAGGTGGAGTATGATCCCCGGTGAAAGAAACAAGGTCGTATCTCCAACCATATTCTCAGACCTATAGGTACATAATAGACAGAAGAAGAGGAAGAAGGAGCAGTACATAGTCCAAGAAGGAGTGAGACTATGGTCTACTGTGGTCCCAAGGGAACGAACCTAGGACATTTGCCTCATTACAGAAACATATACACCAACCGGCTATACTAGATCATATCTGATTTATGCATCTTTCGTCTCTCGGAACAGACACCAAGAATGGGTCGTGCTTGAATGAAATGGTACTCGGTATCTTACCGTGAATATAATATGGAGGATGCACAAACCGAGCCTAAGAGGAATATCACGAGGCTTGCGTTTTGGTTCTTACGTGTTACTGCATCTATGTTGGTTATGACGTAAAAAAAGTTCATATTATACAGGGGTATCCCGTAGAATGAATAAGACTTATGAACAGGTCAACAGTGAAGACATCATGCACGCTCAATCGTAAATTGCAAAGAAACCTCCCATCTTTGACTCCCGGTGCCATACCCGCCACCCAGCCTGTTGCGAATCAAGCTGGAGATCTTCTCCCGTAGCCGGGCAAGATTGTCCTCAGAACCAGTGACTCGTAGCTTGAGGTTTGCCATACATAGCCCATAATGGACCTGCCAGAATCGAGCGTCATCAATCCCGAACACAGAAGGGTCGGCTTCAATATCCTTGATGACATCAGAAACTCCTTGGCCGGAGTAGGACATGAGAAGCATGGAGCCTAGAGTCTTGACTAAGCGAGTTCCTAGGAAGCACATTGAGAAGGCAATGGTTCCAGACAGGAGCTTATCGAGCCAGTCGTAGATGCGGATTGAGACCAGAGGTAAAAGCAGCAGCAAAGTTGAACAAGAGAGAGTGAGGAAGTGAGACGGGTTGCTCAAGACCGACGGAAGAGACTGGATGTACCCAAATCGCATAGCCTTCCCAATTCGAGCGTGGTTCTTGAGACCAATTGCCGACACAAGCGTCGACGAAATAGCTAGAACTGCAGTCACATCCACGCTACCCAGAGATACCCGATCATGCTCATGCGGGCGATGAGGCTCATGACCAGACTTCTCGAGGAAATGTTGCAGATTGTGGGAGATAAGATCCATCCCCATAAACAAAAGAAGTACAGCCATCGCAAACCCGGCTAGAACTTCTGCACGTTCAAGGCCGAACGGGTGGCGGATAGTCGATCGCTTCCAGACTTCAAAATTGCCCAGCACATCAACCGCAACACACAGGAGAGCGCCAAGTGAATCAAACAGAATCAGATGCGACAATGCTGTCATGGCAAGGGACCCATGCGCGGTCCAGAGTGTGTATGCCGCAATGAACATATGACAGAGACTCCACCAGAAGCGGGTCTTTTGGTCCTTTGACATGCTAGATCGGCATTCTTTCAGTGTTGGCATAGGTAGGGAGTTCGGAAGGGCTAGGGGCGCGCGAGGAGGAGGCTCGAGGAAGATCTGATGCGATATGCTACTGTGTTTGTACTTGTGGCCACGACGTTGTCCCATGTTCTAAAACACGAGGGAACAAGTTAGCATCACTGCCATCACAAGTCATCGACGCGGTTCAACTCACCGATTTGATCACTGGGCTCTTCGCCATAACAGTAGTATTGAAATTGAATGGCCCCGTAGGGGACGAGTCGTTAGGGCCATTTTCGATCGGTGTCTCTGCATCTTCAGGCGAGGTTGCCAGGTTGAAAGAGGACTTCGTTGGGCTTAGGGTATCTCTGCTTTCATCATCCATAATACCCTTCGGAAAGGAAGCCTTGAGCGGCGATAGGGCATTGCGATCGATAGGGATCCCTGAGTTAATCTGGGAGGCATATTCGTCATCCGCTGGCGGAGTGGGGGTGCGCGGCGGAAGAGGAAGAGGAAGGTTCGAAGCCATTGCGCTGGCTTTGCGAACAGAATGCCTTTATGAATTGATGGTTATGAACACATTAGGTTGAGGCTGGGGGATATCAACCCCCCGGACGAGCCCCGGTGTTTCTGCCGATCATCACGTGGGCGGCCTCAAGGTACCCTAAAACCTAAAAGCCTTAGCGCATTCCTGCCGTATCTATAGCCTCTTGAATTAGGGATTGAATGTATGAGGGTCGGTTCATGGGTATTATTTGTACAAAAAGGGTCCCGGGGTGGTATCATCAGCTTGTTCCCGGGCTTAAATCTTATCCAATAAAGATCTGAGACCTGCAGGATCATGCACAAGTACGACAGACTGCATTAAGGGAAGATTAACTTGGCGGCCAGTTAGGGAATATTATAATACAAGTGTCCAAGGCCCAATCTTGGATAATCAGGTCATCCATGTTAAATCTCGGTACCGGCTTCTCGCCTTGTCAACGTCGTCGAATCCCTAGGCCTAATTCAACTTCAAGACGAACACTCTGGCGTCCCCATAAGTGAAGCGTTTGGAAAAGGCCAGCCACGCCCACTTGGAAAGCTAGATTATTAACCTTCCAAATGGGAGATTGTCTATACAATAATTTTCGATTTTCTTCCACGCTATACATGAGGTCCAGTCCGCAAGTTCGTAGGGGATAAGGATTTCGTACTCTAGTTCGTGGATCCGGGATCGCTGAATAGAACGATCGTCAGATGTGAGCTGGCGAAATTATATCAAGGGAATAATTCCGGGTTGTCCCTCTTCTTTATGTTGATCGTCGCTATACACGACTAGGTTGGAGTAGATCAAGGTGTTTCCAGGGGGTCTTTTCAATGGTTATATTTGAATGTAGGGAAGGGTATTCAAAGCCGAAGCAAAAGGTAAAGGAGACAATACCAAAAATAGAGAGAGAAACAAGGAAAAAGAAGAGAACGAAAAGGTTCTTACGGATTATAATTGCGGACTTGGCGCAGTCGTTTAACCACATGGGCTCCAGACACTAGCTTAGGTTGATAAAGACACAGAGTGCACTAGAACAATATATATCAAGTGGTAAGAGAATCTCTATAATTAGTATCTCTAGATGAATACCCGGTCAATTTGCTTCAAAACGCTTAGCAATGATTTACACTATTTCAATATATCGCTTGAACTCCCTATAATTGAGTTAGCCTTGCATCCATAAGCACAATACTTTCGACTTACCAATCAGTCACAGCCTCTCTCCAAAGACCCAATTCGTGCTGTCTTGTGGCTGTGAAGAAATCTACGAACTCCGACCCCAGAACCTCCCGTGCAATGCTTCCTGGAGCCGAGAACCGGTCCAAGGCCTTGTCCAAAGTATTGGGCAGAAGCTCTGGACGCTCCCCGGGCGTGCATGCGGACATAGGTGGGACCTTGATCTCAAGTTTCTTCTGTACACCCCTCCAGCCTGCTGCAAGGATGACACTCAGCGCATAATGGGGATGTAAATCAGCCCCAGGGATGCGAATTTCCATACGTGTGGCACCTGGCTTGCATACTGGTGGAGTGATGAGACGGATTGAGGCAATCCGGTCCTCGAGTCCCCAGCTAATGTGCACTGGTGCCCAGTAGTTCTCAATGAGGCGCTTGTATGAGTTCACAGTCGGCGCAAATAGTGGCATGATATCTGGCAGAGCTTCCAGAAGCCCGGCGAGGAAATGACGTCCTGTATCAGAGAGGTGTGCGATGTCTGACCATTGAGGGTTTGCCTCGGGTGTCTCTCTTGCAAACAGGTTCTTCCCATCCCTGTCGGCGAGTGAGATGTGGATGTGCCCGGAGCTGCCTGGCATTCCTTGCATGGGCTTAGCCATAAAGCATGGTGTTACGCCGTGGTCGACACCCAGGGATTTGGTTAAAAGTCTGTCCACTTGTTAGCTCTGGAAGCAACAGATTGTTTGCGGTATTTGCGGCACCCACTTGAACAATGCCACTTTGTCTGCCATTTCACTAATCTCGGAAACCATCAAGGCCTATGCAAAGTATCAGAGTAGTTCAAATGACCTGGATGGATGTCATACTGCTTCATACACACCGGGCCCGCCCTCAGTGTGCCATCCTTCAATGCCGCAGTTGATTTGTGCGCAAGTATTGAAAATATCGTAGAAGTACTTCTTGTTGGCAACCGGTCGCGTTGAGCTATAGCAGAACATGCCAGCTGTAATTGGCCGCAGGGCACTGGGGGCATTTTTCTCTAGGAAAGTAGCAAGGTTGGGATGCTGGGAGCCTGCACTGCCGTATCCGTCTTCGGAAGGAGTCTGGAAATTCATAAATTCAAGTTCGACTGCCTGGTATCAGCCTTTGAGATCCTCCCGCCATATTTCTCCGTAACTTACCTCCAGCCAAAGCATGAAGTCCCTCTCCCGCAAGCTTATCACACAGACTCCTTAACATACTCCTCCCATCCGCCGAAACCGGGCGTGTATCGTCAAGAAATCGTACTAGGAAGAAAGGAATGTTGTCTTCCCACGGCAGACGGCGGAACGAGTTTAGATCTGGAACAGCCAGGAAGTCTGCGTATCCTGATTCCGGGGGTGCGACACGTGCATCGGTTGTCCATAGCATATCGTGCATATCCCAACCGAAAAGAGCTGAGCTGAAGCCGAATCCCTTTTCTGCAATTCCAAGGAACTTCTCCTTGGCCATGACCTTGCCACGAAGTACACCATCGCTGTCGATACCGGCGACTTTGACCTTGATGTCGTCGGCGAGAAGTTTGGGGAGTGATTCGACAGTGATCATGGTGGGCGTAGTCATTTTGAGAAGATTTCAACAAAAGCAGCAGGACTAACCGAGTCCAACAGTTTAAATTGAAAGAGACATTTCGCCGGCCCCTGTGACTTTATACAATTGCGTAGTGGGCTGTGAGGTTGCGGGTCCAACATGTGGTCAACATTAATGCCGCGCCGCAGCTCAGGCCAAAAATAATCCCGCGCGGTTTAGACCATAGCGCGCAATTTTCCAGACAAAACAATGTCATCGGCGAAGCTATCGGATGCTCTCACGGAGATGCTCCGCGCTCCGTGGTGTGGGGTTCCGCACTCTATAGGCAGCGCGCTTATTCTTGTGATAAAAACTTGAGATTAAATATTAACCTGATGGGCTTATTGTTCATTGTGAATCTAAAGCGGAAGTACACATCTCAAGAATGACCTGCATTCGCATTCATATCGCTATCCTCGTGTGTGACACGCCCATTGAGCCTATTGTTAGAAAGTATGGCGACTACTTCGCAATATTCCAAGACCTTCTGAGACAAGGCTTCAAAGACTTGGAAATATCCGAGTCCAAAGATATTACGGTGGTATTTAGTGAACATCACATGGTGGAAAACAGCCAATTTCTTGATCTAGAGAACGTCGACGCCGTTCTTTTGACTGGAAGCAGTACGTTACCATCCATTTCAATATTCGAATCGGGCAACTAATATCACTTGGTAGAACACGATGCTTGGGCTGATGATCAGTGGATCCGTGATCTCACAAGCAACATTCGTGAGACCGTTTTAACAAATAAGAAGCCGGTGGTTGGGATTTGCTTCGGACATCAAATTCTTGCGCGGGCGCTGGGAGCCCAAGTTGGAAGAAACGAAGCTGGATGGGAGGTTTCTGTCGAGAAGCTTGCCCTGACTGAGGCTGGGAAGAAACTGTTTGGAAAGGATACACTGGTAAGTGAAGAAACACTGAAGATGCTCAATTGAGGGAGATTCTGATTGAATACAGAGCATTCAACAGATGCACCGGGATATTGTCTTTGATGCTCCAGGCGGTTACACAAATCTCGCTACAAGTCCAAAATGTGAAGTTCAGGGTCTTTACTTGCCCAAGCGAGTGCTGTCGGTACAAGGACATCCGGAATATAATGAAGGTATCATGTCGTGTCTGCTCGAAGCCAGACATGATAATGGGATATTTGATGATAAATTGTACAAGGATGGTTTATCGCGAGTGGGTGATTCCCATGATGGGTGGTTGATAGCAAAGGTAGTTGCAAGATTCATACTAGATGCGAAGACCGAGTAGTTCAAGCAGATACAAGTAAAGTGCTATTGTTATACTGTTACAAGATCGAGATACAAATGATAAAAGTGGAATTAACAAACACGAGCTGTCATATCTCCAACCGCGCCGGCTCCGCCCTATAAAGTCCACCTTTCCCACCTTTCGGCATTCCACTATTTTTTCCCAGATCAAATACAACACTATGTCAAACCAAATTCGTACCATCTGTCCCTCAACGCACGAGGTCATTTTTGACCAGCCTGGTACTTCACTCAAAGAAGCTATCGAAGTTGCTGCTGCCTCAAAGCAAGCTTTTGAGTCCTACAGAACAAGCTCCCTAGAAGATCGAAAAAGTATTGTGAAACGAGCACTGGACATTATTGAGCAGCGCCGCGATGACCTGGCCAAAGAATTGACCTCGCAAATGGGGCGACCCATCCGGTACTGTGCATCAGAGATCAACACTATGCGTCTGCGTGCCGAATACTTGATGGATATTGCCGAAGAGAGCCTGTCCGACCTCCCTGGTCGGCCAGAAGCAGGCTTCCGGCGAATGGTCAAGCGTGTTCCCGTGGGACCGGTGCTTATTGCGGGTGCTTGGAATGTGAGTGAACCCTATTATTGAAGTATCCACAGACTTGCTCATCAATATGATAGTATCCTTACTTGACGACCGTCAATGCTCTTGTCCCGGCACTTCTTGCTGGTAACAGCGTTATCCTGCGCCCTTCGCCCCAGACCCCGCTATTTGGCAATAGACTGCTCGAGGTCTTTACTGAGGCAGGACTTCCACCTCAGGTCCTTCAGGTCATTCATATTGGAAACCTGGATGTTATGGATCAGGTAGCACAGATTCCAGAGATTCAGTCTGTCTCATTTACCGGATCAACAGCAGGTGGAATCAGACTCAGGGAGGCAACCGCCCGACACATCAAGCCCGTCAACCTCGAGCTTGGTGGAAATGATCCCGCATATGTTCGGCCAGACGCCGACGTGAAGCACGTCGCAGAGCAACTCGTGGATGGAGCTGTTTTCAATTCCGGACAGAGTTGCTGTTCTATAGAGCGGGTATATGTGCACGAGAAGATCTACGATGACTTTGTGTGTGCCGTGCAGGGGGAGCTGAAATCGTAAGGCTGATTACATTCAAAAGAAGATATCTCTAACATTCAAATCAGGTACAAACTTGGTGATCCACAAGATCAAAGCACAACCACGGGCCCTGTTGTCTCAACGCAGGCCGCGGAGAAGATCGCTGCTCACGTCAAGGATGCGATTGCTAAAGGAGCTACCAACTCTACTCCCCAGAATCCGAGCTTCGAGGTGACGAGCAATCCTCAGATCCAAAAAGGTAACTTTGTCGCTCCGGTTGTTTTGACCAATGTCAACCATACCATGGCTACGATGAAGGAGGAGACTTTCGGTCCTGTGATGCCAATCATGAAGGTCTCCAGTGACGACGAAGCTGTTGCATTGATGAATGACAGCGAGTATGGTCTGACGGCGAGCGTTTGGACGAAGGATATCACTCGCGGAGAGGAGTTGATCGATCGCATTGAGGCCGGTACGGTGTTCATCAATCGTTGCGACTATCCAAGCCCGGTAAGACACTCTGACTATTTCTAAATCGACGTCTTATCAGTTCATTAATGCTAATATTGGACATCAGGATCTTGCCTGGACAGGCTGGAAGACCTCAGGGTTGGGATGCACTCTTGGCCCACGGGGATACGATGGATTCGTGAAGCTGAAGAGCTACCACATTAAGGATGGCTCGGCATGAGGACATGGGCAATTTTGAAGATGATTAACTAGCGTGATAGTCTAGAATAGTTCAAAAAATTCCAATACCGTTGTTTTTATTCAACTATTCGACTATCTGAGCATGTCTACAACTTTAACTCGAAACCATGTAGACAAGAACTATAGCCAGCCCATAAATATTCACTAGTTATAGATAGCAATACAAATGACCCCGCGGAAATCTTTGCATTATCCAATATATTGAAGCTCATCCAAATAGCCCCACAGTAGCGCGGTCCCGGACCGCGCTGCCTTAGCCCCGAGACCCCACCAAAGATAGTCAACGATACGATCGGAGAATGCTTCATGCACCTGAATGGTTGAAGATCTACCTAATAGCTACCACTCATGCCCCACGCGTTGAGCTCACCGTACTGGCGGGGTAGTAGGAGCGCGATAGAACTCATCCAGTTTTATGGAGATGATTTGAAAAAGGAAAAAGGGGGGGATATTGCGCGTTGTCATGTGCTGGGTCTAATTGATCTGATCGATCATGTGGGCTAGATATCGGTTGGAGGTGCTCCGGTATGGAGATTGTACAATGTAGACTTTGGAGATTGGAAATGGTATAAATTCAGGCCTTCACCAAGGGTCCATCCTCTGCAGTCTTTATCCATTCTTGTCAATTATCCAAACTGTTTCAGTACACTGTTCCATCCTCCCTAGCTCCTTCTATCATATCACATCTACACAATATCAAAATGGTCGGTCGTCTTGAAGGCAAGAATGCCATCGTCACCGGTGCAGCGGGGTATGTACCTTTCTCCACCTATGATAAACCAAACAATGGAGGATACAACTAACAGAAAACAGAGGTATCGGCCTCGAAACCACAATCCTCATGCTCCGCGAAGGCGCCTCCGTCCTAATGGCCGACATTAGTGACGAAGGCCTGAACAAAGCCCTGTCCAAGGTGAACAGTGTCGTGCCCGCCTCAAGCCGCACCGGAAAGGTCGAAATCAAAGTCGTCGACGTGTCAAACGAGTCCCAGGTCGAAGCAGCGGTCGCTCATCTCGATGCCTGGGGTGGACTGGATATCATCTTCAATAATGCTGGAATCATGCACCCCAAGGACGGGGATTCAGAGGAGTGTCCCGAGGATATCTGGGATCGCACAATGAATATCAATGTGAAGGGTGTGTGGTACGGCTCGAAACATGCCGTGCGCGCATTCCGGAGGCATGGAAAGAAGCGCGCTAGCGTGATTAACACTGCTAGCATGGTTGCGCTGGTTGGGGCTGCGACTCCGCAATTGGCGTATACCGCTAGCAAGGGTGCTGTATTGGCAATGACCCGGGAGCTGGGTATTGTTCATGCCCGCGAGGGGTTCCGATTCAACTCGCTTTGTCCTGCACCTCTCAAGTATGTTGATGTTGCCCTTTTCCCGGTTCAACCTTTGACGGAACTGACATTCGGATAGCACCCCCCTGTTGCAGGATTGGCTTGGTGATGATAAGGAAAAGCGCTTCCGTCGTGAGGTTCATTTTCCTACCGGTCGGTTTGGCGAGGCGATTGAACAGGCCCATGCGGTGATCTTCCTTGCTAGCGACGAGAGCAGTTTCGTGAATGCTACTGACTTCGTCGTCGATGGTGGCTTGACAAAGGCATATGTTACACCCGAGGGTCCAGCGACGGAAGCACCGAAGAACTTGGCTGTATAAATGGATAAAGAATTTGCTAGTTTGTACATAATATGAGTAAGAGAATGACGATCAACATCACGCAAATGAGATCCATATTTGATTTTGCTGCATTGCTCGACAAATATTCCATGGCCCAGCCTCGGACGCAGGTGATTGCCACATTGCCTCGAGGAGTAGAAGTGTTCGGTGCATATTTCCAAGACCAAACGTTTCAGTCATGGCATTCAACCGTCCTCGTAGGCAGTCTTGCTGGTCGGGGTTGAGAAGGCATGAGCCCACCACAGCGATCGGCCAACAGAGGCCGGAGTTGATACGCGCACTGGGTGACAGCTCGCTCAGGTATGACATGGCTTCTGTCACTGCATTTTCCACCATACCTTTATATATTCCATCCCTGGTATATTGGAAGCCACCCAGGGAGGTGTATAGATAGATGAGTATGGATTCTTGGAAGATCTTTCCAGCCAGATGGACCTCCCTCCCAACATTGGGATAGGGCGACCAGCGCAGGATCTGGGCTTGGATGGATGCAAACATGGCGATATCATCAGCTGTTGGAACGACTGCCTGCGTGTCGTCCATGATCCACTGTCGGCCGAGATCGAAGATACACGGGATCAACAGCAATAGTTCCAGCCAGCAACCGCACAAATTGCCCACGTACTGGGTCTGAAGTAATTCGCGTGACCGTTGTTCGAGATCCAAGTTTAAAAAAAGCTGCCCGCTAAAGCGAGCATCGATTGAGATCATGCTGACGGTCGCAGTATAGGTGTAGTATTCGATGACGAAATCTTTCAAGTCTCGTGGAACTGCCGAGTCGCTCTGGGCTAGCAATTTGACTAAGAGTGAGTTCGCAGCAGATAAGTGGTCAAATATTGTCCCGTTCATATCACCCTTTGCGGTCTAATTTTGTTAGATTATTGAGCACATTATATTTGAATCATGGATTTCCTACCTCGGTGAAGCACATCAGAAGCGCACCCACTAGGAGCATGAGAGGGTTTGATTCTTTCCCGTCGATGAAGTCGGTTACCCCACGGCGGAAATGCTGAAGGGCTTTTGTATAGTGGCTGTGGGCAATTGTATCTGATTCATCCCGTGATCGAAATGCGCGGTGAGCAGCGCTTTGGGTGATGACCAGCTGCAACAGCAAGTCACTAGAAAACGCTAGGGGTACAATCTGTACTAGAAAGGGGTTGATAGGGGTGGAACCATTTGCCATGCAGTCGGCTGTTGTAGCCAGGTAATGACTGAGAAGCTGATAAGACTCGGCATCGTAACCAGGCATCAGGGATAAGCTGCGCGGGGGCACATTTCCTATTGAGCCAGATGTGACAAGAGCATCACTAGTGGTAAATCTGGTAGCTGTTGACAGTCGACGTTGATTATGTGTCTCATCATGCAGCATCGTGTCTTCAGACTGGTCTCCAATATTCACAGAGTGCCCTGCACTCGATGAAACGGATGGCGCTCGTTGCGATAAGGGACTCCCAGGCATCGATATTTCATCGAGCTGCTCAATGGCATCAAAAATATTCGGCTGGCATTCTGTCGCAGATACTTGAGCTTCATCATCATGGCTGGAATCTCTCTTGCCGGGTACAGTTGGGGGCCACTGGCAGCCCAGGTCATTGCGTTGACAACCAGCACAGATTGGACGTGTCTCGTCACATTTCTTCTTGCGACGCCTGCAGGTCAAACAACCAGTCCTTACCCGGACGATTCGCTGCACACGTCGATCTGGCGGCATATTTGATTCAAGGAGAAGACAGGGGATCTCAGCGCCGATCGTATCTCTGGGCAGAGCTGATAAGAAAGTGTGGGGTAACCTTGGCACCCCCGAGTGTCAACGATGTATACTTTTATAGACAAAGTAGCTTGATCGTTTAGTCTTTTTTGTTATTTTAGCTACTTTCATTGTCTCTCGGTACGTTTGGCAGTGGCAGCAAATGAGACATTACTACAGATTGCATTTATCTGGGGAATAGAAAGTCCTGGACCTCAGCTTCCTCTTGCAGCACCTCGTTATATGCAGTCGCGTATGATTATCTTCTGACCTGAAGTCGCCAATTATCAATATCAGAGCCCATGGGGCCACTTCTGATGACATAGTGTATCATTAGCCCTATGGCAGTGTTTTCTCCACTGGTCTTTATAGTGCACAATCTTCGACGATACACTCACCCTAGCAATAGAAATAGTAACATCCTCATAACAGTATGTACCGCTACGTCTGAGAAGGGGGCTAAATATATTAGAAAAATGCATATCGAATATGAAAGAATTGGGCATCAGCCATGCACTATGGTGGTCTAGACTAATATGGAAACACCGTAACGCAAATTTGGACCGAAAGAGATCGGGCATTTGAAGAAAATATTCCGTACATATCAGCAATGTTGCCAGCACATTCCCAATCGACTCAAGCGACATGATCCCAGGGCTATTGAAGACACAAACCAAAGTTGTCAACCAATAAAGAATTCCCCGGAACCGGGAGAACCCCTGTACCGGGGTCCCAATGTGGCATATGGTATTGGCGATCACACGTGACTAATGTGCCGAAGACCCGATAATCGACACCTGAGGCGACAAGTGGAGCCACGGAATACCGTTTCAGGCTTCTCTCCGCATCGAAACTGCCCTAATGACAACTGGCGACGGGTCAGGCCGCCAGATTCAAGAAAATTTGTGATAACAGAGGGGCAAATGGGGTCTGGCCAGGCGTCACCATCGTGTCAAGCTTTATGTACCAGCCAATCACTACCCTCAATGTTACAAATTGGAGAGACGGTGGGTTTTCTTCTGGGCGGTGTTAAGGCGCTTTTTTGCTTTATCCCCGTTCACAATGGAATATGATGTCTGCCTGAAGTCTTTTTCCCTGGCTATTGATTCAATATAAAAAAGTTCCCCCCTGTTGCAGTCTGGTTTTTTCCCTCTAGGGTGTCAGTGTCGCGTGCCCATTTAGTTGGCTTTGCATATATAATTTTTCATCCCCCCCGATTATTGTCGATTGGTTCTCCGTATGAGCATCGAGAATGTCGGACCATAAAGAATCTGGTTCGGCCAGATCACGGTCGACATCAATATCCAGTACCGATTCTGAATTCCAGGCATCAAGAACACAGTCACGATCTCAGAGCTTGGCTGGTTCCCTGAGGACAAGGCTACAGTCTTTCTCAAATCCAGGAATGACCCAGGTGGATCGAGTCTATTCGGGTCGACATCTCAATGACCAGTCAGTATACCACAGTGACGATGAGTCCAACTATGGTGAAACGTCCACCGAAAACAAGCAGAAGCCCGACATTATCCAGGAAGTGCGAAACGGGATTGTGAACGAGCGCGATCTGGATCTGGAAAAAGCCGATGCTGCACAGCCCGAGCTGGAGAAATCGAGGACGTCAAAGTCGAACCGGTCTCGTCACGACCCAAAACTGGTAGGTTTGTTCCATCTCCCCAAATCCGCACTCGGTATTAAGTCATATAGGTATCATGGGATGGTCCTGAAGACCCCGAAAACCCGAAAAACTGGACCAACAAGAAGAAATGGGCCGCTACCATCACCGTATCGTTATTCACATTCATCTCGCCGGTCTCTTCATCAATGGTTGCACCGGCACTGCCATCACTGGCAGCGGATCTCAAAGTCACGGATGAGGTAGTTTCACAACTTATGCTCTCAATCTTCGTTCTGGCCTACGCTGTTGGCCCATTATTCCTCGGCCCACTGTCAGAGATCTACGGCCGAACCATCGTCCTGCAGCTCTCCAACCTCTTCTTCCTAGTTTTCAACATCGGGTGTGCCGTATCACAAACAAAAGTCCAAATGATCGTCTGTCGATTCTTCGCTGGACTAGGAGGCAGTGCCCCACTAGCTGTAAGCCAAGCCGCAAAACCACCCCCTAGAAAAGCTTATATCTGACCACACCTACAATATAGATCGGCGGCGGTGTCCTCTCGGATTGCTTCCGGGCTGAAGAGCGCGGAAAAGGAATCGCAATCTACAGTCTTGCGCCCCTTCTAGGCCCTGCCCTGGGCCCCATCGCAGGAGGATTCATCGCCGAGAACACAACCTGGCGCTGGGTGTTCTATTCAACCTCAATAACCGACGGCCTAATCCAAGTAATGGGCCTTTTCTTCCTACGCGAGAGCTACGGCCCAAAAATTCTCCTCGACCGTGCCGTCCGCCTCCGCAAAGAAACAGGCGACGAATCCTACCAGACGGAAGCAGAGCGCCAAAATAAAACTCTACCCGAAGTCCTGCGCAGCTCACTCATCCGTCCCTTCCGCCTCCTCCTCACCCAACCAATCGTCCAAGTCCTCGCCCTATTCATGGCCTACATCTATGGAATCATGTACCTCGTCCTCTCAACATTCCCCACTCTCTGGACAAGCCCAAATTACTACAACGAATCAACCGGCATCGGCGGACTGAACTACATCTCTCTCGGACTGGGCTTCTGGCTCGGATCACAGATCTGCGCCCCACTAAACGACCGCATCTACCGGCGTCTCAAGGCCCGCAACGACGGTGTCGGAAAACCGGAGTTCCGCGTCCCACTACTCTTCGTCGGCGCCTTCTTCATCCCCGCTGGCTTGTTCATCTACGGCTGGACCGCTCAGTACCACTGCCATTGGATCGCGCCGAACATCGGCGCTGTACTGTTTGGTACTGGAAACATCATTGCCTTCCAGTGTATCCAGACTTATATGGTCGATACCTATACGCGGTTTGCAGCTAGTGCGCTTGCTGCTGGTGCATTTCTGCGCTCGATAGCTGGGTTTGGGTTTCCACTTTTTGCACCGTATATGTATAGTGCTTTGCACTATGGGTGGGGGAATAGTTTGTTGGCGTTCGTGGCTATTGTCATTGGCGTGCCGGCGCCGGTGTTTTTGTGGAAGTTTGGGGAGAAGTTGAGGAAAAAGAGTACTTTTGCGGCTGGCTAGCTCCTGACGAATTACTGGATTAGTACACTCAGATAATATGTGTAATATGCTTAATTAATGTTTTATTCACGATGAAACTAAGAAACTATGGCGAGTACAGCGGCTTTTCGGCATGTGTCTGTCGTCAGGAATGCCTCGGCTCTCCGGCTTCAGGTCCTACGACAGGTTCTACCCGGGGACCCCTGAGTTGCACATGCGTTTTCATTCATCAGAATCTGACATGTAAGTTATGCTGAATCACATGCTGACTTTTCTTTGTCTCGTAAACTTCCTCCAATCGACGGTCTGCAGGGACTTCCAAGGTCCCCATTAATTAGGGGTCATAACACAAGCAAATCCATGTGCATCGTATGTTGTACGCAAAATTGACTAATGCCATCGTCAATTTGCACCGAAATCTCAGTACAAAACACATGAATGATATGATGCCAAGCCTTCCTTACTTCCATCCCCACTGAGAGAATATACTGGATCGCAGGGCTGCAGACCCGAGCAGTGGAGATCATACATTTAGATCCATTAATGATGTTTCGAGAAATATTGATAGTGGTAAAAAGTATGTATTTAGATCAAAGAAAATATAGAGAAAATAAAAAGAGATCACAAAGCAGCCTATCTACATACTAGTCTGCCTGCTTTCCCGTCAGACGGGGGGGGGGGTATAGAGAATCTATGGTCACATGATAATATGAGATCCGAGACATAATTAATCCGATTCGCTTTGCGAATATCAGTCGACACCAAGGGCAACCAATGGAGTATTTACTCGTGCTTGGTCTCGCTGTGCTTGGTCTCACTGCTGCTGCTCATAGCAGTCTCAGCCTTCTCGGCTTCAGAGTTGATACGGAGGTCGGAGGTATCGAGACCCAGCTCGGCCTGCATCTGGGTAATCTGGGCAATGGAGAGCTTGGGCATCTCCTGTGCGACCTTGTAGGGCCACTTGCCCTCGGTGTGGGCCTTGGCGAAGATGATATCAACTTCCTCGAGATCACGACCGGCGGTCTCACAGTAGAAGAACCAGGCGAAGGGAATGGCGATGAAATTGACCAGCGCGAAGAAGAGGTAGATACCCCAGTCGGACTGGTTGGAGAACACGGGAGTGAACATGACGACGGCGAAGTTGGTGATCCAGTTCATGCAAGTGGAAGCGGAGGCGGCCTTGGTACGGGTGCGGAGGGGGTTGATCTCGGGGGGTAGATCCAGGGCAGAGGTAGCGTAGTAAAGGCGAAGAAGCAGATGAACAAGAAGATACCGACGATGGCACCCTTGGCATTCTGCGTGTTCGAGTCGATGAGACATCCCATGGTGATCATGAAACTGAGACCCTGGCCGAGGAAACCAATCAAGAATAGGTTACGGCGACCGACCTTCTCGATCATGAAGAAGGATGGGATGGTAGCGAGAGCGTAGACAGTGGCGAAAACACCTCCCAGAACCAGGGGGAGCTTGCCTGTCATGTGCAAGTTCTGTTGGAATAGGAGGGTCGAGTAGTAGATGGCGGCATTGCAACCAGTGAATTGCTGGAAGAACTGTCCAGAGCAACCGATCATCATACGCTGGAAGTGCTGAGTCTTGCCTCCAGTGAACAAAATACCCCAGCTGTTAGCCTCGACATTCTGCATGGCCGCGAGATCAGCCTTCATAAGGTTGAAATCGGCGAGCACATCATCCGCATCGGGGGCACTATCGTTGAGCTGGGCGAGGACCTGGATGGCCTCTTGGTCATGACCTTGCATAACGAACCAACGAGGAGACTCGGGGAGCATGAGAGCACCACCGGTGACGAGAATGGCGAACAGAATCTGGAAGGCGATAGGGAACCGCCATTGGACGGAGCTGTCGACATAAGAGAGACCGAAATCGAGCCAGTAGGCAATGAAGGTACCGACAGCGATGATAGCACCCTCGAAGCACACGAGGAAACCACGGTTGTGAGCGCGCGAACACTCAGACTGCCAGACGGGAATAGTAGCGGTGTCCATGCCGTTTCCAAGACCGGAAATGACACGTCCAATAACGAATTGGCCCAGTCCCCAGTGGGGGCCGAAGGAAGCAGTAGAGATAACAGTACCGAGGATCATGAGAAGACCACCGGCGACCAAGAGAGGAGTGCGGCCAATACGTTGGCCGTAGGCCATAGTGAAGATAGCACCGAAGAAACAACCGAGTTCGTAACAGGCAGTGACCGCACCACGAAGGACGGCAACGTGCTCCGACTCACCATGGAGGGCGGGGAATTCCTTAGTGAACTCGGTACCGGAAATGATACCGGACATCAAACCCTGATCATAACCGAAAAGTGAGAATCCGACAACGGATGTAAATGTAATGGCGATATGGAGCTTCTTGCCCCGCAAGCCGGAGGTTGTGGTCCACATGATGAACGTCCTCTATTAGATGGAGAGAGGAAAAGACCAAAGCTACAAGGAGAAAAAGAAAAAGCTCAGACAAAGAGGATATTTCGGTAGCCTTATATGCATTCGATCCCCATGTTATTTGCCAAGAGAAAGAAAAAAGTTTGGAGAGTGACATCGGCGGCGCTACCACATTGGATAGGCAAGTCTTGCGACCCGCCGTGGGGGCCAAGTGAAGCCAAGTAGAGACAAGGGGCCAAGGGCCATGGCTAGTGGGGTTGCGGGGATACAAGAAAGTCTTGCGGTTTGCTAAGTGCAACGGCTTAATTTGACCGTTTAGGTATATTAAATTGCGCTAAAATAACAACAGTTATTGGTCATTTATATCCCCTACGTAAGGGGCTTCAGTTTTTTTTATTTCACTCATCTGTGTGGGGGGTGGATCAAATTGATTCCTGGGGGCTCCTGGGGGGCATCTGGGGACGTCTGGAGTTTGGAGTTTGCGGGTTCGGGACGACGCTGTACCGGAAAAGGAATCTTATCCGACCCTCTTCTCTGCAACCCACGGGGAAGAGGAAATTGAGGTGGATCAGGGGCCGAGGACTTCAAAATCCTTCTCTGCAATTGGTAAACGGTCAACTCCATTTCTTTGCTTTTTTTTTTTTTTTTTCCCTATTTGTCTACTATTTACTTCTTTTTTCCTTCCTTTTTTTCATGTCCCGTGCCGATTGGTATGGCTGAATATTACGTATTCAGAAAGGATCTCGTTTCAGTTGCCTTTTTACAATATGTACTTCCGAATCTCGCCATGCCCGATGGCCCCGGTTACGGCCTTCAGCCATACGGAGTACAAAGTACGTTAATCCCGGGGTTTTGTGTGGCCGTCTTCAGCAATGATCATCGGGCTCACGAGACATTGGGTAGTGACATGAGGTGGGATATATCAATGACTGGCGTAGGATCTATAGAGGTCAACCTTGATGTCTTCTAGGTTTTTTTTACAATATTTCATCCACGGATCTTTCTCGATGCCCGAAGTCCGAAGAGGCTCGGGAAGAATCCCGGGAATTATTCGGATGAGTGTGTTAACGTCTACTCCGTATTCCGTAAAGGAAGTCAAAAAGTTCGGGAAGTCATGTACCAAGTCGGGTGGATCCGTTTGCCAAGATATCTTCCGCATTAGGAAAGGATGGTCAAAAGAGTGTCCATTTCAAAAGATTTGCACAGGTCGGGACCCTTCCAAGCTTGATATATTTGCTTACCATGACTTGGCTCAACCAAGCATTCTGAGGGTCCAGTTTTCCAAGTTACCAAGACGATTCCAAGAAACTTTATGAAGCGAAGCATTTTGAGATGTCTTGGCCATATTAAGAGACCATATAAAAAAATTAAGGGGAAAAAAATTTAAAAAATTTCACACGGGCCCACTCAAGATCCCGTGTAAATACTCAAAAAAGCCATTTGGAGAGCGGGCGTTGTCGGACAATTTCACCTCCGGGTTTAACATTGGCCTTGAAATTTCTGCTTTCGGAAATAAAAACGGAAACTAGATTGGTAGATGTCCAACATGATTATATATGAGTCTAGATTAATTTTCCCTATTAGACCAATAACATAATTCTCCGATTTGTCGTGCATATGAACATCGCGACAATCCTCGGTACCTTCCCGAAGAAGAATATGCGCGCTGTCCGCGATGATACCAGTACATCTCGCTTAGTACTCCGTATGCGGTTGCTTGATCCTACAACACATAGACCGGGAGCCTATACTCTGCGGTGGCTTGCAGATCACCGCAAAGCCGTTCGGAGTCAAAGCGACACCTTCGTCATTATAAAGCCTCAATCCGCCTCCAGTGCGTGGCGCCGCTAGGGTCTTGGCGTCCTTGTTCCCTCGAGTTCTTGAGAACATTGAAAAGCCCTGGAACAAGTTCCCATGCGGCAAGGCTGACTCTCCGACTTCCTTGTAACCCGAATATATTACTATGTTGTAGGAATTTAATCCCACTACTGTTGATTGGTTTGTGGAATACCGAGCTCCGTTACGGCCTAGCGGATGTGAAGTCAGACCTGTTGATCAGAGTAGTTTGAGGTATAACATTGATGTTTGTAATTGGGGGTGAAGAGAGCGGAGGAATTCAATGTACCAAATCTTAGATAAGCTACACAGTTTCAATAATCAGAGAAGGAACCTTGGAAGTGTTTTGGCACTACCTATGTAACCGAATTTCCCGCCCACTCTACGTGTATCTAAAATATATAGTCTACGAGGTATCCAAAAGCTGGAGAAAAGAATACAACGAGGGTATTCAGCGTAATATTGTCTATATAATGTCTGATACGCTCGATCTGCATATTCATAACCTCGAAGATATTGCAAACAGAAGGATATCAGCAATGGTGAGGGAAATCCGGAGCTCATATAGCAGATAATTGCTTCTACGCTTGGCTATGAATCCATCTGAACTTTCCATTTGGCAAAAGTCTGGGCATTCTTGGTGGAGCAATATATACTTTGTGGAGATATATATTTCGTGGGGTAGAGGTAAACTAGGGATGCCCCCATACCCGTCGGCATATGTATGCAGTCTGTGTGGATCAAGTTTGGAAGCATCATCCGGGCCATCCACCATGATTTGCAGAAATTTCAATGTCGTACATAGCATTCAATCAAATTTTTATAGACAAGGACAACTATGTTCACATCTGATACAGCAGTTGCAGTGCATCATATAAATGGATCATTGTTTCCCCCCAGTGATACCTGACTCCTCCTGACCGTGTTTCTGTAAATCATTAGCATTAAATTATTAATAGGGAGAAGAGAGAAGGGTCCATACCAGAGTACGGTGGTACTTGATGCCGACGTTGTTTCCAGTGGTCGCGTCATAGGGTACAGGGCTGGTGTAGTCGTAGGTAGGGTGAAGACCGTGGTAGGTCTTCTTTACTACTTCAGCAATACCATGGCCAGCAGAGCACTTGCCCGTGATGGCAGGAACGGCCCACTTGGAGGAATAGTGCTTGGTGGACAGAGGGCCAGGGTAAGTCTGGTTGATGTAGGCATTGCTGGTATCAACTTTCCAGTTGACATAGCCAGTCTTCTCAGCGACCAACTTCAGCAAATTGGCACCACAGTCCCAGCGGCCAAGCGAGGGCAGACCCCAATTAGCGGACAGGGAGGCGATAATTGAGTAGTGTGTGTAGAAAGTGTCGTCGGTAGTACCCTTCAGGTGGTTCGGGATAGCATCGCCAACCAGGAAGCTGAAGACCCGGTTAGGGTGGGAGTAGTTACCGCCCTCATCAAAAGTGACCAGTACCAGATTGTCCTTGTTGAAGTGCTTGTTCTCCAGCAGGGGAGGCAGGAAACGAGCGACCCAGTCGCCAGCCACAGTGATATCGGTATCGTGGGCATCGTTGGTCATGTTCGGTGTGATGAACATGTGCTGGGGAAGGCTGTGGTGTGCCACGTCCTCGTAGAAAGTGGTGAAATTCTTAATTTGACGCGGGCGCACGGCGTCGTTGGTAACCGAGTCATACAGAACCAGCGGGTTGTGCTTGCGCACGTACTGGTTCGGGCCGCTGAGGGGGTACCGCATGCCCTGGTAGCCGGCATGGGGCAAGTCCTCTTGGTACTCACCCCAAGCGATGTGCTTGGTGTCAAACAAATCGGCAATAGTTGAGACATTGGCTGGGATCTGAATGAAGTCGTCATTGTCCATGCCGAATGTGTCACCCCCGGCAGAAGCACAGTAGTTGGGCTCCGAGGGGTGAGTGACTGCAAAGTAGTTGGTCAGGAGGATACCCTCCTTAGCCAGCTTGGACAAGTTCTCATCCGCAGCAGCGGTTTCAAAGTCCTGCAAAGGGGTGAGCACGTGGTCATCGTTATTTAATGTAAGGGGCAAACCCACTGTGTTCTCAAGCCAGATGTTCACGAAGCGATCAAAAGCCAACCCTTTTACGTTTGACACGGGAGAGTAAGGTAGGGCCGTAGCACGGGCTGCATCGATCTCAGCCTGGGTTGGGTTCTTTTCCGTGGTAGTCTTGGCCGTGGCCAGGGCCAGGGCCCCGACAAAGGCGAGAAGAGTTTGTTTGGCGAACATGTCTGGGATCACAGTAGTACCAGCGATGAGAAAGGCAGAGAAGATCGGGACGACACGCGATCTTATACTCCGAGCCTTGGAGGCATGACATTCCCCTCACCGGCTGGAAGAATCCCGCTATGTTATGCGGCACTAACCGATACCACGTTGTGATCGACGCAGAGCTAACTGGCTGCATTTCCAAGCCATTGTCCTAATGAATCTAGGCTTGAAATGAGCTTTCAATTAGAGTAGCAATGAAGGTGGTTTAATTGGGTGGATAGTGGGATAGGTGGATCGGGTACCTGGTCCTTGCGTTGCACGTTGTTACTGTCCGTGCCCCAACTGGTCAGCAGCTCATCTCTTCGGCCGCTTTTACCATATATATATATATTGATTTATATTATTCATTCATAAAAGCTTTTAGTAGAGAGCCTTGGAATATGCTTACCTTTTCTTGGCTTTTGAGAAGTCTGAAATATATGCTGCTATCACATTTAGCTCTTTGTTTGATTTGTTTTGCAAGGATTAGTCCATTTGAATTATTCCAAGCTTATCTCTCCAGGGATGATCCCCCCGCTTCTTTCTCTTCTCCCCTTTATTTGGAATTGACCTCTTTGTTTAAAGACTCTAAAGAGTTCTCATTTAAAAGAAGACTCATCAGCTATAGTATTCTGTCAGAATGGCTACATATACATTTATACATAATAAGGTTGGATTTAAGTTTGTGTGCCCATAGCTAAAACCTGATCAGTTTGTTCATGAAAAGAAACATTTGCTCTTCTGATTTTCTTGCCAAAGAGTTTCTACGGTTACATCGGAGGAAACAAAGGAAAACAAACCACAAGGCCCTTCCCGTCTGCGGGGTATACTATGGCTTGGAAGATTCTAATCGAAGGTTTGGAAGAAGGTAGTGGCATATCCCTAGAGACTGTAGCACAGCAATGGAAAGATCTCAGGTGGTCAATGTCGCTAAGATCACGGTATATAATAAAGTCATAGTTAATATATTACACCAATAAAGCTCATACAATTCATCCTTGACATCAGCTATTTCATGTATGCCAAAACTGTAGTCATGCGTAATAATGGACTTTGATGGGACCCCCGTTGATGAGCCCTGGGTTGGGCCTTAAAGGTTGGGCCTATAGCCACTGCTGGTTGGGCTTTGGGCCCGGGATATAGGCCTATTTGTGGGATTTGCGGAGGTCTACATGACATAACATGTATGACATATAATTTCCCTAGCTATCGTGAAGGGTTGAGGAAAATATGTACATAGATATGAATTTTATACCGTTTGTACCTTTTGTATGAGTATGCCATATACATGCTACCTATGTAATTTCAAGATTTATCCCGATTGGGACGGGCTTATCGTTGGGCGAAGGTACCCAGGCGGTGTCGGTATAATGTACTAGGCCACTCTTTCGTAATACTACACTTACACCCTACTGCATACATATGTCCACGGGTACGAATCTGAAGTAGGTTGTCTATTATCTCATTTATAAGCACCGTGCAGTGAGTTTAAAGGAGGAATTTGGAGGACTCCAGGTGATATTCAAACTCGCCAACACCCACCTGACACCCCAAGCCCCTCAGCACGGTGGTGAGAGCTGGCACATTGAGGGCGCGATAAATGAGCATATCTGAGCCGCGGCTCCGTACCACTATGAAGAAGAGAACATTACGCCGAGCCACATTGCGTTCCGACATGCATTGAACAAGATGAAGATGGACAGTGGCCATAAACAGGTGAAACCCTTCGTTCATGGTATATATACTTAGTAAGATGTATTTATTATGAGGTCCAGCAGCTCATAGGGTGCACAGGGTGAATATGACTCGGCAGAGCTATTTTACGGCGTCGAAAACGGTGAACCTTGTGTTCAAGAGCTAGGCAGGGGTTTGACCCGTCCGGGTCGTCAGATTGCCTTTCCGAATGTCCTCCATCGTAGGTAAGATACAGCCATTTGAGCTCCGTGATAAGGGAGAAACTGGTCATCGCAAGATCCTCGCCATGTTTTTGGTTGATCCGCACATCCCGATTCTGTCCACTGCCAATGTACCTCCGCAGCAGAGGGACTAGTGGGCTACTGAAGTGCGAAAACTCCCCTTGTTCAATACTCTTCCACTGGAGATATCTGATATGATCATTAGGGAGGTCGACTTTCCTCTCAGCTTGGAAGAAGCATTAGTCGCGAGGCAGGATCTGATGTTTGAACCGGGAGCCATTGATGAGAGTATGAACGATGACCTGGAAGAGGTAAGTTTATCTGGAGCAACAATTCAGGGGTAAGATCGGATCTCTAAAGACATCTAGGCAACCTTTAATTTCAGCGAAGATTGACTCTAGAAACATCCAACAATTGATCAACGGGATACAGAGGTAAAAAAACATCTTTAGGTAACAAACCCCTACCCACCTCCGTGTCTGGCCAAATCAAATATTATTATTCGACTAAATAGTTTTGTTTGAGAACACTATAAACATATTTACCTAAAACTCAATGTAGGGCCAGGAACAGGAATCCCACTACTTAGAAGATGAATCTGTTGTAGCAGTCACCTGGTTGGTGCCTGGTAGTCAGATGTCACATAGCTATTTAGGAAGCTTCCTGCTTGTAGAGAATCTTTCTTCTATTCTCTCCTCACCCTATCAGGATCCGGGCTTAGATGAAACTACCTCACATGCAGTTGATATTTGCCGGGGTAGAGTTAACGCACCGACCCTATTAATATGCAGGCGCCAGGTCCCTTCCACAACGTGCCATATACCCCTCTTTGGCATCTGATAATGTTAGATTTCACTTTCCAAACTATTTAAACAGCCTTGAATTTATACTCAGATACTCGATACTCCATATGTCCTAGGAAAGTGATATAACACATTAGGTAAGGATCGGCATCCCAGGGCTATGGGTGCCCAAGATTCAGCCCTAGCTAGTTCAACTCGAATGTGATCAGTCAGTTAACATCTCTTGGAGTTCTTGTGTGCTCGACGCACAACACTTCTCATACTAGACCATATAGCTCTGTTCACTTTACAATATGATCTCGCTCCTAGATCTACCTGTGGAGATCGTGCTGCTTATAATCGACTCCCTCTTCCCCCAACTCGACACGACAAAACCAGACAACAGTGACGCCTCTATCGCAACCCAAAAGTGCTTGAACGCGCTTTCACAAACAAACAAATGGCTCTATGAGAAGTTGGAAACCCGCTTATACAAGTTCAATGCACAACATTGTGGCCAAACATCATTGGCATTCGGCGCCTTCTGCGGCTATGACGCTGTCGTTCAGAGGTCCCTGGCAGTAGACTCGTCGAAAATAACGAATGATTTGAGGTTTCCAACACACGACTGTCAAAGCTTCCATTCTCCACTTTGCTGGGCAGTTCAGGGGGGCCACGTCTCTATTATCAACACACTTCTTCAATCTGGCGCTGATATTCATCGGGAATGTGTCAACGATTGCTGTAATGTGCCGCTTCTTGGCCAGGCCGCAAGGAATGGCCATTTGGATGTGATGAAAGACCTTGTAGGAAGAGGTCTCTGGCCAGAAATCTTGTGGGAAACCAATTTCGCAAATCTGCTGAATGAGAATGAGCCAGGGCGCAAAGCCACCCTCCGCCTAGCTGCCGAGGGTGGCCATATCCCGTGCGTTGATTACGTTCTTGCTACGGGAGAGTATGATAATCTCACTTGCAAACAATACATGCACAAAATAGCACTGATTGTGCCTGCGACTGTGGCAAAGGGTCATATAGAGTGTGCCCTGTTTTTGCTGAGTCGCAGTGGTATCGTTGAGAGAACTGGTTTCTGTAACTGTGGAGTCAAGCCTGCCAGGTCTCTAGTTTCTGATCCATCCAAACTGATCATGGCACTGGAAGATCCACATACCATGGAGAAATATGGCCCTATGCTTCTTTACCTAGGAGCCGCTACTGGTTGTCCGCCCTTATTTGAAGCGATGGTTCGACTGGGTGTCCATATTGATACAAGATTCCACGGGGGCAACACGCCGCTCTGTGTTGCCGTAATAGAAGCACGAGCACCCGAAGAAATAAAGAGATTGTTGGAGCTAGGCGCCGGGATCAATGTGGGGAACTCGCAGAATCAGACACCACTTTATATTGCAAGTCTACTTCGGCTCAAGGGAGTCATGAAGGTGCTCCTGGATGAAGGTGCCGATACCGAAGCGCGGGGGACTGGATCCAGGGTTGCTCAAACACCGCTGTGTCTCGCTGTTACCGATTTCGGGATCCCAGTGTCAAATGCAAACTATTCAAGGCGCGCTGCCCGGTCTCCCAGTAATGAGATTGTGTCATTGTTGCTGGAGAATGGTGCCAACCCCAATTACGCCGATCCAGAGCTTGGAATAACTCCTCTCTGGCTTGCTGTTCGGCCACAGAGCACGCTTCAGCCGTTTGGTAGGGATGCTATTGTACGGTTGCTTCTTAAGAACGGCGCAGACCCGAAACTAGCCTCGCGAAACCAGTCAATCTTGTTCTGGGCTATATCGCACTGCCACTACGATACGATAAAGATGCTTCTTGAGTGCGGCGCCAACCCTAATGACTATGGGAGCAATTTTGACGGCTCAAAAACCCACCATTCTGGGAAACCGTTATCGCCTCTGGCGAAGGCTATGAAGCTGAAACATTATCAGGTGGCCGAGCTTTTGCTTGATTACGGTGCAGACCCTCTTGTCTCGCATTGGAAGGAGACGTCATTGGTTCATGCGACAAGATCTATGAATAGTTCGTTCATTGGGAAAATGATTGCCGCAGGCCTAGATGTGAACGAGTCTGTGATGGGCGAGACATCTCTCCATCTGGCTGTCTGGCAAAGTAACGTTGAAGTGGCTGAGTTACTACTTCGTCGAGGAGCAGATCCGAATATCAAGGTTGGGGGGACTTCATGCTATTCATCAAATTCAATTTTGTGGTGGGCTTCCTATTGTCCCTCTCCGAGTGGTGCAGCGATGGTAGAGTTGCTATGTGCATATGGTGCCAGGGAGCTATATGATACTGATGTTTACACGGATGGACGCACACCGAAGGTTGTTCCTCCGGTTTCAGGATACTTGTAACATGACGAGGATGGATTGTTCAAATAGTTTGTTTTGCGGATCACAAGAGTCTATAGATATCTCTTCCACCGTCCGGCAGCCGATTAACTAGGAATCCAAAGGGATCATCAAATACATGTACCATATCTAGTTCTGACAGAATGAGCTCTGCGAATGAGGAGACAAAACTAACATAAAACAATACCAATTCTTTGCTCGTTATTCTTGACTCAATGACTATTACATTGCTATCTTGACAGGTAAAAGAAACAAGAGAAGGAAAAATTAATGACACCGTCAATTAAGAGAAAGCGGCACGCGGCTCGCTTTCTCTACCGACATTGGGTCAGGTTTGAGTCAAGAAAAATCCCCTGGTGACATGCGGAGGGTAACATGAAGGAAGAAGATGAAATAAGAGGGGCACTAGGGAAGAACGTGCACGCCGGGGTAATATTTTTACACAGAAAGACCGCTAACACCGTTGCTGCTCAAGATTTACTCAGGCTTCTTGCCAACCATGAGGTACATGGGGGTGAAGAGGTTCTTCTGAGCACCTTCGACGAGACAGTCAGCAGCCAAGGCCAGGCTGTCGGCGGTCTTCTGGGAACCCTTGGGGAAGAGACCAATGGACTCGCCGGCACCGACGAAGCGGTGGGCAATGCCACGGCCCCACCAGGTCATGCGAGCGATGGTGAAGAAGTCCCAGGCCGAGCCCATGTGCTTGAAGGAGCCCGCCAGCGGGTAGTACCAAGGAATGGGGTCGGGGCGAGCAGCGAGATCCTCGTGATGCTTCACGTCAAAGCCAGCGTTCTTCATGGCGTCGAGACCTTCGGAGATACGGACCATGTTGGAGATACCGTCACCCTGCTCGATACCGAGGCGAATGCGACGGTGCTCAGCATCGTCGTTGTTGTACTCGTCAGTCATGAGCCACTCGTACACAGCGAAGGTACCACCGGGCTTCAGGACACGGAAGATCTCGCTGTAAACACCGACAAGCTCGGGGGCGTGGACGGTGGCCTCAATTGCATACACGGCATCGAAGCTGTTGTCGGGGAAGTTCATCTGCATGAAGTCGCCCTTGACGAAGGCCATCTTGTCCGAGAGACCCTGCTTGTGCGCGTAGTGGGTGGCGCGGTCAATCTGGTAGTCGTTGTTGTTCAGACCGGTAACGTGAGCACCGGTGAACTTGACCATTTCGCGGGCAGGACCACCGACACCACAGCCAACATCCAGAACCTTCATGTCTTCAGTGATACCAGCCTGGAGGGCAAGGTAGTGCTCGTGGCGGGCAATGGCCTGGTGGAAAGGCTCACCGTAGGCGAAGCGGCAGAAGTGGAAGGAAGAGCCCCATCCGTACTCATAGAAGTCGGTGGCCAGGTTGTAGTAGCTGTAAAAGAATAATCAGTATGAAGAGCGTGGATCAATGGGGTTTATTTCCGAACGTACTGTCGGGTCAAGGTAGCATATTCAGCTTTGCGGGCCTATCACGCGCAAACTGTTAGCGATAAGAACCAACTGTCTTGAATACACGCTGTCATACCTCACGGATCTCGGGTGTCTCATCAGCAGCATTCTTGTTGTCCCAGTGCTTGAAGTACTCGTCGACGGCGGCCTTCTGAGCGGCGGAGTCCTTTCCGCGCATGGCAGAGAGACCACCCTGGGCCTTGGCAGACTTGCCGTGCAGAGCCTTGTTGAAGGCGGCATCACGCGCCTTGTCCTCACGTTCCAATGCAGAGGGAGCCATGGTGAAGAAAGTCGCAAAGATTAAAAGGGGTAGATTGTAAAAGGAGGTAAAAAAGCGTCAATTTCCAAGATTTTCTAAGAGAAAACGACAAGGTAAACCAAGACTGTAGATACCAGAGAAGCGAAGCAAGAAAGTGAATGAATTGCGACTGGAGAAGTAGGAGAAAGGGGAAATAAATAAGAGTCGAATCCCAAGCAACTTTTTGACAATCTGAAGTGGAGAGCCAATCAGGGGGTTCCTCCGAAGAACTAGACTGACCCTTAGTGTGCCTGGGGGGGACGCTATTATTATTTGGGGTGGCCACACCCTTCTGTCCTCACGGGACTCCAAAGTTCCGGGCTGTGGCTGAGTCGGACGCCCGACCACCCGGGAAAAAATGATGACCTGAGGCATAAATTCACGTGATGCACCAGCCACATTACGCCACACGCCACTTCTATCGATCTTGATAATCCAACTTTGGAAGCTCTCTCACCTCTCGGATTAACCCCATACAATCCGACATGCCTCCCCAAATTAAGCATGATTTGAACCGATCCGGCTGGGAGTCGACAGACTTTCCCTCCGTCTGTGAGAATTGTCTTCCCGAAAATCCTTACGTCCAAATGATCAAGGAAGATCATGGCGCAGAATGCAAGATTGTAAGTCTTTTTTTGCTCTTTCCAAGCTTCTCCATAACCACACACTAACGAGTTAGTGCACGCGCCCCTTTACTATCTTCCGTTGGAAGGCCGATCGGACCTCCCGCCAAAAGCGATCCATCATCTGCCTCACATGCGCGCGCCTGAAGAACTGCTGCCAATGCTGCATGCTAGATTTGTCGTTTGGTCTTCCCCTTGCCGTCCGTGATGCCGCTCTCAAAATGGTTGCCCCAGGACCGGAAAGCTCCATCAATCGCGAATATTACGCGCAGAACAACGAGAAGGAAATCGAAGAGGGACGTGGTGCTATCGAAGAATACGAAAAGACAGACGACAAGGCTCGCGAGCTTTTGCGCCGGCTTGCAAATAGCGAACCATATTACCGCAAGCCCCGACGAATCGAAGCACCTGCCGAGGATGATAAAGTAGAGGAAGGTACGGATCAACCACGAACAAATAGCCGCTATGGAAATGGTCCCGGTCCGGTTCGCACCAGTGAAAGCCGCGTCGGAAACCGCCTTCCAGGCCGTGGCGGACGAGGTGGTGGCCGTGGTGGTCGTCCGTTCCCAAGTACTACCCAGTTGCCGCCCTCGGCCGCAGATATCCTTCCCCCTACGGATCCCAACGTCACATCCTTGTTTATTACAGGCGTGGAAGACGATCTCCCCGAGCATGCGCTCCGCACATTTTTCAGCGAATTCGGCCAGCTCCGGTCGCTTATTTGCTCCCACCGCTCCCATTGTGCTTTCATCAACTACGTCAACCGCGCAGACGCCGAAACCGCCGCAACCCACTGCCAGGGCAAGGCCATCATTCAGGGCTGCCCTCTGCGTGTTCGCTGGGGCAAGCCGAAGCCACTGGATAACCTGGACCGTGAAGAGAGAATGCAAAATGCCCGTGAGGGTCGCCAGACTGTGGGATCGGTTGGCAAAGGAAAGCAAGCCGACCGACAAGCCATTACCTCTGCAGGCGAGGGTGCTGGCCAGGAGAAAGCCCAGCCTCATGTTGTCGCACCGCCACCCGGATCAGGCGAGGTCCAGTACGCCAGCATGAATGGCGATTGAACAGGACTTGCGCGGAGATACCATTAAATCAAATCGAGGTTGCATGTAACTTAGGATTCGGAGCGGGCGTTATCAAGGATTGGGTTATTCTATGCAGATCTATGTACTTCAATCGAAAATACCCCGAAGACGCCAATGAATAAAGAGTCGGGTATCTTATAATACATGTCCGGTCACTGTCGTAGCTTATTTTTAATGCGCCATATGCCGTCGGCTCGACATGGGACCGCAGGGTGGCTTCGACGTCGTTTCCAGTGTCGTTTTTGAACCTGGAATGGACTCGGAGAGTGCGCTCAGGGTCAACTGAGCATCAAAACAGGGAAACACCCCCATTATGACGAGCAAGCCTTGTGAATCTTCACATCCTGCTCACCGACTTTGATGGAGTCATTATCACCGCGTTCAATCTGGTCATGAATATTGAGTTCTGTAGAAACAATCGCTCGTTAGTACACAGTTTGTATGAGCAGTACAAGGACCAAGCCACGAGTAAGAATCGCAAGATTGATGAAACACATACCCCACTTGGCAGCTTCATCTCCCTGCTCCCTCGAGCCTTGAACAATGTTGTGGCGCAGGATATTCGCAACCTCAATCGCATGGTTGATTTGCATTCCAGTGTCAACAGCCGGGCGACGGTTCTTCTCAAAGTTCTGGCGCGCTTCCTGGCGCGCAGCGATGAGGACTGGGAGATCATCTATAGCGGACGTCAGTGTGAGGGAAACAGAGGCCTCGGTGGCGGTTGTGTTTGTCAAACGAACTGTGAAAGACAACCCGGGTGGACCGGAGGAGTTGACGATAGGCGCTCTTAGCGGCTGCGGCAGTGGAGGTAGCCATAATGAAAAGAGGAATGTCACAGAGAAGTATAGACGTGAGTGTGTTTAGGAACAAGTCGAGAGGCACAGGTTGCAAATTGTCGCTGCGGATGATCGGCACAGATAAGGAGATGATATGAAGTTATGGATGATACTGTAGATGTGAGGTAGGAGTTACAATCGTCTGAACAAGAATGCGGATCGATCAAACCAGAAAAATTGAATGTACAAGTCAACAGAAGGAGTAGGACCTGGTACCATCCAATCTTGAAACTCCCAGAACATATGACCCGTGATTGGCTGGAGGGGCGGATATTTGGGGCAGAAAAAAATGTATGCAAAAAATTCCATCGCGGGACCCGACGCTCTCCACACACAACTTGGTACCATCACCAATACCATTATACAATGGCTGCTGCTCAAGTTGTTAACATTTCCCTCCCTGCCTTGCCCCAGGGCTGGGCTGGCGAGAAGGATTTCAAGATTGTCGGCGCTCTGTCCGGTGCCACCAAGCGCAACGTGGAGCCCGTTGGCCCGCACTTCCTGGCTCACGCTCGCCGAGTAAGTTCTACAAATCGACTAAATTTTCTTTTGCGATCTCATCAATTAACCACCTTTTAGTCTCGTCACAACCGTACTTTCTCCGAGGATGAGCGCCTTCAGGCCCAGAACAACGTCAAGAAGATTGAGACTGAGGAGGATGATGATATCTCCGAGGATGAGGACCCTATGATGCTTGCCCGTGAGGCCAAGGACTGGAAGGTCAGTAATGCAACATTTATCTTGGTTGGTCGGTTTCTAACTCCTAGCAGGGTCAGGATCACTACGCCGTTTTGGGCTTGAAGAAGTACCGCTGGCGCGCAACCCCCGAGCAGATCAAGCGGGCTCACCGCAAGAAGGTCCTGCGTCACCACCCAGACAAGAAGGCTGCCCAGGGCAACACCGATGAGAATGACAGCTTCTTCAAGTGTATCCAGAAGGCCACCGATCTGCTTCTGGACCCCACTCGCCGTCGCCAGTTCGATTCCGTCGATGAGCACGCCGACGTTGAGGCTCCCACTAAGAAGCTCACTGGTAGCAAGTTCTACAAGGCTTGGGGCCCCGTCTTTGTTGCCGAGGGTCGCTTCTCCAACAAGCAGCCTGTGCCCACACTCGGAGACGAGAACAGCACCCAGGAGCACGTCGAGACTTTCTACAACTTCTGGTACAATGTTGACAGCTGGAGGACTTTCGAGTACCTCGATGAGGATGTGCCTGATGATGGAGAGAGCCGTGACCAGAAGCGTCATGTCGAGAAGAAGAACGCCAACGCCCGCCGCAAGCGCAAGACTGAGGACACCGTCCGTCTGCGTGAGCTCGTTGACGAGTGCCTCGCTTCCGATGAGCGTATTAAGAAGTTCCGCCAGCAGGCTCGTGCCGGCAAGGACGCTAAGCGCCTCGCTAAGGAGGAGGAGATGCGCCGTCTCAAGGAGGAGAAGGAGAACGCCAAGGCCGCCGAGGAGCAGCGCAAGAAGGCCGCTGAGGAGACCGCCAAGGCTGACCGTGAGAAGAACAAGAAGGCCAAGGAGGCCGCTAAGAACGCTTCCAAGAAGAACAAGCGTATCCTCAAGGGCTCCGTCAAGGATGTCAACTACTTCTCTGCCGGTGAGCCCACCGCCGCTGAGGTCGATGGTGTCCTCAGCGATGTCGATCTCATCATGGCCAACATCGATGTTGATGAGCTCGCCGTTCTGGCTGAGAAGCTCACCCTTGCCGGCACCGATGGCGCTGCCGTCAAGACTGCTTGGTCTGGCGAGGCTAAGCGCCTTGTTGACGCTGGCAAGCTGAAGGCCGGCGAGGCCAAGGTCTTCGTTTAAATATTCTTGTCTACTAGATAGATGAGGGGTAGCCTATGTACCTGGGCTTTCCTAATCATGACTATTCACGCCACATAGAGTAGAAAAATATACGGTGCTCTTATCCAAACACATCATAGTCTATCATTCATAATTCTTGTCTTGCTCCATATAGTTCCTCAATTCCGCACTCTCCACCCCACAGAGCCGTAGGCTTTGAGACCACAGACTATGTCCAACTTCCAAGGTTACTACTGTTATCAGCCAACTGCATATTTGACTACTCCCAGCCACGTGATTGGTCACGGATCAAAAAACGGGTGCCTCACTTTCTGATAATCTGTTTCTAGGCTCATGCTCCCATCGAGGGGAAACAGGCGGTCTTCGTGGACGTGATGGATCTATCTGGCCAGGGTCAGTATGTCTAAAATTTATACCGGATATTTCCATCATGTTAACTAGTGGAGGCATTTAGAGCTACAAGAACCCAGTCTCCGGAAGATCATACGAGTCCCCAAAGACAGATTGCTTAAATATGGATCCTCTCAAGACATAGAGCTTGAAGCCGAGAATATGCGCTATATCGCCGAAAATACGACCATCCCGATTCCGCACGTTCACGAGACCCAGATCCATGATGGTGGCGTTGAGTCTATATTAATGGACTATATCGAAGGCCAGACGCTGCAAGATGCATGGTCCAGCATGATCCCTTCACAAAGGATGTCCGTTGCGCAGGAACTGCATGGATATATACAGCAACTACGAGGACTAAAGCATGAACATCTGGAAAGCCATAAGAATATATATACACGGCGCCCAATCTACCAGGACGAGTACCTATTTTCGAGAATGACAACCTCCGTCCCGGATCTCGTGCGAAGCGATACGGCCACTAAACGGCGGGAGGGTAATATGGTCTTCACGCACGGTGATCTGGCACCGAGAAACATCCTGGTTGATGACCATGGTCATGTCACTGCAGTATTGGATTGGGAGCTTGCAGGATGGTACCCTGAATGGTATGAAACTGTTAGAGCGTATAATTTTTGCAACGACATCCCTGGCTGGACTGCCTATTTATCAGCTATTTTCCCGCCGGATCATGAAACGGAGTATATGGCTGTGGCATTTGCTAGACATATGAGACGATGAATTGAATGCGATATATGTATTTAAGCAGTCCATTCCGAAAGGCATCGTATCATTTTCTTCCCTCATGAACCTACGTCCAGCATTCCACACCCTCAGTTTGAACACAGGCCTATTCTGGAGAAAGACGCGACGCAAAGATCGATGCGAGACCGAATCCACACTTGGATGGCTGGAATATTCTTCTGTGATAAAAGAAGAACCGCAAGGTCATGTTGGAGTTATGAAAATCGCCGGTTCTAATGGTACTATTTCGGCCTATATGTACATTGAGAATGAATCCAGTGATCAAAGCTTTAGCCCTCGACACATGTTACTCCTAGCTTTTGATATGTTCCGAGATAATGTAATCCCACCCCCACGCAATGAACATGTCAGCCGCGGCCCAATTTCTCTAAACTTCATGATGAGTGATCAAGTCTGTTAGAAAGCCGAGGCGTGGATTGATATATAAACTACTGGTATATCTCAGCAAATGGCGAGGTAAACTACAGTCTAGTTCATCTCTAGTGACAGCCATGATTTTCGACCCGGATACTATCGATATTCCCAAGTCTTACGAGACTCTTCTATTGACCGATGTCAAAGTCTCCCATCACCCGGCCGGGGCTCCTGAAGCTACCCCCGTTATTGTGGTGACGCTGAATCGACCGGAGAAGAACAATTCATTCACTCTAGAGATGATGCATGTGTTTGAGAAGATATACCCTATGTTCGATGTTGACGAACGAGTCAAAGTTGTGGTGCTTACCGGTGCTGGCAAGATGTTCTGTGCTGGTGCGGATCTTGAGCGAGGATTTAGTGGAATGGAGAAGGAGAGAAACAAGGATCACCGCGATAGGTAAGATGACGAAGCTGCAGCACGTAGCTCACGTACCATTTCCGCTGATACCGATATCAATAGCGGCGGCCGTCTCGCCTTGGCCATCCACCGCTGCCGCAAGCCTACCATAGCGGCCATGCAGGGCTCCGCTGTCGGTTTGGGTATGACAATGTGTCTGCCGGCCGCCATACGCATTGGCTGCCAGAAATCCAAATACGGATTTGTCTTCCCCCGACGGGGTCTGACGATGGAATCAAGCTCTTCATTCTTTCTCCCGCGGCTGATTGGTTACTCGAATGCTCTTTACTTAATCACAACTGGCAGCATCTTCCCACCGACGTCCCCACACTTTGGGACGTTATTCCAGGAGACATGCCCTGATTCAACTCAGGTAGTCGCGCGTGCGTTGGAGCTTGCTACGGAAGTCGCGGAGAATGTTAGCCCCATGGCATCATATCTTTCGCGAGAACTTATGTGGCGGAATCCAGGAAGTGCTGAGGAGACCCACCTGGTTGATTCGGCAGTGCTGTACCATATGTTTAGTGGGAGGTATGTTGTCTCCGCCTTGTTTGATCAAGCCTGCTTGTAGAATCTCATATGTCGAGAAGCAATGCTGACCGTATTATAGGGACTCAAAAGAGGGCATCAAAGCATTCTTCGAGAAACGAAAGCCGAATTTCAATGCAACTCTTGAAGGTGATGCCCCACCAGGCTTTCCTTGGTGGTCTGATGTCGATACTGGGAGACGTCCGAAGGCAAGCAAGGCGAAATTGTAGGCAATGGCCATTGCCGCCCAGCCATCCAGAATGTGCATATTTTGATATAGGGGGCAACGAGAAATTAGATACTGTAACAAGACTGAAATGTGATATTGGGAATTCTTCGCATAGCTACACAAGACATGAAGGGATCTCGACACAACAATAAACCCAAGTAAATATTTGCCCAGATTTCAGAAACAGCCTCTTGTGGAACCTCATCAAAGATGGAACATACATGGATGTATCCCCAGAAAGCAAGCGGGTCCGGGGGAACTCTTTGAGATAAAGTTGAATCTGAATCTGACAGCCGCTCCTCTCTCCATAATTCCCAGCTCCATCCACCTCTATCTAGCTCCACTTTTGTAACTCAACCTTATCTCACAATCCGAGTTCTACAAAACTATACCAGATTATAGACGTGGAGGGACCACGTCAGATAAAGGTGGGTATCACGACAGCAACAAGAAGAGAAACAACCGTTTGATGTCGAATGATTTAGACGATGAATCATTAATTATTTATGAACTCTGCCATGGCCTCCTTTCCATCACTTGAGATCCTGACGCGGTCCTGAAAACAGAAGTCGACGATGGCATTGGATGCAGAGACACCGGGTCCTGGAGATTGCCATCCCGCTGCTCGGAGCGCTTTTTGATCCAGGGCCAGAGGTTAAACACACCACCGCAGATAAATATGCCCACCCAAAGTATCAATTCAGTTCCATAGATAATTATCCCAAGGACATTAATAGTCGGCCCAAACACTGCTTGCATATTAGCCATTGACCGGTTCTATCTGGCGATGAAGTTGACTTACGAACAGAGATGAGCGAAAACAAGTCCCCAGCAGCATCAATTCCGACAAATATGAAGCTGATTCCTCGAACAGTCCGGTGGACATAAATATCCCAGTAATGTCTCAGTACGCCTGCTGCAAGTAAACATGCACTCAAAACTGCCATCAAGATAAGAGGCCATTCCAGTCCACGCCTTTTTGCAGCTTGCAAGGCAAAGATGAGTCCAGCTTCAATACCACCCAACAGCAGAAGAAGCGAAGTGACTGCGACACAGCATTTCATGATTTGGTATTTCTGAGTCCGAGTGAGTATTACGAGGATCACGTTAGATAAAAAGAGAAACATTTACCTTCCCATAGTAGAGACACTGTGCCCAAGTAAGGAGGCTGAGTGTTGTCAGGATTTGTGGCTGAATCCTCAGGGCAATATTGAATTCTTCCACAATGTTGTACACCCCGAGGGGAACCCCTGCGACAGCCCATAAAAGCATCATTGACCCTTGTAGTCCTTCAGTATCATGTCTCCTATAATTGATAATTATTTGAGGAAGGAGCTGTACAAAGGTATCAGCGCGGTCTCAAAGCTATTTGACACACATCAATGGCATACTTGGATAGACCAGCAAACCTAGAAAGAATGATTAGTTCGGTCTACCAATCGGGAAAATGGAACTCACTGCACCCAGAGTACCGAGAACATTCTCTGCGACTTGATTGTCCATTTTTAATGGGGGTTGTCATTGGAAAGAAAACGAGACTAGACCAACATCTGATAAGAATATATCTGGGACACGTGAAGGTGGGTCATATTCCCCACTTCTCATTGGGTCAACACCTGAACTGCTCTACGACGATCAATGTTGTTCAATGTTGTATCTCTTGTTCTATAATTGAGTGGCGAAATACTTTGATATTCCCGTTGCTCGTATAAATTGTGTATGTAACGTTGTCCAACTAGAAATAAAATAAAGTGCTAGGACAAGATATAGCCTTCTTAGGCCATAAACAGATACTAGCCCAGTGTCTGCTTGCGCAAGAACGGGAGGAAGTAGCAGAACCCGAAGATTGGAAGATTGATACAGTTCAACTTCTTTCGTACTCAGTGAGACTCTTCAGGTAAGACTTTGCTGGCGATATTACCTAGAGAAGTCTCTTATTTTAGGTCCTTTCGAAGTCATAGTGGTACATGTAACATAAGTACGTAGGATGAGAATGATCAGAGAGAGAAATAAATAACATTGTATTGATATATTTATCTCCTTGATCTCTCTCTATTATCGAAGTCTAAGGTTATGAATGCATATGAAGACTGAAATAGCAAATCCGGGGAAAGCTCCACCCTCGATAGGGTGCAATTATCGCCAATTAGCTGAGATGAAGGCGGATCTATGGATAGTTGGCCATGAAGAACGTGGAGGTGGAGACCCAAGTCCCCTTCTATGCGATTCCAGTAAATATACATAGTTTAAGACTAGATAAAACTGCCGTGTGCGTGTGCCGGGTGAATCCTCCATACATACATACATCGGCGTAAATGTACTTGATTGGCCTACCCTCTTGCCCTCCCCACCTGAGTACGGTGTATAAAAGTGAGGATGGACGTGATCCCCAGTTGGGTATTTGAATCCCGACCTACCAGCTTGCATGCTTGCGTGTTTACCCCACTAAACTCGGAATTGATTCTCTCAATATCTCATCTCTCTCCGCATCTAATCTCTCCCCGCATTTATCTTTCCCGAGGTCATCCACCTCTCATATTTCTTCCACATCTCTTCTCTCTTCCACCTCTTAACCCTCTTCCACATCCCTTCTCCCTCAATATCTCATCTTTATCCGCCTGTTTACCCTGAACAGCTCGTCTTTGAGATATAGCAAGATGACCAATCTAAGCTGGGAAGACAAGTGTGCCGCCAAACGGGCCGAGGTAGACGCCAAAATCCCCACTGGATGGCGACTACCAGCGGAGATCCTGCAGCAAGTTGATAACAATGAGCTGGAAATCATCGACGTTCCCTCGAAGTGCGGCATTCTCAGTAAGGCAGAGCTCGCAATTACTGAGATTCCCGACGCAACATCGCTACGAGGCAAGCTCGCTGCGCAAGAGCTCAGCGCCATCGAGGTGACCACTGCCTTCTGCAAGCGTGCCGCCATTGCGCAGCAGTTGACTTGCTGCTTGACGGAGACTATGTTCTCAGAAGCTCTCATTAGAGCAAAAGAGCTGGATGCGCATATCAAGACTACTGGAAACCCTGTTGGACCCCTTCACGGTATCCCGATTAGTCTGAAGGAGACCTTCAACATCCAGGGCGTACCGACTTCGCTCGGATTTGTTTCTTTCTTGGATCGTGAGCCCGTGATCCAGAACTCAGTCTTGGTAGACATTCTTTTGGAAGCAGGGGCGGTGCTGTACGTGAAGACCAACGTGCCACAGACAATGATGACAGCGGACTCGCACAATAATGTCTTTGGTCGGGTGTTGAACCCACACCGAGATATCCTCACAGCCGGTGGCAGCAGTGGAGGGGAAGGAGCTTTGGTGGCCATGCGTGGATCTATTTTAGGAGTTGGCACTGATATTGCTGGGTCGATTCGCATCCCAGCATTGTGTTGTGGTACCGTGGGCTTCAAGCCTAGTGTCGGCCGTGTTCCGTATGCCGGCCAAACGAGTGCTGGAAGACCGGGGATGACTGGAATTGCTGCAAGCGCAGGACCACTGTGCCACTCAGTTCGCGACGCAGAGATGCTCCTCCGTGTGGTTTTCAATGCACCATCCGATGATATGGACGATACGGCACTCGGATTTCCGTGGATCCAGCCTATGAAACCACCAATTCAGCTCACGATCGGCGTCTTGCCGGAAGATCCTCAGTCACCATTGCACCCCAACATGCAGCGCACTCTCAAAAGAGCAATCGAGAAGCTAGGAAATGCGGGCCATCGCATCGTGGATCTATCTAGTCAGATTGACTTCTTGGGAGCTGCGGCAGATTTGGCATTCCGCTTCTTTCGCATCGACCCGGACCAGACAGCGTTGCAGCATATTCGTAATTCTGGCGAGCCGGCGATCCCGTCTCTTCGATTTACATACGACCTCGATGGAAAGGGAGAGGAGCCGACCTTGCGAGGATTGTTTGCCTTGAACACCTCCCGAGCAGAAATCATGGCTAAAATGCGCCGCGTGTTCCTCGACAATCGTCTAGACGTGATCATCGGACCGGGATACCAGAGCACGGCAGTGCCTCATGACACCTACGGGGTTCCAGTGTACACAGTCATTGCCAACTTGGTCGATGTATGTTTCCTCTGTGCCATTTGTCGACATTTATACTAACTCAAATACTAGTATCCCGCATGCGTCATTCCTTATGGTCTGTCTCAAATGGCCGCCGATGCTGAGTACGTGCGCGACGTGGAATATTATCCGCCTTGTAAGAATTTTCTCGAATATATCGCAATCATATATGCTGACTGAACTCAGATCTCCCAGAGGAAGTCGAGAACGCGCCCTGCCACGTGCAGCTTATCGGCCGTAGACAAAAGGATGAGGTGTTGATGCAGCATGCTCTGATTGTGGAAGAAATCCTGGCCAAGTGATCCATCAATTCCGCGAGAATGAGCAATTTCGAACTCTTTCAACAAATTTAGCAGTATTCCTTCTAAAGAAACAGAGCAAGTTCAAATAGGGAACGTTTAGTTATAGTAAGGCAATAAGGCAATAAAAACTTCCAAGGTTGGCCAAAATGATTACATAAGTTCAGCCTAACCAAAGTTGGAAGAAATCTTTGAAACGTCCATGGTTGGATTTAAGATTAAAGCACAGAACCATGGATATATCTGCCGATCGGAGGAAAAAAAAAGTTCCAAAGTTGTTTACCCTCCAGGGCTTCAGGGCAAGACGTGCAGACGTGCGACATTTGCCACCTGTGCCACTTAATTTTTGGATATTCAGCCACCGTTTATATGTTGGAGAACAAAAATAGAACACAAATCAAAGGAACTATGATTGTGTCGGGAAGAGTACGTATGCATCTGCGTAAGATGAGTATCCCAGCCACCCCACTTACCCGAATAGGACTAAATGATCATCTACTCGGGATGATATCATCAGGAATGAAAACCCGTTGTTAGGGGCTTCCACATTGTCATTGTACGGAGACGGATGGATTCCTGATAGATCTTATACTGTGCGTGCTTGGCCGAACCCGAAGTGAACGTGGACGGAACGCGTAATGCTTGGCATAAAATATATTCTTAAGGGACTTTCCAATCTTGGAGGCGGGTCCCATATCCATAATAAATTGTGGACTCTCCCCCTGTCAGTTCTACTTTCTAGACCCTTAAGAACCAGCCCTCTCTCCTATTTGCGCTTTCTACAATCCTCCAGATTTCTCAACCACATACAATCCTCTATATTTCCAAGGCATCATGGTCTCTACTCTTCGTCTCTGCCTCCTGGCCGTGACTCTATTCTTCAACTTCTCCTCCGCATTCCCTCTCGTTGGCCGCGACATTCAATGGTCCTTCACCCTTTTCCCGTCACCCTCATGCAACGGCACTATCGGTGACCCTCACGTCGGATCTGGCAGCACAGGTTGTCGCGCCAATCTCAACAGCGTGGCCTCTGCCTACACCCTGAACACAGTCGCCGATGGCTGCCGCATCGAGTTGTTCGATAACACCATGTGCGACCAGAACGAATTCTCCGACGTCGCCAGCCAAGCCAATGCCACTCAAACTTGCCGCATGGCTGGAACAAGACGCCGCTACGGTTCATACCAGGTCACTTGCGCCTGAACATATTCAACCTTCTTTTCGAATATCACTGTTTGATACAGTCAAGGGTCTCGGGGCGGGCTCCTAGATCCTATGCGCAATTTGGTTGAAAGTCCGCTGGGCTGTCGATTGGGATTCCTCGGTGGACAAGGATATATATATATAGATATTTTAATGATACCCTTAGATTAAATGAAATGAGTTTACGATCGTCAATTTTCGCAACCCAGCACTCTTTTTTTCTGCTACTTCCTCATCGACGGGGGTTCAATCCACGATAATCGCTGGTTTATGCGTTCTGGTATCGGGCAGTCTTTGTGGATGACCTACGCCACATAGATATTATGGAAAAAATAGAGGAATTTGAGCTGTCGCAAAATCCGCGCAATATCTCGGTCCCTTCACAGCGGCGAACTTTTATGCGTGGCCTTGCAACCTGACTGGGATCAGCTGGATGAAACGGGGACACGCAATGGCGGGTGACCTGATACACGAGGGATCATTTCCCGCGCGACGCGCCGAGGCAATATAATAATTAAACCATGGAGGAAATACTCAATTGGGCAAAATTATCATATACTATGATGCACACTGCACTGGTGTTGACTGGTCCAACACCGTGGTTCATGTCCAGGATGTTGTACTGCGTTTACGGATGTAGATATTCCTGCACTCTTCCCATATTTATAGCGCTATAGGTCTATCCTCTAGATAAAACTCTGCAGACTTATGTATGCGTTACTCTCATTCGTTACAAGTTATCAGATCTTGTCGGTCTCGCTCGGAGTTAAGACAGGGAACTTCCCGAAATAGGTAAACCCCGAGGAAACTAGGACGCCGGAAGCGGACAGACATTCTTTCGCGTCTAATTGTTAAACTATTAATATGGCCCAATCGCAGTTTTCCTCAGTAGGATATCCCCTGCAAGCTGTTCAGTTATGACAGTAAAAGCCGAGTCATTGGACGGTGATACCAGCCCGCCGGCTGCTGTATCATTTTTTGATCCATCTCTCAAGGAGGTTCGACGGCGGGTATTCTACCAATGGACTCGCACTTGTAAGAAAACGCCCAATGGAAACTAGGGGAATACAAGGGAAATTAACAGAGATCGTTAGTGTTAATTTTGTGCGTCTTCATATTCGCTGTACTATCTCTCTTCTGGGGGTCCCAATACCGCACTGAGGCCAACTTCCCAGCGTTGAATGTATGGGTTGTCGATTTTGACGGCCAAGTTGACCCATACCGCTCCAGCGAAACCATTGTCGGTCCAGTAGTTATCGATGTCACCAACAAAATCCTGCAGTCTGACAGCCTTCACCTCGGCTACACTATCAAATCCCCCGCCGACTTCAACTATGACCCTTGGGCCGTGCGCCAGGGCGTCTACGACCAACATGCTTATGCCGCTGTGATAATCAATCCAAATGCCACAATGCTGCTCCGAAATGCAGTCTCCAATGGCAACACAACCTACGATCCGACCGGTGCCATCGAGACCATCATCATCTCTGCGCGCGATCAAACAACCTACTACAGCTATATCCTACCCAACCTGGCCATCCTACAGCAGATGGTGCTAGCAGAGTTCGGTCCGCAATGGATCCGGTCGGTGGCCTCATCCGTCAGCAACCTATCATCTGTGCCCCCGCAGGCGATCAACCCGGCCATTGGGTTCACGACCGTTGATCTACGTCCTTTTGCCCCGGCTGTTGCTGCACCTGCCGTGACAATCGGTCTGATCTATCTGATCATCATTGCGTTTTTCAACTTCCCATTCCTTATGCCTGTTCATGCCCTGTTCATAAAACCAGATGGTCATCCGCCGCTGAAGGTGCCACATTGGCTCATCTGGCGAGCTCTCTCAAGCATCATTGCTTACTTCTTTCTCTCTCTGTGCTACTCACTCGTGTCTCTGGCTTTCCAGATTACCTTTGACAATGGCTCTGCATCGGATGTCCTGTCCGCAAGTAACCCCAATGCCTATGGCCGTGGCTCATTTGTCGTGTTTTGGATGCTGAACTGGGTTGGCATGGCTGCTTTGGGATTCCCCTGTGAGAATATGGCTATGATCCTTGGGTTCCCATGGAGTGCCTTCTTCCTGATCTTTTGGGTTATCACAAATGTTGCAACAGGGTTCTACGCCATTGATCTGGCTCCGGGGTTCTATAAATGGGGGTATGCATGGCCGTTACATCGAAGTAAGTTCTTATTGTGGCTACGGTGCTCTGCTGTTGATCTAACTTTCTTTTCCAGTTGTCGAAGCTATGCGAACCATCCTTTTCGATACCCATTCGCGCATTGGATTGGACTTTGCTGTTCTCTTCATTTGGATTGCAGTATCCTTGGCATTTTATCCTTTTGCCGCCTTCATCATGCGGTGGAAGATGAAGCGGGGGATGTAAAGCAGGAAAAAGAACAGGTAGTGAATAGGCAGGGATAGTCATTTTGCTATCAAGTATTGCTGGCTTGTTGGCTCCCTAGGTGATATATTATATGGACTAATTATGTACATAAGGGTGGAATGCATAAAATGCTGTATCAAATGTGCCCAGGTGAAGCGTCCCAGTTCGACACAGACGTAAATGTATATTGCTGTCAACACCTACATGGCCGAGAATGTTATGACCCTCGTGGTTCGTATTAAGAAATTTATCTAGTTACACAAGGGAGAAGTTCAGACAGTTCAGGCTAAGTCATAGGGCGCCATCTCCGGTGGTAGCCCATGTAAGCCCGAATCCCTTCGAGCCAAGAATAATACTGCTACAAAGCCATCTATATACATAAATGTAGCTTCATGAAGGTGCCGTTGATCTAAAGTTGCTTGGAATATCTTGGCCTTGGCACACAGTCAGTCTGTGTATCTTGTATCACTTCATCAAAGTCATATTACATACATTAGGTAGTAGTGATATCACCCTGTCTACCAACCAGATGCCTGGTATATCAATTTCAAGAAGGGTTGTGATTCTTTATAGTCTGGGTTGTGCTGTATATTGCCCTAGAGGAAATCGAAACAAGATTGAAAAAAAGGAAATTAAATTAGTGTCATACTAGAAAGGACGCGACAAGAAGATATTTCCGACAACCAATCTTCTGTTGCCGTTAGACGTCAGGGTTTGTTCCGAGAAAGAGTCACCTGACTGTTTCTTTCTTCGCCGTTGATATATTGTCTTTTCCCTCAAGAAAACCGGGAATTTACTGTTCCGGTCTGCCTTCCATCTGTCGTGCATTTTATGAATAACCTGATTCCAAAAGAACCATATCAATTGAGAGCCTCGGAGCAACAGCCCGCCTCATCCTCGACTTCTCTTGTTCTTCGGACTGTCTATGACTATGACTTCCTTCCTCAAGTGGGCCAGGACAGCTATGAATCGAGATCCCTGGCCTGTGCTTCGATTTCCAACAAGTGGGTTCGAAGTAATCAAGCCGTCACACATTCTTGATGAAGAGCGCTTTGAAGAGTTCGAGAAAGGGCGCTACTATCCTGTCAATATTGGTGACGTCTTAGTGTCTAAATACCAGGTAGTTGGCAAGCTGGGCTTCGGAACTACCTCCACAGTATGGCTCGCTCGTGATTTCGGGTAAGCCGAGTCCCATTGAGTCTTCTTGGGGAGAAAATATACTGATCCAACCAGGGGCCATCAATATGTCACATTGAAGGTATATACAATGGATGGAACTAGTCAAAGGGAGGTTCAGACTTATGAAGCTCTAAGTCAAGGAGATAGATCACATACAGGCTATGCTCATGTGAGGACTGCATTAGACTGGTTCACGATCCCGCATCAAGGGAGTGAACATCACTGTGTTGTCCAAAAACCCATGTGGGGGAGCCTTCGACATTTAATGTACCGCTCTCCGGAACATCGCCTTAGCGAGGATCTTCTTAAGAGCGGACTTAAGCAGATCTTCCTTGCGCTTGATTATCTTCACAGCGAATGCCAGCTCGTTCACACTGGTGAGCATATACTCTATATCATTGATAGCTTTTTTTACTGTGATTAAGCGGACCAGGCTACTGACAAAGATTTCTAGATATCAAAGGCGATAATATCCTCCAGGAACTTGAAGAGATGTCAATACTTGACAGGTTTACCGATAGCGAGATAGAGCATCCGTCGGCACGGAAATCAGTTGATAATATGCCAGTCTATGCCTCTCGGCGATTTGAGTTGCCTCAAAATTTTGGCAGAGCAGTTCTTAGCGACTTCGGCTCAGCTGTACGGGGTGATGAAGAGAGGAACCATGACGCTCAACCCACCATCTACAGATCACCAGAAGTCATGTTAAAAATCCAGTGGAGCTATCCCATTGATATTTGGAATGTTGGCACTATGGTCAGTTCCCCCTTCTGATACCATGTATATTCTCACGTCACTAAACCCATAAGAATCCTAGATATGGGATTTGTTTGAAGGTAAACACATGTTCATTGGGATGGACCCAGATGGCAAGGGTTATTCCACCCGTGCGCACCTTGCTGAGGTGATCGGAATACTGGGTCCTCCGCCTTCACATTTTCTCAAGCGTGGAGAGCGAAGTCACGAATTCTTTACTAAAGATGGTATGCCATGCTTGATGGGTGAGATCAATTCCGAATTGCGTTGTGCTGACGCGAAGACATGTTTGATAGGACACTGGAATAACCAAGTCGATGTCCCCGGGGGATTGGCTTTGGAAATCTCCGAGGAGCGTCTCAGCGGAAGAAACAAAGAGATGTTTCTTGAGTTCATGGGGGGAATGCTTCAATGGCAACCAGAAGACAGAAAGACGGCCAAGCAACTACTTAAGGATCCATGGCTAGAGAACAGAGCATAGAGTTACTTATGTACCCTCCCCCGGTGAGCCGTACAGGAACAATGAACTACCACAGGGCTCAGGTTTAAGAACGAGTAGACCAATATCCATATAATCCTGTTGTGAAATTGCCGCTGCCATTGTATTCGAAGAAAGGAGAAGGTACTCGTAAGAATACGTAGGAGAATATCCGACACAAAAGATACTCAAGTAGATAGATAACAATGGCAAAAGATGAATCCAAACATCGATATGTTTGAACCCCATCGACATCATATCCAGAAACAGCAAGATAATCTCGAAATATGACCGACTACGAGATTTCCTTCCACCGAGCCTGAGCTTCAAATGCCTTTTCAAGGCGCATGTTGAAGTACCTTCGGATCAACTCCTCTAGCTTTACCTGGGTACAAATCAACTGCATTTGTGCATCGGTCATCGGGATCTGGGTATCACTGGCATTTAGGGACATATGAAGGACTCGAGCCTCAAAAACGGCACGGGATTGAAGATAAGCCTCAGTCCGTTTGCGCAGATATGAGCTCCACATAGCGGATTCCTGATCCATGTCATCATGAAAGATGGAGGGAAACACGCGAAGCGAGTTGGCGTGGGAATTCGCGAATCGGAGTCCTTTCCACTTATGATCATAGCAGATCATGACGGCTTCGTTAAGGAGCGCCGCGCCAACACCGTAGCCACGAAAGCCTTTTTGAACTGTCCAGGCACGTATCAAGGCATTGTAGTTCTCACCCGTTGGGAAAGTCGTTGCGTTTGGTTTCGGATGGGATTGGGTGCCACTGTATGTGATGCTCATAACAAGCGCCCCGACAATGCGACCCCCGAATCGATGAATGAGTACAAACGTAAATCCATCGTTTGAGTTGAAGGCGGGATCTTCCTGAGTCGTAGTGGCATTGTCATCTTTGCCAGGATCGTGCCCGTACAACCAGTTCAGTGTTCCAACTTTCTCAGCCTCATCGTGATATCTCCTCACCAAGCGTGTGATAATGCCCAAAGTGCCCGATACCGCAGTGGCACAGATAACAGCAATGTAGGGCCAGCCTGATGGGTCATGGTAAACGACCCCGATGCTGTAAGCGAAACCCACGGTTACCAGGGCCAGGGTGGTCGGGTGGAGGATGAGGGATTTGGCGGCGAGGTGGTGCTGCTCAGCCACTGACACGGCGATGAGCTTCAGTGCTGAGATGATTTCGAAGTCCTCGGTTGCTACATCGGTCGATTGTCCTGGAGAGGCGATATTTTTGTGTGCGCCCTGGTTGGTGCTTGAGTTCGTGTGGCGGGCTGTTTTCTGGTCAACGGCATCCTTTGGCTTTGTGCCGGTAACGTGGTCCCCTGGACACGGGGATGTGACCATCCGCGCCATAGTGAAGTGTCTCTGATAGGTGGTAGTAATCAATGAGTAGAGTTTAGCAGGTGTGCGAGGAGTGTCAAGGTGGGACGGACGTGTTTGCTGTGACAACAAACGGCTTCACAGGGACGCAAACAATATTTGAGAGGATTGTGGTCAAGACTATAAATAAAAACTTCACACTAAGTACTGGAAGGTTCAATTGCTTTGTATATAGTATGCTCTACTCGGTTACTATTCTCTCGCATTTTAGAACAATGCGAAGAGTATCTAGTTCAAGCATGTACCTGCATAGACCAATCTGAGGGACATATGGATAACGAGATTCCCCTTAAGGACTGTATCACAATGTTCCAGTAGTATATGGCCCTGACCAATGCAACCACATGAAGAGTACCTGCAAGGACCCGTTAGATGTACTACCGTGGAATAACATGCCTTACCACCACGTGGAAAGAGAACCAGCAATATAATTTGTAGATAGAACACCGCGTAGGAAGTGGACTTATAACATCAAGACAAACGCGAAGCTGGAAGGTAGGTATGATCTTGAGTGACATACTGTTAGCGGAGAAGTCTGCGCGTGGAAGAGGTACCTCTAGATGAAGCATTTAGGGCTAAACATGCACCACGTGGAATCTTAACAATCAGCCCGATATGAATTTCCCCTACATATAGGTGTGTAATATACTACTGGCTACATAGTTGACGCATGCAGCATGAAGTACAATATGGATAATAATGTAAAGTATGAAATATGTAAGTGAAGAGGACCCCAAGAGCCTATACAGGGTTATCATGCGGCTATGAGAGATTCAAACAATAGGCTAATTTGAATTAACATTCCAATCTAACCCAGTCTAAAAGACTAAAAAACCCCTTTGACAAACCATCTAGCCATAACTAGATATGCTGAGTCAAAGCTGAAGTTCGGGGGAAACCGGAGGCGAAAACGTAAAATATCCCCACTTGCAGCGCCCAAGATTATTTGGTTTAAGAAAATTCACTTGCAAGCAAAATAGAACGAGCATATGACTATGGAAAACGTTGGTCTCCGCACGCCTGGCGTATTGAGCGTCGTATTTGGCGCTCAAGGCGCCTTTCTACTGGCCAATGCCGTCTACACCTTGGCAAATCCTTCCGCCGCATCGAACCTTCCGGATTCTCCCCTGGCTGGAGTTCCCAACCATACAGTCCGATGCATAGGGTGAGCTTTAAATCCTTCAGGTATTGGTCTTAATGTTAAGTGTCCATTGCGAATAGTGTGACCTCTCTTTCTACGGGGACAATATACGCCATTGCGAGTTACCAGCGCAATATTCCGATTATGGTTGCTTCGCTCCCTGGTCGCCTTTTCGCCGGGTATGTGTTCTATCGGAACGGTGGCGCTTGGACTCGGGTTGCGATTTTTGAAGTCTGTATGGGGCTGGTGAATGCCGCAGCACTTGCCTGGGATCTATACCTATAAGACCGAGGTATGTACTAGTTGTGGTTTATTTGTGAAGTCCCGCTGAGAGGGAAAAACCTGAAGATCTACGGGACACTCTGTACGACACTGAGAACTAAACGATACTATTCCATTTTAATGGCCTATACAAACCTACATCGGGGAACCAGAGGGAACCGGGATTTCTAGATTAGACGGGCCGAGGTCAAGCGCGTGTTAGCCACGAGACCGAAGTGGAGTCTGTGGAAAAGCCATAAGTCCAAGCATCTAGACAATCTTTAATATACAGCTAGCCTTCGGGTGGTTATTGCGCCAAGGGCTAGGCCTCACAGTTCACAACCGATCAATCTCCGGCAAGATGCCGAGAAATTTCCTTATGGGATCTCGGATCAATTCTGGGGTACTGGAGAAAAGCATAACATAACATAAACTTCCTCTTTATCCACGTTCCAATATGTGATATATACCCATTTCCGGCTAATCCTGAGAGGTTCGACGTTCAAAGTGATGGACCGGCAGCACGACCACCCGCCGGAAGCCGATTCGTACATGAATCAGCGGCGGTCCACGGTCGGTAGTTATGAATGCAGGGGCTAAATCGGCTAAATCAAAGCAATTCAACCGGCTCAGGAGTTCGGATGTGGGGAATACAGTTGACTTCACCTCAAATTATACAGTCTTTGCCTCGGGATTTTTGCCTCTTGGTTTTGGGGGATTATAATCTGAAGTAGTACAGTGTATATAACTTTCGGTAAATCAAACAAGGGTTGGATGTCAAGGTTAATGAATCTCCAGATTTTGAAATGCGCGGGGTCCCCGGAATGTCTCCATTCGGTGGAGCTCCGAATCATGTGGCCGGCAGAGGCCGACTCAGAAACTCCCATAGCAAATCAATCTGTTATACGGTCTTCCCGTTTTATCCAGCCGTGTCAGGGTCTTTGGCTAAGAGCACCGGTTAAATCCTCGAATATCATGCACGGCCCAGTGGTGCAGCCACTGACGGTCTTCCAAGCCAATACCACGCTAGTTGAGCCCTTCCCGTCTCACAGTCGATCCGACCTGCCCACACGGCTTGATGAGAAGAGGAGACCGCCCGCCACGAAGCTTGGTCGTAAATGGGCTGATTGGGCCGATTACCTCATGTTTTCAGGTTTCAGACCTGATGTCCCCCCTATACCCCCCCATGGGGCTAAGTTCCCGGGGAACCTTGGCTTTGAGCCCATTATCCGTAGCCGGGCAAATAAATACTCGCAGATCCCCGGTCGAGACGTAAAAAAACGCGCTGGCATTTCTCCCAATATTGCCATTCTCTTTTTATTTTCGTTCCCATCTGAAGTTGGGTTCTTTTCTATCACCTATCCTTGTCGATCCTTGTTGTGATACACAATGGTGGCTGCTCTTGCGGGAGAGTCGGCCGTCTCGGCCAAACGCGCTGAGCTGTCGGGCAAAAATGGGTTCAAGGGCCTGCTCAGTAATAAGAAGACAACATGTATCGGACTTTTCGCGTCACTCGGAGGGCTGGTGTATGGATGTACGTTGACGAAACCATGTCGATATACTCGTGAATAGAATCTGATATCATCCAGACAACCAGGGAATGTTCGCTCAAGTTCTGACAATGCCGGCGTTCCAGGAAGCGGTATGTCTATTGCTCGTTGAGCCCACCATTTTGCACTGCTAATGGCTTTCTCCATATAGACTCAAGATTATGCGAAAGAAACGGGTATTAAGCAAGGAATGCTCACGTCCATCCTTGAACTTGGTGCTTGGGTGGGAACACTGGCAAACGGATACCTCGCCGATGCGCTCGGTCGTCGTCTAACTGTTTTGGTTGCCGTGGTGGTGTTCTGTGTTGGTGTCATTGTTCAAGCCTGTACGGAGAGCTCAGACTATGTCTTCGCAGGCCGATTTGTGACCGGTCTGGGTGTTGGTAGTCTGAGTATGGTTGTGCCGCTGTACAATGCAGAATTAGTGAGTGAATGCAATAACCTCGAGAGTTCGAAAAGGGAAATGACTAACAAAGACGGAAGGCACCACCCGAGATTCGTGGCTCGCTCGTCGCTGTGCAGCAACTGGCCATCACCTTTGGAATCATGGTCAGCTTCTGGGTATGTCATGTCCATTCTCGTGAAATCTCTCGGTCCTGACGTTTGCAGATTGGCTATGGAACAAATTATATTGGCGGAACCGGGGCAACACAGTCGGATGCTGCATGGCTGGTCCCAGTCTGTATTCAAATCCTCCCCGCTGTCACCCTGGCTGTGGGTATGATGATGTTCATGCCGCAGTCCCCCCGTCATCTTATGAACACCGGTCGCGAGGAAGAATGCCTGCAAACACTGGCCCGCTTGCGTGATGCATCTCCGGATGATATGCTTGTTCGCATTGAGTTCCTTGAAATCAAGAGCTTGTACCTCTTCGAACGAGAGACAGCTGCCGAGAAGTATCCCGACTGGCAGGATGACTCGTTTTCCAGTCGTTTCAAGATCGGAGTCCATGATTACATGTCATTGATCACCGACAAGTCTCTGTTTAAGCGCACAGCAACGGCAGTACGTTTCATGTTCAATGTGGTACCCCCATGAATATTGCTGATGGTATCATAGTGCATGGTTATGGTGTTCCAACAATGGAATGGTAAGATATGCGAAGCCCCGAGTATTGAATTCATCACTAACATTGTTATTCAGGTATCAACGCAATTAATTACTATGCGTAAGTCCCCGCAAATGCGGTCTCGTAGCGAAAGATACCTGCTGACACTCCCGCAGACCATTCATCTTCAAAGAGATGCATCTAGGCGGCAACACAATCTCACTACTCGCCACCGGTGTTGTTGGAATTTTCGAATTCGTTTTCACCATCCCTGCCGTCCTGTGGGTTGACAAGGTTGGACGAAAGAAGATCCTGATTGCTGGCGCAATTGGAATGGCAAGCTGTCACTTCATTGTCGCGGGTATCATTGGCGCGTACCAGGGTAGCTTCGAAGAGCACCCAGCTGCCGGCTGGGTTGCTATTGTCTTTGTTTGGATTTTCATCATCAACTTCGCCTACTCATGGGGTACGTACAAATTCCAACCGGGGGGCTAGACTCTGCTAACCATCGTCCCATTACAGGACCTGTCGCATGGATTGTTACTTCCGAGGTATTCCCACTCAGCATGCGTGCCAAGGGTGTCAGTATTGGTGGTAGCAGTAACTGGGTAAGTCAGATAGACCACCAAGTTCGTTGGAAATCTCTAACTGGGTACTCTACAGTTGAACAATTTCGCAGTCGGTACTGCTACATCTCCTTTCCTCCAAAAAAGCAACTTCGGTGCATTCATCTTCTTCGGATGCATCACAACCATCGCTGTGTTCTATGTCATCTTCCTTGTACCCGAAACCAAAGGTCGCACTCTGGAGGAGATGGACGAATTGTTCGGATCGGTCGGTCTGGCAGCTGCAGATACTGGACGCAAGGAACGAATCGAACGTGAAATTGGGCTTCTTGCCCTTGTCGGTGCGGAGCCTGCTGATGAGAAACACCCTGAGGCTATGATGGATGAGAATAAGGTCGCGGTGTCGAGGCACGAGGATGTCGTACCTGGCCCAAATAATTAAATGGAGGCAAGTCGCGTTGAAACAGGAACTATTGATTCGGAGGCGGACCAGTTCTGTCAGGATGTATCGACAATCGGTCGACATAATTACATACATATTAGCTATACCAAGTGCTTTACCTATACCTTGACGTTTCTTCACTCCTTACTCTGTGCCTGTATGCAAATTCGGAAATACATAACACACATCACATGCACCTGGTCGAAGATAGGTACTCAGTACTTCTGCAAGACAAAAAGAAAGGGCCAAAAGCACCAAAATCAAATTTTTCAGCTCATTACTCCGTACTATGTATAGAAAATTGAGAGCCAAGGCTGAAGCCCAAACACCAGTCACATTTAAGGCACTTTTGTGTCGATAGGTCCCTTCTCTCCTTGTTTTCCGTTCTCACTCTCTTTCTTTCTCTTCAAACTGTTTCGACCCGCCTTTCAACCCCACACAATCCCCACAGTCCAAAATGTCTACCACTTCCACCTCCTCGTCCGCGAGCGCAACCGGCACTGCGTGCGGTGCCAGAGTCTGGGAAATTCCCACGGCAGATGCAGCCTGTGCAGCCATTCTCAGTGGCAACATGACCGATGTGATGGACGACTGTTGCAAGCACGCGAAGGTCTCCAAGTACGAGAACAACTGTGGCATCTACTGTCTCGCCCAGGGCCAGGATATCAACAAGCTCCAGTCCTGCATCACCAGCAAGAGCAACAACTACCATGACGTCTTCTGCAACGCCGCTCTCAATGCGACCGCCTCTGCCAAAGGTACCAAGTCCACTTCCTCGGCCACTAGCACCCAATCGTCTGCTACCTCGTCTTCCACCAACGCCGCGATTGTGAACCAGCCAATCTCCAAGTCGGGTCTTGGACTGATCGGGCTTCTTTTCGGCTCTGCTTTGATGGCTGTTATTGCTTAAATCCTGGAGATCTACAGATGGGTTAATTGGTTCGGGGAAGGATTCGACGGTTGTTTTGATAATATTTTTCTAGCGGATGAGCGACCGTGTTTTTCTCTCCTCGTATATGAATGTGGCATTCTCTTCATGTAAATTAGGATTTGACATATCTAATGGATTTATTTTTTCCTTTCAGCCTAGTTGGACGTGACGTAATTGGGTAAGCACTAGGTCAGCTTATATTCTACCCCTCGATCCCTTGTTAGCCCATCAAATACCAAGCATCACCTACCTCCAAAGATGTCCTCACTTGCAAAGACCGTCATCGCCACAGGCGCCTCATCGGGCTTGGTAAAACCTTATTCCTTTGGAATATCCAGACTCGAGCTAACATGATCATAGGGATTCGAATCCGTCAAGCAGTTACTCCAGCAGGCACAGCCATACAGCTTCATTCTAGGTGCTCGTGACACAGAGAAGACTCGTGTCGCGTATGATGACCTGAAATTCGACACTTCAAAGCACAGTGTCTCTATCTTGCCCCTGGATCTTGTCAATCTCAAGAGCGTGCAGTCGTTTGCTAAGCAAGCACTCTCTGAATTGGGTCAAAGGCCATTGAACTATCTTTTCCTCGTTGCAGGTCTTGCTGCTGGCGCTGATCAACCGGGACCTCATGGCTCGAAATGGTGCGAATCGTACGTGGTAAATCATCTGGGTATGTTAAAGTTCGATCCATCTACTACTGAAGAGAAGAGTGTAAGAGGCTGGAGCTAATCATGAATCACAACCCAGCCCAGCATTATCTGACCCACCAATTTGCTGAGGTACTATCTGCCTCGCAATCACGTATCGTCGTTGTAACTTCGGGTATAATTCGTAATGTGAGAGGAAACGACCCAAGTAAGTTTGGTTCCATCTTTCCTAGCCTGTCGTCAAAATCGGTGTTGTTCACAATGCTGACTTCATATAGGCACTCTTGACGTCGACCTAAAGGCAAACTCCGGCGCGAGCGCAAAAGTAGTGTACAGTGCATCGAAATTCGCCCAGCTTCTGGGTGCACACTACTGGCGCCGTAGCCTTCCAGACTGCAAAGTCGTGGCTGTCTCGCCGGGTCTCGTCCCCAACACCAGGCTTTCCGAACGTTCGGGCTTGGTATTGACCATGGATATGCCCGATGCCAAGACAGTGCCAGAGGGTAAGGACCTTGATTTGAATTTTTGAATTGAAGATGGTATCTAACAGTCCATAGGTGCCCAGAATATCCTCCGTGCATTCACGGTCGATCTCCCCGCTGATCCGGAAGATATTTTCTTGACCAGCTGGGGTGAATGGTGGCCTAAGGATGTCTATGCTCTGAGTCTTGATCCTGCATTGCAAGATAAGTGGTGTTTGAGCAAGGAAGACATTGAGAAGTCCGAGCCGGTGTTCCAGGAATAAGGAGCACAGTATGAAGACTTCACTCCAACAGGTCTGCAAATGGTGTATTTCATAAAGCCTGTTTTCGGAGAAAATAGGTCTATTGATTTGCGAATCGGGGAAGTACATAGATCTGAATGGGTCAGATTTACACGGGAGTACTAGCACTTTTTACGTGAACTTCTATAATTCAAGACTTATCTAAAGAACGCGTTTTTTCGCGTGTTTAAACGTAATATATAAATTTAGCTAGTTATTAATAAAATATTACCCTAATCTAAGAGCTAAAAACGGGGTCTAAACATAAGGTAATTAAAAAAGTCACGTTTCTTAGAATGTTTGTATTGTTTGGTGCTTATTTTGGGCTTTTGGCCCCCATCGTGGGCCCGGTGGGCTTTCACCCCGGGCCCATAGCCCACCGGTGGGCCCTGGGCTTTATGGGCTTTGCGGAGGTCTAGCCTTGGAGCGGAAGTTTCTGTGTGCGGCGCCTCAAGCCTAGGCGAGTACTAAACAACAGAAAGCCACAACAATACAAAAGGACATAAATTAGCCACAAGATTATTATATTTGCAAATATAGGAAAGAATCTATGTGAATCTAACTATCATGCACGCAAACCGGAAGTTTCCAACCGGTCGGAATCAGTCATACTCTGAAACTCAGACAGTGTACCGCATCAGCATGCAAGACTCGCAATCTACTAGGCGCCTGCAAGCTTGCGCATGGCCGCAAAGTTGGGAGAACCAAGACCAGAAACAGGGTCCCAGCCCTTGGTAGCGTTCCAGCTGGCACCTGGAACCGAAGGACCACCGTTAACGGGGCCACCGAAGCGGCCATGGCCGTCGCAGCCAGTACTAGCGCCGTCAACAATGTCCTTCAGGCCATCGCGGCCGGCTGAGTACAGCCAGGGGTTGAGGAAGCCCATGGGTGCTTTCTTAGCCTTGAGGCGGGCGTCGTTGAGGAGGGCGATGATTCCAGCAAAGGCAGGTGCCGAGCAGGATGTGCCGTCGACGCTGGTCAACGAGCCCCTATTGTAGATAGCGTAGTTCTGGCCTTGGGCTGTGACGTCAGGGAAAGCTCGGCCCTTGGGGTTGAAAAGGCCGGACCAGCGGTCGCCCAGGGTGTCGAGGTACTCAGACACAGCGGCTTCTTGCCATTTCGGGCGGTCCCAGAGATCGGAGAAGCCGCCGGACGAGAAGTACACGGCCCTCTCGGGGGCGGTGTGGGTTGTCGCGCCGACGGATGTCACCCACGGGCAGGCGGCAGGGAACTGGGGTGGGAAGTGGGTCGCGTTCCTGCCGTCGTTCGTCTGGCACGCAGCGCCAACGCCGGAGTCGCCAGATGAGAAGATGACGGACACACCACGGCTGCCGAGCTGTGAGAACAGGTTGCAAACGGTACGGGCGTACTTCTCGGGAACGCTCTGGAGGTTGATATTAGAGACTGACGAAATCACTAACTAAGGAAGTATCATACCTGCTCGTCCTCGCCATAAGAGGTGGAAATCACCTGAGGAAGGTCCTTGCTGTCCATTTTGAGCACGTTCTGGAGGAATTCAAGGTACGGCTCGTTGTTGTTATCATTTGGATCAGGCTGGTCGAGATCGGGAACAAGTTTACCACGACCACCAACGCTGAACTCGGTAACGGGAACAGGAGAGCTGACTCCAACAATGTACTGCAAGTCAAGGTTTGCCTCGCTGCTGTCAGACTTCGACTGTTGATCATTACCACCGCCATTGTACTGGACGACGGTGAAGTTCTGGCCCTTGGCAAAGGGTGCGACATTTTTCTCAAATAGTTCCAGATCAGCGTAGCGAGCATACTCCTCCAGGTAGCTGGCAAATCCGACCTTGTTTCCGTTGCTGTCGCTGGCTTGGTAGTCACCAATATTGTACATATCCTTGAGACACTGGGGAGTGATGACGCTGTTGCAGTCTGGGGAAGCGGACATGGCCTTCGAGCGGAAAGCCGCGTCAGTTTCCTTGACCTGAGTGTGCAAGATGGCCGAGTTGGCGCGCAGCTGGCCGAAACGGGTGGTTGGCTGGATCATGTTGATGTGCGACTTCAAAGCCTTCGGGACGGAGTACCTGAGTGTACGGAGACGCTCAACGTGCTTGACACTGTTGACGTAGAACTGGAAATTGGCTGCCAGCAGCTTATTTGCCGTCTCCACGGTGGTGTAGAAGGTCATCCAGTCGGCATCCTGTTCGATCTTGGTGATACCCGCACCTTCGAGCCAGTCACGGATCGAATTCGTGGACTCCGCGCTGGGCTGCAGCATCCGCTTCATTTCCTCGTGGGTATTGAAGTGGTTTCCATAGCTAGGGTGATCAGGAGTTGACATCTCCATCACAGCTGCTTCGAATCCGGCAGTATCCCCCTGTGCCAGAGCAATCTGCAGCTTCATGGGCTGATCAGCACGCGGTGTGCGAGAATATCTCCATCCTGTGGTGGGTCAGTGTATCAATTCTGTCGGTTTGGTTTAGAACGCAAGTTACTCACCCTGAGGAACAGCAGACAAACTCTCGAACACATTAGCTGCAGCAGAGGACGCGAGAAGCGACAAGACCGCGAGCGAGAGGGCTCCGCGGTTAAATAGAGGTACAATCATAATAAACACAGGTGATCTGAGGACACCCTATTTGACACCGGTCGGGGCCTCCACACAGCGAATACAGGGAGTATAAATAGTCCAACAGGAGATTATCAAAAACAAATGAGGGGTAAAGACCGTGAAGTGGTATTTATTATGGTTGCATTGGTGGGGGGAATGAATGGGGCGATAAAGAATGTTTGTTGATGAAGCCCAGGATAATACAAGGTTGACAAGGACGGTGTGCTTTAATCGAAGTTTCGCGTCATATCCTTGGCATGATAAAGTCCACTATTCCAGTCCAGTGGACCCTTGGTGGATGCCCGTTTAGTGAGACTGTTCTCAATCAATGGCTGGGATATTGCATCGAGGTCTGCCTACATAACTCACATCGTGACCAACAGCCTTCCCAGCCCGAGGAACAGTGAATTGGTGATGTGATCGGTACTCTGTACGTACTCCGTATGAAGATAAGTCCTCTATCCCATTGTGATATTCAGTGCATCCGTCGGGGGTCCGTTGATCGGCAGGGGGTGATCCACTCTGAAGGAAACAATGTGAGGGGCGTTAGGGGGGCTTGTTTATATTGTCGGGTGGCTGGATGGCTGGACCCTAAAAAGAATTCTCTGGTTTTGATTGACAGCCCACAGTTCATCAGTTATCAGATCTGATGGGAGCTGGAAGATGTGTTCAATAATCAAAATCATTCATCCCCTGCCAAGCTTCTCGAGGGGGGATGTTGAGATGGTGAATATGCACTGCTACACTAGCCGGCAGGGAAGTTGGGATGGTCATGCACTGCTGCTGCAGCTGACAACCAATTAGGCTATCGCATCAAGCATTAAGACAGTCTTGGAATAGGCGCTAGGCTTCTGTGGGGCTGAAATGGGCTAAAAAGCACTGTCGCAACCAGAATATCGATTTTGTTTGCATTGTGTGTCGGAGGCTGGGGTCAATAATCTGCACAAAATTATTGTGTGCCAGAGTAACCTAGGCACTAGAGACCGATGTGGCTGGTGATCTCTTCAGGACTTCATTATTTTATATGTCATCTCAGCCTTGGGTAAAAAAGGGCTGGGCAAGCGAGATGTACGGAATACTCCGTATGCTTGCTTCTGTGAGACATATCAGGGGTCGACATGGTAGTTCCTGTTAGCTTGAACTATCCAGCAGGTGTGTTTTCCAGGCGATATTTAAAGGTTGACTTCTTTGGGAAGTTCCTCGGAGTTGAAACGATCAGAGTCCGCCGGTATTCCGTACTATCCCGTGACTCTCTACCAAATTTGTGTCCACGCGCGATGCAATGTTGAATTTTTTTTCAGAAAAAAACAAATCATATCTGAAATTTCTAAGTATTAGAGCCCATGACTTCAATAATCGGTAAGTTTCTGTCTATGAAGATGCACGTCAAACTAGTTCCAAATATATAAAATCCAACCGGGTTATGCATTACATACGGAGTATATACTATGTACATGTCTGTCCTATCGTCCAAAAAATAGCATGACTTCTATAAAAAAACCATGGAAAGCCCATGGAATCATTTATAATCAGCAATGACCGGAGTTTGGACAGCCGGAACAGCGTCTCCGATACCTGGCTCATTCATTTCCAGATGATGGGCATAGACCATTGAGGCGATGGCATCTTCGGTCTGGAGATATGTTCGGTTGCCTTGGATGAACCAGAATGCAACAGCGATGACCAACATAACACCAAAGACGGCAATGGCGAAGTTCATATCGCTGGGCGCCGGGTTAGGGCTGCCAGGGAACAGGAAGAAAATGGTAGTGATGATACAGTAGAAGATGCTGACCCAGTTCAACCACGGACCAATGCGACCGAGCTTGAACGGACCCGGGGGCAATTTCTCACGGCCGGTGATGAGCAAGGCAAGAATTGGCATGGCGTAGGAGACAGTCAGGGCGATGGTGCTGACGCTGAGAATAGCCTCAAGCACGGTGTTGGCAAATAGATATAGGATGCCGACGATGCCGATGACGATACTCTGTCCCCAGAGAGCGCGGGCAGGAACTTGCCACACAGGGTCGACATGGCTGAAGTACTTGCTGAAAGGCACGCCGCCGTCACGGGCAAAGCCCCAGGTCAGACGGGAGGCAGTGGTGAGGATACTAATGCCCTGGCCTACACCGTTGAAAATGAACAGCGCAATCAGTACAGCGGCACCTTTCAGTCCAACAGTCTCGACCATAAGCTCCATGAAGGGGAGGTCGGCGTTGACGACACGGTCCACATTCTGGATGCAGAACAGACAGACCACCATGAAGATGAATCCAGTTACGGCACCGAACAAAACAGCCATCCAGATGACTCGAGGAGCGTTCTTCCGAGGCGCAGGAATTTCCTCCACCATATGAATCACCGAATCGAACGCAGTCAACCCGTACGCTGCCTGTACTAACCCAGTGAACCAAACCACACCGTCGCCCCAGCCAGTCTCATTCTTCCAAGCACCAAACGCGAATGACGCGGGCTGGAATGACAGATCGCTCTTAGTTCCGACCGAGATAAGTAGAACAAGAGAGAGAACAATAAACAGGCCGAAGAACCACACTCCAACAAAGTTGTTAATCCAGGGTAGGACCTTATCCTTACGGCAGCTGACCACGTTGACCAGGGTAAGCACAAAGACCACCCCGATATATACAACAAAGTTGAGCCAGCCCTTGTTGACTCCATCCCACTCGGGATCAAACATGGTCTTCATGCCCAGCAGGAATTCAGTCATGAAGGCAACTTGCGACGCAGTCAAGGTCCACCATCCAAATGTATTGATCCACGCACACATGTATGAGACGAATCGACCTAGAGGTGTATTCCATAGTCGATATACCCAGTAGGCCTGACCGAGGGCGGTAGGCATGCTGCTAGTCAACTCGCCCAGCGAGAGAGCAACACAGAGGTTGCATATTGTGACCAGCACCAAACCCCAGAGAATAGTTATAGCACCACCATTGGTGAGACCACTGCTGAGATCCTGTGCGAAGGTTGAGTAGGTACCTGGGACACGTCAGCACACTTTCGGGTTTCATCGGGTGGCAAAAAGCAACATACCAAGTACACAAAAGGCGAGCGCCAGCATACTCCACATATCGAATTTCCGCGTCAGGGCCTGGGAATGGCCCAGGGCAGCGAGATCTTGCGCATCTTGCACATCTTGCACATTTTGATCCGTCAGTGGTGGCTTAAGGGGTTGCGGATTAGACTCCAAATCCATCCCGTGGTAATTCAGCCGGAGGCGATGTAGATATCAGTAGGCAGGCAGGAGGGAAATGCGCCCATTTTCTGACCGAAAACGAGAAACATGGATAGGGGGAGAAATAATGGTTGCTATATACTCAGATCTGACATCTGGCGCTTTCCGCGTTGATAAACCCCTCAAGGAAAATACGAGGGGTTTGATAAAGCTGGAGACCAATTGAGAGTATCCAATGACGCGGGCTGATACTAACTTTGGGATTTCCTAGAATCAGAACGATTGGTCATGGACTAGAGAGATGTTGATAATAAAAACGATCTGCCTAAGTGAATTGGTTTTTGCGGGGAATCGTCGGGAGGACCTCCCTACAGTGGGCCGTTAGCCTCCGATAAGAAATGGGGTATAATTAGGATTGAATTCATATTTAATTGCAGGGATGTAGATATGTAGAGATATAGAGATGTAAATAGATAATTTGAATCTTAATCGCAAATACCATGTTTCATAACTCCAAGCTCCGACCGTTGTAGCTCAATCGCTTCTCTTCAAGGATATCTGAAATTCAATGATATGCCAATTTCAACGGGAAGCAACCATAGGCTCGCAGTCCCATTAAAGTCAATGGAATATCAACAAAGTGCCAATAATCAGTGGCGACAGCTGACCCAAAACGGCAAGTCCATGCGTGGCCGATAAAGAATCAACGATTAGCCTTTAGAGCGCGGCTCTAGCACGGTTTGAGAGCGTCGAGTCCGAAAGTTGACATACTTTGGTGTGCGAAGAGACACAGTAACTGTCGAACTGCATATCTGCATTCACATGAGATATTAAACAGTATCTACGTGGAGTCAATTCCACATATGGGCGATAGGGGCCAGCGGAAGCCATTGTGATATCAATGTGGATTCGAGACAGCTTGAAACATTTGTAGATGATCAGCAGCGGAAGTACGGCGGGGGGACCGAGTCTGATTCGTGAAAGTAGTCCCATCGAAAGGGGAAGCCTGGCACGATGGATTCGGAACGCACTTTGGACCACTGAAGCAGCAGCTTTGAGCTTCGTCCGGGGAACGGCGCCATCAAGGTCCACTTCAATTATTGTTTCGTAACGAGAGCCAAGAGCCTTAGCTTAGGCTGACGAGTCTCCTCAGTTAGGCATCGTCGTAGGGTCCTCGCCACGCATCTTCAACCAGATGAACCCCACAAAAGGAAGGAGAAGGAGACGCAGGCACCGAGGTACGGCGATATAGGCCAATAACGGACAGAATATAGTATGCACGGTTGCGAAACAGCCCCATGAACAATTAAGTTCAATCTATATGAGTAACACCCTGATGTACTCGTGACAGACCGGCAAGCTCACTATAGATTGCATATGCCCAAAAGCAGGTTATGACAAGTGTATAGTACTCTGCTGACAGCCGTGCAGCCGAGGGATTGCAGCGATATTCAGGCACGGCGCAGCAGCCTAATCCCGACGGGGATGTGTGGCTTCTAGAATCATTATAGTCTCCCCCTTGCTGTAATCAGCACAGCTAGCCTCTTTGGCTAACGGACAACGCTTTGCGCTGTCTCCTTCCGTAGCCCCTGCTGAGAATTATGGGCACTTCCCAAGGCCAGATTTCAGTTCTCCTATCTCATTCCCCGGTCAAAAGCTGGGAGTTGAGCGTGTCTGTCGAGATGATAATGGCTCTGTTCGATTTCCTTTTTAGACTGATTATAGCCGTTGACTATAATCCAGAAGTTAAAGAAGTTCACTATCATTCAGCACGGTCTTAGCCAGGTCGAAGCCATGCGAAGTCGATATGAAAGCCCAACCACAATCATGGTGCGAAACGCATTCGCCATTGAGTTTGGGAGAACTCACCTTGCTAACCAAGAGTGGCCCGTCAGTCCAGCACAGACAGCAAATACGAAGGAGTCTCACTTACATTGCAGGTATATATACCTGGATGGGACCACCAGAGCACAACTATTTTCATATTTGAAAGCATCAGGCCATACGCACACAAGAGAAGAAAGGAGAATGTTTGAGCAAGATGAATCATCCGAGTCTTGGCAATTATATTAATGCTTTAGGATACTATCCATGGAGGTATTCCCATTCATGTAGGGGAATCACAAGTCACAAAACACTTTTGTGGTCGCCACGACCCGAAAATCAAATCATGTCTTGAGAGATGAGAAAGGGCTACATTCGTGCCCAAATAACACCTGGTCCGAACGCCTGCGCCAGCCCGAAAAAAATAATGAAAAACAAAGGGAAAAAAACGAACGCCGACCGGGACCGCGTTGTCCGGCTACTCTAAGAATACAACGCTAGTCGCGGTCATGAGGACAAGAAAGATACTTGAAGGGCAGCTTCACTGTGGCATGATCGGTATGTACCAGATCATAGTCGAGGGTTTTTGGTATGGCGCCAAATTCCGCCCGGTAGCAAGTTCTGCTTGAGCATTGCGAGCTCCTTATGCAGAGCCTGGTTTTCCTGCTGAATGCCGTCGATGTAGGTAAGGGCATTGGTGAGGATCTCGGACTTTTTGAGAGAGCCCGCGCCAACCTTGGTATGTTTTTGAACACCTGAGGGCGAAATGGCCTGCTCGAGGGAAACAAACTTGGCGTTCATGTTGGTGCGGTAGCGCTTCTCGATGATGTTATGAGCCGCGCGCTTAGCAGCATTCCGCATTTGAGGGTCTTGGCCACCCGTTGAGGAGTGGTTCGAGTCTCGGGAGAAACTGCGGGTCTTGCGGGATGTGGAGGTGGATTTGGAGGGTTGGGGGGTAGCGATCTCTTCTTCCTTCATCTCTGGACTCGAGGACCATCTTGTTGAAGATGAGCGGGTCTTGCTTTGTGTTTGAGGCTGAGAAGAGGCGTAGGTTGAAGGTTGCATTGTCGACTGGGTCTCGAACGCATTCGAGTCGATGGATTGACGTGCAGCAGCGGAGGACCATGTCTGATCGTCACTTTCGAATTCCTTCAGGGAGATTAGCTTTGTGTCAAGATATATATGGGAGGTGGAGAGTCATACCGATGATAGGGAAGCTGCATCCTCGGCCATGGGCATGGTGAATCCACTGATACCAGAGCTAGCAAATGGGTCGTTGAAGAGATCCTTGGACTCGAGATTCGTGAGGCTGTCGGCGAAGTCGAATGACACGGGCTCCATATCGGTGGGGTTGAGGGAGAACAGATCGATGGCGTTGTCATAGCTCCAGTTGGCAGCGAGAGGATCGGGTCTGTCGAAGAAGTCGGCGGGTCGAGACTGGGGACTCAGGTGTTGGCTGAGGTAGGTCCCCTGGTCTATGGAGAGATTGGGGATCTCATTGGATCGGTTGCAAGCCATGATGCACATCTTGAATCATACGTTGGCCTCAAAGGGCAGTTTGCAGGATTGGGATATATAGTAAGTTGGGAAGAGGTGGTGTAGTAAAGGGTGGCGAGGGATCGAGGATTTATAAATAAACTGAAGATATCAACCAGGAGATGGGTTTCGGCCGTCGGGGATTTATATAAACCCACAGTGTGCCCCGAAAAAAAAACAGGGGTACGAAGGTGATCCGGAACAGACAATTACGCCTGTGTACGAGGCGGAAATTGACCTGTGATGTCAAGTCTTTACAGTCCCTGCGTATCTAAAATGGCCTAGCCTGTTCGGTTAGCCACTAGATTTCCTGTTCGGTGGAATAAAGCCGAATCCCCCCCCAGATCTATAACGGCCGGCTCCGACGAGTCCATTTTCCGATATTCCCCTTTGTGAAACCATTGAAGTTTAGAGTGTCACGGGAACCGGGCTGGGCCTTTACCCAATCCGGCCGAGTCTCGGACCCGACACTTTATGTAATTTATGTAATTTATGTCTATTTTGTACATTTTCTACCTCCTTTTTTATGTTTTGACAGGTTTTGTATTTTTCCACGTAAAATTGAGATCCTCCATAGAGCCGATCTCTCCCACACGTGGTATGTCAATTATGTTGTATTTATATAGTTCTATGACCTTGAAATGTCCTCTCATAAATTATATGACTTTTCGTTTCAATTCTCCGACAATAGATCATACTGGTGTTGCATGCCACCAAGAGTGGCCACGTATCATATATGGAGTCAACATTCACGAATTATATCTCGTCTTTGGCTCGGTGGCTATAACTAGCGGCAATTGGCAGGTACTTGGGGAATTACTATTTGGTTACAATCACAACTATTTTGATTTTGTGCTTGCAATTCATAACTTCAGGCCTGAATGCTGTTCCATAGTAGACCACAAAAGGCACAAATTTAGCTCTGCTGTTATATAGCCCTCAAGTGATCCCAAATTCCCTTTGTAAAAGCGGCAACGTCTAATATCGATATAGCAAGGGCCCTTCGCCCGGTATAAAAACCGTACTCCGTACTTGTATCGACTAGAATCATGTACGGAGGTCTACTCGGCTTCGCATTCTTTACATTCTTTATCCGGTAAAAGACATAGCCTTAAATATACTTTGGCGATTACCTGTTGGCAACCCTGTTGGGCAATCTAATATTTTTTTTTGAATCTCGTATACTAAACTCTACGTCATGGGTATTTCTTTCACGGAGGAGATATCATTCCCGGTCTTCCGAAATTGATATAATGATGATTGACACGTCAAAGGTTAAAATCACTCAATCAAACATGCCACTGTGATACATATGACCGCAATATTTTCCTAATCTTCTTTGGAAAAGGATACAATTGTATACTTGGCAAGTTTCCCTGCCGCTTGTGGCAAAGTTCACGAGTATCTAGTACTTTTGTCTGAAAACCAGCGCCACCTTTTGTAGACGATTTATGAAATCATATCTCAAACGTGTCAGATCTAGATTTACATTGGATATGAAGAGAAAGTAAATGGATTTCTCGGTCTCCGTCCAGTAACAAAATAAGTAAATCCCGCTTAACCAATTTTCTTCATAAAATGGCGCCACTCGTTTCAAGTGGGGTGACTCGGATGCCCCCCTTTCCACTTTCTCGAACCCGACATCCACCGAATACTCCTGTGACCTAGACGGAGGCCGTATGTCTTTGGCCTTCGGTCAACAGTTCCGCATTTATGGCATGAGGGTTCGTCTTCTGATCCCCGATGCTGGCGATCCGATTGTACTTTTTCAAGATCTGATCCTTGTACAGTTGGCAAATAAAAAAAAGTGATATACTATATTGTTAGACTTTTGTGGCTAATGACCATCTTGATATCTCAGATCTATCACAACCTTAAGTTTGCATGTAGTACATACCTAGGTAGTCATCTAGACCGAGGCTAAATTGCAGGTTACCCTTGTGTTTCCAAGAGGGGTCCGGCACGCCTTGACCAGGTGGAGTAATAACGGGCGCTAGACCTGTCATCTGCACAAAATACACGGATCTTGACTCGATTCCGGTCCCGACTATCGTTAGATCTTGGTTGGATCGTCTTCAGTACCGTAGGATAGGTACTTTTGGCTGTCCGGATCTGAAGATAACCCTTGGAACTTTGCCGTATACTTCACATAGGCAAAGGCAACTTTCATGTGGGAGGTCTGCCTTGAATTTTGCTTCAAATCGAATCTAGATTCATTGTTTAGTGCCAGATTTGGCGATAGATATAGTACCAGATCTAGAACTATGAGTTCTGAGGCTGAAAATGGACAGTGACAGTGTTTCATTCTTGTTTCTCGCCAAGCACACCCAGTTGATGCCATTCTGATGAAGCTTGTTCATAGCCCTCGGCTACACAAGAGCTTTGGGGCCTCGATATTCCTTTCTACTATATTCTATAATACCCATTATGGTCTCTACTTAGAAGACAGCCGTCTTTGTGCACAAAGCAAGTCAAGTTCTGCACTAATTAAAGTCCCTAAATGACATCTCGGATTTAGTCCCCAAATGAGATATACATCATACGTTAAGCACATGCAAGCCCATTTTGTGGATCCCATATAAATACTCCGTATATACTCCGTGATCCACTTTTTACATAATTTCAATGTTCACAATACGTATTATATGTTCGAGTCTCCACTATAGTGTAACTTTTCACTAAGCGACATAGAATGGGCTGAGGTAGAGAATGCTATGGACACATGGAATTGAGGTGTCGCACTAGGATCTGATATACAGGGGGGATTTACGATCTGACATGTGAATTGTGCGGGCGCAGATTTGCTCAAACTCCCGGGGCTGAAACAAAAGGCTAATGCAATTCCGACTGCAGGTCATCAGAACAATATGAGAGGCTGATCTACAGAACCTTACTGCCGACATTCAAGACGCCTTCCACAAGGCCCAAACTATCAAGATTTGAACATTTTTTCAATGCCTAGAAAGAATCAGATGTGAACATTGATTACGGAGTACCTATTCGAGACATAGCCCATTAGCATGAAGTAGATAGGCAAGACATTCCGACTACGGATGAGGATCCCATTATGGCGTACATATAGGGGAAATAGTGAGTGTGTCTGGAATGCAGACTAGGGTGACACCCAGATAAATGTATACTTGATGCAGACATTACTTTGAAACCTCTGTACAAGAATTGGCGTATGTAAGTGAAGGTCAAGATTTGCCTCTTTACAGCATCGCTACAACATACATTGAGTACGGAGTAGTAAGGGGTGCTTTGCAATATTTGTAGTTTACAATGATCTCCCTAGTATCGATTAGCTCCGATATTTCAGAGTGAACTGATTGCTGGGGCGTTGGATTTGAAGTTTGCCCTTTGGTGCCTCATATTACTTTTACCTGCACAAATGAGCATCGGCGTGTGAGTTCCCTACCGTCTTTCTAGATTGACTTGATTGTGCTGTGATTTATATTGACTGTAATAGACTTTCGATTTTGAATCGCAACACATATTTGCTAAGTGTGGCTATCTTACCTGGTGAAATATATATCATGCCTCGCTGTAATGATTAGAGCTTGAATTAAGCAAAGAACTCGTGGGGTCCGACCCGACATGGGTACCGTCGATTTCCAACAAGCATTCGAAGAACGGGAAGTTACTTATAGTATAGTGGCTATGTCAAACCAATGGCACTTTTGTAAACCTATTTCTAGATCGGTCATAGCTTTGATCCACAAGTTTCCCTGAGCAAACAGCGCGCGACGTTCGGGCTGATATTTTTACAACTTTAAGCTAGGACCACACCTGATGGACCAGCAGCAAACAACCGAAGTGAAACATACAGTCGGTCTGAAAATTGGGAACTCCATGGGATGGAAATCGAAAAAGGGAATGTCCCGGAGTTTCTCCACCCAAACCTGAAGATCGACAGTGGCTTGATGGATTCAGTTCCACATTTCGGGAAGAGACTACCCGGAGACGCAGGGCCTATTGGAGCTTTTAGTGACATCCAGGGTCTCATTAGCTGAGTAGGCATAGTCAATCAATGTCGTGATATGCAGTATCCCATGGAATACGGGCTAAGCCGCTACTTTGGCGACATCCTTCAACCAAAGCATGAAATCTGCCTCGAGGGGTGGCCAAGACATGTTTCAATCTTGCGACATGGTCGTCCAATGGAATTGATGACAATAATTTAGAGTAGCCACTTTATTTAAAAATGGAATCGCGCCCGATTTTATGACCTCACAAGCGGCTCAGATCTTGGTTCAAAATTGCATGAATCGGGCTTTAATATATAAGAGTCCCCAGTTCCTCATTAACTCTATCACCAAATCTACTCTGTAAATCCAATTCACTCATAATGAAGTTCTCCCTCGCTACCATCACCGCCTTCGTCGGCGCCATCAGCGCCGCCAACCTTCCCAATGCCTTCACTCTCGTTGCCGAGGGCGGCAAGACCGTCCTGACGGATGGCCAGAACACCTATATTGGTGCCAACACCACTGACCATGAGATCCTGATCCGTAAGCATCCAGTGTCCCATGACCTCAATCATGCCTCTGACATGTGATTTCTAGTCCGTGGCGGCAGCCCCAACGGCCTCGTCTCATACACTGCCAAGAACGGTGTTCCTACCGCTTTCCAGAGTCTATACATTGTCGAGAACTCTGTCTCGCCCGTCGGTCTGACCCTTCCTCACTCTGGCGCTGTCCCAGAAGGTGGCAACGTCACTGGCTTTGGTGTTAACGACCAGGGTCTGTTCACCCATGGCGGCAAGGATTGGTTCGCTGTTGACGGCTACGGTGATAGCAAGGTCAAAGAGATCTATTGGTACGGAGCTCACAACTCTGTGTACCGTAGCGAGAAGCTCTATGTTAAGGAGCTCAAGAATTACTCCGCCTAATTATTTACTCAATTTTGACGCTGGGTCGATATGACAGAACGGCGTGATGAAAGTTGCTTGTGCTTCTGGCGCGACTTTCCATGCTGGTATATTCCTTTTACGTCTTTCTACTGTATTATTTCATCCCACAGTATATATTGAAAATATCACGAATAGCGACATTAAAGCATCTGAATTTTCTCAAAATTAGTTTCTATCTCGGAGGAAAACAATCTAATAGTTCCATAATATACAAATTCAAATCGAAGCAGCCTACAAAGGCTCATCCGACCATCTCCTTGATGGTGGTTTCAAAGCTCTCAGGTTCACGCCCCAAGATCTCACGTAGAACTGGAGAGACAACTGCAGCCTCGCCCCGTCTGATAGCCTCCCAAGCCGTAGCCCACTCCCTCGACAGATTAACCCCCTTGTATGTTTGCTTTTCAGCAATCCCAGGAAGGTTCACATACTCATCGACAGTGATCTCCCGAATCTTGAGCACTTTCCCAACTGCCCGACCAAGAATCTCAACCGTCTCCGCAAGAGAGATCTCCCGAGGCCCAGAGAGCAGAACAGCCTTGTTCACATACTCGAAGCTCTTCGGGTCATTGACGTACGAGACAATCAACTTGGCGGTCCCCTCACCCAGCTCATCACGCTTGACCCACGCCACGCCTGGGCCTTTACCCGAGTGAGGAATCGTGACCTCGTCCGCTGGATTCTGTAGATCGTAGAACGCGGTATAGATCGGATAGGATTCAGCGTAAAGGCCCTCGCGTACTGATGTGTAGGACACCGTATCTTTCAGGGAAGAGAAGTATTTCTCTGTTTCGATGTGGGCGCCCATCACATGAGCGATGCTCTGGTTGGTTAGATCGCCGCCGAATCCAAGAGAGGAGTAGAAGATGTGCTTGACGCCGCTCTTGATGGCTGCATTTATAGCAAGACGATGTGCCTGGTTATCGTTGTTAGACCAAGTAGTTAGGTGTGCGTATCACTTGATTTTCCTTACCTTGACCCTGTGATCTGTCTCGAAGGATGCATATGAAACCAGCATCAAGACATCCACGCCATTGAAGGCCGTGTCTAATGTCGATGGGTCATCATAGTCGGCCCTGCGTACCGTAGCGCCAGCTTGCTTGTTGTCGTCCAGCTTCTCGGGGCGTCGGGCAATCAGAACCAGATCGGATTCTGGGACTAGTTTCTCCAGATGGTTCACAATGCTTGATCCAAGGGCCCCAGAGGCGGGGAAGACGCCGATTTTGACACCCATGTTGATATAGCGTGAGGATGATAGAAGGTGATTTAGTTGGTTGGCTGTAGTTGAAAGGTCTTTGGTGATACTGGGATATCTAGCCTTTATATCCTACATACATCTCATGGTAGTTTGCTTATAAATGGATTTCGGTATTCGGTCTATAGCAGCAATGACCGAATGCAATGACCCTGTTAGTTTTGTCTATAAATCCATGGATGTCGATCTGTTTCCTTTTTAATAAAGAAGATACATCACCCCCTTGCGCCCAGATTCCACCCCTGCCGGAAAATCCAAGTACTACTCCGTATAACCTACCTTATTGGTTGTAGTTATCCCCTTAAAAGTTGTTTGCTTGCTCAGCAGATGGGTCCAGGGATATTGTGACGTCTTTTATTCGTCAATCATAATTTGAAATACTAAGAGAGGAGATATGTTGTATGTACTTCTAAACGCCAAATAATGAACAAAGAAATAGAATTGGTAATCACACTCCGAACTCAATGAGGAATACCTCCAGTTCCGAACAATTCCATCTTGATGCGATCGGCACTCACGCCCTTGGCCTTGAGAGCCGACTCCATATCCGTCATGAATTTTCCGGGTCCACAAATATAATATTCCGTCTTAGAATCATCTAGGAACAAGTCCTGATCCTTCAACTTAGACAAGTCCACCCGCCCGGCATGGTGGTAGTCCACGCCTTCCTTCTCTCCCTCAGAGGGGTGACTGGTAAAGAATGTCGTGTGAATGGAGGGGAGTTGCTTTGGAAGCTCGGAGATGTGCTTTTTGAAAGCACGCACGCTCTCCGAACGTGCGCCGTGAATGAAATGCAGTTTGCGTGATTCCGGCGATTTGGAAATCAATGTGTTCAACATCGACGTCAGTGGCGTCAAGCCCACACCCGCAGAGATCAACACAATCGGGTTGCCGGTTTCCGAGTCAGCGGAAGAAAGGAAAAAGTCGCCGTAGGGGTGGGAGACTTTGATTATGTCGCCAATGTTGCGTGTATCGTGGAGCACATTCGAGATGTAACCTGGGTGAGTGGCAGCACCTGGAGCAGCGGGGTTGAGGCCTAGTTCTCTCTTCACACTGATGCGGTAGTAGTCCGGCTTGGGCTGGTCACTGAGAGAGTACTGTCTGGCCTGCGGGTACTTGAGAGCTGGGACGTCGGTCTGGATGGAAATGTACTGGCCAGGCTGGAAGGCCGGCAGTGGCTTTTCATCGACGGGGGCGAGATAGAAGGAAGTGATTTCCTCGGATTCCTTGACCTTGTTCACAATCTTGAAGTCTCTCCAGTCAGTCCAGCCCTCGGCATGTTCGTAAAGCTGCTTTTCGCGGCCGATCATGATATTTGCGAGTTGCCAGTAGGCCGCACCCCATGCATCGTGGATTTCTGGGGTCAATGCCGCGCCGAGCACCTCACCCATAGCTTCGAGGAGGTACTTGCCAACGATCTTGTAATCGTCAGGCTTGATATACAAAGACGCATGCTTGTTGCAGATCAACTCGACGGCTGAGCTTAGTACGCCAAGGTCATCGATATACGAGGCGTAGGCGTAGAGTGCACCCGCCAACGCACGATGCTGATGGCCGTTGACCTGGTTGGAAGTGTTGAACACGGTGTTCAGCTCCGGGTGGGCTTCAAGCATGTTGCGATAGAAGACAGCCGTGATGGTGTTGCCATGTTCCACGAGAACAGGCACCGTCGCCTTGATGAGGGCGATTTGGTCCGGAGTCATTCCTGGGTTAGAAGCCATGATTGATGTTTTCGAGAAAAAAAAAACTATTGATCTTTGCACTCCTGGAGAGGTTTAAATGTAAGTGACAAATCAGGGGTGAGTAATATGAAAGCGGTTCCAAGGTTGGATTTCGTTGACTACCCAGCTATTTATCTTTACCCGAATTGCTAAGAACGTAAAAGACGGGATTTGAAAATTTCTAGAAGGCGTCTGGCATGATCTGTGAAGATTTTCAATGCCGAAGTGAAGAACATCTCCGCGGAGAGGGATATACAACGCATAAAGGGATTAACTCGGAATTTTCAGCGGCCGAAAATTTCTCGTGGCTTTCACAACATGCAATTGCATAAAAATTCTATCACACATTTTTTTTCTTTATGTGATACATACAAAAGAATCTATTCAAACCAGCTGGATGTGTATATATACCTCGCTGACCCTGGAGGATCGCCCCGCCACATTATAGTACATTCAAAATAAGACCTTAATGCAACTTAAAATAGACAGACACATCCATATTCTTTTTTTATACCACACGTGGTGCCATGAGAATGTCGTCGACCTTCCGGGGAAACCCGATGATTACTCAGCATATTTTGCCCGCTCTTGGCAGACGTTTGGGGACTAGAGGGCAAGGCATCTTTAACCATTCTGTCGTTCCAAGCTGGATCCAAGATTCATCTCCAAGTTTTTGACCCCAGATCTGTGGAGAAGATACCTATCATTGGACAATCTATTGAGAATGACGTGTGGAGAGGTCTCGGCAACCTTAGCAATCGTTTGCGGAAGTCGACATGCTCTCGTTCAGCGGTTCAACTCTATACGGGAAAATATATACATCCCATCGAGCCGGGTAAAAGGGACTACTGCCATTAGATAAGCTCAATTGCGGGTGAGTCAAGCGCTAATCGATGATACATAAACCAGTTGCGCGACACCTCCGTATTAAGTAGTGACGTGTGCGATATGCAATGGCTGTAAAGTGCAAAGCTCGATGGATAGTAGAAGAGGCGGAGATGTTCTCACTTGAGCATTCTGACGAGACATTAGTCGATTTCGACTTTAGTCTCTCAATTCCAGCTCACCCTCCACGATGCGGTTCAAGAAACGCAATTCGTCTGATACCTCGACGCTTGGGGAGGTCTTGAGTTCCACTGGACTTAGCCAGCTGCCCATGCTGCACCTACCACCCGAGCTGCGGTACAATTTGCTCTGCGTGATGGGCGAGTTCGTAGGGACGTTTCTGTTTCTCCTCTTTTCTTTTGCGGGTACACAGGTTGCCAATACCCCTAGACCGCCAGATAACGCTCCGCCGAATACTTCTAATTTGTTGTATGCGTCGCTTTCTTTTGGGTTCGCTTTGACGGTGAATGTCTGGGCATTCTTCCGAGTCACGGGCGGTCTCTTCAACCCGGCGGTATGGACATCACCACAGAGGAATGGGAATATTTGCTGACATTCATCAGGTTACTCTTGCTCTCTGCCTGACTGGTGGCATGCCCCCTTCCCGGGGGCTGTTTGTATTCCCTGCGCAATTGGTCGCCGGAATTGCTGCAGCGGGCGTGACGAGTGCCCTATTCCCGGGCCCGCTAAACTGTGAGACCCGACTCGATGGTGGCACATCAATTTCACAAGGACTCTTCATTGAGATGTTCTTGACGGCCCAGCTGGTGTTTGTCATCATCATGTTGGCGGTGGTGAAGCACAAGTCCACCTATTTAGCTCCAGTGGGAATTGGTCTGGCTTTCTTTGTTGCAGAACTGATTGGTAAGTAAATTGTTACTTCGCAACGTACTGTGCTGACCCTTCACACCAGGTACTTACTATACCGGAGGATCTCTCAATCCTGCTCGCTCCCTCGGACCGGATGTGATAAATCGCTCATTTCCAGGATACCACTGGATCTATTGGGTCGGTCCTCTGCTCGGGTCCCTTCTTGCCTCTGGGTTCTACCATATTCTTTGTATTGCGCGCTGGGAGAGGATCAACCCTGGTCAGGATGACAACGAGGAAGAGGCAGCCAGAAAGGAGTCATTGATCGGTTCGGAGCATACCATCACCCCCCATGTCCCTCAAACCTCATTCCCCAGAAGAGAGGTTCCATCCGATGAGCATGTTTAATGCTCCATTGCCCGAACGACTGTTCTGTGGAAACCTGGCGATTGCTTTCGCCTAGATGAAGATAATTGCAGCAAGCTTGGGTGCGCTGAACGAATTTCCCTATAGGAGAGACGATGAATGGTACAGGAGCTCAATATTTCAGACTGGGAAGCCCAGAATAGCTCATCTGTCAAGTAAGTGTGGAAATTGAATTGGAAGCATATGGAGCAACTGGAATCAAACATTGAAGTTGGAATGCTCGGCAAATCTAATCAAAATCAAGTTGGCTGGGCTGAGCTCGTGTGACCCAACAGGGTGCAGTTGTGATTGTGGGAATCTGTGCTGATCAACCTCAGCGCCAACATTCTCAATAGTCGTGAAACGTGAAGTGGCCACGCATGCTTCACGTTAGCACTGAAATTTCAAACGCAAGGGCCACAATCACGCTGCACTGTTTCCTGCAGCGAACCGCGATTATTGGACTCCCCACCAATGGTTGGTCAGTCTTAGCTTTGGCGATGAGTTTCAAGATCCACATCCCTTGACTTGACTCCAAGTTGATTTGACATTTAAATCATCCATCCCCGCCATGTCCGGACATAGCATGAGTTGAGACGGTCACAATGAACTCGCAACCTGTCGACCCCGAGGCAGTCGCACCGGTCGCGACCGGCATGGGGGCAGATGCCGGGGACGTGCAGTTGCTGGGTATGATAGTGTGCTTCCTTTCGTGGGAAATATTAGTCGCTAATACCCTTTCTAGCACGGATGGGCTATAAACAAGAGCTTCGTCGGCAGTATTCCACCCTGCAGGTTTTCGCAATCGCATTCAGCATCATGGGCTTGGTGCCCTCAATCGCATCGACGCTCTCCTTCTCTCTTCCCGCGGGTCCGGTTGGCATGGTCTGGGTAGGGGTCGAATCCCCGTGAGTCTGGCTGTGCTGTTGATTGACTGGGATTACGGAATAGGGATGGTTCACAGCGAGTATATTCATCTTGTTAGTTGGGTTGGCAATGGTAGGAACCTTCATTGGGTTATCTGTGGAACTATCGCACTGATATCACCTAGGCTGATCTCGCGTCTGCCATGCCAACAGCTGGGGGACTGTATTGGTGGACACATCATTTCGCCGGACCGAAGTGGAAGAGCCCATTGAGTTTTTTGATCGGATATAGCAACACATTGGGTTTGATCGGTGGCATCTGTTCGGTGGACTGTGAGGATGATCCATGCCCATTACCGTCGATAACATCACTTACTCTTGTCGTACAGATACCCTCGCACTCATGATCCTCTCCTGCGTCTCGATATCACGTGGAGATGGATGGTCCGCCTCGCGCGGCGTGATCTATGCTGTTTACGTCGGCTTAATCTTCTTCCACGGCCTATGCGGCTCCTTAGGTGGACGCCTAATGCCGAAAATCCAGATATTTTGCATCTATATCAACATTGCCCTCGTTGTTGCGACGGTAATTGCATTGCCAGTTGGCAAAGTGACGCGTGGTGGGCCCCTCAACTCTGGCCATTATGTTTACGGCCATACCGACAATGAGACTACATGGCCAGCCGGATGGGTATTCATGATGGCCTGGCTCGCTCCGATCTGGTCAATTGGCTCATTTGATTCTTGCGTGCACATGAGCGAAGAAGCCATGCATGCATCCAAGGCTGTTCCTCTTGGAATCGTCTGGTCGGCGGGCTCTGCATTTGTGCTTGGCTTCCTGGTGCTGTCTGTCATTGCTGCTACGATGAACCCGGATGTGAGCGCGACAATTAGCACCAAGTTCGGTCAGCCAATGGCTCAGATCTACTACGACGCATTAGGCCGAGACGGTGCTTTGGCATTTATGGCTGTACTCTGCCTCGTTCAGTTCCTTATTGGTCTCAGCTTGATTGTCGCTGCTTCTCGCCAAGCATGGGCTTTTTCTCGCGATGGTGCACTGCCATTTTCTAGGTTCTTCCGCCACGTCAGTAAACGCATCCAGTATCAACCGGTGCGCATGATATCTGGCCTGGTATTTATTTCGATTCTGCTGGGCCTGTTATGTCTGATCAACTCAGCAGCTGCCAACGCCCTATTCTCACTATTTGTGGCAAGCAACTACCTATCATGGGGAACCCCGATCTTTTGCCGCTTAGTCTGGGGCGAGGACCGGTTCACCCCGGGGGAGTTCTATACCGGCCGCTTCAGCAGGCTCATTGCTTGGGTGGCCGTTATCTATCTTCTTTTTGGTGTTATCTTGTCTATGTTCCCGACTGAGGGTCCCAACCCAACTTGTACGTATTTGAATACTAGAAGATCCCTCGACCGGTTGGCTAACAATTTACTTACCGGTAGCGTCGAACATGAACTACACCATCGTAATAAACGGCTTTGTTTGGTTCGGTTGTATGGCTTATTATTTCCTTTTTGCACGGCGATGGTACACAGGACCCCAGATGACTGTCGACGAGAGTAATTCTATTGCCGCAGATAATATCATTGTCGCTGCAGTTCCCCGTGCGCTGCCCACCGATGAACTCGCATCTTTCAATCATAAGAAAGAATGACGCTTTTTTCCTGGATCTCTGCCTTCGTTACATGATGACCCCTGTCATAGATCCCTTGCAATTGGATTTGTCCTTTCATACCTTTCCCGCTAGGGGTTTCAACGCACACGAATATATTCGATTCCCCATAAAAACCTCTGCCTATCTCTCGGTTTTTCCTTACTACATACATGTATGTATGGTCACCTAATTCCACTCAGGCTGATTAGTTGAAAATACCAAAATTAAGTTGCCTCGGTCTTCAGATAAAGGAAGTGTATTTTCTACGTCATATTCCAGATTTATCATCTTCAAATTCTGGTGCTATTGTCATTTCATTGTTTCCGCTGTCTTCACCTCTAGCCCATTGTCGTCCTCTTCAGATTCCACGATTCTAAATGGTAACAACCCCTCCAAGTCATCAAACCTCTCATCACCGGGACTGCGAAAGCAGTTTTGAGAGTGTTATCCAAACGTTGGGCCAAGGAGTCAGACAAAGCAAGCCCATGGAAGACCCCTATGATAAAGCCGTCGTTCTTGGGCTACGATGGAGCAATGATGACCTGGACTTGGCTAAACCTCAAGGTGCACTTCTCGAGACATTCCGGACACAATGCAGATTCGAGACGGCTAGTTTGCTTATCCCCTCTAACTCTAGGGAGGATGCGATGGAGGCGATATATGACACAGTTGATAAACTCCGTCAGAAGTACGAAATGGATCGTGATATTGGCTATCGCAATCGGGGCACGTTATTTGTGATCCATTTTATCGGCCATGGCGTATCTGAATCAGAATGGAAGTATGAAATCTGGTAATCCCTAACCATACGCATCCATTGTACCCGTTCAGTATCATTAATATCGACACTCAGTGGAACCCGCAGCCCTGATGCCGTTAGAATCCCATGGTCTTCCATTTATCTTGACATGAAGGCAGACGTCCTCGTTCTCATTGATACCTCCTACTCTGGAAGCTTCCTCCAGCCATGCCACAGCCTGGGAAACATACTGCGGTACAGTGAACGTAACGCTGAGTACCTGTTCTCGACAGGCAACGAGATCTCTGATCAAAATGGTCCCACTTACGATGTTAACAACAATTTCACGACCCGTCTGACAGAACTTCTATACACTGCGTCACCAGCGCCGGTTACCGTCGTACAACTCCACGAAGCTCTCTGTACCCAGGCCAATGACCCACGTACCAAGCTGCGCTATACTCCTCAGTATATGGACTGCAGCAAACCAACCATCATTCTCCAGCACCTCGATAATTACGTGTGGAGAATAGAAAATCCCACATCCAAGGCACAAATACCTATCGGGCGTGTCCTTGTTTCCGTATCTGTTCGAGGGAATACCGTTCGCGGCCAGGCCAGGCAGTGGCAGGCGTCGCTATCGAAATTGGACACCGAGGTGACCATTGAAGGTGTTTTTGACCTTCAGGGGTATTTTCTGTGCCTTCTATCAATGCCTATCTCGTTGTGGAATAGTTTTCTACATCCAGGGTACAAATTCATGAACTATGAGGAGTCTCACAACCAACTGGCAACGGATCCTAGCGCAAATAGCCTCTTTGTAGCCACGCTTCTAGAGAGACCGAAGGATCCAGCTTATGTTGATTATGTCATGCTCTCTGACAGAGGGGTGACCTGGCGACGCGATATACCGATGATCTAGCCCCTCGCTGTGGAGGCATCTTTATGCTGTAATGGAGGAACGGATATTTGTCTTTTTATGGTCCTCACTGCTAGAAACCTATGCAAGGTTATATCCGCTATCGGTGGCTTTATTACTATTGCTTAATCGAATCTCACCATTCGCTCTCCACATCGCTTGTAATGGCACTTTTTAAGTCATGTCTCTGTTTACTTTACATATCTGAGAAAGGCCGCTAGCCTCAAAGATTTAGTGAAAATATGTGTTCAATTGGTTATAAAAATGTTCTAGAACATGATTATTGGTCATGGGACCATCATCATATTGAATGATTTGGTGTAGTCGAAATGGTCGACCAGAATGCAAAGTGTACAGCCGAGGTATATTTACAGCTTCAAAAGAACGCCGGTATTAAACCTTCCCAGATGCGAGGAAAGTGACGAACAAAAATTCGAGCAAAGTCGTGAACAAGAGGCATAGTGGATATAATGCCTGGCATCAAATCCTGAATCAACGGAGTAATGTATCAACACTTTACAGTGCAACCATAACACCGAGGATACCGGCCATACCGGCAGCAACAGCGCCGACAGCAGTGGGACGAGCGAAGGCGGCATTGTCGGTGACGGAGGCAGAGCCAGAAGGAGATCCGGTGGATGTGCTGATTATGGTGGTGGACTGGGTAGCGGTGGGGTTACCATCGGAGTCAGTCTGGGTAGTCTGAGCTGAAACCGCGGTGACAACCCGGCTGGTAACCTGAGAGGCGATGGAGCTGGCTTCGGAGGCGGCGGCAGAGCCAAGGGATGAAGCCTCGCTTTTGGCAGATGAGATGACACCCGCTCCGGCGGTGCTCGCGGCTTCCCCGAGGGAGGTGGCCTTTGAGGCGATTTCGGATCCGAGGGATTGGCCGCCGCCGACGGCAGTGGAGTAGACGCCTTCGACGTCAGAGACGATGGAGTTCACATCAGGGCCGTCTGGGGAGGCGATGGCAGCGGTGGCCAGGAAGAGGACGGAGGAGATCAAAGTGAACTTCATTTTGATGGGTGGAGAGAAAGAAGGTTGTTGGAAAGGTGTTGTTTGGTTTGGGGGAGTGATTTGGATTGTAAATTATGGACTCTGGGGATTGAAATGATAAACTGGAAATCCGGGGGAACACTCCTCTTTATATTTGGTCCATGGGCACTAGTTTCCTATAGATAGAAACATCCGGAGTTTGATTGCGCATGGCTAGACAGCCGAGGCGGCAGTGGCGACATGACCTCAGCCTTGTAGCGATTATCATGTCGATCGTAGGGTCCGTTCAGGGATAGGGGCTAGTATGGAGTACCTGTTTTGTTGTAGAGAACTGGATTGGATATCCCGCTATACGGCTTTGGGCAATGATATCGTCATATCGGGGTCCACTTTGTCACGAAGGCGCAAGTTATGGGGCCGGTTTAACACCTTAGTCCCTCACCCCCCGGAAAGCACCTGAAAGATCAAGACGTGCATGTTCTCGCACGTTCTCGCATAAACTTGATTCGTTTAGTTCACGGGCAATGCACCATAGCCCACGGCCAAAAAAAAACTTCGCAATGCTTTGGGTATTTTGCTGCCTTGGCGGCCCCCGGTACAAGTACCATCCTGACACATAATTACCCTCCTAGGGGTGGCTTGGATGAAGATCTTTACGGACCCTAAGTGACGTGAGTGGTCGACAATGCTATGAAAGCGAGTCTTACCAAGACAGTGGGTCAGCTCTTGTGTTGGATAAACCAGTCTCGGCGCCCGTCATTATAATTGGAACAGTGAACAGCCCACTCCCAATTTCCAAGTATATCGGCCCCTGTTGTATTTTCAGCTGGCCAAGGGTAGCCAAGGACTTTAATGACGCGTCATGTAACAGGTTTGAGCGCCGTTATTGCGAAGGGGCAGCGAAGTAGCCTAGTGTATCATGACTGGTTGTGGACTCAGTTGCCGGGGGCGATATCCGCTGACGGCCTGAGGCAGCCACATCACGTGTAGTATTAAAAAAAGAAAACAGGGAAAATGCCAGAACGCCAAAAGATCGTCATCGAGGAACATGAGGATTGTTCACATGAACCCTTTCATTAATGATTATAATTTAAATTATTGAATGCATATGTCCAACGATGCAACATAACACGTATATCACGCTATGAACTGACCATAGACCTGGATGATGCCTTCCCAACCGCCTTTATGGTTCGATTCACGGGGATTGCTCTTTCCATCAAACACCATCACGTCTGTCATGCGCGTGCTGATCGAGTACCAAACCAGATTCTGAGGGTTATTCGTAACCCGCATCATATTGGTTTGGCAATTCCCGTTGCAAGGTTCATTGTATTTACCATTCCAGTACCCGTCGAAGAAGGCCCAGGCAGCTGAGTTGTACAGCGCGATATTAGATCCGCCATCGACATTCGTAGCTATCGCAGTGCGACACTTTTCGTCATTTGCAGAACACCACGAGAAATCAGGGTCACCGTACTTGGCGACGGCTGTCCATGGCGCTGGCGCAGCCTGGTACTCACCCTGACCTTGCATATACGGTGTTTCTGTTTGTAGAAGACCCGCAAAGACGTTCTGAGCGTTGTGCAAGTTATAGTTATACAACCAGTGATGCTCGGAACCGGTTCCTGTCAACCAGGTACCCTTGGTGGATTCGACCAAGATCCCGCGGCCAGTTGAGATAATAGTGAGAGGTGACTCGCTATCAAGGTTGTGATCGGCGGTCCATCCCCAGAAGTTCTCGATATATGCAGACGAGGTCTTGGTCAGGTGCATTACCATAAACGCAGCCATGCAGTCCTTGGTGTCTTGCGAAGTGCAAGCATTGGAGATACTAGTGTCAACGGTGCCGCCGACCATCGCCATTGTGTTCCAAAGACCGACATCGCCGGGCTGATCACCTGCGGCATTGATTTCAATGATCTTGGCGCCCGGTAGGATCTCGCCGACGGAGAATCGCATGTCCTGAATTTCAATCACACCGACGTCGCCGGGGTTTCCAAGTTGAACGACAGGTCTCGGATTTTTGGAATCCTTGAACTTGTCACCATATCCAGAAATGACAGACCATGCTTCTCCGACAATGCGGGTTCCAACTGGGACAAAAATGGTGTCCGAGACTCGATATACACCGAAGGGGATGTATGTGACCTTGCACGAATCGGCATTTTCAGTCAAGATAGCGTTCAGACCTTTGGTGTCATCAGTCTTACCATCACCTTTCACTGTGTGTCCAGATACGGTCTTGACATTGACAATATCCGCTGTGTGGTAATCTTGATATGTGGGCTGGGCCTTGATAAAGTATTTGTCTCCCACCAGCAAAGGGGCCGGGCGCTTTGTCTGCCAGCTTGCCCCAGTCTGGTAAGTTTCTGGGACGACAGTACCCCAGACCCATGTATCGACATGAGAGGTAGCGGCCAATGTCACCTTGCCCTGGGCATCGACTGCGATAGCGTTCTGAGTATCGTGCTTCAGGTTCTGAATGAGGAACTGGCTATTTTGGTTTCCAGAATCACGGGACGAGTCATAGAATCTGACTACCGGTCCTGTGTTGGTGGAAGTGGAATCCAGAAGCACTAGGCTACCCAATCCATTGCCAGTCATATCAATACCAGTGCCGCAGCTATCAAAGGTTGCCTGTTGAAGCAGCACCGTCCACCCACCTGCCGCAGAGAAAGCTGTTCTGCAAGACTGGAAATATATGTTCTTGAAGTTGACTTGTTGGTTGGAGTTCTTGATCCCGATAACTCCGCCAATGATATCCTACACACTTTGTTAGGATGCTCGTTCTTTTGTCTTGGGCTTTTCTGGATTGCTTACCACATCGGTAACAGCAATTGTTGACCCGGCCTTGATATCGATTCCAGTGTGACCCGTGGAGGATTTTGGCATGCGAATCTTAACATTTGTCAAACCCGATCCTTGGGCAACTCCCCATTGAAGAGCAGTGAAGTGACGGTCCGGCTTGAGCGCAGTCGTATCCAGGACCACGTTCTTCACAAGCGTTGCAAAGCTAGTTTCCGGATTGCCGTTGTGTGAATCGTATCCCATGATGAGATAGTCACCACGGAATCCCGACGCAGCCTTGATGATGGGTGGGTTCAACGGATTGCCAACAATTATCGTACCCACAGTTAGGTTGAGAGTGCTTCCAAGTTGGTACACGCCGCCTGGAAGGTAGACCTGAGCAGGGTAACGCGTGACACCTTGGCCTTTGCGACTGCCGCCCACGCCGTCATCATCTATGGCCTTCTGTAGCTTCGGAGTTTGATCACCAGAACCATCATTGACGACCGAGTAATCCATCACATTGCGGTACACTGGGTAGAGCGATGTTTTAGCGTAGGGAGCAAATCCTGCTCCTTGTTGGTTGTGGTCCTGCTCGTCAAGCCAGTAAGTCTCAGGTGATCTGCTGGTAGGGGCAGCACATGTTTTTGTCGCGGGAGAATGCCCTTTCTCAGATATGAAACTAGACACGTTGGTTAGCATTCAAGGATGCTATGAAAATGTTAAACGACACATACGATGGAGTCGGAACACTGGGTCTTGTCGATTGAGTGTTGGTCTTTGGCGATGGAGTCTTTAGACTTGTTGCGAGAGTATTTGGGGCCGCAAAATTAGTGCTAGCTGTTGTCGTACTTGCATGTTCCATATCTGAGGAGGAACTAGCCCCCTCTGGTGAAGGACTTGCAATCGAAGCATCGGCAGCCTTTGATGGGGATCCCACGGCTGTGCAGAGAGTATTTGCTGCAGCCGACAAAGTCGTGGCACTCGAGTATTGATGAACAGTAGCAGCAGAGAGCGCTTCGGTGAGATCTGCCAAAGAAGATGCAAGAGCCCAATCAAAGAGGTGGTCAATATTTGTCGGGCTTGCATCAACAGTTGCGGATGAAAGTGCATGCGATGAAGATGCACGCACCAAGTGCAGTGGCCAAACAAACCCTGATGAAGTAGACACAATAGCTGCCACTGCCAAATATGAGAAACCCCTCATATTCAATCAACCACAAACCACTACCTCGATCTCGATCTCGAAGTAGATAGAAAAGACCAGGAGAAAAAGGTGGGTGAATAGAGACTAATAAAAATGGTCCTGGTTACATGTCAAGTTTTTCGACAGACACCATGCAGACGATCTTGGAATGCACACAAAGACCACCTTGTTTGAAGAATGTGTGTACACTGGTCGGTACAGGTTCAATGGTCCAGTTGAGAGGGCCGGGGATGATCGACACCCCTTGTAGGAATCGGGATTCGTAACGTCCTGCCAAACTCTCGCAGGCTTATGTCGTCGCCACAACTTGCCCTGTAGTGCCGACTTTCTGGCTTGATGGGATTCCAAGGTAATGGTACAATGTGCTATCCCTCATCCTTGCAGAAGGGGAAGTGTTCAATATCCTTAATCAGGATAAAAAGTCTTGTACTGTGGCGTTAATACTGTGTTCATATTGAACTGGGTACTTTTTCGTCATTTCAACACGAAAGGACTGGAGGCGCGTTGAAGACTTTCAGCTGACGTCTCTTCGTCTGTTCCTTATTTCTTTCATGGATATGTCATAATCACAACTGAACTTCTAGGCTATATCTTGATTCATATCCCTTATGAGCCCTAACTAAGACGCTTACTATAGTTGTCAATAAGAAGTCATGGTTAGAATTTGTGTTATTTGACAGGTTTAGAATGCTCTAGATTCGAGCCACATGGTAATCTGTTGAATGTCAACATAATCAATTTTTCTACCTCACCCCTTGCACTGGGTAAAATGTCCGCAGGTGTTTATATAGACTTCCATGCCAACGGCAGGTATGCAGCATGAAGTATGCTCAAGTGCCTTGGCTATCTGTGCTATGTTATGGTAGACGAGACTAAGTTTCCGATGATTGGGACACACTATATATACTTGCAGATATATATATTCAAGCACGGAAAATTGATAGATCATCAAATGAAGTCGTTAAACCACGACTTATGATATTCCAGGGGTTTAAAGTGTTGCAAGCTGTCATATTTATCTCTGCGCCTCTTATGACTTGTAAATATAAAAGGAGCTAGAGGTTGCTTGTCTACATCCCTTAGTACAATCATCAAAGACGGAGAATTGCCCATGGGCCAAATTGTTAGAATATGTTTCTTCCAGACTGCTAATGTGTCTTTCTATAGCAATTAAATGATGATATCAAATATAGTGTCTTGTGGCGAGAAACCTGCAAGTCCGAGATTTGCGTGGGATAGATTTCCGATGAGGCGACACCCGCAAACAATACCTCATGACTGGCGGAAAGGGCTTAGAATCCCATTGAGTTGATGATTTTCTACATTGTTGACCGCGCGAAAATAAAGTCCTTGCTGATTGCCGACCGTGGTTCACCAGTATACCCCAATCACGTCTCCGTGAGCTCATATAGCCATTATGATAGCCCAATTTGACATGGAAATCCCGAGAACATTAGACGTGAGACCTTGTGTGGTTCAAAATTCTTTCACTGAACAAAAGATTTACAATCTACAAATTCATTTACTACCAAACAATCGGAGGCTAGATGTTGGCGAAGGAGTGAAAAGTGAAACCCACGCGTCGCCTTCATGTCGGTAGCATCCACCAGCAGTCCCAACGAGGACTCGGACCCAGAAAATACAAGCTCGTCCGAAGTTTGGCAGGATGCACCTCAGACCAGCCCACAAGACGAAGAGCCAACACCGCGGGTGCGATTTCGATCAAATGCGGGTTTTATGCAGGGGGCTCGACATAACCCGCCGGCACAAGCTCCCCGGGAAGAATGGGAACATTCTCACAGTCAAGGCCTGCCCCATAGACCGACAATGCCATACTCCCATGAAACCGAAGATATTACCGATACGCCGCTGCAAGATCGCGAGTCACAGCCGGGTGAGACAGAAGGTGTTGAAAGGAAAGACCAAAAGAAGCCACCGGAAGATGAAAAGAAGGAAGATGAGAAGGAGGAAGAAGAGAAGGAGCCCGAGACACCCGAGCAGCGATCCACACGGGAGAAATGGCGAGCCATGACCAGGAACTTCAGACAGAAAGCATCAGAGTTCGGTGACCGTCTGGGCCGCCCACAGGCTGAGGGAGACGACTTATCAGCCGGGAAGTATCACGCAGACTGGGCGACTGGCGGTGCAGTTGCTCTATCTGATATGACAGATGACAAGCACAAAAGTGTGGAAGCGAAGCAGCGGAACCAGAAAGGGACCAGCTCCGAGGCTCATCGTCTGGTGCGAGATTTGACCCAAGATCATTCCCAAAAACGCCGCAAGGGTCGTGGGAAGCCTTACCCTCACGCCGGGAACGAGTTTAAAGAAGAAGAGAATGAGACAGGAGCAGATGCGAGCTTGAGATATCGCTCTGGCGGAGGTGGGATCCTGTCGCAGTTGATCAAATTGCAAGGTGGTCAGCAACAAGGTGCTGGAGGCCAGTCTCGAACCTCAACTGACTCATCCCGCAGCACAGAATCCGCCCCCACCGGGGCCCCAACCCCAACAGGGGCCCCAGCTGGAGCTCCAGCCCCCAAGAAGGGAAAGCCACTGAAGTGGTACAAAAAGCCCCAAAATACGTCCACCTCGACCTTGATTGGCGGGAGCGCTGAAAGTTTCAGTGGAGCGAGCACCCCTGTTTCGAGCGAGATCCTGTCACAAGCCTCGAAGCGTCGCGACAAGGAGGGTGGTGGTGCTGCCGCTGTTGGCGGTGGTGGTGGTGGTGGTGGAGGTCGCAATATGCGGCTTGAGGATGAAATTCGAGTTACAGTGCACATTGCAGAGATTATCTGCCGGCAGCGGTATATTATGCAGCTCTGCAGAGCGTTGATGTTATTCGGTGCTCCCACACATAGACTTGAAGAGTACATGCAGATGACCTCAAAAGTGTTGGAGGTTGACAGCCAATTCCTGTACCTGCCAGGCTGCATGGTCATGTCGTTCGATGACCCTTCTACTCGCACGACGGAGGTGAAGCTGGTTCGTGTAGCCCAGGGAATTGATTTGGCTCGCCTATCGGACACACATCTCATCTACAAGAATGTAATCCATGATGTGATCGGCATTGAAGAAGCAATCCAGGAGCTCGATTCAGTCATCAAGAAAAAACCTCAGTATCACAAGGTCATCGTTGTCTTGGTGTATGGGCTGGCCACTGCAACTGTGGGGCCTTTCGCCTTTAGTGCCAGGCCGATTGACATGCCAATCATTTTTCTCAATGGTATTCTTGTCGGTTTAATGCAACATGTCGCCGCGCCTCGCTCAGTGTTGTATTCGAATGTCTTTGAAGTGACATCGACAGTGGTGACGTCCTTCCTCGCCCGAGCCTTCGGCAGCATCGCCATTGGAGTTGTGGATGGCAAACCACAGTACCTCTTTTGCTTTTCTGCCATCGCGCAATCATCGATTGCATTGATATTGCCAGGTTTCCTTGTTCTTTGTAGCAGCTTGGAACTTCAGTCCCATCAGATCATCGCTGGCTCGATTCGGATGGTCTACGCTCTCCTCTTTTCGTTGTTCATTGGATATGGAATTACCGTTGGCACAACCATCTATGGGCTGATAGACAACAATGCGGTATCCGACACTCAATGCCCAGAAAAGGGGGCCTTTAAGAATCCGTATGTTCAACGGTTCCCATTCGTCGCAATCCAGACAGTCTGGCTTTTGATCATCAACCAAGGAAAATGGAAACAGCTCCCACCCATGAGCATCATCGCACTGGCGGGCTATATTAGCAACTACTTCAGCACGAAGAAACTGGGATCGAACTCTCAGGTTGCGAACACAGTCGGCGCGTTTGTCGTCGGTATCATGGGAAACATATACAGCCGGTTCTGGCATGGCCACGCTGCGACCGCTATTCTGCCAGCCATTTTCGTTCTAGTTCCATCGGGACTTGCTGCGACAGGTTCTTTGATCTCGGGTGTACAGTCTGCGGATGAAATTCGTAACAATGTCGGGTCTCATGGTGGTGGCGCCGGTTCAGGGCCCGGGGCTGGCTTATCGTCTGGTAATTCAGTATTTAGTCTAGGGTTTGGTATGATCCAGGTAGCTATTGGTATCACGATTGGTTTGTTCATTTCCGCGCTGGTGGTTTATCCATACGGTAAGGCCCGCAGCGGACTGTTTAGTTTCTAGGCTATTCGTTGCTATGCCGTTGGAACTTGGTTTCTAGCGTGTTGATATTAGGATAATATCTACAACAAAAATAAAGAACATACATGTATCCCATCCAACGATTACCAAAGTTCTCAGGTGAACAGTTCCTATCTATAGGGAAAATACTAGGCATTTCTGGGAAACTCAACTGTTCCATGTATTGTACTTATGTCAAAAGAGCCTTGATCGTATTGACTTACATACATGGTACACCCAAATAGGTATTGATTGAAATTAGAGTAATCTGCGTTCTATATGATGATTCAAATGATGGGTTTAAATGGCAATGAGCTATTAGCGGCAGTGTAAATCTACGTCCCAATTGATAGAGGTTCAAAGGTAAATGCCGGTGTTTTATGTTGAATAGGCCGGGGTTATAACTGACGAATGCTGGCGAGGAGGTATATTAGGAGATCGGAAAGCAGTGTCGCTGATCATTATTGACTTCATAAAATGGTATACCCTATCTTCAAAATTCTTTCCAGTTGATACTTTGCTCCCACGCATGTGCAAGACGCAAGATAGTCAGCTCATCATGCCACCTGCCCACAATCTGCATACTGGCGGGCAACTTGACGTTTTTATCCCCATTCGCAGGCACAAACCCGATGGGGATTGCTAGAGCTGGGTGTCCAGTGGCGTTGAATTGGCATGTGTTTTCTGTCATCCCTTTCGCTGCTTCTATTTGGACCACCGGCATTGCCTCGGCAACTGGGAGGCGGTTTGCAGGCAAAAGGGTCGTGGGCATTATTATCACATCCACTGAAGACAGAACATTGTCATACAGATCTTTTAGCTTCCGCATAATGTTCACAGCCTTTGGATATACGGTTCCATAGCGCTGCCAGGCGAACTCGCCACTGAGGAGGGCTTCCTTGCTCATAATGCTCATCTAGGACACACATAAGCGGCGTCAGAGAGAGATGTGTGCTGCTCAAGGGGCCTGGAGTTACCTTGCTGATCACATCGGATGTGTAGGGAAGGCCCCTCTTTTCAAACAAATCTGTCAACATCATTTGTCGTCGACCTGTCGCTTGTCCCATCATTCCCATATGATTCCCCATCTTGCTGACCACAGAATACACCGATCTGCCATGAGTATGAAGAGGAACGCTAACTTCCTGCACGCTAGCCCCCAGCTTTTCAAAGACATTGACCACCATTCTGAATTTTTCCTCTATATTCGGGTCAGTGTGAGTAGGCAGACCTTCCTTCAAAATGCCTATTCTCAGCCCCTTGATTCCAGCAGCACTACCTTTCCTCAACAAGTGAGAGTAACGTGGAACGTTTGTAGGAAATGGAATCCCCGCTCCCGAGCGATCATCCAAGCCATCGGCACCAGCAATCGCCTCCAACAGCACCGCATTATCCATACATGTGGTTGTGATTGGCCCAACATAATCCAAGCTCGCATCATTGCTCGCTATGCCCGTATATGGTACAAGCCCAGCTGTTGGCTTGAACCCATATAATCCCGCTAGGGCAGCCGGAATGCGAACACTGCCTCCTTGGTCACATCCAATGCCCATATCCGTGGCCCCGCTTGCCACAAGCGCCGCCGTGCCTGAGCTGCTGCCTCCTACTGAGTACCCCCGCGCGTACGGATTGTGCACAGGGCCAGTTGCTGCGGTCGAGCTGACAGCCCCACGCGACAGGTTCTCACATACGGCTTTACCAGTGATAATGCCACCGGCGTCAAGAATACGCGACACCACCGTGGCATCAGTATGCGGGACCCAGTCGCGGAAGGTGTCGGTGCCGAGTAAACATGGTACGCCGGCGACGGAAATATTGTCTTTCAGGCAGAGAGTTTTTCCTTCCAGGGCATCAGAGCTTGGGGAAATAGACGATAGATCGAAGCGCCAGGCCCATGCGCCGAGGGGGTTATCGGCTGGCTGAGGGAAGCGGATATTCTGCCTCGGGCTGGTGGTCTGGTCTGGTTCGGGTTGGTAATCTGCGGCGATGTTGATCAGTTGGCGCTCCAGTTGAAACCCGACCCTACTTGCTCACCATCCATGGCAGCGACCAGCTCTAATGTGTTTTGGGTTCGCACAAGAAGCGTTTCGTAGTCTTCAATCTCGTGCTCCGGGATTTTCAATGACAGCCCTTTTGCCAGGGAAAGCATCTCGTCACGAGTCGGCGTCATGGTGTTAAACGACTGTCAATATTGATGTGTAGTGTGATGAAGCTTGTTCAATTGCGATGCCATTCTTGAGCTGCTTGACTACAAACACCTTTGTGTCAAATCCTTATCATGGCCAAGGATTAAGCCCCGAACTCGCAATCCAATAGCACCTCTAAGAGCCAGCTGCCGGTCAAGAAGTGGAGTTCGTTTGATCAAATCCCGGTAACAGGGGCGACATCCGCTATTTCCACTCTCGTCGCTTTGAATTCCGCGATTTTGCTTGGAGCTTGGCATTTGGTGCGCATCGGAGGCTCCGATGAACCCCCGCTTGATATCGGATATCAACCGAGATAACATGTCTGTAGCTTAATCCCGAGGTCATTTATTCAGTTATGATTTCCCTAAAATCTACACTCAATTGTATCTGAGTTCATCATTTGACATACATCATTTCACAATGGTTCACATCGATCCAAAGTATCAAGTCCCTCGGGACTTTGAGGGTTTCGGTGAGGAGGGCTTCGACGCTAAATGGCCCAACGGCGCTCGCATTGCGGTTTCGTTTGTGCTGAACTACGAGTAAGATTGCTTTCCCTTGAACTCGTGGCATTGCTTTCATATACCACAAACTGACTCCTGATAGGGAGGGCGGTGAGCGCTGTATCTTGGACGGCGACAGTATCTCGGAGCCGTATCTGTGGGAAAAGGGTGCTTCGGGTGGACACCGTGAAAATGCGCGCTACCTTAATGCCGAGCAGGACTTCGAGTACGGGAGTCGTGCATCCTCATGGCGATTGATGCGCCTGTTCAAAGAGTTTGGCTGGAATTTTACCACATATGCGGTGGCAGTCGCCCTGAAGAAAAACCCTACATTTGCTAAAGCCTTGGTACGCGATGGCCATGAAATCGCTACTCATGGGTTGCGATGGAAGGACTTCTGGGACTTTAATCTCGAGGAGGATAAGGAATATGTGAAGGAGAGTTTGTTGATGTTGAAGGAGGTTACCGGCGAGATGCCTGTGGGAGCCTACTTTGGTCGTGGAACACCGCAAACGCATCACCTGTTCCCTGAAATATGGAAGGAGCTTGGTGCAGAGTTCCTTTGGTCGTCCGAGTGTTACAATGATGATGTTCCTTACTGGCTCGACCTGCCGTGGGAAGACCACCTGCCTAAGAACGAGCGGGAGGGCATGCTCCTGATTCCATACAATGTAAGTTCACCTTTTTCAATGTCCTCACATCCATGCGACGGTAACATATCCTAATACATTTGGCTAGTATGACTGCAACGACGGCAAGTTCCACATGTCTCCCGGGTTCGGCTCTAGCGTAGGCGAGAGCTATGAGAAGTACCTTAAGAACACATTCGACATGCTGTACCGCGAAGGCGGCAAGATGATGAACATTCCCTTGCATACCCGTATCATCGGCAAACCTGGTCGTTGTGAGGCGCTTCGCAATTTTATGAAATACGTCGCTGACAAGCCCGACGTTTGGGTGACGACCAGGCGGGATATCGCCAAGCACTTCCGGTCTACGTTCCCTTATCAACCAGATAGAAAATGGGTGGATGACGCCAGAAAGCAAGGATAAGGGCATACAACATGTATAATGGGTGTATATGTGCCGAAATAAGATAATGAAGAATATTGTTATACATCTTATCAATACAACTAAATTTCAGCATTCAAAAGTCAATACTCGAAAGAGAAAAAGATCATGATCATCATTAAATCGGATCAAATTTGCGGACATGGTCTTTCTCTTTATGGTAACTGCCATGCCTCCCAACTGGTATCCCCCAAACTTCCGTAACCTGGTATCCAAGATGTTTCCGCCGGGGGAGTGTTGGGATCTACCCAGGTGACAAGCTCATCCACAACCGCCATTGTATCAAACTCCATCCATCTGTCCTGTAACACCTGCAGTGCTGGGGGCATAGGCTCTCCTTGTGGTGGTCCGGGCTCTTCCATTGCCGGAAACCCGGCAACTACATTGCCACCACTCTGGGTGCCACCAAGCGGTGGGACTCCCGTGTTCTGCATGGGAACCTCCTCCATGATGTTTGAAATATCTCTAACGTCACATTCTTGTTGGGTCTCTAGCCTCTCCATGGTCATGGTCACCAGCGCCTCAAATGCGTCGCGGTATCGCCGGACCCATGGAGTTCTTTCGCCCATAACGAATAGAACGCTCGAGCAAGCTCGAATATTGTTGCTCAATCGCACACTCCAGACGCTTTTGTGTGTCCATAGGCAATATAGCATCATGATACCGGAGACAAAGACGGTCTGGACGGCGATAAAGCTATGTCCATACGCAGCGTTCTGGTGCAATTTCTTATGTAGTTGACAAATCTGACCCGCGGAATCTAAACAAGCTTTGAAATATGGATCGGAGCTTAGTAGGATAGAGAGGAAAGGTTGCATCAGGAGGCGAATAGCTCGGTGGTAATGGAGAAGTAGATAATCCGGTTTATTGTTGTTGTCCAGGCACACAGACCCAAGTAAGCTCTCCTTCCACTCCTGTAACTCTTGATAGTACCCTCTAACCTTTGGCAGAAGCTCTTGCAGGGTGCGGTCAATACGATATAGAGAATGATGAATGCGAGACTCAATTCTCCTGAGTCGGAACAGATGGATTACTTGCCGTAGCTTGTGATCATCCTCTCGCATCAGAGTGGGCATCTCGACATCAATTAATCGATCTGGCAGACTGACAGGATAGCCGAGTGCGATAGAAATGTTACGCTCGAGAGAATACACTGTCCAGAACAACTTCCGGCGCTTTTGAACAACAGCGGGGAGCAGGTCGACTTCGCGCCTTGAAAGATACATTCCCAAGTGAATGCAGGTACGCATGGCAAATCCGATGAGATACCATAGTTCTTGACTGATCGAGGAACGAAGGTGAAATATCACCAAAAGAACCATGGCCTCGATATTCTCTATCGATCGGGGCTCTCGCGCTACGGAGATATGCCGTATTGCCATCGCATAGAAAGCCTGGTTTGGTAGTTGGCTAACTATGCTTGATCGGGATAAAGGATTCTGGTATCACTGACCTCTGGTGTAGGTAAAGATGCTTGTTTCTCCGTCAAGGAAAGTAGACCAGACCCAACAGCGTACACGAGGTACAATTTGAACAGTCCAAACTGCTGACTGGCAGTCAGGGACTTCAGGCTAATATGAAAGAGAGTTTCCCTGTCTTGATGCCATTGCATGATCTCGTCTAGATCCAGGAACGAATACCTCGAGTCAACTCTCTCCGAGTATGTCTTGATCAGTCTTACACCCAGTTCATCTGATGGTAGCCCAGTGCCATTCACGCCGCTTTCTACAACATTTGTGAATGGGTAATTTCTCGCGGCAGAGCTTTCCAGGTGCTCCTCTGACATGCTGGTGTCACCGGTTGAACTACGATCAGTGGTCGCCGAGGCTTGAGAGACGTCACCGATATTAAGGGCAAGATGAAGTGCAAACTGGGAGAACTCCATTCCTGAAGATGTGTCGGGAAGAGAGAGGCAAAGCGAATTCGCTACGTCGGCAATGCTCATCTGCCCTGGCGTGCCACTCGAGGGAGTCCTGGCATCGGACCTCTCGGCCTGCGAAGGTTGGTGCTGCAGGAGTTGGATTTCCAGTTCCGCGACCTTATTTTCAAGAGCATGGATGTACCTAATTTGCCATCAGTACTTTCTCTGACAACAAACCGATAGATGCACGTACTTTGCGACGACCAAATCCTCGCCACGGACATTTTGCAAGTCGCAAGTGGCCCTTGATTTCGTACAGTTGGAACAGACGGGCAGCTGGCCATCACACTGCAAAATCAAATAATTAATACTGACGGGGCTTTAGTATCTTCGGGATGATAGTGTGATCTGCACACCTTCTGCTTTCGTGTCTTGCATCTCGAGCAAGCTGTCCGCCCGATGCCACGTTTGCGGCTCTGGGAAATTTGCCCCGCCATGGGGGACTCGGGTCCATCTGCAGGTGGAACTACGCCGGAGAAGTCCATGTAGAAGCGTAGATATTCAAGATCAGGAGAAACGGAGGGTCCGAAGGTACCTTATGGCAGTCAGCGGTCCAAACTCCGCACTCCACTTTCGCATTATCGAGGTCAAAGCGCGCGTTTTAATCTATTGTGTAATCTCTGCTCGTTAAGTGGGTTCCTGGCCATGGGGTAAGGGCTTTAATGATAATTATCTTATTGTAATTGGTTATTGCACTATTTCCTCTAAGTTGGCTGTATACGCCTCTCAAATTAGGCGCTTAGCGGAAGTTATACATTGCTCGCTGAGAAGGACCAGTTATATATTTTGTATCGGAGGTTCCGATCGGGGGATAAATCAATTAATCTCCGGCCAGTGACTGGAATTTCTATCTACTGTAACTAGCTGTTGCGATCAATAACTAAGGCAGTTGCACTTCTCGCAAATCCAGTAGAACCATTTCTCGCAAAGAAGCAAAAATGAGAGACAGCACCACCCCAGAGCCATACATGAAGCCTGCAACGCGGCTACGAAAGCTGCTATCTCAACCGGGCGTCTGCATCCAAGCCCCGGGGGTGTATGATGGTCTATGTGCCCGACTTGCTATAGAGCAAGGATTCCAAGTCATGGTATGACTCGAATTCAGCTGTGATCTCTCCAACCAAATGGCCAACTAACGTGACAATAGTACCAAGGCGGCTCTATGACCACGGCCGCACGTCTTGGAAGAGCAGATCTTGCTTTTGCGTCTCTCAACGACTTTGCGCAGAACGCGCAGATGATTGCTAACATTGACCCTCGAATCCCACTCATTGCTGACGCAGATGTCGGGTTTGGTTCACCGCCAAACATTGCCCGCATGGTACAGATGTATGACTCGTGTGGAGTTGCGGGCTTCCACATCGAGGACCAAGTTGCGAATAAACGATGTGGTCATTTGAAAGGCAAGGAAGTTGTGGACATAGAGTATGTCTTTTGTTTTGAGATCCCAGCCCAGAGTGGAAGCCCATACACTTACTGACATTGTTTTGCGTTCTCAGAACCTGGAAGTCAAGGATTCGTGCGTGCGTTATTGGGCGGGACTCTATATACGGTGGTAGTGATATATTGATAATTGCGAGGACGGACTCGCTGGCCGTTGAAGGATACCACGCTGCCATTGATAGAGTAAGTATGGTGCGTGAACATGGCTTGAGAAGAGTATACCTAAAGTTCTATCACAGCTCCTCGCGGCACGAGAATGCGGCGCTGATATGGGATTCTTGGAAGCAATTGAGACCGAAGAACAGATCAAGAATGCTGTGAAGGTTTTGGCCCCAATGCCTGTAAGTGGAGAACCTGTATGCCCTTCTTCATTGTTACAGCTTATTGATATTATTTAGCTCATGGTTAATTTGGTTTCCAACGGCAAGACACCGTGGTTCTCACCCGAAAAGCTGAGTGAGTGGGGAGTGAAGGTCAGTTTTCATACTATCAACTTCGCTCGTTGGGCTCCAGTCTAATACCAAAGTAGCTCGCTATCTACCCCGGAGCTGCGGGAAAGTCAGTTCTTCACACAATTCGCCGTGCCTATAAGTATCTTATGGAGACTGGTCAAGATGATGCAGAAGCACAAGGCTTAGATCCCAAGGGATTCTTTGACGTGATGGGATTGCAGAGGGAGATGGAAATTGATCGGCTTGCAGGAGGTGTATCATTCACAAATGGGGCATAGGCTCAAAAACCCAAAGCAGAATCTTTGAATCTTATTGAGCACTAGACAATCTCTCGCATATGTGGAAGCGACCTTTTCTTGATATTTACTTTGCATGCCGTTCTCTAAGTCGAGTACCTACATATAAAAACGCTGGTATAGATGATTTCGTATCAAAGTGCCATCGAAGTATTACCATTATTACGAATTTTGGTGCAGTGCTTTTTTACCACCATGGAGCAGGCCTCAGTATGATGAGTCAATCAAAGAGTGAAAAAGTGAATGAGAGCTTTACAGCAGGACATAGATTACCAAAAAAACTGAAAAAGGAAAAAGAGGGAAAACGTGAAGGGTTGTACAGTATCAGAGCAAAATAGAGTTCACAGTTAGTCGTGGTATATACATGAGACCACAAATTTCGAGCAGTCAATGATACAACCGATGTTCAACCCGCCGTGACAATCTTGATCATATCTTCTCGCGTCACGACCGGCTTGAAGCCTCTGGAAGGCATACCCATGGCCTCGGCTTGGCGCTTTTCATATCTGAGGAAGTCCTTGGTGATAGCACTACCCCGGACACCACCACGCACAGCCCCTGCCCTGGAATCACCCCAGTACTCGGCCCACTGAGGGGGCAAAGGTTGAGAGCTTGGAATAGAAAGCCACAGACGCATAAGATGACGCTTCTCGTCTGGCAGCTCATGATCCTCAAAAGGTGTGCGCGAATGCAGCGTTACAAAGCTGTTGAGCAGCTGCATATCACCGCGCTCTAGCTCCATAGTATAGCAGTACTCGTCAGATGGCATAATGGTATCCAAGAAATCAAGTGCCTCTACCTGCTGGGCTGTAAGCCGTGGCACGTCGGGGAAGTCGCGCTGCGCGGCGACGGTGTTTTTGCGGTTGGTGCGAGCACAGAAGTAGGCACCACTTCTTCCCATGAGCGGACAGCGGTAGTAAGGAGGTTGGGTTGCATCTTGGGTATTCTGGAAGCTGTGGAACCAGTTGTTGGACTCGAGCACAGGAAGCAAATCAGGGCGGAGCTCAGCGACGCGATCATGTAGCGCTATGCTGCTCATGACCTTGGAAGTCCCACCCTCCTTGGCGGTGCGACGGCATAGAAGAGCTACCACGTCGGCTGAATCCTGGTGGAAGTCAAGACCAGCGTTGGTGTTGTATCCACGGCCGCCTTTCACCTTGTAGCTGCCTCCTGCATCGCGTACGTCGTTGATGACCTCACTTGCGCGGTTCTGGGTGCGTCCAACACCAATATAAAGTCCCATGCCCCAGTAAGCGACACGCATATCTGCCTCAGACCATTCGTCGACTGGAAAGCCCTTCAAGAGGCACATGCCCCAGCGACCCTGGGTGGTAGCGATGGCATCCTCCAGCGCCTTCTTGGACGCTTCAGGGAGTGGATAGTCGGCTTGGGTCATATCAAGAAGAGGTTTAGGGTGCTCTTTGGCGTAGACAAGTGCAGTGTGGAAGCCTTCAATTTGCTCGAAGGTGAGACGCAAGATCCACGAGCTATCGCCCTCAACATCCTTCGTCTTCCATGCTTGGGGGTGGTTCCAATTGACATGTTGGACACAATCTAACAAAGTAAAGGGCGAAAAAATAAGTTTGAGGCTGGAATGATCGATGCAGAAATATCCTGGCTGTGCAATAGACCTAATAGACGATTTTATCCATCAAATCGCGATCTTTTCAATCATCAGCTGCAGTCTAGGATGTCTTTATTAGTGATTAGGAAAAAATTTCCATACATATTCCGAAGCCAAGCTTATATTCTCACACTACCTAGGCTTCAGGTCCTGCCTGCTGTGGGAGTTCTGTAACAGTATCGGAGGTTCCGTGTCTCCAAATTCCACGGACCCGGGCTAAATCGGAAGGTCATATAGAGTTTATCGGAGGCTCCGTGAGGTGGAGGTTTCCTGTGGATTGCCCAATAATCGCAGAGAGCCGAGCTCCCCCGCATTTTTCGTATCTAAGATTTCTAAGCTTCCTCGACTCTGATTGGACCTCGACGAATTAGCTTTGAGGTGTCCACGGGTTGTATCTCTCCCAATCTATATATGCAGTTTGTTTGTAAAAGCCCAGATTGTTGGGTCATGTTCACACCCTTGATAACAATTCAACACTGTAGATACTTGTTATAAGCTACGGAAACCGAATGTTAGAAGCTGGGCATTTATTTTTGACATAAATCTCGACTGATCGCATCTCCCTACTCGTGCAGAAATTGGCTGAGATTGTGAACATGATGACTTGGAATACACAGGCTAAGAAAGCCTTCAGCTCTCCAGCGGCTTTTCGAAAGGCCATCGAAACAAAAGACGTTGACGGAGAGAAAGCCGCTTACAATGAGGATCTACTTCCAACTGAACCTGGCAAGTCTCTGTCTCCAAATGCTCAGATTAAGGGGCCGATATTCTAACAATGTATTACAGAACGACGATCCTGGAGATGGATCCATTACTTTACATACTACCTGACAACATCTTTTTCGCCCACGAGCTATAATCTCGGTGCCTCTTTAGCTACCATTGGTCTGGTGCGTTAAGACGAATTTCCAGAGGCCACATATCACCGTTCAGCCATTCTAATAAAATATTCAGACGTGGTGGCATACCCTCATTGCTGCAGTGATAGGCTCGATTTTCCTATCAATAATTGTCGTTCTCAATTCGCGTGGTGCGACACAATACCATGTTGGATTCCCCGTCATCGGCACTGCTGCTGGTGGTCCACGGGGCGCCAAGTTCTTCATTTTCATTCGCGGTGCGGTGGCTGTCATCTACTTCTCCACAAATCTCTATTATGGTGGAATGTTGATGGCAATCCTGCTGCGATGTATATTCGGCTCGGCGTGGGACAACATACCTAATCTTCTCCCTCTCAGTGCTGGTATCACTAGCGCAAATCTGCTGGCCTTCTTTATCTTCTGGTTCTTCCAGATGGGCCTGATGTTCGTGCACCCCATCGTTCTGAGACATATTTTCGTCGTCAAGGCCTTCTACAGCACCATCGCTCTGGTGGCAGTTCTGGGCTGGGCTGTACATCAGAATCATGGCTCGCTCGGTAGCTTTCACTTTGAGGGACAGGCTGTTCTTTCCGGCTTGCAACTTGTCTGGCCCATGATCTCGGCTATAAACTCTATCTGTGCTGCGCTATGTCCCATTCTTATCAATCAGCCCGATATTGCGCGATATGCACAAAGACCATCTCAGGCCACTTGGTCTCAAATTTCGGGGATCTTCATCAGCAAAATTATGATCATGTTCCTCAGTGCTGCAACTACCAGTGCTACACAAGGATTTCTGGGTACATCCTACTGGAATGTGTGGGATCTTTACAATGCCATATTAACCACCTATTGGGGCCCAGGTGCTCGTGCTGGCGTTCTCTTTGCGTGCCTCGTAAGTTGCTCTAAATTTTATCTTATCCTTTTTGTTACGGTTACTGACTCCCCACAGGGAATGGTTCTTGCTATCCTGGCTTCCAACGCTGGCACCAATGCACTCCCCGCGGGCGCTGATATGAGCGGTCTTCTACCTCGGTATATCAACATTGTTCGTGGACAGATTATTTGTGGCATCTTAGGCCCTTTGTTATTTCCCTGGAAAATCATTGCCGACGCAAAGAGCTTCCTGACTTTCCTGTCATCATATACTGTCTTCTTGATGCCCATATGCGGTATTATGGTGGTCGACTACTGGCTTGTTCGCCGGGGTAATTTGCATGTTCCGTCATTGTACAGCCGGGAGGCAGGGACTCCCTATACATACTGGAAGGGTTGGAACCTTCGTGCCATCGTGGCCTGGCTTTCCGGGACCGCATTCGTCATCCACGGTGTCGCTGGGGCCTTGGAACCTAGCCTGACGAATCAGGCCAGTAAGGACATGTACAAACTTGGATTCCTGCTGAGCTTCCTCGTTGGCTCAATAGTTTACTATGCTGCCTGCTTGATCTTTCCCGTGCCTATATATCCCGAGGGAAAAGAGGGCATGCCCAAGACTTGGGAGTATATGGCGGGCTCTGAGGGCTTCTTTGAGGGAGAGAGCGTTGATACTATCAGACTCAACCACGGTGCGATCACTGGAATTAAGCTCGATGGAGGGACTGAGAAGGATTTCTCCCTTACATCGGAGAAGGAGATTGTTTAGGCCTTTCAATTATGTATTTAATTGTCCGTTAGTTGTGCTCAAGATACTTAGAATACTGTGTACAGGGAACAGAATATACGAATGTGAAGGCTATCACAGTTAATTTTCAATATATTAGGAACAATAATACCTATTGTGTGCTCAAGACTCAAGTCTAGCATTTCTAGGGTAACAGAGGAAGGAATCCCCTAATGCAATCAATGCAAATATGCTACAAAATGAAAATCAACCGGCGACCAGCCGCCGGACATTTTGCTTCCACCGCATGAGCCCCGGGGGAGGTCATGAGACGGCGATAGAATCGGGTGTCGAAGACATTAAGTGTGCTGTATCGTGTCATCTTGTATGGTTGTGGCCCTTTTGTGATCTTGACAGACGGCGTAACCCAGAAGCTCGAGGAGGTATCGTTCACGGTGTGTGAATACGTGAACACCGGTCGTTCGCAGAAACTGCTTCGCGTGCTCCAGGATGAGATCTAGATGACTGGGAGGAAGGCGGAAGAGGGCGTCAAGGGAGATGGTGATTTGATCAGGAGATGCGTTTAGAGATGGAAATGCGGCAAGCAGATGGCGGGTGCTTTTATCGCAGGCAAGGGATTCGCAGTATGTTTCGAGCATGTTTTCACGGACAATGAATTGAAAAATTGAGTCCAAGGAGTCAGGCTGAACAATGGCCTGCGGAAGCGAATGTTCAGGGTCGGCGAGAGCTCGCTGCATTACAATCACGTATTGCAGTTCCTCAATGAGCGGTGTCACCTGTATTTCTGTTGGTGATGTATGCCCAAGGAGTGGGCGATCGTAACCCAGCTTTTTCCGCCAGAAATAGTTGCACATGACTAGAGAAATGATACACGGAATCAGGACAACGTATCCCCACCAACGCTCGGCAGTGACCATCGAAGCAGCACCAGCAACAAGACCATTTAACCCGTTTACACCGGCGTGCCATTGGAAGCGGCGGACCCGAGTATGTAGACGGCGACGGATATCATCACTAGGCTCGCGCGCAAAAGCAGCAATGTCGTGCATATAGAATCGATAAAAGAGATACCCAGACCAGACGGCATTGACAAGGCCAAATATCGCAGCTAGGCTATTCCCAATGTACCCAGAAAGCAGATTGCTGGCTTTGTAGACGTGGGGATTGGCGCCGCCAATGGCCATCAAAGTGCCAACGCCGACCAGCAGCGAGCCGAATCCCATCAATACATCCATCACAATCCGGTCAATCACTTCGGTGCCAATTTCACGCACCCCGACCCCAAGTCGGCTGTCAATGAGCCGGGCCAACTCTGCATTCTTGTCGTGGTATTGCCGCAGACGCTGCAGATGATCCCGCTCTGCGCGCAGCAGCTTGACATTTGTCCAGCTCAGTCGAAAGTCATAAATAACAACCAACACCATTCCCAAGGCCAGTGTACCTCCAATTCCCATGAGCACAGCGGCAAATCTCGGAACGGGAATCTGGTTCCAGACGTTGGCAGCAAAGTCGCCCGCGTTAGCTAGCTCGAGGTACCCGACACTGGCGAGCAAGCTGTTCTTGAATTGCTGCTGGTGCAGTAGGCGATATCGACCACCTCGTCGGACTAGCGCAACCTGACCTTTTTTTGATTCCAGGGATTCCAGCCATGTGATGTCACTAGCTTCGCGAAGCAGTTTCGGGACCACGGGTGGTGGGGATTCGGTCGGTGATAGCAAGTCCATCTCCATGGCTATGCTCGTGGAATCGGGGTTCAACTGTGAAACACGTACGGGAGATGGAGGAGTGATTAGAGTGTCAGACGAGTCGGTAGGGGTCACCATTGTAAAAGTCGTGTGCGGGTGACCGGGTGACCGTAGAAAGGAGAAGTTCACACGACGCTATCCATGCCGTTGCTCTGTACAACCAGGTTCAGAGGGTTGGATGGAAATTAAATATTGAGGGGAGAAGGAAAGCCCGAGTAAGAGGCAGAGAGACAAAGAGACAAAGAGAAGGAAAAAAAGACACGCAAGCGGGTAAGACCAGGGAATCACCCGGGGTCTTCAAGGGTTAGAGGTGGATACACCCGCCTTGGCGTAGCCCTATAGGGCTGAGATATGCTTTTTGCAGGGACAGTACGTCCACAGGTGTACAATAACATTCCAGTATATTGTACGCACGGTACGTATGAATAAATTAATTAGTGGAAATGAGTCCCCACAGGTTTGATCCCTCCAGGCTATTAAGGCTTGTATTACCAGGCGCTATGGCCAAGCGAGCGATCTAGCGATCTATACATAGAAAATCCCAGGCAGCAGGGTAATAGAAACTGAAAATACGCTCTAAAAATATATCGGTCTGATAATATCTATGCCTCTTTAGAAGATTTAGCCCCATTTCCTGCTTTGGATGTGCTTAATGCGCGAATTAGCTTGACGCCTGCGTCTGCCATGTCCCCTGAACGCGCGCTCCAGAACTGGGCCTCACGGTCGGACCCACGAAGCACATCATTTCCCGGTTGCTCTTTGGTCGGAGATGGACTCTCGTCGCTCGAGGGGTCTTTTTCATTCGAGCTGTATACATTGACCCGTTCGTTGAAACGCACCCGGTGCCGGGTCCGACCGTTTGGCGAGCCCTGGGAGCCCTGGGAGCCGGAACTGGGGGAGGAGTTTCTCGCCAGACTGGCAGCAAGATAATTCTTGCGTACTGCATACCGGCTAGCCTCTTCTCTTCGGATTGAGTCCGAAAAAATCTTCTCGAGGGCTGTAGAGGCAGTGAATCGCATCCCCAGGTAGACCTGCTCGGCAACGAACAACGTCAATAAAAGCGAGGAAAGTCGTACCTCGGAAATAGGACCTCGGTAGACATGCACAATAGCTGCTGTGGATAGGGTTCCCAGCCAAGCCAAGAAATCCAGCCCCAGTAGACATGGGCCGATCGAGTCCGACCGGATTGGTGGTGGTCGTTGGCATTCCAGCGTGAGCTTGAAGAAGTCACCTCGCAGCTCCAGCCAGTTGTTCAGCAGGAACCCAAGCGGCACAAGTGGCCAGGCAACTCCAAATAATGCGAGATAGCCAAACTGTACACACATCTCCATAATATCCTCCTCCACATGGTATTCCTCTGCGCCAGCCTCGCTACGCAGTCTTGTCATAAATGCAGCTTCGTCGGGCGGGTCAACCAAGAACAAGTCGGTTGCTGTGGAATATTTTCTCCTGCGGCTGTATTCCTCCTTTCGATGCTGATAGTTTTGCCACTTCTGCCTCAAGACATGCTTCACATATGGTAGGACGACCTCCTCGCCGAAGCTAAGTACCTGAGCTGTCATAGAGAGATAAATCACCTCCTGCTGGAATCGACTTGTATCAACCTCGAATTCCTTCTGTCCGCTGACCAAGTCGGCCATAAACCCCGTTCTTCGGAGGATGTCGAGCTTGGGAATGATTTGTTTGCCGAAGGGAACATAGACATAGGCGGTCAATATCGTGGGGAGGAAAGAGGTGATGAAATTCATGACGAAACTCTTTTGAGTCTGGGCAAGATCATATTGGTCTTGCGTTCGGTAGTTCTCGTACTCGGTCAAACGGGTTGCGATACTCGTGAGAAACGAGGTTATGGCGGGCAAGGATAGCGAAAACAGGACAGTCGGTACGAATTCCAGATACCCCTTGAATGGACCGTCGTATACCTCTGATATGAACACCTCCGATGCGAAGGACGCAACAATCAAGGCTCCGAGGGCCACGCTCGCAACGGAAGCAAAAGGAACCAGAAGCAGCTGGCGTGTGAACTGCTTCCAACCTGGGAAAACATGTTTCACCTGACCACTGATTGGGTCCTTGACCTCTTTCTCCCACACATACTGTTTGCGATTCACCTTCAGTCTTCCAACGCCTTTGACATCCCATCTCTGACTTAAATCGGCCTCTCGAACTTTCCAGTATTCGACAAACACAATGCACCAGGCGCAAAGTACGGTTCCATATACAATTGAATATGGACCTAGATATAGCCATCCCAGAATTCCCAATCCTGCAGGCACCACGAGGAATAGCGAATAGCAATGAATAAAAGCGTAGTAGAAAGCGACCTGCACAGGGTTAGCTGTTTGTTACAACATCACTATATAACCAAAGACCGGTGGAACTGGAACAATACCTTCTCGCCAAATAAGGCTCGAATCGCATCCAGGTCGCTAGTCGTCAACACTGTTTTCCGATTCCATTGACGTAGCATTTCCGCACAGGCCTCCTGGTCGTGTAACGGAAATGAGGCAGTGACATTCTCCCATTTTCCAAAACCTGGCGTGATGCCTGCGCCTCCTATTTTCTTTTGCCAGGTGACAGCGTGGTATACGGAACGGATCTCTTCGGATGGTGTATCGGCGTCAGCAATTGCTGTTTCGTCGCCGTCGGGTAAGGTATGTGTAATCCCAAACAACCAATCTTTAATTCTGTGACGTGTCAATTAGCTGTCCAAGGGAAAGAAAACCTCCAATTGAAGACCACGCAAATGCCACTTACCTTGATTGATGTACTAGATTCCCCAAATGATCCCGCGGAACCCGAATGCAAACTAATAGCGCTTGACCGTGGCCGTGACGAACCTGAACCCGAAGACCAGCCTCGTTCAGGTCGTTGATAAGCGTTCGAAATTCTGTAATCGCTTGAGCTTGGTCTAGTGATCGTCAGTATATGCAGAAGGTCAAGGATATCCCATGTAAGCACGTTATTTACCGATTTCTCCAAACTCATATTGTAGTACCCAATCCACGCCCAGGTTGTCGTTATCGTCTTCATCGCTATTTCCATACCCCGCAAGCCAAGACATGTTGGGGAAGCTAGGGACCTGTTAAGAGAGCAGTTGAAGGGTAGACGGGATAAAGGAAGGATAAAGGTTCATGTTACATCAGAAGTTGGAAGGGAAAATGTGGGGGAAGATTACCTTGTCTAGTATTCTTCTATTTTCTTCTATTCTGGTTCCACTCGACAGGGGGGAAATACAAGGCGGTACAAAGTATGCATCATCTTTACCCATGGAGAACTGCTGATCACATCTACCTCTCTCCCTACAAGGCAGCAACCTCTGCTGTAAAACATACCAGAATTACATGGATAACATAATTGTATTTAAATTGTATCCAATTCCCATCCGATCCGATCCCTACCAGTTATGCTTCAAGAAACGCGAGTCAGCCCCGCAAGCCAAGCTTCAGCCCTATAAGGAGGTTTTATTACATGAGGATCCAGTTGGCCACCCAATTATACCCTCCGATCAATCCTCCCTTGCATGCTTGTCAAGAGGATTCTGATGCCTTGCAACCTTTATAGGAAATCCTCGACTGAACTGAACTGCATTGTGCCAGCTGACCCGAAGGGCCGTTTATAATGATTGTACAGCGTCAGATCCACTACGGGCGCGTGCAGTCGGATTGGCGGAAATTAGGGCTGAATGCAGGGCGAGCTTCGAACCTTAAGGGAGTTAGGTGAAAATGCTACACAACTCACTGAACAATTCAAAACAAATTAGCACATCTCGCTACCTCAACACGAATGGACAGAGTACAAGGATTCTACGAAATCTTGGCAGGGCAGAACGGTTGAGCAAAATGTTGCTGCCTACAACTCGACGCCAAGCGTCGGGGCAAATCGAAAGGAATTTTTTTATTTTAAGGAAACCCACATTTTATTGGAGATCTGCTATGGGTGAAAGTTTACATATTCTGAACAATATATTGGCGCCAAGAGTGGAGGTTGGAAAACTTGAATCCCAATGGCACAGGCATCAACGTTACGGACAATGGAGTACAATTTTTGCTAAAAACGGTCCCATGAGCATAAATGTTGGGAATCGCAGTGCACATTACATCCGGCGCTTCCAGGTAGCTATAAGTATATATGGGGTAACATTCGCGACCGGGGACAATGAGATCATTTTTCAACCCAAGTCATATTATTCTCCTTTCCTGGCCAAATTGACTGAACCCGTCATTCACCTCCCTAGCGGCTTGGCTACCGTATGTCCTCGGTCGTCGATATCATGTCCCGTCGAGTTCTTCGAGGGCAAAATGTCACCATCGGATTGAGCGTCTTCCTCTTTATTTTCATGTTTCTGCCGACCTTTCTTGTTCTCCTAGCGGTCATCGCATTCTTCGGGCTGGTGTATCCGCGATTGCGGAAATCATACACCCTTGACCGGGAACAAGAGATGGAGTCTCGGCAGTTGGAGACCAAAGATTAAATAATGATCGGAGCATGGTATGACCATATTCAATGTGCTGGATTATGTTTAATCACTAACGTGTGTTGAGATACCATCTGGGTGTAACATCAAACACCACCGAGTCCACGAAATATTTTGCACTGACGCTTCTTTTTGTCTCGGAGTTATGACGTGCCGCGACCGAGCACATTATTTCCAAGGCGTTGTGGGTTGTATATTAATTGGGGTAAAAGAATTCTGAACTTTTGATGTTATTTCAGTATATGGATTTTCAAGAACTATATGCATAAAGATCTTCATGTACAATATATGTACAATATATGTACAAATATAACGTATCGGCCTTCAATCCGCATTCTAGAAACATATTATTTCTCCATGTCTAGTAAAAATAAATCTAGAATCAATTCATAACGTAAATGGCCAACAAGTTCGGGACTGTTCCGGTATCGAACCTCGGAAGCTCATAAAATCCCCTATTAACCCCAGATGATTGGATGTGTTCATCAATTTACTCCGTACGAAGTACATCATAATAAATTGGCACCTGGGCAGTTCCACAGCTTGACACATCTTAATGGGTAGCGTTGGTACGCTGTTCACGTGAAGCGCCTTTATCAAACTTCCTTTTTCCCCTGGTCATCTCTTCACCTATGAGCGCTCTCGATAAAAATCAATTTCATCTCCTCGACAGTTCAATTCGAGGAAATATAATGGGCTGAACAGATTCATCGTCATCCATGGAAGTTCGATCATCCAGAATACGGAGCAGCACTCCATAAAAAGAACACCCCATCAACATCTGATGGCATCAGATCAACCCATCAGGGTACCAAGCATCTCCCCCGCCTCTATTCTGCTACGCAGCCAGTAAGATGGAGACCAAACAAGAAAAGAAGGTGGCAATCGACCAGCCGCTGCCTGATCGGTTTAGCTTCTTTTCGTCAAAAACGCGACAAGCGACCGCCTCGTCTACCTGGGATGGTCTTTTTCCCAGCGGAAACATCGACCATATCTTCCAGGAGAAGCATAAAAGTCGACCAGATCCCAACGAGCCAATTTGGTGGATTGACATCCGCGACGCCACTGAAGAAGATGTCGACGCTGTCTCGCAAGCCTTGTCCATCCATCCCCTGACGGCAGAGGATGTTGCTATTCGTGAGCCTCGAGAGAAAGTCGACGTCTACAAGAACTACTACCTGATATCGTTCCAGACCCTCGTGGAGAACAAGGTCAACAAGGTCAAAGAGGAGCGACCGGGGATTCCCATCTCGGCTGCATTATACATTCTTGTCTTCCAATATGGCGTGGTCACCTTCTCGCCTGGTGGTTGTGGACATGTCGCTCGGGCGCGAGGGCGGATTTGCAAAATGCATGATCCCACTATATTGACTAGTGACTGGGTCTGCTATGCAATGATGTAAGTTCAATCAAATCTCTGCTTATCAGCCCTCTCTTCCATAGATTTTTGCTAATCAATCTATAGAGACGATATCATCGATAGCTTCGAGCCATTTGTCCGGGACGCAGAGCGCGAGTCCGAAGCAATCGAGGATCAAGTGTTCATCAGTCGCATCGATGACGCCCAAGCTCTTATCCCGCAGGTCGATGTTCTCCGCAAGAAAATCACTCACATAATCCGTTGCCTCAACGGCAAGGTCGACGTGTTGAACGGATTTGTGAAGCGCTGCCAAGCTCCCGATAAGCACCCTGTTTTCCCTGACGGTGATCTGCTTCTATATCTCGGTGATGTTCAGGATCATTTGATCACAACGTTGTCGACTCTTGGGCACATCGATGAGATTATTGGTCGGTCCCAGGCGAATTATCTAGCCCAGATGAGCGCTACAAATCTCCGATTGAGCTTAACTATTAACTCTGGTTTGAGTAAGGTTACTCTCCTGGCTACTATCTTCGTGCCATGTCATCTGGTTACGGGCTTGTGGGGAATGAACGTCTCTGTCCCGGGCGAGGACGATGATGGGCTGGTGTGGTTTTTTGGTATCCTTGGCTCTTTTGCGGCATTCATGGTCATTTGCATCGCTGTGGCTGTGAAATATAAGCTCCTGTAGATGCCGAAGCTGATGGATATCTTTAGCTCAACATAGACTCATGCCGGAGACAATTTATCAAATAATTCCACATCATCGCATCTACAATACCATCCGCGTTTGCCCCAATCAAAGTAATTTATAGAACTTTTTCATCTTACAAAGGTCTCGGGGCCCGAATAGTAAAATTGATGCCCACCAGAATACTGATACCCCACAATCACCATCAATCCTCTGCATCTGACAGGCAAGCGGGGATGAACCGGGCGTCAACAAGTAGAGAAGTCTAGCCGTTCGTGATAGCCACAGGCATATGGCACAGGAGTGATGTGATGCACTGACAATTGAAGCCTGCCGATAAGGTTTCAACGCTATGTCTTTTAGTCGCGCGATCCATTGGCCATGACTTGCAGTGCCATAGTAGTCAGATTCAACGGTGAGCGCTTCTGGCTTCTGAGGCGTGTGTGCTATCAGTGGTAACCTTGCCTATGAGGATGTGTCGAGTGTTGGCCATAACGTAGGTTTGTTTTAGGAATTTCCCACCCACGGGCCGCTTCAAGGTGCTGAAGTGACTGTGCGTGTGGAGACCTGTTAAGAGAAGCATTTCTTGGCGCGAAGCTTAGAGTTTGTGGGGAAGTTAGGGGTCGCTCCAAGTGCGTCGCTGAAGCAGAGTTCGATGGTCTTATGTATGCATGCAGATGCCTAGGCATAGAAATTGTTGGCATACCCCATGCAACGTTGTTCTTGAAAAGATCGGCGTGAAGTTGATAAGCTTGCAATTCCGTAACTGCACTGTGTAGGGAGTATGTAGGCGCTTTTGTTGGGTTTGCATATTGGTCTTATCGGCGTCTTGCATATCCTGTGTACATGTGTGCATGATGTACTCAATCATTTCCCTTTCAACATCCATGGGTCTCGATTTCACCTATCTGGTACTTGATGCTCTAGCCTATTTAGATATTGAGCGTCTGGACTGGCACTGCCGCCTGATCCTCAATTACCCCCAGAAGCGATGAACCTGCCACATTCATCGTGATAATATCTACATTGACGTAGATGGACTCCCCAAGACTGCATTGTATGTCTTGTGTTCCCCAAGTCTCGCGTTCAACAGTTACCTCATTATGATTTCATGGGTACGTGCACGATAATACCACAAAGCAGGCGATCGGTATCAATGAGTCAGATTTGAGGGGACACCTAGGCCATAACATCTAAAGATGGTAGGTGGCAAAAGCTCAACAGCCACAACCACAGCCACAAGTGTGGATATGGAGTGGGACCGAAACTCCACGGCCGAAACACTGAAAGGCGCAGCAGACCTACATCCATGTTTCCAGAGATTGCATGTGTATCCCGTAGGACGGAAATGTATGAAGCCGTTCCCAAAATACATATGACCTCATTCCCAGTGAAGCACGACAGAACACACATACGCACATCGTACATGGACGGAGTACTCCGTGTCCTCGTAGAGTGCCCAGCATCCCACGAGAATAAGCGAAAACAAGGCCTCGTGCCAATAATAATCACACCCAAACATGGCAGCCTAATGGCTGATTGTGAGAATGGTTGACCAATAATGTCGACCGGCTAAGTGATAGACCCTGACTTCCCGCCTCTCACTCTTGGCATCCTTATAGGGAGATTCATGGGGAACGCGTCATTCGTTAGACTGAGTTCCGACACGGTTGCATAGTCCAATATAGGATGGTATTTCAGAATTAGCATCATGCTAGGGATGTAGTGACGAAAGATGAGAGGTTAGGAATGTTGTGTTCATCCAAGGTTGCCCAGGTGCTAAACATTCCTCGGGAAGTTCTTAATCAGGGCCAGTGATCCACCTCTCCAGGGCTGAGACAAAAAAAGGTGGAAAAAGTGTGGCGTTAAGAGAATCATCATGCCAAGACGCCAAGATCTTAAATAAGTCTGGCCCCGTTCTAAGTTCCCCCTTAAGACTGCAAAACTCGTGTGTCAACTGTCCACTTTACTTTTTTTTTTTCTATCATCTACTTGTATTATCATCAAAGGCTTGTTGCCTTCTTTCATCTGTCTTTTTCCCCTGAAATACATGCGTAAGTGGTGCTCAGAGAGGGGTCCAAGCTATAGCTATAGCTTTAGCTACCCCGAGAACTTTAACTTCAGCTCTTGTGTATCTGACTAACAATGTTCCCTTTTACAGACCGGATTCACTCGTGGGCGAAAGCTCACGCGTCTTCTAGCGGCCTGCCAGACCAGACTCCCTCCCAACAGGCCGCCGACCCTGTGGACACCGAAAAACCTCTTCAACATGGAGAAATGAATATCCCAGTGGAGGACCCTACTCCAGGGTCCGTCACAGAACCCAACGCAAAGCCGGGTCTTGTGATCCGTATGCGAAATGGCTCCGGCCGTTTCTACCACCATACCAAGGATGCGATCTGCCACAGCTGGATTAATGTCCTGCTGATCTTTGTGCCGGTCGGTATCGCCTGTGAGGCGGCAGGTCTCAACCCAGCTATCATCTTCGCGATGAATTCAGTGGCCATCATTCCCCTGGCTGGACTACTCAGTCACGCCACGGAGAGTGTCGCCAGTCGTCTTGGTGACACTATCGGAGCCTTGGTCAACGTCACTTTCGGAAATGCAGTCGAATTGATTATCTTCATCATCGCTCTGGTTAAGAACGAGATTCGCATCGTCCAAGCCTCTCTTCTCGGCTCCATTCTCGCCAATCTATTGTTGATTATGGGCATGGCATTCCTCTCTGGCGGCCTGCGCTTCCGAGAACAAATTTACAACAGTACCGTCACTCAAATGAGTGCTTGTCTGCTCAGTTTGAGTGTGATGAGTCTCCTCTTGCCCACTGCTTTCCACGCCTCGTGGTCAGATAGCGGCGATGCCGACCGCGAGACTCTCAAGGTCAGCCGTGGTACCAGTGTCGTTCTTCTGTTGGTGTACATTCTCTACATCATCTTCCAGCTGAGAACACACTCGTATCTCTACGCTAGTATCCCCCAGGCCATCATTGACGAGGAATCCAAACCCGGTGTCTTGGCAGACTTCATGAACAGCTCTTCCGACTCCTCATCTAGCTCCAGTGATGAGTCAGATGACACTACGACTTCATGGACCACCGCCAAGCGGATCAAAAGAGCAATGAAGTATCGCAGACACCGGAAGTCAAGTACAAGCTCAAAAGGGACAACCTCTCGCAATTCCTTCCAGAAGAAGGCTATGGCATCGACTTCCAATGAAAACCAGGCTTCCATTGACGGCAATGAACACGCCATTGAGCTCAGTGATGAAATTCGTTACGATGCCGATGACGACGTTCAATCCTCTTCCGCAGTCCGGTCTCGCGACTTTGGTCTGGCTCTGAGCCGTATGGACAGCAAATCCAGTAAAAAGTCGAAGAAACGTGATCGCAAGATGCGCAAGGCCCAGAAAGCAGAGAAGAAGGCTAAGATCGTGGCACCCGAGGATAGCGGTCCTTCGTCCGATCAACGTCCGGCGCTCAAGGGGTTCCCATCCGCCCCTAACGTCGCTGGACCTGAAGGCGCAGGAGATGATCCCCGGAAACGCCGTTCTCCTTTCGGACCTATTCCGTCACTGCTCTCCAACACTGTTTTCAGCTCCCAGTCACCAGCGGGTTCTCCCCATATCGGAACCTATCCTTCGCACCCAGGAATTTCTCGCAGCAACTCGCTCCCTGCACATATCAGTCGTCCTCCGCCGGCCGGAAACGCAGTGCAGTTCGCGCGTGGTGCTGCTCGTCTGACCGACCCGAATGATGCTGTGGTTCCAGAGACAGCTCCCCAGGCCCCGGAACCCACAATGTCACGTACCGCTTCTGTTGTCATGCTCTTGTTATCCACCGCATTGGTGGCTGTTTGTGCTGAATTTTTGGTTGATGCTATTCCCGAAATGATCAAAAGCTCAAGCGTCAGCGAAGCTTTCATTGGTCTCATTATCCTGCCCATCGTCGGAAATGCAGCTGAGCATGTTACTGCCGTCAGCGTCGCCACTAAGAACAAGATGGATCTATCGATTGGTGTGTCTGTTGGTAGTAGTATTCAAATTGGTAAGATTTCACCCGCTCCTGACTCTACATGTGCACATTCTGACCATTCCAACAGCTATCTTCGTCACACCACTGGTCGTCATCCTGGGCTGGTGTATGGACAAGGACATGTCTCTGTACTTTACGCTCTTTGAGACTGTTTGTCTCTTTGTAACCACCTTCGTTGTCAACTTCCTCGTCTTGGACGGACGAAGCAATTATCTAGAGGGTGTTCTCTTAATCGCAGCCTATATCATCATTGCGTGAGTTTGTTCCTGTCTTTGATGTCCCTTCAATGTGCTAACCACTCCCTCAGCCTATCTGCCTACTTCTACCCGCCCCATGGGGAATCAAGCGTTATCGCTGGCTCAGGGGGGTAGTCCTAAACCCGTGGTGATGGGATATTGAGCGTGGATTGTTTTCACAGTCAAAAGGCCGATTGGTCTAGTTTGATTGCTAGCTAGAGCGCCATGCATGGCCGCTCGACTATAATACCACGATTCTTTGCCTTGAATAGTCTATTATGGCTACTCTAGTAGGCAATTCTGTAACACTGCACGTAGTATGACCAGAGATTATACAGACGATATCTCTTTTCCAAAGATCTTTCTCCTACGGCGGATTGCTGGTCGGTATATCTGGGAACTTAATACGCGTCTAACTCTAGCAACGCTCATTGAGAGAAACACGGGGGAATGCCCCGTGTGGCCGATCATCGTAGTCCGGTCCCCGGATGACCCCGCGCGGGCTAGGTCCAGGCCGCTCTTGTTCCACACAGTATTTCAGCGAAGGTCCGAGGTCGGACGCCGGCGCGTACATCGTATGTATACGCCGGACGCATGACTCGAGACGTGGAAACAGCACTCGACAAGAGGCATCAATTTGGAATTCTATAGATAGGGAGATTGATGAGTGAAGATGGAAAAGATCTATGATTCTAAATAAATTCAAAAAAATGACTCAAAAAGTCAAAGAGAAGCCGTTGCGGTTACTACTTGATAGATCGTTCTTCTCTGGTTGCCTCAGGGACCCAAAGTCTTGGCGTGAAGAGATCAACATTCCTGTTCTCCGTACGGAGTATAGGGTCACACGCGCTTCATACTATACATAGATGGTAGATAGCACTCTTGCTACATGCATTAGCTGCTGATTTGATGAATATCTATGAAACCAATTACGACTTTGACGGAGCACACCACTCCTCGTAAATAAATGTGCCAAGCCCTAATCCCAATATCCACCAGCCACGTGTGTGACAGTCAGTGGCTGTGTTTTCCATAATTCGGTTACCTGAGCCACATCGTGGCTCGGCGGTAGCATGATAGGTCGAATTATCCCGCAGCCCATTGATACCCCCCATAACCCTCCACCTGCACACAATTAGCTATCCCCCTATTTTTTTTATTTGTACGTCGTTACTAATAGAGCCCCTTTTATACCAATTGTTTGGCCAAACCATGGAAACAAGTAGTCAAGCTCCTGGGTGGAGCAAAAAGTCACCCCTGATCTGGCTATAATATAACATCTACTCCGTACTCCGTACTCCGTATGGTATATGGCTTATTGTGATACACTAACATTGAACAGGGGCACTTGGCATGCCGAAATCGAATTGGTCACTTGTCTAACTAGCCCTGCAAGGCGATGGGATTGTCAATCTGACCACCCTACCCCTCCAGGGGCTCGTGGAGCATTTTATATTGCATCTGCCTAATCGGAACGCAAACTTGGGCGCTAACATGTAACTCCTTAGAAGTGGGGGTATAATCTAGTGTTGGACAAATATTGTGTGGAGTTGTCTATTTCGGTTCTTGTCGGAAGGTGATGGTTTACAACGGTGTTCTTTACGCTTCTTTCCCATAAAAGCCCTCTTCCTCCCCCCTCCTTCTCGGTTTCCATTCATTCTCTCTCCCCTTCTTCACCTCTCTACACACTCATCATGTCCTACGCTCCTCCTTACGGCGATCCTTACGCCCGCCCTCCCTCAGACCGTCCACCATACGACCCCTACGGACGCCCACCTGCTGATCCTTATGCGCGTCCCCCTCCCGCAGATGGATATGACCGTCCAGCATACGACCGTGGCCCATACAGTGCACCCCCACCTCAATCTCGTCCCCCTCCAGGCCCCCCGCCTCCTCTGCCTTACGGCTGGTCCCAGGAATGGGAGCCCAGTGCCCGTCGCGCATTCTACGTAGAACACGCCTCTGGTCGGTCCCAGTGGGAGACGCCTTACCAGGACCCCGGCCACTCTGGATACAACGATGGCTCTCGCAGCGTTCCTCCTCCCGAGTCCCAGGGCTACTATGCGCCTCCCCCAGGCGGCCCACCCCAGGGTTATGATGATCGTAGCCCCAGCTACTATCAGGGCGAGCAGCAGCCTGAGAAGAAGAGCAGCAATGCTGGCGGCTACCTCGCAGCTGGTGCTGCCGGTTTGGCCGTTGGTGGTATTGCCGGTGCTTTGATTGCCAATGAGATGAGTATGTGACCTCTTTTGCTTCGATTGAACTGCTTTATTTTTGCATATACTAACTATTCTTTCAGACGAGGATGATGAGAAGTCAGACCTCGAAGAGGCTTACGAGCAGGGCCGTCAAGATGAAGAAGAGGCTCACGACTCAGATCACAGTGATCACAGTGAGCACAGCGATGGTGGTTGGTAATTGTCTTCACCCACTGTTGCTTGAAGGTCTCTCGTCTCTCGGTTGTTCTTCAATATTCCCATTCTTCTTTGTTAGGGTTGATGGTTGCGTTTTGCGAAGGTTTTACATCATTACATTTGCTATTCCTTAACATTGCATCGATATATTTCTTCACTATCATTTTTAAATGCCGAACCAGCTTGAAAGACACCACCCGTTCCATTCTACTTCCAACATAATATCTGCCCATGCAACAAACCAAACCAGGCATCGTCGTCTTCCACAAACTGCCTCCACCCCTTTGCAATAACTTCCAAATCCTCCGGCTCTGCAAAGCCCTCCTCAACAACATTCTTTGCAAACCCAGAAGATCTAGCCCTCTCTTCCATAGATCCACCCCAATATGCCCTCTCCTCATCACTCCCAAAGCACCAAGCCCCCGCACTCCTCTTCACACTCCGACTGTCAAACCCAGCCTCCCGTGCCCAAACATGAATCATTCTCCCAGGATGCGGATTACCACCTTTAGCACGTTGCATGCGCTCCGTAACCTCACGCCACTTAGCGATGCCCGCGGACTCGGGATACCAGGTCAACTCCGCCGACTCACGGCACGCAACAATGCCCCCGTCCTTAGCAACTCGCCGCATTTCCTTTAGCGCATGAACCGGATTGGTAATGTGTTGCAGAACCTGGTGAGCATGCACCATATCGAATGTATTGTCCTCGAATGGCAGCGCGTGAATGTTCCCATCTTGAAAGGTAATGTTCGACACGCCTTCAGCTTGCGCAAGGGCACGCGCGCCTTCTAATGGATCAGGCACGTATTCCACACCTGTAACATGTCCTGATGGGACATGCTTTGCTAGGGAAATCGTGATAGAGCCAGGTCCGCAGCCGACATCCAGGATTTTCAGGTCTGGCTTTAGATGTGGGAGGAGGTATGGCGCGGAGTTGGAGACTGTACGCCAGCTGTGTGTGCGGAGCACTGAGGTTGAGTGGTCTGTTGTGTAGACTTGAGACATAATGAATAAATTGTGATTGAAGTTGTAATTGTTTTCGTTCAAAGTGTGGTTTTGAGTTGGATCGGTGGGGATTTTATAGTTGCGGGGGATCTGGACCTGCTTCGGAATTCCGTAATGATCATCGATGTAGGGCTATTCCAAGGTTCAGGTGGCAACACCTTTTACGGTTAATTCAACGTCGCCAACTTAGGACATCCAATTGTTTTTTCTTAGCTTCTAGGGGCATGTGGAGTTTAATACAGTGAACTCTAAGAGCTTGAACATGAAGCCAAAAAGTACCAGGTACCTGGGACAAAGAGTTAGAGACTTCAAAACTGGCCTTAATGGAACATAGTTTGGTATATACAGTTTGACAGACGGAAAACAATCTATATTTTTCTAGACAAACAACATTTCTATTCAAAAGAAATGTGCAAACTGCGAACGTTACCTACTTCAGGTGATGACTTCATGGCTTGGCATTTGCGGAACTCCGAAAATCTTCACGGAATTCCGAACCCTCCTCATCTACTTCTTCAACATGGAAGAATTTTCAGGTAGATCTGGGCCATCAACCCCCACTTTATCTCGACTCCCCCGCACTTCGCGAAAAAAGTCATGTCGAAATTGTGTAGCAGCCAAAACTGCGTGTGATCTCAGAAAGCCGAAATGTAAGCGATGCAAAGATCGAGGCATAAGTTGTGAATATCCAGCACTCGTCGAATCAACAAGTGGTAATGCAGAGAATCAATACGCCACTGTCGATGCCAGCCCTTTCAGCAATGTTCCTGATGCACCGTCTCTGGATTCCACATGGCCAGGGGGCCTGGTCAAAAACACCGCAGACGTATCTCATACCTCGAATAACTCTACCATCGCCGATAGTGGACCAGTTCATTCCGATTCCACTAATGTACTGAACTTTCAACAAATTGATCTAGTGCCTATGGTAGATGCGGAGGAAATTCGCGATCGCTGGCTACGCCCCTACATCTCAAGCTCGACGGGCCAAGAGCCCAAGCAGTTGAATGCTCACACCATACAGTATCTCATCTGTATGTTGAAATCGTATATAAGGAATCATCTCAACTCAATTGCACCGCCTTTTATTCATGCTCAACAGCAGGCGGGGACTTGCCCGCCTGTCTTGGCTTACTGTTTCACCTTGGTTCGGACGTGGTTGACTCGGATTCCTGGATCTGAACCCTTGATTATAGGGGCGATGCGAGTAGAGATGAAGAAAATTGAAGATCAGGTATGTTGGTATTTTTATAGTTGTCACATGTCAGCCTAATATCAGACAGGGTGTGCTTCAAAGCGACTTTGACAACCTGTGCTCGTTCCAGGCGTATCTCATCTACTCCATGACGATGCATTTATTTCCTAGTACAGAAATTGTCGATGAACCCCAGCCCTTCGATACTCAAACGCAGATAAAAATGCAAGAAATCGCTTTCCGATCCGCCAAGTCAGGTCTCATCTGCAGAGCAGAAGAATCCCAGACCCGGCCGAACTGGGAGTCATGGATAGTCGCGTCGGCCAAGCGTCGTACTATTTTCACCATGTATCTCTTCACCAACATCTACAATACCCAACTCGGGCTGCCGAACTTTGTTGCGGAAGAATTGAGAGGCACTATGGCCCCGGAAAGCAGAATCCTCTGGGAAGCTTCAGACCGCGCCTTTTGGGAAAGAGAATACAATCGGCACTTGTCTCGCTGGGAGGATGGCATGCTCGAGATATCAGAACTGTGGAAGTCTGATGAAACTGGAACAGAGGTCCGACGGGAGAAGATTGAGCGGTGGTTACAATCTGCTGATGGGTTTGGGTTGATGCTTTTTTCTGTTTGTGCGCATATCCATGGATGCTAGACGCAGATTTTTCCGGATCCGATTTGAGAAGCAAATACAGAACAAGGATACTAGATACTAGGAGACAGTCATATAAATGAGGAACTTTGCGCTTTCTTGATTGAATTGCTCTGTGTGATACATCTCATACTCGAACTATATGTACTCGGAAGTGATAGCCGATAGCCCATCACCTTTAATGCCCTTTAATGCCCCTTGGCCATCTGCTCAGCCCAAGAATCCAGAACAGCCTTGATTGGCTTCTTGGATGTCATGCGCTCGAACCAATCCTTCTCATTCGGGAACTCATCAAAATCGAAGCCATCTTCAACGAATGCCGTGCGTGCAGTCTTCTGCCAAGAGATGAACGCTACATCAGCGTACGACATCTTGTTGCCGACCAGCCAGGGACCATCCCCAACATCCTTGTTGGCCTCCTTCTGTTTGGCCAGCCACAAGTCAAGCACGCCCGTGACGCGTTTCCCTTCGTTGATGTACCGTTCCACTGCACTAGGAATCTTCTCCGAATGCATATTTTTGAACCAAAAGGCTTGTCCGTAGTACGGACCCTGGCCAGAGACCTGGAGATAGAGGAACGAGCGTGCAAGCTCGGCTTCTGCGCTGCCAGGTGTAAAGCTGAGCTTGCGGGGCTCCTTGGTGTCGTAACGCTCTATGAGGTACTCGACGATGGCACCACTCTCCCAAAGAGTCAGGTTGGTGTTTGGGTCATGGATCGAAGGGAGGCGCCCGTTTGGATTGATCGCTGTATACTCGGGCTCCTTGACTTTTGAGAAGGGGACTGAAACGGACTCGAATGGTAGTTCGAGTAGTGTGAGGATGAGTCCGACTTTGAGGGGATTGGGGCCAAGAATGCCACCGTAGAGCTGAATGGGTTTGATTGTAGATGACATTGTTGGAGTTTAGCTATGATGGAAGCTGGAATAGTAATTGTTATATCATGTTCGCAGCGATGGGTATCGGCTTTTATAAGTCCGATACCATCTCTGCAAGGGACGGACTCGAGGCATACTACTATGGTACATAGCTTGAAAGACATGACCCCGCTAACTTTATATAGTTAGCGTTGACCGATCTAGCCCATATATGGTTAGCTCCAAGGTTATGTCTTTGATCTTCGGACTCTGTAATTCCGATTATCAATCACTGTATACATACCGTGAACACGCTGTCAGATTTGTAACATTTCGTCCTTTGAGTTGGTCCGTTCTTTGTCCGAATGTCCCTGAGACCAATAATAATCAAGCACGGGCCTCACAATTATTAATCTTCGGGCTTTGGCTTCGGGTGAATTTTTAGCGCTTCGGGGTTTTGGTTATTCCACTAGACGTTACCAGTGGACCTTCCCGACGGGAGATCCCGAGATCCCTGGTTAGGTCTAAAAGTTTGAAGTCAAAAGTTGATCTTTCATTGTATCATCCTTACCTATTGACCGTCTTTTTCACCGGAGTTGCAATCTGCATATGCTTAAGCGATCTCACTGGCTAGTCCCAAAAATGTCATACCCAAGTTAGGGAAGCATCTTGTGAAATCATTCTTGAGCGAGAATACAAAGTACTATGATGAACTTGATTTTGTAGGCTACGACCATATCCCCATTCCCGGTGGCCTTTTCTCCAGACCACTCAGGAGATGTTTCATTCTTAATTATGGAGGTTATTTGACAGCCCATTACGGATGAAACATCTGGGCTATGTGAGATGACCGTTGTTTGCAATCAGAATATGTCATATGCGACCTATAAGAACACGCATCCAAAAAGTAAAATGCGATCCCATCGGAAGCGAAGATCACATTTAGGGTACTTTGGGTATGTCTCCGATGTCTCCTTCTACCAGTTGAAATGTATAGTCGTTGTCGCAGTGAACGGGGGGCGAAGAGAGGGAAGTTACTATCCAAACCGGTAACGGTTTTCCTATTCGCGGTTTCCGTAATTGTCTTTATGTTTCCTTCGTGGTCAAGGGGGTACACACCGCCGAGACTATGACCCCGCACTTGTGTCAGGGTCCTATACAGTACGTACAGTACCTTCCACACTGTTCGTAGTTTTCTCCTTGTCCATGTTCACCACACTCACTCTCCACTACACCTAGCTGTATAGCACCGGATGCTGATCTTCTATTGTCTGATCGAACGTTAGCTTTCAATCAAATCTACAAGTCTTGTCGACTCTTGCGAAGAGCTAATGTGCACTCGCTGGGTCGACAACAAACGCATCCAAAACAGGAATTTTGATGTTTACGCAAGGTATACCTTCCCCCGTTTGTTCACATATTTTCCTACCACACTTGGGTATCAAACCCCGACAACGACAAGTTCCCACATTCTCGCAAATGTGCGGGTGTCGATTGTTGTTTGCCTCTAGATACCAAAAGCAATGGAGACCGATACAGTATGTTGACAGTTTTATTCGTCTGTCTTCGTTCTAAGGATGTCTCCTACATTCAACTACCTACATAGATTTCGAATACACAAGTCAATATATATGTTCTCAAGTGCAAATATCAGATCAATTTCAATTTCATCGTCTAGGTACATGCCACAAAGTTGTTACCACTAGCACCAGTGTGAGTAATAACACCAGCTAGCTTGTTGCTACCGTTGAAGACAACACGGTCCGCACCAGGAGAGCTACCAGTATAAACCTTGCCACTGCTGAGAATGGGGAATTCGTAGTAAGTTCCGGAAACGGGGAAGTCGAAATCCTCGTAGTTGTGGTATTCGTGGGGGTAGTCGTTGACATCGTCATTCGCGGCTTGGAGCTTGTAGCCCGCTGCCTGGGCGGCGCTGATGGCACTGCTGGTATAGCAGACTGTACCGCAAGTCGCAGCACACGCGCGAGCTTCTACCTCTACCGGGGCGGCGAGGGCACTGGATATGAAGATGGTGGCCAGGGCCAGGAGCTATGAGTTGTGTTAGTGGTTGATGATGTTGACTTGGAAGAACGTATTACCTTGGTGTACTGCATTGTGGCGGTATAGTTGCCTGGAAGTTTTCAGTCTTTGGTTATTTCTTGACTTGGAGACCTCAATATTTCTGGGAAATATGATCGTTTAAATATACCTTGCCGGAGGTCTCCGAAGAGAATATACTCGGTATCAACGCGATGTTACATTCTGTGCATCCAGCCGTCTTGGTCTTTCATTGGCAATGGTATGCTGCAAGATCAAATGATCAATTAACGACCACCATACCCGAATGAGGGACATTCACCGAGCGGCAGCCCTGAAGTATAGTAGTCAAAGCGAGGTACAAGACAGTCCCGATTGGTTGATTGGGGACGTGAAGAATCGAGTGGTGCTACGACTCCGGATTCCTGGAGATGCGCCCTATCCGAGAAGGTGATCGACGGGGGCCTTTCTGGAAGGGGCGTTTTTAGGCTGCGCCTGCGTTGAGCAGGGTCTCTCTCTATCGGACCAATCAAATAGTCAATCGTCGGGCACGATGTCGATGGTCCATTACTCAGCGGGAGATGTCCACGGGTGGGGTTAGACATCTTTATGTCGGCATTTGAAATCCGAATGAGTAAACAGTCACTCCTGAAGATGTTGCGTTCATCTAACTGTTATCCAAACCCAACATCTTTGCTTGTCAAGATAAGAGATTTTCCTCGATTGTGCTTCGCATATATTAGTTTCCCCTCATCCCCGCGCTCCGACGGTCTCCGTGCTGATCTCTTGAAGTATCATATCTGACCCGCTGCGTGATGATTAGATCGCATGTTTTGTTTCTTAGTTGTCTGTTGTCACTCGCACAATGCCATATTCGGGAGTTTCTCTTTAGACGCTAAATTAAGTTCAATAGTGTCACATGCTAGTCTGGGTACTTGAGACGGCTGCATATAACCGAAAGGTAGGTTCATATTGTATATGAATGGGTATGATATAAGACGAAGGGTGACTGATCTACCCTATAACAACGGAATAAATGCGAGACCACCACTTGGGGGCCTTCTTGGGTGACTCGGGCTCTTCGGACTCGACATGCTCCCTTCGCCCGGTCCAGATGTCCATATCCTCCAGTCGGACGACACGGGTTTTATTCCAGAACTTGTACACAATCACAAACAACACGAACACAGGGATCAGGATATAGTTGATCACAAAATCAGTCGAGCTAAAGGGGTTGAGGAAGCAAGTGTATCCCTGGAAGAAAATGAGGAACACATTTGCTGCCAGTGAGAGGTAGGTGCCATATGGGTAGAAGAGAGCTTGGAATGGGAGCTTTGACGGATCTTGGCCTTGCGCGACCAGGGCTTGTCGGAATCGAATATGCGCAACTCCGATTACCGACCAAACAATAAAGGTGGCAACTGTAGTTCGTTAGCATGAAACAACGGTGTTTTCGAGAAGAGTCTGGGAAGAGAAACATACCACCTGAAAGAGTGATCAATGCCGAGTAAACCCTCCCAGCACTAGAGGACTGCTCCAAAAATACAATGCATGCGAAGACGTTGGTTAATACCAAGCCCACCCATGGGACTCCGAGACGATTTGTCCGGCCAATAAATCTTGGGGCTTTTCCACTGCGAGACAGGAAAAGCAATGTTCTAGATGCCACATAAAGCGAGCTATTTCCTGCGGAAATAACACTGATCACGATGAGGGCATTAATGAGGTGGGCGGCTGGGAGGATCCCAGCATCCTCTAATGAGATCGTCAAGGGAGAGCTGGCTGTCTTGGACGACGTGCCCAACAATCTCTTGTCATTATATGGGATGAGTATTCCAATGAAGAAGATGGTGCCTGGATATAATTTAGTAAAGCTTCGGTCTTCTGTTTTAATGTGAACTTACCAACGTAGAAAATCAAGATTCGCCAAAAGACCTGCTTGATAGCCTTGGGCACTGCTTTTGCGGGATTCGCCGATTCTCCGGCGGTAATACCAACCCTAATTTGACTGTCAGCTTTCGCCAATCCCAGCCACTTTCAATATTGGGGAACATACATCTCAGTTCCGGCATACAATGTTCCTGCAACAACAAAGGTTTTTGCAACACCATTGATTGAATCTGCAAACGCCCCGGGGGCATGCCAATATTCAAATCCAATAGCACGCGGTCCAATGCCACCTGCGCTGATGCAAATTGCGAGAATGAAAAAGACGATTAACGCCAACACTTTGATACTGTAGTTGATTAGCCAACTTGATGCCTCAAATCCAAGCATATAAAGACCTACAGAGATAGCCAAAATTCCATCTCGCCATAGGCCAGAATTCCCAGATTTGAAAGGGTAAGGAACATCACCCAGAAAATTAAGATCCAGCCCCATTGAGGAACAACATCTGTCCAGTACCCAATGACTAGGGATATCGCATTGTATTCATTTGCGAGAACCTAGAGTGTCGAATTAGCAAGGGATCCTTCATAATACTGGAATACTCAATGTATGTCGTACAGTCACCCATAAGTACCAATACGCCCATCCCAGCGCAAACGCCAGAGAGTCGTCAATAAAGCGCTCGGCATACTCGGTAAATGATCCAGTCACAGGGAGCAGCGTAGCCATCTCACCCAGCGATTGCCTATTACCGTTAGAATCATTCTTCAAACTAGAGAATGCACTCCTTACATGACGAAGAAGACGATGATGCCGACCAGTGAGAAACTAATCAAAGCTCCTGCGGGTCCACCCTCGTGCAGGGCATTGCCGGAGCTCACCAACAGACCAGGACCGATAATGCCTGGAGATAGGGAGTACTTTGGTCAGCATCAACCATATAAACACAATGCGACCGCAGACTTACCTCCAATAGCAATCATCTGCAGATGTCGAGACTTGAGCTGGCGTTTTAATGGGGCAGACAAAGGATCTCTTGCAATCTCTTCATCCGATCGGATGCTTTTTGCGCCATCCTGAACGGGTCCCCTGTATGTCACGGTGAAATCCGTTTTGTCCGTCATATCGAGAAATACTTCAGACGAAATGTCTCAAATCAGTTTAAGAGAAGTTATTTTTTTTTTCCCACAGAAACGTGGACAATGTCGCTTGGAGCCAAAGATAAGGAATTTGGGCCCTCATTTGCTGCGGATGTCGTGATAAGCCCTGGGTGAGGCGTCATGGATCCATGGATAATCCTGTGGGGCTCAAAGGTCCTTAGTTTTTATTTCTACGAACTTGACTATATTGTGCTCCGTACACTATATTTATATACTATTATACTATTCATATAGTAACTTTGAGCTTAGAACAGAAATGGCATTTCATCAGATTTTATTTGGTGTACACAGTCTCGCAGGCTATTATCATCTTGGCCCTTCTGGGAACTCGAGAAAGGGGAATTTAACAATACTCAAGATTTGAAACAATGACAGAAATAATTACTGAAATATTTCCTAGGACTAGCCTTGAGATTGAATTATGGAGGTTCATCATACGCGTCTATTCATCGTTGGCAGCAAATCAATGTGGAAGAATAGGATATATCAGTCACACAAGACCGAACTTTCAAACCAACTATAAGTATTCAGTAGGAGAATTCAAAGGCAAAAAAACATCACAGCAATGGTAATGGCAACTCAAATAGTGGCTCAGACCCCCCAAGTTTTCTTCACTGAAGTTCAAAGTAACAAGTTTTTCATCATCGCCACTAAGAAAGTTGCCTCCTAAAGCAAAATAGGAGACATGTTGACAACATAAAAAAGATCGAAATTCCAGCAAAGACCGGTAAGCGCAAGACACAAAGGCAAAATGCTCAAGAAGTACCTCAGACAAGAGAAGCTTGGTCATCAAAGGTTTTCAGAAGCTCTCTTTTTGCATCATTGGCACCACGCAAATTACCTTTGGGGGTCTCACATATCCTGGGAAAGCTAGCAACACGCGGAAAGCTCAAGTACAAAAGTCAGCAAAGACTAGTAAGCGCAAGAGAAAAGGGCAAAGCGCTCAAAAGGCGCCTCAGACTCGTCCTGGATTGTCATCAAAGATGTTCAGCAGAGCTCTCGTTTCATCATTGGCACCGCGCAAATTGCTGTTAGGGGTCTGAGATATCCTGGCAAAAATTCTCCATATGAGGAAAGTTTAACTATACAAGTCAGCGATAGAAGCATTGAGCAGAGTAGCAACACTGGCATGTGAAATGGGAAGGTAAAGTGCTTAAATGATGCCTCAGACAAGTGTAGCTTGGTCGTCAAAGATGTTCAGTCAGCTCTCTTTTTCCATCATTGGCACCCGGCAAATCACCAATAGGGTAGGGGTCGACAAGGTGAGAAGGCAAACATCAGGAACTAGCGAAGGTCATCAGTATTCAGAGAAATCCATGCGAAGAATAATCCACAAAGGCAGGATTGTTCGATGGGGCATCAAATATGCCCAGTGACTTCCTATGTTTTTATCATTGGCATCAGGAAAATCACCAATAGATAATAACAAGACAGGGAAAAAGTTGACAAATTGGAAAATCATGGCAACAAGGTAATGACAACTTACTTGATCAAGATGCAAATAGAGCACCGAAGGGCCCATGGGATTGACAGAATCAGATCCAAAGACTGCGCATAGGAACCTCGAACGCGAATAAATCAAATAGAGGCTTTGAATGTAGGCTCAGATATGGATTGGCCTTGTTTGGAACTGTCCTTTTTCCGACCACGCGAGCACGAGCTGAGGTTCAGGTATAAACGTTTGTATCATTGCCAAATCGAAAGCCCAGTGGAGGAGCGGGACGCCGAATGTGAGGAGCCGGGCTAGAAAGATGTAATGATATTAGCAAAATGTAGTCCAGCAATATGACATGGGGTTCGGATAGAGAAGTTTCTAAATGGATGCTCAGACATAGGGCTTGTTTTCTTCAGACCTCGAGCTTTTTTTTTTTTGCCACAGGAACAGAGAAAAGAACAGATACTACACCAGCCGAGGTCAAGAGGTGTAACCCTTTTCATCATCGCCGAATCGACAGTCACAAGCAAAGGAAGTAGACTTACTTGCAATTTCACTAGCAAATGCCAGTTTAGAGATGAGCAGGCATACCGAGTAGCAAGATGAGAAGTGACAATGGCGACGGTGGGAGGAGCGGAGCTGGCAAGATGCAATTATATTAGCAAAATATGAGCCGACAAAATAAAATGGGGGTGTTCAAATTGCAAATTTGCAGCCAAATGTAGGCTCAGAGGATGTGGTTTCTTCAGACTTCGGGCTTTTTTGTTTGCTTTGCGGAAAGCTGAAAAGAACTCTTGGGAGCCAAAGTCAAGGGGTATAGCCTTTCTCATCATCGCCAAGTGGGGAGGAATAAATCGCGGAAGTAGACTTACAATTCCACCGGTAAGCGTCATTTTAAGAAATGAGCATATAACCGAGCAGGAAAGTGATAGCGGCTCTGCGAAGAAAATAAAGATGACGAATGTGGGCTCAGATAGGAGGCACCTAGGCGGACGAGGAGGGAGCTGAGCTAAAACGATATAATAATATTAGCAGAGTGTAATGCAGCAATGTGAAATCAGGTTCAAATAGAGACGTTTCCATCAAATAGAGGCTCGGATAGGGTTTCTTTTCTTCAAGACTCTTTTTTTCACCACAATGGGCGGATACTACACAAGGTTCAGACATAACCCTTTTCATCATCGCCGACTTGAGAGCCACAGAATGCAGAAATGGACTTACAATACCATCAGAAAGTGTCATTTTCAGAAATGAGCAGGTATATCGAGCAAGAAAATGACAACGGCGTCTCTGCCAAGACGGCAAAGGGGGTGAAACGGTCGATCAAAAGACCAGCGAGAACAGGTATTGGCCGTCATCATTGGTATATTGATGGCCCAGAAGGGCAGAGTGGAGACTATAGAATGGCGTTTAATTAGCAGAGGAGTCTTCAAAAAGAAGCGAAGAGTAAATCAAGCAGTAATCCCAATGTTCAAACGGTGGGTCAGAAACAGTGTGCTTCATCAGGCCTCAGAGCACAGAAAACAGATTTGTAGATCATCATTGCATCGCCCAAAGCACATGAAACCAATGAGCCTAATAAGAACTCATGGTAAGTATAAGGCTGGGGGAAACGTGTATTTTACCTCGAAATGGTAGATAGGATCGAGCCAAGACATGAGAAAAGGCAGTGGCCGTTATCACGGTCATGACGAAGCCTGGAAATGGAGAAGGAGACTAAAGAAGGGGGATCTCATTAGCAGATGAATCTTTGAAATTGAGCCAATGAAGATTTTGTAAAAAGGCTCAATAGGTTTCAAACGGTGGCTCAGAAAGAGTTTTTTTCGTCAGGCCGCGGAGCATTGACAATATCATCATTGCACCACCGAAAAAGCATGAAACCCATGAGCTCAAGAAGTCATGGCTAGGAGGATGAGACTGGGGCGACGGAACATACTTTTCACCACGCAAAGTGTATATGGGGCGGACCATTGGCCATCATCACTGTCATATTGATAGTTCATATTGCACAATGAGACTAGAGAGACCATTTGATTAGCAAATGAAGCTACAACAACGAGAGAAGAGTATATCAAGCAGACATGTCAATGTTCAGACTGTGGCTCAGACAAAGTGTTTTCATCAGGTATCAGGTCACAGAAAAGAGTTTTTTATATCATCATTGCACCACAGAAAGAACATGAAACCCATGTGATTGGGAAGAAGTCATGGTAAAGGGATGAGGTTGGGGAGGGGACATACACTTTACCTCGCAGATGGCGGATTGGGCCGAGCCAAAGTAAGCACACCTGCAGGCCCTATTCAAGCGAGACATCAGTGAAAAAGGAAACTGTCATGGCAACTCAGGCAAAGGGGGCTGATGAATGTGTCATTGTACTTCATCATCATTGAATCAGGAGGGAGTGGACATGAAGGATGAAAGCAGGAAAGCGAGGAGACTGCGCAACGAAGGGGATGGGGAAGGGAAAAGAAAACAAACTTTTTAAGAGGAACCAAAGGAATCAAGATTGGAAGTCCAAATAAAAAATAAAAATAAAACTCTGTGACGAGTAAGCAATGTAGGCCAACGACTAAGCGAAGTACACGACTAAGCGAAGTACGTCCAGTCGCCTAGGCAGCGACCATTGAGGTACCAAACAAGACGTGACATCAGTATAAACGACCTGGGATTCAAGGGACATGAACGAACCAAAGCTGCAATGGGGTAAACGATAAATCATCAACGTGCAGAGTAGACGAGATCAAGTCGAAGGATGCAAAAAAGAGTAGATGTATGAGGTTTCTGGAGCTAAATGCAACCAGAGGGGATGTGTAGGAGAAAAGGAAAACAGAGCAGACAAATCGATCTTTGAGAATAATTTATATACTCGTACTCAATGCTGATTGGCGGTGTTTACATTCAAGTCAGACGCTGATTGGTCCGATTATCTGGGGTAATGGATGTACTTCCTACTGATACATGGTCATAGCTGTGATGAGACGTGCCTCGTGCTGAACACTTCAATAGAGCTATTAGCACCATATTTGGTGAATCGTGTCATTGGGCTACATTTTTCATCTAAACGAAGTATCACGCGTGAGATCGACGTGGTGCGCGAGATAAAGATGGCTACATATCGCTTGGGGATCAGGTTTGCGATCGAGGTACATTGGAACTTTGGATCTATACAAACCGCTTTGGCTTTACCGCCTCGATATTGCGGGCAATTGATTCAACGTAAATATAATCTCAGTAAATTAAGTACCTAGACGTTGCCAACAACAAAACGACTCAAAAAGGCGACAGAGGCAAAATGACAACCGGCGAATCAGCGAATTTTCTCGACGACTAAGCGAGGAAATACGGACAGTGCAAGCTAAGAAGCGAACCTTCAACCAAGTCGCTAGCACTCAGTACCTGTGCTGGAGATAAGACGGCAATTCATTTCCTATGGTAATGGCAGGCACCTTGCTATTGACAGGCAAGAATGATTTGCAGGGATTGAATATCGCTATACATCGTGCTCAGCAATCTTCAACGATCAACATGAGCTCCCGGGTCGTCTACAGCGGCGGGATAATCTTTCGATGAAGGTTTCGCCCCATTTTGCACTGCCAATGTCAGCAACTGACAATACGAAAGTAGGAAATCATTCGAACCTTGTGTTGGTATTTACAAAGCCTCGGAGATACTCGTACTTGGCCTTTCGTTCGGCCGGGTCCAGATTCAGCGCATTGAAGATCGACTCGGACATTTCAGTCTTGTTTGCAGGATGGAACGGGATACTACCATTCGTCATAAAGGAAGCCGCGCCGGCAAATTCGGAGAGAACGAGGACACCATGGCGCTCTTCCTGGCAGGCCACATACTCAAAAGCCACGAGATTCATTCCATCTCGGGTCGATGTGAGAAGGCAAACATCGGCTACCGAGTACAACGCGGTCAATTCGTTGAATGGAACCGAGCGATGCATATACAGCAGCGGAGTGCCCTCGGGGGTGGCTGGCCAGTTAGTATACTCCCAATGTTTTGAGACGAAAGCTTACCATGTTTCCCGTTGATCTTCCCGGCAATAGTACATAGTTCCGTTTCGAGATCCTGATATTCCTTCACGTCCTCGCGGCTTGGGACGGCGACTTGAATGAGAACAACCTTGTTTTGAAGCCCTGGGTGGTCATCGAGAAAAGCGTCGAAGCCCTTGAGTTTCTGCGTGAGGCCTTTGATGTGGTCCAGTCGATCGACACCAACAATTACCTTGACGCCTTTGTAGCGTTCTTTCAAGCTTCGGATACGCTCTTGGACATCAGGCTTCTGCAATGTGTCGGTGAACTTCTGGGGGTCGATGCCGACAATGAACTTGTCTATGCAGACGAGCCTATTTTTATACTGGATTTGGTTGGGAATTTCGGTGCGTGCGTTACTGTGGTAGTGTTGGTTGATACTTCTTAATCTTGTGGGGAGGGCAAATTAGGGCTAATGCTCACAGGAGACTGGCACAGGTGTCGATGAAATTCTGCTTATACTCGTCGGTGTGGAACCCAATCAAATCACTGGACAGCATGCCCTCAATGAGATGCTTTCGCACAGGGAGATTCCTCCAAAAGTCTCCTGCTGGAAAGGGCGTGTGGAGCGAGAAGCCGATGGCGCAGGATTTGCCTTGCTGTTTGAGTCGGTCACGGAGAAGCTCGGGCAGAAGCATCAGATGATAATCATGGACCCAGATCAACGTTCCACCCTCGGCCGTTTCGGCAATTGCATCTGCGAATAACTCGTTTACCCGCCTATATGCTTGCCATGGAGTCTCGTCGAAAACTACACCAGACTGATAATGAAGAATGGGCCAGAGGATACGGTCTGGTGGTCAGCGCGGATCGTGATATTAGGGCACGGAGCTTACTCGAGAACCCGTTATAGTGCTCATGGGCCAGGGAGCTATCGAGGAATATAGGAATGGCATTATGCTCTTCCAAGCTTTTTTGCACATCCTCTCGTTCCTTTGGGTCTTTAACTTCGATTCCTGGCCAGCCAAACCATTGAAACTTGGTGGACTTGGTCAACCCAGAGAGGGAAGTGACGAGGCCACCGCTCGAAAGGGATGATTCAAAGCCACCCTTAACCCGTTTCACAGACAATGGAAGGCGATTTGAGACTATGATGAGGTTTCGTTTATCGTCAGTGATTGAGCCCATCCTGTTACAACAACTGGAACTTTATGTATCTTCAACAACAAAGAACGGACAATGAGTCATAAACTGTATTCAGACAAAAGAATACTCAGCTTTCGCGTTCAAGGAAGAAGATACCAAAGAGCAAATCGGCAGTTATACATAGCCGCAGAAATGGCAAATGGCAAATTGCAAATTTACGTCAGTATGAAATGAAACGCATCCCTCTCCTTTCTATTATCCAAGTGCCTAGATCTAAGCAAGATTGGCCTCAATGGCACTTTATCTCCATATTTCATTCGTCTAGAATCATGGGGATAATACGTAAGATGGTTGGTTGACAAGTTTTCTGGGTTCTATACTGGCAGAGTTGGAGTATAAAATGAAAACCAGTCATCTAGCCCTATTTTCTACAGAAAGGGCCAATACCATAACTATTCTCCATGTTTGATCTTTAATTAATTTTATTGTTCTATCCACATATTATTTTTCTCCTATATACTCCAGGGCTCTTTGTTACTAGATTTCGTCATGCGCATGTCAGAGCTCAGCACTCGCCTCAACCTTTTCCAGCAATTTGCCTCTTTTGTTTTGTAGCAATTTTACAGCAATGAAGCAGCTCAATCCAGCTGCATATGAACATCCAGCAAACGCAATCAGTCCCCAATACTGTCCATCGCAAACATTTATGATCTCTCCAGCAATCGGGACGCCAGTCAATGCTCTAATGAAAATATATATTAGCCACATGTTCTTATATAATGAAACACAATCCAAACAGAGAAAGACTTACCCAAAGCTAACAATGGTATACACAGTGGTATAATATCTCCCATAGTTCTCGACAGGACACAACTCTCCCACGCAGACTGGTACAAGACTGATATTGCTCCCGCTAGCGAATCCAAATACAATAGAGAATATCACCGTAGCAGCCAGATTGCCGTCTGCGGGCATCCAAATACCCAGGACGGAAATCAAACAAAGAATGTTTGTCAGGATCAATGTGTTGAACCGACCGATGCGATCAGCCACGATACCCGGCAGCCAACGACCGGGAAAAGAACCCGCGTTCAAAAAGACGACCATCAAATACGATAGGTTGGTGGAGATCCCATTCGCAATTGCATACGAGGCAATGTACTCGAGTGGAATGAAGAAGCCCCATTCAATGAAGAAAACCCCCAGTGTCGTCAGGGCGAGAACTGGGTCTTTAAGAATAGTGAGATCGGGAAGGAAAGCCTTGAGCGATGGAGCCGATCGGACCCCGGGAGGGAAGTTCGCTCGAACTAGAAGGCAGCCGGGGATCAAAAGGATCAGCGTGATCAGACCGACGACCCGACTAGCCCAGGCAAATCCAATCTGTGGCGCGAGGTACAGCAATACCAAAGGGAAGATCACGCCGCCGATACTACCACCAGCCAATGCGAGACCAGTTGCTGCGCCTCGGCGTTTGACGAAGAAATGTCCAATGCTTGCGACGGGTACAATGAATATGAAGGATGTACCCACTCCTCCTAGGATACCAATCACAACAAGGAAATGCCAGTACTCCTCACAAAAGCCCATGAGGATGAAAGTCAATACGAGCAGACCTGAGCCGATCCACATGAGCAGCTTCGGCCCTTTGATATCGAAAATCGGCCCGATCTGGATCCCGCAGAAGAATACAAGGAAGTTGTATATTCCGAAGATCCAGCCAATTTGTCCTTCGCTGATGTTTGAGAGTTGGTGTGTTGAGATCCAGGCTTGGTAGATGCCGATGCTGTTCATCAAGCCGAGTCCGCCCATTATAGCGCTGAAGCCGCCTGCCACGACGAGGTTGCCAATGAGGCCTCCCTCTGGACAGTCGACTGGGTCGGGTGATTCGTGGTGCATTATTTTTATGCTACACAATAGGGAATAGGTACAAGATGGAAAAGGAAGTTTGTTGTTGTTAGAACTATCTATATGAAAGCTACTACTGTATGGATATGTAGCTCCTTTTAACTACTTCATAGTGGATAGAGTAGTTAATTTTCATCTGCAAATTTTCGTCAGCTCGGCCAATATCAAAACATTAGATGCATGCATGCCGTTTGATGTGCAGTTGAGCTAGAGATAAATTCGCCGAGGGCATGAAAATCGGAATCGGGTTCGGGATTGGGCCGGAATGATTAATGGAATCAGCGAATGAACATCGCACCTGGAATTACATGCAGGACTCCAAGAACTCCACCTTATACTTCGAGCTGGCTGTGTGGCAAAGAATGGCCGATGGCCGAGCAGCTCGGCCACCGGCGGACGTTGGCCGACTCGGCATCGACAAACCCGGATCAAATCAACGTGGATTTCGACATATATAATACTTTACTGTTAAGGTCATATACTTCGAGAAACAGAAAGAAGAAATGAAATTTTTATAAAATAGGAGATCTATGCCAGCCTTGGTAAAAACCAGTATGTACCTAGTACCAGAGGTAGAGACAGCAGGGAAGCCAATATAGCCCCCAGATTTAAATCAACTCGAGACAAATACAAGAAAAAGAAAACACCATGATGATGGTATGAAACAAAACACCAGTACCAGACTAATTCAAAATCCCATCCCCGATGGGTATGCTGCGAACCCATCCGTTGTAAAACATGTACGCCGACCAGACCCAGGCCCAAAAATGAAAACAGTGGTTTAGGCAAACCTGCGCTTAGTTGGGCTGGGTGTGCGGAGGTGCTGCTCGCGCTCACGAGAGCGCTCGGTAACAAAGTCCATCGCCCGTGTGTTCTCGAGCATCAGGGGCTGGTCTTGTTTCTCATTGTAGGCGACGCCTTGGTTTTGCCGAGGGTCTTGCTGCCCATAGTACCCAAAGGAGGGGTTGTGCTGCAGCTGGGGGTGCATGGATTGGGACTGGGGTGGGTGCTGCGCGTAGTGCTGTTGTTGGAGACGGTGTCTGAATGAGCGGAATGACCAGTTGCTAACAATGGTGACGGTGGATATGGTTGCGAGGAAGAACAGCTAGTATGCAAGTCAGTAAAGATCTAAAACCGAGTGCGCGGGGAAACTCACGATTGCCTTCCAGCTGATGGGATCAATGAAGCTGTTGATGATAATGGCCATTGTATGCGCGGAGACCTTGGCGCGGCCAACCTTCGCCGGGTCACGATTCATGCACCGTTCCCAGTTCTCGCATATAGTTTCCAGGGCCGGCGCGCGACTCGACCGGCCGCAGTCGTTGTCGATGTAGTTTTTCGTGCAGACCGCCATGTCGGCCAAGATAGTATCGGACATTTCCTGTGCAGCCTGTTCGAACTCGCCACGGATGGCAGAGACAAATGCGAATACGACATAGACGGCCAGAGAGAACAGCGACAGGTTGACCACCAGTTGGGCCCACCATGATAGGATGGCGGGGACATTCGGGTGTGCCTCCAGCATGCTGAAGAACTCAGACCAAGTTGACACTCGAGAACCACCCTGTTCAGACTTCTGGCCCTTCCCTTGTTTTGTGGCTTTCATCGACTTCTCTTCCCTGCTGGGCCTGTCTTCGTCGGTCTCATCGTCGGTGTCGACTCGTATTTGTCGGCCGAGTTCCTTGTCTCTCCGGCGTTTCTTTTGTATGCGGTGCAAAGCTGCGTTGGAGTGATGGGTCAGCCGAGGGATTTCGCCTCGCCCTGGGCTCTGTGGATTCCGGCCATGAAAGTTGAATAATGACGCAGTTCCCTTTCCCGACTTGTATTGCTGCTCAGGTGTATCCTCGTTATCTGCGTAGTCTGGAGACGACATATTTTCGGCGCCTGATGAGAAATCCACGTCGAATTTTCGTGGCGTCTGGAAAGCAGGTTGGCCAAATTTGGCCTTTGGCGATAGTGGTGCGGGTTGTTGTCGGGGCTGTGAGAAGAGGAAGGGTTGAGAGTTTGGTTCGCGTAGGGAGGGTAGCGCTTGCTTCTGGGGGGATTCGAATGCGCTGTATGTTCCTATGCGAGTGTCAGAGAGCTTGACATTGCAGTTGTCCTCGTTCAGACTCGAATACGAACGTTTCTTCTCATGCTGCACTCCAAGCTGGTAGAATGGCGAGGTCACATCACCGGGGGCTCGAGTTTGCCATTCAAAGTCCATTGGACTCTCTCCCGTTCGCTTGTCCATCTTTAGGTCGATCAAAATATAGATCTGCAGCGGGTAGATGGTGAGGGTTAAGGTGGGAAGTTTTTTGTTTGGGGTAAACATCCAGACTCCCGTAGCAACCTTGGCATCGGCTCTCTTTATCTCCGAGGACTGGACTTCATCTATTTTTTACACCTATTTCTTATTTGATTGTAATCATCATGGTATATTTTACAGCTCGAGAAGGAAGTTTTTAAGCAAAGGTGCCAAAGCAGGCCTAATCAAAATCATGACATCGGCCTGTAGAATAGACTACAGATCTAGATATCTACACCGTGGACATTATAAGGATGTAGACAAACACAAGTCAAACATCGATGCGAGTATGATCATACAATGCATTGGGCGACCAGCACCCACTATGGGTATTAAACAAGATGGAAATCATATCAGACAGACAACATGAGAAGCCATCTACTCATCCATCTGCCACTGATATTCCAAAGCCTCAAACCGGGTCTTCTTATTCCGTGAGGTAAACCAGTCCTTTTCAAACCCATTGCCCCGATCCACTCCATCCCAGCGATGTCCTGGGCGGATCCCATACCGATTAGGCTGGAAAGCACCACGATACAGCGGCCGTCCCGTAACACTGGCTCCCGCATCACGCCGGGCAGTAAGAAACTCGGCAGCGGGATCATTCCACCGATCGCGGGCCCTCATATCTTCGTTCATTTCTTCATCTTCGATCGTCCGTGCAAGCGGCATGGCCTTGATATCTTGTAGGTCCCGTCTGCGCTCCTCGCGCTGCTGCCGCTGCACATCTCCCATCAGCGCCTCGCGCGCCTGTTCTTCTTTCACACGCTTTTCTTCTTCTGCGCGCCGGGCTTCGGCTCGTTTCATGGCCACATTGATGATTCGGCCGGATGCGTCACGGTAGATTGTTTCTTGGCTCTTTTCATTCACTGCTGATGGATCGCGGTATTGTGCTTCTTCGGCTTTGCGCCGTTTTTCTTGGGCTTTTACCATCGCTGCGGTTTGAGCGGCTGTTTGAAGGCCTCCTCGTGCTCCGGACTCCATGCGCCCAGCGCTATCGTCTTCATTTTCGATCATAAGGGCATCTTCGTCGTCTGGGTCTTGTTGGGCGGCGCGTTCGGCTGCTGCATCGGCAAGAATCGCGTCGGCGGCTTCTTGTTCACTTCCGCCTTGGCCGGGCGTGCCTCCGATGGTCTTCCAGCTTGACTTCTTTGCGCGGCGGAACTCTGCAGTTTTGGCGGATGTGTCAAAATAAGGTCTATCCTCATCATCTTCCCCCGTATTTCCTAATGAGCGAATATCTGGGGGATCATCGTCGGCAATGATGAGGCCGGAGCCTGCAGTATCGATAGCTTTGGTCTTCTTGCGCTTCTTCTTTGGCCGCTCGGTGACAGGGTCCGCGGTCAGGTAGTTCTTTGCCAGGTAGTCGGCGAGTGAGCCAGGCATGATTTCGGTATGCTGTATGTGAGGAATGTGAAAATGTAGAGGTGCAGGTTAAGCTCAGTGATTGATTAATCCGGAGAAATGTTTTCCCGAACTGTACGCCGCCTAGCGCTTTGTGTCAACACGGCATGAACGTTATTTGATTATGGACTTGGCAACGTAGAGGAAGACTTCGAATTTTGTTGTTGAAAATATTTGGAGGTCCGTACAATGCCGCGCTCCGAAGAAGCAGAGTGGTGGGCCAACGCAGTCTACGGAGCCATCCAAGAGATCCCCCGGGGCAAAGTCACTTCCTACGGTCATATCGCACGCCTCCTCGGTGAACGTATGGATGCAATTATATGGTTGTTGTAGATATACTAACCATTTTCCTTTGGTATTAGCTCAACGTCCCCGCCAGGTCGGGGTCTGCCTCAAGGTACTTGCGTCGCCGGAGTCTGGTTCGCACTTCAATTCGAACACCGTACCGTGGCAGCGAGTGATTAATTCCAAAGGGATGATTTCGCATCGGTGCGTTTGTTCCAAGCTACTCTCTACTTCAGAATCTCACGCCATGTCAAATTGTACCATATGATGCAGACTCGAAATGAACTTTTATACGTGTTCACGGCTGACAACCATAGCAGTGGACCCGGGAGTGCGGAGCGTCAGGCCGAGGCTCTCGCACAAGAAGGTGTGGAGGTTACCACAGACAGCATGGGCGAGATGTATGTTGATTTTTCTCGATATGGATGGTTTCCGGGGGAGCTGCCGAGCGAGGGGGCGAGTGAGCAGCCATGAGAATGGGGAGGTTGAACACCCACCTGTCGTCGTGGAGACATTTACAAAACCCATACATTGTGTTCCAATGTTCTTGCATTGCATTCGAGCGTTAATGGTGATTCGAAGAATCGTACGGGGATTGAATCCATACATAGCAAATAGTCATATCTTGTCTGGTGGAGGGAATCTAGAAGACGGACAGGGCTTCACATCTGAGTGGGAAGAGATGACACAAGAAACTAAAGAGTGGTCCCATCACGAATATGATCAATGGAAAATAGAAAGACGAGTCTATCGGAGAGATATGAGATGGAAAAGCACCAGACACAAAAGGTAGACCCACGTGCAGGGGAAAAAGGCGAGGGCATAAGAATACGAGCCTGTCGAAAAACACCCCATCCAACCAACTACCAGCATAGGACGAAAGAAGATTTGAAGAAAGAAGAAATAAAGACATAAACCAACCAGCATCAATCCGTAAATGGAAAGAGAAAAAAGATCGTTAACTCACATCATCGCCATAAGGGCATGTCCGCAATAAAGACCCGGGGGATAGCCCCATCTAGGCTAAGGAAAGAGAACAAAGAGGCAGAGGTCACGAAGATCACCATCATCGCTTTTTGACCTCGGTAGCCCAGCCATCAATACCCTCCCCACGAGTGCCAGGGGCAATGCCCAGATCGATCCCATCCATACCAGGCGTCTCCTTTATCCACTCGTGAGCTGCCATGCCACCAGCGTTTGCCCGCTTCTCTGGTGACAGGTCAAGCATGGGCAGTAGGAGTTCACTGATACGCATACTCTCCTCCATGGAGTAGTGGTACTTTTCTCGCAGGACATCGGGCAGGGCCCAGTGACGGAGTCGGTGGATATTTCGCAGTTCACCCTTGCGATTGAAGATTTCTTGGGACCATTTGCCGGACATGCAAAGTGACTTGGGGAAGGGACCGAGTAGTTCAATGATTTGGGCGATGTGATCATCGTCCTTGCCATATTTGGTCCCTGATTGGGGATCGAAGAGGTAGTCTCCAGTGATGAGTTCGAAAACCTAGACAGTTAGTATATTTTTCAGCTTCGGCTGTGGTGATCATGTCACTCACCATGCATGCCATACTCCACACATCAGTACTTGCACCCCACTTTGAACCAAGAATGACTTCGGGGGAGCGGTATTGACGAGTTTGAATGTCGTTGGTGAAGTGATGGCCGACCCAGCAAGCATTACCCAAGTCTGCAATCTTGACAGAAATAATGTTGACGTCAAGTTCTTCTTCTGGTTTACTCGAAGAGCCTTTATCGAGAGAAATACCAGACACCTCTCGCTCCAGAAGATCACTGTATGTAGATTGTTAGATCAAGTTCTTGCCAATCAGACGAATTAGAATGAGATGTATTAACGTACGCGGTTTTCTCTCGCTGGTTCTGCTTCACGTCTTCTTCCTTTACCCCAAGCAGTTCTCTCATAGAGGGCATTTCTGCAGTGGATGCTAGGTCAGTTTCAGTCCGCTCACGGTTATGGGATATAGGCACCAAAGGGGAACTGACCTCCAGGTTCATTAACCATCTGGCTGAGGCTGCTGTGTGAGTTGGAAGAGCTATGTTTGAAGTCGAAGCTACTAAAGCTGGTGTTGAGCGGACTAGGGAGCGGCTGGCTCCCTGTGATCAGTGTGCGTCGCCGTCTCCGTCCATTCCGGTTATCCTCTTTCTCCTTGGCTTCTTTATTGGCTTCTTCGTTGACATGCGCCTTGACGATCTGCTCCACATCTCCGATCTCGATCAGAACATTCTCCGGCTTCAGATCCGTGTGGATGATCCCGCACTCGCGGTGGAGATAATCTAAGCCCAGCAGCACTTGCTTGGCAATCTGCTTGACCAGAGGCATGGGAATACCGCGGTGGTTCCACCGCTTGATCAAACCCAATAGGTTCTCGCCCAGGACCTCAAAGACCATACACACATGGACACCGTTCGGTCCCTTGTGCTCAAACGAGTCCAACAGACTAACCACATGCTTCCGACCAGGGTGAGAGGGCTTCGCTTGAACTATTTTGTTGAGGAGTTTGATTTCGTCGATCGCGGTTTCAGTGTAGTGTGCGGCGGACCGAACAACCTTCAGCGCGACGTGCTTGTTGGTAGTTGTATCCCGCGAGAGCCAGACCGTAGAGAAATGACCCCATCCAAGCTTTCGCACGACAATATAGCGACCATTGTTGTATGCTTCACCCACAGCGACGGGGTGGTATCCACCTTTGCAATAATCTTCGGAGTCCTCCTCCTCCGCGGTAGCCTCGAGTTCTTCGCCAGACGATGAGGATGATGATCGTGATGCAGGTGCTTTGGGGTTCTGAGCGCCGGTTCTATTGGAACTGAGTTAGTAAGTCAGTTCATCAGGGACCACTTCCAAACATACGATTCTGTGCCGGGCGCAGGGTTTCCTTCATTGGTGACGATGGGCTTCAAGTCGGTACCCTTTCTCCTCTTCTTGCCGCCATTGCCATTGGCAGCTGAAGCAGCGACGTTTGCCATCTGTTTGCCCTTGTTGAGCATCGCCTTGGTGAGATCAACTCCCTCCATGGTGTGGAGATTTGGGAGGTCAAGCTGAGAGGCGGGGCACACTTGGCTTTTGGTTGGCTCAAGCGGAACTTAGAGGCGGTGGATGTTGGAGGGGGGCGCTACCTGCAAATACAGTAAAAGACACGGTAATCGGAGAATATAGTAGATGAAATATTCAAATAAATGAGAATAATTTGAGGAAGAAAAAAATGATGTGTGTCGATGGAGAAAAACGGGTAAGGCAGAGGTCAAAGGGGAATATGGGCCACGATCCGATCACAAACTCTCAGTTAATAAAAAGAAGAGATCGATCACCTCGGAGAAAAGAGGAATCGTGAGATGGGATGGTTTTCCGCAAGCAGCCACAGCGTCGTGGTGGCAAATATCGATGCATTGAGATAGACAACAAATAACCTATAATATAAAGGTTTCAGGACGAAAGTCGCTGATACTTTGCGTAACTTGCAGAAACATATCAAGTAGAAAGTACGCAATACAGTCAGGTGAGCCTTATGATACATGATATTGACTCTGTGTTTTGGAGCTGTTTCAGCTATTTCAGCTGCTTTGATGTTTTGGATGTTTTGAATGTTTTAGATCTTTTATGCGATTCTTTATTTGCCCTATGCTTACGAATACTGTATTCTATCAACTATTCTATCGAATATCAAATTGGAAAAAAAAAAAAGATCGACTATAGTCCTGATGTCACGATCCCCGCTTGGGGTAACTGACTTTACCTCGGTGGATTCACCTCTTTGAACTCTTACCTTAGCCTTTGGCTACTCTTTCACCATGGCGAACCCCTTCAACCGCCGCCCTATTCCTGACTACTTCATCGCCTCTCCCCTGGTAGCCCTACTCTACCCAGTGCACCAGATCTTACTCCGTTTGCGCGGACCTCCTCGACTCCCTCCGCCAGGCACTCAACCAATCCGAGTAGTCTGCATCTCCGATACCCACACCCTCGAATGGCCAGATATACCTGACGGAGACCTTCTCATCCACGCCGGCGACCTCTGCAACGACGGCTCCGCGCGCGATATCCAAGCTTCTGTCAACTGGCTCCGAAGCCTTCCCCACCCATATAAAATTGCCATCGGAGGGAACCATGACAGCTACTTCGACGTGCGGTCACGCCTGGATGAGGACCGCATAGACCCAGCTTCTACGGGGGATTCCTTCGCCGCAGTCTCCTCCTCAACAGCATCCATCCACTCGATTCACGAGCTGAACGGCGCCTCCCGCATCGACTGGGGCGACATCCACTACCTTCAACACTCAGCCGTGACCCTCTCGTTCACCGACACCTCAACACCCTCGTCCACAACTCCCCTCACCAGCTCCCGCTCCCGCTCCCTCACAATCTACGGCGCTCCCCAAGTCCCAGCCATCGTCCCCTTCGGCCCAGAGCATGCCTTCACATACCCCCCACACCACGACGCCTGGTCAGGCACCGTCCCCCAAGAAACAGACATCCTCGTCACCCATACCCCACCCCAAGCCCATCTCGATATGTCCCCCGTATACTCCACAGGCTGTCCGAATCTGCTAGCGGAATCATGGCGCGTCCGTCCTGTCCTCCACGTCTTCGGCCACGTCCATGAATCGGCAGGCCAAGAACCCATCTTCTGGGATGAGGCCCAGCGCGCCTGGGAAAGATTGTGTGCCTCGCGCCGCTCGCGTGCGCGTTTAAGCCGCGTTTCTTCGCTCGCTGGCTTCCTGCGTGATCTGTTCGATCTGTCTGCTTGGGTGGATGCAGCGCGGGTCGTGGGATACGGGATCCTAGGTGTGATTTGGGCTCATATCTGGGGTGGGGAGAACCTTCATGGTGGGTGGATGGTCAACGCTGCTTGCATGTATCGCGATAGTGGCCGGCTGGGTAACGCGCCCAGGGTTTTTAACCTGTGATCTTCTGCCGGTATGTTCGGTACGCATAGCGTTCGCTTTTTGCTTCTTGTTCATAATACCTTACATGTTTTGGTGGTTTGCGCTTGGTGAACTGCAACTGTAAATAGAAGCTGAGCGGTTTAACTATGTCAAAAATGGCGTCTCTTTTTCGGATATTTACATTTTTCGTTTGATCCCAGCCTGGGGAAATCCAAGGTTGTTTCTCAGGTAATCTCCTATGAGAAAATCATAATTTGTATAATGTATATATGTTGACGGTCTGATCCAGGTACTAATACTAACCTAATGCCGAGATTGAGCATGAATATAACTGAGATTTGAAACAATAGTACCTCATTAAAGCTTCTAATTACGTGGATATTTCTAAGGTTATTAACATTCAAATATTGTTCAATGTTGGATCAGTGTCCATATGGGCTTTCAAAATATATATCCGTAATCTTGGCATCACTTGTTGTAGCTCCAGACATCTCCAAAATCATTACAATCCTACAAGCAAGAAATACACTTTTCTTCAAAAAGAATAATTTGTACATATTGCATGGGTATAGAGATATATATGAACTCAATGGTTACACGTCCAGACGATACCATCCTGGAGACTGACGCGGACAAGCCCAGCAAGCATCAACATGAACAAAAATGAACAACAAATGCGGCAAACAAGACTACAGCTTCGGCTTCTCATTGAACCTCGGCGCCTGCAACGGATCATAAGCACCAAGTCCAAGGGTATCAGACGGCACAACTCCAGAGTGTCCACCCAACAACCCACGAGTATCAATCAGACTAGGATTGAGCTCCGCAACACTGGTGGCTCCAATCAAGCGCATATTCATCTCCATCTCATCCTTGAGCAGCTGCATAGCCCGGTCCACACCATCAAGCCCATAAGCAGACATCGCATACAGGAAAGGCCGGCCAATACCGATACCCGTGGCGCCCAGACAAAGCGCCTTGATGATATCAGTTGCGCGACGTACACCGCCGTCAACGAAGATTTCAATGCGCTTTTCCCAGCCGCGCTCACGGAGCACAGGCATCACCTCGGCCAATACCTCGATACCCGACCGCGCGGTCTCGAGCTGTCGTCCACCGTGGTTGGACAGCACGACACCGTCACAGCCTGCCTCGACAGCGCGCAGAACGTCCTCAACGCACTGCACGCCCTTCAGCACGATCGGCATGTTTGTGATGGACTTGAACCAGGGGATGTCCTTCCATGAGAGGGCGGGGTCGATGAAGGAGGAAATGGCGCGGGCGGCGCCCTGCGAGCGGTCGATGTTATCGCCGCCGGATTGGACGTTCGAGCCGGGATCGGAGAACTTGGAGCGCATGTCCTTCTCGCGGCGGCCGAGTTGGGGCGCGTCGACGGTGATGAAGAGACCCTTGCAGCCGCGCTTTTCGGCGTGCTCGACGATCTTGCGAGTGATTTCGCGGTCTTTGTTGACGTATAGCTGGAGCCATTGCACTTGGTCGCCTTGTTTGGCGTCGAGGATTTCGTCGAAGGAGCATGAGGCTAGTGTGGGGATCATTTGGACTACGTTGTGTTGGTGGGCGGCTCTTGTGAGCACCACTTCGCCTTCTGGGTGGCCTAGTTTGCCGAGCGCTGTGGCAGTCACGTAGAATGGGATTGAGCATTTCGTACCGAGCATCGTTGTGCTCATGTCGATGTGCTCGACATCGACGAGAATTCGTGGCCGGAACCAGATTTTGTGGAAGGCTGCGTGGTTCTCGCGCATTGTCTGGTTATGGGTTAGTATTGGGCGATTTGATGCATGGGGGTACTGATGTCGATATCATGGTAACTTACAATTTCATCATCTGCTCCGCTGGAGTAGTATGCCCACGCCGTCTTCTTCATGACTTGGCGGGCCACTGCCTCAAAGTCCATCAGGTTGTAGCACGCTTCGAGGGAGGGCATGCGGGAAATGCGCTCTTGGCGGTCGGCCTCCTCTGGGTCGAATGCCTTTTCTTCCTGCTCGACGGTCGACATGTCTACGGGTCCCAAGTGTTTTGACTGGTCCAGGAACTTGTCCAGGGTGTCGGGTGGGTGGATTGGCTCGAACTCTTCGGTCGCATCTTTGCCTGCATACTTGAGAATGATCTTTTGACCACCGGGGTGTTCTGAGAAGTGTTAGTGCGCATTCGAGGAGAACGGGAGTAGTAAAGAAACACATACCCGGGAGGAATTCGGTGACGTCGTAGGCTTTGCCGTGCACAATGACCCAGCAAGAGTCTTTGGAATTGTGCTCGGCGACCTTCGCGCCGGTTAGCTTGCCTTCGCTCATGTTGAAAATGATATGAGAGTGTAGTTTGCAGAAGAGTAGAAGGGAGGAAGCAATTAAAGGGAAAAAAGATCCAGTGGACCTCGGGAGAAAGGAGTCCGGGGGAGAAACTTGCGGGGAGGTTCTCGGCCGACTCGTCGGATGAGACCTCGAACACTCGTCGGATGAGACGTCAAATGCTGCTTAAGTCCGTATGTTAATTTGATGTATATCTAAGATAAAGTCCAATGGATCTAAGAGTTGGGGTTGGGATCGTCGTGAGAGCCTCTGGGTTACGTCCACCGGGGCATATTATCAGCCAGTAGTAACGGACGCATTAGGTATACATGCTCGGATGTTCCCTTCACACTGTCCCAATGCTATTTTTGTGCGACATGCTGCATCCAGAAAACGTCTAGAAGATCTATAAGCCAACACAGCCAATGGAACACATCGCTGTTGACAGCCCTACATTCCCCAGTTGGAATGTCGGGGAAGTTTTGGGGAAGGAATAGCGAGTGGCCTGAGGCACCGGCATGTGACTCTGTCACATGATCACCGTCATCGGAGTATACATGTACCTTGGAAGTACAAAATACTCCATATCATAACACCATTGTATCGAAATACAGATTCCAAGGCTTTTAGCAATATAAAAAAGCTTCCAAGCTAATCGCTAGTGCAAGTCAACAGTTGAACAGCATGACTCGCATTATAAAGTAGTGTAGATCTGGAAGAACGATCCTTCCTTGGTCTTGGCTGACAGCGCCACCGTCGATCGCCTACAAAGCTTCTTCAAAACTTGGCTTTTAGCTCAACGTTCAAAGAGAAAGCACACAAAAGCCGGTTAAATTGGCAGTGCGTGTGAGGCGCACAAGCCACCTCGTTATCAGCATCGATGCAGATATTATCACCGGGCACATCCAGTCACTCACCCTACAAAGTATGCGTCTCCCTGGCGTTACCGGCGCTTCCGAATCTCCACCCTCCCACACCTCCCACGCCTCCGCCATTTCTCAATCCGCCACGGTGGTGGCACAACCCCTTGTTGCCTCGTGGTTGCCGCTGACGTTGTACGGGGAAGGGGTTCGCCAAATGCACTGTCCACGAGTTGTACCATGTGCGTGTGGCGCAGAATTCTTTTATCTGCCCATGGAAGTGTAGATCGAACCGGGGCGCAAAGTGATCGCCACCGATACTCATTCAATCAAACACTGTTGTAGCTAGTAGGACTCATACACGGGTATTGTTTGGATTACCTATCAAAAATAATAGATGGCAATAATAACGAGCATTTCCAACCACGGGGGATTTGTCCACAGGTCGGCGATGCCGACGGGGCAAAGGCTCTAAGGATGAGCCTCAAATGCCATAGGCAGCGATGTTTATCTCCAATGTGCTCAACTGGCCATGCACTGTGACATCGGCTGATGCTTGGTTCCTCTGTCAATTAACCCCTCATCGGGGTCTGTTGGCGGGGAGATAAAGATAATCCTACGAGATCAGGAAGGCGGTTCAGCGAGATACATTATTTGCCGAAGGAGACCCATAGTCTCCTGAATTGTGGACATGGACATATGGACCTGCCACGGAGAGAATTAGAGAACTGGTAGTTTCTACTACGCTTCAACGGCAACGAGTTCCAATCTAGTACGTTCGGATTTAGATGAATTTTCCATGTGTAAATTTGTGCCCTTCTCTTTCGGCCGTGTCCACTTAGTTGCAGTTCGAGAAAACTTTGACTACGCCGGCAAGTGGTTCAGCGACATCATTGCGGATACTAGGCGACCCTTTTCCGCCGAATGTCCATCTCTTCGAGACATGACGTGGGTCATCATTTGAATGAAGAAAAGATTTATAAGTTTTAATACAATTCATGTGTCATCTTTTTTTGCTTCAGGCTGAAAAGAAGTAACGGTCAAGCAAAAGAAAAAAGCCTTGCGGGCCCTAGGCGCCTTGGCTCTTGGCTTTGCTTAATTCTAGTAAATTAGACTATTCCACTTATTCATTTCGGTCCGACAACATTGTACCACATATGCTGCCTTATATTGTATTACCTGCAGCCTACAACTAGATATGGATTCCCCAAAAAATTATAATATTCAAAGATTTTAAGCAAGGATAAATGCACATTCTATGTCGAGTAAGCCACAATGCCGATCCTTCTCCGATCCCTTTAGCATGGCGCTAGTCCTTTCACGGAATCCTCGTCGCCGAGAAGTCGGGATTGAGACGGCTTCCCGAGCCCCGGTTTGCAACCAGCGCCGAGAAGGACGGGAGTGGCTTGGCGCTTGGACTCGGCACCCGTTTGAGATCGGGTACAAAATGTATGTTGTATATTGTAGTATGTACTCCGTGGGGACCTAACAGTCGCTTTTGACATATTGCCGTGTGCGTGCGCAATCCCGCTGATCGGGATGCACGCCATTTGATATCGGCAAGCCTTCTATTATTGGTCGTAGTCTCCTTGCTCCGGGGCAATCTCGTTTATTTTTTTTCTCACCCGAAGAAGACACGCACCAGGTACATTTCAACATGATCCAGAATTCATTTGCAAAGATTTATGTTTGGTCAGTTGTGGCGGATCCCCTTTACCACATCTCCACCAGACTTCGGAACGCCAATCATGAAATTATATGAGACTCAACTAACAGAAATTTCAGATGTGACATCATCAGGGACGCAACCTACCGGGTGGATCTAGGAAATGCTTAACATGCCATTATTGATGCATTCGGCTAAAGGGTTCCACTCTATAAACAACATGATTCGTTGAACCACAACTACGAGGGTGGTGGCTGTTATTTACATTTTTATTTTATTATTTTCCCCCGAAGTTGATCGGAACCTCGTACGGAGAAGACACGGGGGAAAAAAATATAATGAATCTCATTACCACATTCGTCAATCTCCGTTGGAGAAAGACATTCAAATATCTCCCTATCCCCCCTGGGGTTCTTCTTTTCTCCGCGTGTCTCTATATCTCCATTCCACTCATTCCATACCCACGTGTTTATACTGGGACTACTTCATCTTTCTTTGGACTTATATATAGATTGGTATCTCATATTGTTATCTTCTATTCATCATGGCGCCTACATATGCTGGGATGTCCGGCAGGCCTTTGGGTTTGACGGTGTCGACCATCGCTACTATGGGTTTCCTCCTTTTCGGTTATGATCGTGAGTTTACAAATCGATCTATACAAATTCAACGCTAACCATCCACAGAGGGTGTCATGTCCGGCATTATTGATTCCGATGCCTTCGGAAGGTTCATGCCCATCACCCATGGCAATTCCACCATGCAGGCCTTGGTGACTGCCGTCTACGAGTTGGGTTGTCTGGCTGGTGCCATGTACGCCTTGTTCGCTGGTGACAAGCTCGGTCGTCGTCTTATGATTATTCACGGTGCTTGGGTCATGATGATTGGTGTTATTATTCAAATCTGTGCCATCAAGGGCCATGGAGCTACCGCCCAGTTCTTCGTCGGTCGTATTCTCACTGGTATCGGTAACGGAATGAACACTTCGACTATTCCTACATACCAGGCCGAGTGCTCTCGCTCCTCCAACCGTGGTCTTCTCATCTGTATCGAAGGTGGTATCATCGCCATTGGTACAATGATCGCCTACTGGATTGACTTCGGTGCCTCCTACGGCCCTGACGACCTCACTTGGCGTTTCCCTATTGGCTTCCAGATCGTCTTCGGTCTCATCATTATCATTGGCATGTACTACTTGCCCGACTCACCTCGCTACCTCATCTCCAAGGGTAAGGTGCAAGAGGGTGAGTATGTGCTTGCCGCTCTCGGTGGGTTCGAAATCGACTCCCACGAGACCCAACTTCAGAAACAGCTTGTCCTCGAGTCCATTGAGGCTGCTGGTGTTGCCGAGGGTGCTGGTTACTCTGATCTCCTCACTGGTGGCAAGACCCAGCACTTGCGCCGCATGCTTATCGGTTCTTCCTCTCAAATCGCCCAGCAGCTGTCTGGTTGCAATGCTGTGATCTACTACCTCCCTGTCCTCCTGAAGAAGTCTCTCGGTCAGGATAACTTCATGTCCATGCTCATCGGTGGTATCAACATGATTGTCTACGCCATCTTTGCCACCTTCTCCTGGTTCTTCATTGAGAAGATTGGTCGCCGCAAGCTCTTCATCGGTGGTATGACCGGCCAGATGGTTTCCATGATCATCGTCTTCGCTTGTTTGATCCCCGATCAGACCGGACCTTCCAAGGGTGCGGTCTTTGGTCTGTTCCTCTACATGTCCTTCTTCGGTGCCTCCATCCTGCCCCTCCCCTGGTTGTACCCCGCCGAGATCTCGCCTCTCCGTACCCGTGCCAAGGCCAATGCCGTCTCGACCTGCTCCAACTGGCTGTTCAACTTCACCGTTGTCATGATCACCCCGGTTATGATTGACAGCATCTCCTGGGGTACCTACCTGTTCTTCGCCGTGATGAACTTTATCTTCATCCCCCCTATGATCCTCTTCTACCCCGAGACCGCTGGTCGCAGTCTCGAGGAGATCGATCTCATCTTCGCCAAGGGTTACTGCGAGAATATGAGCTATGTCAAGGCTGCCTACGAGCTGCCCAAGCTCACCGACGAGGAGATTGAGGCCAAGGCTGCTGAGTATGGTTTCGAGTCTAGCCGCCGCCAGGGCGATATGGAGAATGCTGGCGAGAAGAGCTCCCCTCGCAGCAACTCCAGCGATGGCAAGGATTTCCACGAGGAGACCGAGAACTCCAAGTCTCTCTCTTGAGCGCCAGCGTTTCTATGAGCTCCGCTAAGCGGTTTCTCAAGTTACCGGCATGACAGCGCTGTGCGCTGCCATTTCCTACATGTTATGACTGTGCTGTTCCCTCTGTCCAATGGATGAGTGAACGCCAGATTCTCATTTTTCTTCTTATTTTTTTTTTCTTTTGACATTATATACCCATTGTTTCTGGCCTGGTCTGGCCTGGAGGATGACACCTTGGCCCTGATGCCGGTGGATGATCCTATCTGCACCCTACTTTAGAATTGAAAGTGCATTGTTTTTTGATGACCTTGGAAAATGGTTCGGGCATGGGAATTATCAGCATTATGCACATGCGCTTTGTATGATACCAGTCTAGAGAACACATTCCATTTATCTTTTTCCAATGTAAATTGTACATGTAAATGTTACCCCTGCATGTGCGCTTAACCTGCCTCTCCAAATTTTAATAGTGACTCATGCGGGTGCTGCCTTGCATGAGGCTGATAGATTCCCCGAGCAAGGGACCATTCATAGTCGCATTTAAAAGTATACGGCTATAATAACCCTCAAGAGTAAACCAATCACCAAATGAATTATTAAATAGCTGACAGTTATATAGCAGCCTTTTTGTCTTTTACATTAAATCTCATATCAAGATAAAACTAGTCAGATTTTATAGAAATCCAACCCTTCCACCCTTTTCCTGTTTTTTTAGCTTCTTTTATCCACACGTGCAGTTGACCCCGTGAACAAGAAATCGGCTGATACCGCCCGCAACCTTTGCCCGGGTTTCCTTTTCTTTCATTTCTCCTTGAAATATCCCTTTGATTTGATCTCTTTGTTTCTATGTTGTCAAAGAATTTGACCGACATATAATGCGAATACAAAAACTTGATCCCCGCTTCCTCAACCTCGGGGAAACATGAGTTCAAGTCTTGAAGCAAAGATCGTTGTGCTTGGAGCACAGGGTATGTCGTCTATACTGGAAACTCAACTAAAGAAACTAACCTTAATCACTAGGAGTGGGAAAGACTGCCCTTGTGGAGAGATACTGTACAAACACCTTCAACCCCGCAGCGGCTTCAACCATCGGCGCGTCATTCGTGACAAAGCGCGTCCTCGATTCAACCTCCGATACGATAGTCAGATTGCAGATATGGGATACAGCTGGACAGGAGAGGTTCCGCAGCATGTCGAGACTTTATTATAGAGGAGCTCAAGCAGTGCTCCTGTGCTATGATGTCAGTGCATCCCCACACTTTCCCCTCTTTCTCTGCGTTTGCGTTTGTCTCTACAACCTACAGCATAATAAAACCTACATAACCACTGATACTAACTATCTGCACAGATCACCGACCAAAACAGCTTCCAAGAAATGGCCGGTTGGCTACGCGAACTCCGCAAAAATATCACACCCAGCGACGACGGCACAGACTCCCTCATTATTCACGTCGTAGGTACAAAGTCCGACATAGTTGCCGACGACCCCTCCCGCCGCCGTGTTCCCTTCGAGCGTACAATCGCATACGTCGCCGAACAACTCTACCCAACCCAAGCATCCACCCCACCCCCAACCGCAAGCATGGGAGGGTTGGGCTTTGGGACATCTGTGTTTGGGGGTACTAGTGGGGGCAGCAACGCCAGCGCCAGTGCCGCAGCACTCTCATCAAATGCCCTACAGAGTCCAGACTCGAAGCGCAGTTCGGCATTCTGGGGACAGGAGATTGGGTGGGATTGCTGTCATGAGATTAGCGCGCGGGATGGCGAGGGAATCGATGAGGTTTTCCGCGTTATCACGCGTAAGCTGGTTGAACAGCGCAATCGGAGGGATACTGAGCTGGCGTTGTCGATTGGTAGTGCCTCCATAGCGAATGGGGTCGCTGGGCCGTTTAGTCCTGGCGTTGTGGAGGGGACCGGGAGTTTCCGGCTTGGTCATGGTGATAAGAGGAGGAGTTGGATGGGTTTGGCGGCTGCTGTTGATGTGGAGGGCGCTGAGCAGGAGAGGAATATGCGTGCATCGCGTAATAAGGGGCGCTGTTGTTGATTGGGGGTTTGGATTCTTTGCTTTTTCTTGCATTTGAGTTAGCGTTTTGTATTATGGATGTACGGGTTAGAATAGTGTAGTTAGGGTTTGGGTTAGGCCTTGGTGTCTTCTTTTCTGGTCATGAATGTACTTTTTTTTCTTCCAATAAGCCCTCGCAGGATTTCCAACAGGATCAATATTATACGCCACATGCAACCAGCATCGTATAGAATCGGATGTGGGGACGGTGGATCCGATCATCGTAGATGTCCACTGATTTACACTATGTATATTCTTTGTATGCTAAGATGTAGATCTTTTAATTTTCATCTCATAGGCAGCAAGATAATTATTACCCGGGCGATAATACTACGTATGGGCTTCAGCCTCAAATGTCAAAACCCCCTCATCTCGCTTATAACGGAGAATTTCATCTTCCCGATGTGCCGAAGGCCCAATCAACGAGAACTGTCCAGGTGGACTGTGCTGTTGCTATCAGAAGTACCTGTCGATTTCAATCAAGTCCGTATGTCCGCATCACAGCCTTGGGCCAATGAAGACTTTCTCCTTTTTCTTTTGCCAACGTCCCTTTGCTGGGCATCTCTTCTTTCCCTTCTTATCTTCTCCAAGCTTTTGTTTGATATCAAACCCCAGTCTACGGAGTACCTTGCTACATCCTTTGATCCCGAGACACACCGCTCGTATTTGACCCCTCAGTCCCATCTATCCCAAATCCCATCTGACTCACCATGTCGGGGGTGGAGGTGATTGCGGTCGTAGCCTGTGTGGCAGCCAGTAAGTCCATCCCATGTCCTATTATCAATAAATGTGATTAACAACCCCAAATCGGCAAACAGTCGTCTCCGCCTACAATGACGGATCGCGTATGTATACTGCTATTAAGAATAAATATCACCAGCGCCAGTCCACTCGAGAACTAGAACGGTCCCTCAAACTCGGCCGTACCGAGATTCAGTATCGGTTTGATCAGCACCATCAAGAGCTTGGGCAGCGATGGGAGTTAGGCGATGCGATCGCCCGTGAGCAGATGAAAGATATCATCATCACACTGCAGGGGGCGTTGCTGAGACACCTCCGCGAGGCACAGGAGCGGGGGACGACCCTAGATCTGAATGCGTTGCAGATAGAGTCCGACCAGGGCCGCGTTCGCACCATCACCATTTTGGGAGAACTGTATCAGCGTCTCTCGAGGCCATCGCATGTTCCGCCGTCATTTTCGATGTTCATCGACCCAAACTATCACAGGATGAACCCGCAGGGATATTCCTCCCATAGTCCGGACGGATACTTGCCATCCCACCCATCGGAGATGCGGTACCTCTCTGGCGGATATCCTGTATCACCAGCCAGTTACACAACAGGCCGGGTGCAAACGCAGGATACACTGGGGCCATCGAGAGAGTATCCGGTCACGGACTCAAGACCGAGCAGACGATCTTCGAGCTTTGGGTTGGTTATGGGCGACTTGTTCCGTTCCCGCCCAGTTCGCGGGAGTGCATCGTCCGCACCCGAGTCTAGGTACATCCCATCCAGAGGATACGGCGCAGCGTCGCCGTCGACATCAGACCCGATTCCGGAATTCGATGCTAGACCGGCCCCGCCGCTAAGACCCATTTTGCAAATAAACTCGATACCCGACGACCACGACGTCGTTTCGGGAAACCCGTGGAAAGACTCCTATGACGACTCTGACGACGACACCTTCAGCCATGCTCGGATGAAAGAAGAAGAAAACTCGCACCTCTCGCCTATATCCCCATCGACGCAAACCCGCCACGGTTCCCTCTCCGCAGCCTCAACTGCCTCCACAGACTCAACCCCGTCAAACCCCTCCACTCACAGCAGCACCGATGCAACCCGACCCCTCTGGCCACCCAGCAAATTGAACAAATACCTGGGCTTCTGCAAAGGCGCTTGGAAAGTGCATAGTGGATTCCGGGGATTCAGGATCTACACCGAACCCGGAACAGGCTTTTACACCCAACAGTCGTGGCTACGGTGCGCACACTGCGCATTCGAAGCACCCATGGCTCACAAGAGTTCCAACCGCAATCCGCAGTTCGAGGAAAGCGTTCGCACGCACAAAGCGAGCGGTGTCCGGTATCGATATGGATTCTTGGCTAAATCACATGTGTACTGTAAGCGGGACGCAGGGTCGCATTTTGCTCCTAATACACCCCGCGGCGCGTTTTGTTGTGTCTTTTGCTGTGCGATGGCACATGGGTCGACGCAGGTCTATGGCAACCTGGATACCTTTATGGCGCATCTAGTAGAACAGCATTGGACGGTTGAGAGGGGGACGTTGGCGGTTTTGCCTAGTGTGCAGTGTGTGGTTGGTCGAGTGGCGTCTGACTCGGAGAAGTTTGATGTGAATATTTTGCCGGCGCGCGGCTGATGTCTTGGATCTTGGCTTTTTGTCTTGGGGTTGTGGGTTCATTATATTTTTGGGGTGATTTGTCTTACATATGTACCGGATAATGCCTGGCACTCGAGACCTTTCCCTTTCCGTTTTAGTGCTCACCTCTTGCCGCTTTTTGATCACTGAGTAAAACTGAGCACGTCCCTGAGTATTCTGACTTGATCACGGGCTATTACATAATCAACGTGATCTGCTCACTGAGCATCACCTGATCATCCCTGAGCACCCTGATCCACTCACTGATCATCATCTGAGCACTCTGATTTGCTCACTGAGTGTAGACTGCGACATCGCCCGTCCACGGTGGGCCTTGGGCTATTTGGATTTTCGAGTGCCCGTCCATAACGCCCAAGGCCCACGGGCATACCCACGGCGGGCATGCCTACGATGCCCACCATTGCATAAAGTCACCTAAAATAGACGTATAACTCGCTAACTTTGCATAATAAATAACTATTATTTACACCTATTTTGCCAACTCTATATAAAATGGCGGTTTTAATCTATAACATCCATAAATTTTACTAAAATATCTAAGTATATAAGAAACTAGTATACATATAATACGACTTAAAATAAAATTTTAATCGAAATACATCATATTATATAGTATTTTTATTAAGTTATCAAATCATACTATAATAGCTTAAAGATATATATCTAAGTTAGTGGTATATACCTAGCATTTTCTATAAGTAAAATACTACTTATAGATAGACCTAGCAGTGACCCGCGGGTGACCCTCACGACCCTCGAACCGCCCCGCCACTAGGGCGGTTCGAGGGTCTAACCTTCCGACCCTAAGGGTAGTCCACCTAGAGGTTAGACCCTCGGAGGGTCACCCGCGGGTGACCCTAAGGGTCGTTAAACGAGATAAATAGGCAAATCTCGTGATATATATAATTTATATAGATTTGCCCTATATTTTTGAGTATCCTAATTATATATCCGAACTTCTTAATATTAATTTTTGGTGATATATTATTATAAAAACTTATATTATATTCTTAAACCTAGTTCCTATCTACTAGACTACTATATATCTATTAAGCCTTTTTAAAACCTTCCGAACTCTTCTAGACGATCGAGGGAGAGGAATTTCGCCCTCTTTATCTATACTATCCTTAGCACTAGATTATATCTTATCTTCTTCGCTTAGTGAACCACTTCTTTATCTCCTCCTAAGTATAATATTAGGTGATAGTTATAAAGTAGGTAGCGACTAACTTTCTTTAACTTCTTAAAACTAGATGACGGCAAATGGACGGCCAGAAATGGCCGCTTCTCAGGCCGTTTTTGGCCGCCCATCTGCCAACCGTTCTGCCACCCACCTCGGCATTTCTACCCACGCACCCTTCCACTTGGACCTGCGGCGGCCTGGTTCGCGCCCTCTGACCCACTCCACCGTCCCCTTTCCTTACTACCTCCCCCTGCCTTCCAAACTTCGAGTCTTTAAGGGCGCCGAAAATGACTTCCTCCAGAATCGTGTCATTTAAAATGGCAGCAATTCCCTCCGCCGTTCTCTTGTTCTCTCATTCCAGTCAGGCTCCCCAAAGTCACAGTAACGAGGTTCTTATCGAACCCTGCTTTGAAAATCAATTGTCTATCTATACTTGGTTAGGCCCTGCTTCAGGACCTTCTGCAACAAGGACTTTTTGGCACTGCCGCGACCCCAACCCTTCGCATCATGACCCGCCGCTCTCGTAAAGCGAGCTGCCAGTCATCTAGCGACAGCGAGTATTCCGAGAGAGAAGGCACTGAAGACTGTGGATCCGACACTGATTTGACAGAACCTGAAGATGAGGCATATCAACCATGCAATGCTGGCGATGCGAGCTTACTCTTCGCCGATAATGAGTACACAGCAGAGTACTACATCCAGCAACTTCAAAACTTCGATGAGACGGTCTACACGCAGGAAGACTATGGCAAAGGCACTACCGCTCTTCTCAACCGCATTGAGGAAAAATGGTCTCAGTTAGTTCTGCTTTCCATTCTTCCCCTTCCTTTCTACTGGAGACTCTTGATCTCACTAATGTATCACCAAGGTTCTGCTGTTTCATTCGGAAAGATCCCAACGAGGAATACAACCGCCTATCGATCCCGATTTTATACAACTTTCTTGAATGGGCTCTCAATCTACGACGTGGTAAAAATGGGAGAAGGCTTCCAGGAATCAAGTGCAAAAGCTCCTTGGATACGTTTTGGAAAGTATTTCGGCTAGTTTACGAAAGGTCCACTTCAAAAAAGATTGGAAATCAGATGAACCGTCGGATGCGTCGAGTACGAGGGCCCTTTTTACCACTTCCTAGCTGGCCTGGCCCCTCCTTCAAGGCTGACCTGGTTCTGAATTTAGGTAATTAGACGTTTGGCCAAAAAGTATAAGTTGTCAATCGCAGGGCGAGACAAGCCTCCTATGGATGTTGAAGACCTGGCAAAAGTCGTGGAGACCACTGTCAGCACAACAAAGAAAAAGTTTGGACATGGCCGCCACCGTATTGAGCTCGGTCTTTTCTTGCAGCTCGCTACTCAAATGACACTCGACATGATCAACAACAACATGAACAACAACAATCCAACCCTGCATCCTCAGCAAAGACGGATGATAGATCTCTTCATGGTTCTTTATGGGACCTTCAAGTGGAATGATGTCGCTGCAAAGACAAGAGTCAGAGACCGCGCTATACGAGTGAATCGTAGGTTACAAATACCCATTCAGCACAAAATGCCACTGCCTCCAACCTTACGAAATAAATATTCTAGAAATGGCTGCTATTTTTGCGAGTGGTCTGATCCAAAACACGGCCATCTGGAATTTCATTTGCGACGAGAGCGAATGGGTCCTCGACCCTAACGTCCCTTCTCATATCAAAAAAGGTGCGTATTATCCAGAAATATCCCTTCATTCGAACGTTGATCATCATGGAACCATATCTGACCTTTAATATGTGTAGAATATTGGATGATCAATGCCCTACCAGCTGGTCCTCGCAGTCAGAAAAACAGCACGTCTCTTTGTACGATTCCAAAGGGTTTTGCGGCTGGATACGGCGGTGGACAAGCGGAAGCAGTGACGTTAACAGCCGCTCACACTCCGGGTCAACCTAGTTGGATGGCATTTTGTGCTGGGGTGTGGTCTGTGTTGCAATTTCAGACGAAAGTCTGGTTTCAACCTGCAAAGAAAGCAGCAGTTGTGCAAAACGGTGATTTTCTTTATCACATGATACACAACACACCGGAGCGACTCCTCGCGCATGAATTCACCCACGGGCATACCCAATTTGGTGCTTATCGTGCAAGTAAGTACTCCACGATACGACTTCCAACATATCGGTCTGCTAATGAATGGTTCTTTAAATTGCTTTAGCGGATATAGCGTATGGCTGGGGAGAGATCGTTGCACTTGCTATAAAAGACAACGCTCAAACTGATGCTACCCAGTCACTGGCTGTCATAAATGCTGGTACAGTTTCTTTTTCTGAAATATTGACTAGTGAATCGTGCTAATTATCTCCAGATACTTTCACATATTGGATCAATGGTAAGTTGCAGAAATCCTTATGGCTCCCTAAGACGACAGGCGCTACATTGAACTAACCACCGACGGCTAGGTGTATATTTGGAGATGTGCAACTTCCGTAGCGGGAGGTGTGAAGACCCTGATCAGGCAGCAAAAACGCCCTAAACCCCGGACTCTTCCCGACTCACCGTGTGCAAGCAAGTCTTCATCGGGCCTCTTCGTTTGTGAGGATCTCTGCTCATTTGGTATCCCCGGGGCCCAGTTTTGATCTTAGAGCATATTCATCTCTGTGCCTATTCATTCTAACGAGCAAGCGAAGTGTTCCAGTTGTTCCAAGGTTGGAAACGTTTCATGTGACTGATGTCCCTTTCACGTATCTTGATAGTAAACTTGGAACCTTTTTTCTTAGTATATAATGATAGAGCTCAATAATTCTGCGAATAATTGAGATAAATTCAAGCTGACATTTTCCTAATATCGATGACATCCAAAAGGACATCCCCAGGGCGGCTTCTTGTTCCTTTTGCAGTCACAGTCTAATCTAGTAGATGAGCCGCTGTCCTTCCCTATCATCTCGTCGAACCAATCCGCCATTTCTAGCTTCCATCAGTAACTACAGAGTGTAAATTGGGAGGTACCACTAACCTTTGTCTTCCTTGCGCTTAATAATGCGATCGGCCGGGCAGCTAGCAATTGGCCTTAACCGGGAAATCCAATCCTTCAACGAAATATTGGCTTTGTGAATGTCAAAATCCACTTTGCCCCTTTGTTTATCTGCACTGTCGATTCTTTCGAAATCGTAATAATTGTCGTCACAGATAATATCTTCCAGGGAGAGTGTTTCTAGAGATAACTCGTTCCGTAAAAATTTCAAAAAGCTGGGCACAGAAGTGATCTTTTCTTCGTTGCGTTTCCATGCCATTACGGTTTCCCGGGTGGGACAGACAAAACCTCCAGCTGTTTCGGATGGCTCATATGGGTGATATGTAGACATCCACTTTCTGCTCCAATATTCTTCTGTCGACGCCTCAGAGGAATCGGAAGCCGAGGAATGCTGGGGTGATTGGGGTGCACTTTCGGCTGATGCTGTTTCTGATGCTGGTAGGACTGATAGAGGGGCTGGTCCATATTCTTGTGGGGATACAGTCGGTCTGTACGGTGAAGATGTTGAAAATGATGGCGGTGTTGGTTGAAATGATGGGACTGTAGGTCCATATGATTGCAAGTTTGGTTGATATAATCGGACTGAAGGTCCATCGTATGGCGAAGTTGGTTGGTATGGTGGCACGGTAGGTCCATCGTATGGCGAAGTTGGTTGGTATGGTGGCACGGTAGGTTCATTGTATGGCGAGGTTGGTTGGTATGGTGGCACTGTAAGTTCATTGTATGGCGAGGTTGGTTGGTATGGTGGCACTGTAGGTTCATCGTATGGCGAGGTTGGTTGGTGGGATGGCACTGTGGGTTGATATAATGGCGATGTATATCGGACAGATCTTTCATTTTCCTGGCGGTCAGGGGACTCAGCATCTTGTGATCGAGGATTTTCTGTGGCTCTTGACTCCTCGCTGCGCATTCTAACCCGTTTGACTGTAAGAGTGGCCAGACCTTTCTTGACACTGAGCAAAAGTGATCTCAAAGAGCTGAAATCGATATCAAGCTTCTTTATATGAAGGTTTCGGAGTCGAGTGAAGCTAATGTCATGGAACATGTTTCCAACGTAGCTTTTAGCCGGATAGGCATGCATGTCATCTTGAACAAGATCAAAAGGCATATGATGTTGCGACAGGGTCAGTACTTCCAGTTGAGGTGCAATCTTCCTGAAAAGCTTCAGCCAAGCCGCCTCATCGAGATCGATGCATAAATGAAGATCCTCGAGGTCTTCTAAAGTAGACAGTAGAGAATCAAATTGCTCTTCGGAGAGGGCAATCCTGGGGCCGATATCACAGCAGAATTTAGAATCGCAAGTGGATAGCTTTCGGGGTCTGCAGCTTGAGCCACATAACGCAAGAAAAAGCTTTGATAACGCCAAGGAGTTCAGTTTCCGTATCTGACTATCCTGGTGGGTGCGCGTAGACTCTTGCAGGCTGTAAACATCGAATCGAAAGTCGATGCGGCTCATCATCTGTCGCCTTCCGAGGAATGGAACTGTCTGCTGTCGGGGGTCAAGCAAAAATTCCGTTCTGTAATGTGCGAGTCCGATTGTTTGGATGTTCTTGAATCGATCTATACATTCCCGAAGTCGAAGACTGAACGTTTCTGATTCCAGCAGGTTGCGATTGTCCGCAAGCATGTCTTTTTGGACAGCACGCCGGCTTTCCAGCTCGTCGCCTTTGACCTGCCGGCAGCTTTTTGACGATATAGATATCATGCCGAGGGACCCTTCAGCGCCATCGAACACCACAGGAATCATCCATAGCTCTTGAACGTGCTCGCGGAGACCATTTGACTTGGATAGTGCTTCCAGTTCGTGGAGACCTTCACTTGTCACAATGAAACGAATTTTTCGGAAATAGGTCTTCCCAAAATTCTCCAGTGAGTTTTGGTACAATGCGCGACATGATAACCTCAGAGCGACCAATTGCTGGTAATCCAAATGGTTACATATTTTTGAGATCAATTCGACGGGCAGGACTGCAATGGACATTTTGGCTGCGCGCGCGACGTTCGAGGTTGAGAACAGTAATACCAAAAAGCTCGGATTGTTATCCGCATTAGTGAGTAGGAATCGTAGAATAATTGCTTTTCAAGTTCCGAAATTCACGAAAAACATGGAGTTCAGTGACCGGGAAAGTCAGACAATGGTGTCTGCCAGAATTTGTGCGAGGTAGAAAGCTTTCCAAAGGTAAGGGGGAACAGGAACAGAGGCGAGAATTGTGATTCCAGACGAGGACTAGCCCTGGAGCCCTGGAGCACCCAGGTGGGCCGGACTAGTAAGGGGTACTGCACACATGTACAAGGCAGTCTGTCCGGTACCTGGGACGGGTACTGATACCGGTTGGTCGCCCCGGTATCACTACCCAAGCGAGAAATGGAGAGCCACGTGATACACGCACCGCAAACACGTGATCCATCTATCTCTTATATAATCACAAAGCAACCCCGCACGTGCGGGCCCGGGGCCAGCAGGTCACGTGCCACATTCCATGCCTCAATTGTTCAAGTACATTCTCGGGCAATCTTCTAATATTAAGTTTGTTGTCTTAAGTTCAAAGCCAGTCAAATCCCGAGTGACTACTTTCCAGCCGAACACGAGAAGCTAATTCTCTAGACCCTGCAACCCCAGGAACGAGTCATGCCGGTAGACTGATCTCCCCGTCTGTCGATCTCTCTTGGCGGCCCCGGGGGCATTTCCGGGCTGTCCGATCAGCAGAACACGTATTCTTCGGATGTTTCCTATTATGGACTCACCTAAAAGGAACATGCTGAATTACTTTTTGATCTCTGCTAATTGGCGGTGATCAAATTACTGACATAATGCATGAACAAAAGGGCCGTCGTGTTTGTGTTTGGTACCAGCCCAAGTTGCCCAACTCACCTCTCTCAGCACCCATTGAACACGAAAGATTGAAGCCACGATGGGCCTTTTGACACTGCTGCAACGTGCCAGCTTGTCACACCTACTGGCATTCGGAACGACAGCTTTTATCGCGTATTGGATTTCGGTCTACATATACCGCGTCACTCTACATCCGCTCGCGAAATTTCCTGGCCCGAAACTTGCAGGCGCGACCTTCTGGTACGAGTTCTACTACGATCTATTTCCTCACGAGCTGCGTTTCCTCTGGAAAATCGAGGACCTGCACAATCAGTACGGACCAATCGTACGAATCAATCCACTCCACATCCACATCCGAGACCCGGAGTATCTTGACGACATCTACGCCAGCGGACGTCGCAAGCGCAATCGTGATGAGTGGTTTTTCCATTCCTCCAAGACTAGTCCGATGGGATGGTCATTGTTCAACACAGTCGATCATGATGTCCACCGGGTGAGGCGCGCTGCGCTCAGCCCGTTCTTCAGCAAGCGATCAATCCAAGCTCTGGAAGGCCGCGTCGTGGAAAAAATCGATATTTTGATAGATAGAATTGCGGAAGCCCGCAAGACCGGAGAAAACGTGAACTTGCTCTTTGCCGCAGGTGCTCTGACTATGGATGTCATCTCTGCTTATGCATTTGGAAAAGATTGGAACAAGTTGGGTGAGCCCGACTGGGCCGAGGAGGAGCTTGAGGGCTATGCCAAGATGGCGCAGATGGGACCTTTTGCTCGTCAATTCCCATGGGTAGCGAAAGTGGTCATTATGTTGCTTCCACCTAAGTTGGTGACGAAGCTCAGTCCAGCTGCTGCCCTTGTACCACGGAACAGAGCCCTGTTCAAGGACATGATACAGACTGCAGTCGAAGAGGAACAGAACGGTCAGCTTGACAAATCTGCATCCCGGTCTATATTCCAGGATATTCTTCAGAGCAACCTACCGCCCAGTGACAAAACCCCTGCTCGCCTTTCGGCGGAGGCGGGCTTGCTTGTCATGGCGGGAACTGAAACGACGGCGAGATCATTAGCCGTGATTCTGTTCCTGCTTCTTGACACCCCACATGTCTTGGATCGAGTGAGGAAGGAGCTGGCGCAGTATATGCCTCGGCCTGATTCGCGCATTTCACTTGCTGAGCTAGAAGCCATTCCGTATTTCGTGAGTTGATGCCGCCATGAGAATGATTCCCACGACAGCATATGTATTAACCATGTACTCTAGTCTGCTATGATAACCGAAGGCGTGAGGCTGTCTCACGTTGTTTCGAGTCGTATGCCGCGATACGCCCCCGAGGAAGAGCTCAAATACAAGGATTGGACGATTCCAGCTGGCGTAAGGAGAATAACTCAAACCCCTATTCAGCTCATGTTGCTAACAGACCAATCAACACAACAGACAAGTGTCATGCAATCACACTACCTCCTTCATACTGATCCCACAATCTTCCCAGAACCATATACATTCGAACCACAACGGTGGATTGACAACCCTTCGTTAAGGGCAAACTACTTCTTGGGTTTCGGCCGGGGTACCAGAGTGTGTCTCGGTATCAATCTTGCTAACGCAGAGTTGTATCTCACAGTCGCCTATATCTGTGCCCGCTTCGACATGGAGCTATTTGAGACTGAAAGGGGGCGTGATGTAGATGTGGTCATGGATTCTGTTATTGGACAACCTAGTCTGGAGAGCAAGGGGATCAGGGTCAAGATCACAAGAGACAGACTCAAGGACGAGCAAGCTTAGAGGGTGTTGGATCGTCCAAGGCTTTGACGATCGATATCATTGACACCGACAAATGAATTTTTATCGCATTTCCGAAGTCACAGCCGTGGGCTATAATTGCGCACACAGAGTGCGTTTCCCTGCACAGTGCACGTGGGTTGTAGTCCTTAGTCCCTGTATCTCAGCGCCTGGCCATAGAAACTAAACTGGCCCATGATTCATGTCGTTTGCTGAATATGGAAGGTCTCCATTCAAGAATAATTTCCCTTCCGAGTTAGATCCGAGTTGATGTAATTTACCTAACCGGGAAGGCTCTGCCATCTCTCAAAGCGGTTATACCCATTCAGGCGAAATGTGATGGAGCTGACTTGATTGATCGACATACAATGCGCGTATATCTCATGTTGGTGATCTCCCGAGAAAGCTCTTCACACTCTCCCCTCTCAGAACTGTCGGTGATTTTGTAAAACAATGACCAACTACACGCTAAAAGGCAAGGTAGCCCTCGTCACCGGCGCTGGGTCGGGTATCGGACATGCGACTACTGAGCTGCTCCTCAAAGCAGGTTGCTCTGTGATGTTAGCCGATTTGAATCTCAGGCCCGAAGCCGAGTCGACATTGAATGCGTATGCCCACTCGACAAGTCAGCCCGGAGCTCCGAGCGCCTTGTTTCAGAAAACCGATGTCACAAACTGGGCTCAAATCCAAAGCCTGTGGGACAAAACACTCGAAGTCTTTGGTCGAGTCGACATTGTTGCAAGCGTGGCGGGTGTTTATGAGCCACCCTGGAGCAGCTTCTGGAATGCGCCAGGCATCTCGGCTGAATCTCGCGATCCTGCTGATGCGACAGTCGGCCAATACTCTACGATAGCCGTGAACTATGTGGCGCCTGTACGTTTGGCGCAGATTGCCATCGACTACTGGACTCAGCACCGCGAGATCGAAGGTAACTTCTTGGCAGTGGCCAGTCTCGCGGGTTACCTGCACTCCATCGAAACGCCCCTGTATATGTCAAGCAAAGCGGGACTCATCAGCTTCGTGAAGTCAATGGGCGCGCTTCGCGACATCTGTGGGATCAGATTCGCTGCGTTGTGTCCCGGTGCAGTCCTTGTAAGTTAAGGCCCATTCGGATACAGCGTGAATGACCCGTCCCCAGGCCGAGGCTGACAATACAGACTCCTATCTTCGAACCCGAGTGGAACAAGAAAGTGACCGAAGATGATGTCACTCTTTCGCCCCATGAGTGTGCTGAAGTCCTTTTGCGGGTGCTGCAAGAGCCCCAATGGGGAAATGGTAACATCGTCGAGACGCAGAAGGTCGGTAGCAAGGACTCATTTGAGATCGACGTTCGTGATGTCCATATGGAGGCTTTGTATCCCAAACTGTTTGGACGTCCGAGCGAGAGGAGCAAACGAAATTTGTTAGCTAGTTCCTTAGCTATTGGTGCAAGGGCCTTTTCGCAACCTTACACCCCACAACCTCCACCTTACCGTCCAACCGAACTCCCCCACACCGCAACGTGAAACCCTGTTGTGCTGTCCACGTACTAGTTGTAGTAATTGAACCGTTGAGATTGAGGCTTCCGTTAGACTTGCTTTCGAGGGCTGAGCCCACAACATTCAGACGAGAGGAACTGTAACCTTTGGGTTGATTAGATTGTTGAAGATCGTCATACTGTACCTGGACAAAATTGAACTATGGTCTCCCACAGCGACTCAGGCAGCGATAGGTAATCTGTTAAAGCCAGGGTGTTGAAATCGGCGGTGTCAAACGGTCTTATCTTGAAGGTCCAACGACAACGGGCGTTGGATTGAGGAGGACAATTAAAACAGTAGCGTTGATAGCGAGGGCGCTTAGTGTGCATGAGAAAGAAGCATATAAAGTTTGAAAAGAAAGAAGGCGCAGATGACGACAGCGTTTAAAAAGCGGAGCGTGTAGTACGAAAGGAAGCTGAGAACGAGGGAAGCGTTTATGTGAGAACATTTAAGTGAGAACGTTTAAGTGAGACCGGTTAAACAAAGCACGTTTAAGCACGTTTAAGCACAAGCGTTTTTGTGAGAACGTTTTTGTGAGAACGTTAAATCAAGGCACGTTTAAGCACGTTTAAGCACAAGCGTTCAAGTGAGAACGTTTAAGTGAAAACGGTTAAACAAAGCAAATGTGAAATAAAGCACGTTTAAACACAGGCGTTTATGTGAGAACGTTTAAACAAACAAAGCACGTTTAAGTGAGCACATTTGAGTGAGAACGGTTAAGTGATAACGTTAAATCAAAGCACGTTGAAAGAACGCATGTTTAAACTCAAGCGTTCAAGTGAGAACGTTTAAACAAAAAGCACATCGATAAGGAAAGCGGAAGTCGTTGGTTGGTCAAGTCGGTGGTTGTTGAAGAAGCCTTCAACGATAGTGCCAGCACGTTCTTCGATCGTGTCCAAGTATTGCTTCTATTAGGTCTACCTCAGAGAGACCTGCCATCTAATGCGGTGATATCTCAACGGCAGTTACTTTACCGCACGGTCACCCCGCCATTACACTCTTCTTAAACGATACACGTGCATGTGCCACGCATACTTATAATTGGATCTTCTTCAACTATATTGGCCATATTCTTAAAATGGTCATCCTTTATGCCCTGTGGGCCATCCAGGGCCATTCCACCACCGATTTCCCTCGCATGGAGTAAACCACCGCTAGTGACCTGCGAGTCAGTTCGGTGAGGCTATTGACGGGCTTTAGTCGTCTTCAACGGTCACACTGACATCCTGGTAAAAGTCAGTAGCCAAACACGACATTCTGGTATTTCACTCACCGTCCAGTAATCTCGAGGAAAGGAGGATTGGAAAATCCGTCGGTCGCCTTGACGAGAGTGGCGGACAACAACAATGTGTACTACCTCCAGTCCCACCCTCTTTAGGATTCTTGATAGGAGTGTAGGCATGGTCTCACAAGTAAAGAAAGGACTGCAGATACAATAGAACTGAAATGATATCTAGTAATCTATCCGTGCCTGGGGACAGCTGTGTGCGCTATGACAAACTAACAATCGCTGCTCTATAGACTTATATGTATATTGGCATGAACAAGATTATGGTCATCTGCGCCATCGATAATCTCGCCGTGGCTTCTTCTCGTGTCTCTGTGACGGTCACGTCACCACGTCGACATGGTATGTAACCTTGCACGGAGAGACGACAGCGTGTTCTTTTTCGGGCCCGTTCAGCGATCCGGTCTTCAACGTAAAGGCCGCCCTGGCCCGCAGAAACCAACGTTGTCAAATCGACAATGCCTTGGTCGCCTGGTCGACTAAAGCAGTATAACTGTACTAATTTGCTTGTCTTCCAGATAAATCGAGACTACAGGGCTTGATTCATTCGATCATCATAGTTTCAGGACCTACCTGGTAACACTCATTTTTCCTTGAGCTCAGCCAGCTAAGCCATGGATGCTCCAGTCAGTACAATACCACTGCAGTATCTCTGACAAGGCTCTCCTAACTCCGACAGGAAACACTTCGTATCCTTGCCGCAGTGAATTCGCGGGCAATTCGTGCAGAGAAGATGCAGGGAAAGCTCGACCAAGACCTGACCACCACGCGGAAGGCCCTGACGCAGGTCACTGACGAACTAGAGCAAGTGAGCAAATTGGCTGATCTTATTTATGAGGTCAGCCAGCGGATGGGAGCTGTAACGGACTATCTTCTGAAAGAACACGGTATCCAAGAAAGTTCCCGAGGCTCGGAGTCATTTGAGGTCATACTCAACAGCGTGGTCGAGAAAACAGAGGCGCAGGAGCCTAGAAAGGATGCAGAAACGGTGGACGTCGGCTCGAGAAGCAATGTTTCAGGACCCGCAGAAATGGGCAGCTAAGTTATACTTGGATAACGGTCAACCAACGTGTAAATATTACCTACATGCTAGCCGTTGGGTTTCCTGCGGGCTCGCGCATTTACCCGTGTTTGTCAACGAGATCGAACTCCGCACTACATAGCATGACAACTCGCTTTGTTCCTTTGATGAAGGCAGTATAAGAGGAAGCTAATTCTGCTCTGTTGTTTATTCCTGGAAGTCTATAATCTCGGTCTCCGCGTATTGTATAGTACAGTACACCCTTCTTTAGTAGTGATGAAAGATCGAAAGCATTTATCCCGTGCCCGTGCACTCACGCGAGATTTAGAGCGGGCAATGGATAAATTCGAACCAGCCCTTGCCTCAACTACATCGCAAGCCATGCCGGTGGCTGGTATCCTTGGACCCGCGTTCGAATATGACCGTGCGCGGAGGTCGACTGCCCCATCTCCAGAGATGATGCCCACTCCGAATCTCAATCAAGACAAGGGTGACTTGGAGTATTCAAAGTCGGGTAGGTCAATTCGGTGGGCACTGTGGATCGTTCCACAATGTATATTTTTTGACTGTTCTTCTTAACAACAGATGCACGGGATGGTGGACAACCCTCATTGGCGGATTCTGTCGACAAGGCTGCGGAATGGCTCGAGCAACTTTGTCGTGTTTGAGTTGCAGAAGGGGTGAGCAGGGCCATTGGGGTAGTGAGGATGATGCACTCTGTCATGCTACCAATGTTGTGCTCGTGCACTATCGATTTCGTAGGGAGAGGAGACCATCGGTAGCGACCACATGACCTTGGATCCCTTCTGACACGAGAACCCAATCCAACGCATCAAAAGACAACTTCTAGCCGTGCCTTGGTTGTAGCCTTAAATGGGGCTTCTTTGGCCTTCACAATGTCATCCTGATGTCTTTGTCTCTGACTTCGAAACACCAACGTAACCGGCGTTCCAGGAATCAATCCAGCGCGTTGTATGGATGCCGCAGGAGATGATATAGCTAAACGATGCTGTACCAGTTGATCCATGTCATAGATGTTTGGATTTAGGGTTGTGGGAGTAATGTCTGCTTGATTGAGCTTGGCATTCCATTCTTGAATCCATCGTTGAGTACACTGCTTGGCTCGGGAGTTATCGGGCCTGCATTTTGCACATAACATAGATTTTGCTGCACTCATAAGAACTGATTCAGGAGGAAGGCTGTCAGGGTCTCCTCGGAACAGGCCTAATTGGATCGCACTATTGATACGAGAAATCTTTGGCACGTCGTTCCGACATTGAATTCCATCGTCCCTGAGGCCCTGGCATGTTGGTTGATGGTAAGGGTTTCCAACAATCTGGCTGAGTGTCGATTGAAAGATAGAGTCCCGATGCATGTTGAAAGAGAGCTGAACCGGAAAATAGTACATTTGCAAAAGAGGATGACACTCATTATATAGCGTCGTGGGTAGTAAAATACCTAGATTGAGCAAAAGTACCTCAAAAGCCACCAGGTGGAACTCCTGTGACATCAGGCCAGGTCATGGCTCTAGTCTTGACGAGAGAAATGAGCAAAATGATTTCATTGCTTAATTATCTGGAGATTCATTGAGTTCCTCGGGGTAAATGATTACCGCAAGCTCAACTGCTCCTAGGGCCATGGTCGACTGCTCCGGGATGTAGGTACAACCCACCCGTTATCTCAATCAGCATGTGCTAGCGTTATCGCCCTCATAGCCATTCATTGTATCTGTTTCAGCAGGCAGCATTGCGTATGTTATTTGGGAGACTCCAAGAATAGACTTGTGATTTATGAATTTAAATACTCTTGCGCGCTCGAAGAGACCGTCTTCATCAATCTCTTTTTCTCGAGCTCTCTTGCCAAATCAACAACTATCTATACTCATCATGCCGTCATCTCAGGAGCGATGGGATCCTCTGGTCATCTGTGAAATGGGTCTTCGCAGGCACCAGCCGACTTGTTGTGGCCTCACCAAGAAAGGGACATATTGCAAACTCTACCCGACAGTGAATGATGTTGATGAAGGTCGCAATAAGCTGAAAGCCCTTGCTAGAAGGCAATTTGATCCTTCCGCCCTCCCTATCCTGCGCGACATTGCGTCTCACTTTCTATGTCGGCGATGGCATCGGACACGCCAGGCCGACCAAATCGGACAACAGTGGTATGATGCGGCTGTCGGTAATCTGCCTTACATACCAGTGGCTGCGCCTGTGCGACCGGAGACAACCCGTATCACCAGACGACATGTCACACGCGATATGCTGCGAGAGAATAATGTACCCTGGCGAATTTCCTCAACCCGTCCAGCCACTTATTCTATTGAACGCGGATCGCACTCGTTGTGGCTCAAGAGTTTCAACGAGTGGCCCGCCTCAGAACACATGAATTGCCTGATCTGCCTCCAGGAAGCCCAAGCCGAGCCTGTAGTTCTGAAATGTGGAAGATGCGTTTCGTTTGTCCATTTGGATTGTATGGAAACTTGGCTCGGATTTTGTCCACCTGGGAATAATCCCCCTTGTCCAATATGGTACGTCAATTAACACTCTTTGATTGTGGCTTGTGTGCTGTCGCTGACTGAAAAACAGTAAACATAACGGAGCTTTTGACGCGTTCTTTTGCTCCTTGAGGATAGACGGCCCTAGTGGTGAAACACGGGTCGACGGATCGGTGTCTTCCGAGCAACGTATCCATCGATCAACCCGTTCCGTTGACCGTTCCGTGGATAGGTCCTCTCCGGATCGCTCGGCCACGGATGGGTTAGCGGTGGAAAACCAACCAATTGTATCGACTCAACGACGGTCAGCTCGACTTGCACAACAAACCGACCCTTCAGGGTTATCTGACCTATCTGAGCTCCGTCGGTCGGCGCGGAGGGGACAGCCTCCAGAACGATTCCAGTAGTGGGGTGTGGCACGCATGGTTTGGTGAGGGAGTGAGGTAACGATACTGAGGGAAAACCCGGGCATGCAGCGATATCCCGCCTCCTTCCAGTGCGCATTTGTTGTATTCAATCAACATCAATCCTAAATCATCCATGCCAAGAGCAATGCGTCGTTTGTTGGAGTGTCTTGTCGCGTGTGTACTTACTACGTAGCAAATTCAAGATGTTGGCCCAATGATACAGTACTCCGGCACTGTCCGAGCTAAGGGCATTTTGGCTGTTTCTTTCATGTCCACGAACCACCATGTATGGTGCACCCTCCCTATTTCTTGTGTCGTTGGATGGGTTGCAGATTATAATTCTGTCAACATGTGACGAGGACAGGCCTTGAACGACCCGCACAAAGAGTTGCCATCGCTGTGCAAGCAGTCGCGCAAACTTCTACCGACCGTGTGAATATCGGACGGTCGGAGAATCAAACGTGCCCGCTCATTTCGGTTCCCTCCCGAGCAGACGTGTCCCGGATCAGATTTGCAGACGCTGGAGTATAAAGTGATCGCACCATAACCTGGGTACATATCACTGAACTGGCAACCCTCTCCATACGGCGCCTGCAAAATGGACACCAATCAGGCTCACCCCGCTCGACCACGGACTATGTGGCTTGGTCCAAAGCGAAAGCGCGATTTGGATCTCGAAATCGAACAGGCCTCTCGTTCACGGCCATGCCCATCCGACTCCCAGCCCGAAACATTCACCGCAGGATCCCCCTTGGCTCGTCCCGCTCCCATTCAGCGAAAGAATCCAAACGTAGTACCAAAGATCCGACAAGTCGACGAAGATCCATGGCTGACCTACGAGTCGACCGTTCGAATTTTCGGGCGGCCAATCTTCCTCGCCCGTCTCCGAAGCAACAAGGCCGAGTTGGTCAACATCCAACGCCTTGAAAAGGAGCCCTCTTCCGCCGAGTCGTTAGTGGAGACGATGCACCAGGTTGCCCATCGAAGCTTCCCCAACCTACTCGAGCATTATCGTCATGGAGGTCAGGATTTCCTGGTGTGGGAAGCGGTTGAGTTATCCGTAGGCCAGGTACTGGGGTCGCGATGCTCCATCGACGAAGGAGCCCTCGCCGCGATTGTTTGGCCGGTGGGTGTGGGGCGTGCGGGCTGTTTCCCTCCTCTTTCCGAAGGAAAGGGTCACTGCTATTGAGAAACTGATGGCTAATGATTATTAGGTCCTGAAAGGAATAAAGCATCTCCGTGGGCAGGGCAGAGTACTGGCTACCATGAGTGCCGACACGATCTTTCTCACGGAGTCCGGTATCGTCAAAATTGGTGAGTGAGGAGCAGTCTAGGTTGCGAACACCTTCGGGGGGTGATACTGACGAGGAATGTGTAGCGGGGGCGGAGCACAGTTGCCAAATCGACGCGACCGAGATGGACGCCGCAACTCTGAAGCTGATGGCCCTGGCCGACGTGGTCCAAAGCTTGATGACAAGAAGCTCTCCGGGAACAAAATGGAGCCCCGAGGCCCAGAGTCTCCCCGAGGATCTGAACCGACTGTCGGTTGATGAGCTGCTGCGAGTGTGATCCCACCTGTCTGTCATGCAAGACTGCGGCTGACCAGGCAGAGCAAATTCTTCGAGCAATTGGGGGCTGGGGGGAATTGAAAATGCTAGTGAACGTGGTAAACAAAGATGCGTGCCACGAAATTGATTTTCTCGGCTGCGCATGAGAAGCGCATGATGTTCGCGCGTAGTATCCGTGCGGGAAATCCCGTCGCGTGGATGTGGTGTCTTTGCCGTGAAAATCTAGCCGCATTAGGATTGTCTGCGTAGAGACCTCTGATATACTTTCTGATGTCGCTCAACTTGGTCACTGGAGTAACTTCCCTGCAAAGTTTCTTTCTGCTTGGTTTTTGGGGGTTGCGAGGTATTGGTCAGGTCACTCCCCACGGCTTGGCGTTATTGGGCGAAACTCTTCTCTTAATCCCAAGTATATATATATCTCTATGATCGTCTCCTTTTACTTTTCTGTCTAAACCCAAAACGCACACTTGTCGTTGCTAGAACAGCTCATCCGCGGCTGATCCTTCTCAGGAGGTTTATATATCATCAGTGATAGCTTATCGACGCGTGAAAACGCGTGGTGGTTGGGGTACAGCCGCGTTTTCACTATGAAAAATATGAGATTCCTATTATGGGGGTTCAACTTGGGATCCACCCACTCCTGCTTGTCGAGGTTACGATAAGATAAGTAGACTCGATAAGATAAGTGGGAATTCCTACGGATGCTCGCATCTAGGCTGCGGCATATCGTACGATAACGATAATGACCCGTTATCGTTATCCGCAAATTGCGGATTGCGGATAATGGATCTTTATCATCATCGTCGTTGCAGATATCCGCGGATATCTTGACGATAGTTTGGATATCAGCAAACCATCCGCACTAGCATAAAATTCGCTAATATCCTATTCTGGACCATCAGGTAATACTTATGAAGCTGACAAAACAATATCTTACATCTGAATCTTTACATATTTGGTCATGACAGTACTCATCCCCTATTTCCTTCACTTCTCCTGAGAAATAATAAGAAACAGTATTGTATTCTTGAATAAATATCTTCCGCATAATAAATTGGATTTAAGTATATAGCCAGCGAGTTGTAGTCGCCTGTAATTTTATAAATTAAGTAATGGGTCGTGGTTGGGTAGAGATATATGTTTGATGCTGAAGGAATGTAGTACATTTTCCTGTAAAGTCCTAATTCAATATCCAGATCCATCAATAGTATAATTTTGACCTTGAGAATAGTACGGATAGATTCGTTAGCCCGCAATTCATTTATATGTTCACTTATCTCAGCATGTTTACACACAAAAGTAAGGCGCAATTTAGATTTGAAGTTTGGAACTGGCGGACTTGGCATTCTTTTTGGTGTTGGTGACGCGGATAATTGTTGGATAATCCGAAGATAGTCGGCGGATTATCGGTGGATTATCGTCAAATATCGTCAGTTATCGTCTAAATCCCCACATCCGCTTAATACATACCCAATTAGCATAGAGTATTATCGTGAGCACGTCGACATCGCGGGCGCACACGTTTACCTACGCACCAATTTTTCCACTAAATTCCTAGTAAGTCTCTTCCTGGTATACTCGATCGTTCAACACTTGGTACCTGGTCCTCTACTCGTCATGTCTTATTCCCAAGCATCAAGGAGCCAATATGAGGCATCTCAACACGCCAACTCATTCATCGATTCAGACCTTCCACAATCAGATGAATCCTTAGACGCACTAGGCAGTCAGAGCATAGCACAATCGACTCCTGTCTCAGACACTCCCCCTCCCCCTCAATATCCTCGTGCCCCCGACTTACTACAGCGCGTCGGCAAACTCTTTCAACCATCTTATATTCTCTACAACTGCGACAAAACCGATCCAATGATGGAGACATCTCGGATACAGTTTTTGAAATGGTGGCTAATGACTGAGTTTGGCAGCAAGAAAGAACTGCAGAAATCTATTAGATGGGATACTATACAGAAAAAGTCTGATGTTTGGAGCTCATTTGATCAGGTTGCAAATGCGCGGACTGGCGAGCCTAAGGTTATGTGCAACCGCTGTCAAAGTGTGGTTGTTCACCCAAGGTTCAATCGTTCTGGTCCCTCTCCCATGAAGAACCATCTTAATAGTGCGTACTGCACTCAGTCGCGGAAGACTACAAAGCAAGGTATAGACCAGCTTCTCCGAGAGATGGTAAGTCTATCCTTGATCTAATCTATATTGTACACTAATTTTCTCTATCTCTACCTAGCCGCATCAATCAACAAGCACGGAATTCAGCCAGACAACCCTCCAGAAGAAGATCCTCAAGTTTATCACGACCACCCGTCTCCCATTCCGCACTGTTGAGCACCCAGAGTTTAAAGAGCTTCTGCAATACACCAGGCTCGCCAAATCAGAGCTCAATATCCCGTCCGCCCGCAGTTTAAGACGTCTTTTGGATAATGAAGTCCAGGAACAGCAACAAAGCGTGCTCAGTAAGCTTCCACCTGGAAGCTCTCTCTCTATTGCACTTGATTGCTGGACCTCTCCGTTTGGCCAGGCATTTATGGCAATCACTGGATACTTCCTCGACCAGGACTGGAGTTACTGTGAAGTTCTTCTTGGATTTGAGCATATCCAGGGATCACATACTGGGACTCAGCTAAGTGAGACTGTTATCCGAATCTTCCAAGAGCATGGTATCACCGACCGAGTATTATCAATCACAACTGATAATGCATCAAACAACAACACAATGATTCAAGGCGTTCAAGAGATGGTTCAGTCCCAGGCTCTTCACAATACCTCTGTTTTCCGAGTACCATGCATTGTGCACGTTATACAACTTAGCCTAAAAGACCTCCTTGGAAAGATCAAAGCGAACCCAAAGAATGCAGAGGCCGAGTCAGAGTGGTCAGATGAACGTACGAAGTCGCTACAGTCCGCTCCGGGTCACGCTTCAGGGAATATCGTGGCTACTTTGAAGAAGGTAAATGTATCATGTTATATTCCGAGGATATAATTGCTAAACTACTATAGATTCGAGAGCTCGCTGTATTCATTACCGCCAGTCCTCAGCGCCAAGAGGCTTTCCGGGCGCTCCAAACAACAGAGCCCAAGCTTCTACCGATTCAAGATGTTCGTACACGCTGGAATTCTACCTTCTTAATGCTCGAACGTGCCAAGAAACTACAGCGAGCCTTCCACCAGTACTGTTCAACCCACCAATACGTTCAGTTTCAGCTCGGTCAAGAGGAATGGCGCCAAGTGGAGTATCTCCTTTTGGTCACGAAGCCTTTCTTTCATTACACCAAGATCTTATCCAAGACTCAAGATGTTACTGTTCATTCGGTCTTCAGCATCTATAAAGAGCTCTTTAGCCATCTTCATGATGTTGCGGAGTTACTAGAACGCAAGACTGTCCCTTGGAAAAAGAGAATGCTTCAGGCACTACAGGCAGCGAAACAGAAACTCTCCAAGTACTACAGAGCGACCGACGGTGAATCATTTGGCACAGTTTATGCAATTGCAACTATTCTGTGTCCATCGAAGAAGCTTCGGTTCTTTGAAGGCGATGACTGGAAAGAGAAAAACGAGAAGGGAGAAGATATTAATTGGATGGAGATCTATCGGGATAAACTACAGAAGGAATTTGACCAATATCAACAACGCATTACCCGCCACAAGGAGCCCTCTCAAGCCCAAGTCTCTCAAGAAGCCGACGAAGAGGAGCTTGATCTTATGATGGATTTGCACGCTAATTTACAAAGTGAAATTGACCGACCGGAGGATGAGATCACACGATATCTTGCAAAGGGTTTGTATGCTTCCCTGCTTTATTATACGGCTTTCCAGCTAATTTATCCAATAGGTCTTACCAAAGGAAAGCCAAGGATGTTCTGGAAGGAGCATGAGCATGAATATCCAGTGCTTGCAGCGATGGCACGGGATATTCTGGCAACACCTGCTAGTGGCGCTGGTGTTGAGCGGCTCTTCAATTGTGCTCGTGATGTCTGTCACTATCGCCGGGGGCAGCTTAAACCAGAAACAATCAGATCTCTAATGCTTCATTTGTTCGCATCGAAGTTCGAGCTTCAACAAACCGAGCTCGAGATGATCAAGGAGTATCTCTCTAGTGGAGAGGCTGCCATACTCGATCAGACATGGAAGCCAACTCCGTCGCTTAACGATATCGAGCCAATCAGTGAAAACGAAGAAGATGGTAACCAAGCGGAGGATGGGTCGGATGATTCAGAAAATGATTTGGGAGATAATCATACAGTCGAGCAGGCGACTCCTACACTGGTTACAACCCAGGGCAAGCAACCACGGCGCAAGCGGCCTCATAGTGCCGTTGAGCCTCAGGATGATGGTGATAATGATCTCCCGCTTCCTGAAATGCCAACTGAAGGGTCCACGCAGGGGAGATCGGGGAGGATTCGGAAGAAGCCAAAGCAGCCGGATGGATTTGAATTTGATAACCTGTAATATAATCTTGAATAATCGAATGCTATTGCAATAAAGCGAGACAAAGTAGATTAATTTGGAGAAAAGATCGTAGGCCACTAATTCGCGTGACAAATATACAATCAATTACACATTGAATACTCCAAAAATACTGGGGAAATGCATAATTTATGCAAACTCGTTCAGGTCATGAGTCTTAGCATGTTTGTAATATTTGTTATCGTACGATAATCCGCGGGTATCCGCAAATGAAAATATAATTATCGTATCGTATCGTTGCGGATAATTCGATAATGAATTTATATCGTTATCCGCAATTTACGGATACGATAATCGATTATCTGCCGATAATTTGGATAGTGCCGCAGCCTAGGTCGAGCACATCCTATTATGACCTCGCTTTCCGCAGTCTGGTCGGACAGACCCACAGCTCAACACAACCAACACTACACTAAAGCGAGGCTAGGAAAAAAAGTCCATGATTTCGAGTATGAAATTGTAGGCGCTTTTCGGTGATTCAACGTTAAGTCACTCATAGGTGAGGTATCAGAATAAGAAATATAAGCCTATCATTGCGGATTAAATAGTACGTAGTGCCTCAATTTAAGAGGGCCGTGAAGGATTTAGTAGTGAGCCAATGTTTCTTGGCCTACTTAGTATCCCATTTTAACACGACTCTTACTCGTCTCTCTCGCTAAGCATCTAAAGGCATCAAACTATACAAATAGACGCTATAAAGAGAAGCCACGGGTTTAATAGGTCTTAAATAAGAGAGGTGTCCTTAACGCGATCTACTAAGCAGAGCACTTACGCAACAGAAGGAGCCGAGAAGCCTATAAATACGTCCTCTACCCCCGGCAATTTACTCTACATTTTATTCACTTAACTCTACAAAATCGAGTAGGCTTATGTCTAAGCCACTTAATAAGTTCTCCCCTTTGACCTAGAACCGAATTTCCACTGTGTTAACATTGATAGGATATATCGAGGATATAAGCTAGATAGTGCCTATAAGAGATATAGGTATGATTCCCACTAGATACACTACTATTTATATTAGCCGGTTAAAGATACGAGTTTTAGATTAGCTAATCAAGGTGTCTATGCGTAGATGCCTCCGCCATAGTAGTCGACTAGCTGATCTACTATACAGCCACTATGTGTATTCCTAAGAAAAAGCGCGAATATCCGCGTCGTAGGTATGTGAATCTTAGCCTAACTTATCTGAATTCTACTGATCCTAAAGACGATACGATTCTAATAGAACCGATATTCGACCATAATACACGAGCGCAAGGACCGTAACTCTTTACCGTCTCTTCGTCCTAGTCTTACCACTAGAACATATGAGTCATGGATTAGCTCGTCGATCTATAAGCTAATAAACGATAGTGAATATTGACGTCGCACCAGAGGGCCCCGAGGATATAGCACCCCTATTAGTGCTCTACACAAAGTCATGGCCTACACACCTATTCTAGTCCCGTTGCTTCAAAGCACATATTATACCTTAGGTAAAGAACGTAAATCAGAGGAGCGGGCTAATAATAGTTAAGGACATTTGATTGTGAGCTTGCTACATAGAAGCTTGAGACGTCCATTCTTCCTAATAATGTGAGTGATTTATCGCGCCCTTTGCTGCGCTATATCAGGTGTTTACGAATTTTTATGCTCTAAATCACGAAGACCATTACTAATTTTTATGCTATTATACATAGGAGCAGCCTATCGCCAATGTGAAACATCCCCGTTAGGAGTCTTATCGCCGGATCGGAGATAAGAGTAAGGTGGCACTACGACGCGTGCTCTATCGCGTCTTCCGCCTCAGCCTTACCGCCTTCACACCATGATTGTGTTCGCCGTCCCTATCGCGAGGTCTTATCCCATTACGACTATACAATTTCTTGTCATAGGTGGGCTTATCACGCGCTTTTGGCTCTAAAGTTGCCCGGTGCACCAGGCGCGGCTTCTTCGAAGCGACAGCCGGAGAGTGCGACGAACTAGATACAACATCATGCTAAATGCCATGATGGTGACTACATTGATAAAGACAATTATAAGTGATCTCGTCGGTAAGATAGGACCACGAAGCTAATTGATCGTCTCGCCTTAAGCGAACATTTTACGAACTTTATAAATAGGTAAGTTATAATAACTCGTCTAAGTGGTAAGGCCTTACTAACTCGGATCATACAATAGGAGGTACCTTATATTCCCGTCTCTCAGGTAGAATTCGAGGCGAGTAAATACCTTATCTACTCGAGCTCCCCTATACCGATCCGATCGCATACTATCTATCATTTCTATATAACTACTAGTGGCATCGATGATAAGCTAATATAAGGTCTAGATCGTCTAGCTCGGCCCTTCTCTCAATCGACTCTATACATGAGTTATATACTAATATATCTACCCGATACAAAGCCTAAGCCACTATAGCCTTATACCACCGTGTGTCTCGGCATTCGAAAGAATAGCTTCTTATGGATTAAAATCCTGGCGAATGCTAGTGGATTTTCTAGCTTGATGGTAGGTGAGCCATACCTTCGCAGATAGCCAGATTTAGTGTAAGTCTATGTGTAAGGAGAAGGTAAGGCAAAGGCCCCGTCTGTTATGGGGCCGTCGTACTTCGTACGAAGCCCTATGGAAGATGCTTGCTTATGCTGCGCGGAATCTGCCAAACGTTACCGCCTTCGACGGAATATGTACACATTTGTTAGCTCAGGAGAACTCCTCTCCTCAACGAAACCTTCTTGTTCTTAAAACCCGTCTAAGTTGCACAACTAGGCTAGTTCCGTAACACCGTCATATCGAGCCCATAGATTAACATTACTATACTAGCTAGAATCGAGAAAAGGAGACTATCTAGTCCCGAGTTATAGCCGAGATAACTAAGGAGCTACGAGCTACGAATCACCGACCTTTACTATCCTACCTAATCCTACTCCGCGTTGCTAAGCCATTCGACGTATTCGAGCGGGTAAAGACGAACGAGCGGAAACGAACCAATCGAATATACACGACGCTATATCAAGGACGCTACTAGAAATATTGTGGTGTCTTTAGACAGATTTTGGTATACTTAATACCTAGGCGCGCTTTTCTATCTAAGCCGGAGTAACACGTGCAAAGACCATTCACCGTAGAAGTCACTACAGCTGTAGGTTAGTTAAGCTAAGCGTGTATCATTTTCTTACTAATATCGTCTTCTAACGTATCGCGCGTAAGCAGCTCTTACTAGGAATGGCCGGATTCTCTACGTCCCCTATGTCGAATGTCCTATATCATCAACTATTATATATGGCATATCGCTGTTCGGACATATTCACTAAAGGTGGCATTAATGTCCCTAATAGAACCACCTAGAGCCATCCGGCTATAGTACCTCTTTGACTATATCCTATACCTTCACTAAAATCTCTACTCCTAATCAGCGCTTAAATAATTGCTTTCGGGGGAATAGGTTAGGTATATATCTGCTACGGCTTTAAGCTAAGTAGATCGCATCACAAACGTCTATCGTAAATGCTAGCGAAATCGTCTTTACCAGATCTGGTTAAGATAGCGCTTGCCTAACCCGATCGGGCTACAACTATTTCTCCACGTAGTAGAGTATGCTTAATCGTATAAACTCGGGTACTACGCCCAAAAAGCAACGGCTATCGCCTAGATTGTAGTAGTGGATACTAATATATAGGAGATAGGCTCGCAGTATAAATCGTAGTTACTGGCGGGGATTACTAATAAGGGTGCGACAGCTCCTATTTATAGAAGGAGCCGATCGGATATTTAAGCTAAAACCCTTAATAATGTGGTTGTCTTCGCTGTGAATTTAATTTAACTATCGCGACCGTTCTAGGATATAGGCATTCTAGGGTAGAGTAGGATTAAGTGACTTATAAGCCGCCTAAAGCGATAAATTTAACGACGCAAGGAACAGTCTATCGCATTAGGATACTTAGTTGAGCCAATAAATAGGTTTCGAGCGGCTCCTTATTAAAAGCTTCTACACTTAGTAGGTCTGATCTTAAGCGTATTACCTGTTTTAGCTGAACCGAAGGAAATCCAGTGTTTGTATTCACTAGGTCAATCAAATTAGAGACTATATACGAACTTCACCGAGTGACTACCAGGGAATAAGAAATAACGTAGAATTGAAATAATAATGAAACTAATATCTCTATCATGTGGGTGAGATGCCAAGAAAGAGCTCGCGCGAAGGCTGTGAGACGTTGACACTTAGCTTCACCGCCCGGCCGTATACCATATCAACACCCTCGTCAACGTTCATCAATGTTCATCAACGTTTATCAACGCTCATAAACACCTCCGTTAACGTTCATTAACGCTTATCAACACATCCGCGACGCATCAAAACACTCACTTCTCTGTTCGCTCTACGCCCTGATGGCAGAGATACATTCTACTGCGGCCGGAGGGCTAGACCGCAGACTATCAAGACAGGAGGGTTGAGAATACGGCGCTCGATTACGAAGGTTGGTTCTTAGATTTTCGAATCTATCTAGGGCTCACTCTATCTCTCCAATGATAATACTTCGGAATACAAGGAAGATGAAGATACTATACAGGTCTTTGCTTCTTCGAATGCCCTTAGGCTACTCGAATACTAGTCCCTAGCACCACGGAGAGGTGCCTATACATCGCTGGGGAGTGATAACAAGTCTTTAGCGGGCTAAGACTTACCATGACTAAGCGCACTTTTACAATCATAGGGCTTATTGGCTATAAGGTAGCGTAAGTCTTATATCGCTAGGCTCGTGGCAGCGACAGCCGTGGTCACGGAAGCTCTGAAGTCCTTGGTTTCGCAGCACCCCCCTGCGAGACATAGTTACTAACGCAGAGCCTATCCTGCGAGACATAGTTATTATCGCAGAGCCTATCCTGCGAGGCATAGTTGCTAACGCAGAGCCCATCCTGCGAGACACAGTTGATAACGCAGAGCCTATCCTGCGAAGCACAGTTGATAACGCAGAGCCCATCCTGCGAGACACAGTTGTTATCGCAGAGCCTATCCTGCGAGACACAGTTGATAACGCAGAGCCTATCCTGCGAAGCACAGTTGATAACGCAGAGCCCATCCTGCGAGACACAGTTGTTATCGCAGAGCCTATCCTGCGAGACACAGTTGATAACGCAGAGCCTATCCTGCGAGACACAGTTGATAACGCAGAGCCTATCCTGCGAGACACAGTTGTTATCGCAGAGCCTATCCTGCGAGACACAGTTGTTAACGCAGAGCCTATCCTGCGAGACACAGTTGTTAACGCAGAGCCTATCCTGCGAGACACAGTTGATAACGCAGAGCCCATCCTGCGAGACACAGTTATTATCACAGAGCCTATCCTGCGAGGCACAGTTGATAACGCAGAGCCTATCCTGCGAGACACAGTTGATAACGCAGAGCCCATCCTGCGAGACACAGTTGTTATCGCAGAGCCTATCCTGCGAGACACAGTTGATAACGCAGAGCCTATCCTGCGAAGCACAGTTGATAACGCAGAGCCCATCCTGCGAGACACAGTTGTTATCGCAGAGCCTATCCTGCGAGACACAGTTGATAACGCAGAGCCTATCCTGCGAGACACAGTTGATAACGCAGAGCCTATCCTGCGAGACACAGTTGTTATCGCAGAGCCTATCCTGCGAGACACAGTTGTTAACGCAGAGCCTATCCTGCGAGACACAGTTGTTAACGCAGAGCCTATCCTGCGAGACACAGTTGATAACGCAGAGCCCATCCTGCGAGACACAGTTATTATCACAGAGCCTATCCTGCGAGGCACAGTTGATAACGCAGAGCCTATCCTGCGAGACACAGTTGATAACGCAGAGCCCATCCTGCGAGACACAGTTGTTATCGCAGAGCCTATCCTGCGAGACACAGTTGATAACGCAGAGCCTATCCTGCGAGACACAGTTGATAACGCAGAGCCCATCCTGCGAGACACAGTTATTATCACAGAGCCTATCCTGCGAGGCACAGTTGATAACGCAGAGCCTATCCTACGAAGCACAATCTTATATCGCTAGGCTTATGGCAGCGATAGCCGTGGTCACGGAAGCTCTTAAGCCCGTAGGCAAAAGAGGGACACCATGATATATCGGAGTGTGAGGACCGAAGTCCTGATTTTTTTGGGCTGGGAATCTAGCCGCTTTTATATCTTTTCGGCTACGTCTCGACCAAGGAACTAGTTACGTAGTTAGTAGCGAGAATCACTACCTCGTTATTATCGTTGAAGACATTTAAACACCGTTGAAATAGTGTTAGGAGACTTTGTGGCCTACAGACTTAGGTTTTAACCTAGATTTATTGCGTTCAAAAACTACGTTAAGTGTGGTGCACCACTTTCATTAACTATTGAAAAGACACCGACACCGTAAGAATGTGATTCTTATATTATTGAAATTACAATTAAATCGCTTAACGCGGTGGTAGACTACTCTACCCGTTTTAACTATAGTCACTAGCCACGGTTATCGTCTCTTTCGTGAGGGCTAAGGTACTTAAATAGATGCCGCAATAATGGGTTAGACACTATAGTAGATAGTGACATTCGATTTTACCGGCTGTTAGCTATAGGACGTGCCTCCTATTAATCCCACTATAATCCTCTGCCTATTTCTAGTTTCGCGCTGCTCGAACGGTACTTTTCTTTGTTGCTCGTAACTAACTAAGGTTACCTCCCCTAAAACTTCTGCTACCTATCGGTGTAGACACTATAAATATACTCCTAAATCCAGGGTATAAGTTGTTTTCCTTAACGGAGAATCGAAAGTCTAGACTTTGTTAGAAATCTCAGAATCTAAACCCGAGTCTAGTTTCTAGGACAATGAAGTGAGTTATTTTAGCTACTATGGCTCACGAGCTAGATTCTTATAATCGCCACCCCCTCGCTAGATTATAACGCTGCTATCATACTATTAAGACCCTAGATATAAATAGCACCTAACGGACTAATCAAACACCACGCCTAAATTTAGACAGATATAGGTACGGTTCCACGATACAGATCCCGGCGACGACCTACGGGATAGTAGATCATAGAGGTTCTCAATATAGCCCGGAGAAATTCGAAGGATTTGCAAGGGTCTAGAAACGATCCACAATCTAGTCTTAACGGGCCGTTAGAGTACAGATAGAATAGGTCTTTGTTGCTTAGGAAGTCGGTTAGGGCAGATAAGGTATTTAGAATATCATAGACTTTTTATAGCGAGATCCGATCCGTGGCTTAGTTACCCTCGTAAGAGAGTGATTAGTCCTCCGTCGAGGGGGAAGCTGCTACTTTCTCTATCTCTATCTAGTCTATAGAATGTTCTAGAAGCTATGTCTTCTGTCCTGTATAAACATTCCTCGTAGAAAGTATACTCTCTTTAAGCGCGATATATCCTCTCCATCTGCCAAATTCGATCGCCAGTCGGCCAACTCCAGTAGATAGCCTTTGAAATCAACGCTAATTATGTAAGGGCAGATATTAGATCTAAACAAAGTCTCCGGTTTATACACTAAATTGAGGAAGCGATTGGCTCCCGAGTATGGGTCGACGTTGTGGGCCGGCCCTCCTGCGGCCCCTCACTTTATTTCAATCACCCCGCGCATCTTGATCATGACTGTAGGGATGTTGGCGATTTTGCCCTAATACTCATTTCTTTTGGGCTGTAGGGCTTAATCACTAGAAAGCAGGTGGGGCAGAAGCCTGGGCCTGAATTTTTCATGCCGACCGCATTCTCTCACCGAGCAGGTGATTCATGGGTCGCCCAAACTAAGTACAAGGAATGATTTGCGGTCCCACTAATGATCGACGGTTGCGCCCGTGATTCCACGGTCCATGCCGAACCTATTTCCTTATGACTCAGGCGGAGGTCGGACACAAATTGTACGCTTCACTCTAGAGGCTAACTACTCTGCTTTCGACCATCGATCCAATTAATTCCAAGCAGACATATTACCTTGAGTCAACAAGAAGCCAGATATTTTCACTTTCCCAGACCTCCCTTGCTACCATGTTCGGTCTTTCTATGGGAAGACTCATAGTACCGTGCGTCCTTATACGCTGTCCGCAGTACTTTTCAGGCCATATAACACCCCGATGAAATCCTCCTGGTTTTGCATTACAATTTAAATCGCGCACGGCAGCTTTTGGAACAAGCCAGACGACAAGATCAGTCTTTAGGCAATGAGTGACCAAAATGAAAGACCATATTACAAAACATATTGTTCAAAGATGCTCACTGTTGCAATCATGAAGAAAAGAGATATATTTCATACCATCAAAGATCCTCGGCTTGCCTGTTTTGTTTAGCTGGCATCGTCTTGGAAAGAGACTCGCTTTCTCTTGCCTCGCTCAGACAGGGATGGCTGCTGAGCGATAACCATTTGTTTGAGATCCTCCACCTCGCTCTTCAGAATTCCGATATCCTTAGCCAATCCTTTCTTGATTAGTCGTTTGGTAACCTTGCTTTCCGATTTTCTGCATCGTTCCATCTGCTCCTCTCTCTTGGATAAACTTTTGAAAGGTCCTGGCTTCACTTGCCCTGTAGGTCTAGACATGGTTGATTAGAAGTGGAAAAAGGAAATACATAGTGTTCAAGTTATTTACTGACCGGTTGTTCGCAAGATTTGTAGAGTGGTACAGTCTGCATGGTGACGACTCGACCAGTTCCGTTTCTCGATCGGGTTTGCGTAGAGGCTTGCTGCCATGACGGCTTCCAAATTGATGTTCCTTGCCAGGCCGTGCGCCTTCACACTCCGTTTGAGTTGACCCCGAGAATTCAGATTGACATTCAATCGCATCTTCATGGTGAGCGCTTTTTTCTGCTCTAGCTTCATCTTCAAGAGCTTTGGCGAGCATGGCAGAGTATTTGCCTGGCCAAAGGGTAGGGGCCTTGGTCACGCGGTTTGGCATTCCGAATGTGATATCGATTGAAAGAAAATTGACACAATGGTTATATGTATGCTGTCAGAGAGTAAACTGGCAATAATTCGTAAAAGGAAAGGAGTAAAATATGAGTCGAGGGTCATGGACGATGTGCAATTTATTGGCGGAAGAGTTAAAGATCCATGGAACCATTTTTTCGTGCTATGTATTCTTTCGCAAAAGGGTTTTAAAAAAATACTCACCGCAGAAATCAGAGATTTCTACGAAGGAAAGGGTGCTTCTTGGCGAAGAGGGCAAACCACAGGTACAATCGAGGTGTGACTTGGTTGACCAATTCTTTTAAACACTAATTCAACTTTGTTTAAACATCTGAACGCCCATCAACGAGCTGGTGACCGTCACGAATATGTACGCAAGTGGTCTTTATGAAGAGACGAAGCTCAAGTGACATGAAAGGCGCCAGATTTTCAGCCCAGAAAAATTAGGACTTGTCCTCACACTATGATGCATCCTAATGTGCCTCTTTTGTCCTAGATAGAAGCAAGCCAATATCAGAATTGTAACTTCAAGATTCCACCTTCGTTATCGCCCGCTGTGTTCCCAAACCTCCTGTCTTCATGGTTTGCGGCCGGCTAGTCTTCCCGCCGCAGTAGAATGTATCTGCCATCAGGGCGTGGAGCGAACAAAATGGTGAGTATTATGGTGCGTCGTGGATGTGTTGACCGGGCGTTGATGAGCGTTGATGAGCGTTGAAGGTCGTTGAAGGTCGTTGAAGATCGTTGAAGAATATTGATGGTCGTTGATGAGCGTTGACGATAGTATGCACGAGGGTGTTCATGTGTGTATTGTGCTGTTTTGTATGCATGTTCTAGTCTATAAGCCCAGATCTCGGCCCGACGTTTTCCCCGGCCCAATCCGGGGGTTCAACTCCCAATCCGGGGGCTCAATACTCCAAGCAGCAAGATATCAATATTCAACGGCAACGACCTGGTAATAAATGTCATGGAAAGCAATGGCTACACTATAGACTCGATTGCATAGGAAACACTAAGAAAAAGTCGAGTTTGACCAGGATTCTGTACAATTCTGGCACTTAGAGGATTAGTGAGCGTCAGCGCAGATATATATATTTCATATAGGCAGAAGTAGGTGCATCTTCTTGTTCAAGTATGACATTTTCAATGGTGGAACTCCTTATTTGCAGGCCTATAGGATTCAATTCCATGCCGAAAGCTAGGTAATTTCTCACAATGAGTGTCCGTTTCCACACATAATTGATACTAGGAAAATCTGCGTTCTTTATGCAAAGGCCAAGAATTGGCATGTCTGTATTGTTTTCGGCCCATTGGGCCCCCAAGAAAGCCCGGGGGCTTCTACCTTAGACCTAAAGCCCATCTGCGCGCCCGAAATACATTCTGTTGCTCAGATAATTATGGTGATGCGATAGACTGTTCCTCGCGTCGTCAAATTTGCCGCTTTAGGCGACTTACAAGTCACTCACTCTGCTATAGAATGCCTACATCCACAACGGTCGCGAGTCAAAGTGGATTCCCAATAAAAGAAAACGCAGAAAGGGGCTTGGCTCGAAGAATTTCCGATTGGCTTCTTCTACATGGGAGCCGCCGCACCTTGGTCAGTGACAGCAATTACGATTATATTGCGAGCCCATCTCCTATGTAGCAACCACACCGCACTCAAATTGGCGACCACTGCTTTCTGGGCGTGGTATCGGAGCTCATGCGATCAAGTGTACTCCACTGTGTAGAGAACATGGTTACAGCCCGATCGGGTCTAGCAAGCGCTATCTTGACCAGATCTGGGAAGGACGATTCCGCCAGCATTTATGACGGACTTGGATTGGCGCTGCAGCAGACATGCACGTTACTAATGCCACTAAAAGCAATCATATGAATGCTGATTAGGGGAAGAAATTTTAGCATAGGCTGTCATAGATACTCAGAGAGGTCGTATAGAGGATGGCTCCGAGTAAAGTTATACAGACACCTAACTCACCCTTACAAAGAATCTGCTTGAATAGTAATATACCAGTCTAAAGCGCGGTGTGTCTGACAAATAATTGTTACTTAAGAATAGTCGAGGTAGGGGATGTAGAGAACTTAGCCATCCCCCCGAGAAAACTACTTACACGCGATATATTAGAAGACGGTTTTAGTGAGAGATACACGCGCTCGGGTTAACTCACCTATAGATACAGTGATATCTAGGGAAATGGTCTTTGTATACGTTACTCGGCTTGGATAGAAAAAAGCGTGCTTAGGCATCAGATCCAGCTAGCGTATATCTAAAGACACCATAGCAGTTCTAACGGTGCTCTTGATGTAGCGTCGTGTATATCCGGTTAATTCACTTTCACTTGTTCGTTTCCGCTTGGTAGCTCTACCCGCTGGAATATATCGACCGGCTTAGTAACGCGGAGTAGGATCGGGTAGGATAGTATAGGTCGGTGATTCGTAGCTCGTTGCTCTCTAGTTAACTCGGCTATAGCTCGACACCCTACTATCTCCTTTTATCGGTCCGTACCTAATATGGCCAATGTTTATCTATAGGCTCGAAATAATGGGGTCCCGCCTCACCCTCTCCTTGCACGTAGACTTAGACCCACAGCCTGCTCGTCGGTGAAAGTAGGACTCGTCCGCCATAAGCTAGACCGAAATATAAGCTTACCCCGGTGCCTATCGAGCTGCTAGGCATTAAAAGACGTAAGATGCGAATTAAGGATAATAAGGATCACTTATTGTACGTTAGGAATTTAATCTATAAGGAGGCTATTCTTTCGCGGTATTCGAATACCGAGACACGGTGGTATAAGCCTATTACGGTTTAGGCTTCGTATCGGGTAGATATATTAGTATATAACTGATATATAGAGTCGACTAAGAGAAGGGCCGAGACGATCTAGACTTTATATTGGCTTATCATCGATGCCACTAGTAGTTATATGGAAATAATAGATAGTATACGATCGTATCGGTAGAGGGGAGCTCGAGTAGAGAAAATAAGGGCGTCCTATTGTACGATACGAGTTAGCAAAGCTTACCACTCGGACGAGTTATTATGACTTACCTATTTATAGAGTTTGTAGAGGGCACGCTATATACGCTTAAGACGAGACGATTAGTGAGCTTCGTGGTTATATAAACTTACTAAATAGATCACTTATAATCCTCTTCGGCAAGGCAATATAGCACTATTTATGCCACGTTAGATTTTAGTTCGTCGCACTCTCCGGCCGTTACTCTAAAAAGGCCGGGCTATAGCGTAACGCGCATTCTCTTAGGCGGTATAGGCCGTAACAACCTCACTAGGCATAAGCAATCATATAGTCGAAATAGATAAATGTTTCGCAATACGGACGACTAGAGATTCCGTTATTTATAGAGTGAAGGCGGTAAGGGCGAAGACGCGATAGAGCACGCGTCGTAGTGCTACCTAGTCTTATCTCCGATCCGGCGATAGGACTTCTAATAGGGATGTTTTATAGTGGCGATAGGCTGCCCTTATATATAATAGCACGAAAATCAGCAATCGTGTTAATGTTCTAGAGTATAAGAAATTGTATAAATAACTAATATAGCGTAGCGGAGGATGCGATAAGTCACTCACACTATAAGGAAGAATGGATATCTTAAGCTTCTATATAGCGAAGCTCGTAACCGGATATTCGCACCCGCTATTAGCCCGCTCCTCTAGTTTATATTCTTTATCTAGGGTATATTGCGTGGTTTAGAGTATCGGGGCTAAGAATAGTGTATAGGCCATAGCTTTATATTTGGCACTAACGGGGTGCTATATCCTCGGGCCCTCTAGTGCGATATTAATAGTTCACTATTAATCATTAGCTTATAGATCGGGGAGATAATCCATAACTCACATTTTCTAGTAGCTAAGTCTTAGGATAAAGAGACGGTAAAGAGCTATAGTCCTTACGCTCGTGCATTTATTCGAATATACTCGGTTCTATTGAAATCGTATTATCTTTAGTATTAGTGAGATAGGCTAGGCTAAAATTTATATACCTACGACGCTTTACGGTTGAGCTTTTACGGGGCTATAAGGGCCATGATTTCGTTCTAAGAGAGGTTATTAGGCTAGTCTCCTACACCGGACTTTTATATAGTAAAGCCCTCTTATTAGGAACTTTCGGCCGGGTTAGTTAGTGAAAGGGAAGACGATATAATTAGTAGCTACCTAAGGTGACTTAAATTAGAAGGTGTCCTAAGGTCTAGGGGTGGTAGGAACTAGGGCATCTTTTATATTAAACGGGTTAAAATAACCGCGAGAAGGAAGAGGCAAAATCCGAGGAAGAGGAGATAGTCGGCGCTCTTCGCCTATATCGGAGGCTCCTATACTAGTGGTTGATTTAAAAGAACTTAAACTATGTTAGGACTATTTAATATTTAAAGTATCATAGCAAGGTAATAGCGGCGAGAGTTCTCGTTATTTAAGCTAGCTATCTCTTTATACATTACTATTAATATACCTACGACGCGGATATTCGCCTATCTCTTAGGAGTATATATAGTGGCTATATAGTAGATTAGCTAGTCGACTACTATAGCGGAGGTATCTACGTATAGACACCTTAACCAGCTAATCCAAAACTCGTATCTTTAACCGGCTAATATAAATAGTAGCGTATCTAGTGGGAATCATACCTATATCTCTTATAGGCACTATCTAGCTTATAATCCTCGATATATCCTATCTATGTTAGTATAGTGGAAATTCGGTTCTAGGTTAAAGGGGAGAACTTATTAGGTGACTTAGATATAAGCCTACTCTACTTTATAGAGTTAGGTGAATAAATTGTAGAACGAATTGCCGGGGGTTAGAGGACGTATTTATAGGCTTCTCGGCTTATCCTATCGGGTAAGTGCTTGGTAGAAAGCGTTAAGGGACACCTCTTATAACTAAGGCCTGTCGAAACCTATGTCTTCTATATACCGCAACTATTTGTAGCGACAATTTTCTGCCTTTAGATGCTCAGCGAGGGAGACGAGCAATAGTGGTGTTAAGAAAGGATGCTAAGTCGGTTAAGAAACGTTGGCTCACTGTTGAATCCTTCACGGCCGTCTTAAATTGAGGCTTTGTGGATATATTCCGTCCGCAATGACAGGCTCATTTTTATTTTCTGATCACCTTACCTGTGAGCGACTCAACGTTGAATGACCAAAAAGCGCCTACAATTTCATCCCTAGAAATCATGGACTGTCAACGAAAGTAGAAGTGTGCGAAATATATATGAGCATTCATATCTGGCCCTCAACGTTGTGAGACCTGATCATTTTACGCGACCGACTTGTTGATCACTACCCTTTGATAAAGTTGCTTTCAACAGCCCGCTGAAAAGTAAATTAACTCTAGTCAGAATTTGACTGCTTCAATTGACCGTAGTTGTGATTGTAAAACCCAGTCTATAGCCATCTGCGTGTGCATAGTCCATAAGAGACACAAAGGCCTGATGGAAACGGTACTGCCTAGATCTTGATTTTTTCCTGTGGAAAAAATGGATGGACAAAACAGCTCGACAGACCAGGAAAAAGATGGAGATTAGCAGCCTAGTGTATTGCCAATCCTTAGCGAGAAAGACAAATCATAGGAAAGTTCTGACCATGTTCCATTGGTTAGTGAAACTATTCCGCTTTAAATGCTTTTGCTGACTATTGCAGCCCTCCCCTTCGCAATAAGAAGTAGATATAAGACACACCCTGGCGACCGAGCCCTTTCAACCTATCTTGAAGGTGCTAGCCGACCTCGAACGCGATGATCTTCCCGCAGCTCGACTTGTCGGACTCTATCGACGCCTATGGGAGTCATGCGTGTCCAAGCACATTGATGGCGAGAAACTAGAGCAAAATAATCAAAAGTTGAAGGAGACTAGCATGAAATTAAGCAACGAGAGAGACGGCCTCCAGCTTCTCCACGACAAGCAGCTGCCTCGACTGCTCTATATTGAGGAGGTATTGGAAGCATCTCGGGAACGGCTGATTAGCCTGCTCGATGACTGGAACCACCCTTTCAGGCCCAATCTGACAGGGTTGCCGGATGTTGAAAGAGAAGTGTGAGGAATTGCCTATTCCGGATTGCCCTGTCCTATCTTGGTGACAGAGAAATACTACAAGCGGCGACGTAGTGCAGGGAAAATTACCGCATGTAAAGCAGCTATGTCTTTCCGATAGTTTATAGTAACAACGCATAAAATAGCCATTGATTCATTATCAACGTCTTCACTGAAATGTGTCTGCAAACAATCCCGCTTGATCCGGATCAATCCCACTTGTAATTACCGGATCTATTATGCACAAAAAGCCGTGGATCCAGGGATAGCGTCGGGGGCAGCGCAGTCAACTGAGAATGTGTCGAGAGACTCGAATAAGGTAGAGATTCCGTACGAGGCCAAAGGGACAGTCGGAAGCTAGTCTCGTTGGCACCCGTCACCAAACCCAACTAAAGTTCACCAACAGTATAGACCTTATCTAAAATTAGCGCTAATCCTAAGGAGATAGCGCAAATAGATAGCGGAAAATCCAAATGTCATTCTTCATGCCCATAAACGCTCTACCACATGGAGACTTTATCAAGGCTCAGGCTCATCGACAGAGTAGGCTTGAAGATCGCTCGCTTCCAAGGCTGAAACAACACCATTACAAAGAGCCTGAACCGCTCGTCTGCGGTCCCACAATACTGATACTTGTTCATCGCAGAGCTGTAGAAGGATGTCGCTGTCGCTTGCTAGCCACTCATTTGACGCTTGAAGCTGTCGCTGCTCCTCCTCGAGTCGTATTTTCTGGGCCGATTTGACGACGTAGCATTCCCATAGGCAAAAGTACAAGTCGAGCAATTTGAGGACTGGTGTAGCGAGGGAGTCATTGAGGTTTACTACTTTCATGAACTCCGCCGTAAGGGTACCCCGTGTTCTCACTGGGATCTATTCAGTATTAGTGGGTTTTTTTCATTTCCTGCCGAGGGGGTATGACCGACCTTGGGTTCGATGGTTGTGCCGTTTGAGGCTTGCTCTGGATGGTTTTCCAACTTGGGTTTATCCTCTGGAGCTTGGGATACTCGGCACTGTCTCTTGGCTGGCCGATCAATTGGGGAAGGCGAAGTGGGATGGTCCATTTTGGTCATCAAGATGGATTGGATCAGAAATTGTGCTCGAGGGTCATTTATAGCTGACAAGTCACGCCGAGGCTGCTGTCATTACTACCAATGCTTCCTCGCCTAGGATCGACCGCACTTTTGAAAAGACAGTGAACAGTTAGCTCAACTGCTGATGCTCGATCTCCCCAGCTGCTCACCCCGAATTACTCACCGATATACGAAAATGAACAAAAATTTAAACGTTGAAAAATATCGTTACCGAACCTATTTCCTAACGGAAGGTAGTTTGCAAGTGAACTTCTGACGCATTGAATGCTAGACATCAAGTAGAGCTCGTTGAAACTTAACCGTGACATTAACTTGACTGCAAAACATTTGAAACCAAGAAAAGCAGATATATTGCGTTTGAGCATAATATTGATACCAATTGACGTTGGTAGCAGCCAATCTCGCATTTTGATACGGACCTACCAGAAGTAGATTTCACTAGGTCTTCTAGGCAACCAAACTTTCTTCTTAGTGACTGCAACAAAACCGTTTGATGAGTGTTATCATATCATTTTGTTTTGAATAGGCCTCCGGATATTATTGTTGTTTTCTAAATCCCACCGATCTCCTCAAAACTGCCGTCCTCCTTCCACGTACCACGAGCACGTTGACTGTGAGATATGAGGAAATCTTCCTTTTCGAGATTTCAAAGGCTTAAGCGAAAGCTTCATGAATTCAAAGATGCCTTTCTCAGTATAAGTCGATCAAAGTCTCTCCCAGAGATACATGTACCTGCCCCCGCTTCTGAATTGGAACGCACACGACGATCCGCCGCCCCGTCCCCAGAGGTGTCCCCAATGAAGATAATAGATCATAAAAATGAGACGAAAGGCACCTCGATCAGTTTCGATCCACTACCGTCAACATTCACAAAGCAGCCTGGAACTAAACTCATTTTCAGTTCCACAACCTGAAAGGCGAGCAACGGGCTGGTCGGGCCGGTCGTGCAAGAACACGAGCCTTCGGGTGGCCATTCCGTGCGAAACTCGTGAGGGAAGTTGAGAGACCACACTGCGTGGACGAGTAACCAACTTGCGTTATTCGTGAATTCCATGTTTGTGCTGGAGGCATGTAACAGACAGCACAATTGAAGCCGCTTGTGGTCTGGAGAAAGTCCGGATCTTCGATTTTCACGGCTCGGGCCAACCTAAATGAACCTAGGAGTTTGTCGCTAGTTTTGCTTCTTTGCCAGGCGGTCCCTTTCGGTTTCTGAGACGGCCTCATTGGGGAACACGGCAGTGGCGACATTGTAGGACATGCTGGTTGGCCATTGATGTACCAATAAAGCCGAATCATGAGATTCCGAGTAAATCGTGACATCTTTGGCTTGGTCTCGGCGCACATCCAACAAATTCAAAAATCGGCTGGCCCACACTTTTGGCCGACAGCGATGGCGCCTGCACTCAAAGCAAAATAACTGCTTTGCAGCCGATGAAAATCCCTGCGCTGATGGATACGCGAAAGGGGGGTTCAGGGACAGCTGAAAACACAATACTCCATTTATCCGGGAGTCAAGCGGCACGGTGTTTTGACAGTGATTCCCGTCATATCCTACCCATATGCACCGCTCACGGTGCAAAGGATCGCCCAATACTTGGCCTAATTCCCATTGGAGATGAGCAGGATTCCAGGACATGATGAAGATGTAAATGTAAAAGCGTCTCGGGTCAATCGCGAGGTTTGCATGTAATCTGCTGGAGAAGATATAGATTGTTGAGCTGGTATCTGTGATCATGTAGGGAGAGCACAATATATATACGCTTCAGAAAGCACATAGTGGGCTTTTCATCTTGCTCTTTCGCCATTACATGCTCGCGCAGAAGAGGTTTGACTTAGCTAGTTCCCAACACTTCTCATCTTGTTCCTGGAAAGCGGTGATTGATTCCTGGGAGCCCTAGTCACATTTGTCGGGATACACGCGAGGCATACACAATGAGTGGAGATACGATATGCGGGACTCACATGGCATCTGGGTTCACTGGGATGTATACGCGACTTTGCCCTTACAACTGGGCCTCAAGATCCGAGAAACCGGCAAATAATTCATATAGCAGTGTAGCAATAGAGCCTAGGAGACCCACTTTAAGCGCGAACATACCACATGTCGTATCCAGAGCCTTCGGTCTTGAAGCTCATGACCCAACACGCCCTTGAAATGCCCCTAGGCAACTTGCAATTTGCCAGCCATGCCATTCCGCAAATTCATGGTCCAAATGCACAGCCCACCGAATGCAAAGAGTGATTCAGAATGAGACATCCTTCTTGCAGCCCACTGATCAGCGGTATAGCGGTATAGCGGTACATACTGCATCACAGTGCATTCTTCGACGTTTCGATTGTTTCAAGGGAGGAGTTCCACGTCAGCAGCCATGACGTGATGTAAGTACAGATCTCATGATGATGGCATATAAAGCTGGCGAGGGAACGCTGCGGAGATTGCGCAACATCAATACCCATTCGAATCATTTTCTGCCTTTTGTCATCAGCTCAATGTTCTTTATACTGCCTTGGAACCCATTTGCTGTCAGCGGGATCCCTCACGGTGACCCTGGCTTCTGTTGCGGGATGACGAAAAAAATGCACTGTGCAAAAACTCGATCAAAGTTGAAGATACCAAGATGGGCCATCAGAAGCTGAACACTCTCGCTAGACAGCCGTTCGACTCGCTAATGTTGCAACCGAAGCTCTGTGATATTGTCAAAGAATTCCTCTGCGCGAGATGGCATCGACAACGATAGGCCGACCGAGTTGGCCGGCAGTGGTATGAAGCAGCCGTCCGCAACTAGGCGCGAGTGAGGCATGATTCTAGGATTGCCTCTCTATCAGTCATGGTACACCTGGGCTAGCGTCAGATATTGTCAGCCTCCAGGCGACGCCCTGCATTAGATAACACTGACCGGTCACCACCTCACGAGCTCAGACAAGACCCGCCGATGCCCCTCTCAACCAGCTCCGAGCCGGTGCAATCAATCAATCCCTTTATCACCGCCGAAATACTGCGGACCAACAGTGTTCCATGGCACGTTTCACCGGCTCGACCAGCTATCCTGACATCGGTCGCTAACATCTGGGCGGATGTCTAAGACTCGACGCTTCGGAAGCTCAGCTTGAGTGAAGAGGTCGACAATATCCACTGTATGTTTTGTCTGACCGAGGATGAAGATCTTGCAAATGAGTGTGTGATTTTGCGTTGTCAGTGCAGGGCGCTTTCCCACCTGGCCTGCGCGGAAGTGTGGCGGAAAAGCGAAGTACAGGTTTTGGCACGTCATGCTGTGTGTGGTAAGTACGGCTGATTCCGATTATTCAGTGCCCGGGATGCTGATGAATACAGTCGAAACGAAGGACCTTTAGACGCCTTGATTCGCCCACTCCGAGTCCAATCGTCGGATACCGAGACACGCCATGTCCACACGGCAAGTAAGCCGTCTCCCGATAGAGAACTTGCCACTATCAGGAATTCATCACCAAACGACCCGAGTCAGAGTCAGCCGCATCAGCGGTCAGTGGGATACCAAGGGATGTCAGTCGAGCAGAGTTTGGAGAATGGCCCCCGTCGGTCGGCCAGAGTAGCAGGGGCTTATCTACCGAGAGACCCGTCTACCTCTGCACCACTTCGCCGGTCAGCACGACTAAATTCCACTCAGCGTAGGTGATCACATTTTACAGCGGACGTGTGACGGAAATGAAAAATTAGCAAAGCGACTGTCAATCACACGTGATTCCACATGACCAGGCACTCGGTATTGGGGTCAGCAACAGAGAGCATAGCTGTGATAAGGATATTTGGAGCAAGCTTAGCAGCTAAAAGAATGAATTCCTGATCATTAAACTCCACAGAGCACCATGCGACCGTTTCATCTTTGCAAGTGCTAGATGCCAATGCACCCCCTAAAGCTATTGGCAGTTTGAAACCGAGTCCCTGTAGTGAAAAGTGCTGGTAGCATGGTGCATAACGGCGGTGACCAAAGTAAATGCCGACAGTGATTTCAGCCTTGAGCCCGAAGACGGATCTTGTTGGCAGAAAAAACAAACTTGTGGGTCGGCAGGAGAGTCTCGACAAATTCTCCTGCTTGTTAATTTGACTCTGGAAATCAATAAATTATACATTGGTAACCTCAAAAGCAATTCCAGGAGCCGTGTATCGGCAAAGAACCACTCTTTAGCTCCTGAGTACAGCGTCTTCCGAATGAATAATCAAGATTTACAATAACTACAGTCCACTAGATATAAGACGTAGCGCGAGGAAGCAAAGAGACAGGCTTCCTCGCGTTCAGGGGAACCCATATGCATCCCGTGGGCCCCGCAGATAATATCTCCATCCATGCTGCATGCTTCATGTATATCCTTGACAAACTGGACCAAAGCTCCCGGGAACAAGAGAGCTCCCAGGGCCAAGTTGTACGTTCCCAGCTCTGATGAAGCAGTCAACAGGAAGGTAGCTTTCAACCCCCAAGGAGGATGCAATCACGTTTAACCATCATATGACGCGGTGCCACGCGCACCACCTTTTATTCCTACTAGTATGTTTGGTATCCAGGTGTTTCACTAGCAGAAGTTGCATAGCCAGAAGCAAGCCTTGTCTAGATTCGAAAGCAATTTCATGTTCATTTTTGCTCAAACTCGCTTCTATCTAGTAGAATATAAGTCATTAACTAGCCAATGATTAGTACAGTAAAAATGTGTCCAATCCAATACGACCGAATCTATTTGATGTATTCGGCCTTCAGTTGGATCTTGCTGCAGCTGGTGGGGATAGTAGCGTCATAGTAGCGGTTCAAGTAGAAAAGCTGGGGCGCATTGTGGTACCAGTCGCAGACTATTGAATGTTAGGACGAGATCGCCTTCTGGAGAAGAGCAACGATGCTAGGGTCTTACCGAGCCATCCACCGAAGCCGCTGGCTTCCGACCACTGGAAGTTGTTGCCCTTGAGTGAGAATCCATTACTTCCTTGGCCTGCGTTGACCAAGATCGGATCCCAGGCTGGATGAAAATTTCGTTAGCCCGTATTCAGATTAGTATGCGACTTTCCAGAGGGGGTTATTCACAGGCATATTTGGTGTCGCCGGTGGCGACGACTCCCCGAGGGGATTTAGTGTCGAAGTCGAAGAGGGCTTTTGTGCCATTCAAGTAAACGGAGCTAGCATTATTTACATCCTTTGTCAGGACGGCATCGTTGAGGCCTGCGCCCGTGTGGTATGCGAAAACATAAAGGTTGTTGTGCTCTTGGTTGGTGGCGCCGCTGGACTTGAGGCGGAAGTGCTTTGGAGAAGAACTGGTGAGGGTAGCGGCGACGGTAGAGGCAGTCAGCATGAAAAGGGTTGTAAGGGACTTCATTATGGAGGCTGGCGAGAGTAAATTGTGAATTTCAGTTGGGAGTTTGAGTGAAGTATGGAATGAAGTAGGGAATTGAGTTGTGAATTAGAAAGTTCCTTGATTTGTTTTGGATTGAAAAGCTGATCAACAGCAGGGTGCAAGCAATATTTATGTGCACGGATTGATTTCGATGGTTTTGTTTATTACAGGTACAGTGAAGATACAGCACATCATCAACATATATACCATATTTTCAGCTCACTCTTTTGAGACCTTGCTTTTTACTAAGGGAAACTGAGTGCGAGTCCCATTTCGAATACATTCATCCAGTCGGAAATTCAACTTTGGCTTACGGTGAAGATGACCCGGAGGACTTCCACAAGAACATGAACTGCAATTGATGAAGTCGATGGGGCTGCTAAACATGGTTCTATACATTTACTAACCACTGCCCCTGTTATTGGTACAGACAGTGTTGGATTGGCCTTCTGGGAAAGATTTTGATTTAATTGATAGAATTTGATTGCATTTCCATCACCAACATTCATTCACCGCGATTATTCACCGCGTTTACCCTCATTTAGTGCAGTGCAGTCCATTAACATACTGTTCATGACAAGTTGACGGTCTAAATATGGCAGGCCGCAATGAGTTCACAAGATAAAAGACCGATCAGTTCAACTCAATTTCTGCCAATCCTTTTGTCCCATACATCTAGTCATAGGGGTGTCAGGCAGATACGTAAAGTGTAAGCGATGAGATGAGTGGAGATACTATATGCAGGACCTACATGGTGCATGCGGACTCCCTGAACTTGAAGTAGCCTCTCTCTTTTGTTAACGCTACGTCTTGTATCTAGAGTCGATTACATGTACATAGTTGCTTTTGATAGTAATCGCTTACCTTGAGACACTAAGGAACATGCCTTGATCCCCAAGTGTAGTTAGAAGGCTCCAGAGGCTACGTCGGATTTCCTGAGGGCTAGATGGATCCGGGAATTGACTCACAGTCAAGTCACTCGCCGATATGGATGAGGGATTTACAGACTCTTCCATTCTGTGGAATATACGACATTATTTTAGCGCTGCCTCGCTAAAAATAATCACAAACCATCTCTCTCTCTTTAAACAAGTACACGATGTTCATTTTCACTATCACAGTCCTACGAAACATCCCTGCCATTTGGAGCATTTATATTAAGCTTCCACGAACCCTTTCCATTGAGATTATAGATAATGTCAGCTGATTAGGGCTCTTACATGACGAATACCATATTTGAGGTCAAAGATGTCACTTGACCGACATTCTAAGATGCGTAGAAGCTGACAACTATCAAATATTCTAAAAAAGAATTCGCCAGCGCAGATCAAGAATCGGATCAAGTCCCATTATGAGAAACAATCACATCTTAATCAATAAGAACCAGGTTGATCGTCTCGTTTGCGGTAAATAGAGATATATGCATGTTCGTACACAAAAGTTTCAATTTTCACACATTCCTCTTAGTATACAACGTTCGAATTCTTTAAAAGAGATGGATATACTGTATTGGGATTCCTTAATTCACTCGTAGTTTCACGGTGAAACATGAAAAATACGGACCGTGGTAGGGCCTACAACTATCAGAAGGTTTTCCGTTACAATTCGAAATCCGGGGACTTACCAATACTATTCAACTTGTATGCTTCTTCGTATGACTTGACATGCATCATCTCCATGGCGACGACTTTATCCGCTTTCGAATGCTGAATCTCGCGGGTATTTTGGAAAGCAGCGTCCAAGCGCTCTGGCGTAAGTGATGTGAATATGTTGGCCAGACGCAAGGCTAAATTGGCTATACTCTTGTCAAACACCATATTAGCCTAAAGATCGATTTACTTACTTCTGTCTAGGTTCCTCTCCATATTGGTAAGCTGATAGTGCCCTAATAGGTTAGTAAGAATATTAGCTTCTTTCAACGAGGCCAGAACTTTTGGCAATAACATCGGGTTGAAAGCTAGAAATGCCCGTCGGTAATATCCTAACACTTCTAAATAGCTTTCAATTCTCAGGGTCCGGATCTTTATGCTGGAAACACGAATTTCTTCACACTAAAAAGCCATCTAAAGACTTAGTATCATAGACTGTAAATAGTGCATTGAAACTTCGGCGCCAAATAGTGGCGATTCTTTGAGCCGGGATGCCATAGTTGACAGAAAGACTTGGTCGCGGGTCCAGATTTCCTTTGTTTCATATCCCTTAAGTTTATCAGCCCGAATGCCCTTAAAAACATGATAAATCAACGCGATGCTTACCCTGACTCTAAACGGCCGGAATGGAGGGTACTCGCTTTGGAAGCATTCAGCTAGAAAGCTCGAGTGAGGGGATGTATTTTGCCCAAGAATGAATAGAATATATCTTGTTTGGAGCGATATGTCCTCCAATGTTACTGTGTGCAGGCCGTCAGACTTGGTTAAAACGTTGCGCACACTGATCAGCCACCCTTAAAGCTGACTGCGCTGTAAGACAAAGCTCTCTTCCCATTCACAGTCGCGGCGACATATGACCTTCCACAGAGCCCCTACGTCTATAGGAAGCATTGAGGAGATGAAAAGGTAGCTCATTACTAATAGCAGTTGGTGGGTCGTATGTGGGCCGCAAATATGTCTCCTAGATATATTTAGGTCAAAATTTGGCCGCGGAGGCAAAGAGGTCTTGTTGACAGTTAGCGTCGTAGTCTAGTTTTCCTCGTAGGTTGGGATCGATTACCGGAGGGATCATTTAGGCATAGAGCTCTGTTGGTTGAGGTACTAATGTGCTCCGCGGCTATTCAAATGTATTTTTAACATATTTCGGTTGGGAAATCGAAGCTTTCTCCGCATTCGCAGCCGCAATACTCTTTAGTGAGGCCTCGTGAGGTGCTAAATTGCCCTGCTTAGAATGCATTTGAGTCATATGCTTGATATGTTCTTCGTTTGTAGGCTCAATGGTGTGTTGCATTTCCTCAGTTGTACTTGTTTCGTGATGCAAATACTGTTCGGATTGCGTCTCAAAAGTCTTCCATGGAATGTGGTTATCGTCATATTCACCCTCCTGCTCTTGCTTTTGCCGCTTTGGTTGTGGCTCTGGAAGAGCACGTTTTTGGTCTGGCGTTCTCGTTTCATAGACGCACAACAAGGATTTACCACGCTTGAGGCAGGTTTGACAATAAGGAACTTCACGGTTGCATCTAGTTTTCGAATTGTAGCATGGTCGACAGGAACGAAGAGGAGTTGCGGAGGAATCGAAGGTTATAATGGGGAAGCGGTACGCCATTGCTTTGGACCTGTGAAACAAGATGTATAGCAGCTATTTGGAAACGTGGGTACAGCAACTGGTGGCAGACGATAACTCTGGCATGCACTGTAACAAGATATGTCGAACAGTCTTCTCAGGAGGTGGTATCTGTATTGCTGCCAGGCAATCCTTGTGAATGATGCGACGTTGGTACTGTAACGCAGAGAAATGAGTGTACAAAAGTGGTGACCGTAGCGCAATACGTTCGAGATAATGAAAAGTTATATGGGTAGAAGTGGATCCTTAGATGGAGGAGGAGAAACGCTACTTATAATGCCTGTTGTCTCGTAAATTATCCTATGTTCAAATATGTTGCCAGATTCTTGATGACTACAGTCGGATTGTGGATTCAGGATAAGCTCCTAGGAAGTGCTTCCTTCATCCTAGGAGTAGTCGAGATATTAACCCAAGTACTAGCCATCCATTCCAAGAGCTCGTAATGAAACCTTGGGAATGCCTCGCAGAGATGTAGGGGATGCTGGTGGTGGGGCTGTGTCATACGCTAGCTGGCCGAAAAAGCGCAATGTTTGGTCAGCGATCAGACATCGGAACTGACAATATGCTCGAGCCCTGACAGGAGGAGTTCCCAATATTAAAAAGCCAAGACCGGTATTCAGGGACTTGCATTGCCTATCCTGGGAGTTGCTCCACCTTCCCTGGGCTCGGATCTCTGCTGCAAGCTAAAGTTAGAGGTCTGAAATATCTTTTGGTAGGAAGGGGGGATTGAGAACTGTCAAATAACTAAACCTCTTCTGTATACTATTACACTCAGTAGTTCCCCTCTGTTTCCTTCATCATTTTCGCCATGTCGCTTTAGCCCAATTCCTAAAAGCCAAGTGATGAAGGAGAGGGGTCCCCTTCCACCACCCTTGGTAGTGGGTACGAATCTCAAGCAGCCCTAAAAGCTCATACATCGTCTTATGAGGCCATTGGCATGCATTTAGCTTTGATTTTGCTAAAGAAGAACTATGTGAGATCATATAAATGGACCGCTCCTCTCGTTAAAGCAATCAGCAGAGCGTCTCGATCTTGGTTAGGCAACTAAGGCAAATCCTTTGCTGCTGCTGTTTTCCCCCTCTAGAGAAGCTTGTGGCTTCCTATTTATTGACACCTTCTTTCCCTAGGATGCCGGATACGCTTAACAGGAGGAAGAACCGGCCGGCCCACCGGCACCACGTTGGTATAATCCAGCTATATTTCAATTCTTTTAATTTGAACTGATAGCCGCACAACTAGTCTGGGAGTTACTATTTCAGGACATATGATACTTATTGTCAAGGCTATCCAGATATCGTTCCCTGCGTTACTCCAAGTCGTAAACCAGACTACGTATTCCATTTTATCTCAGAGCCTGCCACCAATACAAGGATTTGAAGGCAACCTTCATCCCCCCATGAATTTCGCACGGTGAATGGCCCTCTTTAGTTGTTATCTACATTGGTTCAAAAGCTTAGCCCTACGGTATCAACATATCAATTATCGATGAAATAAGAATCAAATACGATTGATGTGTCTCAGGAATGCACAAGAACTAACTTGCGTTTGTCCAATTTCTTATTTTTCCAACTGCAAGCCTTTTTGAACTGGGGACGGAGGCGCGAAGACGATGTCAAGTTACTTCGCAATTTAAAGTGTGGCCATTAATCGATCCACAGGCGGTGTTGGGTGCTCTAAGAACCTCTGAGCCACCACTGAGCCAGACCTAAGCCAACCCTGAACCAACCCTGAGCCTACCCTGAGCCTACTCTGAGCCTACCCTAAGCCAACCCTGAGTCAACCCTGAGCCTACCCTAAGCCTACCCTGAGCCAACCCTAAGCCTACCCTGAGCCTACCCTGAGCCTACCCTAAGCCTACCCTGAGCCAACCCTGAGCCAACCCTGAGCCAACCCTGAGCCAACCCTGAGCCAACCCTGAGCCAACCCTAAGCCAACCCTGAGCCTACCCTAAGCCTACCTTAAGCTTACCCTGAGCCGCTGAGCTTATGTAATCCCACATGAGGGGAAAAATACCGTGAGTTCCCCGCATTGTATTGTCGTACATGATCATTCAGCACCATCCCAACGCCGACGTGTAATGTATGGTAAAATTGAACATACCGGAAGAACTGTGTCGTAACTCTCAGTACGCAGCCCGGCGTTCCATGTCATTAATGGGCCATTCTCAATATTGGCTAGTCCGGGCACCCAGCGTCTGGGTACCCTCTTTTAGTTCGAGAGATTGGGCGCGTCGAGAGTTTTTTCAACCTGAGAGCCTGTGCGCCTCCGTACTAGGCTTTGGTTTTGATCAACGCCATCATCCGTTGAGATTGTACCATATTAACAGGAAGTGAATACTGGATTCAATCTTACAAAATCTCAAAATAAATATCGTGATGCCCGATCAAATTCCAGAGCACCGGTTCCCACAATACCACCTCCTGTGCGTAGCGGCGACGGATCATTTCAGCATGTCTTCGAATATGCATTTACGCAATTCATCATCCCTACACAAAATGTTTTAGATATTCTAGACGATTATATCGGTAATGTCTCAACGTTGATTATGTCAAGCAATAAGAACAATGGGGAAAGATGGCCGTCTTTTCTTCAAAGTTGTGCTGTAGTACACTTTGATTGACCCCTCGCTCCGCCCGGGGAATTCTCGTGAAAATTGCTTGACCACCTCTGACCAAGCGAGGTTTTACTCGTCCCTTAACTTCATTAGAAGGTGATCTTCCTCCACAGACCACTTTAGTCCCTTTCTTGAAAAGGCGTGCTGCGCATCAGTCACTTCAGTGTTCAAGCTCGTATGACCACGGTCGCCGGTCCTACCGTCACATTTGTTTGATGGAGAAGCAACAGCGGCGCTCAAGGGCGCAGAAGCGCAATGAGTTAACGCACCCTTAAAAAGCCAGGACAGGAATTGTAGTCGGTCTTCGACTGAAAGGGCCGAGAATTAGGCACGGACTATAGTGAAAGAAATGCTCTGACGATAACCCGAACTTTTCTTAGACCGAGTAGAGCTAATTCTTGTATACCTTTCTCTCGTACCCGAACCTTTTTTTATTTTTGAGGCCTGGCATTCACTATCCATCATCCCCTTTGAATTCCGTCTGCGTTAAAGAGATGAGACTTTGTTCTAAGAGCGAATAAACTCCGGGGGGCATTCTTCCGGGTGCGTTGCGATACCGGCGATACTCATAGTTATTTGAGCCCGTTCGGTAACCGGAGATACATAGTCATTAAGGATTGCAGGATCGATAGTTTCAAAATTTAGAAGCTCTCTATTCTAAGTAGGGATTCTAAGATCAACACTTTGAGGATGCTAACGGGCAAAATCGATAGGATCCGAGTCACCTAACCCTAAGTCGAGGAACTAATGCTCTGTTTCCTAATGGATATAGACCTGGACAAGTCCCATGGACCCACTCCCACGAGAAAGTCTTGGCAGTCAAAATTAATGCCAAGACCGATGATCGCTACCTATTTAGGTAATTATATTACCTAACTAGGTTTAGTGTAGTCCCATGGGAGTGATGGGACCAGGATATGGGACCAAAATTTTCTTAGTCCCATGGGAGTTGGCAAGGTCTAAATGGATATTATCGGTAAAACTTATAAAAGCGACGTTATCGGCACTAACTATGCTTTATGGTTACAAGATATTCTCGAAGTTGAGAGGCTCCGGGTCACTAATAGCTGAAAGTGTCTGACCCAAGCCCTCCGATTCTCGTCGAGTGGGTGGAGCCTCGGAATCTAACCTATCTACGTAGACCTCCGTCGGCGGGCGGGTAGGAAGGGGGTGTCGCTTAGTGTTACGGAACTAGCCTAGTTGTGCAACTTAGACGGGTTTTAAGAACAAGAAGGTTTCGTTGAGGAGAGGAGTTCTCCTGAGCTAACAAATGTGTACATATTCCGTCGAAGGCGGTAACGTTTGGCAGATTCCGCGCAGCATAAGCAAGCATCTTCCATAGGGCTTCGTACGAAGTACGACGGCCCCATAACACTTAGGTTTATAGGAATAAATTTTTTAGCTCTTTGAGCTATAGTCGCTAGAATTAGAGCTTAGCGGGGTGGTAGTGATCGAGACCGGACTTAGGTAGCGATAAGTACCGGGGGGATCGCGTAATGGCTGAGCTTTGTCTTAGAAAGGGTTCCATAGACGAAACGATTCTAGGCGAAAATTGGTGCTTGACATATTGAGAAAGGTGGACAGCCAGAAGAATCCTGTAGTTATAGTTTTAAACCTAAATAAGACTAGGGCGGTGAGATACGGGGGTATAGGATATAGAGTAGGGGCGAGGGGGAAGGGAGAGGGGGTATTGAAAGGTTTCTATCTGATTGAGCATTCGAAGAGGATTGCTAACTCCTTTATAGACGAGGGTTGCCTTTGGCGGCGTAGAGGATTCGGTCCACCTCCTTTAATCCGAGCCGTTTTATCTAAGGCGTGGAGCTACATAGGTTGCACAATAAGGGGCCGAAGGCCATCGGCAAAAGCTTCCGCACACCTCGGTGGCGTCCTATTATAACCCGGTTCCATAGTGGTCGTCAGCCTGGCCTCTAATCGCTTATATATACGCTAGTCAGGGGCCGTCTATAGAATAGACCATCGTCGGCCTCGTGACGTAGTACTTGGCATCGACTAAGATTAGGTAAGGATGCGGCAATTTCGCTATTGGTCCGTATAACGGTATTGTCGTCCGGAGTCTCGTCGACCTAGTAATAACGGCTAAGAGAAACCGACTATAACGATAGTCTTACCCCGAGGCACTCTCGAACGAGCGGACCAGGGTGCACCTTTAGCACTAGGGGCTGTACAATATAACCTCGCACGGACTATGGTAAATTAAAGCGTGCGTGTCGAGGATTTCCAAGACACTGTTTTCCGGCCGAGCAAAAATGCGAGTAGAATGAGCGAGGCGCTTAGCGAGAAAGGCTCGTAAACAACATATGTTCTCGAGAGCTTCATAGTACAATCAAAGTAGGCGAGAATAGTAGTATTATATCACATAGGATGGTAAGGGCTTCGTGATCTCGAAGCATCAACTTATAAGGGACCGGTCCGCGTTGTAGGCAACGCTAGCTAGAACCGGCTAAGTGGTGGATCGAGCGATATCTCCGGTGAAATAAAAGGGGCGATGTATTAGGTAGCGAGCTAGTGCGTAGAAGTTGGTGGGGACCGAGCGAAAGGGGGTTAGATAGGAAAAAAGAAGAGAATGTGCGTCGATAGAGCTGCGAAGTGGACGAGCGGTGTTTTATAGATAGAGGATAGGTTGAGGGGCGGTAAAAGCGGCTAGAGGCGGCACTAAACCCGAACGGGAGTGAGGGTGAGGGCGCCAAACCCAAAGGGGCAAGGGGATGGCGGAGACGGGCAGGCGGTCGAGGGCGGCAGGACGGCGGTGTAATGAGAGCCGTTTCTGGCCCCCCGCTTGCCGTCGTGTGGAATACTATATCTTCCTTAGTATCACTAATTAGTTTAAACGAGGTAGTAACTATACTACTTACCTCTATTAAAGCTACGATCTCCTAGGAAGATAGATACTCCTAGAGAATTAGCCGCTAATTCTCCTATAGATTAAACCTTATTATATATATAAATATTATAATATCCTAGATTATCTTCGGTTTTAGTAAACCTCGCCGGTAATAATAAATATCACGCGTAGAGTTAAATAGTCGCTCTACGCCTATACTAGTAGCTAGGATAGATATAATATCACGGGTAATACTTATAACGTATTTCACTACCGAGCTGCGCACACCACCGAGCTGCGCACACCACCGAGCTGCGCACCCCACCCAAAACGCGTCCCTAAATTTGCACTTAATCAATTCAACCACCCACCATGCCACCAATTCGCTCTCAAAGCTCTCGAAATTCAATAGAGCAAGAAGGCAGGATCTTATTAGCTACTCAGGCTATTCAGAAACAAGAAATAAGCTCTGTTCGTGAAGCAGCACGCCGATTTAACGTACCCGAATCGACACTCCGGACACGCCTACGTGGCGTTCAACACCGCGCGACTTCTCGTGCTAATTCTCATAAACTAACACAAATTGAAGAGGATTCTCTTCAAAAATGGATTCTCTCTATGGATTCTCGGGGATCAGCACCTCGGCCTTCTATGGTTCGAGAAATAGCGAATCTTCTTCTCGAAAAGCGCGGAACTACCCCGGTCTTTTTAGTCGGCGAAAATTGGGTTACAAAATTTGTGAAAAGGAACCCTCTCCTCTCCTCCCGATTCTCGAGACGCTATAATTATAAACGTGCGAAGTGCGAAGACCTAAAGATTATTTAGGAGTGGTTTGATCTTGTTTAAAATACCATCCTTCAATTTGGAATCGACCCCGATAACGTTTATAACTTTGATGAGACTAGTTTCGCAATAGGGTTAATCGCTACTGCGAAGGTGATAATAAGGAGCGAATTCTACGGTCGGCGCTCGCTTTTACAACCTAGAAATCGCGAATGGGTGACTACTATTGAGTGTGTAAATGTATCGGGTTAGGCCCTCCCTCCGTGTATTATTTTTAAAGGCAAAGTCTACTTAGAATTATGGTTCGAAGGCCTACTAAACGACTAGCGAATTGAAGTTAGTCCTAATGGTTGGACTTCAGATAAAATTGGACTTCGCTAGCTTGAAAAGCTCTTTATTCCTAGCACTTCTCTTCGTACGAAGGGGAGGTATAGGCTGCTAGTTCTTAACGGACACGGAAGCCATTTAACCCCGAAATTCGATGAAATCTGCGAGTAAAATAGGATAATACCTATCTGTATGCCTCCGCACTCCTCTCACCTTTTACAGCCTCTTGATATCGGCTGCTTTGCTGTGTTAAAGCGATTATATAGTCGGTTAGTGGAGATGAAAATGAGACGCCAAGTTAATCATATTGATAAACTTGATTTCCTCGATTTATACCCACTCGTACGAATCGAAGCTTTTAAATCGGAGACTATTAAGAATAGCTTCGGAGCAGCTAGTTTAGTCCCTTTTTCACCAGAAAGAGTGATCTCGAAGCTGAATATTCAACTTCGAACCCCAACACCCCCTCCTAGTAGGGGGAGCGATTTAAGCCGGAATTTCACACCAAAAACACCTGCTACAGAGAAAGAACTACGTCGACAGGCTTCGTCAATCAAAGCTTTACTTCGTACGAGGTCTCGAAGCCCGCCTAGCCCGTCAGATCGTGCATTAAACCAGCTTGTGAAAGGCTTCCGTCTCACAATGCAAAGCGCTATTTTATTAGCGAAGGAAAACCAGGAATTACGCGCTGAAAATGAGAAGCAGAAGCAAAAGCGGACTAGATCCCGAAGGCATATTGCTTCTGAAGAGGGCCTTTCAATTAAAGAAGCCTCTGCATTAATTTTGCAGCAACAGGGAGCAAGTGAAGCACCTCCCCCGGCCCTGGCACCTCTAGAGAATCGGCTATTCAGCCACGTACTCGGCCCCCCGGGGGTGTGGAATATGCAGATTACCAGGGCATCGAAGGGAAACATGTCCAAATAGACCAATTAATTAGTTGAATTAATTTAATGTGTTTTGGTTGAGATAAATGCCTTTGAAATTGATCGGGTGATTTAGGTGCGCAGCTCGGTGGTGTGCGCAGCTCGGTAGTGAAATACGTTAAGAATCGGCTATTTATATTAGTTTTCTTTCTAGAATACACGAGGTAATAAACGCTACGGGGCTAGATATTTATTAATATTAGTTAGATATAAAGGATAAGGATAGATCGTTAGACTTACTAGAATTAAGATATTAAGTTAGCTTATCCTCCTATAGAGTGTTACGGAACTAGCCTAGTTGTGCAACTTAGACGGGTTTTAAGAACAAGAAGGTTTCGTTGAGGAGAGGAGTTCTCCTGAGCTAACAAATGTGTACATATTCCGTCGAAGGCGGTAACGTTTGGCAGATTCCGCGCAGCATAAGCAAGCATCTTCCATAGGGCTTCGTACGAAGTACGACGGCCCCATAACAATACCCCCCCCCCCTAGGACAATGACTGTTTGCTTCAATAGACGCCAGATTAGGAATCAATGGGAGAAGCAAACAAAATCGTGGCCTATGATTGGCCGAATAGGGCAAACGTGTTCGACGACGTCGTTGCTTTGTAGCATGTGGGCTGTAGTTGGAAGGCATAAATAGGTCCTCAATTCCCTTCTTCTTCTTCTTTTTTTTTATTTTTATTCGCAGTCTCCAAACCTCCTGTCAACCATGGAGTCGTCTAACTTCAATCTTCTGTCGTACGACCCGCGTCAAGTCGAACCCTCCTCCCGGCGTATGCTCCTGCCCCTGACTCGCATTGAGCACGGAGGGAAGCAGTATGTCAAGGTCCGTCTGACTGCTGCGGGAAACGAAGCCCTTCGAATGCTGTGCTTCACTCCAGTGCAGCGGGAAGTGTGGAGCTGGCCCTCTCCCTCCGCCCTCTGTTGTAGAGGAGCTCATTGACTAGACCGTACGAGGCTTAGCACTTTTCATAGACGCAATCAACACACAATATCGAGGTTTCTAGACTCAGTTAGCACTAGCACGAAGCGTAGTAGCTAGCCTTATCAAGGGACCCATCGATCTTTCTAAACGGTGCGGTCTTCTGTAGCCACACGTCTAACGCTATTGTGTCCTTGAGTGCGTCCGCTGGCTCTGTGGTTGGTCTCGTGTAGCCTCTCCACTTAACCTTGTAGCTCGTACGAGCGTTGTTCCTCCTGCGTGTTTGTGTCTCATCTATAATTTCTTCGATCTCCCACTCTTCTTGGTCGTCGACTATGATTGCTGGTGGTTGCGGTTCGTGTGCCAGTTGGGACGGAAGGGGGTCTTGTGTCGCGAGTCGTACGAGGTTAACATGGAATACTGGGTGAATGCCGGGTGGCGTATCCAGTCGTACTGCGTGGGAACCAATAACTTCCTGAACCCTATATTTTGCGTTCTTCCAGTCGAGCTTCTTGCAGGGTCGTTCGGTCTGTATATTTTTCAGGTTTAACCAAACAGCGTCTCCGACTTGGAAGGTAGGCGCCGGTTGTCGGTGCCGGTTAGCGTTTGCTTCCATCTGTTGGTTGGCGTAGGCTATCGATGCACGTGCCCAGTCCATAGCTCCAGCTAGCTTTCGTACGATCGTTTCTGCTTTTTGGATTGGGCTTGGTTCTGGCGTGGTAATGGTGCTGTTTATACGCGGTTCCTCGATTGGTGGGTCAAATGGAGAGAGGTTATAACCGTGGGTTAGGAAGAAAGGGCTTACGCCGGTTGCTGCGGAGACTCGTCCATTTAACGCAAGTTCGGCCATTGGGAGTAGGCGTTTCCAGTCGTTCTGTTCAAATCGTACGAAGAGGCGTAGGTACACTTCTAACGTGCTATTGTGTCGTTCGGTCTGTCCATCGGTCTCGGGGTGGTAGGCCGTCGACAGCCGTCGTATAACCTTACATAGCTGGCAGATCCGTTCCCATAGGAGGCTTGTGAATTGGGTTCCTCGGTCCGAGACGATCGAGTTTGGGAATCCGTGTTGTCGTACGAGGCTGTCAATGATTGCCCATGCGGAGTCTTCGGCCGAAATTGACTTCATCGGCCTTAGGATCACTCCCTTTGTCAGCCGATCTGTGATTACCAAGATGTTCGTACGGCTGTCGCTTGGTGGTAAATCGGTGATGAAGTCGAGGGCCACGTCTCGCCATGGTTGTTCTGGCACCGGGAGCGGCTTTAGGAGGCCTCGCTTCAGCTCTCGCCATGGTTTCGCCCCGTTACATAGGTCACAGTTCCGTACGAATCTCCGGATGTCGATCGACATATTCGGCCAGAAGTACTCGCGGCTAACCACTGTATAGGTCTCCTCCCTCCCTGGGTGTCCGGTGAGTCGAGAGTCGTGTGCGGTCTGAATGATTTTCGTACGAAGGGGCTCAGAGTTAGGGACCCATAACCTTCCGCGGAAGCGAAGTTTCTGGGCTTGGTCGATTGTGCATTCGGAAGTTGAGACTTTTAGCTTTAGTTCTGGTGGGAACTTCCGTAGGCCCTGTTGTAGTGTCCGTATAGCGCCCTGGTACTCGTCATCCCCATCTCTCGCTAGCTCCCAGTCTTGTTCGTCAGGGGTTTGCTGTGCGGTCGTGGCATGGATATTCACAGTAGCCTTATCGTCTCCTATCTGCGTTAGGAGACACTTCGTACGATCTGCGATTCTTGGGTCTTCCTCGGTTGGGTTGTCTTGGTCTCGTCGTGATAGGGCGTCCGCTCGGGCGTTGTCTGTACCGGGGCGATATTGGAAGTCGAAGTTGAACCTACTTAAGAAGAGTGACCACCGCATATGCCGTTCAGTGAGCTTCCTTGGTTTGAAGAAGTATTCTAGGTTCTTATGGTCGGTGATAACGAGGAATTTCCCTTGGACTGAACGTAGTTCTGCGTCCCATGCTTCTAGGCATCGTACGACAGCGAGCAGCTCCTTATCGTAGATCTCATAGTTACACTCGGCGGGAGCGTTTTTCTTGGAGAAGTAGGCGCATGGTCGTAGCACACCCTTATCATCGTACTGTGAGAGGACTCCTCCAACCGTGTATCCTGACGAGTCGGACTCTACCACTGTCGTACGAGATGGGTCAAAGGCTGCTAGTATCGGCTCTGTTGTGAAGAGTCGTTTTAGCTCCTGGAAGCTCTTCTCGCATATAGTAGACCAGACAAAGGGGACGTTGTTTTGCGTGAGTTGGGTAAGAGGTCGTACGACTTCTGAATAGTTTGGGATGAATTGTCGGTAGAAGTTGGCAAAGCCGAGGAATCCCCTCACGCCTCGGACTGTGGTTGGTGTTTCCCAGTCGAGTATCGCTTGCACTTTTTCAGCGTCCATCTTAACCCCTTCTCCTGCTCGTACGATAAAGCCAAGGTACTTGGTTTCGGTGCATTCGAATTCGCACTTCCCAATATCCAAGTGTAGGCCAGCTTCCTGTAGCTTCTGGAGGACCTTCTTTACGTGTTTTCGATGATCTTCGATGTTCCCTTCCGAATAGATCAATACATCGTCGAGGTAGGCGGAGCAGAAATCGTCTAGGTATTCTCGTAGGGACCAGTTGATATATTTCTGGAATGAGCTCGGCGCGTTGGCCAGGCCAAAGGGGGTAACAAGCCATTCGTAAAGTCCGTACCTCGTACGAAACGCGGTTTTCCATTCTTCTCCTTCGGCAATCCGGATCTTATGGAACGCGGCTGATACGTCGAGTTTCGTGAACCATCTCGCTCGTCCGATCTGGTTCAGCGTCTCATGAATCAGGGGAAGGGGGTAGCGGTCCTTTTTTGTGAGAGCGTTTAGCGCTCGGTAGTCGACGCAGAAACGGAGCCCTCCTCCTGGCTTTCGTACGAATAGCACTGGTGCTGCTGCTGAGGATTTGCTAACCCTAATGAAGTTCTTATCCAAGAGCTCATTTAGGGTCTTTCGTAGCACTAGAAGTTCTTCGTTCGACATATTGTAGAGGGGCCCCCAGGGGACTATTGGTTCTTTACCATTTTCTCGTATAAGTTCGATTTTATGGTCGATTCCTTCCCCGCGGTGTGGTGGGAGTTTAGTCGCTTCGTCGGGGTCAAATAAAGGGAGGAATTCGTGGTACTCAGTGGGGAGTTCCACCTTTAGGTCCTTTGGTTTCTTGGTTTTCAATGCTTTCTCGATATCGGCCATAGAGACAGCAAAGATTTGGGAATCGTACGAATTATGGTCTTTTATTGCTGACTGAATCTCTCTATGCATTGAGAGTGCCGAGATCTCTGTAGTATCGGGGAGAGGAGTTTTGCCGATCCCATAGAGGCGGGTTTTCGATGATCGAAGATATAACCGGTTCCTTAAAGGTTCGAAGCAAGCGTTCTGTTGTCTCAGCCAGGGTAGGCCAAGAATCAGGTCGTATCCGATGGAATCAGGGATCATATAGAAGTAGGTCTCTTTCTCAAAGTGGTGGTCAATTGAGAGGGAGGTTCGTACGATTTGTGAAATCGTCCCCTTTCCTCCTATTCCTCTTAATGTTCGTGGTAGGATCTCGAAAGTCTCTAAGTTCCTTTCTTTCGCAAAGGCTTCACTGATAGCTCCGTACGATAGGCATCCGCTATCGACTAAGGTACGGGCCATAGCTTGTCGGTCTAGGGTCGCGGCAATGACAAACGGTGGGGAGTTCATACGCGTGGCTTCAAATTCTTCCCAAACAGAATGTTTCAATTTTGAAGTATCTAGCGACCTCCGTACACGATTTCGTACGAAGGTTATTCTTTTCCCGAGTCGTTGTCTCCATCTGCATCGACAGCGTTCACCTCTAGAGGTCGGGTGGCAGGCCGTAGTCTACAGCCCGCAATCAGGTGCCCTCTCTGTCCGCAGCGTAGGCATTCCCCCTTCATTCGGCGTTGGTCAATCTCTTCCCGGGAGACCCATTTTGCCCGTTCGTTCGTACGAGAAGGACTGCTCCTTTGGTTTGTCTTTAGGGCCGCGATCTCGGCTTCTAGGGCGGCGATCCTAGTTGCTTGAGTAGGTTCCCAGTCCATCCTGCCGGCGTCGTCTTGGGTGTTGCTGAGATTGCCACGGAAGAAGGGTCTTAACTTCTTCTTCTGGAGCGTTTCAATCTGCCGAAGGTCGTGGTCGATCCGAAGAAGGCGGTTCCGGTAGTCATCGTACGAAGCGAATTCAGCTCCGACGGTACTCTGGAGTAGATCGACGTTGATTGCGGTCCGGAGAAGGGCCATCTTCTGGGCATCGGACCAGTGTAATCCACCCGCGGTAACTAGTGTCTGGTCGAACTCAGATAGGAAGTCGTGGAGACTCCTCCTACCCTGCTTCATCGAATTTACTCGTACGAGGGCACGTTGTTCCTTGTCTGGGTCTTCAAAGTAGAGATCCATGGCTTGGTAAAATTCATTGAGAAGGAGGGGTTTCTTCTCATTCTCCATTGCTACGATCCATGCGTGGGCTTGCTGGCTCGCAATGCCTTCTAGCCTACTAAACGCGTAGTAGGTCTTCATTTCCTCGGAGTGAAAGTAGTGGGCATCCATCAAGAACTTGATTTTCAAGTTCGTACGAAAGGCTGCGTACTCCTTAGGGTCCTGTCCATTGTAGGTTCGTACATCGGGGTAAGTTGGCCGGGTCGGCCCCCTTTCTATCCTATCGTTCTCTCGTGGTGGGGGGAAGATCTCTCCCATCGCTTGTTGTGCCGGTAGTGCGTCTGGTAGGTTGTCGTGATCAAAGGTATTATGTCGTCGTGGTTGGTAAGACATCTTGTCTCTCACTCTGTACTAGTAGGAACTCCTTACTAAGCGTCGATAAAGGTGACGAACGAAACCTAATGTTACGGAACTAGCCTAGTTGTGCAACTTAGACGGGTTTTAAGAACAAGAAGGTTTCGTTGAGGAGAGGAGTTCTCCTGAGCTAACAAATGTGTACATATTCCGTCGAAGGCGGTAACGTTTGGCAGATTCCGCGCAGCATAAGCAAGCATCTTCCATAGGGCTTCGTACGAAGTACGACGGCCCCATAACATAGAGCGATAGACTACTAGGAGTTATTTAACTCTAATATAGATTTAAGCTTAGATATTCTAACCCTAGATAATAGACCACTTAGCGATAACTAACTATCCCTAATATTAAGCCGCTCCTTATAGCGCTTAATCTAAGTCTTAAGACTACCTCGGTAAATATCTTTCTAGCTAGCTTCGCTAGGATTATCTAATTCCTATTCCTTTAATAAGAAGAATTAAAGCTTTTAGGATAGAGATAAAATTATACTAATAGTATAAAGATACCTATCGATACTATCTATATCCTTATAGTATTTTAAAGGCTTTTCTAACGTAGCTTTAAGAGTAGATTATATAAGCTATTTCTATAGAACCTTCTTCTATCTAAGTATAGCGATCGCTTTCTTAAGATAGTTAAAAAGGCGGTTATATATACTAAAGATAAGGTAGATACTTAAGTCTTTAGTCCTAGAAATAAGACTTATAAACTTATAGAATAGTTTAAGTGTAAGTAATTTAGCAGATAGAATATTATAGCCTAATAGTAGGTTATAATATTTTATAGAGGAAGTAATATCTTATATAATATGATTATATAAGATATAGTATTGAAGGTTATACTTATCCTAAATAGGAGATAAAGATATATGTATATGGATGAGAATATATTAAGAAGTATGTACAATATATATTAGAGAGTAGACTGTCACCCCTTTTATAGACAGTCTAGGAGGCAAATATAGGATAATATAAGATATTGTTGCGGAACTAGCCTAGTTGTGCAACTTAGACGGGTTTTAAGAACAAGAAGGTTTCGTTGAGGAGAGGAGTTCTCCTGAGCTAACAAATGTGTACATATTCCGTCGAAGGCGGTAACGTTTGGCAGATTCCGCGCAGCATAAGCAAGCATCTTCCATAGGGCTTCGTACGAAGTACGACGGCCCCATAACAGATATCATATTATCTCACGATTTATGGCGATTTAGAAGTGAGTCATAATATAGTTTACCACTATTAGTTAACTAGTATATCCTTAGATATAGTAATAGTTACCAGTAATTTATATATGATATCCTTCACACCATTATACTCTACTATAATATACTATTATACCAAGAAAAGACATCATGAAACGGATAGAGTTCTCCGCTCTTTCCTACACCCCTTCGTTATATTGTGTTTTCTTGATGAGGTGTAGTGCGCCGGAAAATAAGGGCAGTAGCAATGCTATCAACGAACTAACTATCACAGTATAAACGACCCTGTGGGGGCTAATCCCTTCTGGGTATAGTCCGAGGTGGGCTGAGTGCATTAGTGTTGCTCACTGATTGGACACTAAGCATCACTGAGTAATTAGAGAGCATCTAATGAGCACTCACTGAGCACTCACTGAGCATCAGTCATCCTGCACGTGACTGATCTGAGCATGATCACTGATCTGAGCCCGTGCTGACATCTACTCAGTGAGCCTGAGCCTGAGCACCCTCATAAAAGCGGCGGCAGCTCAAATAGGAAAGCCCCACCCGCCAGGGAATATCCGGTACGTATAGGTGCATATGTAGGTTTTGGAACTTTGGCGTTGGTCATACCCGTTTTGGTTTTCTCTTTTTGGATATAGGATTGAAAAATTGATTGACAGATATCTCCTTGCATGGGATGTGTATCATGTATAGGGTCCAATAGATAAATTGTTTCAGGAATGTTCCCGGTGGATCAGATATAAGGATCTAAGTATGGAGTATGGAGTACGGAGTAGAATAAAATCAACTCTGGAGTACTCGAGCTATTATGTATGCCTAGGCTGTACCCCTGAAGTGAAATAAAATAAAAAAATAAAATAAAGCGCAGATTGGCCGATAGGCCGAGAACTTTAAGTTTGACCAATCAAATTGTCCTAAATCACCCATATGCTCCTTCCCAAAGTCTCGAAAGGACCGAAAATGGATCAGAAACAGAATAGGAAATGTCCACTCTCCCAAATGAGGAAAGCGCCGACTCCGATTTGTCCTTTTTTTTCTTCTTAATTTCACCAAAAGGACCTCGTAGGCCCTCTCTTTCAGGCCTCCTCTTTCCATTCCTTCTCGAAGTCACCCCTTGACCACTTTCGTCATCTCGCGTTAAGAGTCGCGAGTGAGTTTGATCCCGCCTCCACATGGGGTGCTGCTTATTATTTTCTTAAGATTGCGTGTCCTGAGGACACTTCTTCTTCCACCCCCCCCCCCCCCCCCCAATACTCTTTTCCCTCAATCCCGAGAATCGCGTTATGCGATGAGATTGTCACTCCGTGTCGGTGCTGCTGCGGCACTCATCATCCTGACTCTCGTCCTGGTCACTCGCAGTATTAAGACCAAGGGTGAATCAATCCAGGATATATGGCATTTCGATACAGGCTCCTTCCGCACATCCTTTAGACCAAAGCCGAAACAAGATGGATCTCAACGGAAATGGCGAATTGCATCGGACAATAAACCCGCTCTGCTTTACCAGACCACCGATATCACGGTCCCTAACCAGGGTGCCATTGTGATGGGCAAGCGCAAGGAGGAAGATACCGCCTGGGTTGCGGCAGAGCTAGCAGAGTGAGTGTGACTCAATCGTGTTCTTAGAAGAAGACAGCGCTAATTGAATCTCTCTCTAGATGGCGCAGCGTTATTTACACCGTCGACGATGTCAATGTCCCCACGCACACCCCGAAGAACAAGGGTCGCGAGGCTCTCCCCTACCTCCAATACCTGATCGACCACTACGATGACCTTCCGGAGGTGGTGGTCTTCCTCCACAGTCACCGCGACGGCATAATCGCCGGCTGGCACATCGACACCATGGATTACAGCAATGTGGACTCGGTGCGCGCGTTACAGAGAGAGTTCGTGCAACAGTCAGGCTTTGTCAACTTGCGTTGCCAATTGAGCCCAGGATGCCCCTCCGCCATCCAACCATTCCGCCAACCCGCCAATCTCGAAAGCCCAGGCGAGGCACATTACGCGGCTGCATGGAAAGAACTATTCCCCAATACGCCCGTTCCCCGCGAAATCGCCGCCCCGTGTTGCTCCCAGTTTGCCGTTTCCCGAGACCAGATTCTCCAGCGCCCCCATAGCGATTACCAGCGCATGTACGACTGGGTGATGAACAACGACCTGTCGGACGAGGCTACCGCAAACATTATGGAGTACTCATGGCATATCATCTTCGGCAAGGAGCCCGTCTTGTAAGTTGTCCTGCAATTGTATCTTTTCTCCGCTAACACGTTTGCTTGCAGCTGCCCTGATTTGTTCCAATGCTATGGAGACGTCTACGGCGAAGAAGTCATTTTCACCTACTGATCATTTCAAGTCATTCCTCTTATGCCTACAAGGGCCGGTAGCTCTTGTATCTCAGGAATACGTTTCTTTATTACCCGGCACTTGCCGGAACTCCCCCGGGGGGGGAATACCATGGCTACTGGGAAGACACAGTGCCAATGCCACATGATGACCTGCTTCGATGTCAATTTTTTTTCTTTTTCAATCGGAAGCAAATGTACAAAGACTCAAATGTGCCAAGCTATCACAGTGATATCATCTGTCTCGCCTCGAGTTGCACGTCCAACTCAGGAGCATGAGACATTCCTTTCGTGCTACGGCACCCATGTATAGTTTATTTGATTCGAATCTTATTCCTGTTCAATCATACACCCGTGAACAGGGTACATATGTAGCTACCCCGTAGCTCTCTCCCCCTTCCCATCCCGCAGAACCATCTCCCTGGCTACCTCATCCCACCGATACATCCCCCCACTACCAACATTATAATGATAATAATTATTCGTCCCACCAGGAACAACAGCCCGTCGAAAGGTAATATTGATCCGTCCCCTCGTCATCTCCCCCTTCCCTTTCCGCTTAGGAATACTATGCAACCAATTCGACTGCGTCGCACCACGCATAACAACCATATCGCCGGACCCAAGACTCATCTTAATCTGCCGTGGGACCGTACCAGGCCTGGATCCAGGAGATACGGTATTCAATGTTCCACCTGCTGTACGACTCCGCGTCACACCGGTACCACCCGGACCGGACATTGCATGTGCACCAGGAACGCATCCACCCGTCGTCTGGTTCACATTCCCTCCGGAAAAGGGTTTATGCTTCATTAGGAAATCCCGCTCGCCGCCTAGAGATAGCGAGGCGATGTTCGGTTCGGGACCGAGAAAACGCTCGTCATCTGAGTGGAAGGCGATGCTGTCCTCGCCGCTGGCGTAGTAATTTACCAGGCAGAAATTGTAGCTGGGGTTTTTAGGACCTGATGCGGTTGCATTCGCTGCTTCGACTTGTTTCCGTAGGAGATCGAGACATGCTGGTATTGGACGCGGCGTGCACTGGTATTTGGTTTTCGGGGTTGGTGTTTTGGTCTTTGTTTCTAGGAGTACCAGGTCGTTGTCTTGTTGGATGAATGTCGATGTTTCATCAACTCCGAAGACAGTTGTCCATCTTGGTGTGTTGATTTGCGTTTCGATGTCGCCGCGTCGGGCTGTGTATTGGACGCGGTAGAAGGGGAGTTCGCGACGGAGGAATTTGAATAGCTCGTTTGCTGTTGGGCGGGGGATGTACGGTTGGAAGTAAAGGAGGTCGAGGTGGGGTTGGTTGTTTATTTCGAGGGGTGAGGCTGCTGGTGTTGCGTGTTCTAGGCCGACTTCGATGTGGGAGGGGAGTTGAGTGATTGGGATTGGATAGCTTGGGTGTTGGCTTGGGGGTTTGGTGTCTTCAATTGGGATATTGCTTGTCTCTGGGGTTGAGGTGGTGGACTCGGTAGGTTCGGTTTTGGGACGTTTTGGGGGTGTGGTTGATGGTTTGAAGAATGAGTCAAGTGTGCGTTTTGCCATGGTGGAATGAGACCCCAAGGTGTTTAACATTGGTGATTGTAATTGAGACAGTATGTTCACGGGGCACGCGACTTGGAGAATTGATGGTGATGTCATTTCGATCCCGATCTATACGATCTATACATCCCGATCTGGCTTGGCATACATCTTGTAACATTGCATTTGTAGAGTAACCCGAGATCGTTTTCTCGGGTTATATACCTAACTGTTCAACTCCCTCAGTCTCGGCAATCTTAATCACATATTTCACCGCAGATGCCTTGCCAGCCTCCAGATCTTTCAATGCGCCCTCGAGACCTCCCAGTCCACCTTTTCTCACTTCATATGGGTGGCCCGAGAACCAACCTTGTGCCAGACCTCGACCAATGAATTGGAAAAGAGCAGCCCCAAACTCCTTATCACCAAGAGCCTGGCCCTCAGCAGAGGGCATATGAACAGACGCAACCATAGTCCGATGGATGCTAATTTGCTCCTGCACCTTATCGACTTCCGTAGGTAAGACGACAGCGATCTTCCCAGGTTTATCGAGAGCAGCACCGATATTCTCATAGCTTCCCTTCTCGGACACGGCATCGTAGGCATGATGAATGGGTATACCCTTGCCAGCAGCCCTGATCCCCGAGTGGATGGCGTCAAAGCCTTCGCGATAGTCAATGATCGTATCTCCTTTTTCTCTGCTGATCAACGTCTCGACGAAGGGAGCGCCTTTGCCTGCAACAGCGATGATGGGGTGTATGTTTGATAGTTGAGCGAACTTGATCGCGAATGCGCCAACCGCTGTGGCACCGCCGTACACAACCAGCGGAGTGGGTTTATCGGCGGGGCCCCAGGGCAGAGGCAGCTTCAGCTGTTGATGTAGACCCAATGCAGCAGTCATCGCAGCGAGGGGGATAGTAGCAGCCTCTGGTCAATATGTTAAGTTTCATTCCCGTGGTAATTAAAACATGGGGGACTTACCTTCAAAGCTGGTCTTCTCGGTGAGATGGAATGTTGTGTATTCCCATGCAATAGCGTATTCAGCATAACTTCCATGCGGGCTGCCTAGCTCGTGCAGCGCGGCCACTTTGTCTCCTTCGCGGAAGTTCCGGACTCCCTCTCCTACTGCCTCCACATACCCTGCGACATCGTCTCCCTGGTTCATGACATTGTCTGGTCGCCATTTGGGGCGTTTCCAGTCCTTCGGGTTGGTACCTGACACCACTACCCGAATGAGGACCTGGCCGGCTTTGGGGGTGGGGCTGTCAACATCGCGGATGATGACCGAAACGGTCGTGTCGATAATGGCTTCTTTCATTTTGAAATTGGTACTTGATATTGAAATCCAAGCAGCCCAGATCGATATTCCGAGGTATATATTGGATTGATTTGTAATGTCCCAAGTCCTCCTTTGGGAAGTTCATCTGCAGGGTCCCGGACTCCCGGACGTAATTATTAATTGAGCTTATCTCCGGCTTTACATGTATCAACCAGATACCTTGTATATGCATGTAGACGAAACAAGAATGGCTTTAGTTCTCCTGATACCGAGGAATGGTTTCCCCTGCCCGCCACTTGTACTTGCTTCCAGGATGATCTTCTGGCAAACGCTGCGATCCAATGAACACTTCGCGAGCTGTAGCACCTTCTTTCTCAACATCCTCTCTGAACACCCCCTCCGTCGCAGTTCAGGCAATAAGAACTCAACGATATCTTCGAAAGTTCCGGGATTCACAATATGGGCAAGATTGAAACCATCCACGTCGGATATCTCCACCCATCTTTCCAACCCATCTGCAACTGTCGTGGGACTGCCAACAACCTTGGCCTGCAGTCCCCCCACACTGATGTACTCCACAATCCTCCGTTTGGTCCATGGCAAGCTATCCGTGCCTGGCACCGTAGCAGACCATCTCCGAACAATGGACTGGACCCGCGGAGAGTCGCTGAACCGGAAATCCTCATCATCAGCATGACTCGACAGGTCAATTCCAGTCCATCCACCAAACAAAGCTAATGCACCTTCGTCATCGGCATATTGGAGATAATCCTCCCGCTTTGCCTTTGCTTCTTCATCTGTCGCTGCGACAATCACGTTGATACCCACGATGACTTTGATATGATTGGGATCACGGCCGTGCTGTTTGGCAATATTCCGTATATTATCCACCGTCAAGCGAGTACCCTCGGGTGTCTGACCACCGATGAAGATTGCCTCCCCGTGCTTTCCACCGAATTGACCACCGGCCTCGGACACGCCAGCTTGGAACAGGAATGGCGTACGCTGTGGCGATGGCTCGCAGAAATGAGGCCCAGGGACATCAAAGTATTTCCCTTTGTGGTTTATCTCTCGCACACCATCGCTAGCAATGTATGTTCCTAGCTGTCGGTCGGCGAGCACGGCGTCGTCTCGGAAACTTCCTTCCCAGAGCTTGTAGAGCACCTCGAGATATTCATCTGCTATTGCGTATCGCTCATCGTGAGGAATTTGCTCGTTCAGCCCGTGGTTTCGGGCTGCGCTGTCCAGATACGAGGTGACAATATTCCATGCCAGGCGGCCCTGGCTGAGGTGATCCACGGTAGAGAGTCGGCGTGCGAGCGCGTACGGTTTCTCGTATGTCACGCTGGCGGTCACTCCAAAAATGAGATTCTTTGTGACGGCAGACATGGCAGGAACAAGGTACAATGGGTCGTTGACCGGAAATTGCGCGCCTGATGCCAACGCGGGAACAACATTACTAGGGCCCTTGTACACGTCGTATGCCCCTAGGGTGTCCGCAAGGAACATCGCATGGAAACCGGCTTTGTCAAGCAACTGAGCTAGATCGGTCCAGAATGAGAGTGTTTTGTACTGATCGGTCTTGTTTCTAGGATGCTTCCATAGCCCGGGTGCCAAATGGCCCGGGGTATTCATGACGAAAGCATTGAGGATGATCTGCTTTTTGCCGGATGGTATAACTTCACCCATTTTGAACTGGAATTCTCTCAATATGTAGTAAATTTAAAAAGGCACTGAGGGCTAACACTGAGTCTTGAGCAATGGGAGTCGCTTTGTATACATAGCGGAGAAGTATGCGCCAAGAGCTGTCACCATCGCAGAATCATTGGAGGTTTATCCCCCATTGGTAATTGAGATTCGACATTTGCTATGATTATTTTGAATCCTATATCGGCCGACACATTAGACTCCTGTGTGGGGTACGCAGTGACCCCTGTCGTTCGCGATTCCAAGTCGTTTTATCGCAATCTGGGTGTTAAGGCACGCAATCCCCATCACAATCACAGATATTCCACAACTACTACATGTTGACCTTATTAGCGTTGTTTCGATCTTCCAATGGCCATATGCCTAGACTGTTTAGCCGCGTCTCTCTCACTAATTCCGTATAACGCAATTGCGGACATGGACGACGTGAGATATATCGCCCACATGGCAACTCTGATTGTTACGCAATCCTTTAGAGAACGTCAATTGGCTGCAGATCTACAGAGACAAGGCTTGGCATTGAAGATATGATGGACCCTGCAGAGAATAAATATTTCTCGGCCCTGCGCCTTTGAACTTGGCTTTACTTTGCCCAGACATGTCTAACACGATAGATCCGTCCAAGTTAGCTTTGATCCCCAAAGGGGCGGCCTATGGCCTTCTCATTGGTCTCAGCGTTGTGTTCTGTGGAGTGATTTTGATTGCCGTCAAGGTACAGAAAGCGTATCTTGCTGAAGATTCTGGAAAGTCCGAAATGTTCATGGTCGCCAATCGCTCCGTGGGAAGAGGATTGTGTGCATCAGCAGTCTTCAGCTCCTGGATGTGGATCAACGAGACAGTATTGTGTGCGGCGATGACATATAGGTACGGCCTTGCAGTGCCTCTGGTATGTTCCCTTACGCCCTCGAATGACGTTGCACGACTGACGGATCATAGTGGTGGGGATCTGGTCTATGCTTCCAAATTGCACTGATGGCAGCACTTGGCGTTATGGCCAAGATTCGAGTCCCTTATGCTCATACGTCGCTGGAAGTTGTTCGGATGCGCTATGGCAAGATCGGACATCTCGTGTTTATCGTGCTTAACCTCGTCAACAACGTTTTCGGCTGCGCCTCGATGATTATGACGGGCTCCCAACTCATTCATGGTGTTTCGGGCATGCACTATGTAGCAGCAACTATTCTCGTTCCCCTCGGAGGTTTGTTCTATTTCTCTTATAAAAATGAGTCGGGAAACAGAAGTTAACCTCTTTATAGTTGTCCTCTATACAGCTGTGGGTGGCCTGAAGGCCACATTCCTGACGGACTTTTTGCACACGGCTATTGCTCTCATTCTCATCATCTATTTCACGATCGCTGTTTTGACAAACTCGGCGGTCGGTGGACTGGGTGGTTTGTATGATAAAGTAATTGCAACAGCTGGTGATAATTACATCCCTGGCAACTATGAAGGCTCGCTTCTTACATTTAAGTCCAAGGATGCTATTATTTGGGGGTTGATTCTCAAGTTTGGAAACCTGGCACTCGTCGTCATGGTAAGTCAATTCCACAAACCGATCTTTGAAACGTCCCTAGAAAGACCATTGAGAGCCGCAAAACTTGAAGTTTTTACAAAGCTAATATTTCATTGATAGGACACTGCATTTTGGCAAAAGTCCTTCGCTACAGAGGTCAAGGCGACAGTGCCAGGATACAATATTGCTGCATTGGCAGTTTTCGGTATCCCCTGGGGTCTAGGCACAGTCATTGGTTTGGCAACGAGGGCAATTCACGATACCCCAATCTTTCCGACCTACCCTGGTCTGCTTACTGCCACTGAAGTCAGCTCGGGTATGGTGATGCCATACACCATCAAAGCACTCATCGGAGACAAGGGAATCATTGGATTCTTCTTCCTTTTGTTCATGGCTTTGACGAGTACCGTTTCCTCATCAATGATTGCCGTCAGTAGCATCTTGTCTTATGATATCTATAAGACATACCTCAACCCAAAAGCTACCGACAAGCAAATCGTGGGAGTGAGCCACTTGACTGTAGTTATCCACGGTGTCTTTATCACCGGAATTTCCATCGCTCTCAACTATGGAGGAGCAAATATGACATGGATCGGATACCTGAGACCCATCATCTCATGTCCAGGAATCATCCCTATGATTCTCACTTTGTTCTGGTCTAGGCAGACCCGGATAGCTGCAATTATCTCTCCCGTGCTTGGCTTCTTTTCGGGTCTCACTGTCTGGTTGGCAACAACCAAATATATGTATGGCACTATTAGCATCACGACAACTACAAATCCCTATCCGGCGCTATATGCAGCGATCACTTCTTTCTTTACGCCAGCTCTCTATTCGGTTGTCCTGTCATTCTACAACCCTTACAAGTTCGACTGGAGGGTGTTCCTCCGGATTGAGCTTGCAGATCAAGCAGAAATACAGTCGCCCTCGGACACAAGTACATTGAACGAGAGCAGTGAGGAAGACCATTCAAGTGATTCCAAGCATGCCGCTGGATCTGTCAAACCGGTTGCCAATAGTCAACCAGAAAGCATCAACAACGACCCAGAGCAGATTGGAATCAGTGAAAAGAATTCTACGAAGAAAGCTTCGTCGCCATCTTCCATGGAAATCAGTCTCGATGACATTCAGCACCCATTCGACGACGCAACGTTGAAAGAGTTGTACAGATGGCTCAAGATTGCTTGGTACATGTTCGGAGCTATCGTGCTGATCACGTTTGTTGCTTGGCCTCTTCCACTGTACCGTGACTATATCTTCACGAAATCATTCTTCGCGGGATGGGTAGTTGTCGCCATCATCTGGCAGTTCGCTGCCTTTGGGGCAGTTGTGATTTTCCCACTTTATGACGGACGGCAGGATATTTCAATCGGTGCGAGGGGTATCTGGAAGTCTTCCAAAGAGTATATCGGCAGAGGCAAGAAAGATTAGACGAGCTAGACACATAATTTGCTTACTTCAATGTTTTATATGCACCAAAAATAGAGCGGGGACCGGATAGAGAAATATACAGAGCGGGTAGCCCCGCCAGCTCCGTACATTTGTAGTCTTCGTAAATATAAGTCTTTATGACACCACCGGACTGACCTGGAGAATACGTTCTAGTTCATTTAAGAGTTGCTCTTTTTGTCACATTTTGTCTCTTTCACTCATCTTCCGCAATCGGATCACGAAGTGATACCTAGTACCCATCGTCAGTGTACTGATTGTAACCTTGCAACCATGCCTGTCAAATCCCAAAATATTTACGACAACCCAGAATTCTTCGTGGCGTACGGAAACCTCCCTCGATCTCAACACGGTCTGCCGGCGGCACCAGAATGGCCTGTCCTGGAGGAGATGATCATCAACCCGAAGTCCTCTGCTACAGGGCCATCAGAAAACCCTTTGAAAGAATCTCACATTCTTGACTTGGGGTGTGGTTACGGATGGTTCGTCCGCTGGGCCCGTGAGAAAGGCGCTGGTTACGTCAAAGGAATCGATATTTCCGAAAACATGATCAACCGAGCAAAAGAGTTTGAGGCTGAGATCAATCATCAAATAAGCAATGGGGCGGTGGCAACAGCCCCTGCTACAGAAGTCACCTTCGGAATTCAGGATCTCGAGACTATAAGCTTGACTTGCCAGCCTGAACATGGGTTGTATGATCTGGTTTATAGTTCCCTAGCCTTTCACTACATTGAGGATATCGTACGACTTTTCCGTGAAATCCATAGCTGCTTGAAAAAGGGCAATGGTCATGAGCCAAGGGGGAGGTTGATCTTCTCTGTTGAACACCCCATTGGAACCGCCCTCGTCAATCCAGGGCCGGGATTCAAAGTAATACAGGAAGGAGGTGAAGACCGGATAGTGTGGCCATTGAACTCTTATAGCAGCGAGGGCCTACGTTTGAGTAGTTGGCTGGGAGCAGAGGGAGTGAGAAAATATCATCGCACTGTTGAGACCTATGTCACAGCCTTGCTTGAGAACGGATTTGTGTTGACCGGATTGAAAGATTGGTGTCCTTCAAAGGAGGCTGTCGCAGGCCAGCCAGAATGGGGAGCCGAGAGACATCGTCCATACTTTCTGCTGATTTCCGCGGAGGTGAGGGAATGAGACCATGGTGGTGTTGAGATCACGAGACCGGTTTCCACATTGAATTTGGCCAGTAAAATGATAACAAAATGATACATATTGAGCATTATCCTCTTACTACAATACGGTGGCTATGTACAAGTATTTTCAAATTCAAAATAGTATACCCATAGAGCACCAGCAAAAATGACCAGCAATTGGAAGGTTGCTGAGCCAACTACCTCTAGTCAAATGACCAACCGCCCGTCTTGTCAGCGAAGAAGTTATCTGGATCATACTTCTTTTTTATCTCTTGCAATTTCCCATATGTAGAGAAGGTCGACAGAGGATTTTGATCATGATTTGCATCATTGATGAACAACGGAAGACCTTTAGCATTGGTTGTCGACGCAACCATATCACGGAAGCTAGACTGTATGGCATCATAGTCAGGCTGGCTCATTCCCGGCAGCGTTGTAATCAAATAATTCAACCAGAACCATGGACCGTCGGGCATATCCATTGCATTTCCACCCTGCGCTTTGCTGGCATCTGTCAAGCTTTTTGGGACAGGCTGGAAATCGAGCGAAAGGAGCAGGTATTTGCCTTTGTTCGACTCGCCCCAGTTGCGCCACACATCCAGAGCATTCTTACACTCATCATTATCGGCACGGTGGACTCCAACACGGAAAATATTGTTCCCGCGTGAAATCTCGCTGGCGATTGGAAGTGGCATGTCAGCTACATCGGGGTAGGACTTGAGGCCAGTAGTATCGAGGAGATGTGGAATGCTCGTGAAGTTCGCGAACGCATCACCTGCGTCAGGGCCATCATAGACTAGAAACATGATAATGACCTCGTCCAGGTTCAGATTCATATCAGGGGTGGGCAGCTTCTCGTAAGTGCCGATAATGCTGGCTTTTGGGTCGGTGTTGTATCGGATGAAATTGCCAATTGCTTCAACGACGGTATCCTTCTGGGGAAAGGCGTAAATAATATTGCCCGCGAAGAATTGACCAATAGGGCGACTCTGGACCGTATACTTCGTTACAACACCATAGGCATTGCCTCCGCCGCCGCGCGACGCAAAGAACAGGTCGGGGTTAGATGTGTTGGACGCTATCACGATCTGACCATCAGGAAGAACAATTTCCAGCTCCCGGAATGAATCACAGGCCATGCCATATTGGGGAGAGAGATAGCTCATGCCACCACCGAGAGCAAGACCGGTTCCCACACCGGAGAGCCGGGCTCCAACCACTGTGCGGTTATAGTCCGCGAAGTAGTCGTATATGTCGCCAAACACACCACCTGGTCCGTATGTTGCCAGCGTAGTGTCTGGATCATACGACTTTTCCGAGAGGCTGCTCAAGTTAATGAGGACGCCTTTGTCGGTTGACGAAAAGAACTTGTTAGGATTATGTCCTCCCCCTCTGACTGCAAACCGGCTCCCGGCTGCTCGGATGGCCTGAAGAGTCACAGAGACATCTTCTGAGGACGAAGGATATACGACACAGGATGGTTTGAAGGCATTCTGGGGCGTACTCCAGTACTCAGTGCTAGTGATATACTTTAAATTGAGATTGCTGGTAATGACTTTGGAAGATCCCAGTTGTGATGTTATATTGGAACAAGCTGCTGGACCGGGATCAGCTGCCAAACAACCAACAGGTCCCAAAATGCCAACTAGGGCCAAGGCGAGCGATAGCATAATCGGTATGCTAGATCGTCACAACACTGTAAAGACGATGGGCAATTGAGTCGATGGCTCTGACAATAAGGAACTACGTGAACTAAAAAATCAAGTGCATATGTATGTGTTTATATATCTTTGTATCTATGCGTGGTGATCTACACAGAAAGCGGCCTCGGAATATTTATACGACGCGAATACGACAAACTGTAGAAATACGATGGATTCCGGCAATGAACCCAAAAAAGGCCAAGAAAGTGGTGATCTTGATCATTCTAGGATGTCGATCAACGGTCGTTCTACCGTTTCGCCAGGAAGCGGGGAAATCCTTCACGGGAAACAACCCCGGTGCCCAACATACGGCTTGCCAGTTTGGCGAAGAGAATTATGCAAATTGCGCTAAACAATGTTCGAACCCTATATTGACCTCGGTCTTTGCAATTAAGTTCAAGTTTATGCAAGGCGGATATATATCGTCGAGCCAGGGATTCTGGCTGATCCTGGGGCCCACTTTGCACATGTCGCCCTGGTAATAATATATACTAAATTTGCGGCAAAGCTAGGGCGTGTAGAATATAAAACCTAGGGCATATCCTGCAGAGCCGCTGGATTTTTCATGAAGTGGCCTGTGTTCCCCGGTGTCCACGTCTTTTCCATCTTGCAGATGAGTGAACTTAAAACAAACCAATTTGATGAGCTAAATATTTGGCAACTCACAATTTGTTGATGGCGATATTCTATTCACTTGGCTTAGGGCTTTCGCCGGGAGGGGCTTCATGTGGAATGTCTAATAGGAAAAGGGCAAACGAAGTTGTTTGTCCCCTTGATGCCTTACCTTCCAGGCGCCATATACAAGCTTGCGGTCTGAGCAGGTGTCGCGCGGGATTCTTCCTCCTCCTACTTCTTCTTGCCTGTCGAGCGTAGTGAGCTGTGGTATCGTAGCATTTTCAACAGCCACAAATCGGCAGCGTCCCTATTACACTGACAATGTAGGACACATATCCCATGTCAGAATCCATGTTTTCTGATGTTATTCTCAATCTTAGGGCGACCTGGAACCATCGTATAGAGCTGGCTCACAATGATGAATATCCACGGAGGTATAACTGTGTGTGTACATACCCATGGAATGAGATGGGCAGCATAGAAAAATAGAAGTGTGTGTGCGTGAGATGGAGAGAACAACAGGATGCAACTGATCTACAGGCAGGCGCTATGACTATGGGGGCCTGATTCCTCGAGCCACCAAACAGTTTCTGACTCTGACAAAATGTCGCCAATAAGAGACTGCGACCACCGTGAGTGGTCACAAGTGGGAGCGCTAGAATGCCTGATAAGACGACGTCCGCCTATGAGGGCGAAGAAGATCGGACTCATCAAACTTGGATCCTTTCGTGAGATCTCTACGGCCGTACGAGATGCGATACAGTCAGATTGTCAAAACTGTTCACCAAGCAATGGGTTTGTGGCGTGCAGAGAGGCTTAGCCTGACCGAGCTCCATACCCGTTTGGGCGGCAACGCAATACACTAAGCCCAATCGAGTATGCAGTATGCGGTTTGGCGGATGCTATTGGCTAATCATATCTTCAAGTGGATACTAAAGTGGAGTATCCACAACGCTTATACTTCCAGCCTGAGCATCGAAATTTTTATTGCACTGCCTTATGGAGTTGAATAGGAAAGCAGCGCGAGCTGAAAGGGCATCGAAGCACTTAAATAGCAAAGTGCCCATGAGTCGAGGGTAATACAAGCATCAGTCTATTTTCTGCTTTCTTGACTTCAGTACGCTTCATTCTCATTTGCGATTATGGCCATCGACTATCGGCATGGGATCTCCATCCTGGAGGTCATTGTTTACTCTCCAACCCTCTTCCTTGCTCTCTGGATGGCATTCCACCATGGGTTCAAAAAGAGCTCGGGCTGGTTCTTTTTCGTCGTCTTTTGTCTTGCCCGCATTGTTGGCTCAGCATGCTATTTGGCCACGATTCACTATCCTTCCAGTGTCGATCTATACATTGCCTGGGCTGTTTGTACTTCACTCGGACTGTCGCCATTACTATTGGCTTGTATTGGACTTTTATCAAGAGCGTGAGTAACACCTTTATTCGTGATCGACTTGATGATTTGCAGCTAACGAAATTTATTAGGAATGATTCTATTATGCGAAAAACTGCCAACGCTTTCCCTCCGATGTTCTTTCGGGTTGTTGGAATATTTGCGCTAGTTGGGGTGATTCTGAGCATCGTCGGCGCAACCGCGAACTCCGATATTACCCATGGCCTTATCAACATAGAGACGAAAGTTGGACTCATTTTCTACCTTGTTGCCTGGATCGGTGTCTGTGGACTCCTCCTCCTGGTTTCGACACGAACTCACAGTATCGAAGACGGAGAACATCGCCTGCTGCTAGCCGTGGGAATCTCTCTACCCTTGATCCTCGTGCGATTAATCTACTCTTTCATCTATGCGTTTGGCCAGAAGGCCGAATTCAGTATGCTATCAGGCAATATCACAATTCAGCTTGTGATGTCTATCCTAGAAGAGATTGTGGTTGTTCTTGTATGTTTGGGTATCGGCCTTACACTTCAAGTACGACCATCCGCAGAGTATACCCAGCAGCCCAGTGTCTCCAGTGGACATGAAAACTCGGTGGAGCTGGAGAGCGGCCAATTGATGGGACAAACGCGCGAAAAGAGACGAGCCCAAGGACCAAAGCGTCGGGGTGGTCCCATTACGAGACTCGTAATGTTTATTGTGGATGAGATCAACGACAGGAAGCAATGAGTGATTGAATAGGTCGTAGTTATATTTCTAATTTGAGCACTAGTACATGGGGCTGGGCACTGGTAATTGATTTGAATAGATATACGTGATTGGAGGGGCGTGATAATCTTAGAATACATCGAATGACTATTTTACTCTGACACTTATATGTCATGGCATAGATTGACCAGCTAGTAGAACTATTTATACTCCGTGTAAAAGAATCAGCACTTTCACTGTAATCCATTGCTTTTTCTACAACGAAATATATGTTGACTTATGTAACATTGCCAAATGTATTTAATTATTTCCTATTTCCATTTATTATTTTCATACAGTATATTAGCAGGTATAAGATGCTTAAATGAGGATCGGACAGTGTACCTAAATAGAGATGATGTCAACACTAAGAAGATTCGCATAAGGAAAAAAGGCTGCCTGCAGGGAAATGGAAAAAGCACGGGAAACCAGAAAATGAATTCTGCACAACCCTCTCCACCTTCGTTTCTCCAATGAATCACAGCACGGTTTCCCCGTTGTTTATTGCCCAGGAAACTCTCTGCTTCTATCCAATCAGTACAATCTACAACTCATGTCCACGATATCTTTTCTATGCGCTTATGCTGGCGACCTGTGTCACTCGATGGACAGGATGGGTCATGAATGTGTTTTTAGGAACCGCCGCGACATACGCAGGAACTGCCGCAATCCACGCCTTCATCATGGTTTCTAGTCACCAAACGCCCCAAGACCCTGGATCTGTCGCTATTCCATACCTATCCGCCAACTCCAGCCTGCGAAAAGAGTTCCCTTATTTAGTCACCGAGACAGACCATATTATGATCTCGCCCGCATCACTCGAGCTTGACTCGGATGCTGTTCTTGCCATCGTTGTCACTGGTTATCTCGTCTTTTTGCCACTCCAATGTTGGTCCCGCATTCTAACTCACGATCGAGCACGGAACCTTCTCTTTTATCTCTGGCATGCCCTCATGTTGGCTGGCTCTATATGTGCCCTTGTATATGCTGCGAGAATACCCAAGACATCACCTCAGTACATGTTTTGCTTTCCTGATCTCGCGCCTTTTGACGACACATCAAATGACGGCTGGCAAGCCTCATGGAGAACATCCACATGGAATGACAGTGTGTGGGATACGTTTTCGAACATATCGCGATGGAATCAAATAGGAGATATCTGCTTCAATCCCTGTTTTAATTCAACACAAATTCTACGACAACCAGGATCATTGCATTCAGCCGCTGCAGACGGGCACTTCAAAGTCACTGCCTCCCATGGCTTCTGGCAAAAGGTTCTTTACTCGCATCGATATATATACAGTCTCATCATTCTCTGTCTAATCCTAAACTGCCTCCACTTGACTTACCGATTCCTACCTTATCGATCACACATCCCGTCAGCGAAGATCATGGTAATCTGGAAAGAACGAAAGGCCATATGGAAAAGCTTCAAAGATGAGGTCAATGGGGCCATGAAACTACCAACAAACCTGAATTACGACGAGGAAGACCCAAGGCCGACAAACAAGAATACCAGTTTCTGGCGCCGTATGCGACACATATTCAGCCGTCAGTTCCTCAAGTCGGTTCTCCATGTGATTCTTGACGCTGCAATTCTTTTTGGGATACTCTTCAGCATGATAGTCAGTCCCTTCACTATCATTGCATTCGTCATTTGGATCGAGATCCAAATTTACAATGACGGACCCCCAGGGGAGAGTCCGAGCCAGGTTGGTCAGTGGGCGTACCCTACCTCCCTAGCACTTCTTGTGATTTCAGCAGCGATTTCTAAACTCAAATATCGACTCGCTTCGTCAGTTGAGCTGGAACGCGAAATTGCTGCATTGAAACAACACCTGCGGGACTTGGAGAAAATGAAGGGCGCACAATCGGGGTCTGCCTCGATTGAACTCGGAACTGTGACAGGTCAGACAAAAAAAAACTAGATGATCCAAAGAAGTGATTCATATATTGTATCCTAGCAAATGTTATTTCGGAAACTTCGTTTCAAATAGGCTGCATACAATAGAGGGGCTCGCTCACAACTAGGAATACATCTAGATAATCGATTGCCAGCTTCTCTGCTAATGTCTGATTCACCGGATTCTTTTGCTTATTTCACGACATGTAGCCGACCATACCATATACCAGTCTCAGACTAACAGCATGGATGCGAGACACAGGTAAAATAGGGGCTTGTGGAGTACAGCGGTCAACGGAGATTGACTCTGGTATTCCGTGGTGGCCTGCATACCCAGGGCAGGCTGGGGCAAGAGGCCCTAATTTTTTCTGGACTGTTTGAACTGGACGCATCGAGATAAAGCATAATGCATGTCTCGGCCTCTTCTCAACACTTCCCTTCAGCTACTATGTTCAGTCTCGACCCTGAAACTCCAGTGCGCACTCTATCAAAGATCTCCAAGAAACAGGACTCCGCAATATAGATCGAAAATGGGATCGAATTGTCCTCGAAGAAAGCATTCCAACGCATTCCCTATACAAAAACTACTTGATCAAGATTGAGTCCCATCTGATGCAGCATCAATATTCTCTTAACGGTATCAGCCTCGAATACAAGCCGAGGCAATGGCGAGCGCCAACCCCCCTCTTATGAATATATCTATATTGTGGCTGTATATACGCTGAACACGGGGCACATGATCACACTATAGCGGGAAGAGCCAGGGATGACCCCAGTTATGTCGAAGCGATGGTCTTCCTTCCAGAGACGATCACTTGGCAGTGCGGGGGGCAACGCCTCATACCTAAATAGGATCAAGAAACTATCCAAGTATCCTTGTTATTTGTGACACATTGCGGTCGGTGCTTAGAAATTCTCAAAAACAAGATATTTGATTCGACGACGTTGGTCCGTTGGTTTTATTGCATGCGCTATGGATGAATTTTAAATTTAATATAGCTCAGTGCTCTCCCATTCCCCCCTTTTTAAGGTTAGTATACGGGTCTCTTTGTTCTAACATTCTGTAGGGGTTCTTCATCTACAAATTTAAGATAAAGAATTCCCCCCTGTTGTCCCCACCTGTAATCACTCAAAGCGCCTACGGAGTCTCCAAACACATTATGAATCTCACAGAGACACAATCCACCAAAGAGTACAATGAGGATGGCGTTGATGCCGTTGCTACAACTAAAAGCACGTCCCACATACCACTCTGGCAATCGTTCAAGAAATTCCCCAAAATCGTGGGCTATTGCCTCGCGCTAAGCTCGGCAATTCTTCTCTACGGATATGACCTAGTCATCGTGGCAACGGTGGCTGCGATGCCTCAATTTCAGTGAATAAGCCCCCCCCCAAAATAATACAATGTGTCCCTGCTGACACGCGACAGACTTGTTTTTGGCCAGGAATACCATGGAAAGTACATCATCCCCACGATGTGGCTTTCCCTTTGGAATGTCTCCAGTTGCATCGGCATAATGTTCGGCTCCGTCCTTGGTGGTCACTATCAAGATCGTAGTGGACGTCGGATTACGCTCGCTATAGGCAGTTTCTTATCCACCATTGCGGTCGCGATATGCTACATCTCCGATCTGCCAGACGACATGGAAACTCGTCGAGGAGTATTCTTTGCGGGTAAACTCTTTCAGGGAATTTGCATTGGCATCCTTCTGTGTGTTACCCAGACATACATGTCCGAGGTACTTCCTGTTGTTCTCCGAGGTCCGATCATTGCATTTTATCCGATCTTCACGCTTCTTGGACAACTAGTTGGGTCGATCGTGGTTTATACTTCGCTTAAGCATACAGGCGCAGAGTCCTATCGGATTTGCTTTGCGTCACAATGGCCGTTCTCGGCTATTCCGTTTGTTCTAGCGGCGTTTTTACCAGAGAGTCCAACCTGGCTGTTGAGAAAGGGACGAACGAATGACGCTCTCAAGGCACAGAAAAAGCTTAATACATCTCGTATCAACTCGCAAGCTGTGATCGACGAGTTACAGGCGTCAATTGCAGCAGAGGACGAGGAGAGTGCAACCCATACATATGCCGATTGTTTCAGAGGAGTCAATATGCGTCGAACTTGGATTGTCGCTTTTGCAAGCATTATACCTCAGATGTTCGGACTGCAACTGCTGGCAAATTCCTCCTACTTTATGCAGATCGTGGGCATGGGCTCAGCTAATAGCTTGATTTTCTTGATTTTGGGTATCGGACTGGGCCTGATTGCGAATGTTGTCAGTCTATGGGCGCTGAATGTCTTTGGTAGAAGATTTCTTATTCTACTCACTTTGAATATTGTTACGGTAATGTGGTTCGCGGTAGGAATCGCAGGGATCTTCTCAGGAATCGTGACGATTTGGTAAGGCACTATATCACATCCCAAGGATGATGCGCTAACTTTGTACTAGGTATACGGCAATTAGCATGATGATTATTACCATGGTCTCTGGTCTTGGGTCATGGCCTGCGTCTCATGTGGTTGCCGCCGAAGCATCTTCACTGCAACTCCGAGCCAAGACCCAAGGTATTGGGTGGTTCACTAGCGGATTTGGAACTGCAGTCTTCGCTATCATCCTGCCGTATATCTATAACGCAGACCAAGGAAACCTGAAGGCGAAAACAGGGTTCGTGATGGCAGGATTCGCCGCAGTTGCAGTCATTGTAGTGTGGCTGGGTATCCCAGAGATGAAAGGTCGGACGGCAATGGAGATCGATCGCATGTTCTCGCTGAGGTTACGGACTCGCGCATTCAAAGGCTGGAATAGTGATGTGGCTCTCACGAGCGAAACAGAAGACATTCATCCGACCGTGAAAGCATAATTGTTCTTCCTACATGTTGAGGGTATAAGGCGGGATCAAACGATTTGCAGTGAGATATCAAAAACACCACTTGTTTCATTTCTCATTATTCTGTCTTGGATACGAACTGGAAGCAAAATTTTAGCAATCAACTTGGGAATCAAAGTTTATATTCTTTATGTCTCAGATTAATGCCCCACTGGGCGATCATGACTTAAATATTGGTCCACTATTATGGTCAACTGCTAAATCTGACATCGCCTGCGCATATCTGCTGATCCCTACACCTATCTCAGACATCCATCGGAGCCTGAGGTTCAAAATCTCTAATTTCCCATTCCGCTTGAAAGGGAACTTCTTCACTTTTGAGCACATTTGGACACCTCGTCGAGTCAAGTGCGGAAAAAATAATATTGAGTAATTAGGTGACTTTCGTTCTGGTTAAAATATTTTAAAAACTTTTCTTCACACAAAGCCCAGATTCCCGATGCCTGATGCCTAGATCTCTACACCCCGGGCCCTTGCACCCCTGGAGGTCCACAGCTCCCGGCCCCGGTACTGCATGACTAATCTGAGATTGACGCCCACAGAATGTGACTCTTGTTTCCTTTCCCACCACATTCTCCTTCATATCCTCAAAAGCTATGTCGGATACTCCAGGCAGGAACAAACCTGCCAAGAGTGGAACAAGGATCTCTCTTTCGTGCGCACAATGTCGCTACAAACACCAACGCTGCGATGGCCGCAAGCCTGTCTGTTCACGCTGCGCCACAAATACATTACAATGTGTTTATCCTCCATCGCGTCGACGTGGAAATCCAAAACCGGGGAACCCTGCGCCGTCGCCTGTCATAACTGTCTATGAGAACTCGGTTGACTCGTCACTGCAAACTTCCACTATCTCTTCGTCCTCTTCTGCTGCTACTAACGGGGAGATTGATTCATCTTCCAACTCAGCATCTTCATTTCTGAGTTTGTATTACGAGTTCTTCCATGCAGCTCACCCTTGCACGTTGCCTTTTCAGGTTCTCAAAACTCGTCTCAACGAACCGAAAATTCAGCCTCTCCTTCAGGTGATGTGTTATGTTGGATCTATTTTCGATATTTCCTGTCCACCTGAAGTATTAAAATCATGGGCCCAACGTGCTCAAGACTCAGTGGCCGAAATTCGGTCATCACCCCGGCCTCTTACGCCATTTGATGTTCAAGCTCTCCTGCTTTATTCTATCGCTGTCTACTGGTGCAATGAAACGGAAAGTGGTGTTGGGCTCCTTGACGAAGCAATTCGCATGGCGGTAGCCCTTGGAATGAACAAAAAGCAATTCGCCCAAAACTACGGGGAAGCCAATTCCTTACTTGAGGAAAGTTGGCGCCGCACTTGGTGGGTGATCTATATCACTGACGCCCACATCGCCGGTATGTCTCCTAAACATGATTATTGCCCAAGTTGCATTTCTAATGACCGCAGGATCTACCCATACGTACCCGTTCCGAACAAGTGGCATTGAAATCACTACCGACCTTCCTTGTGAAGAAGAACAGTACGACAGAGGGGTATGTCAATCGCTTTATGCCTTTGGAAGTGTCCAGCTGACATTCTTATTAGGCCATCCCACAACCACGATCCCTAGAAGATTACGACAATAGGGAGTTCCTTGGCGAAGATGAAACTAATTTTTCCTCCTACGCGGAGCTTATTGGCTTGACCCGCGGGATTGATCAGGCCTTGTCTCCTGGCAACACGGCAGATGATCGAATATACACTACGATGGCTGCGAGCTCTGATACTAGTGTTCGAGCATGGTGCTCTCTTCTTTCGCCGGAGAAGAGGCAATTAATCCGTCCCGATGGATCATTTGATGAAGTTATGTTCAAAGCATTCTTCATTATGCACACGTAAGACCTGCAATTTCCTGGCTGTTTTCCATTTATCTAACCCAAGTATAGATATACCGTTGAAATCCATCGCCCACTGTCAGCGTTGACTCACAGCGCAATCGAATCAGTGTCGCGATGTGCTCCATTGGCCCCGTCAGAACAACTTAAATGCAACAGCGCAAAGGAACGTGACATACATACTGTCAAATGCACCAAGGCTATCAATAGCATTGATGAGCTATTGACTCTGCCAACTAATATGAAGACCCATTCCCCCTTCATCATTTGCATGATTGCCAACGTGACCATTGCACATCTGTCGGCTTGCAGGTTTATCTTTTCAGGGGACCAGCGTGCCAAAGGCCGGGAAAAGATTCGTTTGACTATGGGCACTTTGAAGCGTCTAAGTGAACACTGGACTCTGGGCAAACGGACTTACCGTGAGATTGGAATTGTCGCCCGAGAATTGTTATCTCTCGCAAAGGATCCCCCGGCTAGTTTGGGTACCGTTGGCATCTCCCTTCCGGATCCAACATCTTCTGAATTCCCGGCATTGGACATGTTACCTGACTCCAATTTTGACTTTTGTGCCTTTTTTGATGCGGATGCTCGTGGTCTAACCGAAACGAGTTCATTTATGTTACAATAGATCCCACCGGAGATTACCCTTTAATAATAAGATCCCTACAGATTTTGAATCGCTGATTATGTGGTTTTATTCATGCTTTGACACGGAGTGTGCTATTGATCGCTTCAACCCGCGACTATTGTCATTTCCGGTACTCCTCGTCAATTTGGATAAGCGCCGCCATTCCATCCCTCTCAAATGCTTCAGTGTCCGTGATCATGGTAGCAATGAGCGTCGCCGGCTCTGTCTTGCTAGCATTATCGCTGATGCGATGATGACAGCCCGGTGCTTCAAACCAGCTGCCGCCCTCTTCGATGGTTTTCATAGGATCGTCATTCATTTTGTTGAGAAGGGTTCCTTTCAATACATAGGCGCCAACGTTCGCGCCCCCATGACGGTGCGGGGGAGTTGATCCGTTGGGTGGGAACTCGACGCGCAGGCTGACGATAGTCTTGTTCGGGATCCCGACCAGCTTGTACGAGTAGACAATCTCGATGGCCGGCATCGGACGGCTGTGTGTTTCATTAACATCCAACCGGTAATATGGTTTGATACTGTACTTACCTGGAGTCGTAGGTTGGTTCCTGCATATTGGAATGTGTTTCGTTTTGTACGGAATGTTCGGAAAGAGGAATTGGCTGGTTATGATGAAGACTCGCAGAATTTTTCGGGGTTTATATAGGAGTTAGGTTGGATACTAGGTATCACACGGCTGTGTCACATCGCCTCACACGGCTCATTCTGCGTAGCCTACGCGATTTCCTACGTCACTGTGAAGGATACAGTATTCCGGGGTAGGCTATCTGTTGATAGCCTATTGCATACCCCACCGGAACAGCGACACCTTACATGCTTTGGCGCCGACCCGATAATTAACATGGGAACTTTTGCATGAAACATATCTCTTTGACTAGGTGATTCTTCTCAGTATGCCTTGGCTAATCGAGTCGCTAATTGTGGAGGACATTGCCTCGGTGACGTCATCCCCGACCGGCCAGTTGGTGATACCTCACCAGTTGATTATACAGTCTGAGAAACATTGATTTCAGTCAACAGCTTTGATATCCCATTTTATGATTGTTCTGATATCCTCGGACTTTCATTCACCAAAATAACCCAACGCATAAAGATAACACCAAATCCACGGCACCAATCTCTGTGATCTGCTTATCGAAACGAACCAGGTCTTTTCCAGCGCACTCGATAGCTGAGGTCTTCGGCCCAAAACGTCTATATGAACAGCATTTTCCAGCATTTGCAGAACATCCACAGTTGTCCCCCAGTAAAGGCAGGCATTGGTAATACTGATCCCAGGCTGAAACTCTCTCGCACTTTGCAGAGGCACCTTTTGATTGCCCTCATTGGGGTTGCTCTTGATCATCACACCAATGATTGCAGTCTTTCCACTTGCAATCTGACCAGTCACATTCTTAGCCATGACTGCCTAGTTTCGATGGGTTTTCTCTGACTTACCACGTGAACAATTAACCACGATCCCCGCCCTCCTTTTACCTTCAGCGCCTGCCTCGCAATAATAAGTAACCCGTGTTTATTCACAGTGGTGCGAGTCATATGAATCAAAGCCAATGGTCATCTCAATCCGTCAATGCGGAGCGTACTAACTGCCTGTATCTTCATGGATATCGGAAGCCTGTAGGAGGGAAAGATTATCGCGGACAGCGACCTAGCCTTTCAGGATGGCGTTGAACAGAAATCGCGAAGCTTTCTCATGACGCTTTGAGTGGACAAGGCAAAGCACACACAAAAGCTCCTATAGAGACATCAGTGAAGCGGATTGAACATGATCATGCAAAAGCACGTTCCGTTCCAGTCGTGTAACACATTGCATTGCGTCTGGCCAGTGACCTGCGTACGTACTACTTTTCTTCCCACAGACTTCTTTTCGAGGGAAGATATAGATTGAGAATGCTGGTGGATCACTCCATGCCAAGGCGCTCATAGTTCGCCTGGAAAACAGCCAAGAAGAGCAAGCTTTGATTGACAAAGAACAGTGCGTCAAAAGATTACTAGGCTCCCCTGTCAGATTTTTGATTAACCCGCGGAATTATTCTTTCAGGGGTGGCGCATTAGTTGGGGGCCGTCGGAGTCCTCCAGGAATGGAATTTCGGTCACTTCACGTATATTTATTTCTACGGGCTTTGGGGACGAGGTATTTATTTTCAAATCCCGGTCACCTAACGAGATCCTTAGCCCTTGGAGTTTCCTGGTCTCCGGACCGAGTCTTTCCTGTGAACTTATGGTCTTTATAATCCCCCTTGTTCATTTCTATTTGAATCTTTTTCAGTCCTACATTTTACCTTAATTCTATAATCCGATACTTTGTCATTTTCATTTCGCCAAGGCTAACAATGATCTCCGAGAAAGAGTTCTTGGCTCGCCTCCCTCCGTCCGTCAGCCACTGGCTGGGCTATCGTGAGGGTGCACCAAAGCCTCCCTCGAAATATCTCGTTCACTTCTGGTCGTTCATAGCCGCATTCTGCGGTCTATGTGTAGTCCAGGCTATATTTAATTACTCTTCCTACTTCATTGAACGTGGCGTGCCAGGCATCATTGCTTCTTATGTGCGTCTCCCTCTTTCTACACACCCTTCTCAACCACTAATTATAAATTAGGGAGCATCGGCAGTCCTCATCTATGGTGCTATTGAGTCCCCTTTAGCACAGCCACGCGCTCTGATCGGTGGCCATTTTCTGAGTGCTCTGGTCGGCATCTGCATCACGAAACTCTTCAGCCTAATGCCCGATGAAGAAAAATTCAACTCTTTGCGCTGGCTAGCCGCTTCGCTTTCGTCGGCCGTTGCCATTGTTGTTATGCAAATTACCAACACAACTCATCCTCCAGCCGGTGCCACAGCCCTCCTTCCCGCAGTGGACGAAGCTGTGTGGGCGCTCTCTTGGTACTATCTGCCAGTTGTCTTACTTTCGTCAACTATGCTCCTGCTTATGGCCTTGATCGTGAACAACATCCAGCGCCGTTATCCCGTTTTCTGGATCACTCCACCGGCCGCTAAGCCTGTTCTTCCCCAGGCTAGCAACTCGAAATAGAGCTATATGCGCCTTGATCCCAAGGTTGCTAGATCAATATTCGAATGCTACGGGGTTTCTGGGGATGATAATGTGGTACATCCCTTTTTGTAATAATAAAAGGAAGTTGAGCAGATCACAATGTCTGTTTCTACCGCAAGGTGTCAGGATGTGAATTCCGATGAGTTTTGGGGGCCTACAACATAGAATGACCCCCTCGAGTATGACTAATTGTTTTAATGACTCACCTATCTAAAGGGAAGAAAAACGTTGTTAATACGGAACCGGTACTCCGTACTCCGTAGGCTCTTTAGATACGATCATCATTAGGCCTCGCTCCGGCCGCACGGGTCGCTAAGGCCATGGATCTACGGAACTTTCCAAAGTTGGAAGTCAATTCCAAGGTTCAGATCTAAGATCTGTACAACATTACTAGTAATAGCGGTAGCCAAAATGCAGATCAAGTTTCAGCCTCGAGGGTTTCATAGTCAAACTGGTTGTACGACCAGCCTCAAATATGCGACTTGCGTTTCCTTACGGCCGAGACAATCTCTGACATTCTAAACACCATCACGGCATCTCGGCTAGTGTTCACGGCAAGTCTGCCAAGGCTACAGGGTAAACGTTGGCCGTGGAAAACTTCGTCGCCCATATTGGATGCCGCCTTGGTTCCACTAAGCTCTGTTAGGTTTTCCGAGGTTCTTTTTGCGATCCTTTGTGCAGGGGTAAGACAACGTGACTCTACGCCGATAGGCCCACACATTGGGACTAAACTAGTTTGGTTATAAGGTGATAAGAATTTGCTTCTTCTGACCAATGGAAAGTGACAATAGCTACAATATGAGAGTGCATGATGGAAGGAAACGGTTATGAGATCCAAGGGCCACGCCAACAGGAGGGCTAATTCAGACGACCTACAGTTGTGGGTACAATCTCTGCTGCCACAAGTTCGAAGAACTGCGGCATTAAGTACCAGAACCAAACCCAAACTATATACGTACCCTCTCTAGCCAAATTACTTATGCGCTACTAATGCCATAAATTCGACCATCCAGGCCTCCTCGGCGTAAATACTAATCAACATCATTAAAATGCCTGGATTGAGAAATGAGTGAGCCTCATACATATGGTCCTTAATTCGGAACTCCGGTTGTCCCAAGAAAATCGTTACCCTACACCTTGTGCACAGGAATGTGTGAGGGAGTATGAATCTGTAGAGTGTATAAAACGGTGATTTCCCCATCGATTAACTCTTGCAGCCGAACCTATCAAATACCTTGCCGATATGTCTGTTATATACAACAGCACTGAAATATTGCTTAGTCCTTCGCCCGTTGATTCGGCGTCGTGGGTTGTAGGACTTACCGTTGTGACCGAAGCAAGCTCGCCATTCCTGTGGACATTCACTGCAATTGTTGGAGCATCGCTTCTTGCCTGGTTCAGGAAGCCCTGGACCGACGGACATGGTCACAAAATTCCTAAGGGCCCGGTAGGGCTTCCAATCTTTGGTAAGTCTACCGCTGACATATGTGAATCATTCTTTTCTCATATGACTATAGGTTCGTTTTACTATTTGACTAGGTATCCTGAGTTGACTCTGGACTACTGGGCGAAGAAGTTCGGAGGCTTATATTCTATCTGGCTTGGAAACCAACTGTTTGTCATTATCTCTGACCCAAACATTGCCAAAGATCTCATGGTTACCAATGGGAACGTGTTTTCTTCTCGCAAAGTAATGTTTATCAAAAGCCAAACTATTTTTGCTGGTCGAGGCATCACTGCTACTCCATACAATGACCGATGGTAAGGTTATTCTAAACTTCACACGGGTTGCCGCTTACCCTGGTTAAAGGCGCAAGCACCGCCGTATTGCAGCCAAATGGCTAAACCAGCGCGCCGTCGACTCTTACTCTCCTGTCTTGGATCGCGAGTCACTCTCGCTGGTAAAGGCATTGCTTATTGAAAGCAAAGGAGGCCTGGTCTCCGTGAGCCCTCAGGTAACCCATTCCGGTCCACCGGTTCCAATAGCAAGTACTCATATATATAGCCTCATGCTGGTCGTTGCTCATTGAACAATATGACAACTATCACGTTTGGTTTCCGAGCGGACAGCATCGATCACCCCCTGGTAGGACGGGCCTTGAATCTCAGCCGTGAATTTATGTATGCGCACGGCCTACGGAAATATATAATCATCTTTCCAACAAGCTAATTGAGTTAATAGGAACTGCACCGGCCCTATGTCAAATCTCATTGATTTTGTTTCTATTCTGCAGTATCTACCGACACCATTGCACAGGCGTGCCAAAAGACTGCACAAAGGCTTGGTCGACACATATGGTGGCTTTATCAAGGAAACTGAGCAGAAGATGAAGGAAGGTAAAAAGGTTGAGGACTGTTTAGCGAAGACGATGATTGAACTCCGCCATAAAGAAGACCTTGATGATTTGGATATGGCAATCCTTGCGTCAGCCTTCATGATTGGCGGTGTTGAGTCAGTAAGTAACCACCATGATGCCCTTGGTTCGATGCATCACTGACGCCTTATGCAGACTGCCGCTATTATGCAATGGTTCTCTGCTATTATCCCTGCCTATCCTGAAATCCAGAAAAAGGCCCAGGAAGAACTTGATCGTGTCATTGGACGTGATCGTCTCCCTGGCATTGAAGATGAAGAGAATCTTCCTTATTGTCACGCTATCGTTAAGGAAGTCGAGAGAGTTCACAATCCTTTCTGGTTAGGTACTCCCCACGTTTCCAGTGAGGACTTCGTCTACCAAGGAAGTTTCATTCCCAAGGGTACTGTGGTCGTTCTTAACACTTGGACTATGCACTTTGATTCCGACCGCTATTCTTCCCCTGACAAATTCGATGTACGTATGTCACTTCTAAGAAGTTACTTTGGAGCTGTACTTACTAATAAATGAACAAAAGCCGGATCGTTATATCGATGACCCATTGACGTCTGCTGATAGTGTCCGTGTCGCCGATCCTATGAAGAGAGACCACTGGATGTTTGGAGCTGGGTGAGTACTACATCTTCTAAAACAAAACATAACGCCCGATTAATAATATGTAGTCGTCGCATTTGCCCTGGAATGATTGTGGCTGAGCGCGAGATTTGGCTGACAATCTCCCGTATGCTCTGGGCATTCGATATGTACGAGATTCCAGAGGAGCCTATCGATTTGAAAGAATACGATGGCCTCTCTGGGCGTTCTCCAGTGGCGTTCCGAATCGGATTGAAGCCACGGCATGAGAATGTTGCGAAGCTGCTAGAGAAGGTTGAGATTTAAAAGGATTGCGCGTGATAGACAGGGCGAGAAACTAAAAAGACGGAAGGTGACTGGGATGACGTTTTCCCAAAAGTGAAGTTGCAAGTCATACAAAATTCATCGTTTCGATTGCCTATCGAGGTATATATACATGGACAGCTAGGATGTTCTGCACGGTGTATTTTCCAATCTTGGGATATGTAAAGTTCTGACTTCACCTAGACAAACAATATTACAATTCCGACTGCAAACTATATCAACGGCGAACGGCGTTCCATCTCTCAAATGATTGAGCGAACTATACGCATTGGAGCAGCTTTGAGCCAAGCACTCCAAGTGGGATACTCGACTCTTGGTGGAAGGTCCACATCAAGACTTGAGTCCCTGATAAAGCTGCTGATGTCCATCTTCTCAATTGGGATGAACCACCCTCCACGATCGAGCCTCGGATCTTTATTAAACTTGGTGTAGACAAGCCAGCCAACGAAAAGTAGTATGACAAGCGGCCCAGCAAGATAGTTCATGAAAAATGTCTCCGCATCTTTTGCAGCCACAGAGACATAAAATTCCGCGATGAGGCACAAGACGTTAAGACCTAGGCCAATATAGCTTCCAATTACACCAAAGGGAGCAGCATAGGTAAGCTCCTTTACGGTGTGTCCGTTATGTGCCCAGGCGGAACGGAAACGGATATGGGCAAGGCAGATGCTTCCCCAGACAAAGAAGTCAGAGATACCAGACAAGGCAAGAAGCCAGTTGAAGATGGTGCTGCCAGATGGTGCCTCATTGACGAAAGCTAGCAAACCAAAAATAATCTGCAGGATAATGCAGTAAAGAGGACGACCTCCCTTGTCGATATATGCCATGACTCGTGGTGCCATTCCTCGTGAAGCCAGAGCCTGGATAGTACGGCTGGAAGCATATGTTGCGGAGTTGGCCACGCTAATGACCGAGATAGTGATGATTGCATTCATGACAGATGGCAACCCGGAGATACCGGCATTCTGGATTGATACGACAAATGGAGAAGCCTTGGTGTTGGCGCCAGATGCTCCAAGAAGCCATTCGGCGTTTGAAGGCACAATCAAGCCAACGATGAAAGTTCCCAGGACATAGAAGATCATGATGCGCCAGAAGACCTGCTTGGATGCTTTTGGGATGGACTTGGCAGGGTTTGCTGCCTCTGCCGCAGCAAGACCAGCCATTTCTGTGCCACCAAAGGCAAAGGCTGCTGTCACGAAGACAGAACAGAACCCCTTGAAGTCTGTGAATGCACCAGGATTTCCCCAATATTGAGCTCCAATGTAGCCTCCTTTCGGGGCTCCACCGCAATCGATCACAATTCCAAGTATAATAAAGCCAATGACAGCAGTGATCTTGATCGCTCCGAGCACAAATTCGACTGTGGACTGAGGTTAGTACCAATGTATCTCGAAAGGACATATAAATGCTGAGCCTCACCTTCTCCGTAGCCTCGAACTCCAAAGAATTGGATCGCCGTTAGCACGACTAGAAACACGGCGACCCAAATTCCACTGTTCAAAGTTTCGCTCCAGTATTGAATTGTTAAACTTGCGGCCGTGAGTTCGAAGGGAAGAATAATGAGCCATTGGATAGCGTAGTCCCAGCCGACCGCAAATCCCCTATCATAAAATGAGTAGTCAGTTTTAGTTGATCATGAGTTTAGTACATGAACACCGAACACTCACCAGGCTGGACTGATGAACCGGACACAGTATGTGAAAAAGGCTCCATTCACGGGATATAGCACGGCCAACTCGCCCAGAGCTTGGATTGTAAGAAGAAGCATTCCTCCAACAACCAAGTAGCATATCAACAAAGAACCAGGCCCTCCCGTGCGGAGCGCAGATCCCGTACTAACAAAAAGACCAGCACCAATAGCGCCGCCTTGCTGAAATTAGTATCAGAAGAAAAGGAAAGACTGACAATGGATTCTTACCAACAGCGATCATCTGCATATGGCGGTTCTTCAGACTCCGCTTCAGCGGGTTAATTTTACCGACCTCCAAATCATCTTCGGCTGGAGGGAGGCTTTCGGATGACTCCACGGTAGTGCCGGGTTTCTTCTCAGTGTCTAAGTCCATGGCAGTCATGTTTTGGATGTTAAACTAACGCAGGCAAGAAAATTTATCGACGGCGACTAGCAATCTATATATAAGTTCAGCCCAGATACCTGACCTGTGGTCCGTCTGTGATAAGCAAGGCATCAAGTGGGATTGCTCAATTGCCCGTGGCGTAGTGTAGTTTGTCCCGATGCAGGCAGATGGCAAGATAAAGATAAGGCTTTCTGTACTTTCAAGGTTCCGGCCTTGGAAGTAAGAATTTGATATCGGGTCATTCATAACCAATCAGGGTGAAAGCCCAGAGAAATCTTTTGAGCTTAGCTGAGACGCCACTCTTGGCCAGGGCACACTTCGTGATCATTTCCCCTATTTTCCGCGTCCGATTAACTATATGAAGGTTCCTTGCGTAGAAATCGCTCATCTGTTCTAGCTCGGGGCAGAATTAGGTGAACGCCAATGCTCAGACCACAGATAAGCACCCCACCTCTCAACTCTCAAACATCCAAAAGTGGCAGCGGGGGTTGAAATGTGTAAGGCTCGGATCCTGGAGTATCGAAACCAATTTCCATTTGGGGTCTCTGGTGTCTGTTGGGCAGACGGCATAGTCCATATAGGAGTCCAGGTCCAATGGAGAATTGAATTAGGATTTAAATTGAGGTGAACCAGGCCAGATGCATCATTCTCAAGCCATGAGGCGAGGGCCTACTTGGGACGGAATATTTTTCCTGCTGACCTATCACACAAGGCTACCTACGCTTTTAACGGTATGCTCTTATCATGCGCCAATATGCTTTCAACAAAAGTCACACTTACTTACCTATGAATGCTCGTTAAATTGCCCGGGCGCTGGAGATCGGCTGCCTCCCTATTTAACGAGGAAATAATTGCCGACCGTCTTTAGAAATCTAAAGACCCGGTGTGGATTGAACGTTCTCGTCTCGGCGTCTCCGGTAGGATGGCTATAGTGACTGGCACCTCAAGGAGATATTTCTATAAAAAGATAGCATTTCATCTGTGATTAACGTATTAAGTAGTTGCCAAAATATGAAGTCCAAAGCCTCATGTCAAGCAACCTTATGGAGTGGACGACCCCCTTGCCACCAACCGATATGCGGTAATACTATGCTGCTCTCCTTATCCCAGTGCAAGCCACGAATATGTCCTGAGTTGCCTTCAACTATCAATAGAAGTCCCTCGCGCAACATGATCTGCAATGTTATACCCCGTCGCCGCGCGAATGTGTTTGCCCATGAAACCAGAGAAGATTCCTGTCACAGCTGTTAATCAACAAAACAATTAGAACTTATGAACTACGCTCTCATCCATGATTTTCATTTTAGCATACATAGAATGTTCTTTCAATATGCCCATTTCATGCTTGCTGTTCTGGGTCTTGTGGGCAAATTCCAAAATTGCGTTAACGTACGGCTGGCGCCAATTCACTACGAAGCGGCTGCCTGAGTATCTTTCCCTGTTGCCTCTAGGTGTCGCCAATAAATTGGCACATTTTAAGGTTAGTCCAACGTGGATAGAAAACTAACCGAATTAGGCTAGACTGTTGCAAATCCACCAATTACAGGTACGGCGGACGATCTATGCCACTCTGGACTTAATTCAGTTTGGGTTATACTCCCTACCATAAGAATACCTGTGGCCTGGTGATGTCTTTTTAGTAGTCTTGTCAGATATTCAAGAATATCTGCCCGTTTATGACTAGCGATTTCTTTTTGATAATCTTTCTTATATATATTTCTCCCACTTCTCAGTTTTTACACGTAGAAAAAGGCGGAAAAAGCATAAATTTAGGGTCAATGAGTTCTATGATGAAATTGAGAAAGTTCAGATTGATATTCAGGGAATACCCATGGAGAATCATAGCTTTATATGACAAGAAAAGCCAATAATTATTGAGTCCACGAGGTAAACGCATGCTGCTCATTTCTTGATATCGCGACGATAAACTGTGCATAGATATATTCCTCAGCAAAACATCTCAATAAGATAAAAATATCCACAAAACTCACAGGATCGCACTTACAGTCAAACGTCTGACGGAAAGGATGGTGCAAAAATCTATTCTGGCAACTCTCTGGGCCACCCATTTCAAGCATGAATTGTTGCGCCATGGACATGCTCGACCCAGAGTGCCCCTGATGTGCCAGCTAGATTTTCAGAATAGATGAGCATTGCCGCAGTACAGATCATATCACCCGTAAAATAATTTGTGCTTTGTGACGATCTGCGTAGCAATCCTCACAGGGCCATTGAATACGATTTGCAGGCTTCTGTCTGAATAGAAACGCCACAGGCCAGAGTGCCATACAAATACACCGCGGCGGCACGAATTAAACGCTTTGCGAGATTTCGCCCTTGGTAAACAATTATAGCATAAAGATTATCTAGCTATGTCGGTGACGAGCTCGCTGAAACCGGAGCCTTGAAGCCAATCGGCTCAATGAAATGAAATACGAACAGCTGGTCAAAGATGCTGGCATGACTGGACTGGTGGCCGTGAAGCCTCCAAGAATCCTCTTCATTTGATACAACTACAGATGTTATTTCAGTAACATCTTGGGGTACCCAGCGCACTGTAGATGCCTTGTCACAGCTCTCGTTAATGGAGGCTATAGAGTGTGGACGGAAAAAGATCCCGTTCGAGCACCAGAACATTGTAATCCCTTTTAACCACACTTTAGGCACTCGGAAGTAGACCCGCCACACTAGAAAATAAGGATTAGGCCCACGTCTTGATTATTGGTAGTTGGAAGGAATTGCCTTCACTTTGCGCCGCCGACATTCTGCGCAGCCCTTCTGCCTGGGACATCAACCATAGCTAATTTTAGCCATAGAAACCACACAACCAGCGTAAGAATCTGCTGGGATTATAAAGTCACGAACAAAGAGTGTCGCAGCAAATGAAGTTTCATAAGGCCAAGCAACCTTCTGAGGTTAGAAGTCCCCAGCCCTGGGGGGGAGGGCTGATGTTCATAACGTAATACACCCCCGGGGCCCACCAGAGCTACTTGGGGCAGAAACGCCATTTCTGCCCCCACGTCAAGGCTCAGCTATATCTAATCACGATCTACTTATGATTGTTATTTTCCATACTCTAAAATATTGCTATTGTATAAGCTTCGGTGACTCCTTTATTGGAACTTGTTCGGAAAAAATCCCAATCCATAGGTATAGCAAAAGTCTTTACAGAAGAACATGACAAAGAGATCCCCCTAATTGAGTGAACTTGATACAAAAAGATAGGCATCGAAAAATAGGACCAGATACAATAGCAAAGAAATGCATCGTTTCGGCGTCTGATTACACGAGTAAGGTAGATCCAAGAACAAGCAGTCATAATCGAATACACAATGTACCGCTGATCCCGGTTTACATCACAACACAGCAAGAGTTTTGCTTCTTGGCCTGGATTTGGTTGCGTTAGTAAATTCGGGTGGAGGCAATACTCCATTTACATACCTGGGTATAGAACATCTTGCTCTGAGCTGACAGCCCATCACTCTTCTGAACCAGGGAGTCGATCTTCTCACCACGTTCCAGAACACTTTCGATCTGGAATCGGTTAGCATTTAAAATGAGCCCCCACAGATATAAGAGCATACCGTCTTGTGCAAGACAATCTTGGTTTCGTCAAGCTCCTGCTGGATCTTCATGATGCTGTCGGCCTGGCTCGGGTCCTGGTACTTGATGATATATTCCTTGAGCTGCGGCAAGGGGCACGCATTCTCGCGCAAAGAGGGGTCGGAGAAGGCAGTGCGTGGGTATTTCGCGAGGAACTCGTCCACAATCTTGCCCAAAAGCTGGTGGGCCACCAGGGCAGGGTAGTCTCCATCTGTCACAATAACACCGGCAACACCCTCTGTTCGTCCGTAGGCGTGGAATGTGTAGGCCTTCTCTTCAATATCCTGTCGTTGGCCTGCCTTCGTCTTCTCGGCGACCGTTCGGTTGAAGAGCATCAAGAACTCATCGTAGCTGTTAAGCGCTTGGCGGTTAGTGACCTAGCCGCGTCGGACCGAGAGAGGATGGGGTGGGCATACTTCTGACGAGTGAAGCGCGAAAAGCTAGTAATAATTAGCGAAATGTTCCAGTCGGTTGCATGGCGCGCATCTGAGACTACCTGCTGAGGTCCTTCTCCCCGCATAGCTGGAGAGCTGGCTGAGTGTCGTTCCGGAAAACCTGCGATATTCACAGATAAGTACCATATCTAAGCTTATACTCGATCAAGTGGAAGCCGCAATGAAACATACGCCCATATAAAGAATCTTCATGGTGACAGCGTGGTTGTCCTCACAAGGACAAGGAGCCAAGTAAATGTCGGGGGTAGTGGGGCGTTGGGTGGTAGTAGGTGCTTATCAAGGAAATGCGCTGGTGTCAAACAAGCAGGCAACTTCTTTGTCGTAGGAGCTCGGCTGTAGGGTTAGCTGAAGTGGGGAAGCAAAGTGACAAGTGTTAATCCTAAAACAGGCTCCTGAGTTGCCGATAACAATGATGCACTGGACCCTCTGCATTGTGGCCTGAGGCATGAGATGTACACCGCTCTTGTCATGCGACCGGCTGAGCCCTGCGGGACTGCCCTATAACTACTTTTGGCCCAGCTTATCCCCTCATTCTTTGTTGCTTTGCTTATCACTTCTTGATCGTCAAGTCAACCGAACAGTTTTATCTGCCGAACATGGACAGCATCGCAGCTACGGAGTCGCAATGGCTGTTACAACTAGCAGCTATGCGTCAGGCCATTGCCGATCTGAAGCTCCCCCAAGACCTCCCTCATGAATCGATCAGCTATGGAAGCGATATCGATCTGGACATTGATGACGACTACTCGTCCCCAGGAACAAATGATGATGTGTGGGATATCATCAGCTCGGATGATGAGACTTCCGATGGCTTGGACGACTTGGATGGACTCGACGGACTTCATCTCGCACCAGGGTCCTCCTACAATCGGTTCTGGCTGGAAGACAAATGCCAGGATTTGGCTATGCGAAACTCAAGTATAGATGCGACAGAGCTTGCTCAACAACTCATCGCCACCCTGGCTACCGACAGCAACGACGAGGAGCTACAAATGTCTTTGGCCGAGGTTGTTGGATTCGATGACCTGGATCTGGTGATTGAGCTGATTGCACACCGAGGAGAAATTCTGTCGGACAAGGGACCCCGCTTGGAATCCCAGACAGATGGGCTTGTGGCAGGTAGACTGCAGACACGAGCAGAGAGAGAACATGCGCTGCAACAGCGCGACTACGAACATAAGAGTGCAGCGTTGATGCCAGCCCAGACCCGATCGGAGCCCTCCTACCCGCATGTTTTCAAGCAGCACACCTCTGGAAATACACTTTCTGCCAATGGGAGAAAATATGGGTTGCCTGTAGGTAGCGAGCAGATTGAGGAACCGAAATACACTGAATTCGCGATCCCGGCGGCAAAGGTGGGAACCCTTGGCAAGGGCCAGAAATTGGTGGAGATCGCTGAAATGGATGGCCTTTGTCGGGGTACCTTCAAGGGTTACAAAGCCCTCAATCGTATGCAAAGCTTGCTCTACGACGTTGCATACAAAACCAACGAAAATATGCTTATTTGCGCGCCGACTGGAGCGGGTAAAACGGATGCTGCCATGTTGACTGTTCTAAATGCTGTGGGCAAGAACACATCACCCAATCCGTTGGAAAACCCAGAAGCGACTGAATTCACCGTCCAAGTTGACGACTTTAAGATTGTCTATGTTGCTCCCATGAAGGCTTTGGCTGCTGAGGTGACGGAGAAACTCGGCAAACGCTTAGCCTGGTTGGGGGTCAAGGTGCGCGAACTGACTGGTGATATGCAGTTGACCAAGCGGGAAATCGTTGATACGCAGATCATCGTTACTACCCCTGAAAAATGGGATGTTGTAACGCGGAAAAGCACTGGAGACACAGAGCTTGTTCAGAAGGTCCGCCTTCTCATTATCGATGAAGTCCACATGTTGCACGATGAGCGAGGAGCAGTCATCGAATCCTTGGTCGCTCGAACCCAACGTCAGGTCGAAAGCACGCAGTCTCTGATTCGTATTGTTGGTCTATCAGCCACCCTTCCGAACTATACAGATGTGGCGGACTTCTTGAAAGTGAACAAAATGGCCGGCATGTTCTTCTTCGATCAATCATTCCGACCTGTGCCTCTTGAGCAACATTTCATCGGTGTCAAAGGAAAACCCGGCTCCAAACAATCTCGTGACAATATTGACTCTGTTGCCTATGAGAAGGTTCGCGACATGATGGAGAGAGGCCACCAAGTCATGGTCTTCGTCCACTCGCGCAAGGATACTGTAATGACTGCCAGGATGCTCATGCAGCTAGCTGCGGAGGAGGGACGAGAGGATTTATTCAGCTGCCATGATCACGAAAACTATTCCAATGCCCTTCGTGACATGAAACATGCGCGTGCGCGTGAACTACGGGACCTCTTCGCTAGCGGATTTGGAACGCATCATGCCGGAATGTCTCGAAGCGACCGCAATCTGATGGAGCGAATGTTTTCAGAAGGTCTAATCAAGGTGCTTTGCTGTACTGCCACCTTGGCCTGGGGTGTCAACCTCCCCGCAGCTGCAGTTGTTATCAAAGGTACCCAGTTGTATAACCCACAAGAGGGTAAATTCATTGACCTGAGCATTCTCGACGTCATGCAAATCTTTGGTCGTGCCGGTCGTCCACAATTCCAGGACACCGGTATTGGATTTATCTGTACTACTCATGACAAGTTGCCCCACTACCTATCTGCTGTGACTGCGCAGCAGCCTATTGAATCGCGCTTCTCTAGCCGACTTGTGGATAACTTGAATGCTGAAATCTCGCTTGGAACTGTCACATCTGTTCCAGAGGCTGTGCAATGGCTTGGCTACTCGTACCTCTATGTGCGCATGAAACGTGAGCCGAGGAACTACGGAATCGAGTTTGCTGAGCTACGCGATGACCCAATGTTGGTCCAACGGCGGAGGCAGTTGATCATACAAGCAGCACGGGTGCTACAGAAGAGTCAGATGATCATCTTCAACGACAAGACCGAAGATCTCAAAGCTAAGGATGTTGGTCGCATCGCGAGTCAGTACTATGTATTACAAACCAGTGTCGAGATTTTCAACGATATGATGCGTCCCCGATCTGGTGAGGCAGATGTACTCAAGATGATCAGTATGAGCGGAGAATTCGACAACATCCAATCTAGAGACAGTGAGTCGAAGGAGCTTCAGCGACTGCGTGAGGAAGTCGCGCAGACCGAAGTTGCCGGAGGAAACGACACTCCACATGCGAAGACAAATCTCTTGTTGCAAGCCTATATCTCTCGCGCCAAGATTGAGGACTTTGCTTTAGCCTCCGATACTGGATATGTTGCCCAAAATGCGGCACGTATCTGCCGTGCTCTCTTTATGATTGCGTTGAATCGTCGCTGGGGCTATCAATGTCAAGTCCTGTTGTCTCTTTGCAAATCCATTGAGAAACAGATCTGGCCCTTTGATCACCCCTTCCGTCAGTTCGATTTGCCCCAGCCGATCCTACGCAACCTTGACGAGAAGCTTCCAACTACTTCCATCGAGTCGATGAAAGAAATGGAGCCTGCCGAGATTGGTCAGCTTGTTCATAACCATCGCATGGGCCACACACTGTCCAAGCTCCTGGACAATTTCCCAACTCTTAGTGTCGAGACCGAGATTGCGCCGCTTAACCGCGACGTGCTTCGTATTCGGCTTTCTATCTACCCGGAGTTTACATGGAATGACCGTCACCACGGAGCATCCGAATCGTTCTGGGTCTGGGTCGAGAACTCGGAAACATCAGAAATCTATCACCACGAATACTTCATCCTAAGCCGGAAGAAGCTTTACGCTGATCATGAGCTCAACTTCACCATTCCGCTGTCTGATCCCCTTCCTAGCCAAATCTACATCCGTCTGATCTCTGATCGCTGGCTGGGTGCTGAGACCGTTAGCCCGGTTTCTTTCCAGCACCTCATTCGCCCGGACACTGAAAGCGTGTATACTGATCTACTCAATCTCCAGCCACTTCCTATATCGGCTCTTAAGAATCCCATTCTTGAGGAAGTGTATGGGCAACGCTTCCAATTCTTCAACCCTATGCAAACACAGATTTTCCATCTCCTTTACCACACACCAGCCAACGTTCTCCTTGGTTCTCCAACTGGTAGTGGAAAGACTGTTGCAGCTGAGCTGGCAATGTGGTGGGCTTTCCGTGAGAAGCCCGGCTCCAAGGTTGTCTATATTGCGCCGATGAAGGCATTGGTCCGTGAACGAGTTCAAGATTGGCGTAAGCGCCTCACTCGCCAGATGGGGTTGAAACTTGTTGAGTTGACTGGTGACAATACACCTGACACACGTACTATTCGGGATGCCGACATCATTATCACCACACCCGAGAAATGGGACGGTATCTCACGTAGTTGGCAGACCCGTGACTACGTCAGGAAAGTGAGCCTCGTGATTATTGACGAGATTCACTTGCTCGGTGGTGACCGAGGTCCCATTTTGGAAATCATTGTTTCCCGAATGAACTACATCGCTTCCCAGTCGAAAGGATCCGTTCGACTGATGGGCATGTCCACTGCTTGTGCCAATGCTTCTGATCTGGCTAACTGGCTTGGTGTCAAAGAAGGTCTGTATAACTTCCGTCATTCAGTTCGCCCGGTTCCCCTCGAGATTTTCATCGATGGGTTCCCTGAACAGCGTGGTTTCTGTCCCTTGATGCAGTCGATGAATCGCCCAACTTTCCTCGCGATCAAGAATCACTCACCGGAGAAGCCTGTCATTGTCTTCGTTGCTTCTCGCCGACAAACTCGTCTGACTGCTAAAGATTTGATCAATTACTGCGGTATGGAGGACAATCCTCGTCGATTTGTGCGAATGTCTGAAGATGATCTGGAGTTGAACCTCGCGCGAGTGAAAGATGATGCTCTAAAGGAAGCTCTTAACTTTGGTATTGGCTTGCATCATGCTGGTCTGGTTGAATCTGATCGCCAGCTAGCAGAAGAACTCTTTGCCAACAACAAGATTCAAGTTCTTGTGGCGACTAGTACTCTTGCGTGGGGTGTCAACCTTCCAGCGCATCTTGTGGTGGTCAAAGGCACACAGTTCTTCGATGCTAAGATCGAGGGTTATCGGGACATGGACTTGACTGATGTTCTGCAAATGCTCGGTCGTGCTGGTCGCCCACAGTTCGATACCTCCGGTATTGCGCGCATCTTCACCCAGGACTCCAAGAAGGCTTTCTACAAGCACTTCCTCCACACTGGTTTCCCCGTCGAGTCGACCCTGCACAAGGTTCTTGACAACCATCTTGGCGCTGAGGTATCTGCTGGAACTATTGGAACGCAACAAGATGCACTGGACTACTTGACCTGGACGTTCTTCTTCCGTCGATTGCACAAGAACCCCTCATACTACGGCCTCGAGATCTCTGCCGAGGAGCAAAACACCATGGCAGCTCAAGCCACAGCGCAAGATTTCATGGTTGAATTGGTTGGAAAGTCGCTGAATGATCTTGCCGAATCGTCCTGTGTTCTCGTGGACTCGGCCACCGGAGAGGTCGACTCCACTCCCTTCGGCAAGATCATGAGTTACTACTACCTCTCTCACAAGACGATCCGGTTCCTCGTGTCCCATGCCAAGCGTGATCCGACCTTCCAGGATGTCTTGAGTTGGATGTGTTCCGCAACCGAATTCGACGAGCTGCCTGTCAGACACAACGAAGATCTGATCAATGCTGAGTTGGCCCAGAACTTGCCGCTTTCTATTGAATGCATGGGCGACGCACCCCTCTGGGATCCCCATACCAAGGCGTTCCTCCTGCTGCAGGCCTACATGTCGCGGATTGATCTTCCCATCACTGATTATGTTGGTGATCAAACATCTGTGCTCGATCAAGGCATTCGTGTCATCCAGGCCTCAATCGACGTCATGGCTGAACTCGGGTATCTTCCCGCGTGTCAGATGCTGATGACTCTCCTCCAATGCATCAAGTCAGCGCGCTGGCCTGAAGACCACCCGTTGTCGATTCTGCCAGGCGTTCCGACCGAGAAGCCCCCCAGTGGTCTCCCGGGAACTCTTGTGTCGCTCTCGTCACAGCCTGCTGGTGCAATTGCTACTCTGGTCAAGAAATTAAACCTTCCATCCAACTTTCCTCGCATTACGTCCCAGCTGCCCCAGCTGTCGATCTCGGTTGCGAGTGTTTCTGCTAAGGGTGTTGCTGTGTCTCTGACACGTCGTAACCAGCCCACAACACCCGAATGCAAGGTGTTCGCCCCTCGTTTCCCCAAGCCACAAACCGAGGGCTTCTTCTTGATTATTTGCAGTGCTCTGCCCAATGGCACGGATGGTGAATTACTCGGTTTGAAGCGTGTGTCTTGGCCACCAGTATCCAAGCGCAATGGCAATGGCAACGGCAACGGCAAGGGCAAGGGCAATTACGGTGCTGGTTCCAGTCGCGGAGGACCTGCCAACGATAACAAGAGCGGCCTCTTGACTGTTCGCTCCAATGTTAAATTCCCCGAAGGCATCCTCGCGCAATCCACGAGTGCCAACACAGCTCGGGTGAATATCAGAGTCATCAGTGACTCATATGTTGGAATGGCATGGACTGTCTCCAATGTCGAGGTGAATTTGGATGCTGGCTTCGAGACGCAAACTGTGGCAGAGTCCAGTGTTCCTACCAAGGACTAAAAGCGTATGCTCAAGTTATTGACCGACAAATGTATGTAAAGAAGTTTTTTTTAAAAAAGCAATCTAACCATTTTCCATGTTGGGCTGTAACAATACAATAAGTGTTCTACAATATAGCGACGTCGTAGGGCTTACAGAATAATCCCCGAGTTGGAAACTGCCTAATTGCGCAAGTGTGGCCGAGTGGCTAAGGTAATTTTTCCCAATTCTGCAGTCTGCTGAAACATCCAAACTAACAAAATCAGGCGCTGTGTTTAGGTACATGTCAACATGACATACATTCTGCAGTACATTATGTGCGTGAGTGAATCTTACCGCTTGCATTCCATATATATATATATATATTTTGTTTCTTGCTGTTAATTGTGTGCTTATTTGTATATGTTTTTATAGTGATCCAGCTCGGCACGAAGAAATTCACAAATAAATAGAAAACCACTTCTTCAGCGCTTCAAACCTTCCCTCCTCACTTTCAAATGAATCAATAATCCTCGTCCTACCGCCCATATTCAACTTGACGACATTGTTAGCCATCATAATCTTCCCAGCAATAAAAATATCATCCGTTTTCTCCCAAACCTCTCCCTCCAACAACGGCAATCCCGCTGTCTCCCCATTTCGAATGAACTTGACCACTACGAAACTGCGTTTTTCCACAGCCTCCCAGCTCGTAAATCGATTGATCACTTCGAAATCTTCCTGAAAAAACTCCAGCTCTGCAAACGAATAGAATGAATTCCACGGCTTATCCGCACCGTTGCGATACTCGTATATCCAGACCTTCTGCTCTTTGCGCGTCTGTTTTGGCATATTGTCGTAAATGAGTCGCACTTCCTGGGACCCCAGGTTCTTCGTTATCTGACCCGAGATCAGCGGTAGGGGACTTGTTGGCCCGTCTCCGCCGAATGCCGCGTCCAGATGGTACCCTACGCCGCTGGGTAGATGGACGATGTTGACGATGTGTGTCCTTGATTCACGATTTAGCTGTCTTTCTTTTGTGGTATGCGTACTCGTAGTCACTGGGGTTGTGATCTTGGATGATCCTCTTACCATCCTTTGAATTGCCCTTGCGGTATACCATCAATCCGCTCCCGGTTCCGAACACCCGTCATGTACACTGAGAATCCTAGGCCACGCAGCACGTGGTGGAAGAAAATGCTCACTTCCAGGCAGTAGCCTCCTCGACAGGAGGGGGCTGTGTCGTCGCGTCCAATGACTTTGGTGTAGATTCTGTCGGGTTGGATCTCTGCTAGTTGGGTAGTGGAATAGTGACATGTCAGGTTGTCGTATGGGAATCGAGTGATCTGACATCGGAAGATATCTTTCAAGGCTTCTTCAGTCTTGGGAAATGTTTCTGGGTCGTTGAGATATTGTGCATATTGATTTGGTAGCGCGATGTAGTCCAGATACTTGGTTAATTGGGCCGGTGTGTAGGCGGAGGCCAGTTTTGGGATGTTCATTTTGTCGATCGTCTAGCAAATATTCGATGGATTTGTCTGTTCTACTTAAATGCCTATCAGGATGCTGCAGGTCGAACCCGAAATAAACAACGGGTGCATGCTAGCCTCATGACTCATACCTCAAAGCGAAACAACGAATTGACAAATTCGTGATTTGGAGCTGTTATTGAGCAAAATCTTAGACTGATTGGCCTAGGCGCTCTGTTAATTTACACTTACTGTAACAAGTAACTCCATGCGAAGTATAGCAGCCTAAAAATAAAACGACCATGAATAATATGAGCCAGTCAAGGCATGGATTATGACATTGTAAAAGTATCAAGACCATATGTAGAGAACGAAAGATACATATGGACAGGGCATGAGAAGTGGCAAAGGGGAATTAGGTATGAAACAAAAAAGCTAAGAAAAAAATGAATGAAAGAATGGCGCAGTTGAATGTCACAGACATTCTATCCGCAACTCCTGCGAGACACCAGGCCGATGGCCCCGGTGAGCATCGGTAATCTGCGGCGTCAGAGGTCTTCGGTGGACAACCCGCTCCTCCGGGTCTAAGTCATTGATCCTCATGCCAATGGGAACCAGAACCTGGCGCTTCGCCCGCGAGACAGAGACAGAGCGTGCTATGGAGACCTCAATCTTTGGGATAGGACGTCGAGGCTCGGGTGCAGGCTCCTTTTCAACGGTACCAATGGTCTCAACTGGATCAGTGAATGGCATCCGCGTGGACTCTGATGGTGATACGCCGGATTTAGGACCAGTTGATGCTGATAATGGGGACATGATTCGGTCGATCTTGGTCTGGGTCGGGTTTAATGCTGAAGGAGGGCTTCGAGATGTACTGCTAGAGAGTGTGTCCTTTGCGGGTGGTGGTGGTCGGCCTTCAGTTTGGACTCTGAGGCGCGGTCGCACTGAATCGTTAGTCCTGTGGTGGTTCGATGTCGTATTGGGCTGATGTTGTGTCTTGCTTTGTGGTGAAGTAGCCTGGGGCTGTTTCTCTATGGCTCGCGGCAGCGAATCCTTTCTCTGCCGTGGATTGACCCAGGGCTGAACCGGTTTTGTTGCAACAGTATTGTGCGATTGGACGCTCTGTTGTGGCCGAGTCTTCTGCGGGGATGGGCTTTTCCTTTCTGGCTGAGCACTCTTCTGTAATTGGGTAGTCTGTGGCTCCGGCTTGATAGCAGGAAGAGGCTTGTCATAGCTACTAGAGGACCGTGGGGTATTGGAGCGCTCAGAGAAAAGCTTTGGAATTACGGGCGACTCGAATGATGAGATGCTGCCCATATTTGAACCATGATGGAGCTTTGGCGGAGGCATCTTCGATGGACTTTCGATAGGGAGTGTATTTGCTCTAATAAGTGGGCTCGGTCCACGAGAGAAATTCTGTGTGCCGAGTACCTGGGCCCCTTTTGAAGGCTGCGAAGATGGGAACAAGGTGAAGCTTGATCGCGCTGGTGATGTTGCCCGGCGTTGGGGCATTGGGGGTGGTGCAGGTGATTTCAGGAAACCCTAGATCAGTCATCAGTTAGTCTCATACTGGTTTCTTATCGATAAAAGTCCATACATTTGCATCTGGTACGCGAAGATTATCCAATGTCTTGGCCCTCCTGGCCAGCAGTGAGGGTTTTTGGTTCTTGTTGACGACATTGCTGAACATGACACTGTACCGCTCCATCTGAATATCTGGGATGTCGACACTCAATAAGAGGCCCCGGGTACTTGGTTCCTCCTTGGGTGCCTTGTTGCTGAGTGAGAAGTTCCTACTTCGCAGTGGACGTTGATCGCTTCGACCAGGCATAGGCATCTGCCTGGGATCGACCTCAAGCTTCGGCCATTCCTCTGTCGAGTTCTTTCTCAGTCTTGCTTTGTGTGGTTTCTCTGGTAGTTTATCATTGTTGATTTGTGGCTTGAAGGTGCTCTCTTGTGGGGCTTCTGGGGGCGATGTAAACGCATTCTTTGCCTTGAAGAACCCACCAATCTTCTTCCACTTGCTGGGCTTATTGGCTGAATCTCTTTCTGCAAATATAGATGTATCAAATCTTGGGGGCGGTAGAGCCTCGTCTTTGTTCAACATGCCGGGACTGCCCAGCGCAATGCCAATCATGTGTTGCTCAGTCTGGGTACGACCTGATCGAGTAGATTGAATGGCTTCATCTGGTGGCGCTGTTAGGCGAAAGTCGAAGGTTGCGCCTTGGCCCGGGGGTGGCTTTCTGAACCAGCCATCTCCCGTAGAGGGCTGACTGAAATCCCACTTTTCAATCATTGGCTGAATTGGACGCTGTGAGGCCTCAAGAGATTGAAGGTCGTTCCGCGGCAACGCATCGGTATAGGTCAAAACTGGAAAGGAGATGGTCTCCTCATATTGCGTGTGAGACTGGACTCCTGTCATACCCCTTGCCATCTCTTAGAATATTGGAATCTAGCCGACATGCGATAGAAAAGTGTAAAAAGAAACCCCCCAAAATATGTCAGAGAATGATATTAAAAACAAAATGCCAGATTGAAAAAGAAGAGAGATAGCCTTTCCAGAAGGCTAACTAGAAAACCAAAGAGAAACAAACGAAACAGAAGGGTAACAGAAGGGTAACAGGGTCACCCGGTATATTAATGAAAGTAAAGGAATAGATTGAGTGGAGTCAACGATGTAAATGAGACGGGCCAAATTAATTCTCAGCACCATCCTAAATCTGCTATAGGTGCTCCCACTGCTAGTCTGGGAACCAACAAAACATGAGAAACCAGCCCGAAACTTCGAAAAGTAATTCTGTTTTGGAATTTGAGGGGCGTCTCAGCGCTAACATCAAGCCCGTGTGCGATGCTTATTTCCCGTGGGACGAATGAGCGCATCGGTTGCGGATTGATTAGCTCGCTACCACGTTGAAAGGGGCCAAGCCATGCAGGAGGCGTGTTTCATCCGGTCAAATTTGAGACTGGGCGTTTTACTCTGCGTTTTACCCTTGAATCAGGGGCATTTGCCTCTGAAGCATATTAGATGTCCACATTGTACGCACGGTCATGTCATGAATTCTCCGAGACTTCGCATGAGTCACCAATGCAATGGGATGCCAAGCCTGTCTCTGGCTCCAATAGTATGTCTGGGTTTGCATAGTGTAGATAAGACGAGACGAGACGAAAGATGAATCTCCAGATATCCTAAATAGCGGTCAGATCAGCATCAGGATTCAAACCCCTTAGATTCAGGCACTCAGGCACCGTGATCGACGGTACAGATGGGCTGACTGGACTGGACTGAAAGCGGAATGTTATATGTATGTCATACATATCTCTCATGGGTTTGAATAGACACGAAATTTGAAATGTTTGAGCTTGCTATTTTATAGAGATCTCCCCACCGCTACTTGGTATAAGAGAATATCGGATATCTTATACACACCCACACTCTACACTCTACACTCTACACAAATATCATGATATATTACTATCCTACATAATAAATACAGTCAAAGTAATACGTCTATTCAAATAAAATAAATAAGCTATAAGCTTGAATCTCAAGTTGCAAACGGTAGGATCGTCATATGGCGGGGTCCTCTCCCGACCGCCACAACTTCTTCCCCCCACCAACTTTCTCTCCTTCTCTCAGCTCTCCTTTTTTCTGTATATTCAGGTGTGTGAATTTTCTGCTTCTCTTCTTGACCTCTCTAATACATTTAGCGTTATTCTCTCTACTTCTTTACAGTCATCATGGGCGAGCACTCAGCAATCTGGCAAAGTATGACCCTTGAACTGCAGTTCATCCCTTGCTTCAAGTCCGCTAACATATTTCTCCTTGGACTAGGCTATGTCGACTCCAGGTACATCAACCCTCCTCGAACCCCTGATATACCCCTCGATCCTACCAACCCAAATCATCCCTCCGTGTCTATCCGATACATGTACTGACAAGCTTATTTCTCACAGCCTGATGGGCTCGGGTCAATTCGACAAGGCTGGTATTCTCGCCGCTGACTTCTCTGGTGTCGAGGCTGCCTCGCCCGGCTTCGCGGTAAGCTCGCCTGTTGTTTATTCCCCGTGCGGGGTGGGGTCATAGAGTTGGACACAGTCGCTAACGTTATTGGTTACAGCTTTCCCAGGAGGAGATCAACTCCCTGATCACCGCTTACACTTCCAGCGACCAGGCTTTTGCCAGTGGCTTCTCTGTCTGCGGTGAGAAGTTCGTCACCATCAGGGCTGACGAGCGCAGTGTATACGGCAAGAAGGTAAACATACCCGGACCCGAGCACCCGAGCACCTCGGGAATTATCTCAATACATAACATTCGGATCTGTGCTAATCTCTCTGGTCTGTAATACAGGGTAAGGAGGGTGTCATTATTGCCCGTGCCTCCTCTTGCACCATCATCGCCCACCACAACGAGTCCGTCCAGACCACCAACGCGGCCACCGTTGTCGAGAACCTCGTCGACTACCTCAACAACCCCCGGTAAATTAGAAAATATGCAATGATAACTAAATGATGTGATGAGTTGAGGGGTTGGTGAAGAATAAGAAATAAAGGACCATTCGACTATTTCTTTCTTGAGCCCAGCGTGATGTTTCGCTTATGCTTCTTTCTGGCTTTTGTGACTGGGTTTCTTTCCCTCGATGGGGCCATGTCGATCTAGACATGGTTTCCAATGCACAGTATGAGGATACGAACCAGATTGTATGATGCACAATGTAACTTGTCTATTCTAACATGCATATTAACTGATCACCAGCCGTTGAGTCAACGCTGGAAGATCAATAAGGGTCATTATTAATTACATAAATCTGAAGCGTAGTTGGATCGTATCATCCCGTGTCACATGTATAGCACAGCGTACTTGGACACCTCCAAACATGGAGGTGCATCTAATATCCCGCAAGCGTACACGATGAAGTCCGCTTATTTGATGGTTGAGACGCCACCAGGGAACCTCATGGTTAAGTCCCTGTTTGTGTATGCTCATACAGGAAGCTCAGCATTGCTCCTCCCGCCAGCAAGCACCTCCAGTCCACGCTGGATGTAGGGCCCTACCACAGGGATGTTGCCAGCAAATTGACCGATCGTGACAAGGAAGTCACCAAACAAGATGAACAAGCCGTATAGTTCTATCAAGAACCCAGTCAAGGGCCAGCGGAAGAGAATGAGGATGATACCAACGGCGAAAGCGGCAGTACCCTTGAGTTTGGCCGGGCGCGTGAAGAAGACCATAGTTTTCTGGACACCAATGATCAGGGTCAATCCGATGAGAAAGAGGACCTGGTTTTGTTAATTAAGTGTAGCGGATTGATTTAGATGTTTCGGCGTACATTTCCCATTGCAAGTCTATTAAACGGGCATTAGCATTTATTCTCCTCCAAAAGAATGCGGAACGTCGGGATGGACATACAATGACCGGTCAAAGAACATCACCACCCCTCCAAAGAGGAACAAGCCTCCTAATCAGCAGCAAAATTGATTAGTTCGCGGTCCAAATACTTGGTGCCTTGGGATCGCCAATCTCATACCGGCTGAGCAGAAGATCACGCCGATCTCTGTTATATAGATTAGCCTATGCTCGCTAATTGCTACACATTCACTGTCATGGCAGTGGACATCACAGCTTGTAGGACGAATGCGACTGACTCTGGTTCTCTGTTAACCACATGCTAGGCATATTTGCTTAATTCGGATTGGACTGTTGATGATGATATATTGGATCGAGGGTTGCGCAAATATTCTCGACGTAGTATTTTAGAACACGCGACGCTTTGCGATCTGAGAAACAAGTGGTCTTCGGTGGTTGTGGAATCGGTAGGGCAAGAGGCCAGGTACGGCGGAGACAAAGCGGAGATACTGGTGGCGTCCAAAGCGGGCGATAGCGAGTCTAGTGTTGCAAAGTATCCTGACGGCTGCGAAAGTCCTCGACAACAGATCAAAAGGTAACAAAGTCCCAAAAGGCACGTAAACAGAAAACAACTCAAAAATCACCATTCTGCCATGTAATTGACGCCAAGTCAAGAATGGTAGGCGGTAACTCTAAAGTTCTTATAGTGCGCGCCGATCATTCCACCTGTCCTCTTCCTTCACAGTTTTCGTCAAGTTTATTGGCAATTGGGTCATTAATGATGTGATTCCAATTGCAGTGATTTTCTCGATATTTTCAGTCTAAATTTACTGGTATTCAGATATACCGAGTGAACCACGAGCATAGCTCATACATAGATAGGGCTATCCCCTATTCCAGAATGTTCCCTAACAGGTATTCTGTACATGCCACGCCGCGACGACAGTCTCTTCGGATTCTGTAACTGGTGCCCTGTTCCATGGGGTTTCGGTAATAGTCGAGTGCTTATGCACAAGGCGAAGAACGATTCATTGATCACGAATAAGCCGGAGCGTTTTCTTGAGCCTGTCTCGAAAGGGGCATGGTGGGGTGGAAAGGGCTTGACTGTGTTGGTCGTACATAACGCTTCTTGGCGATTCGTATTTGTGTCTAGTTGAATTGATTAATAAAGTTCTTACTATTCAAATTCGTTCTCGTATGACATACCCATTCTCGCATGATTGTTCGTTTGGGAATTGAATAAAGCAGGCTTCCGCCACTCTTTTACTTCAAGATGGTGTGCGCCCCGCGCGCTTCCAGGTAGTTTTCGGGAACACCCTGTGCCAGAGTCCGGATCACCTTGAAGATCTCCTTATCGTGATACCTCAGCCGGGTCTTGGGGTCGGTGTACGGTCCGTTCAGGCCCGTGATATCGCAGTAGTGATGGTGGTAGGCAGGGTTGAATGATGGTGCCGATTCGATGTTTGTGTAGGTGACGGCAGGTCCAGTCGGGAATGTCGCCCGGGCGCTCTTCTCCAAGACGAGAGTCGAGAGGTTCTGGGTGGCCTGGGACAGGTTGGGTGCAGCCCCTTCCGCGGGGGTTTGTGTGCCATCAGTGACAACACCCGGGGCACCCGGCGTAGTCGCGCCGGAGTTGGCTTGGGTTGCCATCACGGATGCCTCCTTCCGGGAGGCCTCTGAGATAATCTGCTTGAGGTTCTTGTTGCGCCGCTGGGACGGTTTCCAGTGTGGGTTGCGGAAGGGCTTGGGGACATGTGAAATGTCTAGAGTGTTCAACAGCTGCTGGTGAGCTTCATCATTGGCGGCATTTGGTGGAGGCATGGTATTGAGTATGGTTCAGGGCACCGGTATGGTCAATTGCGACGTCGAGGCGGAAGCTCTTGCGAAGCTTGGCTGTGTGTTGTGAAGACAGGGGTGAGGATGGGAATGATCAAACAATATTAGATTCCTGAGTGGCAGAGCTTGGTTATATAATATAGAGTATTTAAAGGGGGAAACGGACAAGGTCAGGTCCAACGTAGAAACATTGAAGCAATGCAAGTATCCCCGGCCCGTGAAGTCTGTATAGCCGCACGTGACCACATCCAGATTAAGTCCAAATAAACACATTCACGTCCAACATCAACATAACGCTACTCACTATTCAGCCATGGTATGTGGTTTATCTTCCATGCTTTCAATTTTCCACTCCCTGAAAGATCCCAGATGCTGATATCTCCTTAGGAAAGCCCACATGAGCATCAGCAGACAGTGCTGCTCTCTCGCATCATCACCAATGTTGTATGTCATGATTGAACCACATCCGGGGGTTATACTTTGCTCATTCTCATACAGGAGAAGCTCAATGAAGCCATAATGGTCATGAATAAGGGCCTCCAGGTAGGGTTGACCCTCTTTCATTTATATGATCATAGTATTGACTCTCGATCACAGGAAGTTAACATCCAGAACATGAATGTTGAGCTTGTGGCGCAGATGTTCAAGAACTACCAGTCTAATGTTCTCTTCCACCTCGAAGGTATACCTTACTCTATTCCCACATATCAAACTTGAAATTCTCTGCTAACGCCCTATAGCCACGGAGAACCTCCAAGAGCCATCCTAAGCAATCCTGAGGATAAGCAATTTCCAGTAACGAAGAAATGTGTGGACGAGCCTGCAATTAGTCAATGATATGAGATTCTAAATTCCATAGGCCCATATGTAGATGGTTGTAATCGTCCATCCCTGTACTCCATAGAAGCGATAGTGATAGCCTCCGTCCTTGGCGGTCCGACTCCGCCAAACCTCATCAACCGCGTTTGTATCGTTTGCCTCTTTGTCAATCCGCTGCCCTTTCCGCAGGTTTATTGGTTTCTTCCCACCCCAACCTCATTTCCTATGCAGTGAGCCTTACTCGCCTACAATATCCGATCCCAATAGCTCCTGGTTTCCGGAGCGCAGCCCGCCATGACGATTACCTCCGTGCAGCGCCTCCTACCAGCTCGCATTGCAGCCAATGCCACTGAGCAAAGAGCTGAGAAGCCTCCTCCACAACTACACGGTGTACAAGACTTTCCATTCAAGGGCTATCACCCTCCGCAGCCTGAGGGATATCAGCAGAGCCAGGCCCATCCCGGCACCAGTGCCATCGTTATTGACAATGGTAAGCAATTCCAGATAGTTTACAATTCAACCCTCCTAACAAATGTGGTTTCTACGCAGGTGCCCACCTCGTCAAGGCTGGTTGGTCTTTTGACAAAAACCCCCGATTCGCCATACCTCCGGTCATGAGCCGATACCGTGATCGCAAGCTCAATCGCCAGTGCCAATTTATCGGATATGATGCCTACGTCGATGCGACTACGAGAGGACAGTTGCGCAATGGTTTTGATCCCGGTTCCAGTGTTGTCGGTAACTGGGATGTCATGGAAGGCGTGTTAGACTATCTGTTCATCAAGCTGGGCGTGGACGGCGCAAATGGGAGCGTCGGTCGCCCGATCTTAATGACGGAGCCAATCGCCAATATGCCATATTCAAGGAAGAGTGAGTATCCAGTGCTTCTAGGGCTAGTATGGTGGTTGCTGACACTCCTTCAGTGATGAACGAAATCCTCTTCGAGTGCTACTCTGCGCCGTCGGTGGCCTACGGTATCGATTCCCTTTTCTCCTATCGCTATAATGGTGGAACGGATGGGTTGATTGTGGATTCCTCGCATACGTCTACTCATGTCATTCCGGTCATGAACTCGAAACCCATGCTCTCCAACAGCACTCGTCTCAACTGGGGTGGCCTGCAGAGCGCTGAATACCTGATGAAGCTCATGAAGCTGAAATACCCGACCTTCCCGACTCGTTTGACGGACGCACAGATGGAGGAAATGGTTCATAAGCACTGTTACGTCTCACAAGACTACGATCGCGAGTTGAGTGGGTTCCTCGACTGGACAGGACTCGAGGACCGTGACCGCGTCATTCAGTACCCGTTCACAGAGCATATTGTTCAGGAGAAGACGGAGGAAGAGCTCGCGCGGATTGCGGAGCGCAAGAAGGAGAGCGGTCGCCGGCTTCAAGAACAGGCCGCAAGGATGCGACTTGAGAAACTAGTGAAGAAGGAGCAAGAGCTGGAGTACTGGAAAGATCTGCAATATAATCTATCCAACGAGACTAAGAAGGAGATTCGTCGCATCCTAGAAGCAGAGGATTTGAAAGACGAGGCTGCGCTTGAGAAATTGATTCGTGAGCTAGAGAAATCTATCAAACGCTCGCGCAACAAGGATCTAGGCATCGAAGAAACCGAGGAGCAGCCTGAGGAAATGACATTCCCTATGCTTGATATTCCAGACGACCAATTGGATGAGGCTGGACTGAAAGAAAAGAGGCACCAGCGTCTCATGAAGTCCAACGTCGATGCCAGACTGCGTGCCAAGGAAGAGAAGGAGCGCGAAAGGGCTCGTATCGAGGAAGAGGAGCGTTTGGACCGCGAGACACGTGAGAACGATTTCGAGAACTGGATTGCAAAGCGTCGCAACAATCGCCAGGTATGTTCGCCAGTCATGACATTTTATATTTCCGTGCTAATATCTCTCAGAGCATTCTACAAAGAATCAAAGACCGTGACCGCTTCACGGCTGATCTGGGAAATCGCAAATCTCTCGCCAGTCAGATGCGTATGAAGACGCTGGCCAATCTAGCCTCCGACGGTCCTAAGAAACGCCGTCGTGGTGGAGATGACGATGACTTCGGTGCCAATGATGAGGACTGGGGTGTTTACCGCACTGTAGCTGTTGGCGAGGGCAGTGACGATGAAGAGGAGGAGGATCTCAACGGTATGCTCAACTCTGTGGAGAAGGAGCTCCTCGAGTACGATCCCGAATTCAACGAGAACAACACTTTCGCCGCACAGTCCGACTGGACAAAGAGTCTTGTGCACGCGTTCCTTCGCGGGCCCTGGCCTTTTGACCCAGAAAGCCAGCGGGAGGCGCACCAGCTCCACCTGAACGTGGAGCGTATCCGTGTGCCTGAGGTTGTGTTCAAGCCGTCCATTGCTGGCCTCGATCAGGCTGGCCTGATCGAGATCGTGGCCGATATCATTAACCAACGCTATTCCAACCCAGCAGACCAGTCCCTTCTTTTGAAGGATGTGTTCCTGACTGGAGGAAATACATTGTTCACTGGTTTCGATGAACGTTTCCGTAAGGAAGTCCGCGGGTTCCTACCCATCGATGCTAGACTGAATGTACGCAAGGCATCGGACCCTGTCTTTGATGCTTGGAAGGGTGCGGCGCAGTGGGCTTCCGGTGGTGACCTCGCCCGATCCTCGGTCACACGGCAAGAGTACATGGAGAAGGGCAGCGAATATATCAAGGAGCATGAACTTGGCAATGCTACATGGTAAGGGTAAAAAAAGCAAGTTCCGAAAACACCTGCTTGGGCGCACTGGAGTCGAATGGTCTGCTTATCCGGCGCGGTATAGGGCATGTTTATTTGATACTTAAGAGATGTTATTGCAGAGTCTGGCGGTAGTAAGCGAAATATGACATGTTCAGCCCTCCATATGAATAACTACCACTATATTAATAGAGCTTGCTTGTCTTGCCTTGGGCAGCCACCCGTCTTTCTCTTTTATAATTATCGCTCTTATCAAATCCTGCCTTGTATATGTTTCTCTTAAATAGCTCACCTCACAATTCTCTCTTAAACTCTCTCACCGTCTCCCCAGTCTTTTGTCTCTTTTTCTCTTTCCCGTCTCCTGGCCCATCACTCTCCTCAAGAACAATGTCCAGAGCAGAAAAATTTCGAGTCATAGGTGCAAGCGACTACGCCAGGGCAAGCGGGGGTTGTGAATATGGTTAAAGGGATGAAACTGAATACGCTGCAAAACTAGGTAAGCTGCCGTAGACTATATTACCATATTAGCTCTATTCTCTAGCGATATCCCTGGAAGAAGGATCAAGCCTGTTTTGTCCAATTTAGGATTACGGCGGAGACAACAATGGTAGCCTGCTGAGTATCTCTGCGGTCTGTCAAATAAACATCAGCTATCTATACATATGCCTCTTTATGGCAAGTGACCCGATGTATCCATTCCCTAGATTTAAACATGCTCCTTGCATCTATCAATGGGCCATGTTTAAAGTTGGAGGTCTGAGACATGTATATGCATGGCTTCTGGGGTACTTAACGTTATGCCCGTTTGAGGTCAATGGAAACTGTAGCCATAGACCAAATGGAATAGCTTCCACTGACCAATAAAAGGGAATCGCTCTTCTATTTGTTCTCGGCTATGTCGGAACATTCTTGTAGACCAGTCCATCCACGACATGGTCAGTCGAGGACAACGATGTTGTACGAACGAACACGAGCTATTGCACTAGTCACACAACAATTTGGCGTGGCCATCACTGAAATCGCTTATTGTAGCAATCATCAAACAGTAGAAGACTAGTTATGTCTCGAATATTATAAAGCTCGCTGATCCAAGTCCAAGTACAGGTATTTGAGCCAAGGGATGCCACTATCCCTAGATAACGGGGAATGCATAGAACAAAGGTTTAGTAAGGCTAATAATAAGGCTGAAGGCACTACGGAGTAGTTATATAGTCAATACAAGGAGAATCCCCGCTATTTGGTGCTGCAGATTATCTCGTTCTTCTGCTTCGGTGGGTATGCGCTGGTGGTGCAATAGACTGTACTTCTGATTGGCACTTGGTAACTATCACATCACGAGATTAAACTAGACGTTGAATCATCTTCCGCAAGCTGCCGATTGGGGCTTTTTCCGTTTGCTTGACGTTATGTGGATTCTCGTAAACCTTGGAAACGATTTGGAGCTATCTCGTTGCGGGAACATGACAATGCCATTGCCACATTGGCCTTTGTATAAAACTGAAATTGAACGTTCTGCACAATATAGTCTCAAATAGCTACACAAATGACGAGGTAGATACAATCTCCAATTGCCTCTTTGAAACCTAAAAAGTGCCGAATTGGGATCTGGCCCAGGCATGTTTGGTTCTGACTTCATGCAGAGACCATCATGACGCACCTGGGGAATTCTTCCTTTTAGCTCTAGAGCTTTGTGTTTTCTGTTTTTATTATGGAACCGGTGATGTTGACATGATCCCGAGATATAAAACCCAACGTCTGCTCTTCCGCCATGGAAGGTGAGTAACTTTTTTTTTAATTGCACTCCCTTACACGTTTTATATACTTCTTAATTTTTACTACACACAATGGTCCTCCCAACAACAATTGTTCGTCCACTACAGCTGCTCACTCGCGTCCTGCAGTGGTCGAGCGCTGTCATCGTTATGGGTCTGACCTCATACTTCATCCACCACGGTCCCCGTGGCCTGTCCACCATCTACCAGGAAGTTATCGTAGGCTATTAGCGCTTTCTTCCATTTGTCATAATCTCTAACCATAATCTTAGGCCGTCATCTCAGTCGTCTTCTTCATCCCAGCTTTCATTTCGCCATTCCTACCCTCGTCGTTGAGCAAATTCGTGCTCGCTATCGACGTCGTATTCTCCTACCTGTATGTCAAAATCCAATCACTTACTCAAATAGACGTCTCTAACCAATTCTAGTTGGTTGACTGCCTTCATCTTCGCCGCACAAGACTACAATAGAGGCCATTGCCGCAGCGCTATCCCCACAGGCATCGGCTGCAAGCGCAAGTGGGCCAATGAATCTTTTATCTTCCTAGCTTTGTATGAAGCTCATACCCGACAGCTTCTATCAATTGATCACTAATATCATCACAGCATCTTCACCTTCTTCGGCATGCTCCTCGAAGTCCTCGCCCTCTGGGCCTATCGTAAGGAAAATAGCACTTCCCACCGCACCGCCACTGAGGACAAGGCCAATCATGGGGCCCGTCCACCTATGGATGCGCCTGCAGCTCCTGCTGGCACTGTCTAATCGGTGTCTCGGTTGGCTTCCTGGACAAATATATATCTACTATCTCTTGACATGCTCAATGGTTGTGGATATATCATTTACTGGGATTTTCGGAAACCTCTTTGGGCTAACTATACCTTCTACTTGGACGATTGTTTCTCCATGTAGTCTCTTGGTTTTTATCTTGAAGGGCTTGGATTTTGACAGGGGTTGGATTGAACATATGTTACTATGAGCCAGGATGGGAAACGGGCGAAGTTGATATCTGATGGACTGTACGTACTGACTGTGTACATCCACGCTGACTGGAGGATACCTTTGTTTCGGTGTGCTCATTTTTCTTAATAACTTAATCGATTAATTATTTTGAAACCTTGTGGAGGTGATCTGTCTGGTGATCCCTTTTCCATTTCTCAATTAGATATGTACAAAGTGCTCAGTGTGACTGCCTAAAGTGGCCTCCCTTGACTCCGTAGCATCATTTTATATATCCCATCTCGGGTTTCTCCTGGTGTTTGTTCTATGCGAAGGGCAGAAATAACAAACACTAATCTGATTGCAAAATACCAAAGAACCTTAGAAGTTACTGTCATATGACTGCTAGCAAAACTGTATCTCTATTTTCTATCTGACTATTTACAGCATGTATTGAATGCACAGGTTGAATAAGAGCAGCCACACAATCGGCTTATTGCGCAAGAAACGGTGCTAGCACTAAGCAGAGCAAGTGGTATGCAGCGTTGAATGCTGCACACCAAAGGTCACGTCGTTGCTTCGTTGACTCAAAATCCTATGGAGGGCTGGGTTGAAGGATAATATTGGAACGGTTAGATACTAGCTCGGCGAGGAGCCATGGTCCGCTGGAGCTTGCGCTTTTCCTCGGTTTCCTCCGGGATAGGTAGTGAGCCCTCGGCCTTCAAACGCTCGAGGAACTCCTTTCCATATGCGTAGCCGACTTGGTAGATCTCATCGAATTTGCCGAACTCTAGGGTTCCATATGGGTCGATAGGAGGACGCATGTATAGACAGCCAGTCATATTCTTTGCGCGCTCGAGATTGTCGAACGATGAGACATAGGCCAGTCGTGCTTGGATTTCGGAAAGTGTAGGTGGGTTCGGGAGTGAGGAGAAGGGGTTCCAGCGGTTGAACACTGACCAGAATCCTGACAATGAGTCTCCGAATCCCTGGGGGGTGGTGTCATCAATAGACCCAACGTCAACTGCGAAGATGACATCCGCTCCAAGACTTTTCATGTGTGCCACAGTGAGATTGTCGATGTAGCCACCGTCCAGGAGCATGCTGCCTTCGTCACAGATAGGAGGCATCAGGCCGGCCAACGTCATTGAGGCCCGAACGTACCGCCAGACATAACCAGACGAGTGATATTCAATTCGGGATCGGCTGATATTGGTTGTGTTGCAGTAGAACTCCAGCCAGAAATCTTCGATTTGGCTGTCTCCAAAGGTCTTGAAGATCCCGCGGTTGAACTCGTGACCCGTGGTGTAGGAAACAGTGGGATAGGTCAGGTCCAATGCAAACCGCCACATACTTCCCATGCGGCCGGAGAACTTCTTGGCTCGCCCGTACATGGGGACAACATCAGCATCACGCGCGTACAAAGCTCCAATGAAAGAACCGATTGATGTGCCACCGATGATATCAATTGGGATTCCGGCCTCCTCGAGCGCTTTAATGACACCAACGTGCGAAATTCCACGCGCTCCACCTCCTCCCAGTACAAGACCCACAGACTTGCCGCACAAACGCCGAGCCAGCCGATGGAAATCACCCTTGAAAGGGGTTTGCGGGGAATAGAGTGGGGTTTGTTGTGCACGCCGGGACGTATACTTTTGGATCTCGGCTTGGAGAATTTGCACGCGCTGTTTCAATACAGTACCAAACTTCTTGGTTGGCTGGTGCGCAGGGTCGGTGGTCGAGCGGAAGGCCATTTGAATATGGTGATGGCCGCCGTTGATCCACACCCGGTTCTTGAGCCATTCCCGAGTGAGTCCAGGTGCACAGTATCGTTCCGCATGCAAAAGAACCAGTTCTTTGCGAGCAGTAGTCTTCATACCCAACAGGAAGCGCTCATATTCACCAATTCTAGGCGAAGACTCTGCGAGACCCACCAACAGAATAGAGTCAGCTTGCGCGATGCAAGTCTGAGTCCACGGGGCATTCACGTTGGTGTCAGCGATGTACAAGACCATTCCGAATTTCTCCTCAAGGTCGGCGAGGTATTGGGAAAGCTTAAGCTTGCCCATTTTACTGAAGGCATGGCGACCCAAGTGATTCAGAATAGTCGCTTGGTTGAGTGATGTGACACCTCTGGTCACACCAACTTGGTGCAACGCCTGCAAGAGCCTATGTCCAAATTCCACAACCGGGACACCAGCCATGACGGGAAGAATTGCCACGGTGCGAAGATTGACTGTTGAGGTTGCAGTCTGAACACCGCCAGCCTGTCCTTGTTCAATCCCCTTTTCAGACAGCGGATGCTCGACCAAATCACGCATTCGCTGGGCAATGAGTTTAGAGACCTGAATGGTAATTCCAGGATGTTCCTGGGCAAGACTGTTAAAGAGAGACCGGGGAAACTTGGCCAGTTCCGTTTCCCGGATAGCATGCAAGGTAGATGGTCTTGTAGATTCAGTCATGACCTCAAGTTCGCCAACACTCTCACCCTGCCCATGTTCGCCCATGACAGTAATCTTGCCGTTTGATCCCTCAACGACAGATCTCAAACGACCATTCAGAACAAGATAAATAGCATCGCTTTCATCCCCTTGGTGATAAATCACCTGTCCTGCGCTGACCTGCACCCACTCTAGCGCGAAATCAATGTGGAGCAGCAAACGGGGCAGCAGTCTGGTCAATCGCTTCGCCAGCGTTAACAGGGCAGCTGGATGTCTGTCTGCGATTCTCTCGAGGGAAGCACGGGGAAGGAATCCAACGTAAACATCCGTCTTGGCCACAACATCGGTGTACGAGCGATACGATGCGAGAGCACCTACATACCCTTGAATTCCACCAGGTTTGATCAGGTATAGTGATTTACGGGACTGGGTCTTCCGTCGAGGGTCATTGGTGCCTGCTGCACCAGAGGCGGTGCGTGACGATGCTGTCGTTGTTCGTCTCAGCTTCGGGAACAGTCCCTCTTGCGCTTGCGAGGCAGATCCATGAGAGGACCCAATAAGGGTGTCATCGCGTTCATTCGCCGGAATACCCACGTCCAAGAATCCATCAATGACGTAGTAGAGGCCTGGATGGCGCTCACCCTGTTCCACCAGAACCGAGCCTTGTGGGAAGTAGACTACTTCAATATCATGGCGGAGGTCTTCCCGTAGGTTTACGACAGGCGAAGTTCCCCCTGCGCTAGTCACTGACATCGAGGACATCATGGATTCGCTCTCGCCGTCACCAGACCCTTCGTAGGGATCCATGAAGCCAAAGGCGTTGGAGAAGACTGCCTTCTGGCGGCGGTTATCGTAGGATAGAAGTCTCGGTGACGCCTCCCCAGAGTGACTGCTCTTGCGTAGACTATCGCTTGTGCCTTCGGTGAGACCAATGCCCTTCATGATACAGTCCAAGATCGACTCGCGGAAAAGACCGTCCTCGTCAACTGACTCGTTCCGCTGGAAAGTTGAGGGCAGGCCATTCATTGCCGCAGCGGATACAAATTGAGGTTGCTCCCGCTCAGTAAGAGGGGTCTGGATGCGAGGTGCTAAATGGTCATGTCGCGGTCCAAACCGGGACAGTTGTATTGTTGATAGCAGATCACCGGGGCTGACACCTGCCGAGTCCCTGTCAATGAATGCCGATGGTGGCCTTTGTGGGCTTAAGGGTACGAGAGGGCGCTCACTGGCGATCTTTGCTTGTAAAAAGGCCTCTTTTCTGAGGGTACTGCTCGAGCGTCCTCTGCGGCTGACAGAAGGATTGTGAAGAGCAATGCCTTTTCCAATTTCCTCCGGTCCCAATCTATCTCGCTCCCGCATGAATTTGTCCTTCAGACGATCCAAAGCAGTTCCGCGAAGATTATTCGGAAGGTCCCAAGAGGTGTATTTAGACATTTGCCGTTCTATGCCTAGAACCTCGCTGGTAAGACCCAGATAAGAATGCGCTGTAGCGAACGTGACCCGCTGAAGACGGGTCAGGATAACCTGGACAATATGCGAGGTCGCCCGTGGGTAGACTCTGGTCAGACGGCGGAATGCGCTCGCTGGGATGATAGCAATCGTAGTGTCCACTGTAGCCCGTGCCACGATATCTGGGTGTACCGACTTGCGACGCTTTTTATGGGCCTTTTGTTTGGTCTCCGGCTGCGGAATCTCGCCAGAGTCCTGTCGGGGCATGGCATGGCTCTCTCCAATGTTCAGCGGAGGCACTGGGGGCAATGTATCACCAGATCCATTGGGTGTAGTGCTCAAGTTCCCGGCCTCTCTCACGGTAGACCCGGGGCTGACAGCGAAGGTATCAGGCACATAAGTCTGGGCAAGACTAGGACTGGATATACTGGAGCTGTGACTTCGTGAGTTGCGGAGCTCAATATCTTCAGTAAACAGTTGGAGAATAGAGAACAGAGAGGACATCGAAGCACCGTTCTTAACCTCGGTGAGGAGCTGATAGCCCTGTTGGTTGTGTATGTTTCGGTCCTCCTCGTCTGAGTAGTCATCCATTTGGAGATTCTCTTGCGAGCCTGACTTCCCGTCGCGTGCTGATTTCACGAAGATCTGAACCAGCCCATCCACAACCATACAGAAGCCCTTCTCCTCCTCCAACATAAGCGTCTCTCCCGCAATCAGCTTTCTGGTCTGCATCGTCCGGGTCAGCTCATGGAAGACGGGCCGTTCAAGGTAGCCAAAGACTTTGATGGCACTGAGGAATTCATCGAGATAGTTGGCAAGCCCTGGTTTTGAATCTCCTTCCTGGATATCGGGGAACAAATCGACTTGGGCTTCTTTGCGTTGAGGCTCTGGGGGTAGGCGGCTGTACATGTTCATGTACCGGTAACGGATGAACCAGCTGACGGTCGATACCAGGACAAGGAAGATTAACATTCTAAGAATTGATCAGCAACAATTTAAGGATCAGGTCAAGACCAAGACTTACATGGTGGTGAAATTCATGGTGAAGGTCAAGCTCATGGAGAAGAGCGTGAAGAGCCATGTTGGCAGTGTAATTGTCGAGAATGCAATTACCGAGTAGAGAACGCTTGGGACGGTTTGGAATACAAAGGTAAACACCCATCCGATCCACCCCGCCATAGTTGAGGGAGCTGTAGGGAACGGTGGGGGTGAGAAGGAGGTAGCAAGATTAAATGTTGAAGTTTGAGCCGTTAGGCTGAGGCCGAGTGACGGGGCCAGGCCAGCCATGTTAAGGAAGATTGGGGGGAGAGCTCCGCTTTGTGTTCCACCTGGTTCTAAGATTGCGACTAACTCAGATTTGACTTAGACTACAAAGTAGAACCCAACCGTGGGCCCCGTTAGGCCTGAAGATTGAAAGCATCACGTATGTGAGGTGGGTAAGAGGAACAAGGAGATGCAGGTGAATACTAGTCCCGCGTCACATGCAAGTTTACGTCCAAGAATGTGAGATTACTTACCTCTTTATTCCTATTAATTCCTCTTTATTCTTATTATTATGTTATTCTATTACTATTTTAGTGTTACATGTATTCTCTTATTCTCTTCTATGATCTTTTATGTACATAATATTCTATTCTATTGAAATATCCTGGTTATCAGTCAATCCACAGTGATGTAATTGATTGCTTCTAAGCCACCTGGGCAGTGTCCACCATATAAGTTGGAAGCTTTAGATTTGAAACAATATGTACAAGGGGGGCTAAATATTGTCTCTATTAGTATCTTTCTGTCTTTTCATGACTTGGTAACATATGAACTCGACACTATATTTACGTGTAGAATATGTATAGTACACGTGAGTAGCAACGCAGCTTCAATTCGACAACTATATGTAACTAATTAACAAAGCAAATCTCGCTTGGACCAAATTATTTGCTTTAGATCCCGTTTGTTCTCTATACCCTTTGTCCCAATTAGCTGTACAGCAAACATATAGGCAACGTTGCAGTTTCAAAGATCAGAATCAATAAAGAAAAATAACAATCTAATCAAAATACACTAGACTCAATTCTACCCGAGAATGCAATTAAATTGTTATATGAAAAATAAAATAGAAATATAATCCAAGGTCTTCGTATCAAAGTAAACAGCCGAAGGTGACCTTCCACATGGCAGTTCCGCCTTGGCCACTCTTCCAAACCAATGCTCCCCCTCACTTCCCTTTGCGGCCAACTGCTATTCTTTTTGTTTTTGGTAAACACCTTTGCTAGTGGTTTTGTGTATTTAGAGTCTATTGTTGTCTGGGTTCTTAGAACCGCGGCAATGTTTCAGGTACCAGTCCCTTTGATTATGTGTGTGTGCCTTGCATCCTAACACCCTCACAGCGCCTCCGCGACGCCATCGACTCTCGCATCGCAGAGGAACAAGCCCGACAAAAGTCCGCCCAAGATAGCATCGAGCGCTCCAACTCAGCTCGCCGTCCGCCTGGACGCAATCAGTCCCCGAGTCGACGCTCCCTTCCAAGACGCAACACCGGCACCCCCGTGCGAGGACCTGACCCCAAGGAGTTTGAGGCTGAATTTACCATCGGTGACGACGATGAATCCAGCAGGTCCGGTACTCCTCAAACAGATACACCAGAGGCTACCTCGGAAGTAAGCGCCCCCAACGAGGGAGAGAACGAGATGGCCGAAGGCAAACCGGCGGAGACGGCCGAGAAAGAGAAAGGACAAGAGACAGAGACCAAGGAGACCCCGGCCGTGCTTCCACCTGATGTCCGCGCGAAACTCCGACGACTTGATAAGCTGGAGTCCCGATACCATGGTACGCACCTGCACCTGCCTAACCAGACTGTAGGGCGCAAGACTAATTGAACATATTAGAATTGCTCAAGGCTTACCGTACCGCCCACTCGCGCGTCCTATCCATCGAACCCTTCGAAGCTGCCCTGCGCGAGAACACCCCGCTCACCTCGATTGGCGAACCCAAAGCTTTCACGGAATACCTCAACCAATCAGCCTTGAAAAGCGACATGGTCATGGAAGAGCTGAAGCGCGTCACCGAAGAACGAGAGGATTTCAGAAAGAAGTTCGAAGAAGCACAACAGGCTACCAAGGAGGCTTTGGATGAGGTTACTGGTCTCAAAAAGGAGAAACCCCAGACCGAGACACCCAAGGGGACAGACGGAACCGAGGAACAGGCCAGCGAAGATTTCTTCTCGTTCGATACTGAAGTTCCCCGGTTGGAGGGCGAGCTTAAGGTGAAGCAAGAAGAGGTCGAGAACCTTAAAACCGAGGTCGAAAATCTGAAGCGCGATATGTCTGTCACCCGCGAGTCGACTGAAGGCATGGTGCAGAATTTGGAGACAGCCACCCGCGAGCTCGTCGAGCTGCGCGAAACCAAGGACAACCTGGATTTAGAGATCAAGACCCTGCAAACCTCCAAGAAGGCTGATGTTGATGACCTGAAGGCAAAGCTAGCAACCGCGGAAACCTCTCTCAAATCAACCACATCCGAGGTTGAGAAGCTCAAGTCGCAGCTCAAGGAGAAGAGCGAGGAAATTGACAAGCTCCAGAAACAGGCCTCCGAAAAGGCCGAGCCTGATTCGGACCTTGCTGCTCAGTTGGAGATGACCAAGGAGGAAAAGAAATCCAACGAAAAGAAGCTCGTTGTGCTCCAGGGCTTGGTTGACGGTCTCCGATCTCAGCTTCAGGACACCGAATCTACCGTTTTGAAGCTGAAGAGTGACATCGACGAGAAGAGCAAAAGTTCCGCCAAACTACAAGACATTTTCGACTTTGTGGATGGGAACTTGAAAGAAAACGCGACCTGGGTATCTGCTAAGGAGAAAGTCTTCGCTGGAGAATTGGCCGATTTCAATGAGGTCGTTGAGGCCCTGGCACCGGTCAAGGAAGAGCCCACGTCTAGTGTCCCTGCTCCTGCTCCTGTCGAAGAAGAAACACAGCCTGCTCAAGCTACTGGTGGTAGTGGAGGAAAGAAGAAGAACAAGAAGAAGAAGAAGGGTGGCAAGGCGGAGGAACCTTCTAAGCCGGTTGATGCAGCTCCTGCAGAGCAATCGCCCCCAGAGGCGCCTGCCACAGCTACCAAAGAGCTGGATGAACTCAAACAAAAGATCGAATCTCTCACCCAGCAATTGTTCGAAAAGGAGGCCGCTATTGACCGTCTCAGTTCCAAGCTGAAAGGCGAGGACAATTTGAAGGAGGAGATCGAGTCCCTACGCGATGACCTTGTCAACATCGGCCAGGAGCATGTGGCAGCCAAGGACAAGATCAAGGAGCTTTCAGCAGAGAAGACTTCTCTTGAAGAAACTATCAACAAGCTGGAAAAGGACTTGGCAGAACTACGCACTAGCAACGCGTCCACCTCAGCTGACTCAGAGAAGGTGCACACCTCGCTCAAAGAGGAATTCGACAACCTCAAGGTCCGCTCTGCTACTTTGGAGACCGATCTTTCCGCCGCCCAGCAGCTGGCTGCCACTCGGTTCAAAGACCTTACAGACCTTCGTGAAACTCTCCAGAAGGTTCAACCCGAGCTGCGTAGTCTACGTGCCGAGTCTTCGGAGTTGAAGACCCTAAAGGAAACCCTCACTAGCAAGAATTCTGACTTGAAGGCCCTTGAGGGCAAGCATGAGGATTTGCGTGCTGAGCTGAAGGCCTCCAAATCGAAGATCTCTGAGCGTGACACAGAAGTGGGCACTCTCAACAAGAAGATCCGACAGGAGACCGACAGCCGATTGAAGGCCGAGGAGAACCTTACTGTTGCCCAATCTAACCTGCGTTCTGCCGAGAGCAAAAAGCAAGACGCCATCAATGCCAGAGACAAAACTACTGGCGACCTCACCAAGGCCCAAGACGCGTTGAAGAGTACTCGCGCTAAGATGCGGGAGATGGATGAACAGATTTCTCAGCTAAACAAGGAACTCGGAAGCCTCCGAGATGAGATCCAGCTAAAGACAGCTCAACACAGCAGCGCCCAGAGCCTGATGAACAGCATGCGTGACCAGACCACGGAAGTTGCAATGCAAATGAAGGAGGCCCGTGAGCGATGCGAGAGCTTGGATGAAGAATTGGCTGATGCTCACCGTCTGCTGAGCGAGCGAACCCGCGAAGGTGAGACCATGCGCCGTCTGCTCAATGACATTGAGGGTCGTTCGGAGTCCAAGGTGCGAGACTTCAAGGAACGCATGGAGGCTGCTATTGAAGAGCGAGACCGTGTCGAAGATGAGGCTAGCACCCAAGGTCGACGCCGCGCTCGCGAGGTGGAAGAACTCAAGGGTAAGGTCCGCGAAGCTGAGCGCGCTCTGCGCACAGCAGAGCAAGACAAGGAGGAGCTGGAACAGTCCCAAAAGGAGTGGCGCCGCCGTCGTGACGAGCTCGAGTCTGTATCTGAAAAGTCATCACAGGAAGTGACAGAGATTCGACAAGCCATGGCTGGTCTACGCGATGCCCTCGACGAAAGCGAGAAGCAAGTTCGCGATCTCGAAAAGGACAAGGCAGAGCTTCGTCGGTCAGTGGAAGAGACAAATAGCCGACTGGAGAAGCTTCGAAGATCCCACAAGACACTCGGAGAGGACGTTCGGCTGCGTGCCTCCCCATCTCGACAGTCCTCGCGGTCATCTTTGGATTCAGGCTCTCGCCGGGCAGTCGTATCTCCTGGCAGGAGCGAGTCTCTTACCGGCCCACCCAGCAACGCCTCCATTGACTACATGTACTTGAAGAATGTCCTTCTCCAATTTTTGGAACAGAGGGACAAGAACTATCAGAAGCAGCTGATCCCTGTTTTAGGAATGCTGCTCCATTTCGATCGGTGAGTTTCCTACCGAACCCTCTATTTAACAATGGTCACTAACAGACACAGAACCGATGAGCAAAAGTGGATGTCAGCCATCATGTCCAAATAATTGGCGTTTATACCCATGGGCGTGGATTGCATATCTGAGTCCCTTGCTCTGTACAATATCATCTGTAGAGATAATACTATGTTCCTCTCTCAACGTAAACAAAAACACGGTCTAATCCACTGGTATCCTCGTGTCAAGAAAGCACCGAGATATAGCATATTATCGATCGAAACAAGTTGAAAATCCTACTGAACAAGAGTCAAACTCGTACTATAAAAGAAAAATCGGCAATATTGCCTAATCCGGTATAGTAAATCCCGGGGTTGTCGCGAGGCTTAGCAAAAAATAGAGGCGCGCATATACTAGAAAGTACAAAAGTCCGAACAATAAAGACTTCTTAAGTTCTGCATTTCGCCATGGATTACGTCCGTCCTCTCACCAACACCATGGTCGAGCAACCTACCATTCGTCTCGCGACCCCCGAGGGCAAGTGCATTGACCCCTCTGAGCGCGTGTAGCACAGACTCCGACTAACACCAGGTAGATGTCCCCCTCATCCTCCAATTCATCTGCGAACTAGCCGAATACGAAAAGGCCCTTCATGAAGTCGAAGCCACGGAAGAATCCCTCCTAGCAACCCTCTCCTTCCCCGATACCCCGCCCAAACGCGGCGCCGTCTACACAGCTCTCATTACCCCGCCGCCTACCACCGACACCCCGAACCCGACCCCCGTCGGCATGGCACTGTACTTTTACAACTACTCAACCTGGAGATCTGCCCCTGGTATCTACCTCGAGGATCTGTATGTGCAGCCCAGCGCGCGGGGTCACGGATACGGCTTCAAGTTGCTCAAGTACCTTGCTAAGCAGGTGCTTGAGGTGTCGGGCCGGCGCTTGGAGTGGAGTGTGCTCACCTGGAACGAGCCTAGTATTAAGTTCTATGAGCAGGTCGGTGCGCGCGGTATGGATGAGTGGATGAAGATGATGGTTGAGGGGGATGCGTTGACTCGTTTAGCGGAGGGTGCGTAGAGGGGGATTGTTTAGTACTACAAAGGGATTAGGATCGCTCTAGAGGGAGTTATTTACATTGTAGAGCCCATTGCAGATTGAGAGCGAAAGTGGGCTATACATGTACGTTTAGCACATATCTATCATCACAGCTATATATATGGCTCAATGTTGTACTTGAAGAGAGGAAAGTGAAATATATCCAAGTACAAGAATCCCAATTCCACGTCATTCATGTAATTAAATATATAGAAGGCGTCTCCGATTTGCGTAAATGCAGTCTGATCCTTGATGGCTTCGCCCCTAAGCCCTTTAGCGCCAGGTGACGGCATCGACCCGCAGATCACCTCGATTTGTCTGTTCCACATTCTTTCTCCTTTCAACACCTCAGCGATGGCGACAATTCCAGATAATGTCCAGGAGTACAATCTCCATGTGGACTATGTTATCCGTTACAGCTTCGGCGACGTAGGTGAGTGAAGGAGAGAGCTCTCCGGGGCTAATACGTGGCGGGGCACATTCTAACAATTGCAGACCGATCGCAGGCAATTGTGCAGCTAGAAAAACTACTCCAAGCACTGGCCCAAGTTGGTCTACAGTTAGAAGTACGACAAGGCGATGAGTCGTCTTTGCTTGTTTTTGTTAAAGCTTCGGAAAAGCGGCTGAAACGGGCGGTCTATCGGTCGCGGTGAGTGATGAATGTTGTTTTCTATAAGCGCCGATGTGCTAATCTTGACTTTGTATTTCCACAGAGTACGCGACTGGCTATATGGTATCCGAAATGCTGAGCCCACACCTTCCAACTCGACCGAGCCCCAGACCGAGGCTGAGCGCCTACGGGTGATCAACCAGATGATAACACTTCCCAAGGAAGAGGGCGGTGCCGCTATCACACCCAACCATGGCGAATGGAAGAACGTCACCGCTATATTCCCCCTTCACGATGTCGATACAAATAAAAAGTGGATACGAGACTGGAGCTCCAAGACCTTCCTCTCTGATGATGACTTAGATCAGATCCGGAACAAGTTTGGAGAAAGTGTATGTGTAATAAGTGGTTGTTGTTCTTTGGCCTGGCTAACATGGATGGCAGGTTGGATTTTACTTCGCGTTCCTGCAGTCATACTTCCGATTTTTGATTTTCCCAGCTGTCTTTGGATTCTCCTGTTGGTTCCTCCTCGGCGGATATTCGATTATCTATACTATCGTCAACTGTCTTTGGTGTATCATCTTTGTGGAATACTGGAAGCGTCAGGAAGTTGATCTGAGCTGCAGGTGGCAGACCAAGAATGTCTCAGCCGTTCGGACCAAACGACGAGAGTTCAAGGCAGAAAAGGAGGTTTGTGATGAGGGTACCGGTGAGATGCGCGGTGTCTTCCCGGCAACTAAGCGCATGCAACGGCAGCTGCTTCAAATCCCGTTCGCCTTGCTTGCAGCAATTGGTCTGGGTGCTATCATTGCGACTTGTTTTGCTATTGAGATCTTTATCTCGGAGCTTTACAATGGTCCATTTAAGACATACTTGGTAAGTTAACCCTTCCCATTCTCTGTTACCAAAGCTTACCCTTTAGGTTTTCATCCCAACCATTCTTGTATCAGCGCTTGTGCCAACTATGAGCGCTGTTTTGACGTCTATCGCAACGAAGCTTAATGACTATGAGAACCATGAGACAAAGGATGCGTATGATTTTGCATTGACCCAAAAAGTCTTTGTTATCAACTTCATCACGTCTTATATGCCAATTTTCCTGACGGCCTTCGTCTACGTGCCATTTGCTAGCCGAATTGTCCCCTACCTCGATGTCTTCCACTTGACAGTTCGGCCTTTCGTATCGAAGGAACATGCAGTCGCAAAACAATCGCTCTTCCAGATCGACCCTGCTCGCTTGCGAAACCAGGTTGTTTATTTCACTGTCACTGCCCAGATCGTTGGCTTCGCCATGGAGACTATCGTGCCCTATATTAAGCAGTACGCACTCCGCAAATATAAAAAGTACAACAGGGAGCGCAATGGCAAGATGGACCGAAACGGCGACAAAGAATCGCCAGAAAGACCCGTCGTGTCCTTCGATGATCCGGCCGAGGAAGTGCAGTTCCTCACGCGTGTTCGTAACGAAGTCGAGCTTTCCGAGTACGATGTGACTGATGATCTCCGTGAGATGTGCATTCAATTTGGATACTTGGCTCTTTTCTCTCCCACATGGCCGCTTGTTCCCCTCTCATTCTTTGTGAACAACTGGATCGAGTTGCGATCAGACTTCTTCAAGATCTGCATGGAGTTCCGTAGACCTGTGCCATTGCGGACCGACACGATTGGGCCCTGGCTCGATAGCCTGGGATTCCTCTCCTGGGTTGGAAGCATCACCAGCGCTGCGCTGGTATACATGTTCAGTGGCAACGCACAGCACGGGCCCAATGGCGAGCCGACAGATATCAAAGGCTGGGCTCTGCTTTTGACGATCTTCTTTTCGGAGCACCTGTATCTTATTGTGCGGTATGCTGTGCGGGCTGGTATGGCTAGGATTGAGCCTCCCAATTCCCGCAAGGAGCGCGCTGAGCGTTACATCATGCGGAAGCGCTATCTCGAGTCAACAACCAATGCCGAGGCGGACGAGGAGAAGGATGAGGACGATATCACCTTTATGGCTGAGTCAACCGGTATCTCACGCACGGCTCTTGAAGATGATGCTCGGCGTACGTCCTTGCATGGTGCAGACCCGGCAGCCCGTTTCTGGATGCACCAGCGGGGCTGGACAGAGTCAGCGAAAATTGGCGCTGGGATTATCCAGGCACAGCCTAGCAACAGTACCGTAAAGAAGCAACAGTAGTGCTTGAGAATTGTACAGAGTTAGGATATAGGGGCTGGGGTATGAGTGGCTGACTGTGTTTTGGGGTAGGATACGGGAATATAGAAAGTTTAGTTTAGTACGCGATGTGCAGATACATATGTAGTCATCAGTGATATTGGTTCGATTTACGCCTTACCTTGTCCGCAATTGAGTAGATTGTCTAGTTCCTGGTGCCTGTTCGTGAAACAAGTCCTGCCTCAGGCAGCAATGTTGGGATACGCGATGAGTATGATGTCATGCTGACTCGGTCGGGAACAGGTAAACCCGTTCCGAGAGCGGATGCAGGCGGAATGCAGTCAGCAAGAAACCTACTGAGGTACTTATGTACATGTTCATGGGTACAATGACAGAATGTGATTGGTGAAGGATGACGAGTAATCATAGATTGTGGTGTAACCCAATCACAACCAGCCTATGCAGTATCAAAATCAGTTTGGCGGCAAAAAAGGTTACATAAATTCCGGGGTAAAAGCCACCGCCTGCGTCACCGCCTGCCTAATGCGAACAATTCGCTTACCAACTCCTTACATAAATCGACGATCGCCCCAAATCCTCTGACTCAGAATCCTTAAGTAATCCTCCTCCTCCACCTGGGCATCATTTTGCTTACAGCATCGGATCTGTAACTGCTTACCTCATTTTGGCTGTATTTTGTTATCAGCAAAGCAGCTCTCTTTGCTCTCAAATCTTGTGGAAACTGAGTGAGCTGTGCAAAGTCACTGCCCAATTTCATCACCAATACCCTTTCTTCTTAATCAATGCAGCCTGCACTGGCGCCAGCGCCGCATCCAAGCATGCAGACTTCTGCTCAGGTAAGCAGGCCATCTCGAACGCGTTTGTCATCAGATCTATATGCCCAAGGTCCCGCGTCGAGTACTTCCTCGATACTTTGGATACAAGACAGTCATGTCGTGTTATCCGCGTGTCGGGAACGGGGCTCAACATTTTGACGCGTCGAGTCTCCATCCAGTCTCCCCGCGTCACCATTGTTATTTTCTGTGGATTCATACTAACATTTGACTATAGGACCATGCGGATCAGGGTACGTGATTGCAGTTTACAGCTCTCTTGAAGTTTGATAGCCTTTACTTTTGGAGATTCATGGATGCGTGGGGTTGAGGCTGAAAACTACCTAACCCCGATCACGTCCCTCATCTCACCGGGGCGAAATAGGGGTGCGCGTTGCACGTGATTGTGACCCATTGCTAATACATGATTCTATAGTACTTCATGACCAGCTTTTAGCTGCTCAGCACCACCTGGGTGGTCGCCCACAGGGTGCTCCAGGCCAGCAACAGCACTTGCAGCCTAACAATGCTAGCCCCCGTGACCAGGCGAACATTGACCCTGCTATCTCTGGCGCCATGCTCGGCGCTCCCCAAACCCCTACCCAACCCCAGGGCTCTCCACCATCTGACGGCGGCTCCAAGAGCTATGGCAAGCGTGAGCTGTCCACTTCCAAGCGCGCTGCCCAGAACCGTGCTGCCCAGGTATGTCCTTTTGATATCGTACACAGAGTACTTCGCTAATCATCATAACAGCGCGCATTCCGCCAGCGCAAGGAAACCTACATCCGCAAGCTGGAGGAAGAAGTTAAGAACATTGACCCCCTTAAGGAACAGGTCAAGTCCCTGGTGGGCGAGAACTACCAGCTACGCGAGTACATTATCAACTTGCAATCGCGTCTTCTCGAAGCCCAGGGTGAAGTCCCCGACCTGCCGGCCAACATCGATTTGAGCCAGCCCCGCACCACTGAGATGGCGCTTGCCTCTGCCGGAGTTCAGAACTCCAGCCCATCGGGCTCCGTGCCCACCCCCGGTCCCCAGGGCCAGCACGCCAGTTCTGTCTCTGATGACATGAACTCTCTGAACCGCATCGCTGCCGCCACACTCGGCATGCGTAAGCACCCTGACGACACGAGCTTCTTGAACAACAACAGTTTCCAGCAGAATAAGCGGGTGCGCACAGATGATAACCAGGATGGAAATGACGGTGTGAACAAGCAGGAGGTTACCCACGGTCTTCCTATGGTCAACTAATCGCCATGTCGTTTTCATCGCCGTCTTGATTGCCCGTGTTTTGCGATCACCTTTCGATACCCGCGTCTATGTCTTTTCTTTGATCGTGCGTTATTCAGCTTCGGTGTTACGTTATGCTTAACGACACATGCCATATTTCTAGCTCGCCTGTTTGGCTGGATCTCCTGCGTCTTTTTCCTTTACTGTTATGTCATGTTTACCCTTTGCGTAATGGTGCGCGGCGCAGTGAGTGATTCCATACTCTTGATTTCGGTTTCGCGAACCGGTGGTGTTTTTAGATTTCTTGCTTCCATTGTGGCAGACTGATGGGGGAAATTCATTGTTATTCCCGCATTTGTTTCATACTTCAATTCGATATATCTGCTCACTTGTTCAAAGGATTGATCACAACTCGCGGATATACATACCCACCCAGCGGGACTTCGCCTGCGGGGATTCCTGTCTGCTCATGGAGTAAACCTTTAGTCCGATCTGACACTTGTGAGCTGCTCCGTGCTATGGGGTTTTGGTGAGCTGTACTCCGTAGTATACTGATACCCTTCGGTGTTTTTAAACATTGTCTAAACATACCCATTGAAATGAAGCTATGTGGGATAGTCCTTTGAGGCAAAGCTCCCAGACACCTACATGTACCTACCAGTCTAGTTAGATCCGTTGTATCCATATGACGTAGTCTGATAGAGCTTCCATGTTTTTCTTAAACGCAAGATTCAGATACCTACGACCATGCAGCTTAGATATTTCCTACTGGCATAACCAAGTATATCTACAATGATGTGAATAATTATAACCATGTAGACTAGAGATTCAGTAATGCCTTGGAATTCAAAATGTCAGGTCACATCAGCAATAACTCGGGGGAAAAAGACTGCGAATCTCCATTGTCCATCGTGTCAGCTACTCTTTCTTTCCTCTTCATCTTTTTTGAAATTCAACAATCAGCGAGAGACATTAGCTATTTAATTGAACCCCAACATTCTGACCCAATTGGCCAATCCATCCCAACTACGCCACGGGTGGGGACCGAGGCGGATTACATTATCAGCACTTCGCCCATTCAACGTATAGGGACCGAGAATATGCTCACTTCATTGCTCAACGCCTGCCACAAAGCTTTTTCGGGCCTAAGAATAATATCTCCCTCGGCTTGATCTACAACGCAGCTATATTGGATGAATCACAATGCCAGAATCGATAACCAAGCCAGTTATGGGTCAAAAGCGTCCGCCAAGGAGTGCGGGAAGGCGCAGGCTCGATGCACCCGAAGCTGTACTGTCCGAGGTATTTAGTCTCCATGGAATTAATAAGAAACAGTGGGGAAGATACATTCTGATGCCCCCCGCAGGATCGGCGAAGCCAAATCCGCCGTGCTCAAAGAACGTATAGATTGAAGAAAGAAGCCAGTCTTCAACAGTCACAGAAAAAAGTGGCCTTCCTCGAACATAAGATGAAGAAAATCGCAGAGTCGCTTGCAGACTACAGAGTTACTCTTCACTCTAGTCTATCAGACACACATTGCGAACTTCTTAGGGATTTTGACAGTATTCTGAGTCTTCTGACTTCGTCCGAGGATTTTGTTCAGGGAACTAGCGTCGACAACAATTCATCAAGAGAAGCCTCTAAGAAGTCTACTCCACAACCACCCAAGAATATCCAGTGTGATGACCATTTCCTCAATGGTACTATGTCTGATCATCATCAAGCCACTGCCGAGCCAAGCTCCACATACATTGATACATCCCCGGAAACCGAGGTCAACCCGTATCAAGAAAACGGGGAGAGGGTCCTTTGTCAGTCCCCACCTGCCACGCAGGAATGGAGGGGATTGGATCATGACCAACCTATTGTGCAAATCATCGATCGATTTGGTGGAGCCAATGTTCCCGATTCATATTCATTCCTGGAAAGTTCCTTCACTCGAAGACTCAAACGATCCAGCCTGGAGCACGCCTTTCGAATATTTAATGATACACGCTCTGATCCGCTTGAAGTCTTCCGAGTATTCAGACTTGTCCCGTGTTTCAGGGATAGGGCAAAAATGCACCCTTACTTTAGGGACCTTGTCACTTCTGGACGAGGGAGCTCACTGGAGATTTCTACATTGCCATTTTATTGTATTGGGGGAGCTGGAACACATTATACAACGAAAGATGAAAAAGGGAATCCCATCTACCCCCCAAAGATGAGGCTCCCTCGAAGAATACTCGGTACCCTACCTATGCCTGGAATTTCCGGTGACTCGAATTCCGTCCATCAGGCTCAGAGTAATCTTGAGCTTTCTGGGTTCGGCGGTCAGTGGTTCGATTGCCGGGATGTGGAAGGATATCTTAGAGAGCAAGGTGTGGACTTGGACGGACCTAGTTTGTTTCCCACCGTGAATAATCTAGCACCGAGCCCCAGCCAATGTGAGCCTGAATCTGGTTTATTGGACACTCAACGCATCTCATTTTTCGAGCAGCAGACTGGTAAGTTGATCTCATTTACCAGAAATACTTGTACTCACGCTTCACAGATGTCATAGTTTCGGCATTACCTCAACAACAATCACGTTGCGTACTCAATCTTGAATCTTTCTTGATAGGTGAGATTTTACGCTGATACCATGTTAAAGTCTGTTTCTAAACACAATGCTAGGACTCCTTCGCGGGGTGGCTATCTTAGGACGAGCACCCGGTTTCCGGCGATCTGATGTTGAAACTGCCTTTCGCTCAGCCTTGATGCGAAATTTATCTTAGAATGACAATGAATGTATGAATCAATGCGAGGTTAATCAAGTAATATCATCAAAGAAGCATACCAGACATCCGTGAGAAACCTAAAGACTAGGAAATAGATGTCTAATGTATCATTTGCATCTATTAGATCATTTATTGGCAATGAGTGCATAGCAAATGAAGATACTCAATTCATTTGGTTTGACTATGTTTTATGCACATAGGTAGGCCCTAATCTTGCCTAGCTGAGCAGCTCTGGATGTGTGTGGTGGAGCCTCATGATTACATTATCATCGTGATGCCTCCGAGGTCCCATCAGAAGTTTCCAACGCTTTTAACATGGTTGGCTTGAGAATTCCGAGCCCAACAATATAGAGTCCATCAATATTTCATGTTCTTGAATTTCACCATGAGACTTTTTGTTGGGTTAGTGATCCACCATAACCAGGAGCCTCGGTACTCCTTCCTTGCCACACATAAGATATATATACCTATTTTCCGTCGTCTGAATATATTCTTCCTCTAGAACCGCATAGGCAAAGGAATTTATAAGCCTCATCTCACTCAAAGATACAAGCTTTAGACGGCAAGTTGAGAAATGGGAAACCCTACTTGTCTACCGAATGCTTACCAGTGAAACAGAACGAACGTTTCAAGTGTCCGTTGACGAAATGGTGGACGCCACTGGCTTGCTCTGTACACTATGGAGCAGATATCGGGTGACGATTGCTATTGCTTCCATCAGCTATATAGCATTGGTTGGCCTTCTTCGATACCGCCGCATGGCGAAGATTGAGGCCCCATTCGCACCCGGCAAGAAAAACTTGTCAAAAATGACAGTCAAAGAAGCACACGCTATCCTAAGCCAGTTACAAGAGCTCGAGTTTCCATATGCTTTTGCTAAAGCTCGCAAACTTGCTCTATTGAAGGTACGATACGAAGTTTTCGTCTGTTCAATTAGAACCGTGGACAATGCCGCTAAGTTCAGGTATCTTTAGGCTGGAGGTATCCCGACTATGTCCAAACTCTTCGCTGTTACAGGCCAAAACAATAAGCGTAATTCGGGAAAGCGCGCTGTTGATACGGAAATCCTGTTGCGCGAGGTGCAGTCTAAACCAAGGGATTCTGATCGATATTCATCAGCTGTGGCCAGGATGAATTTTCTGTATGTTTGATGCACTCCGGGGGTTTTCTGTCCTTTATTTCGAGGCAAACATAAAGTGGTTTGTTCTGTCCACTGACCAGGGGCGTTTTTAGACATGCTCGTTACCGTCGCGCCAACAAAATCACGGATAATGATCTTCTCCATACTCTGGGAGACGGACTTGCCGAGATCCTGAATGTTGTTGAAACAGAGGAATGGCGCAAGCTTACTGATGTTGAAAAATGTGCTCTCGGTATCTTTCACAAAAACCTGGGAGAAGACATGGGTATCCCCTTCGATGTGCTTCCTTCAAACGCCGATGGATGGCAAAATGGCCTGCACTTTGCAATTGAATTGAGAGACTGGACAATCCAGTACGAAGAAGAAGTGGCAAAGCCCACGGCGACGAACGATCAATACGTGCGAGTATACGTTGATTCCGCATTGTCGTCGCTCCCTGGGTTCATACGAACAAGCGTGCGGAAGATGCTGGGTAATGACTTGGACGATGTTATGAGAACGAGCCTTTGGTATATTTTGACTCTCATTCAACTATGCAAGTCACTTTGGTTACTAATTTATACAGTCTTGAGTCCCCCGGTCCAGTCCTCTGGTTCCTACTGGCCCTCATCCGAGAAGGACGAAAACTATTTCTTCGATATCTTGCACTTCCACGCTCTTCGTCCAGTGCTGTTAAGCTAGTACAGGACACGCCAAACCAAGAAACACATCTATATAACTTTCAGAGAAAGACTCTGCAGCCTTGGTATGTTAAACCGACTTTCTTGTCAAAATGGGGACTCGGCGCGATGCTTGTTAGAGCACTGGGAGGAAAGGTGCCTGGGGCGCGAGGAGACCGGTATCAACCAGGAGGATACGACTTGATGACGATCGGGCCGGATCCACAGAAGGAGCATGGGGCGGCGGAGATGAGATCCGATATCGAGATAATCAAAGCGAGAGGTGTGGCTACATGTCCCTTCTCACAGGCAAAGGCAAAGTCGGGTCACTTTGAGTGAATTGCTCCATTATTGATGACCTCGAGGACATATGCAATGAAGCGAGCAGTCAGCCTTGGAGTGTGTCCATGGACTTTTGGGCAACCGCATAGATTGAGAAACAAAATTTTGATGTGATAGAGACCGACAATGCAATAGTATTGGCCGATCAAAATTTATGAATAACCTTGACCTGCCAATACCATGATCTACGTACTATTTATCCTTTACTGTCCATCCAGGCCATATTCCTTGATAATAAGCTCAGCACAAGTAGCACCAGTCACGTAAGCAGTAGTCTGGGTGTGGTTGTTAGTGAGAACAGGAACGACACTCATATCAGCAACACGGAGGTTGTCCATGCCCCGCACGCGGAAATGAGTGTCAACAGCAGTGTCACTGGCATCGGCCTTGCCCATCTTCACTGTGCCGGTCATGTGCCAGCTAGAAGAGAGGAAGTTCTTCCAGAACTGGAGGATGTCCTCGTCAGATTCAGACGCGGGCCCGATCAGCGTGGAGATAGTGTCCTTCGCAAAGGCCTCCTGTCTACTAACTTCCAGCAAGTGTCGGTAGATCTCGATACAGGCGCGACGATCGAAGGGATGCTCGAGAAACCGTGGGTTGAACAGCAGCGGGACGTCTGGATCGGAGGACTGCAGGCGCACTTCACCGATGGACTGCTCGTTCATCATGAATGCCGAGAAACCCACATAGCTGTAATCTTTGAACATATCAGGCATCATGAAATGGATGGGTAGGTGGGTGATCAACTCGTAGTGGGGGATGGTTTCACGATTCATGAATTCTTGGACGGACGCTGGAAGTGCTTTGAATTCGGGCGAGGAGGTGATGCGGTCTGATTTGAACCAGCCAGAACCGATCTGGCAGCTGTATCGGGTCCACAGGCCGGTGCTGTTGTCCTCCCACTGTTTCATTGCAGTCTCCATGGCGGCAGGGTCCTGGAAGAACGAATTGCGGTCATTTGTCTCGGGGTTACGGGCAAGAATCAGAGGAACAAAGTAGTGGTCTCGGAGACCCTGGCCAACGGCGGGGAGATCGTTGACTACTGGAATGTTGAACTTCTCAAGGTCTGCAGCTGGTCCGATTCCAGAATGCATTAAGATCTTCGGGGTGTCGAGTGAGCCTGCAGAGAGAATCACATCCCGGGAAGCGAAGTCTGTAAACCAAGTCAGATGAAGTGAATAGGAAACGTTCAGAATGAAACATACACTGCTTGGTCCGAGTCTCTACTCCAATAGCCTTTTTGCTCTGCAACAAAATCCGCTGTACTGGGCTGTCTGTGACAATCACAAGATTATCAGGAGCATCCAAAAGCAAGTCAACAGACGTAGTGCGCTTTCCCTTGCTAGCGGAGTTAATAGTGGCGGCCATGCCGAGGGGGTTACCCGAGTTGTGATCCAAGTTGAGCTTGTGCCCAGCCGCTTCAAATGCATCTAGCGAGAGTGACAAGTCCGTTTCCCAATCATCTGCATACCCGACGCGCAGGGGGCCCGAATTGCCGTGGTCGGAAGCAACGGGATTGGCATATTTCTGATTCTCCGAGAGAGTGACAGCACCATTGAAAGTCTCCAATTTTTTGAAGCGGGTTTGCATCTCTTTCCACCCAAAAGTATCATCGTCCACTCTAGATGCCCACTCATTGTAGTCGTCCCGCGTGCCTACAGCGTAGACCCCGAAGTTGATTGCCGAGCCGCCTCCCAGACCCTTGCCACGGGAATAGTCGAGCTCGCGCCCATTGCAATGTTCCTGATGTGTAGTCTTGTATCCCCAATTCATGCTTCCCTGCATGAATGTCGTCCAGCGCTTTCCGTCTACTCGCAAAGCTCTATCATCATTGCGCCCACCAGCTTCAAGAAGTAGGACTTGAGGTCTTTGGGCTGATTTAGCCAGTCCTGCAGCCAGGGCGCAACCAGCTGGACCACCTGTTCAAGTGTGAGTGTGAGAGACGGTATGTATGTCTGGTGCATGATTACCTCCTACGATGATAAAGTCGTAATTGCTTTTTGTTTCCATGTTGAAGCCTTGTAGTGTCTAGAGTTGAAGAAATTGGCAGGTCAACGTGTCATATATATACGTTCTCGCGGGCCCCTCACCCATGGATCAGCTGAAAACCCCTTGCAGTGCAAGCAAACATATATGACGCGGAACACTTAGAGCCAATAATAAGCTGGTAATGTACATCTATCAATTCCTGGGGTATAGTGCTGGTCTGACTGCAGTATTGACTGCAATATTGCTTCTTTTTACATCTAGAACATGGCTGAATGGAGATTTGAACCTAGGGGTTTCGTTAATTAGGTCAAATTTGCAGGGATTGTGCATGCGGCTGAGGGATACGCTAATTCATGGCACGTCAGGGTAAGGTGGCATGGTATCGGTAATCAAGGGGGTTTGGATGAGCATCGTTCTTTGTTGCACACCATCGCTTGAATGGTACCCCCTGGCATCAATCAGAACAAATGTATTGTGTTGATGGTCTGAAATCCCAACTCATAAGAGTCCAGTACCCCAAACACTCAAATTTTCGCGAAGTGCCTGCAGCAGGTCCCATTGCACTAATTGTGAAAAGATCACACGTCGTTGAAACGTCAAATCGACAGCGAAGTATCGCAAGAAACTAGATGTTTAGATATTTCGAAAATAGATAATAGTCCACAGAAGTTCGATTAAGATAGAAGCCGATGGGGATTCACATTGCGACTAGAGAAGACTAATGCAGAATATTGACAGTATAGAGATAGGAGGTTTCGCTCTAAAGCTGAGTGCGGAGCGGAAAGATGACAGTTCGGAAATAGGTTCCAGGGTTGTAGCAGGAATGACCAGTCGCTTGACTCGCTTCTTTAGGCAAAGCCATAGCGGGAAGTCCGGATAGCATTCATTGTGGCCTGTGCAAACAGATCTGGAATACCGGGGGAATCTTGGGCACGGGCCGAAAACGCATGAGCATATTTTTCATATTATAATACCGATTGAACTATTAGAGAGAGATTACGGGTTGGGAGTCCCAAAGACCGTCATAGATGAAAGCGAACGCACGGTTGTTCCAGGTCATTCTCCGCAGGATTGGCCAATTGTGAGTGAACCCACTCCCCACCCTATACCGGGGCTGGAGGTTAGCGTAAAATTGTGAAGATTCATAGAGATTGAGGCGTTCTTTTTTCAAAGGTGTACATAGATTTGTCGGGATATTAGACGGTATCGTACAGCTTCAGCCACTTCAGCCACCTTGAAAGTTCGCCAATTGAATTAAACCCTGTTATACGACAATAGACCTTGGGTAATCAAATGGGAAAAGATCCTCTTAATTTTTCCAAAGCCTAAAGAACTAAAATTGGAAAAAAAAGGCCCAAGTTCCGGTGTGGCGGTTCACAAGGGTTCCTTTCTCGGCTTAGCTTGGCATCCGGGGGCAAATACGCTGGGGATTTCTTTTCTCCCTCTCGACTCAACTTATTATATACTGCTATTGCTTTGGCTTCGCTTCCAGCTCTTCAGTCCTTGACCTCAAAAGTCCTCAGAAACTCCAAATTCACCTCCACATCCTTTGGACCAACTTGCGATCCTCCATTTCAATCCCTTCCCGAAATCCCTCCCATTTTTGTCCGAATAGCCGAAAACCGCGATACTTTGGAATCATACACACCATCGGCGCAAATGATTTGCTCGGACTAGCACAATTATGATGGCTGTGAAGCTGGTACATTTCAAGCACAGTGTACTGGGGTTCTCACCAAGCGAGCCATGAAATACCCTCCCTACGGCCTTTCCACCATTGAATGTATAAACTAGCCAGGATGGTTGAGCCGGTGACCATGCCAGACATATCGGATTCCGTAAACATGTCGGATTCTCCTGAGGGGCTGCGTGGATATCATGGCAATAATGTGGCAGTGCGCACATTGATGATTGTCTTCACCTCCATCGCATTATACAACGCCCTCGAATTGTTCATATTGTTGTTTTTGACCTTTACTCATTATCGTGGACTCTACTTTTGGACGCTTTTGCTCTCGGTTGTCCTCGGGGTGATCCCTCACGCCATTGGCTATCTGCTGGGCTTTTTTTCCCTAGCACCATTATGGTTGTCTTTGACTATTACCACTATTGGCTTCTACGTCATGGTCCCGGGCCAATCGGTGGTCCTATACTCTCGGCTTCATTTGGTGGTTCAGAGCACCAAAGTGCTTCGGTTTGTTCTTTGGCTGATCATCATCGACGCAATGCTTCTCCTGATACCAACGACCGTTCTTACCTTCTGCAACGCATACGCTGCCACTCCGCCAGCCAGTCGCGGATATAATATCATGGAGCGGTTGCAACTGGCCTGGTTCTGCGCGCAAGAGATTCTCATCTCGGGAATTTACATCACCGAGACCGTGAAGCTGCTCAGACTGATGCCAGACAAGGACCGACGACGGTCTCGAATCATGTATGAATTGCTGGCCATCAATTTCGTCATCATATTGCTCGACGTTTGTCTACTCGTTGTGGAATACATTGGGTATTTCAACCTGCAGACTACATTGAAGGCCATGGTCTACAGTATCAAGTTGAAGCTCGAGTTCGGTGTGCTCGGAAAGCTGGTCAATATTGTGCAGAATCCTCGATCGCAACCCACTTCGTCCGATCATGAAGAATACCCTGGCTTCGTGGATCCTACCCAATTTACATCGGATGTCACTCATGCAGCCCCACTGGAGTCGCGACAGGGACGGAGGGGCTGGGATACAATGTCCGTGGAGAGTCTGCCCAGTTCTGAGCGCAGAATTCGACCATCTACCCGGTCGACCGACAACAGCATGCATCCACCCTGAGGTCGGACTGTTGATCATGAACTTTCTATCATTTAGACCAAAATGCCTAAATAATCCTCCAGGGGCGCAACCCCGCCGGCTTTTGTTTACTCTTCCCACTGGCTTTCTACTGGTCACATATGGCGAAGACTTTCGGGAGTAATCGATGCCGTTATACATCCTGCTTCGTCTGCTCTTCACAACCATGTCGCTTCAGCAAGTCTTCAAAACAACCATATCGCGCTCATTTGAATCCAAATCTCTTGGTTTCATCTCACTCGCGCAACCACAAATTTGCGCAGCTCTTCCGGCGCATCAACAATTTGATGCATGCTGATTTCTGCATCCCAGCGCAAGATTTGAATAGCCTTGTTGTCAATTCCTGCTGGCTGTACAATATATCATGTGGTCCAACCAAACTACACAAAATTCTGCCAAATCATCATACTGCGGTTTTCATGTGTGCCATATTTACATTGGCCACAATAATTATTTAATGCAGTCTATCGACGCTCATGATGTAACTACTTCAATGACAATATTACGTCGCCATGACATACCATCAGAGATCAAAATCAGCCGGAAAATATCTAGATCTAACACAATCCTCCCGTAGTCCATGCAGCATGGAAAGCACCGTCACAATCCACCATGGCCCTTACGAGTCCATCCCTCCCACAGCTTCGCCAGGTATTAAATTTCTCCAACGATTCCTACCAGCACTAGATTCCCTCACCCCCGCCGAAAATCAAGTCACCCCTTTCTTCACACCCAGCGCTCCCATCCTCATCGGCAGCGATCCACCAACGGCCGCAAGCCAGGCAGTCCCGCTCATGGAAGTGCGCAGCCGTCATATCTGCAAATTCCATCACCAGGTCCATCTCGCCTGGGATATAGATCTTGGGAGGGACATAGGGCCCGTCGAAACGTCGTACAAGAGGACCGCCCCAGACGAAGAGATCGCCCAAAAAGGACAGCTCTATGCCCCGCTAGCAGGGAACATACAAATGAAGCGCACGGTCATGTTTGAAGCGACATCCGAAACAACTTTTGTCGCTGATCCTGACCAGTTCGCGGTCCGAGTCCGCGAGTTCAATGTCCTTGATTTGGAAGGCCGCGACGAGTCGGATCTGCAGATTGTTGAAATGCGGGTCTTTTTGGATCAGAGACCTATCCAGGCTCATTCGGCAAGTTTATTTACGGGGTCAACTTACGGAAGTTAGTGGGCGCTGGAGTGTAGATTGCATAATAGAATGAGACTGATGGTCTTGCTTCTCCACTGCGGAATCCTCTAAGCTTCCCCCGCCCCCACTTGGGATGTGTCTTTGATGTTTTTATCTTCGGAGGTGATGTTCGGCATGGGATTCCCGAGGTCGTTTCTTGGCTGTAAAAGGGTTGCACTACCCAGTGCAGAATTCGCGACCAATTCGGATCTTTTTGTCATTCAAGAAGATGTTGCCAGTAAAAGGACAAGCAGAGATCATCCACAAAGTCTGTGGGGCTTTGGATAACTATGAATCCAAGCTTAGTGAAATCAATCAGAAGGTGTGTATTACATTTGGCAAGTACACTATGACTTTAATAACATTCGATAGATTTGGTCCAACCCCGAGCTTGCATTCAAGGAGTACAGCGCCCATGACAATATCTGCGAACTTTTCGAGTCATTCGGGGATGGATACCAGGTTCATAGAAAGGCTTATGGCATTGAGACGGCGCTCGAGGTGATCTACAACCGTGGCGAGGGCGGACGTACCATGGCTTTCAATGCAGAATACGATGCGCTTCCAGGAATGGGACATGCGTGTGGACACAATTTGATCGCTACGAGTTCGATCGCCGCCTTCCTAGCTACCTGTGAAACAATGAATACTCTATACTCGGATGAAATTGGCTATTCGGTTCGGCTGCTAGGGACTCCTGCCGAGGAGGGTGGCGGTGGAAAGCTCCTGCTCATCGACGCGGGAGCATACAAAGACGTGGATGCATGCTTCATGGTCCATCCATTCCCGGTGCTTTCCGGCGCCCCCGACCTCATTAGTTCGAGTTCCTGCACCGGGCAGTATCTCGCAAACGACAAGGTTGAGGTGACTTTCACCGGCAAGCCGGCGCATGCTTCGGCTGCTCCATGGGAGGGCATCAATGCTCTAGATGCTGTGGTGTCTGCCTATGTGAACATTTCAATGCTGCGACAGCAGATCTTGCCTACGCAAAAGATTCATGGGGTTATATCGCGAGGTGGAGATAGACCCAATGTTATTCCTGCCTCTACGACGGTTGAATACTATATTCGATCGGAGACTGTAAAAACACTCAAACCATTGACTGAGAAAGTGATCAAATGCTTTGAGGCTGCTGGGACTACTACTGGATGCACGGTTGAATATGAATGGTATGACAATCGGCGACTTTCCATTGTGATACGCTTCGCTGACCATTTGCCAGGGAGGCCGCGTATAAGGATATGAAGATCAATAAGCCCATCTGTGACAGCTACGTCTCTGCTATGAACGCCATGGGCCACAGTACTATCTTCGATGCCGCAGGGCAGGTAGGAGGTCTTAGCGGAGGATCAACTGATATGGGTGAGTGTTGAGGTTGATTACAGTCCATGGGTATGGTCAGAGGCTGACTATTCACTCCAATTTAGGCAACGTCTCATATGAAGTACCTGGCTTCCATGGTGGATTCTATATTTACGCAGATGGTGTTAACCACACGCCAGAATTTACTGCCGGGGCTGGATCCGAGGATGGGTTCAAGCGCAGTTTGCACTGTGCAGCGGGAATGGCCGTGGTGGCGTGCAGAGTGTTAGTCGACAAAAGTTTCGCCACTGCCATCAAGTCGGACTTTGAGAAAGGCCTGGAACTGTGAATAATAGGCTGGATTTAGCGTGATTTCGTGTTTCATGTGAGAGCTTCCGAAATTGAAGTGCAGTGTATGACGACACATCTCCCCTGTCAATACAAAGACCATTGATACATGTAATTATCGCGGAATAGAGCGGCATTCGTAGCGTATCTCGAACCCTCGTGTTCATGGATGACCACATCGCTTGGACCCCTCCCCTATATCAGACGCGGATCCTCGACGGCGCAGTCAATTGCCGTACTTAACATCCGCTGAGGGGGAAGTGGATTTTCCCCCAGATCGGCTCCGTGCTGATTGCAACCAGGGGGTTTTAATTGACTGACACCGTACTGTGGGGTGCCGAGATTGATTTACCCGATTGGCAGACTCGCCTGTTCTCCGGGATCAACATCGCGGGGAAATTTTGATAATAACCTAAAATTAAACCATATGTTTTAATTGGCAGAGAAATGACTTTCTTCCCCTTGATAGGATATAGGGCCCACTACGGAAGAGTACCGGGCTTTAGGACTAGCAAGTTCAAGCGAGCTTTGTGGCGAAGAAGTCGAGAGCGATACCGGATTCGTGGGCTTTTGAATAAGAAGGCACTATGTGTCTCCTTTAGTGAAATACTTGCATTTGTGTCATTTTCGCGATGCAATCTTACGACAACAACCTAGATGAGAAGGATTTGAAGGGAGGTGAGTCACTTGGTCGGGACCTCGATCTTGGCCAAGTGCTCGCTATTCAATCAACACCCGAAGAGGAACGGAAAGTGCTGTGGAAGCTCGATCTTATGTGAGTATTCTGGCAGAGTAATACTTTTATGTATAGGTAGCTGATCCAAGGAAGTCTGGTGCCGTTGATGGGAGTCGCATATTTCCTCCAATTCCTCGACAAGCTCGCTCTGAGTCAGGCGACCCTGTTTGGTTTACGCGAGGATTTGGTATTCATCCCTATATAGCCGTGGGTCACAGAATATATGCTTACAGAATGCTATAGAACATGCACGGATCAGAATATTCATGGGCATCTGCGATCTTCTATTTTGGGTATTTTGCTTGGAGTTGGTATATATTCAAACTTCCTCTACCTCCCATCTCAAATACTGACCCGACAACAGGCCTAGTTCATATATCGTCGTCCGACTCCCCATTGGGAAATATATCGCAATCTCGGTGTATGTGTTTCCCAATTGAACGATCCATGGCCCCGACAATGAGACTGACTATATAAGCTTCCTCTGGGGCGGAGTCCTAATGTGCCATGCTGCTTGCTCGAATTGGAGTGGACTTATGGCCGTCCGTTTCTTCTTGGGGGTAGGTGAGGCGGCAATTGCCCCAGGCTTCACATTGCTCACGGGAATGTTTTATAAACGCGAGGAACAGCCCGTACGGTGAGACTTCCAAATCGAGGTGGACCTAGGACTTACTAACAAGCTCTAGACAATCTGCCTGGTTCTTCGGAAACTTCGTTGCTGTACTTATTGGTGGATTGATTGCCTACGGTATTGGGACAATTAATACGTCAGCAATTGCCCACTGGAAACTTTTGTTCCTTATTCTCGGCGCCATCACTTCAGGTTATGGTCTTGTCTTGTTTGCTATGCTGCCGGACTCGCCTGCCAAGGCCATATTTTTGAAACATGACGAGCGTGCTATTGCTGTGCAGCGAACATTAACGAATAAAACTGGAGTCATGGATACTGGCGTGTTCAAGTGGTCACAGGCGCTTGAAGCCCTAAAAGACCCCCAGACGTGGCTTCTGGTTGTGAACTCCTTCTGCTCGAGTCTGGCCAACGGTGGTCTTACAAGCGTGAGTACTGGCCCCATTGTCACTAGATGTCAAAGCTTATGTTGTTCTAGTTTACTTCGATTATCACCGCCGGGTTCGGGTTCACAGATCTCAAGGCCCTTATTATGCAAATGCCTCAGGGCGCCGCCCAGATCGTGTTTTTGCTGATCACCTCGATCACCGTGACATTTATTCCATCTTCCCGTATATTAGGAATGTGTCTCATGACAATTATTTCCATCATAGGCTTGATCCTCATCTGGAAGCTTGACCCCGATGATCAAGTTGGGCGGATGGTTGGGTTGACATTAGCCGTCGTATACGCGATAAATTTTCCCATGTCGTTGAGTATCATTACATCTAATGTGGCCGGATTTTCGAAGAAGAGCGTGGTTAGTTCATTACTTTTTATCGCATATTGCGTGGGAAATATCGTGGGCCCTCAATTTTTCCTTGCCTCGGAGGAGCCATCATACCCGGTAAGTGGTGATTTTATTTCTGCTGGAATTTTTATTGCAAAATACGCAACTAACGCTTCGACTGTATGCTATAGACTGGCATCAAAGCTTCTATGTCAGGCTTGATTTTGAGTCTTTTCTTCCTTCTGTGCTTATTTTCATACTACACGTGGGAGAACCGTCGACGAGATAGGTTGTATGGTTCACCTGAACAGATGACCGTGGGGGCTGAGTTGCAGGATGAACTATCGAACAAGACAGATCGCGAGATTGATAGCTTCCGGTATCTTCTCTAGCTGATAAAGTGTGGCCATATCGAATAAGGCCATGTCAATATAATGTTATCCAACTCGCAAGTTTTGGTAAATATATGAGAAAGTTTTCAACCTCGCTGATCAACTCGTTAGCGCTATACAAGAACCCTCGATGTTCAGGGGAAGCACTAGTCAAGGCTGTATAGAAAACAGCGAAGAGTTTCCACTATTACCAGCGCTATCATCCGACCGTTGTCTCGTGCACGGTCACTATCCGGGGAAGTTCGATCTACAAGCCTGGCGAATGGGAGAACGGCTGTTGGTCCTGTCACTAAGCAATTCGATAGCTCAAAAACAAAGACAACCAGTCACCCGTGTTCGTTTGGGAAACTCAGCCATCCACTCCTGTCACTCTATCTCAGACTTCGTTTATTTTCCATTTCATTGTCCATTTCCCGTGTTCACGTTTGAACCTCGGCGAGCATTGGCCTCATTGCCCTCATTGCCCCCTCTTTCGAACAATCCCCGTTATTATTCATACACCAGGCTGTCATGGCTTCGGATATGACGAGTCTCTTTGTTACATTAGTATGTGATATTTTCCATCTGCATAAGCAAGCCCGACACACGTGTTGCGCCTGGGTCTTCTTTCAGCCCGCAACTTCTTTCAGGGAAATATGCTTCGTACAGATACCCTGTTTGACATTTCATATTCACATTTATGCTATTCTTTCATGGCGCTATAACCACGTGATGCTGTGTTATACCCTATGCGTTCCAAGATTGTTCGAAGAGATGGACGTTACATATAAATTTGATCAGTATATTATATGAAAGTGTAAGCTTTTCAAAGGACAGGAGAAGTACATATTAAAACAGATAGCAATAGCAACAAAAACAGCAGCAAAAACAACAGACATGTCTATAACGACATGGGTATAAATTGAAAAAGGTGGCCGCCCAATGATGACTGATGATTCGACTATCCTGAGTCGAAGTGCATCTTGTATTATATGAAATCGTGTATGCAAAGTGATGTCCCTCAAAGATAACAAAACTTGCTCCTACTTCGGCCGCTCGATCAGTGTCATTTCAACCGTAGAATGCGTATCAGACGAGTGGATCCGAGGCCGAGCACTTGCCTGCGACTCATCAGAATTCACAGTCGATATCCTCTGGCGCATTGCCTCGTGGAAATGGTATGTGCCGCCATGCGCTGTGTCCGCTGTGCTCGGGGTCCCCGCAATACCGGAGACGGTTTGCATCTCAGTATCCTGTGACCGAGGATTACGCACGAACATGTCGAAGATATTGATTTCGGATGAGCCACGAGGACTACCATGAACTCCTTGGCATAGAGCGCATGGATAGGTGCGTGTCAGCTCCCGGAGCTGCATGAGAGCGTGGAATTCAAGTTTCAGTTTGATGCTATAGACAACTGTTTTGAAGCTGATGGCGATGTAGTGCAGTTTGAATTCGGCGGCAAGGATTAAAGCGTTGAGCACGATGCCGAAGATATTGGCGAAGACGATTCGGTAGATGATCCCTCGCCCTTGGCGGCCTTTGGCTTCGAAGACGGGCTTAAGTGCTCGGAGTGCTTCGCGGGCGTAGATGGCACATATTACTGTGTCCTGGATGGCGAATACTACTACCTGTATGCGGTCGTAGATTGTCGCTGAGTGGTCAAATGGTAAATTGTGACGAAGGTTGAGACAATAGAGGATTGACATGGGAACGTGGAGGACGAAAAAATTGGCTATGATCATCCATAGTACCCATTGTACATGGCGGATGTCGGCCACAACGAGGTGTAGTCTTGAATATAGCACTACCGCTTGCCCGGTCACCATGCAGATCCAGCCGACGAGGAACGGGGCTGACATGATAATGGGAGATACCACTCCCGTATAGACAGTTTGAGCTGGTAGGGCATGTAACAATATTCCCCAGGCCGCAATTTGCATACTCCAGAAGTATAGCCCACGATACCTTTTGAACCTCTCGAATATGCCAATCACAACTTCCAATGAATTCCACGCTCCGATTGCGAACATAGACACGACCTGGACGATCGTGAAGTTGATATTTAGAACCGCGCTCACATCCGGAGGGAGGGAGATGATTGGGTTATCCATGGGGTGTGAACGGGTTGAGACATGCGGATAAATCAACCGGTGGGAAAGAGAAAGGGTATATTGATCACAGTTCGGACACAAGTCCCACCTGGCTGACAGATAATATCAAAATGTAGACCCTTCAGCCCCTCATATTAGGGCACGGGGTGGGACCGGATACCGGATAAAGTTGACTGTTGTTTACGGCGGACCATACCACTAGAGGGTCATCCTCCGTCGCATAAATGAGAGAAAAATGCGGCAAATGCGGTCTATGATGTTAGCACACGGGGATCTGGGACAGATATTCCGGTTCATTGGACAATTATTAATCGCAGATGAATTCAAAACCTGCCATTGGTAGAAATGATCTCTGGCAACATGAAGATCCTAGAAAGCTCCAAATATCCGACCCCCTTATGATATTGGGTTGAGAGTTTATTGGACACGTTGAAGGATGGTCGACTATCGGCGCGCCAGACAGGGATTCTCGGAATCTCAAACAAAGAAACCCAGCCAGAATTTGTGCACTGATCACATTTTCTCGCTGGTGGCGCTCCGTGATAGGAGCCCAGGCCTTGTTAACATGAATTCAGATATTGGTAATGATCTGAAGACACATGGAGTTTTCGGAGTCCGGAGGAGAGAGAAAGAGAATGGGAATGAATTGATGTTGATAATATTGAAGGCTTGGCACCCGCTAGGCTGGGAATATCTAACATCAGGGGCAGGAGCAAGGTACTATGCACAATGAAGTCATGTCTACTATATGTTGTACAGGTACTACAAAAGCAAAGTCTACATTCACTGCTCCAATATCCAACATGTCCAAAACGGTGAGAGGGAATGACACTCAGATCGAGCCTATCTAAAAGTTCAAGAGCCAAACGCTACATAGGTGGGATATACGGAGTACTCCGTGTTCCCTACCATATTAATAGATTGGTTCTGCCAAGCCATATACCCATATACCCCTTATTGCACACATCTGATCTTAATATGTGTGATATCTACTCTCATATCCTGATTCTCATCGAGTTTCTTCCCGATCAACATCCAGTTTCGGGTAGTCAGGGATTTTCCAGTCACCACCCCCATCGTCGGAAAACCGCGATATGAGTTGCGGTATGCGAAGAAAACAAGCCAGTCCTACAATGAGATGAAGAAGAGAAATTGCCCACTGCGACTGAGGGACCGCCTATTTGATCCACCCAATGTGGACCTGTTGAACCTCGTCGATAAAGGGCCGGATTATCAGGGAGTGATTTTGGAACGCTTGGGGCATATATCAGCATCGAGACAGCACCTATCTGAAATAGAGATGCAGTTTTCTCTTCTCTTTTTTATTTCCTTCTCTCTCCTTCCACCTTTATCGAATGTTACATGGTCTTTCTTTCTCTCGTCGAGACCTCTTACTTTTGAGCCTTCTCTAACCTAATAAGCTATCCTACTTGCATCTACACATTTCGGACATAGCGGAATTACGGCACTTGAAGGAATATCCCGGTTTTTCAATGCAGGTCACCACTTTTGAATTTGATATCCATGGATATGGATCTTACTGTACCCGGCCCAACGCACGGCCTAGTTCCCAATGGTAGTTGGGCCGTGCGCTGGACCGGTCAAACTGGTCAAACTTGGAAATCTTTTCGGACTCACTCTTGGATGAAGAAGCATCCGCTTGTCGTCTCAATCTCTAGGCCGGTGGCTGGAAGTCAAAGAACTAGGGCTCTATGCGGCAGCATAGCAGAGCAACTTTCGGGAATGGGTGAATTTTCGCCAATACATTGAGTATCTGAATGATGGAGTCATAATGAAGGACAAAGTACATTGATGATTCAGCTAAATAACACTGCAGAGAACGAGATCGTGATCGACAAATTATTCACAGACGAGGACGGCCGATCGCAGGGAAACAAGGGATATCATAACGGTCCAAATTCATAACCTTGTCCCAAGCAGCAACAAAGTCCTTCTTAAACTTATCCTGAGCATCGGCGCTGCCGTACAGCTCAGAGATAGCACGGAGCTCAGCGTGGTGACCGAAGATCAGGTCAACACGGGTAGCAGACCACTTCTTGGCGCCAGTCTTGCGGTCGAAACCTTCAAACTGCTCACTGTCCTCGCCAATTGGCTTCCAGACAGTGTTCATATCGAGCAAGTTGACGAAGAAGTCGTTGCTCAGCTGGCCAGGGCGGGATGTGAAGACACCGTGGTTCGATCCATCCCAGTTAGCGTTCAGAGAACGCAGACCACCAACCAGAACGGTCACTTCAGGGGCAGAGAGGGTCAACTGCTGCGCCTTGTCGATAAGGAGCTGCTCAGTGCGCACGCGGCGGGTCGAGTGTCCGTAGTTACGGAAGCCGTCGGCAAAGGGTCGGAGCCAGCCAAATGAATCGACATCGGTTTGCTCCTGGGTGGCATCATTGCGGCCAGGAGTGAAGGGAACGGGGATACCCGCGGATCTTTCGAGGGCAGCGGATCCAGCAAGCACGATCAGATCAGCCACCGAGACGCGCTTCTCACCATTCTGGGCACTGTTAAAGCGGCTTTGGATGTTCTCCAACAGACTGAGGACTTCTTGCAACTGGGCTGGGTTGTTGACATCCCAGTCCTTCTGGGGAGCGAGACGAATGTGGGCACCGTTGGCGCCTCCACGCTTGTCGCCACCGCGGAAGGTAGAAGCCGATGCCCAGGCAGTGGCAATCAACTTGGAGGGCTCAATACCGGTTGCGAGAATCTCGTTCTTCAGGGCAATGATGTCGCCGTTGTCAATCAGAGCATATGTGGGAGCAGGAATGGGATCCTCCCAGATGGAGACCTCCTTGGGGATCTCAGGGCCCAGCCAACGAGCGCGAGGGCCCATGTCACGGTGCAGCAGCTTGAACCACGCGCGGCCGAATGCATCAGCAAACTCGTCAGGGTGCTCAAGGTAACGACGGGCGATCTTCTCGTAAGCAGGATCGAAACGCAGAGAAAGATCGGTGGTCAGCATCTGAGGCTTGTGCTTCTTGCTTGAGTCGAAGGCATCGGGAACGATATCATCCGCATTCTTGGCGACCCATTGGTTAGCACCAGCGGGACTCTTGGTCAGTTCCCAGTCGAACTTGAAGAGATATTCCAAGAAGGTGTTACTCCACTTGGTAGGAGTGCTGGTCCAGGTCACCTCCAGTCCACTGGTGATAGCATTAGGGCCGACTCCGGAGCCGTATTTATTGTTCCAGCCCAGACCCTGTGACTCAATGCCAGCGGCTTCAGGCTCCTCGCCGACATTATCAGCAGGGGCAGCACCGTGTGTTTTTCCGAAAGTATGACCACCAGCGATCAAGGCGACGGTCTCTTCGTCATTCATAGCCATACGAGCGAATGTGATACGGATATCTCGGGCAGCAGCGACAGGATCGGGGTTGCTATTAGGGCCCTCAGGGTTGACATAGATCAAACCCATGACTACCGCGGCCAGCGGGTCCTCGAGATCACGAGTCTTGATATCGCTCTGCTTAGCCTTCTCCTCTTCGGTCTCGGGCTCATAACGAGCATCGTTAGTAAACCAGACGTTCTCGCTTCCCCAGTACACCGACTCATCGGCTTCCCAGACGTCGGGACGACCTCCAGCAAATCCGAATGTCTTGAAGCCCATAGATTCCAGGGCAACGTTGCCAGTTAGAAGCAGAAGATCTGCCCATGAGATTTTGGTGCCGTACTAAGTACCGGATTAGTATAGAGAAAGCTAGAAAGATTTAAGTCTTTGTATAGTACTCACCTTCTGCTTGATGAGCCAAAGTAGTCGGCGTGCCTTATCTAGAAGTAGAAGATACATGTCAGCATGATATAAATGTCACCTCAATCATTAATGAGAACTTACCGAGGGAGACGTTATCGGGCCAAGAGTTCAATGGTGCGAAACGCTGCTGGCCCTGGCCACCACCACCACGTCCATCAAAGACTCTGTAGGTTCCTGAGCTATGCCAGGCCATTCGAATGAAAAGGCCACCATAGTGACCAAAGTCAGCAGGCCAGAAGTCTTGGGAGTCGGTCATAAGGGCGTGGAGGTCCTTTTTGAGGCCCCAGTAATCGAGGGTCTTAAAAGCAGCGGCATAATCAAAGTCCTTGCTTTGAGGGTTGGTGGCATCGGTATGTTGGCGGAGAATACCCAACTTCAAGGCATTTGGCCACCAGTCAGTGTTGCTGGAGCATAGGATCAGTATTTTGAACCATCGCGGGATGTGGGGGTCTAAAATGTGCCGAGGGAGATAGAACTAGGGACCCATACCGAGTGCCACCACCAGCAACATTGCTCTTCTTGTGTGCAACAGGACATTCACCCATAATGTAAGTTTTGTTATGATAAATAAAATGGGGAGGAAGAGAGTTCTTAAGAGACGGATGTTGGGAAAGAGACACCCCCGCAATTTAAATGCTACACCTTGGGACCGAATGACGGGTCGCGTATTAAACAGCTTTGTTTTGGGGGCGGACTTTCATGCCCTGCTAGTTTAAAGGGAAATCTATATAAAAGATGACGCCAATTTGTATTTCTTCACCTTATCATTGGCTATACAATTGGGGATCTGGGGCGTGCGGGGAAGAATATAACGGGGTGACCTCATGAGTTGACTAAGAATTCATTGGCGGAATACGCCGAGACGCGCTGGATCCGTGTGTTACACGCTTCAATATGCTGACCAAATGGCCATTTCTAGATGTTGGGGGAACATTAATATAGGAAATGTTATTTGTACATACGGTCTGGCCCTCGGTTCTGACTAATAATAATTAGCTCGAACTTCCAAAATCGTTGGGAATAGATTAGGTATCTTTTGTATGACGTACCCATACAAAGGGTACAAAATATATACACATTCTTCACCCCAGGATTTTGTCTCTTGTTTCTCTCCCTTTTGTGGGGTTCTATTTTTGCTCCTACTCGCTCCCTAAGAGCCCAGCCGACCATAATTTCTAGGAGTTTGTTCGGACAGATCTTTCATTCACTTATATCTACCTATATTCCTGAACTTATAGACTAATATCACTGAAGACATGCCGATGATAAGTGGTGCGACTCCAAACAGATATAAAATGGAGCCTGCTTCCATATATGGACAATGTTTATCATTTCTGTTGGGCATTAAAGTTAAAAAATGAATCATAAACCCCATATGCCTTTTATATGTGAACCCATAACAAAAGGCACATTCACGTTTTAAGAGTTTACGTCGAGCCGTGGTAACCGAACACCCGCATGGGGTTGGCGAGAACCGCAGACATAACTATACTTCTATATCCTTATCCCGCTTATTTCTTCTATATAGCTTCTCGTTAAGTCGTTGAGAATTCTGTATTAATTTCAAGAAAATCAAAAACCCGTCTTGTCATGATATTGAAAAATTACATTAACCAGAAATATATATCTCTCACACAGTCATGAAATTTCTCTAAACTCTCCAAGGAGGCCAGAGGCCAGCTAAAAGGCATTAAGCTACAAGGAAGACCCTATAGACTACCATTAGTGAGATGTCAAGTTGAAAATGAACGAATTAGCTAAATAAACTACCTGGTAGCCGAACATTCCGCCTATTCCTATTTTAGTCACTCCGGAGTCACTCCGATCTGGACCGAAGAAGCTAGATCGAGGTCTTTGCTTTGCGACGAATAACATTGGAATTCCCCTTGACCGATTAGAAATCAATATCTTTATAACCAATGGTCTTCAACTAGAGAATCTGAAGATCAAATGGATAATGGCTGTTCACTCCTATATTTAAATTGTGTTTGTATTTGATTCCAAAATGGCGGGCTCAAATGGAAGTAAAGAGCTAGCTATCAATGAGCCCATGTCGGGAGACCATGGCTTCTTTACACCCGTCCAGTCGCCTCCGGCAGGGTCTCTATTATCCATGTATGATAAGAGTCTACCGGTTCCCCGAATCTTCGAATCGATCACCATCCGCTCGACCACATTTCAGAACCGGATCTGGGTCTCTCCTATGTGCCAGTACTCCTGCCCCAAGACGGGGGAGTTGACTGACTGGCATTTGGTCCAACTAGGTTCCTACGCATCCCGAGGAGCATCACTCACAATTTGCGAGGCCACGGCCGTCTCAGCTGAAGGTCGAAACACAATGGAAGATGCAGGGCTGTGGACAGCCAGCCAGGTACCGTCATTCCGGCGCGTAGTCAACTTCATTCACTCCCAGGGACAAAAGGCTGGTGTTCAATTGCAGCACTGCGGCCGAAAGGCTAGTGTGACTGCTCCGTGGCTTGGCCACCGGCCAGCAAAGAAAGAAGAAAATGGATTTCCAGACGACCTGATTTCTCCGTCCAATCTCCCCTATAAAGATGATGGAATTTGGCCGATACCTACCGCCATGACCAAGGAAATGATTCGGAAGTCGATTGGCGATTTTGTTAATGCTGCAAAGCTTGCCGTAGAAGCTGGCTTTGATGTGATCGAGATACATGGTGCCCATGGCTATCTCATTCATCAGTTCTGTTCGCCTCTCACCAACAAGCGCGCCGATGAGTACGGTGGCAGCTTCGAAAATCGTGTGCGATTCGCATTGGAGGTTGTACAGGGCATTCGTGCCGCTATTCCATACACAACTTTGCTCTTTTATCGTATCAGTGCCACAGACTGGATCCCCGATCGAGAGTCCTGGACCTCTGAACAATCCGTGCGACTATGCCAATTGCTACAGCCCCTTGGGGTCGATCTGATAGACGTGAGCTCGGGCGGGCTAGTGCCGGATCAACAGTTACCTCCACTTCGTCCAGGCTATCAGGCACATCTGTCTCAAGAAATCAAGGACAGAGTTCAGGGGCTCCTTACTGCAAGCGTGGGTATGATCCGGGATGGCAAGACAGCTGAGGATGTCGTGGCCTCTGGGAAAGCAGATGTCGTCATCATCGCCCGCGAATTTGCGCGTAATCCGAGTCTGGTGTTGGATATTGCCTATGAATTGGGTGTCAGAGTGAAATGGCCGACACAACTTCATAGGAGTCAGCCGAGGTACAATGATCCAGATATTTGATGGATGTAACCCTATTCTTAGACGGACATAAGATGAAACATGCGGACCCGAAGGACAATGTCGAATTAAAAATATAAAATTCAATGGAATGGAATGAACTACCAGGGCCAGAACTAAACAAACCTCTTGATCCATCTATCATGTGTCGTAAATAGACATTCGGGGACAGCGATCTATCGAAGCTCCACGTTAAAGCAATTGATATATTCATATAAAGCCTTCTCTTCAAGACTAAGTTTTTGACCGGGTCAGCGTTAAAGCGATTTTCCTCCATTTCATCGAAGTCGGGGGCCGCGAATTCACGCATAGTTTTCGCGATACTAGGCTTAGTCTGGTTCAATAGAGATCTATAGCCTTATTAATCTGATAATAAAATCATATTTAGGCATGTTAAATGTGGTCAAAGACAGAATGGAACAGAAAATCTTTCATATCCCATAGGGCTCTTAAAGATGAAACTTCAGGGTAAAAGGGGCGAAGTGAGCCGCACGGCTTGAGCGCTCCCTGTTCAGACCCCGTGGAAAGGTGGTGCTTTTAGCTGGGCAAACCTGATCTGACCAATAGCACAGAAATTTTTAAACATGCGCCACATTTACTGTTAAATTAGAACCTAATAATGGAACCATAGGGCGCTCAGGGCTCTCAGGGCTCGCAGGGCGCTCGGTTAGTAGCTTATGCCCAGCCTCTAGTTGCAGAGTGTTTACTGAATAAAAAGGAGAGCATTTGCTAGTATTTTCATTTAGTTTTAGTTTTATTTCCTTCCGATAGATCTCCACGCGGTGAAATCCCCCAAGATGGAGACATCCGGCTCGGTCCCTTTGCGGCGACTCCCGAGCTACACTCAGCACGAGACACCTGAACACACTGGACACGATTCCTCTTCCGAGTCTTCTCCGCTGCATGACGATGAACTTCCATCATATAGCCAGGCTCGGTCAACGGGACAAATATCAGGAGGGCACAGTACATTGCTTCATCGATCGGCCTGGGTATTTTTTTTCACAATTTTCTATGTGGCGCTCGCCATCTATGCCTGGACCATGACAGTTCTACTGTCATCCGGCCCCGTCAAAGCCAAGTCCTGGGGATACTCGATCAAAGAATCATACTTGAGTTACGGCGATAGGAACCAAGCAGATTTCCGCCAAGACAGACAGATCTATCGATCTGCGCGGATTATCCAGACATTCATCCAAGTCGTTACTCTTCCCTGGATTTCCACAGTGTGTGCTAGTGCCGCTGTAATCTTTGCGCAGAATCGAAAAGATTCCATGAGCCTTCGGCTACGCCAAGTCACAACGCTGGCTGACCGCAGGTGGATGGACTTTTCGCTATATCGAGCACTCATTTGTGGGAGGTGGAGGCAATACGGTAGTATACTACTGGCCGCCGCAATCTTCATCTGGGTGTTTGGCCTCATCACATATCCCATTCAGGCGCTCTTTCTCGATTCATCCCCTGTCAAAGTCCGGACTTATCCCCAGCAGAGAGCCGCTGTCTATGACTTCATATCGAATGATGATCTGTATTTACAGTCGGAACCAGACGGCAAGGACGTGTTGAATGTCCGCGATGCCCTCAACAAAGCGAATGGTGATGCCTACCAACCTAACTTGTGGAGTAACAACAGTGGAGTACAATTTTTGACTCTCAACGATATGTCCCCTAAGACGTTCTATTCCCAGGTTCCGAGTGGTTTCAATACAGGACTGCTTCGTCAATTTGCCCCACGTGTGAACTCTACGGCTACATATCAGATCATACAAGAGTCTGAGATCCCGGTCGCCTGCGATACCGGCTATTCACTCCCAGTTAAATTTTATGCTGGGTATTCATCTTCGTACTCGTGGTACTCTACTTATTCTTGGAGTGTCATTGCGTGCATGCCAGGAGATATGACAAGCTCACCTTGGCGGGCGGGACGTACCCGGCAGGACTTTTCTGAGGTCCTCTATCTCAATATGACACAAGAAGAGTACACCTCGGGGGGTTATTCTAGTCAAGATGCGGGCAACAAAGTTCTTTATCGAATCACCGTGGACACTACGGCCGGCTTCTTTGAATTGCCCAACTATATGAACAAGGGTGTCCCTGGCCCCTTACTGGATCAAGATCCCCTGGATCTATGTGGCCAGGATTGTATTAAACAAGATACACTTCACACATTCCCAGGAGGGTCTAGTTTGCGCCGCCGCGATGAAAACACAGCAAGCAGCGCTCTCAAAGATGCATCGCTGAGTTCCATCTCAACAGAGAAGAAAGGACCGTTGTTAGCGGCCACCCTGGCAACCTTCGGCCCTGGGTCTTTTGTCGACACATTTGTAGCAGTTTCCGCAGCTCTTGAAGCAGACGACAAGATCACGGACGAGGTGTCGTCAAACTTGAGATTTACCTGTATCGCGAACGCCCCACTCGCCAATCTGTTCAACTCTTCCTCTTTCGGGTCTTCCTATTCGGGGTGTATTACTCCTAGGATCGCTGGAAATGGCACCTGGTACTCTGCTGAGTCACAGATTGCGAAATGGATCCATCTGTTTCAAGAAGGCACGGATTCGATTTCGAGTGCCTTCACAGCTGCGGCTTATCTAGCCAATCAGGAATTCATTTCCAGTCAGAGCGGTATATGGTATATCAACCAAGATTTGGGCACTGATATGGATCTTCCATCAATCTCTCCCGCGGGAATCATCGTCGTCTCCATCTTGATGGGACTTTACTTGCTACCACTGTTAGCTTTGTCACTATACGCTGGCTATTACCCACGATGGACTGAAAGATTGGATTCCTTTGTGATGCTACGATTTGGCGCCTTTGCTGGCGATAAGGTCTTCCCTATGCTAGTTGGACGCCATACTGAGAAATGCCCAGAGCTAGACGAGATGTCTGGCGTTGTTCGGGATGTCTCAACAACATCAGCCGACGGGGCTGTTCAAATTGGGAGGCTAGGTTTCGGCGAAGGCAAGATGTTGCAAGAAGGCCGTCGTTATGAGTGCTTCAAAGGAGACAATGAGCCATTTAATTCATGGTTTGTTGAGCACCGAGGCTGAGAATTGATATATATGTATACATCCTCAGTTGGGGGACACTCTCACTCATTTCTAATGATGTCATTCAAACTAATAATTAATTCTGTTCGGAAAATGAAACGTTGTTGAACCACGAGTCAAACCCTAATGTCAATATCAAGAGTGAATAATAATAGATAAGGGAACTATGTAATTTTGCAAGGCTACGCTTCATGCTATTAACTCCGACACAGTGACAGTGTATCCATCCATCAATCCTGGCCGTATACATAGAAATAGTATTCTCAATTCTAATTACATTGCCAGCTTGATTGGATACTCCAGTAGGTACTTATGTAACTAATAGTTAACCAATTCAATTACTCGGTGGAAGCCTAATGCCCGAAGGGCATGGGTCGACTGATTAGGGCCGTTACGAAATCATACGACATAGCTCCAGCTAGGGACCGTGCAAAAGAAGACAAGAGAAATAAACCAGCAACGTGTTAGAGGGTTCGTGAAAGAATCACTAGCCAGTCTTTGCGATCGTGAAAATATCCCATCAAGTCATACACATTTCGAAGCCAACAATGGATAAAAGAGTTATGCCAGAGACTCGTCCTGCTCGTTAAACTGCAGGTTCCTGTTATAGCTTTTGTCGATCACTGGCAGCTCATTCCTAAGATCGTGCAGTGGCACTAGACGGGCTGACAGCAGCCCCAGCAACCCTGTATATAAACCCAGTCAAAATTGTGCAGGTTGCAAATGATTGGTTAGTTGGAAGACGAACCTCGAAGCCTGAGGCTCTCTGGGGAAGGGTAAAAAGACACGGTCAGTACATCATCGAAACTAGAGTAAGTTGGGCGAGAATAAGAGATCTCACTTCACCATATGGACAGCTCTGTGGGCTCTTTTGACACATAGCAGCGCACAGCGTGGCTTGAGATTGACCAATTATTGTCAGAAAAAGAATTGCGAGGACCAGGGTCGGCCAACGGAGTATTCCTGTAGTCATTGAGAGAGAGAAATAGGTATAGACAGGTTTGTGGAAGGAGGATAAAATGATGACACAGTGTTCTGGGCTAAGCGCGAGACATCCTTCTTATAGGGGAGAGGCCCCTTGCTAGACTTTGCTAAGCCCAGTTGCCTGCCACCGATCGACTGGACTCCACGTTCAACGTCACACGGAGTTCTTTTAACAATCTTCCCCTTCTATAAGAAGGACGGGGTAGAAATCAAAGAAAATGCTGTTTTGGCCCAGATCCAATGCCATTGAATTTGTTTATATGGTAGTGACAAAGCCTAAGAGTCGAGGAATTGTACTTGCTTGTTATTCTCACTTTACTAGCGGAATTAGGCAACCACTTAACATCCTTGGGGAATTAGTGGACTGTGACATGGATAGGGAAACATTGGTGTATAAATCCAAGTAACTAAACAGTGCCTGGTGAATGGGACCTTTTATCCATCCACTCGATTATGAGGCATTTTGGGCCATGACTCAGTATCCCAACTTAGCTTCGGCGAAACGGCATTCCGAACTCCTTGGTGTCTGTTGTCAGGACTTGGATTCGCGCAGCTTCGTGGGCTTGTTGGATGATGAGTAATCAGCCAGGAGGCTCAGGCAGCGATCAAGCTCCTGGGGCTCGGCCTTTAGCCCCTTAGAAGAATGCTTGTCTCGCGGAAACGGGCCAACGGAGCCCGTCTGCCAACTCGAACTTGGCCACGTATTTTGGTGCCGTGCCAGTGTGCTGGTGAGTTACCCGGGCTTGGGCATGAGCCTTGCGAACTTCTAGTTCGCCCAAGGTCTCTTGTATGTTGCTTTCTAGCAGGTCGTAATGGTAAACATTTCGGTTATTTTGAGGCATCAACCAATCAAGAGCGACTACCTTCCATGTAAGCATTTTGACGGGTACAAACAGCCTGCCCCTATGTACCGGGCCAATGCATGACCAAACGGGAGTTGGGTTACACAGGCCTAATACAACTAGTTCGATGCAAATTTCTGGATATAAGTACCTTTTGTATGAGGCCGCTATACAAAGAGTACCTACGACCTGAATTAATATTGCTCAGCCATATTATATAGACAAAAAATGAACGTAAACTCGTCATATGCACATAAATTTGATATCCCCATCTCGCAAAATATCTGGCCAGCTATATATTCCTTCACACACGCTCACATCGCGCCTTTTAGTCCATATCTTCTCAAATATCTGCTTAGCCACCGATGCATGAACCAAGGCTGTTGTTCGAGCACAATTATCAAACCACGAGGAGAAGAAAACTTGCAACTCAGGGCTAACAGCCTCACAAGCAGTGATAAAAGCGGGCCATATCAGCGCAGCATTGTTACTCTCCTTCTGATCACTTTCCTCTTGTTGAATTTGGATCAGGTAGCTCCGAATTGCACTGACATTGGCTTGGAGCATTGCAGGATCAATTTCGTATATTCGGCGATGGAAGAAAATTGACAATGCCATGTACATCGCTTGAGCTGTTGCAGTCGTGACCACTGGGAGAGCCTCGTCATAAGATTGAACGCAGCTTGGATTTGCAGTCGATAACAAATGATCGATAGCCCTTTCCAGACCCTTTGCCCGAGTCCAAAATTCCTTGAGACTGAGCCGATTTTCTGCTGCATCAGACATCATTGATAAATCTCGCTCGTTGGCAAGGCGAATTACTTGAGACAGTAACATGAGAAATATTTCATCGATTCCGTATAGTGTGGGAAACAACGTTGAGCTCCATCGACCGGGTATCGCAAGGTGGAGGTCACGCTGGGCCATCCCTGGATCCTTTTCCATGGTCATTGTAGTTGTCGAAAAGACTAGATTCGGGTAGAGACGGAAGTCTCCTCCATATATTGTGTTTTCGTTTGAAGCACCGCTTGGCCCGGTCAGATTGTTGCTCAATCTATCGGCAATGCATGTTGTCTCAGCCATAATGCGCATATAAGCATAACAGTGATGCAGTGCTCTTTTGTTGGCTGACAGCGCCGGTTGGCTGAGTCCCTTGATACAAATAAATTTCTCCGTTTGGATAAGATAGGCGCGTCGCATTTCCGGGTCTCCCTTTATCATCTGCATTAGAGAGAATGTTAGCTGTGTACAGTGTATTCAAATTGATGTCATACAAAGGCATTTGAAAGACTCAGTATTGCCATGAGGATCTCCTTATATTTGCTGATCTTTGTGACCGAGATACAGCTTTCCTCCATGCATCGCTGGAAGTGGTACTGAGCCCGTGTCAAGTAGACTCCTCCCGAAAATGTCCATTGCTCAAGGCAAGGCACTGAATTATTTCCCAAGTGAAAGGCACTTGTGCTCCATACGGCGTTTAATAGGGCAAGTCGTGCATGGTTGGAAGACCCTTTCAGCATCAGGTCTGCCAAAGTTGCCATTGCGCATGGTACTACCAGGCTCATCCAAGGTGTCTCCTCCCCACGGCGCAAAGGGGATATCAATGGGATGATTCGGTCTTTGTAATGCGATAGGAGACTCCAGCCCTCGACATTTCCCACGGATAAGTAGGGACTGAGCTCTACTTGTAGGCTCGGTTCGTGGAAGATTGTCTTAATGCTCTGGGCCGGCTGTAGACTCGGCGTTTCTAGCGTCAAATCATCACCGTTATCTTGGTTTAGAGCATCTAGGACGTCTAGACTGAACGAAACATCTTCCTCTCTTGGCACCTCCTCAAGCTGCTCAAACCAGTCACTGGAAAAGGGCAGTATCTCGTCTCTATCGGGAGGTAGTGGACTGGACAGGAGTGATTGTGGCCATCTGAAAGCACCAAAAGGTCCCCGAAAAAGAGAGAATGGTTTCGAGCAGCTGATATCCGACTCCAACCTCTCCAAATCAACTATTGCCTGGTCGGGATTCCGATGAGGCACAGAGGAGACAATCTGAAGGGTCATATCTCGGCGTTCAACATCTGCCAAACATTGTTAGAATACAGACGATGGGAGTTCAATCAAAGGCGGACCTGTGAAGATGGAGTGGCGGTGCCTGGCTGCGTTTCCCGCACTTAGCCATCGAATATCCTCCTTGTCATGAATAAAGGTTAACTGTACGGCGTCTTCCATCTTGAGGGATGTTGTTCCTCAGGGAATTTGTAGTTCTGGTAATGCGTTTTTAGTCTCATCTTACTTAGGGATAAATCCTAAATGGGAATGTGATTCCGATATCAACAACAGACATCAACTAACTGGCCCAACCAAATGACTTGAAAGTATTGATTTTTATATAACCTATCTGACAAGCCTTCTAAACAATTATTACCGCCTAGTTTGTATTTATATCCAATACAATCTTCTGGGTCGCAAAAATCAATATTTGGATTCGAGAGACCGAAGATCAAGGGCTCGGAACTTCTTGCCCTGTTCGATTATTGCCCCTCTTCTCTGGGATCACTCTGGGTAGTCATTTTCGAATGTTACTTTGAACTCCAAATAAGCATTGTAGAAATCAAACAATAACCACTGTCGCGTCAAAGTCTGAACTGTAGTACAAATTCAAGGCAGGCTCACTCGAAAAGGACATAAATTATTCTGCACCATTGCATATACACATCTGGCTGAGGTTTAATTATGAATTGGCATCAAACCTGAAGGGTAACATGAGCAAATAAGTAGGATTAAATGCCGTATCTTGACTAAATGGATGTTTAGGAGAACAACTTCGCGATTCGCAGATTATTGTAGTCCCAGGCCGTGATGTCCTCGTATTTGCACGGAGTAGCAGGTGTGATGAACTTGTTCAAAGGAAACAAGGAAGCGATACGGTTCGGCTTCGCGAAGTAGGCAACTGAATAGCGCTCGGGGATCATCTCGTCAGATCCAACTTTGACGGTGGGCGGATAGGTAACCCGGTGACATGCGGCCATGAATGTGTCATTGGTCAGGCGCTGAAGCGAGTCGCCGATGTTCAAAATGATCTCAGACTTACCCCCGGACTCAACATCATGGAAATTCCCCAGATTCTGTTGATCTTCGACCTGCAAACCACCAGTGGAATCTTGAAACAACATGGTGATCGTACCAAAGTCTGTGTGTTCTGCAATTCGCGTGGCGGTTCCATCTGCTAGATCTGATGCCGGTACAGCTGGATAATGAAGCAGACGGAACTCATTCTCAGCCTTGTTGTGTAATAGCTTGAGGTCTGATGCCGAAATCTCAAGGGCCTTGGCCAACGCATCAAGAATCTCCAATTCGACCTCGAAGCAGCTGGCATAGAAATCCTCCATAAATTTGCGAAAGCCGGGAAGTTTCTCGTCGGCGACCCAGATGTTGTCTACAAGGCTGTCGTGTGGGGAGCCCATGTCGAGGGTTTCCTGTTCTCGTTAGAATGGCTTTCATCAAGGTTATCATGCAGGAAGTGATCACCTTGATATCCCGAACTGACTTCCCTTGGGGGAGGCCTTTGTCATAGCCACTAATAGAAGAAATTGATTCCTGGCCAACAAAACTGTATCCACGGTTTGGGTTTGCGGCAGGTGGATGTTTGGCGGTCATCTTATCCTCCAGTGAAAGAGAGAAGAATTGACGGGTCTAGCAAAGATGATCAGTGGAGGTATAGACCCCCCTTCCTTTGAGCCAACTTACATAGTCAAACATCCTGGTAATCAAATCTTCGGGGAGCCCATGGTTCTTTAGCTTGGCTACTCCACGCGTTTTAAGTGTGTGTAGTAGAGCTGCTGAAACTGCATCTCTTTGCTCAAGAGACCCCTTCAATAGGGACAGATCAAGAGTTTGTGACATGACTTTAGATGATGGTATAAGATATTTGTTTGGAATTGTCGTCTAGGACGGGAATTTGCTCGACGTGCGGGTTATGAGCGTGATGGATTACAAAAGAAAAAGCAATATTATGTTCGACTATATATATTCGAGGGGATCTATGGTTGAAGACAGCGAGGACGAACTTCACCTGGAAGGTAATATTGAATGTATGAGCCAGATCTTCAAACTATGGATTACCTTCCTTGTGAGTTAGCAATGGACCTTCAGCCTTCAGGATCCGAAGCAAAAGCCCCAAAAGGCGTTCTGAAAAGGGAAGTCAAATGCACGCCAAGATTACCCCAATGCGTTTTCCAAGCAATTTCAGTGGATCACCTTCCTATTTCAAATGCTATACATCAAATGTTACACATGGAAAGCTAGGTTGACACATTTTGCGCTAGAGGCGATTGAATTCAATAATATCCTACGAACTACAAAATAAAACACCAACACAACAATTGATCGCATTTCCCTTACAAATGAGTGGGAAAAGACTGATTCTCGATGTTAGCCCGGTCCTGGTATCCACTCACATTTGAAGATGGCCTCACGAGGTTTGGGGGACTTGCCTGTGACGGCTTAAAATTCTTACCTCAGAACCCACTGTACTGTGGAGGCTCCTGCTCGGGGAGACCACTGTCACTTCCTTCTTGTTCCAATTTGATGCACGGCTCTTGGAGCTCAGTTCCCAGGAGAGCGAGCTTTCGGAAGTAGGTGTAAAACTTCATGTAGGCCTGCTTAACGAGGCCCTCCTCAAGGACATTAACCCGCTGCTGAAATGATACCGTGGCTGAATTGAAAGCAAGAGCATTCTCAAGAACCATGCGGTCGCTTTCTCCGTCAATACCTAGAATTAAAAAGCTAAGCCTTGGGCTGAGTGTTTGCATAAAGTCGCGGATAACAGTGGCTTCAGATGGCGAGATATTGTGTTGGACCATTCTAACAGCCACATGGTTATGACACCACCTCCGATCCATGGTCTCAATTGTAGCAACTGCCTGAAATAGGTCCCAGTATCTGGGAGGCAATTTGACGGCTGCTAGCTCCGCCCAAAGTCTTGTGAAACTAACCGAGTTATCGGATTCCTCAACTGGTCTTTCTGGGCTTCTCTTCGTTGCTGTTTCGGTCCCGGCCGATGGAGAATGCGATGAGGATTGGAGGGAGTCTTGAGTTTCGTTGTCGCTGTTTGGCATTCTGCGCTTGCGGCAGGCGGTTGGGTTGTCGCATTTATTCAACATCTCCTGATGAATGTTGATGTGGCATCTCTCACGCCAATATACCAAGTCTTTCAGCCAGTCTCGAAGATCTCTGTTGGAAGGGCACGCCATCGTAGCAAGCTCGGGGGCAGAGAGATGGCACCGGCACGGATCTTGGTTGACAGATGGTTTGGACTTGAAGGTGTTCGGACGAATATTGCAGCTTTGAAACGGGAGACGACAGGTCAGCTGGATGACTTCTGTGACTTGAAATGCAAGAAGAAGACTGGTTTTGATGGATAACGGGGGAAGGTGATGGAAAATGGGAGACGAAGTTTGAAGTTGATAAAGATGAAGATGACATGAAATGAGAGGTTGAAGTTGATGGAGACTGTTTTGAGGGTGGGTGGAGAGTGAAGAAAAAAGAAAAATAAGCAACGTGATGTGTGGAATTTGAACAGAACTTAGTAGATTCAGTCTCTTGTTGACGTTACAAACGAAGTATACAAAGCCCAAAAGGGAATCGGACAGGACTCGATGGCCATTGGACGGAAGCTGCGCGATGGCCACTGCGGGATGCCGTAGCTCCCCCCACCAACAAACAGCTTCCTATCTCTTGAGTTTCCTCTCATCTCCCTTTTTTTTATTCTGCAATACACTGAGCGTGCTATTGTTTACAGTCTTATTTTAGACTTGTTGTTCATCATGGATTCCACGGGTCTGAGTGGTGATGGTGCTGCCTACCGGTCTCGTGGCTACCAACTCGAAATGTTGGATGCTAGCCGCAAGGAGAATATCATTGTCGCGGTATGTTTTCTCGAGCTTTGAGAACTCAGAAGATATCTACTGACTATTGATAGATGGACACGGGGAGTGGAAAGACTCATATGCATGTTTGGGGGTGACGCTTCCTTTATCGGCACATTTTCCTGACCTTTGTTTTAGTGCTATTCTTCGGATTATAGATGAGCTTGAGAAATACAATTCTCCAGACAAAGTGAATGAACTCGTTAATGCTTATCTTTATTCTCGGCTCACATCTGTCACAGCTTATCTGGTTTCTTGCCCCGACTGTGGCATTGAGCCTTCAACAACATGAAGTTATCACTAGCCAGATCGTCTCCGTGAAAACTAAGGTTTTGACCGGTCTAGACAATGTCGATCGATGGACTGAACAGAGTGTCTGGGATAAAGTGCTCAAGGATGTCCGCGTGGTTGTCTCAACATATGCTGTCCTTGCTGATGCTTTAAGCCATGGTTTTATCCGCATGTCCCGACTTTCTCTCCTTATTTTTGATGAGGGTACGTGACACATCCCAATGCATACCAGAATCTAGACTAATATAACATGTAATCCAGCTCACCATTGCACGAGACGCCATCCGGCGAACAAGATTATGCAAAATCACTACCATCCTACCCTGCTGAGGTCAGGGCCAAATGCCGTACCTCGGATCTTGGGCCTCACTGCTAGCCCAGTGGTTCGTTCGAGCCAGAATGAGCTTGAGTCAGTCCCTCTACTACGTGATAAGCCTCACCAGTAACTGACCATCTTCCATCTAGAACGATCGAGTCTAACTTGAATGCAGTATGCAAGACTCCACGAGTCCACCGCACTGAGCTTTTGGAAAATACCCATCGCCCTCATCTAGAGCGTGTCAATTACATACCTTTTGACGAAGCACAGTATGGCTTTGGAAGCCTTCTACTATCATCTCTCATAGATTGTTGCAGGGCCTATAACATAGAGGATGATCCTTGGATCGAATCATTACGGTCAAAGGAACAGACTGTGGAGCTGGCGAAGGCTCTCACTACAGGTAAAACATTCTGTAGCGAGCAATTGAGGATCTTCCAGGCGCGCAGCCGTCACATCTATGAGGAACTGGGAGGTTGGGCTGCCGACTTCTTCATCAGTGCTTCAATTGACCAACTTCAGCGTTCAGTCCAAGATGCTAGTGAGATGTCAAATCTGGACCAAATGGAGAGAATTTACCTCCTGGAACTGCTGCGGGTAATGCCTACACTAGGTTCAGTCGAGGAGAGTAATCACGTATCCATCAAACTTGAAATGCTTCTCAACTTCCTCGAAAAAATGGATGATCCTGGGTTTTCCGGGCTACTCTTTGCTAAGCAGAGAGCAACTGTCAGTGTGTTGACTCGAATTTTATCCCTCCATCCAAAAACAAGAGATCGCTTCCAGTGTGCGGCTTATGTTGGTTGGGCGAGTGATAGAAGCCGCAAGGGCTGTCTTGGCGACTTACTTCATCGGGATATGCAAAGAAATACTCTCGATGAGTTCAGAGCTGGCCGCAAAAACCTCATCGTCTCCACTGATGTTCTGGAAGAAGGGATTGACATAAGCGCGTGCAGTTTGGTTATCTGTTTTGACAAGCCTGCAAACCTCAAGTCATTTGTTCAGCGGCGTGGGCGTGCTCGTCATAGAGAATCTACATATGCCATCATGATCTCAAATGAGGATGAGTTGTTGAGCCTTCATAAATGGCAGGAACTGGAGCAAGTTATGATTAAAGCGTATCAGGATGAAGAACGACAGCGTCGGGAACTTTATGAGCTCGAAGCCGCCGAGGAGGATGTCAATGAGAGACTTTGGGTGGAAAAGACTAGGTAAGTGGTATCCATGTCTTCTCTTGGTATTTACTGACATCCGTTGGCAGTGCTTTGTTGACGGCGGACGATGCAGTGCAGCATTTACATCACTTTTGCGCGGTCTTGCCAGTTGATGAGTTTTCCGATAACCGACCAATGTTTTCTTTTGAAGAGAACAGCGTGGGATTGCTTTTAGGTACGGTCACACTACCAAATTCTGTGCATCCGACGGTTCGACGAACAATGGGGAAATCCTGGTGGCGGACAGAGCGAGCAGCCAGAAAAGAGACTGCATTCCAAGCCTACAAAGCTTTGCATTCGTATGGGTTGGTCAACGAAAATCTCTTGCCATTGACACGAAAGCCAGAGTTGAGATTCTCGGAACAGACAACTCTCCCATCCATTATCCCAGCCGCGGAACAGTATGACCCTTATGTAGATCTTGCACAAGGCTGGGCTTCGGGTCAGCTGTGCCAGACACGTTTGAAGATATGCAGCAATGGTTCTGTCAATGAAGATCTGGCCGTCTCCTTGATTTTGCCGAGATTGACTCCGACGCCGCACCCTATTCCTCTCTACTGGGAACCTGAAACCTCCTTGAAACTTTATTTTGATCCGCAAATGTCGACTTTTGAGACGACGGCGGAGAGACTGGATCAAATGAGAAGGATCACTGCCCTCTACCTACAAGCTCCCAGCTCGCGCCAGCGGGGAGAGGACCGTGACTTCGTAGCTCTCTTCGTCCCCGATATCCCACATGAACACCTGGGAGAATGGCTTGCGGTGTACGAAGGAAAAGAGCCTGCAATGGATGCCTACTTGAGGGATCCAACTTTGCCGCCTACGGGTATCGTCCGCGACCAATCCAAATTCAGCGAGCCGCGGACATTCAGCAGATGGATTGTTCCCACCGAGGTATCAAAATCGTCACCTATTGAAATCGAATGCTTCTCACTTCCCCGTCGACGAAATCTCCTCCAGGTGCGGGCCCTGAATATTGCTGAAGATGCAGAGGCAGATGCACCAAAGAAGTCCTACATTCTACCTGCTTCGGCTTGCATTATCGACAAGCTCCCAGCAAAACAGGGTCTCTTTGGACTTTTCATCTCTGCCATTCTGGACCGCTTGGAGGCATCTTTGGTCGCACATCGATTGAACGATACCATTTTGAGAGGAGTCGGAATCCAAAATATCGACCATGTCATTACGGCTATCAGCGCTCCCATTGCACAGGCCAGTACCAACTACCAGAGATACGAGTTCTTTGGTGACTCTGTTCTCAAATTCACTGTTAGTTGCCAGCTCTTTTTCAGGAACACCAACTGGCACGAGGGGTACCTCTCGGAGAGCCGTGACAAGCTCATCCAGAATACTCGCCTTGCTCGCGCAGCTCTCGACACCGGCATTGACTGCTTTATTCTAACGAACCGGTTCACCCCTCGGAAATGGGCTGCACCGTTGATCAGGAACAAGCTGGACCCATCAACGGCTAAGAGGAATATGTCAACCAAGGTCCTGGCAGATGTTGTGGAATCTCTCATTGGCGCAGCCTATGTAGACGGTGGAATCCGCAAAGCGCAGGCCTGTCTCCATCGCTTCTTGCCGGAGATTGATCTCTTCACGAATGATATTTCACCCCTCATCCTCCCAGAAGGGAAAGGCGTGAGCAACTTAATCAACCATCATCGTCTGGCTGGTCTGATCGGGTACACTTTCCAAGATCCCGCCCTTCTAACGGAGGCACTCACCCACGCATCCTGCGAGTACGACACATCAACACAATCTTACCAACGTCTTGAGTTCCTCGGCGATGCCGTCCTCGACATGGTCGTTATGGCAGTGATAGCATCCCACCCTGTGGAAATGGATCAAGGTCCGATGACATTACTCAAACATTCCGTCGTTAACGCCAACCTCCTCGCCTTTTTCTGCATGGAACTATGCGCACCAGACGAACCTTCCCCCATTCCCCAATTTGCCAACGGCGATATCAACCTTGTGCCACAATATGATCAGATCCACCTATGGCGCTTCCTCCGCTCCCATGGCCCTAACATCAAATCCGCCCGGGAAGCTTGTCTCGAGCGACACGAAGGTCTCCGTGGTGAAATTCGCGATGCCCTGGAACATGGAACTCAATACCCGTGGGAATTGTTCGCCCGTCTGCGCGCGGATAAATTCTTGTCGGATATCATCGAGAGTGTTCTTGGGGCGATTTTCATCGACTGCGGGGGCGATCTGGATGTGTGTCACGCATTCGTTGAACGTATTGGTCTGGTGTGGTATATCCAGCGTGTTATTGCGGATGGGGTTAATGTTGTTCATCCTCGGAATATTGCGCAGAACATGGTGAAGGGAGCAGGTACGTTGGTTTTTAAGAGGAAGCGGGTCGAGTCTGAGGGTGTGGCTACATATCGTTGCTCGGCGGTGGTCAACCAGACTGAGATCGCTCTGGTGGAAGGTTGTGCTTCTGCCGAAGAGGCCGAGGTTAAGGTTGCCAATGTTGCTATTGACCACTTGACGTTGCACCCGATTGTTTCTACATGAGCTCGGAACCAAATGACTTGAAGATTGGCGTGCTCGGAATGATCTGTATGATTTTGGATTTTGCTAAGATACATAGATACCATGTGACAAGTGTTGGATTGGGACTACCTTAGATAAAATCGTAAGCAATGTAGCCAGTTACAAGTTCCAAATAAATAGAGTAGCGAAAGACGGTCTACTGCTGTGCCTTGTCTCCCTTTGCACCGCGCTTAGACCGCCGCACAGGGGCAGGCTTAGGTTCCTCTTCTGTCTGTTCCTCCGCATCAGAGCCAAGTGAGTCCACTTGTTCCTCCTCACTGGAAGCCACCATCACACCCTCTTCTGTGCCCTCGGAGGATTGGGTATCCGTCTCCGCCTTCGACACAGGCTCCCAAGTACCCTCAGCTGGCACAGTATCTTGACGTAGACTGGTGAGGATCTGTGTTGCCTCGCTTTCCACGCCATTCCAAGCTCCACAGCTGCCGCACCGCCAGCGGCCCAGCTCTTCCGGTGTTTTGATCCCAGGGGGTGCCTGGCCGTTCACGAGCCGACACGCGGTGCAGATCATGACCATCCGGTTGCGGGGTTGTGTTTCATCTTCTCCCAGCAGAACGTCCAAGAGACGGTCATACCAGTGCGGTTGTTCGATGGATTCGCCGTTCTGAGTGAATGCGTTGGGTGCAAAGCCGGGTTGGTCGGTGGGTGTTTGGGGAGGGAAAGTAGGCGAGAAAGAGGGCTGCTGTGGGGTTTGCGGGCCTTGGGCTAGTTCGAGAGGAGGAGAGGGAGAACTGGGGAATGGCGGGTCATTCGGGGTTTGCGGTACGGAGGGAGGACGGCGGATGTTGGCAGTGGGCGGCGGCGGGAGACCGGTGCGGGCCACATGCTGTTGCTGCTGGGTAGGCTGGCATTTCTCGTCCTGAAGCTTTGCGCCCGGAGGGGGTTTGGGGGATTCGCCGCCGTACTTCTCCAGCAGTTGCTGGGTGGAGTTGTACTTGGTTGCGATCTTGAGCTTTTCGATTGTCTCCTCGCGCTGCTTGTGAAAGTCGTCAAGGCGGCGTTGGATGCGGGAGATTCGGTATTCGAAGATTTTGGAGCTAAGAGTGCGCACACCGTAGATCCTGGGGAACAATAACTAAATGTTAGCGACGTTGGAAGGTGCGGATTAAGGACAGACGTACAGAACCGGCCCGCATGCGATAGCTGCATATTCCTTGACCCCCCAGCTCTCCCATCCTAGTATGAGGGCGAGAAAGATGGAGTAAAATAGATAGGCAAATGTCGAGTAGAGCGTCCAGAGAGCCTTGATGCGCCGAGAGGACTGACGTTGCTGGTCGAGTCGTGCAGTGGCCTGGGCGATCTTGGTCGACAGCGTGGATAGGGTCTTCTCAAAGGAAGCCGCAGAGTTGTCATCGCCCTGGGTAATGTTAGCGGAAAGAAATTAAAATAACCGACAATATATCTCACCTTCCAGGGCCAAAAAGAAACCATTATTGTACATACATAGTATGACTATGAACTGAGAAGAAGCTCCGGTTGTCGAGCTGTTCCAAGTTTCTGGAGGAAGGCGATACGCACGGGCCACTTCAGGTTGGAGGCGTAGCTCTAATAATAGGGAGTCTACTAAGTCCACCTAGATAGGGGCTAATTGTATTTTGCTTCTTTCTTTCATTGCGCATGACTATCTTGGATATCATTACACAAATTCTGACTATTTATTTTTGCCGAGTTGCCCTTTCTATGGCTTGGCGAGGGTGTTTCCAAGCTCCGCAGCCCGCGCAGTGGCAGCCTGGACAGACTTGTCGACAATCTCCTTAAAGTTGAGAGACTCGAATGTCACGAGAGCAGCATGTGTGGTGCCGTTGGGGCTAGTCACGTTCTTACGCAGCTGAGTCGGGCTGTCGGGGCTCTCTACCAACATCTTGCCAGCACCGAGACATGTCTGGGTAGCCAACCGAGTGGCTTGTTCTTCGGGGAGGCCTAGAGCAGTTGCACTTGCAACCAGGTGCTCAACCATGGCAAAGAAGTAGGCAGGTCCAGATCCTGATTAGGTTAGATTGATACGCGTCGATGACATGCCGTATGGCTTTTGGCGTAGGAGACTTACCGGACAAACCAGTGACGACATCAAGAAGTGATTCGCGGTCCACCCACTCGGTAGCCTTGCTAACGCTTCCGAGCATAACATTGACAAGCTCCTTCTCCTCCGATGTGACATCCGCGCTGGCGAACGCACCCGAAGCACCCTCGCCGACTAGGGCGGGGGTGTTGGGCATCACGCGAACAGTGTGAGCTGTACGGCTATCGCTCGTGGTCAACCATTCCTTCAAGCTATCAAGGGTGATACCCGCAGCAATGCTGACGACAACGGGCAAAGTCGCGCGGGGTGACCAGGCACCACCGAGCTCCTCGCACACACTCTTGGTAACCTGGGGCTTGACGGCAATGATGACCAAATCGGCATCACCTCCAGCCTCGATATTGGAGGTGGTGGTGCGCACTCCGAGCGCGGCCATCTTCTCGCGGTTGACATCCCACGGCTCGGAGACACAGATATTCTGCTTGTTGACGCCTTTGCTCAGCAGGCCACCAATGATGGCGGAGGCCATGTTGCCACCACCAATGAAGGCCAATTTGCTCTCTTGAAGGGACGGCATTGTATATAGCTGAAACGGTCCACAGATGTATCCAAGTGAGTAATGGGGAAGTCCCGCACTTATGTAAAATTTTGGTGGGGCATCCTGCCGTTATCGCACCGGCCCGGTATTAGAGAAAAAGCGAGGTTTGGGTTTTATAAAGGTTGTTATTATTCCTCTTTGTCTCAGTTATTATCTAATTCTAGCTGTGAGACTCCAATCGGATATGATCATATATCCCTTGTGGCAACTATATCAACTGGTATGTGCGCATATACACGTTCAACTAAGGTGGGGTAAACCATTGCTTCCAATATAAGCTATTTGAACAGATGTTACAATCTGGTATCCTTGACCTTCGTTTTGCGGAAGACATCCAGATCTCATTTATCCTTTACTGGCTTTGGTTAATAAGTTGACACACTAGACTTATTTAATAGACCTCGTATCACTCTAAGAACCCAAAGGGCGTCTCATTGAAACCTGTATGGCACGAGGACTAAGCAACATTTACTTCTAGAGTGGAGATTACAAACGTGGGATCGGTTTAAGGATATTGTACAATAAAATTGAAAGGTTTGGCACTTATCGTACAGGTAAATCAGAATATCTCAAAAAAGTGACAAAACAAAATTCAAAAGCTTAAAACAATCATTCGTAACTCGTGATAGTGTACAGTGGGTATCAATCAGTAGACACGGTGTGAGCCACGTCCATCAGTGCCATGCATGCGGCGAGTTCCAGCAGCCTAGTTTCAAAAATGTTAGCTCGAATCCAAGTTGAATCAGAGTCATTCAATGCTTACCTTGACTGCAGGGCGGTGCGTCAAACTTCCTTTCAGCTTCAACATAGCGCCAGAGAACTTGTCACCCATGGAGGGTTTGCGCTGATGGCGGGTATGGGAAGGTGTTCCATAGGCATTCTTGTGACCAAAACGGCCCCCAGTAGGACCGGTACGAGCACTGTGGCTAGTATGACCAGCAGTATGACCGTGGACGGGATTCTGGTGTGTGGTCGTTGTAGTTTTGACGGTGCGCGACTTCGCGTTTCGGCCCTTGAGTTTGGTCATCAGAGTAGGCTTGGTGGTGCGAGTGGTTGTAGTAGCGGGGCGACGACGGTGAAACATTGTGATGGATTGACGAAGTTGGTTTGATGAAGATGGTATTGTGTTTGATATGGAATGTATATTGAGCACAAGATTGTAGTGTAGTAAGTTGATTTATATTGGTATAGATAGGTGGAAGTTCAGGGTCTTTATATAATCTGTAGAGATATGGTGATTCCTGTGTTTACTGCGATGTCGAATAAAACGTACGCCAAGCATCATCATCAGCATCATATCGCCTTCGAAGATAGGAGACGTTGACGAAAAGGCGCTCAGCCGGCGCGTCATCCGAAGGACGATCTTCTCTAGGTGTCTCCAGTCATCTCGCACAGGCCAGAAGACAAAATTCTACCAAAATAACAACACATGTTATTGGTAGATTGTCCTTGCAGATCAAAAGAAGACAGGGATATACATTGAGACTACGTCTCAATTCTCAAGAATGATGGGATAAACAAGATTTAGACGTAGGTTGCAAGTTGCAGACCCTTGTATGTCAAATGAGACTATGATGTCATGTCATGGTCGGTGCACCTGCCAAGACATTCATCCCATGACAGGTTCCAACCTTGGGAGGTTGCATTGTCCTAATTGAGTGTAGAGCTTAACAGATGATGCTGGAAGTAGGTCTTCATTTGGTGGCCGCTAGACTTGATATGTTGCATCTCGAGCATATACAATCTCATTCGATCTGCTTATAGCTGTTACGCGTTGCTAGCTGGTCACAGTTATCCATGTTAGAAAATACCAGGACTATCCTTAACTTGTGATGCACTGCCTCCAACTTCAACAGTATGTCTCTCAACTGTACCGTTGCTATTTGGGTCTATGAGACTCATAGAAGATGAGATCGTGAAAATGAAGCACAATATGAATAGAAGCTGTAAAACCCATGTAAGGAGGGAGGAAAGGAAGATTCTGCAAGTCTCACTATAGTATAATCATGTGATATATGGGGATATCAAACAGTTGCCTTATATGACTTATTACAGATTAAGTTCTTTTTTTTAAGGCATTGAGGAACATTACTAGGTTGACTGCTGGATAAGCTCCCCTGTTCATGATGTATTAAATGAAAATCGAGTAACTCGTCTGAACTCTCAATGGGAAATACAATGTAAGAATTTTGATTGATCGCCAAGGCCTAAACTAGATACATCAGAGCATTCTTACCTACAATATATATTATATATATCATACATCTGTGGATGAGACGGATCCTATCCAGCAATGCGATCGTCCTATTCTCTTATATATCCAATTGGGTAGCTTTAGACCGCCCTAGATATGTATCCACGAAGAAAAGTATCGCATATGCCACGTCTGTACCTGTGGACCTAATCAAAACATACCAATTAGCCACAAATCATGCAATGGTGTGATGACACATTAAATATCACAATTTCAGTAAATCAGACGACCAGAATGAAACAATGTAGATGGACACGGATTCAACAAATTCTTTGCAGAAAGGGAAGAGGTCAATCATCATAGAGACTATGTGGTTTGCGGGGGGAACAGGGGCGAATATTTTGGGGGTAGTTACCTGGACCAGTCAGAGCCCTCCCTGAAGTGGGGGGCGATAGGTGGCGGCGGGAACTAGGGGTTTGTATGAGCCACTGGTTCCTGGATAGTTCCTGAAGCTGAGAGTTATGTTCTATAGCGATTTGATTTTGAGTGGCAACGATCGCTGTATGTTAATCACAGACGCAGTCGCGAGAGGGAATGAATTGCTTCTTCCAGACCCCTCTTGAAATGAGTATATGCCAAAATGATAACATATGATTGGGGCAAATTCCTATGACTTCAAGAAGGGTTCGTGAGTTAAATCAGGATTCCCCTGAGTGATCTTAAATACTCGTTGCTGGGTAGGGCTAGGGCATCGGCCCTATTCAGAAATTTACATGGAGAAATTTATTATGGAGAAATTTGGTCATTGATGGAGCCGTATGACGAAGCTGTACCCACCTATAAATATGTACAGTGTCTATGTGTTAGTAATATGTATACAACGTTGTAAGTGTTAGGCCAATCCCACAAAAAAAGGTTCATGATTGTGCCTCGGCGTAATCTTGTCTACAAAGTAAAATCCTCGGTCTACCCATTCTCACCGGCTACCTGATATCCAGACGAAGTCTCCAGGTTCATCATCAAGTCGAACATCATGTGTGCCGAGATCCATGTAAGGGATATTTTGCAGACGTGTTTGATTAATTTACCTAGGTACTAGTGATTCTTGACTAATGAGCCTCATTAAGCGCTCTTATATTGGAAAGCGGCTATAATAGGAAAGCCCCACCCAGGGGAAATGTGACATGGATATTTCACCTTGGCATCTTCATTATCTGCCTTATGGTGTGGGACTTAATCCTTATCACTATTGTTAGGATATCCGAAATTAGTTCAGATTTCCAGTTAATTCGCAGTAATTAACGTGATTTGGAATGGATTCAACGCTAACCCTTATTCATCATCCTTGCATGATAAGAATCTTGAACTCCTACGGAATCGAGATTAGCGCGGCTTTGATACCTTCGTCACCTATTCCTACCTGTAAGCTGCATCTAGCTTATATCGAGGCATATGATTTTAATCCAGACTGCGTTTAAACTGCTTCCATCAGCGGGATCCGTTGCTTTCTCCATTTCTACATGACTCCATTCATGTTTCTGTTACGTATTTTTGTTTATCATCTGTATATATAGGGTTATGAAGCCTATAGGTATAGGCTTCGTGCTAGGCATTGAGAAGCTAGACAGACAGTTGAAAATTTATCTTTTGTACTATACTTCGAGTATCAAAATCATCTTTGTAAGAACACTTATCTATACATACTTAGTATAGTTTCTATACTGTACATTATAACAGAATTCAAAGCTGCCGTATTTATATGTTGTTTTATATTACGAGGCCCTCATGTGATGAGCTCGTTACTGTTGAAATGTACAGTATGAAACTAGTACGAAGCATATATGGGATAAGGATTCTTATAAGAATGATTTTGATACTCGAAGTATACCAAGAATGAATGGTAGAAACTTTACAATCTCTCAATGCCTATTCCGTAGTAAGAAGCCCATATTTATAGGCTTCCTCCCCCTGTGTCAACAGAGAAAAATCCCGCATATGTTAAATATAAATTTGTAATAGAAAGATAAATAGAATCATAGAAAAATGGGGAGAGTAACGGATTCCGCCGGAGGAAGCATACTAAAGCAGTTGAAATGCAGTCTGAATTGGAATCCTATCCTTCGATATAACCTAGATGCAGGTTATATGTAGGAATAGGCGACGAAGCTGTTAAAGTGCATCAAACCCACGCTAATACCGATTCCGTAGGAGTTCAAGATTATCAGCATGCAAGAATGACGAATAAGGGTTAGCGTTGAATCCGTTCCAAATCTCGTTAATTACTGCGAATGAACTGAGGTTCTCAACAGTTACTTCCCAAGGCTCAGTGCTCTGGCGCTACCTACATAGGTAACAAGCGCACGATGTCTTTACATTAATGTCTCATTGATGTCGGAAAAGCTTGAAGACTATCTACAACACAACGATAGGGCCCAGATGGCGATGCGTCTAGTCAGCTGATCTGGACTTGTCTCGCGGAAGGCCTGGGTCGTGAAATGGTCAAGCACCGCGCTCAAATCCCGTCTTGGAATGCCGGAACCTCGGCGCTGACAGGTCCCCGCGGTTATTCATTGGTGTTTTAGGAGGGAAGTGAGGGGCATGTCGGTACCCCGCTGCCAAGATGTCATTTTTTTGAGTAAGGATGTTCAAAGGAAGTGGAAATGTACTTCAAATACCCAATAAGAGAGGCTCTGAGGACAAAGAAATGCAGTGCAGTCTGCATACGGGATATGCAAGGTTTTAGGCTGTGTTAACGGCCCGTCGGGCAACCAATTGCGACTTTGGGATGCTTCCAAAACACCCTTTAAATACGTGGCATTTCAGCTCAGATGGTGCGGCTGAAACCCAAATATTACAGCTGAGGCTCAGATATTGCGATAGGTAAGAGGTATTTAAATCGCTGGTTTCCACCAATTTAACCATTGTCTCCTAGTATTGAAAGTTGAAGCCGCTCAAAATGACTGACCCCAAACCGCTGGATTTTTCTGTGGGTCTCTCTAAAAGCAGTATGAGGCCAATGGCACGACTAATCTTTGCTGAAATAGACATTCCACAATGTGATCAATAATGAGTTGACTACGACATTGGAAACCCGGCATGGGATCAACCCTGCCAACACTCAGCCTAATCCACCCGTACCCGTTTCCACCCAGGATGATCTTGACAAGGCCGTGAAGGCGGCTCGGGATGCATTCAAGGGCTGGGCCAAGACCTCTTTTGAAGAGCGACGTAAAGCTCTGCATGCCTGGGCTGATGCCATCGAGGCTAATGTCGACGGATTCGCACAAACGCTCACGATGGAACAAGGAAAGCCATTGACTCAATCATCTATGGAAGTGGGTATGGCAACTACGTGGATTCGCGGCCTCGCTTCCATTGAGATTCCCGACACTGTCATCGAGGAAACCCAAGATAGGAAGATTATTCAACGTCACAAACCCATCGGCGTGGTGGGCGCCATTGTTCCCTGGAACTTCCCTGTCCTTTTGGCCGTCGGAAAAATAGTCTCTGCTGTATACACCGGAAACACCATTATTGTGAAGCCATCTCCTTTCACACCTTATTGCGACCTGAAGCTGGTCGAGCTTGCCGTTGACTTCTTCCCTCCTGGCGTGGTTCAATGTCTGAGCGGCGATGAGTCCCTCGGCCCACTGTTCACTGCTCACCCTCAAATTGAGAAGATCAGCTTTACTGGATCGATTGCCACTGGAAAGCGGGTTATGGCTGCATGTGCTACCACTCTCAAGCGAGTTACACTCGAACTGGGTGGCAATGACCCGGCGATTATCTGCGACGATGTTGATATCGATGCCGTTATCCCCAAGATTGGAACTCTTTCCTATCTCTGCAGCTCGCAAATCTGCATGATGATCAAACGACTTTATGTCCATGAGAAGATCTACGATGAGTTCTTGGAAAAGTTAGTCGCGTTTGTCAAGACCCTCAAAGTCGGTCAAGGCACCGAGGCAGATACCTTCTTCGGGCCTGTTCAAAATGAGATGCAATACGAGAAAGCCAAAGACCTGTTCAGCAGCATTGGTACTGAAAACCTGAAACCTGCGCTTGGAGGCACGATCGAGAACTCTTCTGGGTATTTCATCCACCCGACCATTATTGACAATCCCCCGGAGACATCGCGTGTGGTACAGGAAGAGCCATTTGCTCCCATCCTCCCCGTTCTGAAATGGTCTGACGAGGACGATGTGCTTGAGCGTGCGAACGCTTTGGAGACCGGATTGGGCTCTTCTGTCTGGAGTAAGGATTTCGAACGCGCTACTCGCATGGCAGATCAACTCCAGTCGGGTTGTGTGTGGATAAACAGCCACTTTGATTTGGGGCCGAATACTCCCTTTGGTGGCCACAAGCAGAGTGGCGTGGGTGTGGAATGGGGTCTGGCTGGTCTACTTGGGTACTGCAATTCGCAGACTCAGTGGCTGAAGAAGAGTTTCTAGTTCCTAGTTTAGTGTCTAGTTTTCGATAAACTGGTTGAATGTTGACATTAGCAAACTTACAATAGTTCGATTCAATGGATGTACCCCATTTCTCCAATATACTCCACAATATCGGAGCTCTCCCCATGTCATGGAAAATGTGTCAATTCCAAGATTCATTTGTTATCTTATCGCGCCCCTTGAAGCGGATCTTTTCGTACATCGGCAGACTCCGTCTCCGTTAATTTTCCTCTCATGCCGGGGTATTAAATTCGACGATATAAATGCTCTGTGAGCTGCGTTAATTAGGAACTAGACCAAGAACCTCTTTTGCAACAGCTAGGCTCTGCTTTTAGACCCATCCGACAATCCGCCATGTTATACACTCATGCCACAATTGTGACCGTGGATGCTTCACGCCGCATAATTACCGACGGAGCAATCCGCGTAGTCGGCGATGTCATTGTGGATATTGGCAAGACAAATCTCCTCAAAAGAAAGTATGCAACCGATGAAGAGTGCGATCTCTCCGGTCGGATCATCATTCCAGGATTGATCTCGACCCACATGCACACAGCACAGACGTTGCTGCGAGGTACAGCCGATGACCTCGAGCTGGTGTCGTGGCTATGCGAGAGAATCTGGGTTCTTCAGGGGAACTTTACGGCAGAGGACGGGTATGCTGCAGCACGACTGAGTATCGGAGAGATGCTTAAATCGGGGACAACCTGCTTTTTGGAGAGCATGGTATTGGAGTCCTTGGATATCTTTGAATGCCCGGTGACTGACATGAATGTAGTTTGCGGATCGATATGGCTTTGACGGGTTATGCCGTGCTGTTGAAGAGAGTGGCATTCGTGGCTGTCTAGGTAAGATTGTCATGGACATTGCGAAATATGCCAAAGACGATGCTTGGGCTATGCATCCTGGCCTTGTTGAGAACCGCGAAACTTCATTGCTTGGGACTGTGAAGATGTGGGAGAAGTGGAATGGTGCGGCCGACGATAGAATTAGAGTCTGGTTTGGTGCCAGGACTCCCGGAGGGTATGAGACGAAACCGCCATTGGGTGTCGCTCGCTAATAATAAATCAGAGTATCGGACACACTTTATAAGGAAATGACGACCATTTCCAAAGAAAAGGGTATACCTATTACCATGCATTGTGCTGAGGTCAAGGCCGATCGTGATTTCTTCGCATCGGTCTCGCACACCCCGATGTCATACTGCAAATCAGTTGGCTTGCTGAGTGACTCCACAGTCCTCGTTCATATGGTTCATTTGGATGACTCAGACATTGAGTGAGAATCGAATATCTGTGGATTGATTCAACAAAGACTGATTATATTATGAAGACTTCTTTCTTCTTCGGGAACGCATGTCGCACACTGCCCAACATCTAATGCGAAGGTAAGTTGCATTGTCAGTTCGATTCATACAAGCATGGGACTTGGGGATCTGACGAGGTCTAGCTTGCGTCCGGCATCTGCAGGGTACCAGACCTCCAAAAGGCAGGCGTCAATATTGGCCTGGGTACTGATGGCGCCCCGTGTAACAATACGTGTGATCTCCTGCAGGAGATGAAACTCGCAGCTATTATTCACAAGGGGACCTCGCAGGATCCCACGGCAGTTCCAGCCGAAAACGTGCTGGAGATGGCTACAATCAATGGCGCCAAAGCACTGGGCTTGGATAACCAGATCGGCAGTCTGGAAATCGGTAAGAAGGCTGACTTTGTGGCTATCGATGTTCGAGGAATCCACAGCCAGCCTTGGTTTAACCCAGTCAGCGCGGTTGTGTATACTGCAACTGGGCGCGATGTCGATGTTGTTGTAGTAAACGGGAAGGTTGTCGTCAAGAGTGGAGTCCTGATGACGATGGATGAGGAAGAAATTGTGCAGGAAGCACAAAGAAGAAGCAAGGAGGTAGTGGAAAGGGCTGGGCTGGGCAATAAGGTACACGGCCGCTGGCCAGTTGAGTGATCAAACGAACATTCAGTACTACATGTCATGATTCTTTTCATTTCATTTCATCATCTATCAAGTCAGGACGCAAGAAAACTTCCTATGTATAGTTCTATGATTCGGGTCATGCCCACATGCCATCACCATGTCAGTCATCAAGACGTTTGTTTCTCACAACAGATCACGCAAGGCTTCGCCCAAAGCCATAATAGCCATAGCCTGACCGTAAGGCATCGAGGTCAATGGAATCTTCTTGTAAAAGTCGAGACAGTCACCCATCCCGGTGCCAAAGCTGGTATTCTGCAATTCTCCTCTTTCATCAACGTATCCCATCACCGCAGCGATGGCCTTTTCAGCAACGGGGCGGTACTGGGCACTGATGTAACGTTTGCGAACGGCCTTAAGAATACCGTAGGCAAATCCAGCGGTCGCAGAGGATTCCAAGTATGAGTCGGGGTGGTCAAGGAGAGTGTGCCATGCGCCAGATGACGACTGAAGACGCTGAAGGGCCTCGCACTGAGCTTCAAGAGTTTCTATCAGGTGAAGACGGATAGGATCATTTGGCTGGAGGTCGAGCAACTCGATGATCTCGGGGATGACGATTGTGACCCAGCTGTTGCCGCGAGCCCAGCGCGCATCTGCAAAGTTATTTCCGCCATCCTCAAACGTCCAGCCATGGAACCAGAGACCAGTCTTTGTATCGAAAAGATATTTGATGTGGATGAGGAATTGTTTTTTCGCCTCTTCGATATAATGGGGTCGGTTCAGAAGCTTTCCGATCTTCGCGAGTGGCATAACAGTCATCATCAAAGTATCATCCCAGAGCTGCTGGTAGTTTTCTGTAATATAGGTGATATGCTGCATGCCACCGTAGCGGGTGCGGGGGAGCTCGTGCATGGCCCACTCAGCCCATGCATCGAGCCACGGCAGGTAGATGACATTGCCCGTCTTCTCATAAACGTAGGCGAGAGTCAAAAAGGCGGCCATCGTGTTGATATTCTTGGTGGTACCACCTTCAGCAAAGCGAGCAGCAAACCAGTCCTCGATGATGCGCAACAATCTCTCGTCGCCCGTCAGCTCGTAGTACTTCCACACGCCGTATAACCCAATGCCGTGTGTCCACTCCCAACCTTGCCATGACTTTGTATCGATAATCCGCCCATCAGGAAGAGGTAGCAGGAATCTTCCCGTCTCGTCTTTGATGTTGACCAAATTGTCAATCAACAGGTTGACGGCAGTGTGAATTTCGGGGCCCGTGGGCTTAGAGGATGACATTGTGTGATGTTGAGAGACTGGCTGTTGTGTTCTCAACGAATAAGATTATCCTTGACTTTTTTTTTCTGGGAAACAAAATAATATGTTTGCTCCGGCAGGTTCGATACTCATAAGTATTTGGTGAAAGTTGTTCCACAAATGAGCTTTAGAGTCAAACGCCACAAAGCCTCCCCGCGCGGACAAAGCGTGATTCGGGTGAGAGAAGACCGAAGTACATATGAAAAACGTACTTTGAAACTGAATTTATCCATACCCACCGGAATAAGCGAGTAGTTTTCGGCCACCGGGGTAGTAGATCCCCGGACTCCCCCAGCGTGGGGAGAACACTAGCGTGATGTCTCCTCCTTTGCCAAGAAAGCCGGGGAAACGAAGACGGAGGTGACTGCTTGACTCGGTTTAACTCGATTTGACTCCCGGTTAATATGGTATTCCTTGCAATTAACAAGCCACATGACTCTTTCTGTCGGCTAATCATCTTACATGTGGTTAGGGCAAGTTTCAAGGTTCTAGTTGGGATCATGCACGGTCCTGACAGCGAGGGCCCACGGCAATTATAAGTCCGACTGAATATCTCAATTTCCTATTCCCTGTGTCTCCTGATCAACTGCGCTTTTGCACCTTCGATTTTTCATTTTGACATGGCCGAAGGCAAAAACGACTCCCAGCAGGGGATTGAGGTAGCCCCTTACCAGGATGTTACAGCGTCTGGTGAGGGAATCGAGGTAGTGCAAACACAACACCCAGAAGTTGATATGGGAGAGTATCAGAACAAGCAAGACATCTCGCATGTCGAAAAGATTCTCTCTGGCGATGATCTCGCAAAGGATAACATGGATATCACCCGTGTGGACAAGGAAATCCAAGCATATGCCGCCCACAGTCAGGTGGAAATCGACGATGAGACGAATAAGCGCCTCAAGCGTCTGATTGATCGCCGTGTTCTCGTCGTCATGATTTGCACATATTTCCTACAGGCTCTGGACAAGGGAACGATGTCGTTCTCTGCTATTATGGGGATTAGGACGGACACGAACTTGGAGGATGGGCAGAAGGTATGCGATACTTCTGAAGCTTTCATCTCCATAACCATGCTAAACCTGTTCCTATCGATAGTACTCTTGGTTGACTACATGTATTTACATCGCTGTTCTCATCGTCGAATACCCCACGAATTGGATCATCCAAAGAGTCCCAATCGGCAAGTACTTGGGCATCAACATCTGCCTATGGGGTATGATTCTGGCACTCCACTCAGTCTGCAAGAACTTCACTGGGTTGGTCATTGTTCGTACCCTTCTGGGTATCTTTGAGGCTTGTTGTCAGCCAATTTTCGTGACCCTTTCCTCGATGTGGTATAAGCGAGAGGAACAAGCGGCTACGGTGACATACTGGTATGTGAAAACTTGTCTATAACAGAGAGTTTATATTAATATAATGGTACAACAGGTACATGATGAACGGTGCACAGCAGATTGTCGGTGGCTTGTTAGCATACTGCTTCAGCCTTATTGCAGGAGACACGGTGCTCAAGTCTTGGCAAGCACTCTTCCTGACATATGGATGTATCTCCGTTGTCTGGGGACTCTTCGTCATTTGGTGGATGCCTGACTCCCCTATGCGTGCCAAGTGCTTTAGCGAGGAAGACAAACGTCTTATGGTGGAACGTCTTCGTTCTAATCAGACGGGAATTCAGAACAGACAGTTCCACGCATACCAGATGTGGGAGGCGTTCCGCGATCCTCAGATGTGGTGCTATTGTGCTGTTCAAATGTTCACCACTCTCCCTACCAGCGGTCTAGGCGCATTCTTCGGCATCATCATCAAGGGTTTCCACTTCAGTACATTGGAAACTCAGTTGCTTGCCATGGTGCTTGGTGCTTACATTATTATCGTTCTGTTGTCATCTGCATGGTTGGTGACCAAGTATAAGCAAAACACCATCGTGATGCTGTGCTTCATCATTCCGTACTTATTTCCCATAGCTCTTTTGCAGCGAGGCTATACTGACAGCTTGCAGGTCTTTCATCGGAACTATTGTCCTTATGACGGTCGAAAACACCACTCTGCCCACTAAGGTGGGCCTTCTTATTAGTTACTATATCACGATGTCATTCTGGTCGGCCCAAACTCTCACGTTATCTATGGTGTCGCGAAATATTGCTGGTCAAACCAAGAAGTCCACCGTGGTAGCTGCAACATTCGTGTCATGGGCTGCTGGTAACGCAATTGGTAAGTATCTCAGGCTCCACGTCGAGAAGCCCGGTTCCCAACTAACAGATAAAAGGTCCTCAAGTGTTCCTGGACAAAGATCAACCACGATACCACATTGCCTGGAGTGTTCACCTGGCTTGCTATGCCTGTATGGTTTCCGCCGTCATCTACCTCCGTTTCCATCTCAAGCGTGAGAACGCCAAGAAGGATAAGCTGTTAGCTGATTCTGGTCTCACTGCCGCCGATCCGACCCTCATTCATGCATTCGAGGATAAGACGGACCGGGAGAACTTGAACTTCCGCTACGTCTACTAGATACCCAAGATACTTGCGTTGGTATGCAATGTGCTTTCTGGCTTGCTTGTTAAACCTAGCTGTCGTCAACTACATGTATACCCTCGAATACCTTTGTTCTTCCGAAAAATTGCACTCTGGGCACATGGATTTACCGACATCGCACACAAATAATATTACAAAACGTCCCGGCTTTTACTACTTCCTCGGCCTTTGGGTTAGATGGTCAAACATTCTAATAAACACAAATTCATCTACGAGCTCTGAGGTTTAATTCAAAGTATCAAGCCAGCTACCTGTAGCTACATCTGCACCTACAACCCCAGCCCCACATTTTGTTAACGGTCATATAGCACAAGGCAAAAGCTTATAATTATCCTGAATAAGTATCAAACTCCCCTACGTGAGGAGTGTTTATCTCGAGCTCGTTGCTCCTCATAGCACTATTAATTACTTTCAGCGTGGATCAACGCGGCAACTCGCAAGACATTCGCGGAGTCCTTACCTTGCCTTCGGTCATCGTCTCCGTCTTGGCGCCTAATTCATGGCTGTTAATATATCATTACATACATAAATCATCTTGCCCGTGGAGGTACCTCGCATCCATGATTTCTACTCTTTTTTCCCTTTTCCTTTGTTACCAGTTGACTCAATTGCGAATTTCGACCACGAAATATTAGATCAACAATAAACAATTTCAATGCATAACAGAATGGCAGGTTTCTTAAATAACAATACCATATGTTTTTTCAATGGTGCATTTCCAAAGATATTGCCAAGGGCGCCTACTGACACTTCAGACGGGCCAGTGTCAGCTTTGAATCACAACCCGGTGTGCCTGACCCCTCATCTTAATTTTATGATTCCATTCTTCTTGATGGATTTTGATCCTAAGCTATCTTGACACGGAGTCAGCACGACATCCGCTGGTGGCGTTGTGAAATCCTGCACAACTACCCCGTGGCTTGTCTTTATCCGTGCAGAATGATCACTTTAGTGTTGCCGAAATCGCGTATAATGTATCTGATTGGTTTTGTTGGTTCTTCCTTGTAATTAAAATTCTCAATCCGGGGTAATTCAGGGATATTACCCCGGAAGTACAACCCATGATGCCGAGTTATACTCCTCTCGCTCTCTATAAATATGACCGTTGCGCAGGTTCACCAGAAGACAAGACAAGCACAAGGAAAGTCTCACATTTGCTACTGATTTACCACTCAGCATATCTGTTTCTTTCAGACACAAACTTATTCAACCTGCTTCTTCGGATACAACCGCAATGTATAGCATTCTCGCTCCCGCTCTGTTTGCGTCGCTTGTTGCGGCCCATGGTCACGTCACCAACATCGTTATTAACGGTGTCTCCTTCGATGGATGGGACATAGGAAGTTATCCTTATACAGACTCGCCTCCAGTCGTGGTGGCTTGGGGTACCCCAAACACTGCCAATGGCTTCGTTGCCCCGGGTAAGTTACGCCATGGTTGTCCTCTTTGACCAAAAGCCATGCTCTTTTTAACTCTGTGAAACCAGATGCATACGATACCTCGGATATCATCTGCCATCTTGATGCTACTAATGCTAAAGGTCACGCGGTAGTAGCTGCCGGTGACCGAGTCTTCCTCCAATGGACCCCCAACTGGCCAGAATCACATCATGGACCGATCATTGATTACCTCGCCAGTTGTGGTGCGGGTGGCTGTGAAACTGTGGATAAAACGACCCTCGAATTCTTCAAGATTAGCGGCGTCGGACTAGTTGACGGAACAAATGTCCCCGGAATTTGGGCCGATGATCAACTCATAGCCCACGAGTCGGGATGGATGGTCGAGATTCCTTCCGACATCGCACCTGGACATTATGTCTTGAGACATGAAATGTAGGTAGATTTCCTTGATTTCTCGAGAAGTTTTGCTAATCTTGTTATGAAGCATCGCACTCCATGGCGCAGGAACTCAGGGCGGGACCCAGAATTATCCCCAATGCTTCAACCTACAAATCATCGGCTCAGGATCAGACAAGCCAGCAGGTGTCTTGGGTACTGATTTGTACAATCCAACTGACCCTGGCATCCTTGTGAACATCTACACGTCTCTGTCAACATATGTAAGTGATTGGTGGATGTTAGGCCTGGCTAATATCTCGCCCAATTCCCGTGCGTTACTAATGTCACTTTCTCAGATTGTCCCCGGACCAACTCTTTACAGTGGTGCGGTCTCAATCACACAAACCACCTCAGCAATAACTGCTTCTGGTACACCAGTGACAGGGACAGGTGCTATTACTGATGGCACCGTCACAGCCACAGCTACAACATCCAAGACTACCACCACCACTACCACCACAACGACGACACTGGTGACTTCTACCAAAACCACCACTACTGCTGGTGGGGGCGGAGCAAGCCAAACTCCCTACGGACAGTGCGGAGGAGCTGGTTGGACGGGACCAACTGCATGCGCGTCGCCGGCAGCCTGTTCTTCGGCAAACCAGTGGTATTCTCAGTGTCTTCCAACTGCTGTCTAATTTCATCTGACACAAGGGTCACGTAAAGCGTGAACCTGAATGAGCGATTCCAAGTATGAGCAGGAAATTAGTGCTATTGATGAAACATAGTGACTGATATCAATGAGAGCCTTTCCAAGTATTTTGTATGCCTTTTGAACCAACTTTTGAGTGGAGTCATATAATTATGTACGATTCGGTCTTCGATCCGTCTTAAGACGCAAAAAATATATTCACCAATTTTTGGGCCAGTTTGTTGCCCATTCTTCGACACAGTTGAGACAGATTAGATGCCTTGGTACCTTGTTTGTCAGGCTTCCTTTACCTAAGGTTAGAATGCGGCCCTCTGTCTTAAACTCTTCCCGCTTTTCAAACTCAACGATGCCCACCCCTATCTGATTTTCCGATGTCCAAACGTGAAGACACATAGTTGTACTGCTGCCTATTTCTTTCACGCAAGTCATGATTTTGTAAAATTCCATCATCCTGATGTAGAGAGTTATCGGCCGTGTTAATGGGAAATTCAGTCCCATTCGAAGTATGCCCTGAACGGCGGATGCTCCAGAACAGTGATAGGCTGTCTCGTCTGAGCGATCCATTTTATAAGCATATTTTTTAAGACCTGCCATGTCACTCCAAGGGCGCGCTGACTAACGGCGTTTCACTTTTTCTGGGGTCGATTAGCATGACCTTTCAGAGTCAGGTCACAATTTTATCTTTTGTCTCTCCCAGGACTGACACCACAAGTGATCATATTTCCTATTTATTCTCGCATTAGCCCAAAGCCAGAGCTGCAAGGCAACAATGTCTCACGCAGCAGTACAAACCCAAGCGGGCATGTCGGGTCTCGACTTAGATGACTCAACTCAATTATCGATGCTGCATTCGCAGCTCCATGAGTCTCTCGAGACGTCACTGACACACCAATTTCCCGATGGACAGCCGTCCCTCGAGGACGTTTACGACACTCGAACTGTGAATCTTTCTCGCAGCAGTGCGGTCATTTTGATTACTACCCTCAGCGGCATCACGTTTGTGGGTAGTATGAGTGGTGGACTACTTACTGTTGGGCTGCCTACTATTGCAAAGGATTTGAATTTACCCAATAATCTGTTGCTGTGGTGAGTGAACCCTTCTAATATAGAGGTTAAATTGAACCAATCTGACAAAAACACCCGATTTGCTTTAGGCCCGCTTCTGTCTACTCGTAAGTTGAATTTGGTTCTCTACAATCAAACTTCGCTAAATAATGCAGTCTCGCAAATGGATGCTGTCTCCTCCTAGCAGGTTCAATGGCTGACTTCATGGGGAATCGAATGATCAATATCACCGGCTGTTTCCTACTTGGTGCATTTATTCTTGCTTGTGGTGTAGCACAGACCGGTATCCAAATGATTCTGTTCCGCACATTCCAGGGCATCGCAACTTCGATGTGCCTCCCCACGGCATTCAGCATTTTAACTGATGCCATGCCAACTGGCAAGAGAAGAAACGTTGGATTTGCCTGTCTTGGGCTAGGACAACCATTAGGATTTTCGATGGGACTCGTGCTTGGTGGTCTTTTTCAAGGGTCATCACTGGGGTGGAGATTTGGTTATTATCTCTGTGCAGGGATCTCTATGGTCCTTACAGTTGTGAATTTCTTCAAGTTGCCGAAGGATGCACCACGGGAGCCGATTTCGTGGCGCAGACTTCGCTCAGAAATTGATTGGGTTGGAATTCTTCTGTCGAGCTCTTGCCTGGGGATTATTTCTTACGTGTTCGCGTAAGTTTACTGGAATGGAGTGAATAATATCCTGAAAAACGGCTAACATTAGTTGCAGTACCATCACCGATAGCCCGTCAAACATTCACCGAGCGGAAAATATTGCCTTGCTTTGTGCAGCCGCAGTTATGATACCTGCATTCTTGGGCTGGATGAACTACCGCGAGAGGAATGGCAAATCTGCATTGATTCCGAACACTCTGTGGAAAAATACAGCGTTTTCATCGGTCTGTGTCATGGTGCTCCTTTCTTGGGCTGTACTAAATGGAATGGAAACTATTCTGAGTCTATTGTAAGTCTCTGCAAAATTGCTTTCTTGAATGCATTGTTCTCACAGCCTTCACAGCTTCCAGGAAGTTCAAGATCTATCTGCCTTCCAGGCCTCTCTTCGCTTCTTACCAAATGTGATTATCGGCATAGTGCTCAATGTTGGGACCGGACTGCTCGTCCATCGCCTCCATGCGGATCATTTGGTGCTTGTCAGCACGTTCCTTAGTGCCGGATCCCCACTACTGATGGCTATCATCAACCCGAACTGGTCGTGGTGGTATTGTGCGTTCTGGGCTGTTCTCTTAGGTCCCCTTTCAGCTGATGGTGGGTTCGATTCTTGCTTTCTCCCTCCTCATTCATCATGACCAAAGGACATCTCTTTGAATGGTCCACTAATTAAATTCTCAACTCAGTCATCTTTACTATCGCAAACCTCATTATCACCGATGCCTTCACTCCGAAAACCCAAGGTCTCGCAGGGGCAGTTTTTAACACCGTCGCGCAATTCGGAACCTCCATTGGGCTCACTATCTTCGCCATCATTTCTGCCAGTGTCACTCAGGGGTCATCGTATTCTAACAAACTTTCCCCGGAAGCACTAATGATTGGGTACCGAGCTGTCTTCTGGACTTGTTTTGGATTAATGCTGGCGGCTTGTGGTGTTGGTGCTTTGGGATTACGCAAGATTGGAAAAGTTGGGTTGAAGCGGGATTAAGGGAGAGCACAACCTTCGTTTCATAACTAGAACCAAAGATATGAAGCATTCACAGCCAAAAGAATACTCCCGTTCGCCGACCAACTCATTGGCCAATTCATTTTCTTACTCCATTCAGGACAATCCATAAACCTTCACCAAGATCGAGGTAAATTGGATAAGATCGGATCGGTCCGGTCCCGTCAGCGGGCCGTAGATCAAGGAATCTTTTAGGCGCCACACTTTTCTAGTCTTGAGCTTAGAATGTTGCCTTTGCTAGGTTGTTGGCAAAATTGCCCTCATTGAAAGGAACATTCCCTGATCCAAAGTCCGTTGTATCCAAGGCATTTTGCACGACAGCTGAGTGTTTGGGGTTAGACTTTTCTACCTTCCAGGCCTTGGGGGTCTTAGTGGGCAACTTACTGGACATTGACTCCCAGGCAACCAACGGCTGTGTACCGCCAATGGTGGTTGTTAGGCCGCAAGCATGATTCACAGGCCAAACGGACTGGTACTTGATCAGAGATGCAGTGCCATCAAGAGTATACCCATCTGTACTGCAGTCCCAGCCACCATGTGCTGATGGGCAAACAGCCAGGATGTTTGAGGCAGCGGTACTTGTGGCGTCGGAAAGCCAGATAATAACCCCTTCCCAATCGTGGCGATGGCCAAGATCAGTCGAAGGCGAATCCTTGGGGAAATACCAGGAATACATCAGGGCATAGCGGTCGCCTGAAGAACCGCCTCTCACTATGGATTGCAAACGGAAGCACCTTAGTCAACATATCCCAAGCAATTCAATGGGTACTTCTGAAGAAGCTCACCGTATATTTGCCCCGTGCTTTTATTGCATCCACCACTTGGATCTCCAGTTGGTTTGAGACCGGCACTACATCACCGTTATCAGATATGGGAGTCTGGAAATTCTTTAAAGGCAATTTTCTCACTTACTTGGTGTTCCCGTTTGCATCGACGGCCGGGAAAGGCACGCAACCATTGACAACATATAGATCTGGCTGGTAGGCCAGGTAGAGGTCGCCAGTGGCACCAGCTGGAACTGTCTGGGGAAATCCGAGAAGTTGGTCGGATGCAACTGTTCCTCGACGTGACAAAACCGGGTTAGCCGTCACAGGCAGCACAATGAGAGCAGTCAAGCCGGCAATAAGTCGAGGGATCATGTTGAAATAGAAAGGGAATACAGTCAGGTCGTGTTATGAGCAAATAGCGTTCCTCGAAATATTTATATCGTAGTATTCATCCCGTAAGATCGACATGTCTCTTATCTTGTCGCTGATCTCGCTTTCTTCAAGAGGTTTACTCCGGTGAAAACGGTGCTGAATCCCGATGAAGTATAGTGGACGATAACAGTCCCGCTTGAAACTTGCATTGCAGAATAGATTGCTTTTCGAGCGTGGGATCGATAGCTCCGGTGATTCGCCGTATCTTCCTTGGTTTCTCCGATGTAAAATGCCTCAACCACTTCCTCACGCAATTTCTCCGCTTATTCTGTTAATATATATTCCTTAATCAAAGCTAGTCTGAATGCTAATATACAGTAGAGGTCTTTACATATATTACAGCTACCTCATAATATTCTCTCGTGCAACACGGCATGGCTAAATACAACACGTGGTTATGAGGAACTTGATCTCCACATTCTTGGCACTGGCGTTTTTACACCAATCATGGTAAACAAGTCAACAAATTGCCTAGGTTCTTCAAAACAACCCCCTGCATTGTAGCGTTGGCGTCGCTCTTCGACGCGGCCACCCCGACCGAGACACTTGCATAGCATCCAGACGCTAGCGATACTTCAAGTTCGCTTGGCAATCTCGAACGGCCGCACGTGGTCACATCATCCGGGGTAATAAATGGAAGTGCAATCTGGATGCGAGATAGGACGAAAGAGAATTCAGCCGGGTTTGTGCATCTGGAGTCAGAAACTTTTCCAAAGTTGACGTTCAGCCAGATATCGTTCGGTAAATACGGTTTGCCAGCAGCAACCACATGATTTGTCAAGTTAGTTGCCAAATCGGCATAGACATCACTATAGTGAGGCCGCGGGGTATCCCATGAAGTCTGGGAGCCAGTAGCGCCAGAGAAGGCGATAGCGGGGATCCCAGCATGCGCAGCGTAGGCAGCGGCGCCCACCGTGCCAGAAATGTAAACTGTGAGGCCAATGTTATGGCCGACATTTGGGCCTGCGACCGCTAAGTCCGGAGGGCCATTGAAGAATTGTTGGGCGCGGGAATCGATGCCATATTTTATCGATGTCACCGGATAGCTATTGACATATCCCAGTCGGGGCTTTTTTTGTACGATCAGTCAACCGCTCTAGTGACAGTGGACACAATACTGACCTCTGAGGAATTGAATCCCACAGCCGGGCTGCCAGAAGGGCAGCTATTGAACTCGCACGGCCCAGTCAAGACAGTCGGTGTTTTTTGCTTTGACCCTGTGGTGACGGGTCAATAAAAGAGGGGATATAGAGGGGAAGACATAACATGCCCGTGCCACTCTGGTTCTCGGCGGGCGCAGATACAACAACTGAATGCCCTGCCGCTCCTAAGGACTCGAATAGAGCGCGGATGTTCACTTCCGCCCAGCCATCATCGTTGGATGAGATGATGTTGACTGCATTAGCGACCAGTGGAAATATTGCAAAAATGTGAAACCGCATATTCAAGGCGAGCAGGAGCGTTGATACAGTGTAGAATCAGTGGTTGTTTGGACCTTTTTGTATTCTCGGATGCCGCTAGTCTTTCTGCACCTGCATGTCGATCTCCCCGTGATCAAGCGTTGGCTGCCAGAATGCCGGCGGTTCGGCTCGAATATAAGAACCCATGAACAGAAATTCAATTGATAAATCACGTCCTGTGTCACGTTTGAATCTACACGCTGTGATATATGCTAGAATAAAAGCCCAAGTCATAATATTGACGAGCAGTTTTCTTCACTTGACGTAGATGTGGTAGTTTAGTATATGTAGCTCAAGTACCACCCAGATAGACGAAACAAAACATAATATAATTAATACGCTAGAATCTAGGTTATAGAGGAGAGAAATTCACAATAAAAGAGAGAAAATCTAATGAGATGCTGGAGAAACATGGTCTAAAACCACAAGAGTAGTCAATGCCGAGAGAAATGAGCCAGAGAAGCAGAGTACCAAATGGGCCATATCTTCGTAATTGTACCCCGAAGAAATTGAGAGCAAATATATGCATGCCGCGGATGTTAGCTTAACCAAGGCCCTATGGTCAGCTTGGTGGCGATCACTCATTCGGAACGGGCACTCTTCGTCTTCTTGCTCCTGAGCTTCATCATGAAGAACACCAAGGCATATGATGAGATGCAGAACAGGGCAGTGATACCCGTCTAGGAATAAACAGTTAGCATCGCAGACTATGCCAAGTCAGTCAGGGTATACTCACATCCCTCCACGAATAGTATTTCTCTTGAAGATTGAACGTTTTCGCGTAATCAGAACCTTCAGAATACGGACAGAATAAGCATGTCCCAGTCGAGTTTCCATCAGCTAGATAACCAGTCTGCGTGGCGAGGAAATCGGTCATGTATTGGCCACAGGTCTGCCCAGACGGCGTGGTGAACTGCACGAATTCCGACGGTTCACACTTGACCTTGATATCCCAGACCACTTCGCCAAACAGCCCACCAACCAAGTAGTTGAAGGGGTCCAGGTAGTAAATCCAGTATCGCCAAAATGGTTGCATCAAGGCGTACGGAACCACCACGCCACAGAAACTGATAAGGCCGGCACCGATCAAGACCGGGTTCATCACAGCCGCAAAATACTCGTTCGGTGCGTACGCCGCAATTGCCTGGCCAATAGAAGTGTATAGGAGCTCATAGACTGTCTTGATGTTAGATACACTAATTGATCCTCGAAGACTCGGTGTGGCTTACAAATCATCTGAAGATAGACATGCCCAGAAACACTGGCCTCTAGCGGAAGGCCTGCAGTGAAGTACCAGCATGCAAAGTAGAGTGTGGCGCAAATAATAAGGTATGGAATTTCCGTCAGAGTTTGCGCTCCGATGAAGGCGCTCCAGTGGTAGGTTTTGGACTATATGGAAACCAGTGTTAGCGATACGTGCATGCCACTATGATTCCACTAGTGCATTCACCTTTTTCTCTCTAGTTTCAAAAATATCACGACTGTGTAGGAAGAATGGCTGCATTTGGTTGATGCAGCCTGGAGCAACGAAGATGAAGTTAAAAATCGCAAAGAGTCTCAACTGAAGGTCGAAAGTTCCAGTTCCGATCTTCCAGAAGGTAAAACCACTGAAAAGAGCCGCGAAGATATGAAGAATGATCTTGTTCCACATGTAGTCCTATATGAAAGTCAGCTTTGTAATCTTATTTGGAATACCATTGTAGCGACGTACTGGTGAGCGCCAGATATGAATACTGAGGCGCTTAGAGACCGTCTTGAATTGGAACCAGTGCGAGGTCGCATAGTCAGCAGTATCTTCAACATAGTCGGAAATATTTTTGCTAGACTCGTTGAGTGCATCAAGCTGGGAGAGCGCTTGCTTGCGCTCTTCTGACTGGTTCCAAATTTCAACCCAATCTTTTTGGTCCGTAGTACCACCTCCTTGAACAACATCAATGATGTGCTCTGCTGGGTTCGCATCCGGAGGGCATGGCGCTCCGTTCCGAGTGAAGTATTCCAAGATTTTGGTTGAGTCCTTGCCGGCTGTTGTCACGAACCAATTATTAGTTGCTTGGTTTTGACCAGTTGCCTCAACGGTCAAGACTCACTTTCTCCGAAATATGTCATTTTGCCACCCTTGGCTAGCAAGAGGAGACCATCAAATGCATCGAATAGCACCGCAGATGGTTGGTGAATTGTACACTTAGAAATTAGTACGATGGAAATATATTGTGATATATTGAGAACTTACCAACACGGCTTGGCCGCCATCAACCAGTTTGCGAAGGAAACGCACAATGTTGAACGCACTTTGGCCATCAAGACCGGAGGTAGGTTCATCCAAGAACAGCAATGTGGGCTTAGCAACAAGCTCAACGCCGAGGGTCACGCGTTTGCGCTGTTCAATGCTGAGTCCAGCTCCAGGTACTGTGAGTTATTAGCATAGCGACCCAGTAGCATCAAAACATCAAGCAAACTTACCTCCGATGAGTGCTTCGCTGATATCACGCAACTCCAAAAGGTCGATAATATGTTCGACGTAAGCGATCTTTTCTTCGTGTGAAACTGTCGATGGCTGGCGAAGAACGGCCGAAAAGTCCAATGCCTCCTTGACGGTGGCTGTCTCAAGATGCACATCCATCTGCTCGCAGTAACCAGTAGTGCGTTGGAAGCTAATTCCAACTGGGCGGCCGTCAATCAAAACTGATCCGTAGATCTCTCCGCTATCCTTTCGCTGAGCAAGCACATCCAACAATGTTGTTTTTCCGGCTCCAGAAGCTCCCATAAGGGCGACCAAGTTTCCGGGTTGAACAAATCCAAATACCTTGTTCAGAAGCTGTTTCTTCTCACCGTGGAAAGGTACATGGTAGTCAAGGTCTTTCCATGTAAAAGTGGATTGCTTGACCGAGCCCAAAAGTGCGCCAGCATCTGCCTCTTTTGGAGACTCTGACTTCTCGCCTTCTTCCTTTTCACGAGCTTTCTCGCTGCCACGCTTGTAAAGTAGAACAGACGATCCGCTCTGGCTGTTCCGGAATTCAAGCCCGAAAGAAGTCATAAAGATGAAGAAAATCCAGAATCCAATCAGAATACCAAAGCTTCTCCAGATGTGATGGACTGAGTAACTGAATTGCTCTTGAATGTATTTTTCTCCATCAATAATACCTTCATCATCGCTCCCAAGGACTGAACATCCACGGTGGGGAGACGCTGAGTTGGAGTACCCGTTGCCGTATGGGAGATAGTCGGGTTCTATGCATGTGAATTTGCGTCCAACAAACTCATTTGCCATGAGTGCTTCGAAGGCATATGCTCCCGGATTGAGGTAGAAGATCCAACGGAACCACACATGCATCTTGTGGAATGGGATAATATATCCTGCAGCTTGTCAGTTTGGGAAGTTTCGTATCAATGGCTATACTCAAATACGCACCTCCATAGACAAAGAAGACCGTGGAAAGCAAGCCGGAGATTTTGGATGCATTTCCAAATTGTTTGCAAACAGCGCCAACGGCTCGGAATATTTGTACAAAGCACAACGTCTGCGCAATAACGACGATCCAAAATGTGAAGAACTTTCCTGCGTCCATCTGAAGAGCAGACATGAAGTAAAGAATGAGTGAGAAGCAGGTCACCTGGAACATGACAACAGGGATATCAGTGATGGCGTTGGCAATGGCAAAGGCCGTAGGGCGGTAAAATCCGAATCGCTTCTGACGAGAAAGAATTGGCCGGCCCATAAAGGAAGCAGTTGTCTCAGACAGACTTTCAAGGAGGAAATATAACACCGGGAAAAAGCAAACACCGGGGCGCAAGAAGATTGAGCTCGAATCCTAATAGTTTCATTTGTCAGCTTGGTCTTCTTAATCTTCTCGGGTGGAGGGTATATTTATTACCTCTGGCAAGTCATAGAACAAACTTCCACAGACCAAGGCCTGGATTATAGCCGACCCGACCTTCACAAACAGTGAGAGCTTATCACCCCAGATAACTTGGAATTGGCGAAGAGCACAAGCGGCAATCTGATCCCAGAGATTTGCTGTATAAACACTGCTGTTCCGAGGAATATGCTGCTTGCGCTTTTCACTAGACACAGCCAGTTTAAGATCTTCAGCTTCGTAGCTCAGCTTCTCGGGGTCTACAATGGAGGCCATTTGATCTTTGCAGATGGGACTGTTTTGATAGCAGTTTTCGAAGTCCTCGGGTGTATTGGGCACCTTCTCTTCCCAGCCTGGTCGGAGTGTCCGTTCAGTAAGAACAGTGACTGAAGTCAGGAAGTCTGCGACATTGGCACCCTTGGGACAGATGAATCCAAGATCTTCAAAGTATTTCCTTGCAATACGACGAGGGCCATAGTAAGTGACACGGCCTTCAGCCAGAACGAGGACCTTATCGAACTGGTCATAAATGCCGTTGCCGGCTTGGTATGTAGTGGTAATAATCGTCTTGTCGTTTCGATCCGCTTCGCGTCGGAGCATACGAGCAAATTCCACCGCCGATTTCGAGTCCAATCCCCGAGTAGGATTGTCCCACATTTGGACTGGACTTTGCCCAGCCAGAACCTCAGCAAGAGAGACGCGCTTACGCTCGCCTCCTGATACACCTCGGATGTATTCGTTTCCTACCAAGTTCTTCTTCGTGTGTCCAATTCCAAGTGACCCTAAGATATCGTCACGCTGGTTTTGCACGAAGTCCTTGCGGTTTCTCAGATGCTCTGGGCGCTCGTTGGGGACCTTGTTTCGAAGGGCGAATTTCATTGTACGATTGACAGTAAGGGTTGGGAAGTGAAGGTCGTCTGTCATCAGTGCAGTTAGCATTGAGCTCCATATATTTCAAGTCAGGATTGCGTGCCTTCATTGTTAAACATGATCTGCTGACGAACCCTTTTGGCAGCTTTGTGATCCATGCTTCCATAGTTGGTTTCGCCAGTGACTTCATCGAAGCTATCCCGGTCATTGGAGAGCACTCGAAGGAGGGAAGTGCATCCGGAGCCTGGGCGTCCCAGCACAAGAAGCTATATTGTTTAGTTACGACATTCATATTATCGATTTATGAGAGCATACCATTTCCCCGGGCTTGACCTGACCTGCAACATCTTTTAGGATGGTCTAGAAGCCAAGTCAGTATATGATAACTGCATGGTAATGATTGAATATGCCCACCCTTTTTGGACGGTCGCCGCGCTTCAGCAGTGCCCCAACCTGTCGCGGGTCCACCTCTGACCATAAAGTGCTTCCTAAAGCAGCATCTGGTGCTGTGACTCGGACGTTCAAATCGCGGAAGGTGACTGTAAGTCGTTTGCGAATCTGGCCCTCGCCATGTTCCAGGTCGACTGGTGTCGCTGTGCCGGAGGATGGAGTATCCATGACGGAGGCGTATATTCCTGAAATTAAAAAGAATGACTGTTGGCGATGGTACCAGTTAAAGTGAGATTGGAGGGAAATACCATCATCTCGAGGCTCAGAAGAACTCTTATACTACCGCGGATTTGTTATCGAATCTACATTTTAAATCCATATTGCCGGAAGTGGGTCAGGTCCAGATCACATCACGTATGTATCGCTGTGCCGGAATTTATAGATAGGGGAGATGACTCCAAACAGGTAAAACAACTGCGAAAAATATCGTGTTAGCGAGGATATCACTGGTGCGAGCTGCTCGGAAATATACACACGGATATATTAACGACCCACTTGGTCCACATCGACTCTTCATTCGCTAGGACTCTATTTTTGCAGCTTCCAAAGCTTCGATGAGATCCACCTTTCGGATATAGATCCACTTGAACAGATTAAGTCCGCAGATGACCCCTTAGTCGAGACCAGATGGATACAGTATTAAAGATTTATGTTTCAGGTTATGAACTTGTTTGGTGTGAGGGCCCCATCAAAGGACTGGTGCATCATTCGACTGATAAACCGAAAAGAACGCCTCCAGGTCCATGGTAGAGAAATCAAAATTCCAGCCCATGTCAGACTGAGTAAAATCAAGCAAGTCTTCCCCAGAGCCCACAGACCCTCCGGTTTCCGGGTTTTCCTGTTTTTCCACCTGGGGGAAGTTCCAGGGCGATGTCAGGAGGTCAGGTCGCATTCCCAGTGACGGGTTCTGTGGGATTGTAGGGTTGTTGAGCTGTGATTGATGTCTACGGTCGGGGGTGAGGCCTTGGTGTATGGCTGTCTCTCCTGGGGGCGCAATATTACCCCCAGTTGTTGCTAGTAAAGGTAACCATTCATATGATGGATTGAGATTGCGAAGCACAGTCTGCACGGCTGAAATCGTGCTTGCGATCGGGTCCCCAGCTCGCATGGTTGACAAGGTTTGCAATGAAGCATAGACCCATGGCAGATAGACAGGCGCGACACTCGGATTATGGAGGAACTCGTAGATGAGAGTAAATACAGAACTGCCGAAAAAATACCCGTGGTATCGCAATTCCTATGAAATGGTTAGCGGAAGTTTCTATAATAACATGTGGTCTATTTACCAGAACAAGATTATTGACTCTTGAAGCTTCACATAGGTGATGGAGGGTCTTTTGGGCGGCAGTGATGGCAAGATTGCAGGCTTCGTTGAGCCAAGAAGGCGTTTGCCTCGGTCGATTTGTGACATTGGTGCTAGACTGGTCGACTGTGATATTCATCTCGCGCTGCCAATGGCCGCGAAATATTAAGAACGGGCGAAATGTGAGAAGGAGGGTATGATTATATACTAGATCCGATCAGTATGGGGCTAGAGAATATCTCAATGGTTGACTTACGGGTAATGAAGATTATTTGTCGAACCCCAAGGGATCCCGCCTGGATGCTATCGTCAAGCCCGTGGCCCAAAACTTGTTTCAGATGTGGTTCAAGACCACGGATATCATCCGCAATGGATCGAGCAACTCTCCACATATGCAGAAGAGACTCATGTCGCTGGCCATATATCTCATTAACAGACCGGGTGATGGTTTCGCAAAGCTGCACCAACAATCGAATAAATGGATCCTGCGGATACTCGATTGCGACATCTTTGAGGGAGATGGAGCTAGGACGACCCGCATGATAGCAGAACCAGCTATAAATGAGGTTAATGACTTTAGCAAAGAGCGGACTGAAAATGGTAGATGTACACTTCGTAGATGTAAATAGACCAGAAAGTCACCCGTCGTTCTTCAATGTTTTCCGGGGTTTGGGCAACATCATGAGGGACATCTTTATGCAGACCTGCTGCCAAGGCTTTGCGACAAGCAGAACCCAAATGCAAGAACGTTGAGTTAGGTCGACCTTGTTCGTTCTGGTAATTGGCGTAAAGTCCACATACGTCAGTCCATAAACATAGAAACAAGAGGATGATGACTTATCATAAGCATTGATATTTGAATAGTCTGAAGGTTTACCGCGTCATCAAATGCGCTCAACGAAGCCTTGACGCGCTCGAACAACACATCACCCCAAGCAAAATGTTCCGTGCCGAGTGCCGCGCTTGCCATGACAAGGAGAAGTATCGCATGAGTGAAAGCATCTAGATGGTCTGTGGGCGAAGAGCTGTACATTCGGTCCAGACATTGCTCATAATATAACTTGGGGCGAAGTGGCATCAGATGATAAAGGCTGGAGAGATACCGCGACAAAAAAAGCTTAGCTATGTCATACGGCAAGAACATCATGGACAAATCCCCTGTCCCGAGTGCCTTGTTAGTCTCATAAAAATCTGGGGTTCCGAAAAAAATGCGACGGAAGCTGAATAAGTCCAAGCCAGCTCCAGCTTCCTCGACTCCACCAGAAGGTTCAGGCTGAGAGGTAGGATTGGAGACGAGATCTCGGTAGATATGCTGCATGAGAGAGAAGTGAGAGGTTGGGCCATAGTATAACTGCATCTGACATGATGGCGATGCCATATGTGTTGCAGACACACTATTTGGGAAGTCATTCATGACAGAGGTTGTACGCCGCCCCGATGGCGGCACTCCACTTGGGGAGCCATGACGAACTGAATGCCTTTCGCCGACTTCGTCATACTCATGTTTCTTGCGCCGATGGCGAATGTAGTCTCTGTATATACAGGGTGTGTTGCGCAATTGGCAAGTTTTGCACCTGATGTTATATCAGCTCAATGTATTCACTATCCGAACATAGACTGAAGGATCTCACGGGGTCAGGCCATTGCATTTGATTTTACGCTTGCGGCATTCCTGGCATGCGCGAGGGATTCTCCAACCCGCTGGGGGTTTATCCGACGCCTCAGACATCGATAAGTACGTATTTATTAAATCTCACAGAACTCCTGTGCAGTTCATCCGTTTAATCCGAGAAATTATCCGTCTATATCCGAGTCACGTGGTGGTGTGTCATCATATCACCCCCGGAGTCTTCTAGGGCTTAAACCCCCACAGACATTGTATTATACATAATCCAAGGCTGCGAACGCCGGAGATTGAATCCATTCTTCCTTGCTAAGAAGTTGGGAACAACTCAAGAGGCATCTCAAGGTCGATCACTCCGGAATTGCCATTTTCAGGTCACATGCTCTGCTCTGCACCTTATAAACAAGGCATGCAAGTCTCCACCCTAGCTCGTTTGAAGATGTCATGCACAAATTACCACGGAGTACGGAGTACGCTCTTGATAATAGCCTGAAGTCTTACGATAGGAGAATCTTCGGAGCAGGTTCGGGATACCTTCCGATCGGCTCATTTGACGTGAACTGTCTTTCTTGGAGGACTTGGCGTTTGGAGAATCACAGCGCCTGACAGATTCTGGGGCTATGGTTGGTCACCATGACACCCAAGAGATAGTCGGATGAGGGGGTCGGCATTTCCTGTGGGCTACTAGGTACGTATACCTACATTACGGAGTACAATCCCCACAAAAACCAAAGAGCCAGTCTGGGGTGGGATCCACAAGTCTGGGGAGACCTCTAATCATCCTCGGACAACTTTGTGGGGAAGTTCCAGGCGTGTGCTTAGACTTTAGAGTCTAACTCCTTCGCCCGTTATGAATTATTATGATTGGACCTCCCAAGAAGCCACCTCAATGATACTTGGCTCTCCCACTGTTAATCCCGACTGCCAAGGAATTCCTGACTATTACCAGTGTCAGACTAACTATCTTCACTTGGCAGCGGCAGATTGAGATTGCAGCAGATGAAAAAATGGAAGATGAGTTCGGGATTAGACCCGTGATCCCCCACAACCCCAGAATCACCATTTGGCTGTTTCGATCGGGCTGGTTGAGCTATAAATTACCCGGTCGCCCCCTCGGCCTATGCTCCTGAGCCTGGATCCTTGTCTCAGAACTTCTGACCGCCCCTGATCCACCCAAAGCTCAATTCACCTGTCCGGCACTCCAACATGGCCGACGCCGAGAGAGGCACTACGGTCGTCGATGAAAAGGTCATGTCAGACCATAAAGAGCATATGATGGGGGAAGTCGCCCATGATGCAGCAGAAAGGGGCCACCTCGCGACAGATGAATATGGCCAGCCCCTGGTGGAATTTGACAAGGCCGCCGAGTCACGATTGCGACTCAAGATTGATTTATATATCGTCCCAACTGTCGCAGTCATGTATCTCTTTTGTTTCATCGATCGAGCCAATGTTGGTGTGTGACCACTCCCTCTTATCATTCCCGGGGTTTTATTTCCAGTCCAAGCGCTAATCCGTTTTCTTCCTGGAATAGGCAACGCTAAATTGGCCGGCTTCGACAAGGACCTCAAACTCGAGGGTTATGATTACAACGCTGTGCTCTCGATCTTCTTCATCTCATATATTATCTTTGAGATCCCCAGTAATGTCATGTGCAAATGGGTCGGGCCTGGATGGTGGCTTCCAGCAATCACATTGGGATTCGGTATCTGTTCGGTCGCGACGGCTTTTGTTACCGATATGAACAGCGCAGCTGGCGTCCGCTTCCTTTTGGGGTATGTTTACTAGATTTGGCAAACTCGGCAATGCTGACAACTCTTCTCTAGCGTGTTCGAAGCAGGACTCATGCCTGGAATCGCGTATTACCTCTCGCGTTGGTATCGACGAAGTGAACTTGCCTTCCGTCTGTCGTTGTATATCGTTATGGCTCCCCTCGCTGGGGCGTTTGGTGGCCTTCTGGCCTCGGGTATTCTCCTGCTCGATAATTTTGGTTCTCTCCACAGCTGGCGTATGATCTTCGCGATCGAAGGCATCGTGACAATTGGAATTGCTGTCGTCGCATTCTTCACGTTGACTGACCGACCTGAGACAGCCAGGTGGCTCTCCCAGGAAGAGAAGGATCTGGCTATTGCTCGTGTCAAATCTGAACGTGTTGGTACGACGGAGGTCCTCGACAAGCTTGATCTAGCTAAGACACTACGTGGTATCTTCAGCCCAGTGACCTTCGTAACCGCGTTAATCTTCATGTTGAACAACATTACTGTTCAGGGTCTTGGATTCTTTGCGCCTACCATTGTCAAAACCATCTACCCCAATGCCACTGTGGTATCTCAACAGTTGCACACAGTGCCTCCTTATGTCGTCGGCGCATTCTTCACCTTGCTATTCCCGTTCCTTAGCTGGCGATTCGATCATCGCCTCATCTTCTTCATCATCAGCCCGCCGCTAATGATGACCGGTAAGTCTGAAATCCTTGAGCAACCATATAAGGATTGCAGAGTATACCTAGTTCCAGGCTAATCATTATGGGATTATAGGTTATATAATGTTCCTGGCTAGCGAAGACGGCATGGTACGATATGGGGCCACCTTTATTATCGCCTGTGGAGCCTTCTCCTTCGGCGCTCTATGTACTGCACACGCATCGGCGAATGTGATCTCCGACACCGCGAGATCTTCGGCTATTGGAACTACGGTGATGTTCGGAAATATCGGCGGGCTGATCAGCACCTGGTCATTCTTGCCTTTTGATGGGCCCAATTATCCTATTGGTAATGGGCTCAACTTGGCAACTTCAACTACTACCCTACTTCTTGGGGCCGGCCTATGGGCCTATATCGTATGGGACAATCGGCGCCGTGCGCGTGTCGATGTCCACAGCGCCTTGGCGGGACTATCGCAGCAACAGATTCAGGATATGGACTGGCGCAATCCTGGATTCCGCTGGCGGCCATAGCCTCTCTATCCCGGCCAATCACCTTTGGCCTGTATCTTATTTTCCGATGTCATGAACCAACGACTCCGCATCATTGCACACTAGCCTTGGTCTCGAACATTCAATTGATTCAAATTACCTTTTTAGAACTCCGATTCTCGGGCAAAGACATAGGTCATCTTAGAGCTTTACTGGCTTTAGCACGTGTAGAATTCTGTTAGATGACTCGTCTTTTTGATAGCTCTCTCTAGATCCATCGTGGTTCGGCTTAATCGTGATACTGACGGAGTAAATAGTCCGTAAAAGAATGTGTATCAAAATGTGCTCGTGATTTCAAGAGATATGCCCTGCAAGGACCAATATGATATTGCGATAATGAACGCCGAAGAACGGACCAAATGGTCTAGAGCTGTACGAGTCACTTCCTAGCATCGGGAGTTGGCAGATATTAATAATAAACAATGTCGCCAGGAAATTACAGAACTCAGATATATGTCTCACCGAGACTTAAAATTTGCCGAACGTCTCGGCACGGTCTTCTCCGCGACACGATTCGTTCAAGCATGCGAGAAATAAAGAGTGATCGGCTTGTCAAAGCGCACCCCACGCCAAGCAATGGTCCATCTTCCCTTTCCAGGCCAACGACGGGATACTGTTGATTTGTGAACCAATCAGTATCTTCGTATCAGTCAAGGATGGAGCTCTCCAGTTTTCGCCCCCGCGATAAAAAGGCTGGCATCTCCCTTGGTGGGCCTCATGATCCTTGCAAGCCACATGCGGCACACACACACACACTTTTCTTCGGACGTTGACCGAAACTCACCGTCAAAGTTTTATGGAGGAGACAATAACCTTGGCGGTTCAGGTACTCTAGTACTGTGTACTGGGTAGAAAGTCAAGAACATCTGAGAAGAAAGATACTATGACATGAAAAAAAAAAGTGAGCTGCAGCGACCCTGCACTGCAGGGCCTGTAGTGATCCTGCAGTAACCAAGTGAAGCTGCAGATCTCATTCCAAATTGTGTGCGACCATGTGCTGAGTCGGGTACTCGGTCATGTCCCGTTGGAAAAGCCCCGGGAAGTGAACGGCGACGCCGTCAAATGAGACTCGAGACCTAAGCTCTCTTGGCACTTTCCCCCAGGCCTTAGCCTATCCCGGTTGTATCATGTGTATATTCCACAGCTCATTTCGACTACAGAGAATTCTTTACTCGGTCTTGACAAGGATTCAGGATTCCTCGGATTGGAATTTCCGCTCCCCAGGATTTCCCCGCATGTACTCCGTAGACCGGGATCCCATAGCTATAAAGTCCGTTTGCTGTAGCTCACATTTGCATTTCTCCCTTTTTTTTTTTTAATACCCCGGCTTTGCCTCGCATATTATCCCCCGCATTCAATTACATATTTGAGTGTTGCCCATCATGGCCGGCGGAGCAAAGAAACCAGTCAATATCTTCCGCCTTAAAGACCTCGGCGAACCTAAGGAGGTCTTCAACTGGCGATTATGGTTTGCGGTCATCTCATTTGGCCTGATGGGCGCTGCCCGAGGTGTCGATGAGGGTTTGATCTCAGGCGCATTCAACTCTAAAGACTTTCAACATTACATCAACTATGACTCGTACAGTGAAGTGGAACAGACCAACATCAAAGGAAATGTTACCGCAATGGTTCAGATTGGATCTGTTGGAGGTGCTCTTTTGTAAGTTTTTTCTTGTTTCCTGTTGTGTCGGATCCCATGTCGCTAACCTAATCTCTTCTTATACAGTGCCTTCTTAGTTTGTGATCGCATTGGCCGTATCTGGGCGACTCGCCAACTTTGTGTTATTTGGATCGTGGGAATCGCAATTTTCATGGGTAACGGTGGCAGCTTGGGTGCTGTCTATGCTGGCCGCTTTATTGCTGGACTTGGTGTGGGCCAGACAGTTGTCGTTGCTCCTGTATATCTTGCTGAAATTGTGAGCTGCTCGTTATCCAACTCATACTTACATGAACTAACAAAAAGAAAAGGCCCCCGCCTCTATCCGTGGCCTCTGTACCTGTGTCTTCACAGGCTTTGTCTATTTGGGTATTGTACTTGCATATTTCGCCAACTATGGCTGCGAGCTCAATCTCGGCGACACAACTCACAACCGATGGGTATGTGTGATCTTCCTTAAACCGCTTATATTACCAATACTGACTCAATGATAGCTCGTCCCCACAAGTCTGCATATTATGTTTGCCGGCATTATCTTCCTCCTCTCCTTCCTCCAGTACGAATCACCCCGATACCTCATCAAACGCGGCAACCTCGAGAAGGCCATCTCCAATCTCTCAAAGATCCGCGGCCTTCCAACCGATGACGAATATGTCGTACGCGAAATTGCCCTTATTCAAACATCACATGAAGCCGAGATGGAAGCCACACTTGGGTCTGGCCCGATCGGTGTGATCAAGGAAACCTTCCTGGTCCCCTCGAACCTCTACAGAGTCTACCTCACCTTCATGGCCCAACTTCTTTCGCAATGGTCCGGTGCCGGCAGTATCACTGTCTACGCCCCGGATTTGTTCAAGTTGCTCGGAGTTACAGGCAAGAACGAGTCTCTGTTGGTCACCGCTGTGTTCGGAATCGTCAAATTGATTGCCGCAATTCTCTGTGCTCTTTTCTTGGTTGATGTCATTGGACGCAAGCGAGCCCTTCTCCTTGGTATCACTCTACAAGCAGTTGCCATGATCTACATCGCCGGCTTCTTGACCTCCGTTCCCGACATGGGAGTCGTCGAGGGCTACACGGTACCAGAGGGCAAGAAGGGCGCTAGTGAGGGAGCCATTGCAATGATCTACGTCTCTGGATTTGGATGGGCGCTGGGCTGGAATTCCATGCAGTATCTTCTGACTGCAGAGCTCTTCCCTCTACGTATCCGTGCTCTTTGCACTTCTATGGCTATGACTCTCCACTTTGCCAACCAATATGGCAATGCGCGGGCCGTTCCCAATATGCTTCTTCCCGTGGCAAAGGGTGGAATTGACCCCAAGGGTACTTTCTGGTGCTTTGCTGCCATTACCGTTATCGGTGGTGCCTGGGTCTGGTTCAGTATTCCGGAGACAGCAGGCCGCTCCCTGGAGAGTATGGATCGTCTCTTTGCTTTGCCGTGGTACAAGATTGGCCGGTATGGTAACCAGGATGCCGATGAGCGTGACCATATTGTGGATGAGAAGATGGAGGTGGCGGTGCAGTCGCACGGAATGGCTCAACATGTTGAGAGGCAAGATAAAGAGGGCCGGGTTTAGATCTTAGACTCTACCTTTTTTTTGGCATCTTCTGGATGTCTCTAGTGTCCATTTTTTGGTCATTAGAGAAGGTTTATCCTTTTTTTTGAATAATGACACTATCATGATGAATAAACCGTTTTGAATTATCATAACCCGTGCTTAACCTTTTCCTGATCCCGCTGAAATACATAAATAGACATATCCTTTTGTTCTCGACTTCTTTTGTGCGTCTCTTCAACCTCGATTATCCCAACTTGAGGAATGCTTCGTTGACGCCAACCCATCCAGAGGGATGATCACAATTCTCGCCTTAAGCGCAGCCTTATCCCGAGTCTCCCTAAGAGAACTTTCAGAACGACCTCTTGTGCGAATATCCATCACTTTCATGTCATTCAAGTATTCATCCGGCAAATCGACCCGGATCAAGATACCCCTAGGCTGAAAGACAGTCTCGTTCCATTGTGAGATATGTCGAGCAAGGTGTTCACCGCGGGCTCCAGCCATTGCCGAGATCAGATTCCGTTGTTCTTTTCGACTTCTGGTGAGATGGGCAACGAATATCGCAGGTATGGCGCCCAGAAGGCCGACCATCAGTCCACCCACTGCCATTACACCCAGGCCTTTTCCAACCACGGTGGTCCATTGCTGACGTGAAAGCTTAGCTTTGTCGCAGACCACTTGAGTAAATTGTGTCCAGTCTTCTTTGGAGACGCCGTAATGAGACAGTTCGTCTGGATACTCGAATCCGGATGTGCAGGCTCTGGATCTGGATGGTACTTGTAGGCCTCGGCTGAGAGCAGATGCAACAGCAAACCCGGGCTCGTTTTGCTCGGGTCGGAGGATCAGGGGAGTGTTGGCCTTTTCGTCAATGAAATAATTGAATTGCTCCGATGGAGAATACTTTGGTGGATCCTCATACTGTGCAGGTGTATTCATGGTTGATGGAGATGCGGCTTGCATTGCGTTTGGAGTATAGAATTCGCCGGTGCTTTTTTTCCACTAGAAGGGTCTTTGATATTCAATGATTGTGTGACTTGAAAAAGTATAAAAAGGTTGCCATCGCACATATTTATATTTGTGCTCGTCGATCTCGGGCATCGTATTTGCAACCAAGCATCTGCTGTTCCGATATGAGTTAGCTAGTCAATGTGGCAGTGTTGAGGGTTTTTTCGGCCCTCGGAGTCATCACAAAAGGCTTTCAAATTGATGATGCTTGTTCAGGCGACAAAATTTTCTGTTCGAGGCACTTTTGGGAGACCAATAGTGATTGCAGGCGTTACGAGCAGGGGTCCAGGTCTAGCCATTTAGTACGAGAATAAGCTTGATTTGGGAAAGTAGATTTGCGTTAGTGGATTGTCAGCAATTAAAAATTGTCAATTTAACCAATTAGAGTAATATTCCAGGTCCGAGATTGCTCTTTATTATGTACGGAGTACTCCGTACTCCGTGACTGTGTAATCCGAGCTCCGCGTGAGTCACCAAAGGGACGTGCACCAGTTAAGCTAACATTGGAAACCGAACACGCACCATCTTTCTCCAACATTCAATCATGACAACACGTTACAGAGTAGAATGTACGTCATCTTTGCCTTTATTACATGATTCAATATTACTAACAACTTATAGATGCCCTAAAGGTACGAATGTCTCTACAGCCAAGCAAATGTGCCCCTCACTGACTCCACAGTATAGACCCATCGGCGGGATCAACTTGTAAGTTATCACTTCCATACATCTCTCAAGAATCTGACTAACAGTCTGTAGATTGAATGGATCAAAGTATGTCGCTCAGTCATGTCATATGGACCGATTCTAACCCCTCTAGGGTCTACTGGCCGTCCCCTTTGTCCTGCATTCTCAGCCCACCGCCATCTACAAGGAAAATGGGGAGGTGCTAAAGACAGTCGCGGCGGACACCCACCATCGCTATGCAGAGATTATGCGTGATGTAGAGAATTTGATGCACGATCACAGTAAGTGAGATTAGTAAAAATCAAGAAATAGGGGATGATTCCTAATCTTTCAAGTCCAACACTACGAACGCAAGGCCCCTGGCAAATCCAAATTGAATCTCCTCGTGCCGACCATCGGCACCTTTTTCACTAAGCTATATCTGGAAGATGCATTCAAGTATCAAGATGAGCAGCGGTTCATCAGCCGCCGACGCTTCGTGGCCCCTTCATTCAACGATATCCGACTTATCCTGAACTCTGCCCAGGTATTGGGTCTTGTTCGCTCTAGCGATGTGAAACTAGTCACATTCGATGGAGATGTAACACTCTATGACGATGGCGCCTGTCTCACATCCGACAACCCCGTCATCCCCCGGATTCTGCGGCTGCTCGAACAGGACCGCAAGGTCGGCATTGTGACAGCGGCCGGGTACACCGAGGCGCCGAAGTATTACGAGCGACTTCACGGTCTGCTCGATGCAATTCACGACTCAACTACCCTCACCGAGGATCAGAAACAAGGACTGATTGTCATGGGCGGCGAGAGCAATTACTTGTTCCGCTTCGACCCTACCTCGGACGCCCGACTCGTCTACGTGCGGCGGAGCGAATGGTTGCTGGATGAGATGCAAAGCTGGAGTGATAGTGATATCACCGAGCTTCTTGATATTGCCGAGTCTGCTCTGCGCGCGTGTGCCGAGAATATGAATCTGCCCGCTGCTATTCTGCGCAAGGATCGTGCGGTTGGTGTCTACCCGGTCAACGGAGTTCGAATCAGCCGTGAGCAGTTGGAAGAGACTGTGTTGGTGGTGCAGCACACGGTCCAACATTCCGCTGTTGCAGGACGATTGCCATTCTGTGCTTTCAACGGTGGAAACGATGTCTTTGTCGATATTGGCGACAAATCATGGGGTGTGCGCGCCTGTCAGCGCTACTTTGGTGGCATCGATCCAGCCAAAACACTGCATGTTGGCGACCAGTTCTTGTCGGCTGGGGCTAATGACTTTAAGGTGGGAAATTTTATAATTCTCTCCTTGGCTACTGATCAGACTAACATCATGTTTTATTAGGCCCGTCTTGCATCCACAACTGCCTGGATTGCAAGCCCCGCTGAGACTGTAGACCTACTTGATGAACTGGAGAAGTCGGTCCACCCGTAGTCATTGAACTCCACATTGAACCCTGGAATTATGCATCTGTCCGGGTTCATCTTTCGTGGTTTCAGGGTCAGCGCTACGACTGATACACCCTCAGCGATTCTGTAGTACTGTCTTTGGACTACCTCTTTGATCCGTACGATAGCACTCGCCCATAGCGTTTTTGATTCATCTGAAATAATTGCAAGATTGAAATTGATGGTTCTATCTACAACGCACTCTATGTCGTAAACCAAGAGTGTTCAAGAAGGGTAAAAAATCATCGAGCAAAAAACCACAGTCACCCAAACTCCCAGGCATAAATGTCGCGTAGACCATCCTTAGGTTTGGAGGACTTGTTGCATAGCATCGTACAAAGCGTAACGGACGTCTAGTACGATCGCCCTCAACATCACAAGTTAGCGGATGGCTCGCCGGCCAGTATTTGGAAACAATCAAGGATATCCCGGGTGCGTCATTGGCGTGGAGTCAATGGTTGGTTGGAAAGAAGTTGAAGTCCTGTGGGTGGAAGTCCTTTCATGGGGAGTTGGGGGCCGAGGGGATAGGCTCGATTGACGAAGAATCTGCAAAGTAGGAAACGGGGTAATCGTTAACATCCGTGTTGAAGGGGCGCCAGAAATAATCACTGTACGGGGGGAGTCGATCCTCAAAGGCCAAAGGAAAAAAACGAGTAGCGCGAAAATAAATCGAATAGAAATGAACAAGCAAATGATCAGCGGGGTCCTGGCCGGGTTACGTACTCTCATAGCAGGACCAGGTTTCGTTCTTGCTAGCGTGGGTACGTCCGGATAGAACGTTGACGACATCCTGTAGTTCAAGCCAGAACTCGGACTTGGGGCGACGGCGCACCCAATCAGTTTCGCTGGCTTCCAGTCCATTTTCGCCACCCATGGGGGAGAATAGCACCTGTGATCCCTTGACACCCATCACAGCAGTAGAGAGAGGGTCAGCGGCGATTTCGTCGGGGCTCTTGTTGGCGTATCCTTCAATGTGCTGCATGCACCTGATGGACATACGCATAGCACGAACACGATCCATAGGCGAAGGCTTGCCACCTTGTTGGAAGTGACCGGGAACAGCGGCACGAGACTCGAAACGGCCCTTGGCCTCTTCCTTGATCATGTCGGCGATCACCTGAGTAGTGTATGTGCCAGACGCACATTCGTTGCGCAGAATGATCTTACCTGCACGGTTAGCTCCTTTGTCACGAACGAAGTTGTCGCGAAGGAAGTCGATGTCGCGCGAAAGCATCTTGATATCAACACCCTCCTCGGGAATGTAGACAGCCACGGCACCCACAGCGAGGCCAGCTGTGGTCGCAATATATCCAGATTTTCCACCTTGGGTCTCAATCACGAACACTCGGCGGCGAGAAGAGGATGCGGACTGACGAATGGCATCACAAAAGTCGATCAGGGTGTTCAGGCAGGTGTCACTGCCCAAGGAGTATTCAGTGCCCGGGACGTTGTTAGAAATAGTAGCTGGGAGCACGATAAGCGGAATCTTGAACGCATCATACTTCGAACGAGCCTGGCGCAGCTCGCTGACGGCTGTGAAGGCCTCGAAGCCACCAACAACAAATAAGGCATCGAACTTGTACTGCTCAAAGCACTTGGCAGTGGTCTCCATGTCAGTAGATGGCAGGTTACGGTTCGTTCCAATGTCCGAGCCACCCTCGTTGACCCAGTTATCAGCTTCCAGCCAAGTAACCTCGCGGACTGAGCTAACTGGCTGGTCGGCGTGGTGACGGCACAATCCAGGGAAACCGTTATGAATAGCCAGTGGGGTGTGGCCACGGGTCAGGCAGTATGCAACGGCGCCACGGGTTGCTTGGTTCATACCACCGGCCGGGGCACCGACGTGAATAATGGCGATCCGCATTCTCTGCAAAAAAGTAAGTATTTGGGGAGATCGGGGAGCGTGAGCAGCCCAGATGGGATGAGGGATTAGGTGCATACCTTGCCCTCCGGAAGCATCATCTTCGGGTCGTTGATCTTCGCAGTTGTCATGTATGCGTTGTAGTACTCCTTGAATTCCGGATCACGGAGCTTCATGGCTCCATCAAAGTCCATTTCTTCGATCTTCGCTGTTACATCTTTGGTAGCTTGAACTGCCTCCATCAAAGGGGTGCGCATGATCTTGTTCTCGCGGATGGTGATAACTGGCGAAGGGGACTCAGGTGACATTTCTAGCACGGCACGAACGGCCTCCACACCCTGGAGAGTTGACAGCCAGCGATCATAAGCGCACGCCGCACCACCTCGCTGGGTGTGACCTAGAATAGTGACTCGAGTGTCCAATCCCAGCCGATCTGTGAGAATATCCTTGATTTTCGAGCTCGAGATCCTGTTCAATTGGCGATCCTGGGCTCCCTCGGCGACAATGACGATCGTACGACGCTTGCCGCGTTCGGTTCGGTTCTGTCAAACCACATCAGTCAGCAAAAGAAAAGGACATCGAACAACGCTTGAGTAATTCTCACCTTAGTGATAACGGAGCACATGTCATCCTCCCAACCTTCCTTCGGGGGCATCTCAGGGAGGAACATCCAGTCTGCGCCAGTACTGATGGCAGACATCAATGCAAGCCATCCACAGTGTCGGCCCATCACCTCAATGACGAAACCACGCTGGTGGGAGAATGCAGTATCGAAGACATCGTCCACTGCATCACAGATACGGGTCAAGGACGAATAGCAACCGATGGTGGCATCTGTCCCAGACATGTCATTGTCAATCGAACCTACCAGGCCTACAATGTTCAACACCGTGTAGGGTGCCACCTGTTCAGTGGACAACTCCCCGGCGGCAACGAGGTCTGCCAACAAGCTAGGCCACTCGGCACGGAAGACATCGGCACCAGTCAAACTGCCATCACCACCGCAGACGACCAGCGCATCAATACCTTTCATGACCATGTTCTTCGCTGCCTGCATACGGCCAGCACGCTCGCGGAATCCCTTGCTACGGGCAGAGCCGATCAGGGTACCACCGCGGGACAACCAGCCGCGGACATCCTCCCAGTGTAGCTGGCGGATCATGTTGCCGCCATTGACCAGTCCTTCGTATCCTTCGAAAATGGCGTAGGCTTCGCAGTCGCAGTGAATCGCCATACGGACAACGGCCCGCACGGCACCGTTCATACCGGGGGCATCTCCACCAGAGGTGAGAACACCGATGCGGCGTCTCTTAGCCGGTTGAGTGGCGATCTTGATGGGCTCCATATCGAATCAATTGAAGGAGACCTGAAGTACAGGTCGATCAAAAGAATGAAATGAAAAGTGAAGAAAACAAGAAGAAAAGAAGCTCGATAATAGTTGTAAAGCTCCAATTGTGGATGGGTGGGATGTGGAGGGGTTGAACCCAATCCGGTGAGAGAAATCGGGCAGAAGTGGGTGCTTTGCGTCACAAAACAACTTGAAGCTATAAAGTACTAGAAGTTGGATTTAAGAGAATTGAGAAAAGATGAACTGGCCTGGATTCTTTTTAATATCTGTATATAATCTCCTCAAAATTTAAAAGTGGTCTGATCTTTTTATTGAGCCAATACCTTTCTAGTACCTGCGTTCCTTTACAATTTGGCTGCAAGACACATGTCACCGCTTGGTCGATTTGGGTTTAGTGTAGGCGGTGAGTGCTTTTTACTTGACGTCACTGGATTCTGTTTGTTTTGTTTGTTTTCCGAACCCCCCGGGGGTCTGGCCTCGATGACATCTTCTCCTCAAAGCTGATACTTGTTATTCTCTTCATAGGTCATCGACCTCATCATTATCCTACTTCAATATTGTTTAACCCTGCAGATTTTATTGGTGTACAACTAGCCATTCTTGGCAAACATGGTCTGACTGGTCACGAACTCGGTACACAATAATTGTAAACTATTATAAACAGGTCGCCCACAGGTAGTACTTGTGGCACTTAACTACCATGCCCGGGAGCCTCCGGTGGGTTAAAGAATGCCACACCAGTTGTAGGACTTTTGTTCGTGCCACCTGCATGTGTCCATACAACATGGGGCCTCGGGCCACGTTTTGGCGCTGACACGTTGTCCCTGCAGCTCTTTGCTGATGCCTCGTGCGAAGTGGTTCACAGGGGTGAAAGGGGCATCCTTGTATCTGACATGATTAAAACATATTGTGTTTCTATCACGCCCGTGCGGACGAATGGGCTGATGCCTACGTGGTATTGTGTCCTTTTGCTCCTCCGAGATCTTGGTAATCGGCTTCTTCGGCACTACCGGTAATGACCACTTGCCCACGATATAGTAGCTGGGGTCAAGTGACCCCGGCAGAGGGCCTCGGCCGAAGTGGCTCGATGTTTAGCGCCATTTGCCAAGTTAAAACCGACCTTCGTCAACCCCCTTTTGAAAACTCGACAATGTGACTTGCTTCACTATCAGCCTGCCGTCTAAAGCATAAATTCCCTTTTGCTTTGATCCCTTCCAAAAACGGCCTTTACGATTGCGGTTGAATACGTATAAACTTCTAAATTGAAACATCTTCTGATTCCGATTGCCCTCAGGTTCATTCATAGCCGAATCTTTGCTAGCAAATATAATTGTGCAGCTATTGTTCTCTCACAAATAGTATGATTTAGCTGCTGCGTTCTCAGCTGCGAATATGAAGTTGACAGCAAAACTATGACTTACGCTGAGCAGGAGTGGCTACCCTCTGTCGCTGGGTCTTTGCATCCACTCGTGCAAAGCTTCGGGTGTCCAACGTCGCCGGGGTTCTTGCAATGGAAGAGAACATTCTTAACATCCTCCTTCTCTAGATCTGACCCTTTCAAAACATCCTTCAGATCGGCCTCGGTGAACCCTATTGTTTCTTCAATTAGCATGGTGCACGAATTCTTGACGGAAAACATATTACCTTTGTCTTTGATAAGGACGTCCGAGCAATAATCAAAGCTAGGAGTACACGTCTTCGTTGCCAGGCCAGTTGTGGCCAGTGTAAAAATTGTCAGGATGATGGAAGAAACCTTCATTGTGAGGCAGATTAAATATCCGAGAGATAGCGAAAGGATGAAGCAAAATAATGTGGAAATGTTTGAACTATTATAGCGAGTTCATCCCTCGAAATTGAAGATATGCTTTCGTAAAGCAGGTCATTCACATTTTTAGTTCCACGGTCATACGTAGTTGGAATGCCATATGGAATGCAGTTACGCCATTTGCATGCCTCAAACGTGGAGGAGTTGCATATCAGGTCCGCCAAGATTCTTATGTTTATCCTATAGAATCACCCTGGGCTTCCACGTCAGTGCTACGTGCTGTAGTACTAATATATTTAATCAGATAAAGATTGCAGCTACTAATTCTAAAGCTCAAAAGTGACTCCTTGCTAGTCAAGCTTCTTCTCCAACCCATGTGGCGGACGCAGGAATGTGGATCTCGTCCCATGCTTAGCATTGTGTATAGAGTTCTGGAAAATATTCAATCAGTTTAGACCAATCAATCCCTGGCACATATATAAAGTTTCTCTGTGCTGTTTAGGCTTTATGTCGCCTTCCGATATTGTCTTAGGGTGATAGTAAGCGCGGCATGTCTACTCCGTACTATATTCCCATTATTATCTTCCCGTTCCTGGCGGTATTTACCTACATATGCAGCTAGTCATTATTAGGCGAATGGGATCGCTGGGAGGCCTCCGATATCTTTCATCTCTAGAAGGATGATATTTAGCATGAAAGATTTCCGCTGGTGGATCATAGATACGGGCCATTCCGAATCGATCCACTTAGTCCAAAACGGTTCTTGTTCTTTCACACATTCGTCAAAGTTTTGACACCTTCAAGGTTTCAGCCAATCCATAATAAGTACCTCAAGCGGAAATCTACAACGCATTACTTGCGAGTTTATCTTAAGCATCACTACAAGATCATTGCACTTAGTCCTAGCCATAGTAGATTGAATGGGAGATCCCTGTATGTGTACATTGTATAGAGCCCCAGAAAATATTTAATCGGCTTAGATCAAGCAATGCAAACAGTATAGCAACATATAGTATTTGTGTGCAAAAGCTATCATTCCGATATTGGGATGTCAGAGAGGATTCACTCTATTCCCATTTGGGCAATTTGACCCTACGAGATAAGATAAACCCCGCACGATGCCTTCAGAACTACGTCCATATAAGTACCAGCTCCTATTTTCTCAAAAAGCTCATTTATCTCTGAGTAAAATATCAATTTCAAATTCTGGATTATTAGCCGGAACAATCGAGTTCTGAGCCTTTTACATCCTTTTCGATGGCGCCGAATGATCCAGGTAGCCCCAATCCACCCCCATGCCTAAGTTAACTGATGTGTTATCGTGACTCCGCCGCGGTATAGATTGAAGGCTAACATAGTCCAGTATTGAGTCTCGTTACGGCTGACCCAGGCTTGCCGCGAGCCAATCCCACCCAGTCCTACTGGCAGCATATTCCACATGCTCTTGCCGACATCCAATCCTCAAAATTGCCAACTGACCAAGATTTTGCGATCATCGGGTCTGGTATCACGGGTCTATCGGTAGCTAAATCTCTCTTGGAGCGCCACCCTACTGCCACAGTAACCGTTTTGGAAGCTCGTGCGCTCTGCTCTGGTGCTACCGGGAGAAATGGTGGGCAGGTGGCTGCGAATGCCGGAGAACAGTATATGTATCTTGCAGAAACTCATGGAGTCGAAACGGCGGGCAAGATTGTGGATTTCACATTCCGCAATTTGGAGAAGATGCAGGAATTAATTGAAGAGTATGATGCCGTGGAGGTGAGTGAGATGCAGCGCCTACAGAAACTGCGAGTCTTCTTGACCCAGGGGAAGTTTGATGACTTCAAGAAAAGTATTGCGCGCCTGGAAATGGATCATCCTTCTAGGAAGGGACTGTATACAATTTTGGATGCGGATGCTGTGCTCAAGGTGAGTCTTGTCCCCATGTGGTCACAGGGCGTCGTTCTGATCTTCCCTTTCTAGGAGTATGAAATTCATGGAGCATCTGGGGGAGCACTGCTTCCTGCTGGAACGGTCTGGCCATATCGCCTTGTCACCAAAGTATTTGCGGCACTCTCGGAAAAATACCCAGGTCGTCTGACAATCGAGACACATACACCAGTTGAATCCGTTGAGCACATTTCAGCACCTGCCTCACCCTCACCCCTCACGAGTACTTATCCATATACACTGCGCACTTCTCGCGGTCCACTCCGAGCACGGACTGTAGTCCATTGCACCAATGGGTACAGCGGACATCTCCTTCCTCGTCTAAGAGGGCTTGTCCATCCCTTCAAAGGCACAATGACAGTTCAAGATCCGCAGAATACTGTGTCAAATCAAGGCACGGCTGTATCATGGGGTTTCCACTACCCTCCATCCTATGATCCCAATACCAAACGTCTCGGGTATGGACTGTATTACCTAGGGCAGAGTGCAAAAACCGGCTATTTCTACTTCGGCGGCGAGAATGCGCGTCTTGAAGAATCAGTATCCTCAGATGACAGCTTTGTCGCCGACCACTCCGTTGAACACTTGGAGGTCGTCCTCCCACGATTCTTTGGCAAGGATGACAGATCCGATTGGCGCTTGATCAGTTCGTGGAGTGGAATTATGGGATATTCCTCCGACGGTCTGCCGGTGGTCGGACGGTTATCACCGACGCTGACAGGCCGGAAAGGTGACGGCGAATGGATTGTTGCTGCATTCAATGGATATGGTATGGCCAACAGCCTGATGAGTGGCGAGGCGTTGGCTTTGATGATTTTGGGTGAGGATGTCAGTGATTGGCTCCCAGTTGCATACGGACTGGGCAAAAAGAGACTCCAAGAGACGCTCACAGTCCCAAAGGCCGTCAATGCACTACGATCGAAGATATAGGTTGACCATGCTGGTGTTCAGTTCGGATTTCAAGCGGAAGTGTGTTCCAATTCAGCTTTTGTAGTCATGATTTGTACAGGGTATTATTCAAGTCTCTGTCTATTATGGATTTTTGCGAAAGAAGATGGGAATGAAAAAAATTTGCATAGGCCCACTTCACCACGCGAGCTAATGACTTCTTCTTGCTTCAGTCAAAAAAAAATTCAGAAACAAAAAGACATGGACTTGCAGGGAATCGAACCCTGGACCACTCCCATGCTAAGGGAGTATTATACCACTAAACCACAAGCCCAATTTGATGGAAGAGGCGAGGAAATATCGGCTCAAGGCGGCCCAGGTGGAGTGGTTCGGCCCGATACCAAATTTGCGCTCTCTGTGGGTCAGGCACGTGACACCTCAGTGGACACAAAATCCATCAAAGAGGGCTGGTTGGGTGATCCAGCAAAAGGCGATGATCTCCAAGTGTGCGGCACCGAATGGTAAGAGGGATGCTCACATGTTCCGCGCCCGGTCCCGTCGATACAGCGCACGGTGTAGATCTCGAGAGACAGTTCATGACGGGACAGAGCAATCTTCATCTTTTTTCGTTTCTCTGATTTGGAAGGAGAGAGCAGAAGTTCACCATGTTGAGGGTAAATTGCTTCCCAGGTGCGTTTTGCTTGGTCCTTGTCACTCTCGGACTTTGGTGAACTGTTGTTGGATGATATAGTGAAAACAACATCAAGCAACAAGAGGTGGGTGATGGCGGCTTCCACTTCTTCCCTATGAGAAAGTTTTCCGGGAGACCCAAGGTCCGGGTACTTGGGCATATTGAATGACACATCAAAGGTGGTGCCGAAGGGTGGTGAGGAAAGGTTGGTGTGAATCGAGATTGAGAAAGAGCCCCGAGGGGTCAAAATTTTCCCATTGAATGTAGACAGCAAGGGAGTAAGGAACTGTCCAACGAGGGTCTCCACTGCTGAAGCAGGAGAGGATTGTCTCTGTCTCCCTGTCGAAAAGACTCTTGCGGTGTACGCTGGAGGTTTCAAATTTGCCGACTGCAAAACACCGAAAAGGTCATTCAGTAAAGACTGAAGCCAGCGTACATGGGACATGTGCTTGATATAAGCTAGAGCTGGCCGAATAAGTTGATGTTCAGGAATAGATCGCGTTTTCGGGGTCAGGGGCGGCGGAAGTAGAGTCCGACGTCTCAGGTTTTGACGGTGGGCATATGCTAATAAGATCCGGATCGTATGTGCCAAGCCCTCTGCAAGGGAAGTTCCTTGTTGTGAGATATCATTTTGAGGTTGCAACGCATTTTCATCAGTATCAACCAAGTCCAGTAAGATTTCGAGGTCATCTGAAGCAGGAATTTGAATAAGATTCTGACGTGTCGTCACGCCAAAGCTTGCGATCGCCCGGGCTTCTCGGACTAGCTCGTGGAAGAGTTCCTCTTCATAAACAGTATCACGCGCTTGTAGAATACGATCCTCAATCGTCCCGTCCCCGTCGAACGTGGAACGAGTCGGTTTCGAGCTTCCCGAAAGCTGACCATCTTGTATCACGCGTACCCGGACATAACGGGCTTTAGATGGGATCAATCCTTCATCCAATAGCAAAGCCCCATCCTCAGCTCGGCGCAAGGAAGCAAGGCCACGGTCGCGGAATACCGGCGTGGCTGTGTTTAGTTTGGTCAGCAGATGCTTCCTACGGTATCAATGGCCCATTGGTATGCGCTCACCTTCAAGGAACCCATATTGCACGCCTAAAGCTTGCCTTTCGCGTGGGAGACGTGAAACTTTCCATCCTTTGTCCTTAACAGCCAGCACCTCATTCCAATATCGAGTTTCCGACGCGACTTCAGTTTCAAGTCTGGAAGCGGCCTGCAGAAGCTTGTTCGCCGCCGCATTGAAATTTTGTATCCGCCATCCTCTTGATACTGTTGATATATCTTTGCTCGTAGATTCTGGCTTCGGGGGAGGGTTCACGACCTCGGCATTGAGTGAACCAAGGGGTGCGACTTGCTTGAGGAAGGCCGACATGGAGGTTTCGGCCTGACGCGGGGCCTGCTTGGAAAGTAAAAGGGAGACGAAGTCGAGGGCGAACATGGTCTCCATGTGGGCTTGCCTAAAATATTGTCAATTCTCGCGCGCTGAGGGCATCAGTTCAAGACCATTATTAAACTCACATGGCGAACTGGGTGATCTCGGCACGCCGCTTGTACAGTTGCTCCAAGCGCTCCGTCGAGTCAAGATCGGTCGAATCTTGGTCACTCTCCTCTACCTCATCCAGGCCATCTTTTTCTTCCTCCTCGGCAATCTTGTTTCGAAGGACATCTTCGTTCACCTCGCGAAAAGAGCCCCACTGATTGTTGATTTGCGCGATCTCCACAGGCAGGGTATCTGGACGATCACGCTGCTCAAGGATGGGGCGCAAAGGCAGGGTGAAGGAGTCGGCCATGGCGTCAATTCACCCAAAGATCCACCCCTCTGCAACCGTGAGCTTGGAGCTTAGTAAAATCAATGGCTTGAGAGGAAAGAGAAAGAAGAACGAGTGGACGACCTCTGGACCTCAATTCGGTGACGTAAGTCGCACGTGATCGTCATATCGAGATAGGAGGCCACTTACAGTTGACTTCCCCTCCAACCCCCATTGTTGTTATGTTTCCTTTTACTGTCCTAGAAATATCAGTGACATGTAGTGCAATAAGGTCTGAATGGCACTGCAAATTAATAGGTGTGAAAGACCTAGATGTCACAAAGTACAATATATATATCTACAGCCGTCCGTGAAACTAGTCCCTTTTACAGTTGATAAACATTGTTGATAAACATCAAATATCATTGGAAGCATCACTAAACAATTGTATTCCTCAAACAGGCCTACTATAACTTATCCCATTAGCTCTCCAGATATTCTTAGTGACAATCTTGAAATATCTAATATGCCTACATAAATACCTCGGTAGATAACCTAACTTATGTCCGTATAAGACTTCTCAGGAATTAGATCCGACCGGAGATTAATGGAGATAACACGGATATATGTCTACATGTATACAGGTACATATTATAAATGCATCTTATAAATGCATAGATGTTGAAAGAATGTCCCCGCAAGGTTGGGACTTTAAGGTTTCCCACATTCTATTATATACGCTATCATCGCATTTGAATTCTCCCATCCCATATTACCAGTTAAGATATTCTCCATCAAAATTCTACGAACATCACTTCCGCAAACCATGGCGTCGTACCTAGTGACTGGCTCTTCTCGAGGGCTCGGATTGGCCCTGATCGCCCGTCTAGCGACATTGCCCAAAACTGAGGTGGGGACAATCATCGCCACCGCGCGCAAGGACAATTCCGCTCAATTGAAGGAGATTGCAAGTGCCTCGTCAGGGCGAGTGCAGATGGTCAAGTTAGATGTCACTGATGAATCCAGTGTGAAAGAGGCTGTGGCGGCTGTAGAACGCCAGCTGCAAGGGAAGGGACTTGATTACTTGGTCAACAACGCGGGAGTGAGCGACTGGTCGCCAACAGGACTGGAAGGAATGTAAGTTGGATATCCCATTAGAAGACTTGTTATGGTATTGATTTTATAGGGACAATCTAAACGAGACGTTCAATGTCAATGTTACTGCAGCACATCTTGTATCGCGCGCTTTCCTGCCACTTCTGCGCAAAGGCGAGAAGAAAACAGTAATCAACATGTGAGAAGATCTGAAAGAAACTAAATGAGCCTTCTTATACTTAGCTAAGAAACTGACCTAAATACAAGATCGACCACTGTGGGATCCATAGCTATGGCTGATGCGTTTCAACACCTGAAAACACCGGCATACAAGATCTCAAAGGCCGCATTAAACATGCTCACTGTGCAATATGCCCAGCAATATGCGGATGATGGCTTCACATTTCTTGCGATCAGTCCTGGTGTGAGTCAAGCCTTTTCTTTTATCTGTTGATCGCAAATTACTCAAACTTTACTAACATCAATAGTGGCTTCGCACTGACCTTGGTAGCGATCGAGCAGACCTTCCGGTTGAAACAGGTGCCGAGAAGGTTCTGGATATCATACAAAAGGCAACACCGGATCAGAATGGGAAATTTGTGAACATACATCTCCCTGGATCGGAGACGCAACCGGGTGCAAACCAGTATGATGGCAAAGAGATTCCTTGGTGATCACGGAAGACAGCTTTCACCACCTTGCCTAGAATATTATATGATGCCGGGGAAAAGGCTACAACGAAGGATCGCAGGAAATAATGGATTACTTAATATCTCATGGATGAGATCTTGTGCCAATTTCCTATCGTTATCATAAGAAACCTGAATCAATCTGCTCTGTCCATGACTTGCCAATTTAGCTACCTGACGTTCTCTGTGGATCACCTCAGTCTTTGCTTGGCTGTCGAGCTTTCACAAAATCAACCAGGTCAAAGAAACTCTTCTTGTAGTGTCGCTGCTGGGTCGTGCGATTGACTGCTTGAATGCCAAATTGCTGTGCGTAGTCTCCAAATTCCCAATTGTCGACAAAGCTCCAAGCAAGGGCTCCCATAACATGCACACCGTCTTCGTATATTGATTTGAGAATTTCAGACATGAAGGAAAGATAATATACGCTGCGTGGAGAGTCAAAAAGCTGATCAGAAAGCTCCCGTTCCGCTTCTGCGTATACTGGAAACCCAAACTCTCCCACCAGAATTGGATGTCGGAAAGTGTTCCACAGGTAGTAGAGATACTCCCGGAAATGTGTCGGTGTGGTATACACGTAGGATTCAGAGCGATACCCAATGTTCCATCCGTAAATATTCTTTGTTTCTTGCTTGACGCAGTACGGGAAAAGCTCATTCGAGCTTGATGGGTTGGCAGCGCAAGCTTTGATACCTTCATTGGCTGGGGATACTACCGTAGCGGTATACGGATCAATCCCAAAAAAGTCGGAGGTGTTGCGGATGTGTTTCAATTCAGATTTGCTCAAGGGCTTGGCTCCGGGTAGTGTTTCTAACACGGACTTTGGGTATTGTTTACCCAAAAAGATTGGATTTGCGAAGATACCCAGTTGCATTTCTTGGAAGCGATCAGCTGCCAGGACATGGCTAGAATTTTTCGGATCTTTAGGCACTCCAAAGTTGTCGTTGAACTTGATACCAATTTTTCCTGTAGCCTTCAACGTATCGTGATAGAAATGGTAGACCTCAGCATGTGCCTTGACAACATGGTCCACTCCTTTAAAATTGTACGCGTAGAGCAGGGGCTCATTGAAGGTCACCCATATTGGAACTCGGTCTGCATAATGAGAAAGCAGAACCTGGGAAGTGAGCCACGTCAGACTTGCGTGAAGATTGATGAATCGCGGGCTAGAGAGCATACCTTTCCATAGTTGACAAATGCGTCGACAAAGGTTTCATTTTGATAGCCGGCATTGTTGTAGCCAATATCTGGGCGTTTCGTGATATTGTCGCTGGCGACAAACATTAATGGGCTGTCGAAATGGAGCATTGTAACGATTGGCTGCAATGACGGTTAGAATACTAGAACTTCACAGGCACCGAGATATTTGAAATTCTTTACCGTCATTCCTGCATCGAGGACTGTGTCAATCAAGTCATCATAATGATCAATGGCTTGTTGATTGATGGGTGTTCCTGGCAGGGCAAAAGGCAAAATGCGCGTCCAGGGGATTGTAAAGCTGTAATACTCCACACCCATTACAGCTAATCGCTGTATATCTTGCTTATACAAGAAATAGTTTTCATTGGTGACATAGTCCTTCGGCTTGCTGTCGGGTACCAATTTCTCCAACAACGAAGGTGATCGGCCATCCAATCCAACTGCTCCTTCAATCTGGGCTGCGCTCCCTGCAACGCCAAACACAAAGTCTTTGGGGAAATTATAGCAGTCTGTGGGGCCAAAGTAGTCGCGCGGTGGCAATACCAGCTCACTGCTGGGCACAGGTGTTGGACTGACAGTTGTCGAGAACAGCCCAGTGGTGGTCTGACAGAGTAAGCTTCAACTCCGTTTCAAAAAGAGGAAATTCCAGAGCACCTGACATACATAGTTGTGAAGATCCGCCTGCAGCCACATCGAGGACCACGCAGCTTGTCCATATGGGTCCTCCCTGTCAGTTGCACTGATGATGGTTTGCTCTGGAACCCAACTGCCCCACGTTGAGGTCGACCAGCTGGTGGTCAAATGCTTGACTGCATCAGTATAGGGTGGGGCATATTTCCGTGTTGTCGTCGGGGAAGGAACCGAGGTTGCATATCTTATACGCTAATTAGCAAGCGATGGCGTGAGCTAGATCTATGTATCACTTACCGAACTGTCTCATTCAAAGTATAAGAGAAGGGCTGGAAGTGGTATTTCGGGACCACATTTGATTGTGTACATTGTGGTCGAGCGGAGTAACCAGTTGTTGTCAAGTATACTTCCTGTGCCTGTATAGCCACAACCAGAGCTGCAAGGGAAATGAACGATGCTCGCATTTTTGTATTACGCCGTTTTCACGTCTTATGCGTGGGCAGTTGTCCCTTTAAATAGGGATATTTACTCTCAGATGTCGGTGGGTGTGCCGGCTAATTGTCGGCCCATGGGAACAGCAGTACATCTATGGCGTCAAACTCAAATTGGTAATGCCTTCAATCGCAATGCGTCCAGTGCCACCTCCTCACATAATTAGCTTTCGGGGGTGTTGATCGGCAGTCCGGGAGACATAGCTGGTGAGGAGTTGCAATGCCTGGTTGCATCTGCTCAGGGAAGTCCCCCCAGCTTCTCCGCATTGTGCGCCACTGCAGATCACCTGGAAAATTTGGGGAAGGAAAGTCCCGAAGTTGAGCCGAATGTTTATTCGGTTGAGTCCAAAGAGGTTGACAAACTTTCGATACATTTGGCTGTCACGTCATATCAACGCGTTTATATATATTGCAGTACTGTATGTTCCCTCTTAAGAATGATCGAAGAGGACCGTCATCATGCAGATGTAGGTGGCTCAGATACAATCGTAATTATAATAATTTGGCAGCATATACTCTGTATATAGTTTTTTTTTTTGAAAGGGGGTTGGAAGATTGACTTCAGATGTCGGGCAACGAGCACTGGAGGTTATAACTGTAGTATATACTTGTCTTTGATTAATAGAGCATTAAATAGATGGCTCTTCCATCAAATTGGGCTTGTGGTTTAGTGGTATAATACTCCCTTAGCATGGGAGTGGTCCAGGGTTCGATTCCCTGCAAGTCCATTTTTTTGGGTTTTGGTTTTTCTGCCTTCGATTTTTATGATATTCATCTATAATCTACTCTATCCTCACTTCACCCACCAATCAGCTCGCATGGCTTAGCGGTAAAGCGCATCACTAGTAATGATGAGATCCTCGGTTCGATTCCGAGTGTGAGCATTTTCTTTTTGTGTTTCATTTTTATTTCTTTTTTTTATCCAATTGTCATTGGAATGATGCATTTGATCTGCAGAGCAGTTTGATTGGAGCTAAGCTCACTTTCATCTGTCTACTCCTCCCAGTTGAAATTTATCACAATCCGTCCGGCCACCTCCCCCTTCCGTAGTTTCTCCACAGCCTCGGGCATGCGATTGATTGGATACACTTCACTAATTTGTCGTAGCGCTCCTCGCCGTGCAAAATCCAACGCCATGGCAGTATCACTCCGGCTACCCACAAGGGTACCCTTGATGGTAAGATTCTTGAAGACATACTGGCACGGATCGGCTCCTATCGTCATCGACCCTGCAACAGGAAGACCAATGCACATCACAATGCCTCCGATACGGTCCCCGATGAATGAGACTGCATTTTTATAAGCAGCAGGGGCTGTCACAAATACCCCATGAGCCCCGACCCCATCGGCAATTTCAATCACAGCTTTGGTGGGATCGGCAACTTCCTTGAAATCCACGAAGGCCTCTGCTCCCATCTCGAGCGACAACTTCTGTTTGGATTCTCCCGTGTCCACCACGATCGGACGCATTCCCATTGCTTTGGCCAACTGTACACCTTGAATCCCCACGCCACCGCCACCGCCAGGGAAAACAACCCAAGCCCCCGATCGAAGGTTAGACTCCATCAGAGATCGATAGATAGTGCTGGCACTGCACATAATGGGGCCGGCAATTTCGTCGGGGACCCCGTCCGGAATTGGCGATGTATATCGTGCCGGTGATACCAAGTATTGCTGGTAAGTACCTGGTATAATGAGCCGCAATCCGGACCATTAGAAATGATTCAAGTTAGCCTTACCTGCCGTCACCAGGCCAGTGAGAACTGCGTCCTTGCAGTATGTCTCCTTGTCGTCCCAGCAAAGTGAGCAGGACCCGCATGTATCCATGATCGGTTTGATTCCGGCTCTATCGCCTATCTTGAAAGTCCTCACGTTGGCTCCAACTTTGACTACCACACCCGCACCTTCATGCCCCGGAGATCGCACACCGAATGCCGACATATGCGGGAGACCTAGGTCTCCTTGCATCATATGGATATCGGAGGAGCAAAGTCCAGTGTAGTTTAGCTTGATCAAAACATCGTCGGGCCCTACACATGAGCATCAATGGCCGCGAACTTGTGTGTAGTGGAATGGTTGTCACTCCAACAATGATTGGGATCCTACCTGGGTGTGGCACAGGAACCATCTGTACCTCGACATGGAAACCGGGGCCTTCATTGACCACCACCCCCGCTTTACAGAACAGGGGAATCTCGACCTGAGAGGGATCTATGACTGAACCCATGCTTCGAGGAGTTGTATTGCGAAAATTCAAGGATGTAAAGTTGTCTGGAGAGTATTCGAACTCATTCCGATGGACAATAAATAATACAATTCAGAGAATAAAGCCGAAGTCACACCGAGGTAAGAAGCTACAGAAGTACGGCGTGATTTCAACGTGTGTGACCCCTCTTTTTGCTGGTATCACTGTCAACGGCTTGGCTTCGGGAAAGAGTAGAATATGCAGGGATGTACTTTAACCCGTACATCCGGGGAAATAGGGCAATTTAAAGCGAGAATGATATGTTAGATTCAGAAAAATATTCACAAAACGCCACCCCGGCCACGTCGTCCAGAAATTAATATAAGAGAAATCACAGATTGGCAAAATATAAGTTGACACCAAAGTAAGCGACAAAGGACAAAAGAAAAACCAAAAGAAACATCAAAAGAAACAGTATCAAGTTCAATCCCAAATTAGCCATCCAGTGGAACCACCAATGCCAATCATAACAAGGATGGTCAAAATGCCCGCACCAGCCTTGTCGGCTGTAGTTATGTCGTAGTCGAGTTCGGGTGGAATCGTTTTTTTGGGCTTAGAACCTGCATTTGGATTCCCTTTACTCGTTCCACCGTCATCATTGGTGACCGGGGCTGCCACACGCGTGATTAGATTGGCTTGAATGACTTCAAGAGCAGCCATCTGCTGACCGAAGTCTTTCGTCTTGTCCCATTTTTGCTCTGTCCACTTGAGACCACACACATTCTCATTGATGCCACCGGTACAAGTCTTGGCAGCTGCCTTAGCAGAGGCCCTTAGCCGTTTTATGACTTTGTCGTACGCGAAAGGGGCCATTTGGGCAGTTTGAGCCATCCAGCGGGAAAAATATCCCTTGAAAGACCGCTGGTCAACCATGCAAGTATTGACGGTCTCGCAGGCTCGCTCGTACATCACGTCAGGTGGGTCGTGAGAGAAGAAAACACCAGAAGCATCAATGATCCCCTCAGTGCGCTCCTTCCACTTGGGATCTTCGGTCTGTTGAAAGTGTTAGATATTGTTTCGAAGCATCAGAATGCACCGAAAGGTAGAGTTCACATACCAAATTATACATGTTCGCTGCGCCAAGCAAGTATACACCAGCGTTGTAAGTCCATTCAATCTGGTTTATTGGCTTGCACCCAGTGAGGTCACTACCTCCATCATAGAAGCGGTACTCGGGGGACATGAATCCAACGTCGACAGTCCAGTCCCAGGCTTTTTCAGCCCAGTCTTGGTAGGTTTGATTGTTGGTGTATTTTGCCAGGCGAGACGCAAGATTGAAGAATCCGCCAGTGGAGATGGTGTTCTTATAATTGTAGCCGTTGTTCCACGTAAAAATCTGCCAGCGCAAGCCACCACCACACGAAGAAGTATCCCAGCGGGGAGCTTGAGTGTTGAAGACAGCCTGTGCCATTTCAAGCCATTGTGGTTGGTCTTCTGGCGGGTTTGGGAAGTTTCGCTCCGCTGCGGTCATAGCAGCGAAGGCCCAGAAAACTTGGTCGTCATTTCCTTCGGTTTTGCTCTGGTTGGCCGGCATGAATGCTTTGTTCTCTCCAGCTTGCCAGAGCATAGCTTGCATCGTGACGTCGTTCCAAGTATCATCGCCCGTGTAGAACCAGTAATCGATAAGGGCGTTGAACATTGCACCGGCCTCCCACCAGTAATAAGGATCCGGCAAATTACCTGGGGTATCACCGGGATTCATACCAGTGTAGTAACTCATCATGTTGGTGGCGACATTTTTGGCTGCTTTTCGGATGGAGTCTTTGATTTTGAATTAGTCGTTGCGCATAGCCAGGCTGAAAAGTAGAACACCTACCTCCATCATCAAGATCCAGCTCTATCGCTTGCACAGTTGAAGTGCCCAGCAGAGCTGCAGCTAGCAGACCCATCCATGAAGGTTGTGATGCGTAATTGAACACACGCATGGTAGCTGATATAGCAAAGTGAAACAGCAACCCTCTTCAAGTTGAATCCCGCAAGAACACTATCAAGGTCGGTAGCGACTTGTCCCAAAAAATCTGTGCAGTTGTTGAAAGAAGAGGCGTCAATCGGTTATCGACACCACCATGAGGCTCAAAATTTCGTAAAGATGGACAGTATGGCTTGTTCCCAATCGTTAGCGCGATGAGGACAAATAAAGATGAAAAAAACCGCCTAGCCAACGTCAGACTCCTCAAGAGACAGAAGTAAGAGGGGGATACGTGTCTGTGGATTGAACGGCCACATTCCAAACGGCTAGGAGCACTGGCATGGTAACAAGGCGTTGTTCCCAAGACCATTTGCACCTCCTGTAGGGGAAATTGTACCAGCGTCCCTTCGACACTCGACTGCATTAAGCATAAAACCCACAATTCCATTGTGGTTCGATTGAAGAGTGGATGGGAAGGACATAAAAGTGCAACGCGCAGCCTTCATTTCCATGGTTTCCTTGTTGGCACTCCACAATAAGGGATCGCTGTGGCATTCCAGAACAGCTGTCAAACAGATCAATTTGATCAGCCGAGGAAACTAGCGAATAACCGAGACGCATGGTTGATTAGAGGAGACAGTGGATAAGGGGTGTAGATAGGGCAGTCTACGGCTGCAAACGAATGCGAGGCGACAGTTGACGCATTCCGGTGTTGTAACTGTATCCCTGTCCGGCCATCGGTTGTTCTTGCACGCGTGAATTAGAGAATACAATCCCATTGTTAAATTTCTCTCATCTGGGAGACTACCATGTCGATGTAAAACAAACGCCACCCGTGTTTAAGGAGTTGTCCTACAATGCAGGGGTTAGAGCCTAGGAGTTCTCGGCATACCGCAGGGTGAACTCCCTAAGGGAGGCTGTGCATGTTGTGAGAATGATTTTTCTAAGCCAGCCCCCAGGCAATCATTCTTTGAAAAGAGTAGAAGCATACGAGTCTCCCGGTGTCTACAAGAAGTGATCCATTATTTGCCGAATGGGATGAAAGCTATTGGGGCCTTGGGGCCTTAGTGCCTTGATACCTTAACGTATTTCACATGCGAGTGGTCCACACAAGCGAGTGGTCCACGCCAAAACACATAGTAAAAGCGATAGATTACAGCATGTCAGTGCAGCAACGATTGTCTATATAAACTGTTTTTTATGACCTAGTACATTTTAAATGATATATAGCCACTTTTTAGAATTTTAGGTGATTTAAAACATAAGTGATTGAGATATATATATATATCCAGAGTTTAGCACTGTAATTTTCAATACGACAACAATATAGATGTTTGATTTATTTGAAGTTGACATATAACACTAAAAATACTTATCGATTGCTATCGGCCAGTCATGAAATTAAATAAAAACGTTGGTTGTTGAAATACAAGTGACAACTATATCGCTTTTACTATGTGTTTTGGCGTGGACCACTCGCATGTGAAATACGTTAATGCCTGAATGATATTAACGCCAGACATTTATGCCTGACCAATCAGGCATGAATCATCACAAAATCCATAATCGTGGACAGCTTGCCGTCTCCACATTGGGACGAAGTTCTCCGTACGGATATTCAAGTAACAACATTTTTTTATTTCAGACTTGGATTTGATATTACCAAGAGATCTGCACGGCAGGATGCAACCCCCACAAATCCCAAGAGGACTAAGAATAAAAGATCCTGATAAGGCCAGAATAGGAATATGCCCAGTCCATCATCTCTCATCGGAACAGAAATGAAACCCGATCATCCTCACAGCTCGACTAGCCAGACTTCTCAAACTCTGTTTGGGCAATTCCCCTGGTGATCCTGCGCAGAACCGGGAAAGATTGCAGGTTTGCCGGAATCCCCGTATGAACTAGTCCTAGCCCAGAAAGTCGTCGGAGAAGATCATCCAAACAAAACAACCTTTATCCCACGGTCGTATGAACCTTCAACCGTGTGACACAGTGTTACTTCGCCCTGAACGCCACTTCGTGAGTTTTATGTTTTAAATGAACAAGCTGTCGCATACAAATTGCGATACAAGCTCAGCATCACTACTGGTGTCTGAAGAACCAGAGCAAACGAAATGATCATGTTCAAGAACATGAGTAAGCTTTGCATAGCACTGGCTTTTAGCGCCAGTGCTTGTGCAGCGGTAGCAGGCCCCAAACCCCTTGTCGCCTCTGCCGGTGACATTGCTGCTATCCCGGGATGGCACCTCCAATCATCGACAAAAGTATCAGGCAAGCTGGATGTACTCTCCACCCCAGGAAAAGACGTCTCATCATGGTATCGGGTTGGTGCTCGTGGCACTGTCATGGCCGGGCTTATTGAGAACGGGGTATACAACGAGACGGAATTGTTCTATTCTGACAATATGGATGATATTGCTGATCCTTCCACCTTCGACGCACCCTGGTTTTATCGAGAAGAATTTACGTTGAGCCCATCCACCGGCCAGCATTTCACCCTAAAGACACACGGAATTACATCCAAGGCAGACATCTATCTGAATGGAGTGCTCATTGCATCGAGCGACGATCAGCAAGGCTCCTACGGCGGCCATCAGTACGATCTGACCAAACATGTCAAGGAAGGAGCCAATTGTCTTCTCATTCGTGCGTTCCCAACGAACTATCTTCGCGATCTTGCTATGGGATTTGTGGACTGGAATCCCTACCCAGCCGACAATGGCACCGGCGTTTGGCGAAACGTGGAAATTTCTCAGACTGGAGCGGTCTCAATGTCGCCGTTCCGCGTCCTCACCGATTTTACTCAGTCCAACTCCAAGCCTGTCAAAGTCACCTTCCGAACTGATTTGATCAACCACGAATCAACTGTTCAGCAGGTAATGGTCAAGGGCACCGTCAAAGGACCAGATGGCTCCGCACCTATGCCAATTAGCGGGACCTTTGACTTGGAGTCAAACGAGAAGAAAACGGTGTCTATAACTGCGACCATTGCGAACCCTGATATTTGGTGGCCTGCCCGTTGGGGTCAGCAACCTTTGTACACAGTACAGGCCGACGCCATCATCCAGAAACCCAAGAAAATGGTGTCAGATAGTTCAATTAGCCAACAATTTGGAATTCGCCATGTATCTTCCAAGTTGAACAAGTTCAATGATACCGAATTCTCTGTCAACGGCGAGCCTTTCCAGGTCATCGGAGCTGGATATGGGCCGGATATCTTTATGAGATTCGATATTGACAGGGTACAGAAGATTTTCGCCTACATGTTAGACATGGGACTCAATACTGTGCGCTTGGAGGGAAAGCAGGAGCACCCAGAACTTTATGACCTCGCAGATAAAATGGGCATGATGGTCCTGGCGGGATGGGAATGTTGTGATAAATGGGAAGGATGGGAGGTAAGTCTTTTCAAGTCTCTACCTGAGGGGGCAGACTACTGACAAATGAAATTCTAGTACAATGATGAGGCCGACGGTGTCAAATGGGGAAATGCAGATTACCCCGTTGCGAAGGCGTCAATGCTGCACGAGGCAGAGATGATGCAAAGCCATGCTTCAATGCTTGGATTTTTGGTTGGCTCTGACTTCTGGCCAAATGACCAGGCCACCAAAATTTATCTCGATGCCCTTAAGGCTATGGATTGGCCCAACCCAATCATTGCATCAGCCAGCAAGCGTGGTTACCCCGACGCTCTTGGACCATCCGGAATGAAGATGGATGGCCCGTACGATTGGGTGCCCCCGAATTACTGGTACAACAACAAAGAAGGAGCGGCATTTGGCTTTGGATCTGAATTGGGCGCCGGAGTTGGAACACCCGAGATGGGCAGCATGAAAAAGTTCATGTCTGATGCTGATCTGGAAACACTCTGGAAAGAACCAGATGCAGAGCAATATCACATGTCCCGTTATGATTCGCAATTCTACGACCGTTCGCTCTACAACAAGGCTCTCTTTGCCCGATACGGAAAGCCATCTAGCCTGGAAGACTACGTCATCAAAAGTCAGATGGCAGATTATGAGGCCACCCGATCCCAATTTGAGGGATACAGCACGCAGCAAAATGCCACTCGACCTGCCACGGGACTTATATATTGGATGTTGAACAGTGCCTGGCCAAATCTGCACTGGCAATTGTTTGATTACTATCTCAACCCTATCGGAGCCTACTTCGGAACCAAGGTTGGAGCGCGGGAGGAACACGTGGCCTATGATTACCAGAACGAGAACATCTGGTTGATTAACCACTCGCTTGAAAAGACTGGAAACCGGCACATCAAGATTGATTTCATTGATTCAAATGGCAAAGAACTATCCGCAACCACAGTGGACAGCAAGACAACGCCTCATTCCTCAAAAGTGGTGGCTTCACTTGCGGGAGTTAAAAAGCTCAAAGATATTGGCTTCCTCCGTCTCACACTGAGTGATCCCAAATCCAAAGCTGTCCTTAGTCGCAATGTCTACTGGCTCTCTCCTACCACTGATGTCTTGGACTGGTCCAAGTCTGATTGGTTCACCACACCAGTTACCAAATTTGCCAAATACACCAAGCTGCAGACACTGAAACCGGCTACTTTGAAGGCTTCACTACAAAATATGCCACTGCAGACCCTGGAGATGAAGTCTCCAACAGATGATGGGCTGACTCATGCTGAGGTCGTGCTCGAAAACCAATCTACGGGACCGGCAGTCTTCATTCGTCTGAATGCTATCAATAAACTCGATAACACGGAGATCGCACCGGTCTACTGGTCTGACAACTATGTGACTCTTTGGCCGAAAGAACAGCTCCGGTTGACTGTTTCATTCAAGGGAGACATCAAGAATACCCTGATCGAAGTCACAGGAAGGAATGTGGAGAAAGTGACCCTCAAGCCTCAGGGTGTTTGAGATGATGAAGGGTTCCATGTAGCCTAGGGGATGATGTGGATTTATATTAAGACCGACAGCTTTGCTTGTAAATGAAGAAGCCGTTAGCCCACTTGCTATATAAAGAAAGGCCTTTTGAGATCTCGAATACAAAGTCCATTAAATATAGTGGTAATTGCGGTTTGAAGAATCATCTCTGCTGATTTCTCATTACCGCCTGTTGTATAGTCGCACTTGACCTCATACACCGCGAATATAATATCCCCCAAAGCATTTGGCCGGAGCATCATATAAATTACGAACAAGTACACAAAAGAAAGGCTTCAGCTTTCGTAAATTCTTTGTATTGCGTCGCTATATTGCAAACAGAACTTGTGAATTAAATATGAGAAAACAGAAAAAAGCAGATGTTCCTCGGAATCTCCGAGGAAGTATGTTCAGCGGAAAAAGAAAAAAATTCAAACAAGCCTGGAGTGCAGGATATACAAATATCACATAGCAGTAACCTGCTCTATTTGTGAGCAAGCTTTTGCAGTCTTTGTCGGCAACAAATTCAACACATGTAACATCTCCGACCCAGAATACTCGACCCCAAGAACAGTGGGTGTTTTGATATCTTCAGAGTAAAATATATTGAGATGCTGGCCCTTTGAGGTGCATAGTGAAGGTGTCTTTGGAATGTCCGGAAAGGTTAAGAGACCCTTAGCAGGCGTACCGTCCCACAGATAATATAACGAGATACTTTGCAAAGCCAAAAACCCTTGACTCAGTTCCTTGAGGACTGGAGTCCAATCGCTCCCTGGTGCTAGGGAAACATGGTGTAGTGTGAGTGAAGTCAAATTTGGGCGGATATTGCCGAGTAACTTGTGGAGATCGGGGCCCCGTATGGATGTTCGGAACAAGGCGAATTCGCGCAGTTGGGAAAAGCTGGCGCTCTCAGCCAGTTCATGCATGAATTCAGATGCCAAGTCGTGTGAGCCGAGCTTTAACAGGAGGGTTTGGAGGTTTGGGGCGCTAAGAACCAACTCAAGCAGGAAGCCGAAATTATCCAACATGAGATATTGTTCTAAAGAGAGTTCTTGTAAATTGCCCCACACAATCTTGAACTCCGGTTGACGATAGAGGAGCTTGGGAAGACGACGCATGTCCATGATCAAGGTACGGGAGCGGGAGTTGGCAAAGATAAGATGGAATGACGAAACCGGCAGAGAATCGACAACCAGAGCAAAGAACACGGCAACAGCGTCCGTGGTGGTGACATGGCTCATATCTGGATGACCCTCCGGGTATCGACAAAAGATAAAGAATGATCGACAATTAGTCAAGTTGTGGATCAAATTATCACGCAGAGAGCGAATCGCCTCGACCTCGAGAGGAGCGGAGATAGGACCCCATGGATGACGGTCCCATATCAAGCCGCGACCGATCCCATTTTGGAGCATGAAGGCCAATCCGTTCACATAAGGCCGTAACGCGGTGTTTTGCGAGAGAGCATTGATACGGCGTAGACTGTCTCCCGAGAGGTCGGTCCTGATGGATGAAAAGAATCGCTGCGCAAAGTGATGGAACGTTTTCCTCTGGAGCTTGCGACAAACTAAACGTAGTGCTACTAAACTATCTTCATCGATAAAGCCTGCGATCAACTCGACCAGCTCAACTGGGAGGGTGGGGAGGTAGGGGCCTGATTTCATGGTATCTACAGAGAGGATGACGAAAGGTGGAGAAGGTGGAGAGCTACCCCAGATTTCCGCCATGTGCTGTTTCTATTGCCCACTTCCAAAGTTGACATTCAGATCCCCTAGGATCCGAGGTCGTAATGTGATATCTTACGTTGAAAGATATTGGGACTACTGAGAAGGCCCAGAGAGAAAGGAGGGAGAGAGTTGTATTGGGGAAGGAGCAAACCCCGAACCATCTAGTTACCTAGTTAGTTATTTGAGGGGTCGATGCCTGATCCCGAGGGCACCAACCACAACAAAAGACTTGAGGCGAAAATCTCTCTCTACTGTAATAAGACTCCCAGTAATCATCTCTCCCTCTCACATAGTTCTACCCACTTCTGAATACGGTATCGATCATGTCATAATATAATTTACTAGCCAATAGAATATTCAAACAAAAAAATGTGTTCGGCTGTAGATCAACCCCGCAAATCCTAACATCACTCTCGCTGCTTCCCAGAGTCAGACATCCATATACACTGAGGTATATATCGCAACTGAATGACATATATATATTGGCGTATAAATAGATGGCTTGAACATAGCCCAAAATCACTTGTCAGGTGCCACAGGAACGCACCACTTTGCGAGAAATGCAACCTTGGAAGACATACTCGGAAAGTCACCAGATGGTCAGCATCAGACATGACACCTTCTTCGTAGCACCATCTGGATAAAAAGATGTTCAGGGAGCCTCGCCTAGCATCACCAGCGCTCTTCAACCTCACAGCTTTCAAGAACGCTCTCGAGGCCTCTAGTCGTGGTAACTAGTAGGCTCACCAGTAGGCTCACCAATGGGCGCCTGTGAACACGGTTATTGCGGTGGCCCGACAAAACAACGCTTTCACCCAGCACTGCCATATCGCTGAGCTCTAACCCAAGGCGGAGGTCTACATATATATGGATTTTTGAGGTTACCTGGGAAAAGTCCGACTGTACAATGACATGAGTCCTTCGAAGAGACGCCTGATCTGCTTGACGTAAAAAGATGAAATGATCCCCTAAGAGCAATTGGGGAACTAGACCGATTCAGCGTAATATGAATGTTGTGACGGCATACGAGATACGAACTCTGGATTTACCGAGTCGCTTAGCACACGCGTGAGCCACATGCTCTGTAGCATGTTTCAAATCGACTTGAGGTAGATTAAATGCCTCAGCATTTTGGACCAAGCGGGTAAGTCCGTTTGGGCCCCAGTGGATGGCAATGTCATCAATCGTGCCTTCATCGGCATCGTTGGGCAGAAAATTTGTGAATAACATGATATGGCTCTAGTTCTGCAGAGAGCTTTAAACCATGTAACAAAAATAGGGAGCCAAAGTGTATGGTATAAGTTTGATTCGAAATGATTAAATCTCAGGATTCATGGAAACGAAGTCCATATCTATACACCTGCTTGGTTTCAACCCCCTTTATCTCCGATAGAGGCTGTGGATCGAATTGACCCAAGTTTATCCATGAAAGGAATCGAATTCTCTTTGTGATAATGCAAGCTAATTTACAAGAAACTGGTATACTCCAGTGGCCCCGGTCTAAACGAGGTTTGGAACCATTTGATTGAAAGAGGATGACCTCGCTACTTTTGTACATCCGTTATTCCTACTGACTGGGATGATGGCTTTGTCCTGATCCGTCTTCGTTGAATGTAAGTATTACGAGATATGTGCCAACCGATATATTATGCTTAAATCAGGTTGATGGGTTCGTAACAGGCTAGACAGGTCACAGTGTCTCAAATTCAGACCCTAGCAGTAGAGCCAAGAAGAGGAATAAACCAAGTCGATACGTAGGGAGACTAGTTAAAGAGTGTACTAATAAGAAACAAATGCAAGCTAGGCCTCGCTAAGTGTTAGACATATACAAAGGGAGGGGACATAGCGCCCAGGGTCGTATAGGCCCGTTTGATGCCCCAATCCCTGAATTTGCCCTCAGTATAGACCCTTTTAGACCTCTCCGTAACCACGGTCTATTTTGAATCATTGACCTATTCTGCCACGGAAAAAATCGGCCCAATAAGTATATAAAACCAAGATATGTTTAGTTATAATACAAATTTATCTATCAGCCCATTTTGAGGTAGTTTATTACTATATGTTAACCTCACCTACTATGGTGTATACGCTATTAGAGTCTCTAGCCTCGTTTCCTACACTAAAATCTAGAATCTCACTTTTCTCTCACAATTATTATATTAACGAAAGCATACGTCTTTCACTATACAGCCCGCAGTAGCAATCCTAGACGCAGGCTTTCTTATTGGAGAATTTGACAACCTCAACTTTCAGAAAGGAGTACATGCGACCCCGAACTTTGTAGACACATGACCGAGGTGAGTGTCTGAAAGAAAAATCAAGAGGTGGTCGCTGTCCACTCCCGTAGGTGGAAACGGTGGTGTAGCGGTGTAAGGAGCCATATCGCCAACCTAGTGTCGCCTTTGTCCCTGGATACTTGTGGAAATTCACCATCGGCACCCCTTCTAGCATTGACATATACTCGCCTCAAATGACTGGAATAGCACCGCTGCCTGATGGCACATCGGATTTTGGCCACTTTGCGAGCAATGAAGAGGAGGTGTTCGAACTCGAAGAAGCTGCAGAGCCATGGAGTATATACGAAATAGAAGAAACGCCGAATGTTTTCTATCCCATTTATCTCGGAGAAGTGCTTAACGAGAGATATTTGATTGAGCATAAACTCGGCTTTGGCGGCGGCTCTACTGTCTGGATGGCTCATGACCTCCAGGAGAAGAGGGAAGTGGCCCTTAAAGTCATGGGTTTAGGGGACTGGGGGGAAAACGAATACCGCATGCAGGGCGAAATCCGTCAGAATGTGCAGGATACCTCTCATCTGGTGCTACCTCTAGGGACTTTTTTTCTCCCCGAAAACAAGCATAGAGTGCTAGTGCTTCCTTTGATGGGCCCATGTATTGACCCTATTGCCTCGAAAAAATATCGATGGCTAGTCGCATGTCCGCTGCTCGGAAACTGCTAGGAGCCTTGGAAAATTTACACGAAGCAGGGATTGTACACCGTGGTAAGTGACTATCTCCCCTCCGTCCATTTCTATTATGTAATCTTCATATTATGTTATTATGTATATTTCAATGAATATTTCTTAGATCTAAATGAGCAAAACTGTATGTGGGGGATGGCTCCTCTCGATAATCTCAGCAGGAGTGCGAAATACGAGGCACTCGGTCGGCCACTAAAGCAAAGCATACCATATGTCGAACTTTCGAAGAAAGGAGAGCTTGTTCAGCCACTTCAGATCCCTGAGTACTTACGCACGGAGGAATTCTATCTCGGAGACTTTGGTCTAGCGAAGAAGCTTAGCGATAGTGTGACTCAAATGGGGTTCCCCCCTTCGGATTATTGCTCCCCAGAACGTCTTCATGGGAAAGATCCAAGTCTTGCCTGTGATATGTGGAGTTATATGGTCGTCTTCTCCGTGCTTTATCTTCGTTTTCCGCCGTTACCAAGCTGGATCCCAGGGGGGATTATCGCTGGCTGCGTTGCCCGTCTGGGGCCGCTTCCATTAGATTGGAAGGGTCTTTATATCCGCCCCGGGGTGGATGATTTCTGGTATGACCAATCTCAAACGCCCAATCCAAAGCATAATCTTGCTTCAACAATTGCACAATTCCGCCCCGATGCTGATCCGATCGAGCGACAGCATGTCTTTTCTATCATGTGCAAAGTGTTTCAATATTCTCCAGAAAAACGTCTTACTGCAACTCAGCTTTTACATGACCCGTCATTTCGAGCTATCATGGACAAATATGGTTGTTAATCTGATTTCTATTCTCTCGCCTCCTGTTTCTTCAGTTTCTTATCTTGCCAGACCTCACCTAGCTGTTTAGGTAGCTTCCTGTTTTCTTTTTTGTAGAGAATCAGTCATTTCTTCTCTCTACTCCTCGCCTCATCAAAATGTGTATATTAAAAGCCAAAGAATGTAGAGAAAGAAGCATCCACGGATCTCAGAAGTTCTACGGTTATGTATACGAGCTGAGTTAAAGTGCAAGGAAGAAAGAGAGTTTGTTTTTATAATTTACAAGGATATATGTCGATGAGATCTCATTAGTAGAGAAAAATAACCATAATACCATACATGACTCCAATGGAAGTGTATTAATTTGTATAAAATCTCTCATTTTCACATTATAGGTAGCTTCCAAGGCTCACATGAGTGGCATAACGCCTTTAGTCGTCATAGTATATTCAATGCTGAATGCCTGCTGGGGAAATCCTTGCACATTGAGCAATGCTCTAACTCTAAGCGGGGAATGGGTTCCCTACCTGTCGAAACTGTCTGGAGTAGCGACCCGTCTTGACCAACCTCAACTGTCTAACACGAGATATTAAGTTTGTTACAATTTCAACGTCCTGCTAAGTGGGGGCAGTGGATCTTCAAGATGCCAATCCCGGACTTCTTTCGAGGACTTCTTCCAAGGCCAGAATCTTATGCAAGAGAAATCCTAATATCGGATATAATTGAGTCTCGGGAAGAAATATATCACTTCCGGATTTATGGTCACAAAATGTCAACCCTTCGGAATGTGGAGAATATATATATCCCTGCCTAAGGCACCCAGACATATACTATCACGTGATCACAACATCAACAGGCCCGAACGCAGCTCCACTCAGCTCTTCTCTATCCCGGTGACGGTCCGTTAACGCTAGAAGAAACAAAAATAAAGCTTGAAATAAAGCGCGATCGCGATGAAAAAGATGTATATATAACTTCTGGGCTCCTAAAAATGACCTTTCAATATAAACTTCCTGGCCATGCAGTCTGTGCACCCAGATTCTTGTACAGCAAAGCCGCGTCCATCGCCCTTGTGCGAGGTAGGACATGAGATCGATGGAGAAAACCCCAAGAGCCTGAATCCAAATCAATTACAAAAACAAGAAGTTGATCAAGAAATACAACCAATCGACGATGAACTGGTGCCCGTCTATAGTGTCCTGCCAACTGGCGAAAAGGCCTTCGTTATCATGGCGGGATCTTTTGCGGCCCTAATTTCACCTCTTTCCAGCAGTATTTATCTGCCGGCGCTCCCATCCCTGGCTAGCGACATGAAAGTTTCTGTGTCGCTGATAAACTTGACTATCACCACATACCTGGTAATGTCCACCGAGCTATAGAGAGGATATGAAGCTGATTATCTGTAGATATTCCAAGGACTGGCACCTTCTTTCATTGGCAGCTTTTCTGATATCCATGGGCGCCGTCCTGCATATATCATTGCATTTGTCATTTATCTCGGAGCTAATATCGGCCTCGCTTTGCAAAATAACTTCGCGGCTTTGATTATTTTGCGTTGCTTACAATCATCGGGAAGTAGTGGCACCATTGTATTGGGCACCGCAGTGGTATCCGATCTCTCGACCCGCGCTGAGCGAGGAAAGTACATTGGATACGCTGGAATTGGAATCGCCCTAGGACCGACGCTTGGCCCCGTTATCGGTGGGCTGTTGGACCATTTTCTGGGCTGGCGATCAATATTTTGGTTCCTGGTCATCCTATCGGGCGTTTGCTTTGTCGTGATCCTCTTTGTCTTCCCTGAGACATGTCGAGCTGTCGTGGGCAATGGGTCAGTGCCGCCGGCATCGTGGAATCGCCCACTGTGGACGTTATTCGTACGAAAATCACGATTCCATAACGAACAAGCGACCCCCGATCACTCTACCATCCAGGAACTGAAGCAGCGCCCAAACCCGTTTTCAGCTCTCTTGATAGCTACACAGAAAGAGATGGGGTTGGTTCTCTTGTATGGATGCTTTTTGTACGCAGGCTACATGACAGTTCTCAGCACTTTGTCGACCGAGCTGGAGGGACGATTTGGATTCAACTCTATCCAAATTGGACTGTGTTATCTTCCCATGGGCATCGGAAGCACAAGCTCGCGCTGGGTAGTTGGTCGACTTTTGGACTGGAATTTCCGCCGCGAGGCACTGTTGCAGGGAATGGCCATTCAAAAGAACCGACAGCAGGAAATCGAAAAATTCAACATTGAACGAGCACGCCTGGCAATCACTCTCCCATTGATATACTTGGCCAGTCTTTGCATTTTAGCGTACGGCTGGGTGATGCAATATCGCACTGCACTGACTGGCCCCCTTGTGATGTTGTTCTTCACTGGTCTTACAACCACAAGTGCATTCAATACCTTGACTACTTTGGTTATCGATATCAACTACCAAAACACCGCCACTGCTGCGGCAGCGAATAATTTATTCCGCTGTCTTATGGGCGCTGGAGCCACGGCTATTGCGTCACCCCTCATCAAATCCATCGGCATTGGATGGACAGCTACATTCATCGCTGGCCTTTGGGTATTGGGTAGTCCTGCTTTATGGGTTGTTTTCTACCGGGGGTACCGCTGGAGAAGGGAACTCTCCCACAACCGCGAGGAAGAATCCCAAAATCCGTCTGATTTGTGAATCCCGCTGGAAAATATGCGACCGGAGCAAATATGAAGGCAAATGAATTCCATCTCCAACGAACCGACTAGAATGGCAAGAACCTTAGCTGGAAGCCAGGAGAAATTGATATAATCTTGATATATTCTGCTAGGCTTTCATATAAATGTAATTAGACCTACGTGGTGATGAGAGTATTTGCCTACACTCTTGAGCAAGCAGGAAGGTATTAGAAGGTCTCCCGGTGCACGAATAGTGAGCTTTGTTTTTAGTCACAGGCAGTTTCGGAAAGGCTGACCGAAGACTCTAGTGCAAGAGCGAAGAGATCTGAGACACATGGCCAAGTCTAATGCGACGATCAAGATCAGATCAGATATTTCGAAACCAAGAAAGCTTGTAAAAGCTTGGCATTTTGTCTCCACAGGCTTTATACTCCACAATGAAACAGTTGACGACGCTAGCGCCGAGGATTACGCATGCCCTTCTATATTTAAAAATGGCACGGCGGAAATGGTTCGTGATTTCCAATTTGAAAATATTTTCTTCCATTCCTTGATGTCTCTTGAGCACATTCCACATCTCTTCTCTGATATCTTTCATTGGTGAAATTTGTGCGATTTCCCGTACATCACCTTCATAAGATGTACTTGCTCCGGGGGTGGTCCCCCTTTAGAGGTGCTGTCGCTGCATTACTACTTTCCAGCGCAGCACACGCAATCGACTTAGATATCAGCAGTGAACGTACGCAGAGATTATATTCTCATTCCATGTCAATTACTAACGGCAATGAGAAGCTAACGTTTGATTTTATCACAGAGTCGATCAAAGACGCCGCGAGTACGTCGACGTACGCCATGATGAAATATTATTACGGCAACGAGACCGGTCAAATACCTGGAGCCTTTCCAGACAAATGGTGGGAAGGAGCTCCACTATTTCTTGCACTCTTAGAATACTGGCACTTTACTGGCGACACAACATACAACGAGGAGCTAAGTGTTGGATTGCAATGGCAGTCAGGCACGGACGGGGACTATATGCCAAGCAACTACAGTTCTTATTTGGTGAGCGACGTCATACTCTCGAAAGACAATAAGAGCTAATACCAATCATTTACTAGGGAAACGACGACCAAATGTTTTGGGGTTTAGCAGCTATGACCGCTGCCGAGTTCTCATTCCCGGACCGCCCGACTGGATTCTCTTGGCTCTCTTTAGCCCAGGGCGTCTTCAATACACAGATCAAAAGATGGGATACATCCTCATGTGGCGGTGGCCTACGGTGGCAAATCTGGCCCTACCAGTCAGGCTATGCAATGAAAAATGCCATCTCGAATGGGGGGTTGTTCCAGTTATCTGCGCGTCTGGCCCGCTATACTGGAGATGCAATCTATCTCCAGTGGGCCAACAAGATCTGGGATTGGTCTCTCTCGTCACCTCTGCTTAGCAACTCAACGTGGAATGTTGCCGATTCTACCAATGTTGATAATGATTGTGCAACTCAGGGAAATTCCCAATGGACGTATAACTACGGCACTTACCTGATGGGAGCAGCGTATATGTACAACTATGTGAGAGATGCCCATTTCAAATGTCCCGTTTCATTGTTGTCCCAAAGAATGTAGACTAACCAGGTCCACTACTGCCTACAGACAAATGGAACTACTCAGTCGCAATGGCTGACGGCAGTCAATGGCTTGTTGAATGCGACATTTGACAAATTTTTCATCACCGGTGGCATCATTGAGGACTATTACTGCGAGCCTGCAGAAAACTGTAATAACAACGAGATCCTCTTCAAAGGATTGACTTCTACCTGGTTGGCATTCACTGCTCTACTTGTCCCATCAACATTTGACAGCATTATCGCGAAGCTACAAACATCGGGTCAGGCAGCCGCTGCATCTTGTACTGGTCACAGCAATGGTACTTGTGGTGTCCGATGGTATAAGTCTACATGGGACGGCTGGATGGGAATGGAAGAACAGATCAGCGCGACAAAAGTCTTCACCGCGAATTTGATCAATTTTAACAAGACTGCCCCGGTGACCTCGACCACTGGCGGAAACAGTACTAGCAATCCAACAGCAGGTGAAGATGACACTACTGCTTCCAGTCAAAAGACGACTGCAATCACAACTGCTGACAGGGCAGGGGCTGGCATCGTGACTGCAGTTTTCGTGGCTGGCTGGATTGGACTCATGAGTTTCATGATGTTTGGTGGTTGATCCCGCTAGCATGTGTGTGGCCATCGTTTACTTGGCTATTGTGTATTTTTGCATTTGGAGTTTAAGTTATTTGGTGCTGAGCAACTGGACATATTATATTATGATAGACTTGTCATATGACAAGCGAAGAAATAAACATGTTACAATGGCCGCGTGAAAAGATTTCGCGCAGCATATTGGATCAAAAGTATTGAGTTTATACCCACTAGAGCTTGCAATTGATATTGTATATAGCCCGTCGGTGGGAGCAAGATGCGGGACGTCGATGAAAGTGATTGGCCATTGCACCGAGCGGCTTATAAGCTCACGCAATCCAGAACCATATTCGCTCTGTGGGATGTGCGTCAGTATCTGTAATAAGCTGCCAAAGGAAGAAAAAGAAAGAGGTGAACGTACCAAGAAAGTTGCGAGGCTTTGGCTCTTCCCACACGGATTCTAGTCGGTCAATCTCTTCTTTTCCAGACCAGAAATCCATGTCCTCTACCTTGACAAACTTTGTTCTTTTCAGGAATTTGTAACCTAGAAAAAGACAAGCAAATATGGGAATGTCAATGTAAGGCGGGATAAAGGTCTTGGCACTGAAATGACCAGGAAAGAAAGCATCAAAGCCATTAAAGAATGCCACATTCAAGGAGAATACTATTGCAAAGTAGGCCAGGAACGGCTGGAAAGGTGACTGGAATGGAAGAGTGGACCGCGGGATGCCGTGGTGTTTAAGTCCTTGATAGAAACGAACATATGTCGCAGCAATTGAAGACCACACGATCAATGTGCTCACAGAGCTCAGGTTGCTAATCCAGAAAAAGACTTCAGCTGAGCTTGATGCAACATTGAGGTACACAAGTAAGCTCAGAGCAGCAGTGATCGCAACACAGGCATATGGAACTCCAAATTTCTCGAATCGGAGCAGCCGAGGCGCTTTCCCATCCAATGCCGTGGAATATAGTATTCGAGTCGAGGCATAAAAGAAAGAATTGCCAGCTGAAAATGCCGATGTGAGAACAACGGCGTTGATGATGGATGGTAGCACCGGAATACCGCCATTCTCGATTGCAATGACAAAAGGGCTTGCCCCCACGCCTGCCGCGCCGGCATCAATGGCGTTGAGCAGCCTATGATCTTGAGATGAGACACATAGACCGACAAGGAAAACACTGCCAACATAAAAGATGGCAATTCGCCAGAAAACACGCCGCACGGCTTTGGGGATATTCCGCCGCGGATTTTCTGTCTCTCCTGCGGCGATGACAACCATTTCACTACCCCCGTAGCTGAAAGTTGCCTGAATAAAAACTTTCCAAAACGCCAGAAAGCGCCCTAAGGATCCATCCTCTAGATAGGTATTCATAGGACCCGGGTTTTTCCAGTAGCGGAACCCTATCCGGTCATGTGTCGGAGCTCCGCCGAGCGTGATGATGAGCATGAGCAACATCAAACCCACAATAGTTAAGAGCTTTATCGAGCCAAGCACAAACTCGAGTTCACCATAGATCCGAACAGGAAGGCAGTTGAGGGCGAAAATACTCACATAGAGTACCGTAATCCACACGGCCGAGGAAATGTTGTTAGGCCAGTAGTCGATCACAAGAGCAGCTGCACTTATTTCAATCGGAACACCAATAGCAAATTGATACCAATAGTTCCATCCCAGAGTAAAGCCCAGGGCCTCATCAACAAATCGAGATGCATACACGGGAACGGCGCCAGGTAATGGAAGCCAGGTCGCCATTTCACCCATGCTGTTGATCACCGCGTAGAGATTAAATCCCGTGATGAGATACGCGAGCACCATCGATAATGGCCCAGCCAGCGAAAGGATCTGACCTGTGCCCACAAAGAGTCCAGTCCCAATAGCCCCAGAGAGAGCAAGGAATTGAATATGGCGGGACTTGAGCCGGCGCTGTAAGGTGCCCATTTCCATCGGCATCCTGACCCCCTTGTCGGGTTCGGTGCGTTCATGATGTTTCATATCGTCTCTCTTTTTGTTGTATTCCTCCATATTTTATGAGTGGTCTGGAATTTGTATCTTGTTCAAGAGAGGTGCTGCGGCCTGTCGAGACTGGTCGCATAGTGAAAGTACTGACCCTTCCGGGGTATTGGATATTTTGTATTGAATGCACGGACCTGTGGGGATAGACAGTGGGGATTACCTAGGTAGTATGCGGAGTGACAGCTGAGAGGTTGGAGGATCAAAAGGGTCGGAATCACTAGGGAAATGATGTTGGGGCCAATATTCCCCCAGTCAATGATCGGCGGGCTTATCGTAGGGATGTCCGAGGTCCGAGCCTTGTGTTGTATTCTGTAGAGAAAGTGGGAAGTGCGGGGGAAATAAGTCGCGAACTCCTTTCAAATCTCCAACAGCAGACGTAAAAAATGTCACAATATGAGCCAACACCATTTGGACATGAAATGCGTCGGCATTTTTCCTTTGCTCCTGGTTATCGAAACCTGAATCATGGTAAGAGAGATGCGGGTTCCTATATATTCACCTGCTCACCGCGTATTTTAGGATCATTTGGAGCGTCACCTATCGCTATTCGCAACAAAGCAAATGAACTACGCGATGAATGCGAGGCGACTCCGTGTCCCTTCATCAAATATCGTTTCCCTGAACTGTTGGACGAATCACGGGCTGCCATGAGTAACTTCCTTGGTGTACCGGAGTCAACCATTGTCTTTGTTCCGAACGCAACCACTGGAGTCAATACAGTTATTCGAAACATGGTATGGAGTAGTGATGGAAAAGATGAGATTCTTCAGTTGGATATCATATATGGAGCATGTGGCAAGACGACCAATTATGTTTGTGAGGCCAATGAAGACAGGGTTCGCACTAGAGAGATTGGTTTCATACATCCAGTTGATGACTCTGAGATGGTTTCTGCATTTCGAAAAGCGATTAGCGATTCACGCAGGGAAGGTTATCGCCCGCGCATTGCTATCTTTGACACAGTTTCATCCAACCCGGGTCTTCGGCTTCCATTCGAGGAACTCACAGCGCTCTGCCATTCAGAGGGTGTACTGAGTCTGATTGATGCTGCCCATGGAATTGGGCAAATCGATCTCAATCTATCCTCGTTGGATCCAGACTTCTTGATCAGCAACTGCCATAAGTGGCTGTTTACTCCTCGCTCATGTGCTGTATTTTACGTCCCCGAGCGCAACCAAGCCATGATGCGAAGCACTCTACCAACAAGTCACGGGTTCATTCCTCGGCCGCAAGGATCTCGTGTTTATTTCAAGGAGTCAGCGAATGAAAAGACAGAATTCGTTTCCAATTTCGAATTCGTTGGAACAGCCGACAACTTTTCATTTTTAGCAGTCCCTGAAGCCATCCGGTGGAGACAGAGGGTGTGCGGCAGCGAGACCGAGATTCGGAATTACTGTGTTCAACTTTCCCGCACCGGTGGACAGAGGGTTGCAGATATTCTAGGAACCGTGATCCTGGACAACACTGCCCATACTTCGACAGACTGCTTCATGGTTAACATCCTCCTTCCTATCCAGAAACCTACCTCGGGAGACGGTAGTCTGGTCAAAGAACGAGGTAAGCCCGACACTACGGTGACTGAATGGATGCAGCAGACGATGATCAAGTCATACAACACATTCATGCCAGTGTTCCCTTTTCAGGGATCTTGGTGGGTTCGACTGAGCGGGCAAATCTATCTTGAGACCAGCGACTTCGACTGGGCTGGGTGGACACTGAAAGACCTCTGTAAGAAGCTACACGAGGAAGATTGTGATCGTCGTATATAATAGGTATCACCAAGCAAGGAAATCGATTTGTTGCAAAATACTGGCAGTGTTCTTTCGACTAAATCGGTATATGAGAGAATTGATTAACATATACATCTGTACTAAGCGGCTTTGACCGAGTTATATCCCGAAGATAGTGGAACTAACTGGGTCCCGGTCCGCCTCGACGGCTTCGGCACGGGGAACACGCCAAACCGGTTTCACGTGGCGAGTCGGAATCGGTCTGGAGGCAGTCTACAATATAAACATGTTGTCATTGTTGATTAATTTCAGCCTGAAAACAACATATTGAAGAGTTTTCGTTCGCCTGAAACAAAATTGATAACGGCTATGATCGCTTATCCTCGGTGGACCACTTTTACAGCGGATGCCAGCCACACCTCCGATCCTAGCCGACCTGAGCTAACTTTTAACTGGTCGCTGACTTACACTACCGGGGCAATATGACTGGATAGTGGATATTTAAAGAATTTAAAGCCACAGCGGAAAAGTATGGATCTACTAAAACTAATTTTTAGCCCTAGTAGAGGTCGCTTTGCGACAATCAGGGCCCATTTTACAATGGATTGCGGATTAGGCCGAAGACTAGGAAAAAAATGTGATCAATGGGCTGACCGAAACAGGAACATATACTGTGTTGCCTTCCTCGACCAGTGCCTTGTATATTCCCACACAAATTCCCAGTCTAATCCCGAAACCTTGACATGACAGCATACAATGGAGCATATCAACCAACACCCAGACAAATATGATACAGATACCGACTATCCCATGGACTCTCGCAGCCATGAATCCGACGACACAATAGAGGAAATCGACACCCTCGAGCTTACCCGGATCAACACTTATCGTCTGCAACAAAAAACCACAGTGGGCTCTACGAGAGGGCCTCTTCCTCGTGATAAATGGCTTCCTATGGGTGCCAACAAAGAGTATCCACCTCTGCTCCCGGATTCTGAAGGCTATGTCGTGGAGTTTGATGGAGCCAATGATCCCTTACATCCTTACAATTGGTCTACATCTAGACGGTATGTTTACTATCGTTCCTCCTTGTCAACATCTGTATACACCTGCTAATATCTCAATAGAATAATGCTAGTTTGCATCTTATGTTACGGTACCTTCGCCGGATCGTTTACCAGCGCTGTCTTCTCGGCTGCTATTCCTGGCTTCAGCAAGGAGTTCAACACAAGCAGCGAAATTGGCTCACTTGGAGTCACACTTTATGTCCTTGGCTTCGCAGCCGGGCCAACAATTTGGGCACCGGGATCGGAGCTGATTGGCAGACGTTGGCCACTATCTCTTGGACTTTTCGGATGCGCTATCTTCACCATAGCATGTGCAGTTGCCAAAGATATTCAGACCATCATGGTTTGTAGATTCTGGGCTGGCTTTTTTTCTGCAAGCCCAATCTCAACTGTGCCAGCTGTCTTCTCTGATCTGTTTAACAATACCCAACGGGGTGTCGTCATGTCGATTTTCTGCATGGCGGTGTTTATCGGGCCCTTTTCGGCACCGTTTGTGGGTGGCTTCATTGCAATGAGCCCTCTGGGTTGGCGGTGGACGATGTATATCTCTGCAATCATGGTCTTCCTAGGGTTTATCCTAGTCTTTGCCTTCCTAGAGGAGACTTATGCTCCAGTCATCCTTGTCCGCAAGGCAGCTACCCTGCGCCGACAGACTCGCAATTGGGGCATCCATGCCAAGCAAGATGAGGTCGAAGTGGATGTAAAGGAGCTTCTACGGAACAATTTTGCCCGACCCATTGTGATGTTGTTCACGGAACCCATACTGCTTCTGATCTCATTGTACATCTCTTTCATCTATGGGCTGATTTATGCTCTATTAGGTGCATATCCTACGGTGTTTCAGGGCGTCTACGGAATGAACATGGGTGTCGGTGGACTTGCATTCATCGGAATCATCATCGGCGAACTTCTCGGCGGTGTTTATATCCTCCTGATACAGGGTTCATATAGAATCAAGCTGGCGGCAAACGGTGATAAGCCCATCCCCGAATGGCGCCTTCCACCTGCCATCATCGGAGCTGTACTCTTTGCCGGGGGAATGTTTTGGTAAGTGCCCTTCTTGAAGTTTTCAACAATGTACGGTGTTCAGAGCTAATATGCAACAGGTTCGGCTGGACCGGATACACTTCATCTATCCACTGGATGGCTCCCGTAGCTTCAGGGCTCTTCACCGGAGCTGGGATCTTTTTGATCTTCTTGCAATGTTTCAATTATATTGTTGACTGCTATCCTACGTTGTATGTTACCCTTGTCTATCACTTGAGAACGAGTGACTAACCCAATTGACAGGGCTGCATCCACCATTGCAGCGAACACAATCTTACGCTCAGCTATTGGCTGCTCGTTCCCACTTTTCTCCAGGCAAATGATGGAGAACCTGGGAGTCCAATGGGCGGGTACAATGCTAGGGTGTATCGCGATTGCCATGATCCCTATTCCTGTTTTGTTCAAGGTATACGGTCCATGGCTGCGAACGAGAAGTAAATTGGCATGCTCGCCCGTTTACGATGTTGAAAAGAAACCTTATGATGTCTAATAGATATGAATTCACGTTATAGAGTCAATATACCCCAATGTTATTTTGAAGATCAGATTACCTCCAGCGTTGGATACATAGATGTGGGAATAAATTCAGCGTATTTTATCATTAGACCACAACAAAAACTAAGGCTCTCGTATGGAGCCTACAATATAGAGGCGCCATATCTAATGTTTGATAGATGCCTGTAACTAACTAACTAACTAGTTAGTTAGTTTAAATTCTGGCCTTGTTTGTCAGGCAAGACTTTGTTTATCGCTTAAACAAATGACGTCAGTTGTCAATCAACCAACCGATCTATGGATGGATCGATCGGATTGCAGTTCCCAGCTCGCGATAATCCCACAATCTAACACTAGTCTCGACCGCCTGCCAACCCCTTCCGCATTCACAATGGAATACCCTACGAATAAACAAATTCTTTTTGGTCCAGATTGGGACCTCAATCGCTGGACCGCCTCCGACGACCGCGTCCGTGGTGGATCATCTGTGTCGAAACTCGAGCCTACCAAAGAAGGGGTAATATTTCACGGCAACCTCGACATTGAGACACTCGGCGGCGCAGGGTTTGCCTCACAACGCACGGTCGGAAACGACCAAATATGGGACCTCAGCGGCTATGACGGTGTTGAGCTACGCATTGTTCCATCGGACGGAAAACGATACACTTTCTCCCTGACAGACGAAATTCCACAACAGAGGCCAGATAGTCGTGAACAGAGTGCTCTTGTCTGGGAATATGATTTTTGCCCAAATGAGACAGGCCGCGAAGTGCGTATGTCATGGAAGGATCTGAGACCGACATATCGGGGGAAGCCGGTAGAAGATGCCAGGCCGTTGGACTTGTCGCATATAAGGAGGTTTCGGATCATGATGCGAAGGTGAGCTTTATGTCGATGGGGAACAGAAAATTGGTCCTAATCTTACAGTTTCTTTGGGGAGCAACACGGTGAATTTAGCCTGAGGGTTCAATCCATTGGATTGTTCCGCGAGAGTTACGTCGATACTCCTGATCTCACTAAGGAGTCCGTGGACTATGGTGACGAGAAAACAGAGCCGGTGAAAACTCGAGAGGACAGAAGGTGGTTTTGGGGTTGTTGCCCATCGTTCTAAGATGGTCGTCTCGATAAAATCCATGACCCTGAAAGAATAGCTTCATCCAAATAGTTGGATATAAGCATGGAAAAGATTAGAGAGAGACTGTACAGAACAGAGTAGTCTTAATGCGCCATTCCCGCTCGCGCGAGGAATATGCTCTACCATATATGCAGCCCTAGAGTAATGCATTAATATCCTGGTCTCAGATATATAAAACCTTGAACACTCGAATCAATCTGCTATGTGATTGATGGAATTATAATCATACTGCACGTAACTTGAGCAAAGCGGGAGAGTAGCTAAGTCCAACAGTACGCGATTATATCACATTTATCGTTGTAGGGATCAAGTACCTTAAATAACAATCAGGATCTTTGATATCAAGGTAGATATGGCTCTAAATAGTCCGCCAATGCCTAACTAGGTCTTGTCATTCTCGGTGAACGTCCACAGCCCTCGAGGCCGGTCTATGAGTGTATGACGTAATTTAGTTGCTTTACCAGTCACGTTAGAATTCCCATTGAAAATGAATATCTCCTTGGGAATATATCAGATTCATTAATCCTCGATTTCATTAAAGAAAAAATATGTCCCCTCATAAATTTATTGCCGAGCTTCCTCTTTCTTCCTCCGAAATAATATGCCCGGACTCTCCACGTTACGGATTAGAGAGTTGCACTTGGGCAGCCCAGAAAGATTTGAAGCCTAAAATCATCGCTCGGCCCTGCACTACTTCGTCTCTCGCAACTTTACTTTGTTTTTTGTCAAGTACTGATCTGGATTGGGCGATCCGAAGTACTGGGGTGGGGTCCTCATCTGCCAGCGATGTACTAATCTCGTTGTCTGCTTTTGACAAATTCGAATACAACGCAGAAGAACAGACCGTGGCTGTTGGTGCAGGGCAAACCTGGGGAGAAGTTGATGGAAAAATCGAGGAAAATGCTCCTGGTCATGCTGGTACGTCAGATATCTCTGCTATATATAGTGCAAAAGGTTAAATAAAAATTACAGTAGTTGGTGCTCGCTGCACATACGTTGGCGTTGGCGGCTCCATACTTGCAGGCGGAATATCTTGGCTCTCATCCGAAAAAGGCCTTGGTGCTGACCCGCACAATATGCTAGACGCAAAGGTCGTCTTGACGGATGGCAGGATTTTGTGGGCGTCCACTGAGCCGGAATTACTGTGGGCATTGAGAGGTGGCGGGGGCAGTTTTGGAGGTAAGGCAAGCTTCACGTATCGGTCTAGATGAACTGTCTACTTATATTCCATATACAGTATTGGTAGAGGTCAAACTACGAGTTTACCCCTACCCGGACAAAATATATTCTGGCCAAATATCCTATCCAAGGTCGGCATTCTCTGTCGTCGCAAAGGCCATTTCAAGATTCACTGCGGAATGTAAGGATCCAAAGATGGCAATGCACATTTTCCCCCTCGATCTTAGCCAAGGTCATTATACGGGCGAGAGTCCAAAGCCGGGTATTGGCCTTCAAGTTTTTGACGCACATGGAGAAACACACGGGAGAAGTACAGTGGGATTCCGCTGGGCTTTGGATATTGAAGGTGCCATCGATGGAACCAGATCCATGACAATTCGACAGTGCAACCAAATTTGGGGTAAACACACGAAAATGCCGATGCTGTGGTATGAATGAGCTGACATAAAAACCAAGATCGTCTTGAAGCTGCCAAAGGGAAAACTACAAACTTCCAGTCATGCCTCATCATTTCCCAGGTCAATGAACAAATGATTTCGAAGGCATGGGACTGGATTGAGAGTTTGACCCGAAAGGACCCATCTCTTTCTCTTGGTGGGACCTATGTCTTGATTGAATTCATGCAGACGGTATGTAATCATCGATTACCTTATCAAAATGGAACCTGCGTTTGTTGACCTGATTTTATTACATCGTTTAGCCAGCTTTTCATTCGGTAGACCCGACGCTGCGAGCCTGGCCGGGTACGCGCGGTCAATCTATTCTGCAACTTGGAACTGGTGCCCCATCTACTTCCAGAGAAAGCAGAGAGTTGGCTTATAGGGAGATCAGAGAGGCTCCGTTCTTTATATGCGGACACAATGAACAATGTGAATTGGAGTACTTCACCCATTCACTTGAGGACTTCAATGACCCAAGAAAGGTGAGCAATGTCAAATTTTCTGCAATTAATTAGAAGCTGACAAGTGTATTGAGATATATGCCGATAACTTTCCGAAGCTACGGGGACTCAAGCGACGATATGATCCCAATGGTGGCCTGAGAGGGCCTTTTTGGAATTGAATGAAGTAGGGTGTTCATGTGATGGCTGTACGCCTGCCATTAAGATAGTCTCCACATAATAGTGTCAAGTAATTACGGAAATGGAGTGTATTCCACATATGGGCTTATATTAATGCTCTCGAAAAGGATTCAATTATTGGAAATGCGGGTTCCTCTCATTCATCTGCCGAGGCTAATGAGACATGCGAACCTCTGTGGTCTTCTGTATTCCCACATGCCCTAATATACTTTCCTGACTGGAATGACGGCTGTCTCTTCGGTCGATTTTTGCCTCGGTTTGAGTGGAAAACAAGGAAGCAGCATCTGGGGCACGGCGGACAAGTGGGATTGGCTTCTGTCGAGGGCTCGATTCTGAGCGCATGTACGCCGAACTCTTGCCGGACCGTTGCAGCACCACTGCGTAGGACTGTCGGAGGGTCGCGTGATTCTAGAAGTAAAGATTAGGTGTAACCTCAATTCTTCTTGAAATGATCGCCTAGACATCTTGTACTACTGGTTTCACGGTAATTCTAGAAGTAAAGACTAGGTGTAACCTCAATTCTTCTTGAAATGATCGCCTAGACATCTTGTACTACTGGTTTCACGGTAATTCTAGAAGTAAAGACTAGGTGTAACCTCAATTCTTCTTGAAATGATCGCCTAGACATCTTGTACTACTGGTTTCACGGTAATTCTAGAAGTAAAGACTAGGTGTAACCTCAATTCTTCTTGAAATGATCGCCTAGACATCTTGCACTACCATCACCTACAGGCTCTGGGCTTGAAACTCAAATATGGACCAAACACACACCCGCGTGATTCATCCACTTCCTTACTTTTAAGCATCACCAGAGAAGCCATCTAAATAGGGGGGAGACAGAAAAGCTCAACGGCCAAGGAATCCTGGCATCATCACCGTAAATTTCTTACTCCGAATTTCGCTTCCAGCTGCATTTGAAGCCGAAACCTCCCCCTATACATCCATACCTATATTTCTATTCAGAATTAACACGATGGCAACAGCTATATCCATTGAGTCAATTGACCAGCTAGAGCACCAAGTGACGGAGTCACTGGTGGCTTTCCGAAGCCAACATGATGAGGCAGATCGCGTCGCGGCCCTGAAGGCAGCGCAAAAGCTAGTGAATGCACTACAGAAGCCGCAAGATTCGGTCTATCATCTGGCATATTCTGTAATTATTAGACCATTCAGGATATTAATCTTGGTGCTAACTCGGGTCTAGCCTACTCAAGCCATGTGTGTGCGTATTGCCCTCGACATGGGTATATTCACAACGCTGACGGAGCGTAATGGACCGGTGTCGCTCGATGACCTGGCAGCCGTGAAAAACGCCAGTCCAATCCTGGTCGGTATGTTGTTTTTCATGGGGCCTTGTGTACTGCATGGGTGATGGGTGGCTGACAATGAATTATTGGGGTAGAACGAGTCTTGCGTGTCTTAGTTGGAATTGACTATGTTGGCGAATGCGGCACCCGGATCTACATCCCAACTACAATGACGCGCCAACTGACTGACCGGCTCAGTATCTCGGTGATCAAGTTAATATTTGATGTTGGCATGCCCACTCTTGCCAAAACCCCCGAGTTCCTCCGTCGCCAGCAACACCAGAGCTCCGAGGGCGTGACTAAAGGTCCATTCCAATTCGCCGAGAAGATCGACGAATCGATCTGGAGCTGGTTCGAACAAAATCCCGAGAAACTTGACCTTTGCGATACCTTCATGGAGGGTGACCGCGGCGCACGACCCAGTTGGCTTGAATGGTTCCCTGTGGAACAGCGTCTTCTGGGTGGTGCTCAAGCTGATGCGGAGACGCTTATGGTCGATATTGCAGGGGGTCGAGGCCACGATCTTGCAGCATTTTTGGAACGCTATCCGGAGGTGAAAGGTCGCTTAGTGCTCGAAGATCAGCCACATGTTTTGAAAGATAGCACTATAGACACGGAGCGTATCGAAAAACTACCATTTGACCTTTTTAAGCCACAGCCTATTCATGGTGAGCTTCGTGCACTTCTAGTTCATCTGGATAATGGCTGACATATGTTCCAGGCGCTCGCATTTATTATATGAAATTCATTCTTCATGACTGGTCCGACGAGGACAATCAAACCATTCTTACCCAGCTGGCTGGTGCAATGAAGCAGGGCTACTCGAAACTGATAATTGAAGAGTTTGTGCTGGCAGATCGCGATAATGCTATGTTACCAGCGATGTGGGATTGGGTCATGATGATTTTCTGTAACGGCATGGAGCGCTCCCAGTCCCAATGGACTCGCTTGCTAGAAGCTGCTGGTTTCCAGATTATCAAATTCTGGGGACCACCTGGTGACGGGCAAAGCATCATAGAAGCCGAACTCAAGTAGTGACTACGGCAAACCTATTCAGACTATCGCGACAAAGCGGGTTTGAACTGGCCTGGCTCTTTTAGGGAATATTACTTTTGAAAATTCGGCTTGTGATTTTGTATGTGATCTTCGCGAAGCTCCCGCGGCTAGAAGACGGAATAATAACTTTCCAGGAAAGACGCCTCGGGAAAATGAACCTGAAGTATGTATTTACTTGTAGAATACCGAGAATATGGCTTATTTTAGGCTCAGTGGTCCGTTGAACTATATTAAGCTCTGAGTTTCCATCCTGAAACCTTATACGCGCTTTTCTACGATATATATTCCACCCCGGGCATCCGAGTAGTACTTGCATGAGGTTGGAACCAATGCAATTCATATCTTATTTTTGTAACGCTAGAAATACATGATCATGCTTCAAAGAGACCGGGCCAGAACGCCTTAAAAGGTGGAAATAATGTAAATACTGAAGTCCGAGCAAATTCGACATCTCAAGACAATTGTCTATTCTGCTCATTGGTGTCCTCGCGGTATGTGCTCCCTGGGGAATGAATGATCCGCCGTGATTGGAGAGACCGCGGAGGGAGTGTCGCTGTAATTTGACACTGATGGGGCGCCGCCTGCAGGGAAATATTGCGCCTGCGGGTTGTTGGTGTACATTGTAGAGGATCGGTTAACCTCAAGATCAGTCGGAGGTTCTTTTACGGCCACAAGGGGTATCTTCGAGTACGACTGACTGGAATCCGCCAGTTGGTTAGCCGCAATTCGTCGTGCCTTTGCTCGACCAAGCGCGTAGTAAGCTATGGCGACGCCGAGGAATATCGCGATAAAACAAGCGCCAAATACAATCGCTGCGATGTTACCCTTGTGATTCCAGTCTGGGTATTGTCAGTACGATGGATATTCTGGGGCATATGGATTTGATGACTAACCGGCTAGCTCCGCTTTGCTCATGGAGCCGGTCGCTGTTGGAGTAGCACTCGTCGTCGATGACGCACTGCTAGTTGACGTTGGGGTACTTGTTGTCGCTGAGGTGCTGCTGGCCGCCACCGAAGAGCTGCTGGCAGTCGAGCTAGTTGTCTCGGTGGTAGATGTGGGGGTCTCTGATGTCTCGGTGGTCTCGGTGGTCTCGGTGGTAGTTTCAGATGTGGGGCTTGCGGTTGTAGCCTCCGTTGTTGAAGTTGTTGTCTCTGATGTGGTCTTTTCTGATGTGGTATTTTCTGCTGAGGTTGCCTCCGTTGTCTCTGCTGCTGTTGTGTCGGTTGTGGCATCGGCTGTTGTGGCGTCGGCTGTGGACGTCACCTCTGCTGCCGCAGTGGTGTCTCTGGCTTGGAGGATATCGCCATATCTGCGTTTCCCGTAGACCTGGGCTACCTCAGTTGGCTCTGAGAGTGGCCATGAACACTCAACGGATGTTGTTGTAGCTGAAATCCACGTGATTTCAGAGGCGTATGGCTGGGCGCGTACCCGGGAGCACAGCACTGTGCAAAGCGCGAATATCGAAATTCGCATGTTGTCGCACCACACTGGGAGATTATGGAACAAAATAAGCGAAAAGATATCCTGGAAAGAGGACCAGAATAATTCAAGATGTTGATAGACTTGAGAAGAAAAAGAAAAAGAAAAGAAACGCCACGCGGGGCGCTAGGCTGAGTAGACACCCGATGGATCTAGTAATTATGCTATGCACTTAGGTATGTTTTGACTTATTTTCGTAATTGTGGAATCAGCCACTAGGGAACTAGAGCAGCTTTAGTTGAACTGCACATATGCCGCGCGGCACCGGCAGATTTTATTCATATCTTGTGCGGTAACATACTACACTCAATGCTTTTCAACATACATCTTATGACTAGTATGCTCTACTCCGTATACTGGAAAGACCTGACAATACTACCATATCACATAACTCTCCCTTAAATTCACAACTGCGCCCCTTCATTTTAGTCTTTTTTGGGCAAACCTTGCATGCCGACTATTTTTAGAATGTTTCGCCAAGAGCACTAAGAATGGGGCCATACAAGAACTCTTGGGATATTTAAAGATGGGGAGATGTTCACAAATGATGCGCTTATAATGACGAATTTTGAAAAGCAGAGACAACAATATCCAATGATCGAATATCTTTCAACGTCAAGTTGTTTATCAAAAACCGATGGGAACTCATGATTGTTGCCTGATATATCAGGCAACAACTCAAACTTTGGGATGGGAGGTTGGCCTTCCAATGATATTCTCCCTGGTCACGAAGAGCAAAGATAGATCTGGAGTCTGGTAAGAAAATACTGGGGGCAACAACGAGTATCGGCATCGAGATCTATAAATGAAATGGTAAATGTACCAAATTTGAGGCTATTCTCAGTTCCCTCTCTTTAAACCAACCAGGGTATCATCTGATTCCCTATCCGCATCATCCAATATCAAACATCTTATTTGACATTCTGGTGAATTTGGAAGTAACCGGAGATCCAAGATGAATGCCAGTAATTTCGAGATGCAGGATCCTGTTATTATCATAAGCACGATACATTACAGCGCCTACACTTTCAATATCACATTACCTACTGGCCTGGATGCGGGTTATATCCGAATTACTGCTGACCGCCATGATCCCATTTCCCCCTGAATTTGCCTGTGTTTTGCATCCAGATAGTCACATATAGTTCCTTTGCATTCCATCCATAGGTATGAATCCAGAAATCTTGCCTATCATCCTTCTGGTATATTTCCTCACATTGTATTCGTCATTATTGAATCCTAGAAGAAACTTCCGACCTTTCGATTCCTCGGGTACATCGAAACAACAGTGTTTCATTTTGCCGAGAAGTCCGGCAGTCAATAATGAGCCGGTCTTATCAAAGACCTTACTAGATCTAAGACTCGTACGCTTCTCCACTCGTGAATTTCTAGTAGTAGTCATATACTCGATCACCTTCTCGTAGAAGCTCAATCCCCCATCCCAGGCTACCAAGTCGAAAGTGAATTCTACTAAGGCTATCTGGCGACCATTTGCTACTAGTGTCCATAAATTAGTCAATAAATACATGAAGGAGATGATAGAATCTGTCCTAGTAGCTGGCTTCAAGTGGTCCTCGTCGAGCCCCGACACAAAACCGAGTCACTGCCCGTAGGTTATACCAAAATTTCTGACACACGGAAAAGCAATGTACCGGGTATTGGAGATGGATTCATTGCTCTTGCCCGTATACAGGTCTTTGTTCGCTTCGCCCAGTATCTCGGCTGGGCTCCTTCTCGCCGGTCCGTTTAAAGAAGAAGTGAGGATAACCTCAAATTTGACACAGCTATGTTTGCAGCTCAAAAACACGATGTCTCTCCTTGAGTTAAAACTCTTAGAATACGCTTTCATTTATTATCGATATATGTGGTAACAAGTCTTTTAAGTAGTCTTTTCAGCAGTATACCAATCACAGTAATGCCAAGCATGTCGGCAAGTGTGAGAACCTCGGGACATATTTGCGCTTGTTATAGATCATACCTTACGGATATGCGGGAAGGATAATGACGCAGTTCAATGCCCCTGTCCGAATACTTCCCGGGCGCCACCTAACTTCGGGTGTCCTGAATGCCAGTTTGGGAAATAGGAGATGAACAGCCACACCCCTATCTCTACTACATCATGGAAGTGATTGGGTGTCTTTTAGCGGCATGGAATTTAACATTGTACACACGATATGGAAGGAATTACCTTTAATGGGGGGATTGTGACATGGCCATGTGGTTTTGTTACAATTCAAGCGGTTATTAACTCCCCAATATTACAATAGTCTGCTGATAATTTCTATGTGAAGGAGTGTCACTTTGATACCCATTGAGTTTCTCATCTAACATACTTTCCGAGCCATCAAACCCAAAAACATCTTGGTCGTACAATATTGGTCAGCTGAACCTGGGCATGGGGTTTTATTACTAACAGTTTTCTCCGAAAAGGATAGTATTATTTCTTTCCATTCAGATTTCAGTGTTTAACAATTTGGCTTTTGATTTAATGTCGGTTCAAACCTGCGTCTCCAACTCGTGGGTTCTCGCTAAGGTTTTGATGCGAACGTCGTACCTGTCCTATATAGTAACAAGGCAACCAGGCACACTCTACAGATAAAATCTTGGAAGTTACTTGCTTAATCCGGGACTTTCTATGATCTATGCAAATATCCACATATATGAATTATTTGCCCGTGGGTTACATTCGGGAGGTTTGATATAATGCCGATGACTTAAAGTTCGGGGGACTTCGAGCATGTCTTCTGGTATTTTACTACAATAGATCAAGTATTTTACGATTTCTATCGTTATTGATGACAATGCATAACGTCAACTGGCGCAGTATAAACCGGAACTGGGTAGAAATTATCTGAGAGAAGAACGACGAAGATACACATTGAATCTATTCTTAATGGAACCAACGGGTCTATCCCGCCTCAGGAAGATGCTGCAATTTTCTTTCTGCATAATCATCGGCAAGTATACATAAAATAGAAGAATCATTACTACCCCAGAAAATATCCTGTGGCCACTTTGTACCTAATTGGAACACAAAGATATACAAGCAACAAATATACGATTTTACCTCCCAACAATTGTCTAACAACCACATGGTTCCTTGAATATAAGGAATTGATTGGGCCGGGAGAGATAACTAGGAAACATCACACTCATCATCCTGATGATTAAACCTCGTAGGTCAGCTGCAAGACGTTCCCGAGAGTCATTTGGTGAATGAAAGATATATTTAAAGACGTTTTACTTACACAAAGCGAACACGGATACCACAAGCCAAATTTCAAGATATTGACTCGAGGTAAAAAGAGGACTCACACACCATGACGAAGATACGGCTCATTTTGGGCATAATTACTCTGTTGTCTATGACGGCGCATGCGGTGTCTGCGGTGGGCCAGGACACGCGTGCTGCCAAAAGACAGTCGTCGGGAAACCGACTTGTCTTTGCACACTTTATGGTAAACATGCCCTCGAATTTCTTCATTGTGTCGGAGATATTCTGATCATCTTAAAGATTGGAATTGTCAGCGACAGAAGGAGTGCGGCGGACTTTGACGATGATATGAAGCGTGCTAAGTCTTTAGGAATTGATGCATTTGCTCTGAACATTGGCGTGGATCCCTATACTGATCAACAGCTCCAACTGGCATACGAATCTGCTGCCAATAATGACATGAAAGTGTTCTTGTCATTCGATTTCAACTGGTGGCATATTGACCAGGCTACTGCAGTTGGCCAGAAAATTGCCCAGTATGCTAGCAAGCCTGCACAACTCATGGTCGACAACAAGGTGTTCGTTTCATCATTTGCCGGAGATGGAATAAATGTTGCAGCATTGCGAGCTGCAGTTGGAAGATCGATCTTTTTTGCGCCCAATTTCCACCCAGCTATGGGGACAGACATCTCGACAGTTGACGGCCTCTTGAACTGGATGGCGTGGCCAAACAACGGAAACAACAAAGCACCAACTCCAGGTCACAGTGTTTCTGTGGCTGACGGGGATCGAGAATATGTCAACGCCCTTGGCGGAAAAGCTTATGTTGCCCGTCAGTGTTTCCATGTCCATTGAGATTAGAATTGGGTTTCTGACTGTTAAACAGCTGTATCTCCATGGTTCTTCACCCATTTCGGACCTGAAGTGTCTTATAGCAAGAACTGGAACTTTCCATCTGATCTCCTATGGTTTAACAGATGGAATGAGATCCTTGCAATGAAACCCCGATTTATCGAAATTGTGACATGGAATGACTATGGAGAGAGTCATTACATTGGTCCTTTGAAATCACCACATACTGATGATGGGGCCTCGAAATGGGTCAATGACATGTGAGAAACATCAAAACCACTCTTTCAAAGCTATAATCCCCATTTCAGCCAACTCAACTAACAAATGACTACAGGCCCCACGACGGATGGCTGGACATTTCAAAACCATACATTGCTGCATTCAAAGCAGGCGAGTCGTCTCCAAGCAGTCATATCTCATCCGATGAGCTGGTCTACTGGTATCGACCTGCACCACGTGGGGTGGACTGTGACTCCACAGATACTTGCATGGTACCAGCAAACAATGGCAGTGGAAATTATTTCATGGGTCGACCAGACGGCTGGCAGTCCATGGCCGACTCTGTCTTCGTTGTATCACTGCTTACATCCCCAGCCACAGTGCAGGTCAATAGCGGCGGGAGCGTCTACAATTACGAAGCACCAGCAGGTGCAAGTGCAAAGGAGGTCCCGATGGGAGTTGGCTCGCAAAGCTTCGCAGTCATTCGCAGTGGGCAGACTATTCTCTCAGGGACTAGTCTGAAGGAGATCATCAACGGATGCGTGTGTGGTTTGTATAACTTCAACGCCTATGGTAGGTGGACTATAAAACGACTGGTTGAGTCTCCATTTTAACTGTGGTATCTAGTTGGAACCCTTCCAGCAGGATTCAGTGACCCCCTCCAGCAAGATGGGCTTTCTGCCTTTACACAGGGTCTGCGTGTTCACACATGTCAGCCGACCCCCTCATTAGGTACAGTACCCCCAGATCCTCCATCTACAAGTACGACCAGCACCTTGCCAGGTTCCCCCCGACTACAACACCACCACCTGGACCACCTGGACAATGCTCGACTGTCGTGAGCACGGTCACAGTTACTAAGACTCTGACTCCAACAGCTTGTCCCCCTCCAAACGGCGGCAGCGGCGGCAGCGGTGGGGGAGGTGGTACCGGTGGAGGAGGTGGGACTGGAGGAGGTGGTGGAGGTGGCAGTGGTGGAGGTGGAAATGGTGGAGGAGGTGGTAGTACCTGCATTGCGGGAACTGGAACCAATAACTATATTGGGCTGTGTGCCTTCTGCTGCAACTATGGTTATTGTCCACCCGGACCCTGCACTTGTACCCAGTATGGAAATGCTGTCTTGCCTCCACCATCAACCGGAACTCATGGGGCACCTCTTATTGGCGAGGATGATTCGTATTTGGGTCTTTGCAGTTTCGCGTGCGATCATGGGTATTGCCCCCCTACAGCCTGCAGAGTGGTTTGAGAATTACTCTACAAGGATTGAGATACAGTTCTCCCAATATATTATCGATATGTGGATATAAAAGCATAAAAGTAGTTTTCATAGGCCGGTCTAGGTTCCGGTATTTCCAAAATATATGGGTTTGCCATGTGCCAATGTAGACTATTAACTGGGTTGGTGGTGAAATCGTCCTCAAGTTCAAATTAGAGCATCAAGATTGCTAAACTAGATTTTGTAGCAACCCCTTTGTGCATGTCAAAAAGTTCGAAAGGCAAGGAATGCCAAGGAAGTCGAGCCTCAAACTCAATCACTACAGCAATCCTGCCAGAGCTTGAACTGCACCGCAAGCTAGCACGAGACCAGTGGGCCTTGACCTCGCAGCCACACCGGCCACGGGAGTAGGACTGACGGTGGCAGCAGCGGGTGATGCCTCGCTACCCGACGCAACTTCAGTAGTACTTGGAGTAGTGGTACTGCCATTGTTTACTGTTGCGGCAACCGCATTAGCAGTGGAAGTGATTGTGACCGGCAACAACGTTATCTGATCCCAAGGGAGGGTTGAGGTGCTAGTGCCAGGCGTAACGGCCCCTTTCCCGGTAACAGTGTCTGTACAAGTATAAGCCCCGGTTGGGAGATCGGTCATATCGCAGACAACGTGGTTGTATCTGTTGTATTAATGAGCAATCAATTGTACATCGCGGCAATGGTTGAGGGTTGGGTAAACGCACATGTTGTCAGACTCAGCACTGATCAGATATTCGACACTGGTTGGGGCCGCGGTCAAAAATAGGCCAGGGCCCATACCACATTCTGTGCTATTGGTGCGACCGGCTGGGCAATTGATACTGTATGTAGTTGTTGCTGATTGCTATTTAGAATTAGTTGGATATTCGCGGATCATTCCAATTGATACCAACCTCTGCCAAAACTTCACCCAACAAGGACTGAGGGTCGGCATTTGGAATGAACAGAGAGACAACGGGATATTCTGCAGCAAGTCCCAGAGTTGTAAATGCCAGAAGAGCTTTCAGAATCATTATGTGCTGGTGTCTCTCTTTATATGGTGATGGTTGAATACAAAAGTAGAGATGGTATTTGACGAGCACTGGATTATTTGAGGAATCTAGGAGTCTTACATTAGAACAATAAGTTATATCTCTGATGAGCACACTATCATCATCATTTTATAACCCTGCCCTGTTATTACGGAAACTTCTTGCGGGTGTTACTGTATATCGAGATGATGAAACTTACATGTCATACGGATCAAAGGCCGATGACCATCATGAAATCCTCATCTTACCATTCAATATTGGAAATTGTGGTTCGAAGCCAGGAATAATACAAAAAGATACAAAACATCATGATATATGTATCTGGTCATTCAAATCATAATAGTGCATCGTCTCGGCTCTGGTGAAAGCGCTGCACTGAACATTGGAAGACAAGTTTATAACAGGAATATTCATATGTTATCGTCATTATTACCACTCACGAATAGAGCCATCCGGGCCATAGAACTCCTTGGGCTGCCAAGGCTTTGTCTCCTTGCTGATCTTCCGTACCAGGTCTTCGTCAATATCAATTCCCAAGCCGGGCTTACAGGGCGCAGCCACATATCCCTCCTTGATATCAAAGACCGTCTTATCCACCAAGTAGCTGTTCAGGTCAATATCTCCAGCTTCAACATTGTAGTGCATACCCAGCGACATCTCTTGGATGACAAAATTGGGTATCGAGACGGCCACTTGGAGAGAGGCTGCCAAGGCGATGGGGCCCAGAGGACAATGAGGCGCGATAGCAACATCGTAGGCTTCGGCCATATTTGCGATACGCATAGTTTCGGAGATGCCTCCTGCGTGCGCAATATCCGGCTGTAGGATATCTACCGAGGAATCCTCCAAGAACCTCTTAATGTCCCACCTGGAATACAAACGCTCGCCGAATGCTATAGGAATTGTAGTCTGCTCGGAAAGTTGTTTGATCGCTTCGGGATGTTCGCATAGTAGAGGTTCTTCGATGAACAGAGGGTGGTAGGGTTCCAGCGCCTTGGCGAGCTGCTTAGCCATAGGCCTATGCAAGCGACCGTGGAAGTCCAGACCGGCATCAAGACCCAAAGCCTTTACCTGCTTCAAGCGTTCCACGCAGGAATCTAAAACGGCGGGCGAGTCTAGCCAGTTGACATCTTCGGTAGCGTTCATCTTGACACACTTGAGGCCTTGGGCGATTCGCTCTTTCCTATTGTCAAAATTTGTAAGAATTTCGGTGGCCTTGATTGTTTACTGTTTCGGAACTCACGCTGCTGCCTCAACATCACTTGGTCGGTCACCGCCAATCCAGGCATAAACCTGCACCTTCTGGCGCACCTTCCCGCCCAGGAGCTGGTACACGGGAACACCCAGCTTTCGGCCCTTCAGATCCCACAAAGCGATGTCAATTCCCGACAGAGCTGACATGAACACCGGTCCACCCCGATAGAACCCGAGCCGCCATACTGTTTGCCAAATGTGCTGGATGTCACTGTGTAAGGTGATTAGACCTTTCTCTGTGATCAGACACGAGGGGTTCATGCATACTCTGCTTCGTATCCTATAATGCGAGTGATGATCTCATCGAGTGCTCCTTCGACTGCAAGGGAATGTCCTTCGAGTGTGCCCTCTCCCCAGCCGAAATTCCCCTCATCGTCGGTGACTTTAACAAACAGCCAGCGAGGCTTTACACGGAAGTGCTCGATGGACTTGATCTTAGCCATGGTGAATGAAATCGGGTATTGTATCCTGGAGCAGCAACCAAATCCGGGATGCGACCATGTTATAGAAGGCTCGCAAATCCAACCCCCATCAAGCATCCCACGCGGGGCCCTCGGGGAAAGTCCGGTTAAGCGGATTGCCGTGTATCAGTTCCCCCACGTCGAGGTCCAGTATAAGCATTCTTTACTTGATTGGTGGGAAAATCAGGGCCACTCTATGCGGGGCAAGAAATATGGATCGGATAAGCCAAGCTGTACCCACACTTGTATAATTTTATATATAGAAAGACGTGCGCCTATTAACATTGCTTATTCTAAAAGGTTCAATGAAGCCTTGTACATTGTAACCTGAAAATGGCTTTTACCTTGTCTCGAAAGTTGTGATTCTTTTGACTACTCTCGGTCGAAGCACTCCTTTTCATTCGGACTCTCCGGTGAAGCATTCACCACTGGGTGTCGTGTATGAGAGAGACTTGATCCGAGACTCTGCCTTGGCCCTTCATATCCCGATTACTGTTGGGTGATCCCATCTCCCATATTGTTTGCTAGGCTGAGCGCTTGTTTGCTAGTCATGAGTGTATATACACCTTACCTTTCATAGATTAAATGAGTAAGATTTCTTCCTTCTCTCTCTCCAGCTTGTCCTATATAGTTCCTCTGTATTTCATAGTTCTAAATCCAGAGATCTTGCACTTTGTCATCCTTCTGGTATACATCTCCTCGCTGTATTCGTCACCATCGATTACAAGTACAACACATGGGAAGCCGCAATCCACACAAAGTTTGCCATCGATGGAGCAGCGATCGGAGATTCGAAAGCGCAGTTATAATACGTCTATTTCGATCTCTCGGCACAAGGCACAAGTTCAAGCTATACTTCTTCCACAACTCACATTTACGTGTGATTCTCCCTCCAATATTTACGATTTTAACACAATTTTGGACCACCTTAGCCATGTGCATGGTAAAAAACCAACTCTTTGCGAACTGCTCCGCTCAAACGATTTGAGTGTTAATCCCTCTTTTGAATAAGATATGCCGAAGCATTCTACTATCTGATCCCTCCATATGAAGTTATTTTATCAATCATAGTCCGAATAGTAGGTAGAAATTCTCATAGATACATTGATTCGAAGTATAAAATGCCAAGACGGAGAAAAGGCCCCGTCTCCAGAGCTTCTGCGTATTATGAACCCCCACGCTCGGATAGTAGATTCCGAGATCGTCGTTAGGCCTGGGCATGAGATGACTAGGGCCACCATTTGATGAACCTCACAATTGTAGCTGGAGATACGGAGTAATAGTTCATGATGAAACTCACTCGCCAGGAAGTCACCCGACATGACAACCGGGAATCGTGCTGGGTCGTGATCCATGGGGCTGTCTACGATGTCACAGGTAGGGACTTGAAATCCCTGCGGAAGCTACTACCCCAGGCTGACTTAGGTAGACTTTTTAAACTCCCACCCAGGTGGTGTAGCTGTGATTTTGCGCTGTGCGGGTAAAGACGCGACTGAAGATTTCGACTCTGTTCATACGGTAGAGTTGTTGAGCGAAGCACTCCCTCAAACCGCGTTTCAAGGCTACATTGATCCCACTGGATTGGAAAAGCCGAACAACAAGCCAGATGGAGTGGATGAGGAGCAACCAAAGCCAAACCATGACAGTCTTCCGCCATTACAAAGTCTGATTAATCTCCATGATTTTGAACGAGTTTCTGGGCAGAGACTACGTGACACGACATGGGCTTATTACTCGTCCGGTGCTGATGACGAGATCAGCAAACGGAATAATGCCCTGGCATATCAAAAGGTTTACCTTCGTCCACGTATCCTACGAAAGATTCCTACTGTGAATACAGCCAATACAATCTTAGGGTTCTCTACCACACTGCCTGTTTACATCTCCCCAGTGGGTCTTGCAAAGCTTGCCCATCCGGAGGGGGAGTGTGCGCTAGCAGCTGCAGCTGGTAAGGAAGGGCTGGTCCAAGTACTCGCAAACGGGTCCAGCATGCCGATTGAACAAGTGATGAAGAGCCGTGTCTCGCCAGATCAACCTATTTTCCAACAACTTTACGTGAATAAAGATATCCAGAAGTCTGTTGAGACTGTACGGCGAGCTGAAAGAGAGGGTGCTAGTGCTATTTGGATTACGGTCGACTCACCCGTGGTGGGGAAACGCGAGATGGACGAACGGCTCAATTTGAGCGTGACGGTATGTAGCCTGCGCGGGTAGGTGCCTTTGTATCTTTCCTCTATTTACTAATGTGTTTCAGGACACGAGTAATACTGCACAAGGAAAGGGGCTAGCCAAGATCATGGCCAGCTCAATCTCTCCATTCATTGACTGGGAGATTCTCACCTGGATTCGCCAACTAACAGATCTCCCTGTTGTGATCAAGGGAATCCAATGTGTGGAGGACGCCGTCCTTGCCTACCAGCATGGTGCGCAAGGCATTGTACTCTCAAACCACGGAGGACGCTCACAAGACACGTATGATATCTCACAAACATGACTCATTTCCCTCGTCGGTGGTATGTTGACTTATATAAACAGGGCACAATCCCCACTTCTGACTCTACTCGAGATTCGAAAGTTCGCGCCTCACTTGATTGAGAGCAAGATGCAGATCTTTATCGATGGTGGCATTCGCCGAGGAACAGATGTACTCAAGGCAATTGCGCTAGGGGCCACTGCTGTTGGATTGGGTAGACCCTTTTTGTATAGCTTGTCTGGATATGGCGAGAAGGGGGTGCGGCGGATGATCGAGATCCTACGACAGGAGATCGAAATGAATATGGTTTTTCTGGGAGTGACCAGTCTCGATGAGTTGAGACCCGAAATGGTGAATATCAGTCGATTGGAGAAACATTTGATAGCCAGTGTAAAGCTCTAAGCTTAGAATATCAAATGCCAAGACTATTCTCTGAACCCCCACGCGGGGATCCTCCGATGCGGGGGAACTCGAGTCTCAAAAAAAGCATACAATTCTCTTTTGATCCTCACAAAATGTCTGAAATTGATGTCCTAGTCTATGGATTGGGAGCGTAAGTTCAGCATATTTCAATAATAATATGTGCTGACTTCTGTAGGATTGGCTCCTTCTATGCCTTTGTTCTGAGTCGCTCCAACCGTGTGCGACTATCAGTCGTGGCACGTTCGAACTATGAGGCTGTGAAAGCAAATGTGAGTATTTCACTGGCCACTAAGCCATTCTAGTATTAACAGATGCGCTCCAAAGGGAATTACCATCGATAGCGAAAATCATGGTCAACATACTGTCCATCCACACCGAGGCATGCGATATATATGCACCATTCAAATCGAAATATTCTGCTGACAGTCCAACTAGTGGTAAAATCCGTTACCGAAGTTCCACCAGTTGACTACATCGTGTGCGCCCACAAGGCAATCGATCAGGATGAAGTAGTAGCTCAATTACAGCCAGCAATCGACAGCAGGACTACCATTGTCGTCATCCAGAATGGCGTTGGTAACGAGGAACCGTTCCGAAAGCAGTTCCCAAAGAACACGATCATAACCTGCGTGGTAGGTTCTCTTCCCATCGTCAATTTCACAGTCCCATCTGACATCCAAAGACGTGGGTAGGAGCCACCCAGACAAGCCCCGGAATTGTAGCACATGGCAAATCCGAGGATATGCAGATCGGCCTATTCCCCAATCCCGAGGTCGAAAGCGAAGTCGAGCAACAACGACTTCAAACATTCGCCGATCTCCTCCGAAATGGCCAAACTCAGTTCCAGATTCTTGAGAATATGCAGATCCAGCGATGGGAGAAGGTGGTTTGGAATGTCGCATGGAACTCCTTGACTACCCTCACCCTGGTGGATACACAAACATGGTTGAAGTCATCGGAAGATGCTACGCCTTTTACACGCCAGTTGATGCAGGAGGTCATTGACATCGCTCGTGCCTGTGGTGTGCCGCTGAAAGATGATCTAGTTGACCAGCTTATGGACAAGATCAATGCTATGCCTGGGATTGGAAGCAGCATGCAGACGGATTGCAAAAGTGGTCGACCAATGGAGATTGATGTCATCTTGGGATTCCCAGTGCGGAAATCTCGTGAACTCGGCATCCGAGCCCCCTTTTTAGAGACCCTCTACGTTCTTCTTCGAGCGGTTGATGGTCGACTGAGAGCCGCGCGGTAGGACTTGGAATACGATGCTTGATTCGGATTCAGCTCGATGGTGTAAGGCTTGCTATAGAAATTACATAAATTGAAGGGTGTATGTATTTCACAGGTCCCACCAAGATTGGACCAAAGTTATTTCAGTCGTCCGTGATACTCTAACGTACTCGAGATAAAGATCAGTCGGCCACTTTTCATGAGGGTGGATGTCATCCGTAGCACCATATACTATACCCTTTTCGTCTTGCTCGGCCGTACTCGGCGTCGATTATAGAGCAAGTAGGGCTCATGCAAGATGGTCGACATATCGCGAGAATGTAATCTTTTTGCTCCTCAAAGATCTGTCCCATCCATGGTACAAGACGCTGTCTCTCAACCTCCCCAAATCCCAAACAAACCCCCACGACGGGGGATATGCAAAAGAATGCGCTGCAAAGAACCTAGACCAGGGCTCCAGATACTTTTTACAATATGTCAAAACGACGTGACCAGTTATGAAGTCCAAAATGAAATGGGTAAAGCAAGCCAGCTTACTTGTCCAATAATCTATCGCAGGGGGCTCACAAAAATAAGAAAAGCCCACGTCCAAATAAATATATACCCTCGAAACATAATATAACGTATTCAAATCAAATAAAAATTCGTAGCGCGTAAATGAGTCATCAGGTCTGAGGAGGAGATGGTGGACGCCGGATCTCCTGTAGCTGAATCGAGGTAGTCTTGTCGACTTCCACTTCCGTGGCGCCGTCTGGGGAATCGGGAAGGTTGTTATTCTCCGCTTCCTGGTCGACAGCGAACCTCCAGCGGTTATCGGCACCCATGAACATGCGGAAACCATAGCGTTTGTTTAGAGTCGTGAGATGAGCATGCCGTTTGGCACTGCTCCATTTGTGCGTATCGGCAAAATCAGGAAGCATTTGGCTGTGCGAAATCCAGGGAATGATGGCTCCAATGGAGCGTGGCATTCTGGGTCCCCGGAACCGCCCGTGTCGTGTTCCGAACACCACAAGCACGACCAGCGTGTCAAAGATAATGATGGCTAGAGCGATGGCAAGTGATGGGCCCGACGGAACCATGCGCCAAGTACTGCGGGTTATAGTGGCATTTGTGGCCAGGACTGGGTGAGCAAGAGGTTCGAGATAAATATCGCGCCAAATTGAGAAGTAAGTGCTATAGACCCATTGATATACATTTTGAGTCATGTTGGTCAGAAGATCCGGGTTCAGAGCGTCAAAATTGGGGTCTTCGCGTTCGTAGAGCCGGGCAACAAGGAAGCCTGCCCAATCATAGGATGAAATGTTGTATGTTCCATTCTGCATGGTAGTATTTCCTACAAAGCTGCTAGGAATAGCAGCAAAGACTTTGTTGAATTGACCGAGACTCACGGTTGCATTGTCATACATGGTTCCATGGGTGATTGATGTTTTAGGGACAGGTTCATGCCAACAGATCTGTCCCTTCTGGTCGAAAGAGATAGAATAGTGTTGCAATCTTGCCTGGGGTTCGCAGTGCAATGCAATTGTGTTGTCATCCGTGATTGGGGTGCCCGCCAAATAATCCCAGCGACCGACAACTACAACGGTCGACGTCTGGCAGATGTCCGATTCGCCGACGTCATCTGGGGACAGGAAGTGAATAGAGAGCGAGATTCCTTCTTCTTTGCTCTTCAGCGGTGGCATGCGTGCCATGCATTCCATGGACGAATTGTCAAATAGTTTATATCGCCAATGCTGGCGACCATTGCCCTTATCATGGACTAGAGCGTCGGAGGAAAGGGGCTGACACTTGAGCTCAGTTCCAACACCAAGCGTTGAGGCGCCGTAAATCACATCCGGGTTACGATTGGTCACGTGGATTGGGACAAAAGACTGGTTTGGGCTAGTCCAAGACAGCATAGGGACTCCACTACTGATGCTAGTCTGAATCAAATCATACTCGGTGAACTCTGCGGCGAAGTCCGTCTGCCAAAATGTAGACTGGCTGTAGTTCATGGACAAATCCTTGGTGTCCAATGTTGAGGTTGTCAATTGTTGAGTGAATAGCCCACCCGCAACGACAGTCAACGCCATGTTAGCGACGCATGCAATTGATACGAGGCCCAGCAAGAGATGCCGGTCGCGAACTGACTTGAAGAAAATGGCGAACGGACTTTGGGACGAATAGTTCAGTGACAACGACGTCTTTGCTAAGGCGTTGCCGCGTTGCAAGTGGACCCAAGGCTCCAAGACACTGAGGTTCCGGTGAATCGAGGTACATAGAGCTCCCACGGACGATGCAACGACAGACGGTAGGAAGGAAAGAACGACTTGGAACGCGCTCGAGTCGGATTGGGTCATGTGGCGGAAGCGGCCGTTTCGCATTAAAGATGAAACCACTAGTCCGATGAGGATAATGACCCCAGCTAGCGCCAAGAATTCAATAAGGAAGAAAGGAATTACGAGAAAGTGAGGCATTGGATCAACACGGGTTTGGAGATTCTCTCCAAGCTGGACAGGGGAGCCTAATGATATAGTCAGTTATAATTATCGACGATGAACAGCATTCGGGTGGCACAGACCATCTTCGGCGAGGATCTCTAGCCTGTTGCCAGAAGGGCCTGGTCGCCAGTAACATCGAGCATTTCTGAAGATACGGCGAAGTTGCCGAGTAGAGAATTGATGAAATTCCGCGACTGGCTCTGCGAGGATGTTGGATGGGTGAAAGATATCAGCGGCAATACTGCACATGGCACCAATGGACCCTGGGTCACTTTGGAGAAACAGTTCACGGGAACTATACATGTAGAGGAGATACACCGCGGTCAAAATGGCCAGTGTAAGAATGAGCTCAGACCACAGAGCCGCAAATTTAACGACGGCGATAGCAACTTGGTTCGACATGCGTGAGGCGGCAAGGTTGCTTGGTGCGCTATCAGGGTCGAACAGGCGACCGAGCGTGAGTACAAAGCTCTGCTTGACATCCCGCTCAATTTTGTTTTCAAATTCGGTCTCTGTCATCACGGTCGATGTATCGAGTACTAGCACAGGCTGTATATCTCCTAACTCCTGGCTGATGATAGGGAGTTCGGTCACCGTGCGAGCCCCAGTGGTAGCATTTTCCCGGATGAAGAGCATGTCACTGGTGAACGGAGCGCGTTGAGAGAGCAGAGCTTGGAAGTGTTCAATGTTGAACTCAGCTTTTGTGAGCTTACGTTTGGTAGCTCGATCGATATCAATAGATATTATGGAGCTGTTGGAGTGCATAGCCACGCGACCCTCCGCTTTGTGATAGATGATATCACAAGCAAAGGCCACACCGGACGCTGAGTACTCACTCAAGGTCGGATTCGAGTGTGTACTGGTCATATTCACTCCGATGAGCATACCATATAGATCATACGGATCGCAGCCGAATTCCGTGAAGGCCTGGGTTCGGTTTGGAAATGCTTCTTTGGCAGTAGCACTGATCATCGGCTCCCAATACCTTATTTGCAGGTAATCGGTGGCAGGGAAGAAGACACTCTCGTATTCAAAACCAATGGCGCATTTTGGAGCGCCTCCGTACGCATCATTCAGATCAATACCACTAGCCTTCCATGAAATTGTTGGATATGCCGCCTCAGGATCATGGATAGCAACGGTGAGCCCGTCCACAATTGGAACATTCTCACATGCAAGTTCCGCCCAATACAGCGTCTGATCAACAGTCCATATTATGCTCTCGTCTTGGTGGCTATCGGGTATTTCCACGGGCCCCCACGGCGTACTTGGAGGACCGGGACCGGCGCAATTGCTCGTTTGAGGAAAGCACATCGTCAAGAGTATTGTTGGCTTGCGTTGAGATCCAGTTCGCTTGTGTGTTCAAATCCACCAAGTTGGACCAGCTTTTTACGGTTCCGTAGTCGACTACCGTCACCTCGCGTAGCTCAAGTACTGTACTCTGTAAAGCGGGAAGAATCATCCGAATCGAGAGTGTGACTAGGGAAACCCAGAGCACCACCCAGTGGCGGCGGCGTGCAGCATTGATCGGAGTGAGAATCGTTTGGCCGAAGTTGTAGTTGATGAAGAGAACGGTCGCCGGCGCTCCCTCGGGTCGAGACAACTGGAAGTATGGTTCTAGGCGGAGGACATCGAAATCGGTGACAGTCCACACCACGACGAGCACGAGGGCCACGATGATAGGAACGTAATTGTAAGCAAATGATTGTCCGGAGTTGACATCTTCTGTGTAGCCAAAAAAGACCAATCCCCCTTCGCGCTCGCTATACTGCCGCAACCCTTCGAGGGTCAGCAGCATCGTCAACATCAAACATATAAGGGAGATCAGGTAGGGCGGGCGCAGAGCCACTGGGCGCCAACCACGAGGTTGAGGGCGGATTCGAAACAAACGAGACGGTGCAAAGCGACCTAGTTCACATCTCGGTCAGCATATACTCGTATACGCCACGAGGTTCAACGGGGACGCGAAGGGAGAAGGGGTGTCAGACGAGAACCACCACTCACCGATATCTCGTGCCCAGCGCCCTGCCCCGTCACTACCAGACATGCTATATAAGGTCCCGAAGGCGGACAATGTAATTGATACAATCGAAGAGCATTGCCGAATCAAGTTTCAACCATTCAACAAGACTCTGGCGCAAACACGGGCCATGGTTCAACAAATAGAGGCTAAGGTGTAAGGGAAAAAAAGATCATTAAAGCTCGTAAAACCAGAATGAAAATAATGATCAGCCCAAAGCCAAGAAAATGGGATGGGTCTCAGGCATGACGAAACAAAAGAAGGGGAGAATCGATTTTGCTGTGGCTGTGAGGCTGTGCCGTGCCTGTACCCACACGTGGGACCAATCCTCAACAGTTCCCCGACTACGGGAGTACGGAGTACACAGCAGTGACAGCACATGATCTATCAACTTGATCGTATTAATCCGGAATTTTCTGTGAGTAAAAAATCTATTGGATTTCAACTGATCTTCTAAGTACATTCTGGTTAAGATCTAAAGGTAACATCAAATATCAAGACAAGCATTTATCCCCAATTCAAACGAGCGACAATTGGGAACAATCTAGCAAAGATCCATATATGCACAAATGAGCGGAGGTCGAGATCTACTATTCACATGGCAGCCATTGTGAGAGGAAAAATGCGCAGCACTCAGATCAGAGCACGCTAGACGACGAAGCAACTCCGGACGACGAAGCAACTCCGGACGAAGAAGCAGATCCGGTAGGAGAAGCAACACCAGTAGAGGAAGCAGCCACAGACGAGGAAGCAAAACCAAGGGGAGCGGTAGGAGTGGGAGTCCCAGTGGGGGTCAAGAGAGGAAGGGTCTCGGCGGCGCGCTTCTGGACACCTGCAGAGGCGATAGCACTGCCAATGGATTGTACATCAGCTAGCAGAGATGGAAGGTCCGTTGGAACCGACAGAGACTCGCCACGCTTCTGGACTCCAGCGGAGGCCAGTGCAGCCACAGCTGACTGAACATCAGAAACCAGCGAGGGGAGGTCAGTGGGGATCGCAAGCGATCCGCCAGTTTTCTGGGCACCCGCAGAGGCAATAGCACTGCCGATGGATTGGACATCAGCCAGCAGAGATGGAAGGTCCGTTGGAACCGACAGAGACTCGCCACGCTTCTGGACTCCAGCGGAGGCCAGTGCAGCCCCAGCTGACTGAGCATCAGAAACCAGCGAGGGGATGTCAGTGGGGATCGAAAGCGATCCGCCAGTTTTCTGGGCACCCGCAGAGGCAATAGCACTGCCGATGGATTGGACATCAGCCAACAGAGAGGGAATATCCGTGGGAATTGACAGAGCCTCGCCACGCTTCTGGACTCCAGCGGAGGCGAGGGCTGCAGCCACTGACTGAGCATCAGAAGCCAGGGACGGGAGGTCTGTCGGGATGGAGATGGCCTCTCCGCGCTTCACAACACTGCCGCTAGTGATAGGGGTCGACTTCAAAGGTGCGGATCCAGAAGGAGTAGCAGAAGACGATGGTGATCCAGTGGTGAAGGCAGCGAGGAAGTTAGGAGGTGTGTCGGTCGATCGATGAATAGGAGTCGACACAGAAGAAGAGTTGGATGCAATGCGAGTGCCGTTAGAGAACGGAGCACCCATAGCAGAGCCAGAGAGAGCGAGGGCAAGAGCGGCAAGTGAGGTCTTCATTTTGAAACGGGATTCAAAGAAAGAGGTGGAAATATCGAAGAAATAAAAGATTGTTGGTCAACAGTAGCTCGCACAGCGAGGGAAGTATGTATGAAGTAAAGAAGATAATGATTGGTATACAAAAAGATCCCAGATCTGCTTGATGAAAAAAAGAATTGTACTGACAGATTCCAGGGATTTTATACCTCTCCTAGGCCGTAGCACACCATCGATTCTCCAGAACAAATAACCACTGCTTGTGTCTGCACATGGTGGGTCTGTTCCTCCATACTTTTGTTCCTTAAGTTGAGGACAGCCATTGACTGGTTGAGAATGGACGATCCCCAGATCTCGTCATCGGTTGGATCTAGGTATTCTCGAAGGGTTCGCGACATCCGAGTCCGAGGTGATAAACTTCATTGATATTCCATGTCGATCAATTGCCTGGGTTAGGGCCTGAATTGGGGTTGCCCTTGGGAGTATACTAGTGGTACACATAGGGTATGGTCAAGAGACAGTCGCAAAATTGTAAAATGTTATTGCCGATCACCAATTCATTCCAAGGTTACATCTCGCATTTCCACAATGTGTGCGAATAGAAGCAATCTAGGTATCGAAGTTTGGGCATGCACGTGGGACTTCCAAGGACGCATGGTGGGTCTGATAGACGGATTTGGAATAAGCCCCGGGGATATGGGGAATTGGTTTGTGGAGAGAACATTGCGTTCTCATATTTGGAGAGAAGATCCAGTGGTTCGGAGAAATTGGGGCGACATCGATATATGAGCTCTGGAGAATTTGTATTCATCTCCATCCCATTTGTCAGTTGAGTTTTCCGACCGGGAAAGCACCGAGCCTCGGCATCGGAATATCGGGCATACGGAGACCTATGTATCGCCATGCTAGACTGAACATATCTTTTGAGTATATAGACAATCATAACCTTGTCGGCACTGGTTTTCATTGGCTATTCTTTATCCGAACATGAAATGTGCTAGCCAGTATTGTATACCTAGTGGCATATCAGCCTCGAATGCCGTTAATAATCGGATTTATCTCGCTCGAGATGATCTAAGGCATGCTATATGCCATAACACTCCGATGGCTTTGCAGATATAGATCTCAAACCTCTGTTCAGATGCTTTTGTTTTATGAAAAATGACTTCATTTGGACTTGTTGTACACGCCGACGCGGGTCTGAACTCTTGTAGACCAGGTCATCCCGGTCACACCACTTAGATTGAAATGAAACATGAGTAATCGAGATCAAGTAGGATCTTTCTTACTCATTATACCGGCGAATGAGACCATCAAGTGCTCTCATGAGATCCCGGCCGCTCTGTGTAACCTCCTGTTCGGCATATTAAACGGCATGACCTCGATGGGCGGCAGATCTGGCCCGTGTCCGGACCCATTGGAAATCTGAGGATTCGATATCATTACCAGAGCTCAGGCGTAGTAGCAGTTCCACGGCCGTCTCACTAGCGCTATTCCACGCCGCGATGTTATCGTTTCCAGCCAGGCGATTACGCATATTTGCGGTGCGAAGATCAGCGACGAATAAGTGGAGAGTACAAAGCTCGCAGAAGAACTTCAAGCGGTCGTTCACCCGCTGGCGAGCCAAGTCCTAGTCATGGAAAGATGGTGCTGGCTGGTGGAGGTTGGGATGTTGGCCAGCAGATTCACTCAACCTGGAGCATCGATGGGCATGGCCGCCCCAGTGGCAGTTAGCACACTCTTTTGGCCAACCAGGAGCACCAATGACAACGCAATAGGCGAATGGCCCCTCTTTTTGTTGACAGCGGGTACATTCCTCCTCTGCCCGTTGTCCAACCATCTGGATATAAATGCCTTCTTGATCGTTAGGATTGTTTGTTAGGTAGCAAGGGACACGCGCAATCTGCCGAGGTCATGGCTTGGGTGGCAGTTATTCGAAACGATACACTAACACTCGATCGTTTAATTCGACTGCCTGAGTTCCTGGAAATATATCAAGGAGTTTGTTATTCGGAGGCTCCAGGAATTTTGATGGATGTTCTCGAAGATCAAACGGCATCAATATCTGCTGAGTGAATGGCAGGGGAAGCTGTAGGTCCAAACGAAGGTTGCTCTCGTCTTGCGGGCAAGTTCCATACTGGGGAGGTGACGACATTCTGAGAGGATCTGTGGACGTTAGTGTTAGTACAGAGTACTGTAGTAGGCTGCCCTGGAGTATTATCAATGGTAGGAAACAGAAAGCGCAGTCAATCGATCAGTCGCATTGCAAGCTGACAGAGAATTGGAGCAGAGAACGAACAGAGGAAAATGACAGTTAACAGTCACATCACATGACTCATTCGTTTACTCTTTGATCTCGCCCTATTCCTATTATTATTCCCATTCCCGATGATACTTCTATGTTAATTATTAGTTTCCTACCTATTTCACCATGAAAGAATATCCCAAAAGACATCCCAAAAGACATCTAAAGAGAGCATTTAAAAATACATTGGAGTGTAGAGCACCTCCAAAGACAGATCGACTGCCACCATATTCAGCTGGCTCCTCAGCGGAGTTTCTGTTCCATGTGACTCGACGAGAGAGATTTCCCTATGTAGGCTCAAGTCTTGCTTGACGCACAATATCCGCAAAGTGCTGTGATAGAGAGTTCGCGTTGGGAACGGTGATTGCGGTGCAATCCTGATTCTGATAAACCTTTGTGCTTACAATCAAACCAAGCACGTCACCATCTGCGATTGTAGAAGTGAGGCGTTTCAAAAACACTGCGCCAACACCGTCACCTCTGCAGTCCCCATCTGCCTTAGAGTCAAATGGCTTGCATACACCAGTAGGGCCAAGGAAAGCTGCGCCTTCTAGGTTATGGTCCAATGATCAACTCATATAGAGTTTTACTCTCGGCTCTTATTATAGCCATTACACCGACTTAGCTTTGTTGAGCATTGAAATTGATGCGAATATGTTGATATAAACCAACTTCTATCTTTAATATCGAGAAAACAATGATTGGAACTAATATGGAAAATCAGAGACCGATTCTTTTGTCTGAATTTCGAAGTATAAAATGAGGTAGATATATAGTTGACAGTGAAATCCATAGTGGAATTGGCCCAAGGCCTTGGCCTTGGCGGTCGGAGCTTTCCCCGAGGTACCCGAGAGCTCTCCCCTCTTGCCTCTTGCTCACCTCCAACTCTCTCTCTCTCTCTCTTTTCCTCTCCTCAGCCATGGGTATTTTCAGCAAATTGGTGAAGACGACCGTCGCAGGCAGTATTGCCTCGGTCGGTGTCTTCTGGGGCGCCACGCGCAATGACATTTTCGAGACCATGGACACCTCCGATCCCATCTTCCAATCGGCCTTTTTCAAAAAGTTCAACCCGAGTCGCAACCCAACTCTTCATGATGTCTGCATTCGCAGAATTCCCCTAGATAAGATCCAACCCTCGCTGATCGAGGAGAAGGGCAAGCTGGTGGAAGCCTTCTGTGCCGGTGTCTGGGGTGGCATGGGTAAGTCCTACACTGGGGAAACCAGCCTTGTCGCAATGCAACGCACTCTAACATGTTACTTTTTCTCCAGGATACATTCCCCAACGAGCCATTCTTGAACGCAAGTACCGTGGCCCCGAGACCGCCGACCACCTCTGGGACCGATCGGACCTCCTCTCAAACAAATACGAAGTAGGAACCATCGTCACCGACCACTTTGAAGTCGTCGAGAAGACCGAAGACCGTATCCTCATTCGATGCGGTGACTCCCCACGTATCCGTGATGTCCGTCCCTCCGACGGCCTCTTCGAAATCGCTGCTGTTGTCAAGCCGGATCAAGGTGTGGCCGAATTCAGTCTGAAGAGCTGTTTCTACCAGGGTCTCGGAAAGGCTGAAGGTGCCCCCATGGATGACAAAGTGGCCTGGGCACACCGTCAGTATACCAAGTTACTGCTGGAAACCGCCGTGCTGAAGAAGTGCATCCGGTAAGGTAGAGTGGAGGACCCCTCAACCGCCTGGAGACGGAATTTGTCGGCATACAAAAAATCCTAAATTTTCGGTTGGGACGTGCCGTGTACATATTCCTAATCATATATCCCTAATCGTGGTCTACAGCAACCGAATGTTGGATCAATCGGAATAAGCTGATCTGCAGTGTCAAACTTCCAAGTTTTTTTTCTTCTTCTACTTTACATATATACATCTTTCGACGGCAAGATTATTTTCCCCTAACCAGAGGTTGACATACAAAAAATCAGCACTTCACCACCTCCCGGGTCTCCTCCGCCTCTGGGTATGCCTTCTCATCGACCACTGGTGTTTCTGTATCACTGGTCATGGTGATAGCCAGGACGGTTGGGATGGCGATGACCAACGAGCCCATGCAGAGTCCCCAGTTCATAGCGAACTGAGTCATCGCGGGCTTGCCCATGGCATTGATGCGCCACGCCATCGCACCACCAGTGCTCTGGAAGGTCTTGTATGCTCCGACCAGAACGGCAGCTGTGGCCGGGGAGTTGGACTGAGCACCGACGAGCCAGTAGCAGAATGATTGCCACAGCGCATCATAGGCACCATAGAAGATGTAGAGGAACATCGGGCCAACTGAGATATCAGAATCTGTGTAATCGATATCCTGCTTCAGGCCATGCTCCAGACGCTCATCAGACCACACCTGGAACTTATAACCGCCACCCCAGATGGCCATTCCAGTGACAAACAAGAAGGCCCAGGCGATGCGAGCGCGGTTAGGTCGGCTGACACCGGGGGTGTCGAGAATGAGACCCATGACGAGGCCACCCAGCATCTGGGCAATCCAGTAAAGCGAACCGTTGAGGGAACGCGTCCGGATGTTGAAGTTCATACCGTTCACGGCATTCTGCTGGTAGGAGTAGAACACGTTGGCTGAGAAGAAGAGGGGCAGCATGCACAACACCCGCCAGTTGCAGATAGTCTTCACAGAGTGGCGAATAATATGGCGGAAGTTCTTGTTGCTCTCAGGTGTGACTTGCAACTGGGCAACTCTGACATACGAGGGTGGGCAAATGAGCGCTCCCAGCACCCATCCGATGGCCATGACGACAAGCAAGGCAATGTATGTGGCATCGCTGACAGTGCCGCTCGTCGACTTGAAGTTAAGGCCGAAACTGGCGAGGGATCCAACACCACCGCCCAGATTGAAGATAATCCAGAAGGCGGCGATTGCACGACCCTTCTGCGACTCAGGCACATAGGTCGTCATGATAGCACCCTGCGCCACCCACAAGAAGGAGGCACCCACACCGAGAATGGCACCGGAGGCAATGACGAAGCCGCCGTTGTTGGTTGCTGTTCGAGTTCCGTTAGCTGTGTATACAACACACTGTGGGTTGACAGCTTGAACATACCGTTGAAACACAGAAGACTGCCGGAATACAAGGCATAGGTCCATCCTCCAAGCAAGAGACAAACTCGGGGTCCAACACGATCGAAGATAGGGCCGACAACGAACAAAGCAGTTCCTGCAGTACAAGACAGAAGGGCTACACTGGCATTTGCGGCAACGGTCTGATCAACTTGACCGGAACCTCCAAGACCACTGAGGGCATTGTACATCTAATACCATTAGTTCACCTGGGTCTCACAATAGCTATTGGCAAAACTCACTCCCGGACAGCAAAAGCAGATGAAACTCATCAAAATGATCTGGAACCAAGAATTGGTCCAGATCTTGTATATGGTTGAGCGGTTTTCATTTTGCTCATAGCCGGCAACTTGCCCTTCTTCGACTGTTTGAGACATGTTTGTGCGTATGAAACTGAAACTACAAAAGTCCGGGGGGGGGGAATAACCGGGGTCTTATGTTAGAGACTTCAGCAATCCTTCCCTCCCCCCTATACCGGACTACTGCACGTGTGTGGGCCAGCTTATCGAGTCTGGGGCCCCACGCGATAGGGGGCTAAGGTTGCATAGAAGAACAGACCAAACAGGGATCGTGTTATCGTCGGGGTATCTGTTGGGTATTTTGCCTGAAGTAGTAGCGAAGGTGGAGTACACCCATGTGGTTTAGATTACATTGTATAGTGCAACTGGTTATCACACGACACTATTTTCTCGGCCGACGAATACCGGAGCATAACTCCACTAATCTCCCACATCAACCTCCTTGTTGGGAAAAGTCTGGAGAAGAAGTAAAATATCCACCCCGGTCGCTTGCGAGCCGGACCAATCCCGTGCAGTTCAAGTCCTTCATTGCTACTCTACTTTGTAACGGCCCCCATTTGAGGTGTTTCTAGAATACCAGGGATTGCCTTCACCTTACGTACAAAATTCCTATCAGTATCCCGCATCGGCATCGTCCTCGGGAAATGGGGCGATAATAGGCATTCGGCTTGTATAGCGCCAAATAGAAATGGGTCCAGCTTTGCCTCCCCAATCGTCTAAAAAGCCCCCTTATCGCTCTTTTCCGCAGAAGTCTGGTCGGTGATTCGTGCGAAAATAAATAAAACTTTGAACAAGAACACGGCACTCAAGCTTGTCGTCTTCTAAGTTAACACTCAATAACCTGCATAATGGATCTCGGGAGTCTATCTCAACTCCAAACGGAGGGGGTCAATCCCCGAACCGTGCATATTGATCGCATGTCGACACTTGACATGTGCACTGTCATCAATTCTGATGATCACAAAGTCCCCGAAAGTGTTGTTCCTTGTCTGCCAATTATTGCAGGAGCAATTGACGCATTGACTCCGCGAGTTCGACAAGGCGGACGGGTCATTTATGTCGGTGCTGGCACCAGTGGAAGGTAAGTCACGTGAATCAGCGTCCCCTATTTTGATCAAAAAAATTAAATCAAAAAAAATACAATAGACTTGGGATCTTGGATGCATCAGAAATTCCTCCCACATTCAATGCTCCTCGCGGGCAGTTTGTGGGTCTGATTGCTGGTGGAGATGCCGCAATCCGATCGGCCCAGGAGGGAGCCGAGGATGATGAGAAAGCCGGCGAAGAGGAGATGAAATCTCTCAATCTGAATCCAGAGATTGATAATATCATTGGAATTGCAAGCTCCGGGCGCACGCCCTATGTGATGGGATGTCTTGCTTTCGCGAAACGTCTCGGATGTGTGACCATCGCGGTTGTTTGTACAGTTCCTTCGGCGATTGGCCTTTCAGGAGATGTGGACTTCGTAATTTCACCTGTGTCTGGACCCGAAGTGGTCACTGGTAGTACCCGTCTCAAGGCTGGTACCGCCACCAAGCTGGTGTTGAATATGCTAAGTACCGGTACCATGATTCGCACAGGAAAGACTTATGGAAATATGGTATGTGGTGATTTCCCCCGACTGGTATACTCCCGCTAATCCCCATATTTTAAGATGGTCGATCTCGTGGCATCAAACTTGAAGCTTGAGCAAAGATCTCGCAATATTCTGCGCAGATTGAGTGCAAAGTGCCAGTCCGCGCCCGACACTGAACTGGACGCTGTCCTTGCAAAATGCAATGGCAGTGTCAAGCTGGCCATCTTGGTTTCAGAGACCGGGGAGTCCGTTGAGACTTGTCAGGGATACTTCGACGCTGCGGGTGGAGTGTTGGCCAACGCGCTGGCTGCTATCGCTAAGCCCATCGAAGAGAAGCCCGCAAGTACCCCCACTCAAAAGTTTGCCTTGTGTATTGATGGTGGCGGTACCAAGTGCGCTGCTGCTGTGGCCGCCGGCGCCAACGTCGTGGGCCAAGGCTCTGCTGGCCCTTGCAATTTGTATGATCTCTTTTCCCTGGTTATATCCCGTATCGTGAAGCTAACTTGCTCCAGAACCGATAGCATCGGAGACATAGACGGAGTCATTTCCACGTTACTTGACGCCGCAAAGGCTGCTCTGAAAGACGCTCTGCCAAGCCACGTGGAACAAACAGAGTCTTCATGGAAGGAACTTCTACAAACATCTTTCAGCTCTGTCTGGATCGGACTGGCTGGTATTGACCGAGCTGGGCTGGAGGGAGTGCTAGCACCCAAGCTGAGACAAGCTTTCGGTATCACTCAGGAAAAGGACCTCCAATTAACCAACGACGTAGACCTGTTGACCGCTGGTGTTCCACAATCGCTCGGTACGCCGTCCGTCCTGGTGGTGATTGCAGGCACGGGGAGTGTTGCAATGAGATATAAATGGGCCGAGGATCAACAAAGATACGCTCGTGCTGCCCGGTCTGGGGGCTGGGGACACATGCTCGGCGATCAGGGCGGTGGCTACACAATCGGTATCAAAGCCATCCAACACACACTGGGAGTCTTTGAGGATATCACCTTGGGGCTTGACAAAACTGGAGGCGATGAACTTTCCAAGGCGGTCGCGGAGAAACTGGGCTGTCAGGTCTCTGAGAGTGCCAGTATCGACATGTTGAACAATATCCTGGCCCAGAACCATTCTCAGGGTGTGAAGTCACGCATTGCTAGTATCGCGCCGGTTGTTCTCCACTTAATGGACAAGAATGAGACCGCAGCAGCTATCGTGAGCTCTCAGGTTGCTTTGCTTGTTGGTGATACCCTTGCTCGCTTGGTGAAGCCTCAAGCCACTGGTTATCAGCCATCTGAGGCCTCCGTGTTGGTGTTGGCGGGAGGATTGATGAAGAATGAAAGATACCGGGCCACATTTGAGAAGGAACTGGACTCACACAGATTGTATTTCAAGGGAACGGTGGTTGTTGAAGATGCAACCCGTTCGGGCGCCACTTACTTGAGTCGTTGAGCCTTGTTGGGCTTCTTTTAAAACCAATAATTAGATTTCTTTTACTCTTTGCATTTCTCTATTTCATCTTCCATATTTGTACTAAATTCAAATACCAAAACTGCTCAAATTATTTCACTATCTACTCTATTTCAACATTGGCACCGCTTCAATCACCGACTCCATCGCCGGGCTCTGATTCCAAATCCCTGTGATCTCCAGTCCAGCACTATGCAAGAGATCTCTCCACTGTCGCTCCGACCGTTCGACACCAGCTCCAATACTCATCATCTGAATATCCAGCGAAGCCTGCATCAGAGGCGTATCGGTGTCTGGCAGCACGAAATCCACAATGAGAATTCGAGAATAATCCGGCGCCATCACTGATACCGTATTTCGCAGGATCTTTCGACTGATTTCGTCATCCCAGTCATGGAAGATGGAACGGAAGTAGTACGCACGGGCGCCTTTGACGGGTTGAGAATCCATGAAATTGTATCCCATCACCTCGATTCCTGCGCTCTCGCCATCGACCCGCTCAACGACGCTTGGCAAATCCTGCAGAACCATTCTGCCCGGAAGATTACCGTATTCCCGGCGGAACTTGCCCAGATCATGTCCCTGGTTGCCACCAATGTCTACCAGGAAGACCGTATCTTTGTATGGGACAGCGTGACCAAACAGTCGCTCGATGGGATATATATCGTACCACATCGGTTTACCCTCGCGACGGCTAGTCATGTACGAGTTGAACAGCTCCTGCTGCTCCGGATGACTCGAAAGCCACTCGAACTGACTCTGTCCAACAGCCCATTGCATAGGTGACTCAGTATAATCCTGGGGGTTGGCATATCCATGAGCCCGAAGATACTCTGGGAGTTTGCTCAATGTTGGAAAGGTAAGATCGTAACTAAAAGAATGGTCAGCGAGTGACGGTGGGAACAGATGCAAGGGACCAAGCCACATCACCAACATACATGCATGGGATTCCGTCTCTCCCAATCGGACGAGTCAATGCCACGGTCTTGTCATTGGCGACATAAACATCGGGGGTCGGTGTGACGCACAGCCCAAGAGAAGCCATAACGCGCATCAGGCGTACTATTTCACGGAGTTAGTGTGATCCACAATGTGTGACGAACTACTATCTCTGCAGGAAAAGGTACCAATTAGGTCTTGTTCGGCGCCCGTGTATTTGGCTAGCTGAGCGGCTGAGAGTCCCGTTCCTCTGTGGCGCTTCTCTACAAGCATAGCGAAAATGCCCAGATCGATGACAACGCGCAGCGCGGCATTTTGAGGAGGCTAGAAAGAATCCAGTCAGAATATAAACTCGATTATAGTTTGTGGAACAAACACCATACCTGGTAGATCAGACGCAGCACAGTTTCTGTTGGCGTTTCCACTGCAGACCTCAGCTGGTCGATCATCCGCAATAGCTCGAAGTGGGCGTGTGGAGATGGATCTGAGGATTCCTTCAGGGCCATTTGGCCGAGTCGGTTAACCAGATAGTGAAAGGGTGTGGTGATGGTCATTTTGGCTGTTCAAGGAAAATAAACACCGATGTTCAGTGTGTAATTGTCTGCTTCGAGTTGCACAAGCTAGGATGAGGGAACTATTTGGCTGGATCTCGATTGCATCTTATAGTCCCTGGTTCCCCTCGGAGTGACATCAGACAAGCCAAATAAATTAAGAACCCTTGTTTCCATCGGCGTTCAATCCATTCCTACAACAGACGGATGCAATATAGGTAAGGTAAGCTTACCCCGAAAACAGGTGACACCCGGGGCATATCATTTCTAGACACTCCACTATTCAGTCATTCTCGGCCCGTCGTCTTAATATGCCGCATTTGAGAGGAATTGACCCGATTGAGATGATCTAGGATGTACATGCTTGCCCTACGGTGTGTGATTTGAATCCGGACTATTTGTGAGTGCGCTTTCTGTACTCACCACCCACATTGGAGTCTTTTTTTAGAAAAGAAAAAGAAAAAGAAGGGATCTGAAATACATGATCAGCACGGAAACAGAAATCTCCTGTTGATGTGAGATTGTTATTTATGCTATAAAGAGTGTGAGGCACTAATGAGTGTTATTCCCAGATCAATCCCCAAAACAATTTTAACGATGCATTCGCTTTCAATTACGCCCAAGTCCGAAGTTGACTCGCGATGGAGGCCAGCTATTGCAACAGTCAGTCTGGGAGCTGCGCATTTACACCCCATCATCGCCAAACTTGACGCAGCCGCCATCAACGGCCAACGAGGACTTGAACTCTTTCATGATGATCTAGCTGAGCTCGCCAAGACTATTCGAGTTCAAGCGCCTGACAGTGTACCCCGCACTGATCGAGACTACGAGATTGACGCAGCGCACGCTATCCGAGATCTATGCGCTGAGCGTGATCTCCAGGTTGTAGCTCTCCAACCTTTCCGACACTACGAAGGCCTCATTGATCAAGAAAGGCATGCAGAACGCATTGACGAACTCAGGCATTGGGTTCAGTTATGCAAGATTCTCGGTGACTCGCTCTTCATCCTGATCCCTTCATCTTTCCTCGACGCCTCCGAGATCACCTCCGACCGAGAGCGTCTCGCAGCAGACCTAGCCGAGGCCGCAGATGTCGCATTCCCAGTGCGCGTCGCATACGAGGCCCTGGCATGGGGAACGTACATCAACACCTGGGAAGACTCATGGGATTTGGTCAAGCGGGCCAATCGACCTAATCTCGGGATTTGCCTTGACACATTCAACATAGCAGCGCGAGTCTGGGCCGATCCCACCTCCACAACAGGGCGACTGCCCCCAAGCGCAGATGACGATCTGCGGGAATCGATGGACCGGCTTGTACGGGAGATCGATCCGGACCGAGTGATGATGGTTCAACTTGCCGACGGCGAGCGGGTCGACCCGCTCGCTCCCTTTCTTCACGCACCAGGCCTGCCTACTCTGCTAGCCTGGTCGCGGAATGCTCGTCTGTTTCCGTGTGAAGAGGATAGGGGCGGATACCTTCCGATCCGTGAGGTGGCGGATGCCTGCATTAACGGTCTCGGTTATACCGGGTGGGTCAGTATGGAAGTCTTTTCGAGATCAACCGGGGAAGATAACCCGGCCGTTCCGATGGAGCATGCTGCCCGGGCTAGTCACTCCTGGCTGCGGGTCCTGGAATTGTTAGAAGTGAAGTCGGAGAAGAAATCCATCTAGGTCTTGGGCGTGAAGCGATCAGCGCATTTTGTTTCAGTTAGTGCTATTCTGCATTTAGGTTCATGAATGGACCTTCATATGCATTCAACCAATACAGAGGAATGATAGTTTTGATGATAAAATTGGCTGGTGTCTTGCAATCTCTTTGTACATCCCTGTCTCGAATTGTAGACTGGTTCTTAATCTTGATAAATTGCAGTCATGCTCGATGCCTACACACATACCCTTCCTAGGTTCCTTGGTACGATCCAAATGTCATAGATCTCAGAAATGTTCCATCTAAATGGGGAAACTACTAAACGTTCCAGAAATATTCAGGAGGAATGCTATGCCGAACCAAACCTTCGGGTACTCCGCCTTCTAACGGAACGCCACAGGATCATTCCCGATACCTGGAATGCTATGCCTAGGTTTGTATTCTGAGGTCTACACAAGAGAATACAAAAAGGGTGGAATGATCACCCGATCGAACGGATCAGCATTCTTCAGATGGGTCCCCGGATGGTTCCCGAGATCGCTTATACCCCTAATATTATATAGATCAGGACCTTGGAACCTTGGACCAAAGCATTCCAAGGTTCCCGGCTTTCCGGATGCTTCTCCCGGCCCGATCCCGATCCACTTCTATTATTGGAGGGACCATAGATCTGGAATCTCCATGCCAGACTTCCAAGGTAACTGGAAGAACAGCCGTTTGACATAGGCTCTAGATACTTTAGAATATTGCTTTGACCCATTTTCATTATCTCATTGCGTCAATGCTTGCCGTTCATTCCCTTTGGTATCCAGGGGTGTAGGGGGACTTCTCATAATACGGTTTTAGTGAGACATCGCTAAGCCTGGCCCTTTACTCCTTGGCTGTCTGGAATGGTCTTAGTCCGATTTAGTACCGGTAGAAGAGGACTAGTTTTACAATGACCTCAAAAAGTAGTTCAACAACATTTTTAACGGCCAATGAAACACAGAACCAACACTTCATCGGGGCTTATCTGGACACAGCGTTTTGTGTAGCCTTTACCTATGGCACCTAAGATGTTCCAGACTGACAGCTGACGTTTACTGCCGCTCTTAGTTACACTGACTTGCACAGTAGGTTTCAGAGTCCCAACACATGATCTAGAACTATTAATATGCCACCAGGTGATGCTGCAGTTAATTGTCCCCTCGATGCGTATCAAACCGGTCCTTTTCCGTCTAGTAACGGCTAGAAATTTTTTTGGGCTTTCTCAACGGTATTTTCATCTCACCTGGGGCGGATGTGTCTCGGGCAGCTCTGCGGTGTAACCAATGCCGCTGGTCGCGATTGAAATTCTACTCCGATCATCCAGAATACATGCAGAATACATGCACTTAGTTAAAGCTAGACAGGAAAATTATCCCCGGATGTTGGAATTTGGCCACTAGTGGTGTAGCTAGTTGATAGCCTAAGCCACACTAGATGCAGTGGGCCAATCTTGCCGTCAAAGCAACGCCATTGTTGGATCTTGGCACATGAAATTTGTGATTGCAAGCTGGGTGTTTGCTGGTGACACAAACAACTCGCTCAGCGAGCCAATCCTTGTGCATTGAAATTGTGCTGTTGTACATGGAGTATGTGCATACTATTGCCGATAACAATACTATTCCCTCAAATCTAAACTATTCAATACGCGCCTTGGTGACTTGAGTTGGCATCTGCATAGCTATCACAACATGGTACATTGCCGATCCTGTCTGCTTACTATTTAGCTGAATCCGTGCGATATGTATACCCGATATGTATACCTTCCCGATGCAGAAAGACCTTCTTTCGCCGGGCATCCCGAATGCAGTCAGTATAGGCTAATCTGGTAATATGGGTCAGTCTAGTGGTCTAAACGGATACCCGCTCCTTAAATACGGCTTGATCCTCAATATAGTTCTGGAAACACCAAGCTGCTGTGGCACCTTTCCTCATTCTATACTACTTCTCCACTCAAAATGGGCATCCAACGTGGAAGTCAGGCAGCACACGCTGGTCCCTCCAGCACTATCAACCCGTTAGTGCAGGAGTTCGGATCTCTTCAAATCCTCGATGACTTGATTCGGTTACGTGCCGCTGATGTCGTTCAATGTCCCATTCTTGCCTATCCCCGTTTCGACAACGATGCAGCTTCCTATGAGTACTACACCGGGAAAAACTTGGATACTATGATAAACCAAGCTGTCACTATCCTCATAGATGATGGATTCAAGCAGGTTGGTCATGAATCGAGCTGCGATGTCTCAACACTCTAACAAATCAACGTTTAGCGAACGCAAAGCCCATCCATCGTGGCACTTCTTACTTTATCCGACCTTAACATGGTGATCACATTTTTTGCCCTCAGTCGATTGGGCTATACTGTCATGATGCTCTCACCAAGACTCTCGGGTGAAGCCTGCGTTTCATTGCTGGAAACGGTCAACTGCGAATCAATCATATATGGCCAATCCCCCAATATCCGCTCAACATTGGGCGAGATCTTCCGCCGCAGGTTGGTGTCCTGCCGCCCAATGCTGCCATGCTCTTTGTATAACAAGTTACACTCGCCATTGGTTGTTCTGCATCGAAATCAAACCCCTGAGAAGGTCGCCTTAATCCTTCATTCCTCGGGATCGACAGGCACCCCGAAGCCGCTCTTCCTCACACACAAAGCGATCATGACTCATCCGCTGAGAGGTCCTGGGCTGACTTCTTTCAATACACTGCCATGGTATCACCTCCATGGGCTGTCAACCGCATTGCAGGCAATGTGGATGAGAAAGACAGCCTATATGTGGAACGCTGCGCTGCCTTTAACTGCGGAACTCGTTGCTAGCGCCCTCGAAGAAGCCAGACCAGAGTCTGTAGCAGCGGTTCCATACATGCTCCAAATTTTGATTGATGATCCCCGCGGTATCACAGCGCTAAGGCAATGCAAGTTGGTTACATACGGAGGTGCACCCTGTCCTGACGAGCTGGGTAACCGCCTAGTAAGCGAAGGAGTACACTTTGGAGGCTCATTCGGTCTGTAAGTAGGGTCCTGCGCATACATACAGAGTCACACAAAGACTAACACGTTGTAGCACCGAGGCTGGCCTTGTTGCAGAATCAATCTCACGACCAAAAGGTGACCCTTATTGGAACTACCTGAAATTCTTTGACAATATCCGATCATATGTCTGGATGAAGCCCATCTCTGAATCAGACTCGCTTTTCGAGTGCGTATATCTCACTGGTCATCCAGCATTGACAACTTCAAATTCAAATGAGCCACCAGGGTCATTCCATTCGAAAGACGTCTTTGTCCCTCATCCTACGATTGCAGGAAGGTGGAAATACATCTCACGACTGGACGATCGAATTAATTTAGTGAATGGTGAAAAGGTTTTACCACTTCCGATTGAAGGTCACATCAAGCAACACCCTTTTATCCATGACGCAGTTGTGGTCGGGGTAGGCAAGGCTGCTCCGGGACTATTGATTTTTCGAGCGGACGATCCTGAAGCCAACCATCTCTCGGACGACAAATACCTCGATTCAATCTGGCCGACGATCCAAGAAGCCAACTCTCAGGCAGAGGCTTTCTCTCAAATCTCCCGAAATCTGGTTGCTATTTTGTCGTATGACGCCAAGTTTGCTCGAACCGACAAAGGCTCCATGATCCGGGCACAGGTCTACGAAGAATACAGTGAACTTATCGAAGACCTGTATACCGAGAAGGAACAGGTCTTTGGAAATCTGCTGCTTGAGGTTGTGGAGACAGAACGTATTCTTCTTCAACTAGCCCAGCAAGAACTGGAAATACCCATCTCTGGTGCCGACGCCAATTTCTTCTCTGAGGGTGTGGATAGTCTCAAGGCAATCCACTTCAGACGTCTCATTCTGCAACATTTCAAGTTTGAGATGAGCCAGGCTCCTGGTCCAAATGTCATATTTGAAGCGGGCTGTATATCACAGTTGGCTCGGCATATCTGTGCTTTACAAAAGGGGGAGACATACGAAAATTCTGAGAGTGATATATCTGTGATGACTGAACTGATTGAGAAGTACTCCATGTTTGAGAGGCACATACCCCAACCGCATGATTTCTCAGGGCCGAACAGTGTGGTGAGTGACTATCTCGTTGATGGAGTTTACATTCAGACGCTAATATAGCCAAGCTTCTAACAGGAGTCACTGGGTCAATTGGAGCCCATGTCTTGTACGAGCTGCTGAATGACGATTCCATCTCCACAGTGTACTGTCTCACACGACGAGAATCCCCATTGGAAGCAATACTCCGCACTCTATCCGAAAAAGATCTTTTCATATCCCCCGAACAAAAAGCAAAGATCGTCGCCTTCAACAGTCGGATTGACCAGCCTGATTTCGGGTTATCTCTGGATGAAAGTACAATCACACACATGCTCGAGACGGTCTCGCTCATTATCCACACAGCATGGCCCGTCAACTTCAATCTCCCCCTGACCGAGTTCGAGCCACACATCCAGGGTCTATACAATCTGATCCAATTCTCCCTATGTGTGCAGAGACGCGAGCCTGCCGTCATGATGTTCTGCTCATCCGTCTCGACCGCGCTCGGATCTCGATCGCCCGAGATCCTCGAAGAACCAGTCGATTTGGATTGCGCCTTTATGGGCTACGGGCAGTCCAAATTAGTTGGGGAACGGATTGTGAGTAATGCGCGACGCAGTGGAGCAAGAGCTTATTCTCTTCGAATTGGCCAGGTCTCTGGTCACTCGAAGAAGGGCCTTTGGAATGACACCGAGGCTCTGCCGTTGATGATCCGGTCGGCGCTGACACTGGGTGCACTGCCTGAGTTGTCGCAGACATGTTCTTGGCTTCCGGTGGATAAGCTCGCGTCCACTATTCTTGAATTAGCCAGTACTTGTGCTGCACCGAGTGTGTTTGAGGAAAGTCAGGCGTCCGGCTCGGCTGTGGTGGAGTACGTTGATGACTCGATTTTCAACTTGTGTAATTCTCGCGAATTCACCTGGTCGACTTTGCTACATACTCTGAAGGATTGTGGCTTCCGATTCGACACTGTGCCTTTTGAAGAGTGGTTGCTGAGACTTCGTCAGAGTGAGACGAGGGGCGAGGAACTTGTCAATCCGGCGGTCAAGCTCATTCATCATTATGAGACGACGCATGGGAAGGAATCTTCTTTGCAGAATGGACCAAAAAGGTTCATTACAGAGAAAGCAGAGCGGAGTAGTGTAACTTTACGAGATGGCCGACTGAGAATTATTGATGATGGAATTCTGAGATGCTATGCTCAAGATTGGTTGGCGAGGTGGACGGCCTAGGGGGCGAAACATCGTATTTGGGCGAAAAAGCGTGGAGTTTTGGGATAAATGGTGTCTGCATATGTGATTGGCGAAAAGTATCACTAGTATTTCGAGGAAACAATTGTTCATTAACTAGTTACGTTTCCTTTTGCGTGTAGTGTGCAAGAAAAGGTAAGACGAGGCCCTGGGAGGCAAAAGACAGACTGAATCGAAACAAACCTAAGTCTACGGCCATCTTTAGGGCCTGCTATACAATGAAGAAAACAAAAACCACCGCCAATTTGCTGTTTGAAACGAAATCTATCACAAATATTTAAGCCAAAAAGGCAACAATGAATCCAAAGAAGAGAGCCGACATGCTCAAAGACAGCTGATCAGCGGCGCCGGTGAAAACGGGGCTGAAACCGGATTGAGAGCCGCTAGGAACATAGAAGCCCGATGTAGCGGATGGTGCCTCCTTTGGGGAGTCACCGGTAGGAGCTGGGGCCGGGGCTTTGGAGGCCTCATAAGGAACGGAGGAAACAAAGGCAGAGGGGAGCGCGGAAGGATTGGCCCATGAAGCACCAAAGCTGTGAGCTGGGGCAGAAGTGTAGCTCTTGTGGCCCTGGCCAGCTGGGACAGATGCGTGGTTGGAGAGAGGGTCCACACCAGCCGCAGAGGTCGTTGCCTCAGTATCTTGGCCGTTGGCTGAGATTTGGACAGATTGCACAACTGGCCCGGGCGCAGTTGTTGCCACGGAGTGGGCGGCAATAGGGGAGGATTTCTCGTCCTCGGGGCAGAAGGTTTCAGTCGCAGTGACTACAGAGGTGATAGTACGAGTCTTCTTGCTGGTGGCAGGCTGTTCGACTTGTTCGGTGGCAGGACTTTCGGCAGTAGCTGCAACAGTAGGAATAGACGTAGGAGTCAGTTCCTGAATGACTCCAACGTTTTCATCTTCCGTGGAAGCAGTTGAGTGCACAGCATTAGTATGAGTAGCGTGTGTCTCAGCAGTAGTATGTGACACTACAGGAGCAGCGGCAGTCGTATCCGGTTTGGGCTCGGACGCAGCTGCGGCAATTCCCTTCACACCAGTCTGATAGATCTTGACCGAGTTGATTTCCCAGTACGACTCGGCAAATTTGGTCGGGTTGTTGGCGACGTAGTTGTGGCAGCTCTGGAGGCCATCGCCGCCAGTCATGGGGCAACCAGAATCACCATACACATTCCCTGCCCAGTCTCCGCAGAAAGTGGTATCAAATATGAACGACTGGGACTTGAAGGCGGTTGCAACGTCGCACGATTCCTGCACCACGGCCATCGGAGTACCAAATTGCGTTACATCGGGCTTGCCGCTAGTAATCGAGGGCGGGATCGAGCTTCGGGGGAAGTACCAAATTTTGAGGGATTCGCTGGTCCACTGCAGTGTATACACACCACCGTTTTGCTTGTTGAAAGGAGTGCCATAACTGCCCTGGTGACCCTCGATCACACAACCAACGGTGCCTAGATCCTCACCACACCCTGTAGCGTTGACCGAACCTGTCATATCCGTATCTGTCAAACTGCAAGTGCCGGCTGTGTGCATGACAATTTTGTTGTAATCCTGCATGTTGACACCTTCGATTATATCAATCTCGCCGTCTCCCGGCCAATTTCTTCCGACAGACCAGAAGGCGGGCCAGGTACCGCAGACGCTACCAGGCATGTGGGCGATGTCGGCGATGACGAGAGACTGGTCGTAGTATTTCTTGCTGCCAATGCGTACCGAATCACGGCCCTTTTTGCCTTTCGGGTCGAGCTTGGTAGCATAATCGACACCGAGATACACACTGCCAGAATCGGTAACCTTGACAAGGCCTGTACTTTCAGCAGTCTCCTTGTCGAGGTAGTTGACAAAGCCATTGGTCGGGTCAGAGCCAACGTGGAAGTTGAAATAATCCAGGAAATTCTTCCCCTGCCAAGTCTCCACCAGGGAGTAACTTGTGGCGGCCACGGGGGAAGCTAATAAAGCAAGCATCAGCGATCCAGCGCTCAATGAACGTGTTGAAGAAACCATCTTGTGGCTGGAGACGTATAACAAGACCAAATGCTTGTGAGATGATCCAGAAAGCAATGAAGAGAAAAAAAGAGAGAAAGTGCAATTGATAAACAGAGAAAAGTAACTAAAAGAAAGACTGACAATTCCAGATTGTCAACAAGGAGAAAGGAATGTGAGTGTGTCGAACATATCGGAGCAACAGTGGGAGGTATTTGACCCAAATATCTTTCACCAGCGGCACAAGCCCATATTCTTTTTATCTTGAATTATGCCAGATACAGCGTTGAAGACTGGGGATCAATTTGTCCATCCAGTAACAACTCATCAGTGCCTGAGACCTTCGACTGCGGTAGTGAGTAGAGGCCTGTGATAGGCTGCGGCGGAGTCGAGGGGCCTCCGTGGCGTTCTAGTCCAGGAGTCCAAGTCCACTTATGATGATCCATTCTTCAGAGCAATAGGCCGAGCAACAGAAAAAAGATCGACTAGTCGCTGTGACGGCGGTTAAGGGGGGTGGTGTGTCAACCTGAAACTCCTAGCCCACCCGAGGGGTAACCCAAAACAAACGGTGAAACAGGAGTTTTTTTTTTTTTTTTTTTTTTTGCATCTGAATAGAACGATAAAGACGTAGAAAGGTAGACGGAAAGTGCACGTACGTAGATAATCTCAAGGTCTGTCATTCAATTTTAGTTGTCACATTACAAGTCAAAAAGGTGAAAATGTTTACGCGGAGATGTTATGATCGGAGTTGCCGCTCTCCACTTTTGCCTCCAACGTTTGGATTGATCTACAACTCTTCCTTCCGAGGTCTTGGCCTTTTAGCGCTGAAGTCTAGACTTTCTATTTTGTTTGGATGAATCAGGAATGTTACCAGATCACATAATTCACGGATCTTGGGAAAAAGTATTATTCTATACGTTCTAAAGAATACAGGCGATAATCCAGGTGTTGGACACTCGATCACAAATAGCAAGGATTGGGTATCTTTTGTACAGCAACTCTATACAAAAGGTACATAAGCCGAACATAGTCATAACCCCGATTTCATTAACGCTCAAAATAGTTAGGGGGAATATGGGAAGGTGTGTGTCAATAAAGTCCAAGTTCATTATCAGCCTTGATAGGTTTTATCAACTATCCTTACTCTTATTTTTGCCTTAAGCTATTTTGAAAGTTTGAGAAAAATCGATGTTGTGCTCATGTACCTGTAGTATGGAGTTTTCATAAAAAGAATAAATAATTCTTACTAATTGTGATCGGATGTCTAGCAAGACTAGGGGCTAGTGGGTTTGCCACAATTAATGTATCCTTGGAGCATTCAAACTTCGTGGACATTTTATATATTTATCCAATGGTGTGTGCATCATTAAGTATTCATTGAAGTAAACCAGTTGCAAACTTCACATTGTTCCATTTCTCTACTCATATAGTGCCGATAGCAACTATATATCCCTATGACAATGCAATGGAACGTGATGTTATATAGAAAAGATTTATTCCAGTGCAGATTACATTATTAAAACCCAAAAAGAACTTGAAAAATGTTATTCCAGCAGCCAAGTGTATATATCCGAGTTCATTGTTAAGTGTATGTCCCTCAATATATATATATACCCTACGCATGTCTGTTCCCCTTGTAAATGAGCAATTCTTTTCGCATTTCCTTTCTCGTTCTATAGGAAACGCGGTGAAGGAAAATATTATCCATTAAGGTTATATAGTAACGTTGGAAGAGATATCAGAACTATAAAATGGGATCTCGTACTCGTAACGTTTTCCATTTCGGGAGATCCATAGCACGTCTGATTGGACAACTACGAATCTTCTAGGTGGACCAGAAACTAAACTGCAAGCTTGACCCTCTTTCGTTCCTCTCGGATAATTCGTATTCTTATACTCAAAAGGACTAGCTTTTACCTTTTTTCAGCCCTCTCAACAAAAAAGCGTTCCCTAATTGTGGGGCTGAAGCATCTCCTAGCTCCAAGGCAGAGAAATATCAGCACAGCGTGTAGTGATCAGGCAAGATGAAAAGATATTTAAATAACGTTCTTCTCATAAGAGAGGCTGGATCTCTAGTGAATCTTTTCAGCAGACGGTATTTTCACTCCTTTTAGTCTTCAAACTTCATCACCTATCTTTCTCGAATCCTACCACTTTTCAAGACTAGCCATCTTATTCCATAATCATCTTGCACATTACGCTCTCTCATCATGACCGAGGGATTCCGACTATACCATTATGACCCGTCTGCTGGCTCTGCTGTCGCCTTTGCAGCAGTCTTTGGACTCACTACCGTTATACATATTTGGCAATTAGGTCGGAACCGAACCTGGTACTTCATACCATTTGTCATCGGTGGTTTATGTATGGACTCCGTTACTTTCTCTCTCCTCTTTTGAAACCATGCTCATCATTGTGAACTATTTTCAGTTGAGGCGTTCGGCTACTTGGCCAGATATGCCAGCGCACAGGAAGCCCCGGATTTCACCACAAAGCCGTACATTGCACAGAGCTTGATGCTCTTGTTAGCACCTGCATTTTTTGCGGCTTCTATATACATGGTTCTCGGCCGTATTATTCGTCTGCTGGACGCAGCCTCGTGTTCCCTAGTCAGGCCGTCATGGTTGACCAAGATATTTGTGACGGGTGATGTGTTGTCATTTTTCATCCAGAGTGGAGGTACGCTATATGGAACCACTGCAGATGGAAGTCTCACTAATATTGTTTCTTTCTTGAAGGAGGTGGCATGCTTGCTACCGCGAAGGACAAGTCGAAAGTAAACCTCGGAAACAACATGATTGTTGCCGGGCTTTTTGTTCAAATTCTATTCTTTGGCTTCTTTATCGTCGTTTGTTTAGTCTTCCATCGCCGCATGCTATCTACACCTTTGCATGCTGTGGGAGACACTCGAATTCCCTGGAGCCGCTATATGAAGGTTCTTTATATGGCCAGTGTCTTGGTCTTGGTCCGATCAATCTACAGAGTGGCAGAATATGTCCAGGGCAGCGACGGATTTCTCCAAAGCAAAGAGGCATTCATATATGTATTTGATGCAGCATTGATGTTTGTTTGCTGTCTGCTTTTCAACTTCTTCCATCCGAGCAAGATCCTCTCGGGTTATCACAAAACCCAGGAGGACCCGGATGTAGAATTGATGAATCACGGTGGTTATACCGGATATACAGGACAAACCAGGTACAACAGTCCTCATTAAATATGCCTTTCTTGTTGGGTTACGTTATTCTTTGTATAATAGAGAGGTGTTTATCAATGAATATTGTGCTGGAAATAAATACTATCCTCTAGGCTTCGATCTAGGAGCAAGCCCCTTGTTAATCTTGAGATATGTTGCAAGTATTATCGGCAGTTAGAACTATACGCCCGGGGTGTTTCCGGTGCTTTCAGCATCTATTGCCCGATCATGATGGTGATGTGACGTTACAAACCCGGGCTTTTCGGCCGCTATTGCCTCATCTTCGTATTTTTTGATAATTACCACCAATTTTATCTTTGTGGGTACCTGACTGTGATTTCTTCAAATACCTAAATGCGTAATGTCAAGCCTCGGGGAAGCTAAAGATTTCAATTTATCTATCGAAGATCAATTGAACGCGAGGCGTGGCTATACAGCGTGAGCTTGGATGTTCCCATTTGCATTTTATAACCGTTATTAATATTTTTCAGTGCTGTTAACAGTCCCAAGGTATCCAGGAGGTCGAAGCGTAATGCGTTAGACCTTCTCAACGGTGAGCTTGACGGGGACACACCTCGACATTACCTTGATGAGGCTCCTCCAGACCAGAGTAACCCGAGTGGTCTAGGTGATCTGGAAAGGTGAGAGATAACTCGCGTACAATATCGAGTCGCTAACAATAGTTTACCTAGGACTAAATGCAAATCTCACCACATCACTCAAAGCGAAAATGACTCGTCGAGACTTGATCAGTATCCAGGATAGGAATTCAACCACGTTCACGCGTTTACATATTCTAGAGGCTCAAAATTGGAAAAGCAAATAAATCTCTATATTGCTGTAATACCTCTTTTGTTTTATCTATTCTATTGGGGCGCTTAGCATGCTTTCCTCCTCTGGCCACTTTCGAAACAAATCCTGAAGATGATCCAGTGGAGCTGAGAGCAGACCGGCTGCAGTCTCATACTGCGGTTGGTCTAGGTCATATGAATGAGAACGAGAGGGCACAAATATCTTGGTGCGGTTAAGAGAATCAGCTAACTTCTCGCTGTCATCAGAAGTGAGGGACTCCTCCAATATGACCAGGTCGTTTGCTTCTTCGTCTTGCATATGCTGGGCAAGAGCTTCCATCAGCGTTGTAATTGTAGGGACGAAGCGCGGATCGGAACAGTTTAGGTCCTGGAAAACGACGAGCATTTCTTTGAGCTGTACGGTATCAGCATTGCCCTCTATTAACCTTGGAGAGATGTGACACTTACCGCTGAATGTTCACGCCGATCATCATCTGTCTTCGCCTTGCCCTCAGGGCGAAGCTTTTCCAATGCAGGGAGCACTACTAATTCCTCGGCGACAGCGTGTCGTGCAAGTTCCCAGGTAAATTGGTTTTGAAATCGAGTTTGCTCATCTTCATCTTCGGAGTTGACGATGATGTTGTAATAAGATTCCAGTTTCTGGTGATCATTCTTGATCGCCTCGCTTATCCGAACCATGTTGACTTAGTTATTGTAAACTACAAGAGAAGTTCATCTGAGCTATATTTTTTTTTTTTCGTTGCCTCACATGTTGGTTGACTGAAGCCATCATGACGTTTCAACTTTCAACGGTTTTACAGTAACCGCCACATTCACAGTCGTGGAACGTGATTCCGAACTGTACAACTTCGAATATCGAATATCGCCGTTACTCTTGAGATTACATCCAAAAATAAGTATTGAAAAAAGCCAAGAACATACTAATTCCCATTGACCGCATGACCTCTCAGGTTGATATGACATACGCATAGTGCCCGAAGTGCGTTATTTGTTTATTCCAATGCAGGGGTTGGAGGGCCGGAGGGGGTTATGCATGGAATGCCTTGGGTACATATCTCGTATTCGGCCTTTTTCTTGTTTCTGGTTCATCTTCACTTTGCTTCAATTTGCCATGAATCAATATCCTCAGTGACAGTCCTAGTAAAAGGAGAACGTGGACCTCCCACAATGAGTCAGGGTCAGCGGTTAGAGGCTTTTTGAGGTTATTCCAAGGTGACCAGGTCTGACAGGATCTACAGAGAACTGATCCATCAAGAACCCAGTCAGATTTCTGCTCTGAGAAAGGTTTCCCGTGATCCTATATACAGGATGAAGGGTGGACTTTGCGGTCGCATCTCTCAGTGGCTATGGTCTGGATGGCGGGGTACGGCATTCCAAGACACCCCGGATTTTCAACCATATCAACTTCATCCGGGGGACTGTAAAGCCTGTCGTGAACAACGCACTGCTTGTGATCATACACGACCTCAGTGTTCTCATTGCTGGTCACAACAGCTTCTGTGCTTCTATGTGGACCCGAAACAGAAAAAACATCGAAAGCCAACAGTTCGTGAAGTGGAAACGGTTTCTACACAGGTTCTGACCAAAGACGCGATGTGAATATGATTGATTTCTGTTCCCTTTGAGAATTTACTTGAATGTTTTGATTTTCTTGGGTTGGTCGCAGGTCTGACGTCTTAAGGGTATCAAAGGTCATGAGGCGCATGTTTTTTGCCCGGGTATTTTTGCGTTTGAGCATTTCTGTTTTCTTTTGAATGTCAGATTTCACTGAATTTTGATTCCAGTCTCATTTCATCAAAATCAAATGCGGTTTCTTTTGAAGTTCATAGAGTCTAAACCGGGTGTAACGCCGGAGAATTGTGTTCCGAAATGATTTTGGTATCAAAATGGTTCGAATGAACCATCAACACCTCCACTTCCCCCTTTTTTTCTGACTTTACCCCCAAAAAAAACCAGTTGTAACGATCCTAATTGAGGAGAAACGCCGAGTCGGGCCAACACCGAGAGCCACTACAACACCGAGAGCCACTGTGTTGCTTCGGAACACTGTGACCCGATACCCGCTCCACCAACACATACATAACTCGGCCCTGCACTTTGATCAAGCAATTTGAAGAATACCCGGATAGCTGCTGAATTTGCTCTTTGCTTCTGTGCATTATGATCCGTTGATTGTCACTAGCCGTGGTCGAGGCATCTACTTCAGCTTGCATCACTATAAGATATATCCATGTGCGATTGATTCAAGGTAAAAATCATATCTAAGCCTTCATAGTAGCCAATCTAACTTCAGCTTACAGATGGAAACCGAGTACCGGCGACTGGCGGATGCTATCCGCAACCAAGCCGATGCTCATCCCAAATCACGCCTCCTAGTTGCCATTGCAGGCATCCCTGGTTCAGGGAAGACCACCACAGCCGAGGCAGTAGTGCAACACTTGAATCAGAGCCCGACATCCCGCGCCGCCCTGCTCTCTATGGATGGCTTTCATCTTTCTCGGGCAGCTTTGGATCAGCTGCCCAACCCCAAAGAGGCACATATCCGTCGTGGAGCTCCATGGACTTTCGACGTGAACCGCTTTGTAGCCTTTATCTCTCGGCTCCGCACCTGGGCAGATGAGACACCACTAGCAGCTCCCTATTCTGAAAACTGGTCGTCAGCGGATGTCATTCATGCACCAACATTTGATCACGAAGCGAAAGACCCCGTCGAGAACGGGATCTCCATCACGCCGGATGCTTCGATCATTATCATCGAGGGTAACTATCTGCTTCTTGATGAGCCCGGCTGGCGTGAACTTGCTGAGCTTGTTGACTATCGCGTCTTTGTCGACTCCGATCCGCTAGAAGCACGGAGCCGATTGGCCGAGCGACACCTACGGGCAGGTATTGAGAAGACATTGGAAGATGGATATCGCCGGGTGGATAGCAATGACTTTTTGAATGCGATTTCCATTCGAGAGAAACTGCTGGCCACGGATATGGTTGTGAAAAGCGTGACCGTTTGATATGTATATTATTGAGACTGTGTCTATAGACAGGTATTGGACAAACTGAGCACACGTGCATTTCGTTACTCTTTACTCATTTACCATCTGATTGTGGAATACATCTACGGATATATGTCAGAGCTAGAAGGGGCTAGGAGATCAGCATACCAAACTCACTCGGAATCTCCGGCATCCAGCTCGCCCGAGCCTTGCAGAAGAATTCCCCCTTGGGAGGCAATGCTTCGGGATCGTCTAAGGATCCGACGCAGATATAGCGAAAACGGTCTTTGGCAGCATCCTGATATTTTTGTTAGAAAGTCTTCGTACCTATCGAATAAAGCTATCATACCCCATATTCTAGGATGAAGCTACCACAATTTTGACAAAATTCTCGATGAATCATAGCCCCAGATCCGTTATCTGCGGCATGTTCCTTTGTTATCCCTTTGGTGAGATTAAATGTGTCCTTTGGGACTTTCGCTGTCAGACCATAATTAGTTCCAAAGGCTTTCTATTCATTATTCCGATTCAGCAAAATGGAATTCCCGTTCGATTTCAAGTGTATACCTTGCAGTTGCGGCAATGGCAGAGAGACGTTCTTGCATCATCATTGGAAGCAAGCTTCAGCTCGTATTCGATATTCCGGCAAATACATGACCCTGTAAGGGTAGGCATCTTGAAGCTTTGGATCACTTTGATATTGGGATATACAATAGACGATAGAGTCACTGGCCTTTGAATCCCAACGCTAGCTCAAGAAATAAACGAGACAGGTTTTTTGGAAAACATTACTGCTAGTAGTTATTCTAGGGATGCCAATGCGATGCGATGATGCAATGGTGACGGTCTTGCGGATATCCCGAAACTTTGAGCTTATCTACATCTACACCCAACCCTGTCTCCAGATCTTTTACCTCCTACAAGAACAAGATGAACAGCGAAACAGAGCTCAAGCAGAGGTCTGTTGTATCCTCATTCATCTGCTCAGATATAGGAGAAACCAAAGTTGCTCTATTTCGGCGAAGTGAGAAAGTCAGGACATATCAGTATGTATCCCAAACCCCTGCTTTGCTATCGACTGTCCGCGTCCAGACTAACTGATTTCTCAAGACACCACCTCGCTCCAATCTCAGGCAGTATAGAGAGTCGTGAAACTCCAGTAGCAGCGGCATGGCGCGAGTTGAAAGAGGAGACTACTCTCACCCCACGAGATCTTGATCTTTGGCGACAGGGAAAACCATACACCTTCCGCGATCCTTCTGTCGGTCGGCAATGGACCATCTTCCCATTTCTATTCCGCCTCAAAGACTACAATGAAGGTGGTCGCGGGGAGAAGGGTATTCAAATTGACTGGGAGCATGAAAGCTGGCAGTGGTTTAGTCCCGATACAGTCAAAGATGATGAGAAATTCGGTGGTGTGCCACGTCTGAAAGAAAGCCTGCGACGAGTCTGGTTTGAAGGTGAACTGAACAAGCGCGCTAGCAAGGCACTCAGAATAGGCCTGGCAGAACTGAAGGCAGATCACCAAAGTGGAGCGCACGAGCTGACCTCGATTGCGCTGAGGGCCTTCCGAGACGTTATTGCGGAGATGAGCAAGGCCATTGACATAAAGTGGTGGGAGACTGCTCGCATGGCTGCGTGGCATTTGTGGAAGAATGGACGAGAAAGCATGGGGGCAGCCACCTTGAATGCATTTCTAGGATTGCTCGCCGACATGGAAGAGATCGTATATGAGACTCTTGACTGCAGAGTCAAATGGGAACGCCTGTTGACCTTGCTCGACCACCATTTGGACAAGCGCGAACAAATGCCCACGCACATCAAACACTCCTTTGGGATCTATCTTCAGTCCAAAATACTGCCTACAGCAAAATCACAGCCTCCGCCCTCTCTCATTATTCTAACCCTCTCGTCGAGCTCTACCGTCCGAGATAGCATCCTGGAGGCCTTCGCATCCCTTCCAATTCTTAAGCTGGACCTTAGGATACTGGAATCTCGTCCGCTTTGCGAAGGAGTCAGAATGGCGTCTTCCATCCTCTCTGCCTTTCAGTCAAGATTTTCTTCACCTTCCAATCGACATCTGGAATTAACTGTGTACACTGATGCATCTGCTGCTCTCGCCAGCAAGGAAGTGCATTTCGTCCTGCTTGGGGCCGACCGGATCTCGGATTTAGGCTCAGTGAGCAACAAAACTGGATCTTTGCCAACAGTTCTAAGTGCCAAGCATGTTTGCCCTAGCGCCGAAATCTTGGTTCTCAGTGAGCTAGAAAAGGTGGCCGAGCCCGGCGCCGATAGTAATAATAGCCACGAAGAGAATGACCCGAAAGAGCTGTTGGGTTGTTGGGCTGACAGCGGCATGAAAGGAGTCAAGATTATTACTGATGGAATTGAGGCGACTGGTCGAGGCAACCTCAATTACGCAGTCGAAGTAAAGAATATCTACTTCGAATGGGTTCCAGCTGAACTCATAGATGCGTATATCTGTGAGGAGGGGACTTTGGACGTCATAGCTATTCAAAAGAAGGCCCAGCAGGTAAAGCAGAAGGCAGAAAAATACTTTGGTCAACTCTAGTACCTGATCATACAATTCTTTTGATTCCTGTCTGTTTCTGCATTTCCAACACAGTACTAGTTAGTCCGAATGACGTCATAATTTGAAACTAGAAAAGAACGAATTTGGTTTCAATTGCACACGACCTAGCATAGCTTTCGGATATCAATACCACTGCTCAAACTCATTCCAAATGTCGAAAGTATTACACTCAGGTGCCCATACCTTCAGTGTTCCAGCAAAAGGGTTGATATTTGAATATGTCGTGCATCGTCCATCCACCGAAAAGGAGGATCCACACAATTTAATTGTTGTTCAATGCCCTGGCTGGGGGTTGGGATCTCAATATCTTCAAAATGGATTGCAAGGGTTATGGAGACCCGAAGATCACACCGGTAGCGCAAATATTCGCGGCTATACTGTCGTCTTCTTCCATTCTCGTGGAACGGACAGATCATCCAGACCACTCGGATCTCAGATGAGCAGTATGCCCGATCTTGCCTCCGACTTGGAGGATCTCCGACAGCACCTGCATCTGGAAACATATCCGGTGTTACTAGGCCACTCCAACGGCGGAGCGATTGCGCTAGGTTATGCGGAGATGTATCCCAGTCGCGTTGGCAAGCTCATCCTCCTCGATCACCAGCTAGTAGGATTTCAGGATAAGAGGTTATTGCAATTCGAAGCGACGCGCATGGATCCTCGATACCAGGATGCTTGGGAAAGTATACTGGATCGGAAAGCCGGTTCCGACGAAGAATTTACGGAGTCGTTGCGAGGCATGTGGCCTTTGTACTTCTTTGATCCGCAGCAGTACGTACCAGAGCTACTGTGTGATATTGGTGATCGCAAGCTGTCGGTTTGGTGCTACCAAGCCCAGGGTCGATGTGATAAGGAATTGCTGAATCCGATGCAAATGGTCGAGAGGCTTGGTGATGTACAAGCAGAAACACTCGTGATATTCGGCCGCGAAGATATGATCTGTGGAACAGGGATTGCAGAACGGACAGTAGAGGACATTCGAAATGCCCGACTCATTACCTATGGCGAATGTGGGCATTTCCCTTGGATTGAGAAAAGGGAACAGACGATATTGGATATCCGTAAATTCATTCAAAAGCAAGAGTAGAATATCTCTCGCAATTTAAACCAAACAGGTAAAACGTTGAGAGCCTGCTACTGTGCACTGATTAAACCAAATGTATCATTGTCCATACAGTAAATCACACGCTAAGACAGGAACCGAATATCTCCAAAGGCTTTGACAGAGGAGAAAAATCTTCAATCAGCCCGACCAAGACGCCAGGGTAGAGGACAGGATCGTCAAAGACCCCTACCCCATAGAGAAAACCAACAAAATATATGCAAGAAAGTAAAGAGGTATCGTCATAATCAGGCGTCACGAACACGCGACTGTCGCTTTGCGGTGCCAATGTGGGTATTGTGTACTTTGGTGGCGAACTTCAAGCTGGTCAAGGTCTCCGACATGTGTGCCTGGAGCGGGCTAACCATCACAAACATGAGAGTCTTGGAGTTTCCACCCAAGGAGAACTGGAGCAGGTAGGTGAGCTGGAGAGTGAGTTAGTATCTAGCAAATAAAAATGGGAGTAAAGGAAACATACCTTGCTGTTCCGGTACGGGATGTGACCTCCCTCTTTGCCTTGGCCGAGAGCTGCAATTACGTCACCTAGAGAGCTGAGACTACGGTTGATGTTTTGGGTCTCTTTCAGACGCTCGCCGGTCGCTCCACTGTGGCTCAGGCGTTCACTTCCTGCCAAGTCAACCAGGTTCAGCGTGCCTTCACTGCGTTCACCGGTAATGTGGTTCTGGCCGGTGAGCTTGAGGATGAAGACGGAGTGGGACCGCGATGAGCGCTCATTGGCCTTGGTCGCTGCTACCGAGCGGTTGGCATCCGCATTCTTGAGAATAGACTCAACCATCTCCGGGGAGTTCAGGTTGACAGTTGTAATGTCGGTGATAGTAGTCTTGCCCCGTTGCATGTCGTGGCGAATCTCATGCTTCTTCTTGTCCAGTTCATCCGGGTTGCCTAGGAGATCATTCAAGTTTTCGTTGTAAACTTCGACAAAGTTACCGGCCATTGAGTACCGCCAACCCTTCTCTTCCAAACCTTGCGCGGTCTCGTAAATCTGGTGAACAGCACGGGGAATCATGCCATCGGCGGATGACATTGTGTGCGTCTTGCCACTACCAGTTTGGCCATAACAGAAAATGCAAACATTGTAGCCATCCAAAGCGCTCTGAACAAGCTGGCTAATCTCATCAAACACCTCGGCATTCTGGGTGGATGGATTGAATACACGATCAAAGGAAAAAGTGTTGTTCTTCCGAGTAACTGTTCCAAGGCTACTCTTCTCTTCAGGGCCAAGGATATTAATCTCCTTTGCATCGTCGGATTCATCGGGATACTGCATGAGAGTGAGATCGGAGGCAGGTTCACTGTTAAGCGAGGGGCGAACTCGACAGAACACGCGGATGTTGCCTTTGAGCTCTTGCACCTGGTTATGGAGTTTGCGTCGGAGCGTCTCTTCCCGGCGCAGCTTCTCCTTTATCGCCTCTGTCGCAGCAAATGCATCCATCATCTCCCGATTGCACCGCTCAAAGGATTTAGACTGCTCCTCCCGTCCGCTTTCAAGGAACTCAATGCGTGCCTTGAGCGCACGAATCGATGACTCTAGAGTAACACTGTTGCTGCTTGTGGTATCCAGGTTGAGTTTGAGTTCCTGCACAGTTCTTCGCTCGCGATCAAGGTCTGCCTTCAGGGCCTGTAGCCTATCCTGCATTGTCGTAATTTCGCGATCCTTCCGCTCCAATTCAATTTGGGACTTCTGGATATCAATTGCAGATTGGGAAGTCAGCTTTCCGAGCGCGCTTACTCGTGCTGCTTTCTCGCCCTCAATCTCACGATCAAATCGTCGTTTCAGGTCGCGAATCTCCTCTTGATGTCGGCCAGTGATGTTGTCAATTTCTTTCCTGCTTTGTTGTTGGACTGAGTCCAATTCAATGCGCTGGCGCTGGTAAAGATCATCTAAAGCAATCTCATGATCTCGCTTGTCATCTTTACGCCCCTGCTCTGCGGCATGTAATTGGGTTCGCAGAAAATCTAACTCCACGCGCTGGGTAATATTGAGTTCCTTCACCTCATCCCGAGATTTTTCGAGCTCGCTGACTGGACGAAAATATTAGATTCGTGTCAACATGGTCCTTATCCAACTCAACTTACTTCTTGTCTTGTAGAGATCAACCGACTCCTTAAGACCAGAACTTGCTTGACCTTGTTGATTTACCTGGGCCAGCAAAGTCTGCATCAATCCCTCCATACTCTTCTCCCGAGAATCTTGATCCCATTCCGGGCCTGTGATATTGTCAAAACTTCTGATCGAAGACCCTTTGGTCAAAAACGCGGGATGTGAGGATTTCTTGACAATGCGCCGCTGGGAATGTGATGGGGTTCGGTAGGGTGCGGTAGGGGCTGTGAAAAAGGAAGAGGACGAGGAGGACTGCATATGTCCGGGTGACTTTGGGGTTGTAACATTCCGAAATGGGGTACTGGGCAACACGGGGACAGTTGCTAGGTTGGATGGACTCGGAAAAGGGACGGTTTTCTCAGACATAGAGAGCGCTTCCAATTCACCGATCCCATTCCAACCTTCATCCAATCCGGGGGAGACGGTTCCAACGGGACAAGAAGGGATACGACTGGGAGATGAGGAAAATTGTAGCATACCCTTTCGTTTTCCTAGCACGCTAGGAGAGGCGTCCTCCATATGGGTATCCAATGCGCTCGCTGCGCGGGGAATCGATGCGCCGACAGGTCTGCGGCCGTTGAAGGACGGTTGATACCGGGACATGGCCGATGCTGGGCGCGTGCCGGGGCCGACAGTTGAGGAAAAGGAACCGTTGGTTGCGCGAGTCAAAGGTGCGGTGGGTCTGGACATGGTTGAAGATGAGTACGAATTGCCCCGGTTATGCGCCTTGGTCGTGGTGCTAGCCTGTCGGGTGACAGCTCCAGGTCTCCTCGTTTCCGGGTTTGCGGTTTTCGGGCGGGTTGCTTCTGGCGCTGTCAGTTCATGTTGCGCTAACGATTCGGGATCTTCCATACGCGACATGCTCATAGCTTTGTTTGCGATTGTACCTGGCGCCATGATGCCGGAGCGCGAGTTGGTCGTCGCGGAGCTAGCCTCACGTAGGCCGGCCTGTGGCAGGCGCGTCCGAGTAGACGCCCTGGTGGTTCGGGTCTGAAGATGGTCAGTTATGATCCCAGGTATTCCGATAGAACAGAGACTCAAAGCGGGGGTGCTTACCATGTTTTCGCCCTCCATATTGGAATTTGTTGACCGCCAGGTTACCGGCGAATAGAGTATCCGGGCGAGAAGAATTAGCTCACGTCCAGCCAGTGTCTGTGTTGGCCGCTGGGACTTGAAGTTAGCGAGTTGGGATGAAAAGAAGAGGTAGTGGACATGCCAATGAATGGTCTGGGCAGTAACCTTCGAAGTATGAGCATCAAATGAGCGCAAACTGGTTTCTGGAGGGACCGAAATGCAAAGTAAACAAAGAATGGCTGACTCAGACATATGTATCACGCTAGTCCGAATTCAGCAATAGCACGAACCGTGTTGTATTCGTATTACCAAGGATAAATACTTGAAAACAGCACGTGATCATTCCAAAACGGAAGATGAAAGGCTTCAGTGTTCAAATAATAGAACATACCAAAAAATCAGATTGTACAATGTCCTAGAAACATTTACTACTCTTTGTTAACTCCTGAAGCTGTTCCCGAAATTAGTTGGCATTCGTGGGGCGTCCTTTGCCTCCACTCGGATTCCCGAAACGGCCCCAGTAGCCCCGTTGCTTGAGCTTCTCCAACGTATCTTTCACCTACTCCTTTTTCCTACTTTTTTTGTCTCTACCTCTTCGTTTGAAAACTTGGTAATCATGTCCGGGCGTTTTGTTCGTTCCTCCAAATATCGTGAGTTACATCTATAATCCAAAATGCGACTCCCCGCTGACCCTTACAGGCCACGTCTTCGGGCGATCGACGAGAAAGGTAAAGGCTACCTCCTTTACCGCCTGATCTTCTATTCTAACTTTTGCAGGATCAATGTTACGATAACCTTCGAGTCTCCCGAAATGCCTGGGATACCAACCTCCTCAAGGTGTGTGTTATGCCTTCCGCATCACCCCTGACGTTTCACTGGCGAACCCGGTCTTACGGTGCATCTAGGTCAACCCGAAACACATTGCGGTCAATTGGGAAGCAGGTGGTGGCGGAGCTTTTGCGATTATCCCTCTTGAGGAACGGGGCAAGCTCCCGGAGCGCATCCCATTGTGCCGAGGCCACACTGCCGTCGTTTTAGACACTGACTGGTAAGGAATTTGAATCTAGAACGCCCGCGCCGCAGCTCACTGAAACCTTGCAGGAACCCTTTCAATGACGATCTGATTGCCTCTGGATCCGATGACGGCAAGGTATAGTGTGAAAAACAAACAGCTATTAGCTTTGCGACTGACCAATTCCAGGTTTTCCTCTGGCGGGTTCCGGAGAACTTCACCGTTCGACCTGAGGCCGATGCCGACGACATCAAGGATCTCGCGCCTATTGGCAAATTGAGTGGCCATCCTAAGTATGAAACCTTGAACAAACCCGTTATCGCCCTATGCTTACCCCTCCCTGCAGGAAGATTGGCCACGTGCTCTTCAACCCCGCGGCAGAAAACGTGCTGGCAACGGCCTCGGGCGATTATACCGTGAAGATTTGGGATATTGAAGCTGGTGCACCTAAGCTCACGCTGAACATTGGCGATATTGTCCAGTCGCAGTCGTGGAGTGCCAACGGCTCCTTGTTGGTCACTACCTCGCGTGACAAGAAGCTCCGCATCTGGGATGTGCGACAGGAACGTCCGGCTCACGAAACTAATGGCCACACCGGTGCCAAGAACAGCCGAGCTGTGTGGCTGGGAGAGCGTGATCGCATTGCGACTACCGGTTTCTCCAAGATGAGTGACCGCCAGTTAGCGCTCTGGGATATCCGTGCCGTGCGGGAACCCATCAACGGTTTCAAGACCTTGGATTCCATTTCTGGCGTATGCATGCCATTCTGGGATGATGGAACTAACATGCTATACTTGGCTGGACGAGGGTGAGTGTCTACAACTGAAACCTTATGTTGTCGCAATTTCTAATAACCAGCAGTGACGGCAACATCCGATACTTCGAGCTTGAGAACGACAAGTTCGAATTTCTCTCTGAGCACAAGTCTGCAGACCCCCAGCGAGGAGTCGCTTTCATGCCCAAGCGTGGCGTGAACATGCACGAGAACGAAGTCGCTCGTGCCTACAAGACCGTCAACGATCAATACATCGAACCCGTCTCATTCATCGTCCCCCGCCGGTCCGAGAACTTCCAAGACGACATCTACCCGCCCGCTGCCGGAGTGACCCCCGCCATGTCTTCGTCTGAATGGCTGGGTGGCAAGGAGGCACTTCCTCCCAAGATCTCCATGGCCAGCCTATTCGATGGCGAGGGCATCAAGGAGGTGACAGGAGTGGAGGAAAAGCCAACTGGCTCCATGGATGCCCCTGCACCCAAGCCCGCCGAGGCACCTAAAGCCGCTGAGACCCCCAAGGAGACCCCCAAGACCCCTGAGCCTGCTTCTCCAAAGCCCGCCCCGGAGCCCGTCTCTGAACCTACTCCCATTGCGCGCCCCGCCCCATCGATGAAGGAACAGGGTGCTTCAATGGCCGCCATGGTGAACAAGTTTGCCGATGGTGAAGAGGAAGCCACCGTCTCCGACGATGACGACTCGAGCTTCGAGGAAATCCCCAAGCCGGTTGAGCGTCCCACTCGCTCTGTCGCTGCCGAGTCTGCTTCGCCCCGTGTCAGCAGCCCGTTGAGGCCGAAGGAGGTTGAAACAAAGCCCCAACCCGTCGTGGCTGTGGCTGTAAGTTGCCTGCTCCCCGTTCACATTTGTTAGGTTGTGCCAGCTACTAATTATTCTAGTCCCCTACTGTCCCATCACCCGATAGCGAGGCCCCTTCGCCCACGACTTCTATCCCCAAGAACGACATCGAAGAGATTAAGAACTTGCTTGCCGAACAAACGAAGACTATTGCCGACCAGGCACAGCAAATGCAAACACTGACTGCCGAGATTGAGGCATTGAAGAGCAAGCTGAACTAAATAATATGGTCCTAATTTGAGTCTCTGGAGACTGCTAGGTTGGTCAAATATTATCTGGGTACATTGGGAGACTATGCTCCGGATTGGAATCATACGGTGTTTGACGTATATGAGGCGGTGCCGTGTGTGGATAAGTCTTTTTGTTTCTTTTTAGCGGAATTGTCAATACATTTGCCCTTGAAATCAAATTTGGATATCATTTTCATTGAATAGCCATAGTACAGGTGGCGAATCCTCTCAATGCGACCATCGCATCATGGATTTTGTATGCTGAAAATTAGTCCGCACTCCGGAAAAAGAGTAGCAGTAAGGAAGCAATTCTTAATATGTTGCCAGATGAGTTGAAAGCGCTGCTCTTCATCAATCGTACTCGGCTCTAATATTTTGGGATTGAAACATGTCCATCGATATGTTGTAGTGCTGGGACTTAGCGATGAATATTTTATTTTCGGTTTCTATATCAAACAAGGAATTACTGCAACAAGATAGCGACTGGAATACGAGATGCATTTTCATCACTTGGAGTTGCTTGTCTCTATTCATAAGAAGCTATTTCAAATAGCCTACACAAATCCCCATATCTACTGCTGAGCAAGCTCACATACTAGCTCGAGGAAAATAACAACATGCAAGAAAGTGAGAGAGTAATCCTTGACGCCATGCCCCATGATTTTGTACGGAAGGGAAAAAGCAAACTCCAAGCTTAGAGTTCATCTTCGTACTTGTAGTTGATGCGACGACCCGCCACCACACGGTCCTGCCGGCTATCACGGCGGCGGCCAGACTTGGCCTTTTCACGGTGCTGCTGCTCACGCTCAAGGCGCTCCTTATTCCGTGCTTCGCGCTCAAGTGTGTAGGGATCTTTGTCGGGTTCGGCCCTCTTGGTCGAGGCTCCGTTCGTGTCCCGACTACGGTCCTCATCGCCACGTTTCACACGACGGGCCTGGGGATGGTCGCCGCCGGTAGCAGACGGGGATCGATCACGGCGAGAGCGCTTGCGATCACGATCACGATCACGATCACGCTCTCTTGGTCGATCTCGGTCGCGCTCTGAAGTCCGGTCTTTATCGCGGTCGCCATCACGGCGACGTTCGCGATCGGGATCGCGGTCTCTGCCACGACGGTCACGGTCACGGTCCCGGTCACGATCTCTGCGTCGGAGATCTCGGTCCTGCTCTCGTGATCTGTCATCTTCGCGTCGGCTCCCTCTGTCCTTGGTGGAACGGTATGTGCTGCTGATTCTGCTTGCTAGATCGCGCGACTCTGGGGCTTCAAAGGACGCCTTGGTCCTGCCATTGGATCCGTCTTTTTCGGTGATCTTTTCTAGGCGACTAGAGGGACGGGCATCGCCGTTTCGACTTGAGCTGCGGCTACGGCTGCGATGACGACGGGAGCGTTGTGAACGGTGGCTGGTTCTTCTACCTCGCTCCCGCTCACTGTCCTGATGTCGGCGTCGCGAGGACGGACGAGAGGATGTGCGGGATGGAGAGCGAGAGTGACGGGCGTCGGATTGTAGCTCATCAACCCGATCTGGGCGTTTGATTTCTGCCCCACGCCGACTGTCATGGTCATCTTCGGTACCATGAACAGATGGTGAACGGGGGCGAGAAGCTGGGTGTGAGGGTGATTGAGATCGAGACTGTGCACGTTGGGACAGGGCGTTGGATGTGTCCCTTGTGTGATCGTCTTCGGGGGGTTCACTACTGGTAGTTAGAATTTATATTGCCAAGACGAACAAAAGACAAAAGAGGGAAGGTCTCACCCAGAGATACTGGCTCGGCCCTGAATCTGGAAACCACGTTGTCGCAGCACACTAGTGTTGGGTAGCCCCTGCCGCATGGCACGCGGAGCAGCTGGAGCGCCTTCGACGCCTGGCCCCCGTTCTTGTCCATATCGGCCATATCTGTATTGGCCATACCCATTACTACCGTATCCAGGGCCAGTTGGTACAGAATTATCAAGGCTGTCAATGGTGGGAATTCCTTGGGGTTGGTTTGGTTGGTCTGTGCCTGTTGGGATATCGTCTGGATTACCCGGTACATCGGGTCCATTTTCACCTGATTCTTGAGTCTCATTTGTTTGGACATTACCTTGGGCATCCACTGGAGTACCGTTCAGACCATTAGGCATGCTTGGGTTCTGGTTGGGATAGCCGTTAGCACCCTGACGGTAATGACCTTGCATGGGTCCAAAGCCACCTCGACCGGAGCCATGAAACTGGCCACGGCCTCGGCCTCGGTAACCACCACGACCATAACCGCCGTAGTAACCGGACTGATAGTCTGAGTGAGAAGGGTAAGCAGACATATTAGACCCGCCAAATGGTCCTCCATAAGGAGGACCCGTGCCATTTGCGAAAGCATTTGGATTGAATTTATTTTGGCCGCCTTGCCACATATTGTTGTTCTGTTGGGATGCGTCCCATCCTAAGGATCCATACATGCCCCCGTTGTAGTTCATCCCATTGTTCATGCCCATGCCAGTCATGTTCATTCCGTACATCCCCTGATTTGCCATCGGGTCCATCCCCATGGGCATACCTGTCACAAGGACACCCGATTAGTAAGGTCGAAGCAACAAATATTGGTAATATTGAACTTACCCATCGTATTCGGGTAATTGAACATGCCGGTCATGAAAGGATTCATGCCGTTCCCGTTCCAGCCCATCGCGGGGAAGTTTCCGGCCATGTTTGGAGCCATCGGGTTGGTACCACATTCCCCAGGAACCTCCTCAGGCGTGGGAGCAGGCTCGCCATTCAGCTGGGTTTCGTTGACTGCGGCGTCTTCGGTCGTGGACCCAAGGGCCGCTTCGGTGCCGTTGAGTTGATCACCAGTTGCCTCGGGCTACAGATAGGGTCAGCTTAGAAAAAGTAGAGTATACGACAGCGGTGGGAAATTACCTGAGCTGGCTGATCTGCCGAATCTGGGGCACTTGGCTCTGGAATGCTTTCTCCAACTGTGTCCGGAGCCGGTGTGTCTAGTCCCGGCTCTTGAGGCTTTGACTCTGTAGGCTCCGTAGGACCCGGAGGGACAGGTGCATCGGTCTCCACAGATGTCACTAGCTCAGCCGGATTTTGATCCGGAATGGCATCCTGGAGAGGAACTTTTGTATCTGCAGGCGTGATAATGGATGGTGTTGGAGGCGCCGCAGATTGGCGGTCCTTTTCCCGCTTCTTCTCTTCGGTGCGCAGGAAAGCCTTGAGAGTGGTCCGCAGAGCCTTGTTCGGTTTGCAGAGATCAGGAGAGACAGGGGTATGTGTGCAGACAGGACATGTATCGGACAAGGAAGCTTGGCCTAGAACAGATATCAGATTAGCTACCATTTGCGACAGGTACCGAAACATTCCAACATACAGGTCTCGCAAATAGACTGGTCACAACAGGGGAGACGAAATGCATTCACTGCCAGCCTATTGCAGATGGCACATCGTAGCTTGAAGGGGATCTCATCTTGGGCCAGGGTACTGCAGAATCATTAGCATCATTCCGAATTTTCGATCGGCAAGTACGTACCTGGCAATGTCCATCAGACCGGGCACATCCGCCACCGCCATGGCTGGAGATGGCAGGAGATATTAGATGACCCTGACTAGACAGAAAGCTTCAGTGACATGACTTCAATGTCCGGTAAGAAGTGTAGAGGTTGATGCTTGAAATTGGTCGGAGAAACTATTTCGCCGAAGTTACGTTGTCAGAGAGAAGTAAAGAGATGAGGTGGAGCAAACAAGGTGCATTGTGTAGTGATGAGACCCCTCAGATTAGATCAAGTTATTTTTGGTGTTCACAGAAGAAACAGCGATACGCTTATGGTTTCATCTGGTTCAACTCGACGTTTTTGGATTTATCGTCATCGGGGTATTCTACGGGGGTGCCTAGAGGGGAGATTTGGAGGTCACCTACGATGAAATAATTCAGTATATTTGAATATGTAAAGATAGTAGAGTACAGGGATTGAAGGTATATAAAATAATAAAAGATAAAAAGAAATGTCCTAGGTTGAAGATATAACAAAGAGAAGATGAAAAAGGGACTAAAAATGTCAAAATGTAAAAAAAAATAAAAATACAGTCAAAACAGTCAAAACAGTCAAACCCGGTAAACACGTTACAAAAAAAAACACACGACGGAATTTAAAAAGGACAGCGGCGCCCGAGTCGGGTCGTTGGATTCTCCTCTCCAGGGAGCTTGGGCCACCTACTTTTTCGCGATTCCACTTAATAATTTTTTTTTTTTTTTCTTGACCATGACAGAGGACAATTATCGGCCTCGCTCTCCTGACTTGTCTCTTCCTCCTCCTCAACAACACGCGCTTCCGAGTCCAATTACTTCTTACACATCACCTTTCTTCAACTCATACCAACCGTACCCACGCCCGAACCCAAGTCGCGTGTCTCAGCAGTACGTGCCGCCATATCATCCAGACGACTCGGACATGGCTCGTCGCTCAAGCCGTCTCGCTCAGTCTGACCACACCCCGATCCCCGAACCTATGCCTGAAGCAATCCAACCAATGCCCGAAGTAATCCAACCAATCCAACCAATCCCAGAGCCGATCGCAGTGGCCCCAGTCCCCGCTGTTGCGCCGGAGATGGAAGAAGAGATGCCGCCGGCGCCTCCAAGTGCGGGGATTGAAGTAAAGACCAAGTTTCCTGTGGCGCGCATCAAGCGCATCATGCAGGCTGATGAGGATGTCGGCAAGGTTGCTCAAGTGACACCGATTGCTGTGTGTAAGTACTCTAGCGCTTCCATTTGCGCGTGTTCCCCATGCTCTGCAAGATATACTAACCAGACACTTTCTAATAGCCAAGGCTCTCGAACTCTTCATGATCTCTCTCGTCACCAAGGCGGCACAAGAAGCCAAGGATCGCAACTCAAAGCGCGTCACGGCCTCGCATCTCAAACAGGCCGTCGCCAAGGATGAAGTGCTCGACTTCTTGGCCGACATCATCTCTAAGGTCCCTGACCAACCCGCTAGCCGAAAACACGAAGACGACGGGAGCGATCAGAATGAGGGTCGCCGTAAGCGGGGTGGGCGCCGACCCAAGGATGAGAGTGATTGAGATTGACCCGTAAATGATTTGACGACGTGCTAGATGGGATCGGTATCAGGCGCGTAAACTCGTGGGGGTTTTAAATTTTTTTTTTTTAGGCGTTTAAATAGTGGGAGGCAGATCTGGGAGCGCATTTCTCTGTGAATATCTTTGGTTTTTCGGGCTCGAATGACTCGAGCCCCCATACACGCACGGTCTTTTTATTCAAACAGGACCTGGACTGGCATTTTTCTTTGTTGGAACTCGAATACGCATGGCCGTAACTGTATAAATCTCGAATGTGCATGTAGTATATTGGAAGTTGGTTCTGTTGTAAAGCGGCGATCAGCGCGATAAACACCGTCTCCACTCATCCTCGACCTCCATCACTTTCACTCTGTGAGATCATGCTGTCCTCACAGAATGGACTTTGTATGTGCCTTTTGCTTCTCTATGAATATCTACTAACCTAATTTAGTGGTCTCGTCTTATCGGCGGTTCGCGCGCCCTGTCCAACAAATCCTCCAAGGCCACCTCGCCCACGGAACGGCTGACTGCCTTTAAGCGTGCCTGCAATGCCCTCCAGGTACTGACAATGTCCGCTTCTACGAGGACACCAACTAACCCAATTGATAGCAAATATGGCGTGCAACAAATACTCCTTCGGGCGAACAATCGGTTGCGCACGCGCGGATGTACGTTGAACGACTCAACTCGATTCTGAGCGAGGAAGCCCGCGGGCCCGCCCCGCACCCCTGTGTCGCCTATGCAGCATCTTCCCAGGTCTTTGTGACAGTGACCAAGCTTGCCCTCTCCTTCTACGATGAAGGAGTCATCCGATCAGCCACGGTATTCTTCAACACGCTGATCGATGCGGAGGTGGATGGGGTTGTGGACAACCGATTGTTCGCCCGCGCGATGGTGGATTTGGTCCGACGCGCCGAGAAGACCTCGGATGAGATCGAGGGCCGACTCGTCGAATTGCTATTTGGTATCGCGAACAACATTCGTCTTCAGCCTGTTATCCTGCCCGCATGGTTTGTGCCTCGGGTAACACCGACTGCCCAGGATAGCGATTCCCAAGCCCCAAGTGGGACGGAGTTCGCAGGAGCTACGAGAAAGGACGAGTTCCCTCTGTTCTATCTGCTAGTTGAATATGTCCATCACGACGGACGCGCTGGCGATTTTGCCCGTACGGGTTTGCTCTACCTCATTGAAACCGCATCGCGGTCCAAGAATCTAGAGAAGTGGCTGATCGAGAGTGACCTGGCTACGCTCATGGCCACTGGATTAGGTGCACTATACAGCCAGCTGGGACAGTAAGTTTGGTATTTTGATCGCTATGGGGCAGTACGCTAATCGAATACAGCCTGTCATTTACTCCCACCGACGAGGACGAGAATGTCCCGCACATTATTGCGTTATCTGACCATGCCAAACAAGAGACCGCATTGCAGCCAACCCTAGGTCAGACAATGGATGCATTCATGTCGTATCTGTTGTTTTGGCAGGATACAATCGACCATTGCAAATCGGCCGAAGTGAACGACACCTTGCTAGACCATTTCCAGGTGCTGTTTCTGGAACAACTTTTGTCGGTATACCCTTGTCGCTCTGGAATGGATTCATAGCTGACTCTTATAGGTACCCGTCCTTATTAGAATCATCAGATGCAGCTGGCGGCTCGACAGCAGCGGTGCTAACCTACATGTGCCGGATCCTCGACTCGATCGATCAAGGCGAATTGGTCCATCGAATCTTACATTTCTTGCTGGCATCTTCTCCTCAGCCCGAGGAGCAAATGGACATGTCCGCAAGCCGACGGAAATCGCTCAATGTGCTAGCTGCGTTGGCCTCTGAAGCGGCTCAGCCATCACCTTCACTATTCAATCTTCGCGATTTGGCCCTACTGGGACTCCAGTCATCGAACTGCCAGACGGTGCTAGCCACACTGCGCCTTTTAAACACCGTTCTTCAAAGACACCATCTATTTGCACGGGCGCTGATCCATACTGTTTCTACGCAGCCTGCACATCAGCGCCCCGTTGGCGCTTTGAATGCAGAGCTAGAGCAACTTTTGGTCATGGGAACGTCCCTTGTCGATGACCCCACGTTGAATGAGTCGTATGACAACTATGTCGCAGATGCGACATGTGTGCTTGAATCCCGCTTGTGTCTGCCCATCTCTTCGATGGAGGAGGACGAGGAGACGCTACCCCTACCATTACAGCTCCAGCAAGACGATCCAATAGTGCAGGCCCTTTTCACGTGTTTTGAATCTTTCTTTACCAACAGTGTCATTGTCAATCTGGCATTGACAGGTGTCTTCATGAGCCTGGCATCCTCACATCTCTTCTCCTTGGACGGGTGGGTGTTGGTTGATCCCAATCAATACGAGGGCCTATCCTCTGAAGAAACCGACGATGGATTTGAAAACGTTCGCAGGGCCTACCAAACACCAACTTGGCCTGCCGGAGCTGCTCCGACATTGACACTAGCGCTCCAAAAGCTCGTGAACCAGGTCCGACAATGGCAACGGGAACTCCCGGACTTCGATGTACTGCTCGCTGCCCGACGAGAACTCTTGCACCAGGAAGATCACCCACAGACGCCGGATCGCTCACGAGAGCCCTCGGAGGCTCCAGTATCAGTGAACCGCTCGCACCCGTCATATCCTGGCTCACCGGATGCCTCTACCCTAGGTTCCCGTGGCCGGTCTCCGTACCTGGTAAATTCGCCCTCTATGTTTTCTAGTCGAGATCGGGATGGATCTTCTGTTCCTTCCGAATCGCGCGGATCCTTGAACACCCGGGCCGTGGCCGCTGAGGTTCTTCGTCAGCGCCTTTCCACGCCGTTCCCGCCGGCACCCGCGGATCCACAGTCTCCATCTGCCGAGGGAGCCTCGGGCCCAGAAGATATCAAGGATGCCCCAATCGCAACTCTTGGTCATGTACTGACAAATGTGGTGATACTTTATGAGTTCATCTTAGAGCTGTCGGCAGTTGTACAAGTTCGGGGAAGCCTGTTTGAGGAGGCAGGATATGATTGTAATTAAGGTCTTTTTGTATATAAAGGGGTATACCTAGGTATCGGTATAGTGTTTCTTTTTCTGAATCAAACACATAAGAATTTGATATGCATGGATAAGAATAGCACCCATGTACTCCGTACCCGGCACTAGTTCGGCTTTTTGGCCCCTAACCCCTGGAAGAGAACCCGCCAAGACACCGTGCCGGATTCGCTTGCGACGATTGGCAACTTGGCCTCACGTAGGACAGTTTTCTCACATTCCTTTCTAACTTTTTAGCAATGATCTGATTCTACTCTCATTTATACCCGATCGGACTACCTTCTTTTTATATATACCCTCACCTGACGGTATGACAGACCGAGATGGCCTCCATACGTCATGAGTCTCTTGATCGCGAAGACCGCGAGGATGCCCCATTCCTCGAGTCCTCCGATCCGAGCACCCCCGGCCCAGCCCATCGTCATGTCCATAACAAGCCCAGTATAGGCAGCCGCCCAGTAAAGGCCAATAATGCCACCAGCGCCATCAGTTTTCGCCTCAAAGCGACATTATTCGCCATGGTCCTGGCAGTTGAAATCGGCTTCGCTTTCTTGGAGGGCCCAATGGTCCGGATCATGGAGTCTATCGCTTGTCGCCAGTATTTCGCGGGTGTGGATCCGACTAAGATCGGCGTGGATGGACAAGTGCCCGAGGCCATGTGTAAGATCGGCGAGGTGCAAGCTGAACTGGCAGCCGTGAAAGGTTACCATATGTTCTTTGATGGGTCACTGAGTACGTTGATTTGAACTTTCGGGAATTTCTAAGAATATTTTTTAATTATTTTGCAGGCGCTCTTTTGGCGATTCCCTATGGTCTGCTGGCAGACCGTCGTGGCCGCAAATCTACACTCGCTTTGTCTATCCCTGGGTTTGGGTTGAATGCACTCCTTACACTCGTTATATTGTGGTTCTCGGATGTATTTCCCCTGCGCGCGCTTTGGTTTACCGCTTTGACGTGGGTGTTTGGGGGTGGTCCAGTCGTATCGTTTGCGATTATCTGGACTATGATGGCCGATGTAACCACCGAGGCAGAAAGGTATGCTACTCCTCTAATTTGGGCGTGTTTTATAGATGCTAATCGAGTGGTATAGAGCGGGTATCTTTTTTCAATTTGCCATCGTATCGATGGGCGCCGACTTCGCTTCGAGTGCCGTTAGTTCTTATCTGATGACCTTGAATCCCTGGATACCATTGGTGATAGGATTCGGAATTGTAATGGCCGGCATGATGCTCATCTTGGTGTTGCCGGAAACGAAGCATGCACTGCCACCCCGGAAAACCGAACCAACAAATGTCGAGCTGTCAGATCTGGCAGATGACACCGAACCAAAGCATTCTTTGCATGAACCCGAACCACATCGCGCAGAACCCGACATGAATGGTGATCATGAGGACGAACCGCCATCTTGGAGCATCCCGTCATACTCCCACCAATCTATTCTCGCAAAGTTCCGCGCAAATTACCGCTTCTACCTCAAACCCTACCGGTTCATCCTCAACCGAAAACCAGTGCTCCTCCTTCTCAGTGCATTCCTGGTCTACCGCCTGAGCCGAGGCTCATCCTGGTTTTTGACCCAATATATATCGACACGTTATTCATGGACACTAGCGCAGTCCAACTTCCTGGTGTCTGCTCGCCCCACTGTGTCAATCCCACTATTCCTCTTCGGCCTACCTTTCCTCAAAAGCCGAGTCCTCAACCCCCGACTTTCATCCACAGAAAAAGACCTCTGGCTCGCGCGGCGCAGTATATTCTGTCTGACAATTGGAACCCTCGGGATCGGCCTCTCCCCAACCATCGCGACCTTGATCCCTAGCATGGTCATACAGACCTCGGGATCGGGCTTCGTTTTCCTTGCCCGCTCCATCATTACCACTTTGGTTGAGCGCGATGAGACCGCTCGTTTGTTTACTGCGATAGAGATTATCCAGTCATTAGGGAACGTGGTCGCGAGTTTATCCATCACGACTGTCTTCCAGATTGGGCTGCGTCTCGGTGGGGTCTGGATTGGTCTCGCGTGGATGATGACCAGTACGCTCTTCTGTTTAGTCGGAATAGCTATCTGGACTTTCAAACTGCCTCCAAGCCCTCCGACACCGGACTTTGTGGTAGATGATTATGACGGGGATGACAGGGCGTAATCCTATAGATCTTGTATACCACTCATAGCTTCCGTTCGCACTCAAAGCGTTTCTTTTTTTTGGTATCTATTATATTATACATATCCTTTGTGAAAATAATCACACAAATAGGACAAAGATCTGGAATCCGGAGATGAGTCGATGTGTACCTCACTGCAACTCTTATACTACTTTGTACGAGGAAAGGTGCCTGTATGCCTCAGGCATAATACCACGTGACAGCTCCTGTCGCATGTGAAGATCACCAGCTTGTCAACCCGATTCCACTGTCAGTCGCAACTTGTGCTGCCGGCGGACTCCCAAATAGACACTTGTTTAGCGCATGGCGTGTTGACGATTGAGCCCGTACCACAGCCCATTCTGCCTATAGCTGTCATAACACAAGATGGAGAGATACTCTCAGTTCCGGGATCGAGGTGAGTTTCCACTGTGATAACCAGCCCCTCCAAGTACAGTTATGCTGACATTTCCCAGGCTCGGGCATTGCACCCTTCCTCCCAATTCCCATTGAATCACTCGGACTCCAGGCACCCCTCCGTATCTTCCTCTTCTGCTTCCGCCTTCCGCTATTCATCTTCATCACTCTTAGCTATTTTTTGATCTTACAATGGCTTCCTATCGGCTCGCTGGGCAAAAAGGCTGCTCTGTGGTGTATCCTCGGAGTTCCCAGCATCTGGTGGATTGATCTCCAAGTGGACGGAGTACGAAAAGGGTTCGTTCGACACCATTGGAACTATAGCCTGTTCCGCTGGTAACTAACAATTCCGACACAGGTCCTTGAAGCAGCAGCAAGCGCGCCTGCCTCAGCCCGGCTCGGTCATCGCCTCGTCCTTCACATCACCCATTGATGCCGTGTACCTGGCAGCTATCTTCGACCCGATCTTCACAGCCTCCTACCCCAACACTCGCCAGGTCGAGCGCATCTCTCTGCTCCAGGCCATCCTGCGAGCCTTCTCTTTCCCCGCCACGCAGCCAGCCCCTGGTGCCCAGATGGTGGATGTCTCGACCCTGGTCGAGAAGTACCCCAATAGGCCGATTGTATTGTTCCCAGAGTGTACGACCACCAATGGCCGCGGCATCTTGACCCTGAGCAACTCCCTCCTCAGCGTACCTCCCAAGACCAAGATCTTCCCCGTCAGTCTGCGCTATACGCCTATGGATATCGTGACCCCCCTTCCTGGGAGTTACATGAGCTTGCTTTGGACGCTGCTTAGCAAACCGACCCACTGCATCAGAGTGCGCATCGCGGAGTCCATTACGAATAGCCAAAACGCTATCGGTACACCTTCCTCTAGCAAGTCGACCTATAGCACGAATTACTTGGACACACTGGACCAAAATGGTCAAGGAGAACAGGCCTCGGCCAGCGAAAAGGCGCTGCTGGATAACGTGGGGGAGTCGCTCGCCCGTCTGGGTCGGGTCAAGCGGGTTGGCTTGGGGGTGAAAGAGAAGCAGGAGTTCTCAAGAGCGTGGAGTCAGAGTCGTCGGACATGGTGATCTCGATACATAGTACTTTTTGGTATATTTTAGATATTTAACTTAAACACAGTGTGTGGGCTCAGGTTACTCTCGCCAATACTGCAGGTATATGGGTTGCATATGCAGTCCGCAAGTCGAATCCGGTTTGCTAGGCACAAAATTAATGGTAGAGGATAGATCTGGGCTTGGGATTCGCTTTCTATCGAGGTACGGATCATTGTATAGGGTAGGGGGAAATAGCGGTATAAGAAGGGTGTCTTTACCATTGAGTCCACAATATCCCGCGGTTGTACCTCAATTGTATTTTCAACCTATAGTGTCATGGTGATTGGACTTGGAACAGTTCTTTGTTTTTAATTAGACCAGCTCTTGGTTTGCAGATGAGTCAAGCCTAAGATCCATGGATCACAATATCACTCGAAGAGATGAGCAAACGAAAGTCCATCCTTGAGACTGGAACACTCAGTCCTATCTGATATGATATTGACTCGTTCGATTCTCCAGGGCTGTTTGGACTACGCGACGTGGCCCTAATCTCTCTCTCACTCTCTCCCTCTGTCTCTTAGCTCCTTCCTCTTTTCTCTGTAGACACTCAAGGCATATCTTGCCGAGACCAACCATGCTTGTTCAACTCCTTCTCCTAGCAGTGGGAGCCGCATCGGTGCCTCTTGCTAGTCCCAATCAGGCATTGAAATTATGCTTCGAGAATGCTCTGACGGACCGGGGAAGCTTCGCCTTTGCCGGGGATCTGTTCTACGACCACATTGTGAATCGCTACAACCTGAACATTCCCGTTACTCCAGCAGCAATGGCTTTTCCCACGTGAGCATCCTAGAAGATAATGGTTCATTATGTCCCTTACTCATAGACCACAGCTCTTCTCAGCAGGTGGCTGCTATTGTCAAGTGTGCCGCAGAGCACGGATATCCAGTCCAGGCCAGAAGTGGAGGGCACAGCTATGGCAATTACGGTGGGATTTCAAAATTATCTCATCGCAGAGCAGTTTGATCTGTAGACTAACATGAATATGTGACAGGCCTTGGAGGAACCGACGGCGCCGTTGCGATTGACTTGAAGCATCTCCAACAATTCTCCATGGACAATACAACCTGGCAAGCGACGATTGGAGCGGGAAGTTTACTGAGTGACGTAACACAGAAGCTGTACCACGCCGGAGGACGGGCTATGTCTCACGGAATTTGTCCTCAAGTGGGCTCGGGGGGACACTTCACAATTGGCGGTCTTGGTCCAACTTCGCGTCAATTTGGTGCCGCACTTGACCACGTCATGGAGGTTGAGGTGGTTCTCGCCAACTCAAGCATTGTCAGAGCCTCTGATACGGAAAACCAGGACCTCTTTTGGGCTATCAAAGGTGCTGCCTCGGGCTATGGTATCGTCACGGAGTTCAAAGTCCGAACTGAGCCTGAGCCTGGTACTGCGGTGCAGTATGCATACAGCTTGGAGATTGGGAGCCCCAAGGAACAGGCGGCCCTCTTCAAGAGCTGGCAGGCTTTTGTGTCCGACCCGAATTTGACTCGAAAGATGGCATCTACCCTCACTGTGCTTGAGCATAGTATGGCAATCAGTGGTACCTTCTTCGGCACAAAAGAAGAGTATGATAAGATGAACCTTAGCAGAAGATTCCCCGGTGCAAATGGCAGTGCATTGGTTTTTGATGACTGGTTAGGTATTGTCGCCCACTGGGCCCAAGACCTTGTTTTGAAGTTGGGCGCTGGAATCCCAACAAATTTCTACGCGAAGTCCACTTCTTGGACGCCCCAGACCCTAATGACCCCAGAGACTATCGACAAAATGTTTGACTACGTTGGTACCGTTAACAAGGGTACTTTGGGCTGGTTCTTGTTGTTTGATTTTCAGGGAGGTTACACCAACGACATCCCAATTAACGCTACATCTTACGCCCATCGTGATGTGCTCATCTGGCTGCAGTCCTACACACTCAATTTCTTTGGCAACATCTCCCAAACACAGGTCAACTTCCTTGGCGGGCTTAATAAGATCGTCACCAATGACACCCTTCCCTACACTGCCTACCCGGGTTATGTTGATCCTCTTGTGAACAACGCCCCCGAAGCATACTGGGGTGCAAATCTCCCCCGACTCCAGCAGATCAAAGAACAAGTTGACCCAAACAATGTGTTTCAAAATCCACAGAGCCCATCTCCTGCAAAAAAGGGACAACATCCCTCCGAGGAGCCTCTGTGACAAACAGTCTGGTCTTCTACATTCAGAATTACATTGTGCAGTAGATATCAAATCAAGACATAATCAACTTATTTTGTAAAGTATTCTAGAAACCTCCGGTCAAGGCATGATCCTACCTTTCCATGATATAAGCTCATATCTTCCAATCCCTCGTATTTGTATCTCTATTCATTCTCGCGCTGCTTCGCCGCCCACTCTTCACTCTGACGAGATGTCCATTCCCAACGAAGCGCCCACATCTCTCGATACAACTTCTCCGAGCACTCCGAGCATATTCCTACCTTTTGATGAAGTCGCTCTCCAGGGATTCCAATGATGCCAATATTGAGAGCTCGTAAAACACGTCCTGTACATCGCTCTCGTTGGAAAAATGGCACGCCAAACTCTTCACACCGTTGAACTCGTCCGAAATGAATGCAACTGCACATCGTCCACATATCATACGTCTGTACGCACATTTTGAGGGTAACTTTCTGTACTTCCAAGGTTAAGTCAACGGAAGGAACACAGACACCGTATTATATACTTGGGGTTTCTGAAGGTTGGCTTAAGGATCTATGTATTGGACCAAGGGGACGATTATATATACGTGGAAGTAGAAATCTAAATTGTAGACTACAAAATATTCATTGATACTGCAGACTTTGGTCTTTTAGTCCTTTTCTTTGTTTCTTTGAGGAAGAATATCTGACACTTGATCGACAAAGACATACACAGATCATTGTCTCAAGATGCAGCAATTGCCATTCATACATTCTGACAGTGAGATGATAGGAAATATCCTATGTAATCAGAGGCAGGATCTTTTTGGACGGCTAATTCACTATTAATGTATCCAATAATAACGAGTGAAAAGATCTGCCACGAATATCAAAAACTAACTGGGTATTGGGTATTTCAGCAGCTTGTTCATAGACGCATAAGCTCAGTACATTAAGTCGCGATACATATTGTGATACATCATGATCGTTTCAAGGCTCCTCTGGCTAAGGTATCGATGCGATGGGAATACAAGTCCATAAAATGCATAACAGGGTCACCAAATACTACGCCTCGGAGCTCATGGTCTGCAATCCCACAAGCATCCACATTTTCCCGTGGTGGCAGAGCAGGAGGGCCACCGGGGACTGGTGGTCCCACAATCACAGGACGGCCACTCCATTGATCTCGCGGACGAAGAAGAACAAGTCGACCAGCAAGTGACAGATCGGATGAGGGGATCCTCCAATAGATAGGAGCTGATTTCTTCTTCCTGTCATACAACGCTAGTAGTGACCCCGGTGCAGGCGAAACATACAGATCTAGCAACGAGAGAAAATAGCCCTTGTCAGCACGGGACACTGGGTCCCCTTCGTTGATAAAAGCGAAGAATATGGACTTTGATCTCCGAGCAGTAGGAGCGAGCTGTAATGGACGAAGAGATATGGGTGGAGCACCAAATGTAACACAGTGAACGTGCTTGAAGCAGCCACGGAGATGAGTAAGTTCGGATTGCACGACTGGTGACTCGGATAGGAGATGTAGATATAGCAAGCTGGCGACGGCTCCGCCCGCGGAGTGGCCGGTGAAGACTAGCGAATAGGACATGCGTGAGGGGTCTTCTTCGAGAAGACTACGTAGTTGGGCTGCAACGGGGGCAACCATTTTTCGGGCCACGGACAAGAACCCCGAGTGACAGCAGTTGGATGGGTCATCTAGGAAGCCAATGGGAGAGGTTGGCGCCGTGTGAACGTTCACGGCCCAGTCCAGGAAGCTCTGCGTACCACGTATGGCGAAGACAATCGTGTTCATATCGTCTATTGGTAGTGACTTGACCACCATGGCTTTGGTGCCCTGTAGCCAATCTGAGTTCACGTAGGAATGCCGCTCACGGCCTGAGGGTTTGTCGTAGACACGGCGCGAGTACTTGGCTGCGAGTTGGAGGAGGGGATATGTTGGAGGATAGCTTTATTCGAGATCAGCAAGTTGGGCTAAATAGTAACTCAAGGCTGGGGGGTCTTACAATTTCAGTGGTGTTAAATGAGGTGGTAATCGCGAATTCGCATACAAGTACACCTTGGAGAAATAATCCACAGACCCTGTTGGCTTCTTCCCTTTTCGCTGTGATCGGCGATCTTTCTTCTCATCTGACTGGGAAGGAATTGTACACGCAGCAACTATTGTCACTAATGAGCATCATTCGATGATACAATAGGAACTATGCCACTTACTCAGTTCATTTTCTCTCCCACAAAACGACCCCAGGTCGATCGAGGTGATGACTTGATCTAATAGCCGCGATGTAGCCTCATTGACATTTGCACCACCACCCAAACTCTGGCGGACCAAATTCTCGAGATCGAGAATCGTGGCATTGGTTTTGTCGACTGTATGCGATACTAAGTTGGTCACTGATTGGTTCAGATTCGTACATGACGTCCATTTTGAAGGTTTTGAGGGTTGAGGGTTCCATGGTGGACTGTTTACAGCAGCTCCCGAGAAAGGATAGACTGGCTGTGGTGCTGGTTGAGGTTGTAGATAAACCATAGACGTTGCCATATTTGGATGGTATGGGACTGTAGGTGTATGAAAGGTGTTGACTGAATACGCCCCCGCTGACGACGCATATGGGAGATGCGCATATTTCTGTACCCCTATTGCGCTCTCTCGCTGATTCGGACGTGGTGGTTTTGGCGGGGGTTTTGGAGATGGCGGTCTCTTTGAGCGACTTGAACGCCCAAAGGCCATGGTGTATATCTATATTCAGTATGCGTGTGCCTGAATTCAATGACTATATTGAAATTTAAAGAGCCTCAGTCCTTGTATATCTTACATCGAGGTAAGAAAAAAGAAAGGAGTTATGCAGGTTCTTCACGTCAAAGACTCTGATTTGCAGGACTGCCACGGTTTTCCATCGACTTCGGCTGGCCATATACGAGCACAGCCCCCAGGGCGCCTCCACAGCCAACGCGATTGGTCGCATGTGAAGAACGCTATTCAGCTGAACATATCATTTTGATTTGACATGAAATTTGGGCCTGTCGACAAAACCTCGGTAACTACATGTGAAGGATAAAAAGGATAAAAATACGAAACGAGAATGAAATTTAGAACTATACAACCACGCTGAAATTGAGAAGGGACATCTGATTGAGTTGCATGATTAGCCCGTGGTTTTGACCGGATCCGGTCCATATGGCGGGCATCAAGTTGCTGACCTGTGAATGACTTAGTAGTCGCGAACCACAAGCTTGTTTATTGTTGAATAGCCCGGATATTATATATGAGTCACTCTGATTGCCATATTTGTTCGTCACACGTACGAAGGTTGGCGTAGGAAGTGGTTTCCAGATGGAAGGTCACGCAGCTTTAATATTCATGCCAGTCGAAGTGATCGTGGAAGTGAGTATATTTCCAGCTCCCCGTGTGTGACATGGATGCGGAGGTCAGATGATAGTTGTTGACTAATTGGGTCACGACACCACGGCCATCGCCAATTGGGATGTCTGCAGTAGGGAGTTCCGTATTTGAAGAGTGACATGGGCAAAAAGATGGGAGATGGAGGCAGGGAGTAGAGGGGAAACATGTCTTGTATTTCCGTGTCTTACCTCGTAGAGGTAGTATGTAAAAAAGGGTATAAAAAACCGGTCTAGCCATAAGAACATAACATTCAACCCACATAATGACTCATCTAGTCATCGTGCCTCGTGATCAAGAATAAAAAAGAAATAAAAGTAAAGGTATGTGAGTCAAGAATGGGAGGAGAATGAAGGGACATCAGACAAGGGGGAAAAAAAGAAAGAAAAAAGAAAAAGTAATATACGGGACAACAACGCACATGGGAGACCGGCTCTATGGCACTTCTTTGTCGCCTCGTTTCAGACCACCAGGCACATCGATAGCATCACGCACCCAATCCATAGCAGCAATCTCATCAAGGGACTTGCGCTTCGTGTTGCGCTTGAGAAGACCTTCCACACAGTCACGAGCTCCCTCAAGTCCCTTGCCCTTCTCGGGGTCCCATTCCTCGTCCTCGTCGGCATATCTATACCAAGCCCATTCAACACGTGCAATACGATGCGGAGTCCGGGCACGAAGTTTGGCAGGATCTCCGCGAGTGCCAGGGAGAACATCAAAGGGCAACCTGTTCTCCATGATGGCATAGAGTAGAACACCAAGCGCCCAAGCGTCAGTGGAGCGGCCATCGTAAGCCTGACCCATCAGAATCTCAGGGGCCGCGTAGTCTTCGCTGCCACATCGGGTCTGTAGGAGTGGGCTCTCGGGAGGTTCAGGAATACGTCGTGATAGTCCGAGATCGCTGAGAGTGACCACAGCGCGGTCGTAGGTACGCCAGTCTTGCACGTCATCCATGACATGAGCGGGCATGGTAAGCAAAACATCTTGAAAGATGGTCAGTATAAGGTGTGCAATATTTTGGCAAACCTGACTCACTTTCCAACTTGATGTCCCGGTGAACGATGTAATGAGCATGTAGATAACGCACAGCATCAACCAATTCGGCAAAAATACGTCGGATCAACTCCGGGGCCATGCGAGGAGCTCCTGATGTGGCAAACTCGAACAAATCTCCACCAGGACAATAGTCCAAAACTAACAAAGCACGCTTTTCATCGCTGCCGAATGCTTTCAGTTGGACGAGGGACGGATGGTTGACCGACTTCAAAATTTCTACTTCGCGCCTGAGTGATACCTCCAGTCGGCCCTCATCCGCGCCTCCAGCGGGTCCATGTTCGATGATTTTGACGGCAACCAGCTTTTGGTGGTTCACAAACCCGTGGAAAGAGCCAGCTCCATCACCATCCGGTGACAAAGGCATATCGGGAATAGGTTCCACGCGTGCTGCCAGACTGACCTGGCTGAACGTGCCCTGGCCCAATGCCCGGACTTTCTGATAAATACGTGCCTGCTCTGTGCGGACCGACCGGACAGAGTATATCTCCTGGGGCGTGGAGAGGGGGGCAGGGTGACGGATAACCGGTTCATTGTCATTATATCCACTGCCACTGCTGCGAGGTGGGCTGGGAGGACGAACGGTCGGCAATGTGATACCTCGGTGAACAGCGAGATGTTGCTCGCGATGAAGTCCATTGGACTTCGAGTCGGTGCTCGACGAGGGGGCAATGCCAAGCCCAGCATTCCCTGACACAGCAATCGGACGGGGAGGAACAGAAACCCGGCCGGGTGGTGCATAGTCACTCAAACTGCGGTTCCGAGAATGAGAATGCTTCGATGGCGAGTCGTGACGATGCCGATTGTTCACGGATAACTCTTCTCCCTGGCCATCGATTCCGGTATATGGTTTGGCGCGCGAACGGGACATGACCGGTGGCCCAAGCATTTGTGATGAATCGCTCAGGCGAAGACTAGAACCATTGCGCGACGCCATCGACGAAGAGCGAGATAACGACGGTACATCAGCTCTCCGCCACGGCGCAGCTCCTCCAATTGGCGATGGCAATGGAGTTATGTCACCCATCGCATTCAATTGAGGTGAGGACATGAATGATGCCGGGGACAAGGAACCCGCGCTGTGTATAGGTGGGGCGAAGAGGGCACGAAGACTCGGGGTACGACGTGGATAACTTCCGGACAAACTGGTCGAAGCATATGGATCGGAATCTCGCGAACTGGACGGACGAATACTGGGTAGATCGGTGCGAATCTGAAGAGACGGCAGTGGTGATTCGGGATTAAGTATGGAAGGTATGAGGTCGTCTACCGAAAGAGGCCCATCATTCTCCTCTTTCTTTGTATGTTCATTGTCGCTTGCATCTTGAAACATTGTTGACATGGTCGATAACCCGGAATCGGATATATCAGGGTTGAAAAGGGTGTTGGGGGGAGGGGGATGACTCGGCCGCAAACGGAAGGCCGGGAGCGTTGAGTTCTATCCTCCGGGGGGGGTGTGGGGGTCAAAGTCACAAGATATAAAAATCAATATAAGACGGTAGATAAGAACCAAGGCTCCAGACCTAGGTAAATAGCCTTGGCGTAGGAAGACCCGTTAAGGGTTCACCTCTCTACTCCGTATAATTGGAAGATGGGAACCACATGCAAGATTAGGGGGAAAGAACAAAGGGAAATGAGTACTCCGTACACTAAAAAGGAAGGGAAAACGCCATGGCTGGGGCGATGCAGCGAAAAGAAAACCAAAAAAAAAAAACAAAAACCTGAATTAATCGGGGCTAGTCAGCTGACGATCCTAATATGGTTAGCCTCCCATGTGTCCCCCGCAGTGTTTACTTGAGTTTATACTGCAATTTAATATGGGATATGGAGATTACCTGACAGAGATGATTATACTTTTTTATATGTCTATTATACTATTCGAAATGATTTACATATGTAGTTTATATAATCTGATCTTATATATCTTTCAATACTCTGTACTGTAACCCCCCAAGATGTTTGCTCAGAGTGTATTTTCTAGTTCTAAAAAGGGAAGGTGGTATGCCTATCATCTGCACTTTTCTGTGGGGCTCAGGTATAACCCTGGAGATTATACCTACATGTAGTATCTTGTCCAACCGAAGATCATATCTACGCTCTCTAATCCGTACATATAAACTTTCCCTTTCCTACATACCTCGGTGTTCAACCCTTGCTCTCCTTGGAAATCATAATTCGGCTGGGCCCGAAATTGCCTTACCTGCAGTCATGTAGGGGCCAAACGCGTCCTGCGCGGTACATATATATACCTAATTTTAGCTCTCGCGGTGGCTTGCCCCCGAACCCAAAATCGATGTACTATGCGATCCTCCGCCTTGGCATGACTGACCGTACGACACTCAGGCATTCTGTATATACTTTGTACCTTTCTAAGGGTGCAATGCTGACTCGGCAAATACGAGCCGAGAAGGCAACCCATTCTCCATTCCTGAGAGTATGTGGCCCCGGTCCATCCCGTTATATCTCATTCTCCGGATAAATCAGCCCGCCAACTCCCCCTACAACCCCTCCAATTAATTGGACATATGTGCATAGCGCCCCTTGCCATTCTGCGCCTCTCCCGCAGGAGCCGCAATAGTTGAATATTATGCCGGGAATGTTTCAGGGTGTTGGGATCCCTGCACCCTTTCTACCACCGAGGCCAAGGTTAAGTACATATGGAGCAACATAAGTGGAGACGAACAAACTCGATCACTGTGTGCACCCCAGGAGCGTTCCCATTTGCTGGTTGAATAAAGTGGCTGGGAAGGGATCGACATGTACGAACCCGACCCGATAACCCGGACCCGACCACGGTGGGGCTTTATATGGTGAACCTTGAGCCTCAGAGCGAAAATGCTGGGATTCTAGATATCAACAAGCGTCATTACGGGCACTACGGAATAAATTATTGGGGCGTTGTCATTTGCCTGATTATTTCCCAACTTACTCATTTGCGCACATCGTGCTTCTCTGAGTCGGATGGGTGCTAACCAGTCCGGTAGACAGGTCAACAAACACCGCATCTTTAATATCAGCCAAAAATACGGGTTGACAGCTTTCACTCCCTTCAAATAAAATATTCATCCCGTATAGTTTACAAGAGTATAGACTCGCACAGGGGCTACGAACCACTTCGAATTTAGCGCAAATTCCCCCTGAGGGCTTGCACATTTTGCTCCACGGAACGACGTACAAACCTCTCCTGGATATGAATAATGGCGGTCTCCATCTTCATGAGGCGGGATTTGCTTGCAACAGTGGTACATGACCAGGCTGTATCCCTCTAGTGCAGGAGCATGGCGAATCCGGCGGTCCATATCCCCAGGTTAGAGCGGTTCTCATCGCTCCCAATCGGGAGTGCCTTGTCGCAGCATCGTGTAAGGCTGGCTTTTGGACCTGGGCTACCTGTGCTAGGACGGGAACAGCCTCCAGATGTCCTTTATGACCTTGAGTCCGTATTTTAGGGACATGATAGGAGGAAGAGATTAGTAACACCTTCGAGGCAAGTGTTGCAATCTCTCTTTCGGAACGCTGAACGCTGAACGCTGCACTTGGGCACTTGGGCGGTCACGCATTTAGGCAATTTAAAGCAAAACTAAAATCCACCCGATCTGGAAATCTGATGGGCATAATTAAAACAATCGAGTTCTTGTTTCATCTCTATCCTACCAAGATTCCCCGACTGAGTACTCGGGAGACTGACAGCGCAGTTTAGCACACGGTTTCCCGGCGTGGGGCTTTTATCCCCTAAATCAGTCAAGTCAGACCTCCTTTTCTATTCTGTATACGATGGCATCGCTTCCAAACTTCGATGATCTCCCTCCTGTCAAGGGAATGCCACAAGGCTGTGCATGGGGCATCTTCGACAAAGATGGCAAGAAAGATGTTCTGGGCACCCTGAATCTACTCACCCCAGAAGTCGTGAAGGATGCTGTCGCAGAGGTTCGCCAAGGCGTGTCTATTTCTCTAAAGTGAAATACCCTTCACTATCTCCAAGACATGAACCCTAATACCACTAGTTGGCCCATTGGAAGCATCAAATTTCCCGGATTCTTTCGAAAAAGCCTCTGTCATAATGTCATGAAGTTGGAAGACCCAGCATCTGGCAGCCACTTTGGGTTTGATGATGAGGTATTGGGCTGTCTGGTCATTTTCTGTCCCACTAGAGCTAATCGGTTCCAGGTCGAGTTCAATACCCAAGCCAGTAGTCAATGGGATAGTTTTGGTGCGTCCAAAAATTCTGATTTTGGAATAACAAAAAATGACTCCAAACCCAGTTCACTTCATGCACCTCCCAACCGGCCTCGCTTACAACGGAGCAAACCCGACAATCGAAGCATTTCAAACCCCCAAATCTGCCCAGCATCTTCCAACACTAGATCGTAAGAATATTCAACTCAAGCTCAACCCCAACACCGAAAAAGGCTAATGCAGAAAACTAGACTGGCACCAACGCGGCTGTGTGACAGGCCGAGGCGTACTAATCGATTTCAAGAGTTACGCGCAGAGCCACGGGATAACCTACAATCAATTCTCCGGTTTCCGTATCGGGACCACCGAGATAGAAGTAGTGGCTACCTGGCAGGGGGTAACCTTCCGAGCAGGAGATATCCTCCTCATCCGATTCGGCGTAACAGAGACGCTAGGTCAAATGACTGGCCCCGAGCAGGGCGCTGCGATGAGCAGTGGCAAGATGTGTGGGTTGGAGGGGAGTAAGAGAATGGCGCGCTGGCTTTGGGATCGGCATTTCGCTGCTGTTGCTAGTGATAACATCGCTGTCGAGGCTATGCCGCCTATCATCGATGGTGTTGAGCAGCCTACCCATGAACTTGTGTTGCATCAGTGGTGTCTAAGTCTGTTGGGTATTCCGCTTGGTGAGCTTTGGGATTTGACAGCGCTGTCTCATGCTTGTAGGGCTAGTAGGCAGTATTCTTTCTTGCTTACTTCGTCACCACTGAATTTTCCTGGTGCTGTTGCGAGCCCTCCTAATGCACTGGCTATTCTGTGAAGGGGAAACATTTTTACGTGTCAATAGTCTCAATGTGCGCCAATTTGTGAAATTTAATGCAAATGAACTTTCCGGTGACTTTTATTTGGAAAGACCTGAGATCGAAATTCATATCAGCCCCGATTCCGGGGGAGGGTTCTAGTACCCACTTTGGGCTCCACCTGGGCACATGGCTTAGCTCCTTGTTCTGTGGGCCCTAATATATGTACACGGGTAGAACAATATGTGCGGTATTGGTGATTACATGTATCCTTCTATATTCAAACAAGCATAATGTCAAAATCAGCTTCCCTTGCAATATCCTGCCACTGTATGTCCACGTGCGATCCAGCTGCTGCCCGCCGGTTCCACAGAGCTTGAACGATTTCAAATAACACATTGATATTCGGGATCCCGTGGCGACTTTTGCGGCCAAAGAATGCCAACATGCGATTTTGCAGATCAGGCCTCTCGCAGTCAGCCGCAATCACAAAACCTGCCCAGTTATACGAATGGCCCCCCTTCTCACGCGTGAGTGCATCGACAGATTCCAGCTCGTGGATTGCTTTCTCAACCAGATCCTGTACGTCGCTCAATCTTGCGCCACGCAAAGTACGGCGGAAGTATACAATCGTCGCGTAGTAAAATGAGTTCAGAGCGTGCTGGACAATGATCGAACCCGGGGCGTCTGGGTTTGACGGGGTTGGAAAGTTCAAGTAGAGCTCAAGTTCGAGCCGGTCTAGCTCTCCTATGGGCATATGTGTCCGAGACTCAACAATTGTGGTGATTTGAGCGAGAAATTGGACCAGTGGTGTTGTAATTCCATGCGATTGTTCTAGGTAGTGATGGGAATCGGAGGGGCCATTGAGGAGCGACATGAGCCGTTTGGGTACAGGAAGGCTGCATAGGGACGAAAGAGCCAAGTAACTTTGGATCATTCTAATAGCAGTCGGACTTTGGATCCAGTCGCCATGGACTTCGTTCTCTAGGAGACCAAGGCATCCAGCGACGTGTGCTCTCCATCGGCTGCGGCGACCAGACATACCTTCAGCTGTAATGCAAGCGAGGACAGCAGTTAGCGTGGGCTCATCTAAGCAGCGATCCCGATGCAAGCTTCCTCGCAAATGACGCAGAGCCAGCTGGTCATGGTGGACGGCAATGGAATGGTACCGCGAATCATGGCGAAGGTGAGAAATACTGAAGGCGGAACAGGCACAAATGGCGTGGAATATTGAGAGATGGATGTTCGACTCTGCTGGGGAGGCATCAAGGCCTTTCAGAGCTAGAGGTAGGAACACTGTCCGGCAGGGATTGTCCGGGGTGTCGATTAGGAGCATGTTCCCGCTGAGAAAAACAACCCAGTAGTGGACTAACTCTGTCTCTACTCTTGGAAGAGTCAATGGACTCATGGAATCCCAGAGGGTGGTCTCATTGCTGTGAGTATTTAATACAGGTTTGCCGTAGTCGCCCGGTTCTGACAGCCGATGTTTGGGATTTTTGTGGTGAATCACATGGGATATTGCGTTGATAGAGATGTCACTGGCCCGATAATAAGGCTTTGACAATGCTGTGCAAGATTCCTCGTGAATTTCAGGCGGGGATGGTGCGGTGGTCGATGACAATATATCCCACGTTGGTCTCGGTGAAGCCAGCTCACCATCTGTGTCGCCAACTGGCGAGTTAACGAAGTCTGATGAGTTATGCTGTGTATCTTCCGCATGTTGGGTTGGAAGGGCATCTTCCAAGTTGAGTAAATCAACACAGCGCGTATCTTGAGTCTCAGGCCTTGAAAAAGCCGAGAACACTGAGAATGGACCTCGTTGTTGGGCACAGCCGTGCCCCGAACACCCATCCAACTCAACCAGCAGTGCTGTCACGGCAGCAGATGACAACCCATGGTCCATATCTGGTGCTGGGGGCCGCAATTTGCGCCGATGAGAGCGGCCCCCGGGGGTTCGAGACCATCCTAGGCGCAAATCATACCCTTTGCATGTCCAACCGTGTTGCTGGCACCGCTGACAGTAAGGGTATTCCTCGTCGCACTTCACTCGACGGTCTCGACAAGTCCAACATCCAGTGAAAGTCTTGGTGCGTGGTTTGGGTACTTTGGCATTTGACGATATGTCTGCCATTGCCAAGGATCTGAGAGAGGTGAAAGCTCTAACGCGGGCGAACCAAAATTATTCCCCATTTGCCCCGTCGGCAGTAGCCGGTCCCTGATCGACGCGACAGCGCGGAAGTTGGGTGGCAAATATTTTAGAAATGTACCAAAGGCAGCCTGGTGTCCCTGTGTCAGTAAATGCACATGCGTTTAGGTGTGTTTATAAGGGAAATATTTACATCAACGCTTCTTCACTACATAAGGTAATCAAATGTTCTAAATATATATCAGTGAGCTAACCTTTCTCGGAGAATTTATACTATCTTCTTACTAGCTTCAATTAATCGAAAACCTTGATTCAAGGGATTTTGATGTGCATTGGGGAGACCGTTATTGCTTTTATCTCTTGTCGAGGCAACTGAATCCCGAATCCCTCCAACTGTAGACAGATGATAGTCCCTAGCATTGAGATTCTCATCAGTCGAGTGACAGCTCCATACTCGGACTCAGTGCCCGAGGGGTTTTTCATACCAAACAACTCCTTTGTTTCATTTTTCATGTCAGATTTTCCTGTTAACCGTATGGTTTTGGGCTATATCGCCATGGGGATCTGGGTACAAAGCGCGGCAGAAGCCGTAACCCGATCTTTTATAGAGGTCCGGAATAATTTGGATTCGTCCAAATTTCAGCAGCGGTGAAGATAATGCACACACCATCGTGGTCCTCATATTCCGAGCGAATGGAGCAAATATCTCGCCCTCCCCCTGGACCCAGCTGTAGTTTCCGGACAGGAACAGATAGGATATCCTCCCTGGTTTATACACCAAAAGCATTCGTATGGGAGCAAGCATTCTTTCGAGATTTGCCATACACCATGGGATCGCATATTCTCTCCAAATTACAGACCAGAAGCGATAAGACATAGACAAATACAGGAAGCCTGCACACCCGGGTGTTTGGGGTGCCGTCCACGGGGCGTTTGACCGAGGAACATCCTCGCATCTCTCTTGTGGCATTGGGATCAATCAAGCCCACCGAATGAATAGTTTCATTTTGCAGCTAATATGTCAGTAGGAATGCAAATTTCACTTATTAGACTGGGTCAGGATGTATGAGAAATTGTCTATTGGAAGTCACTAGCAGCATTATAATACGTTACTGACAGACACTTGCAAGCGCCATAGCCAATTAATCGCAGATATGCAAGAGACTTTTCTATGTACACAGAAGAAATACAAAGTACAAACCCAGTTGCACATCCCATTCCCAACCCACGCATAAATGCGAAACATAATGCTTGAAGCGCCGGAGTGAAGAGACCCGCAGGGGGGAATAAAAAAAATAGTTGTAATACATCGCAGATGGAAAGACAAAGCGAGGCGGCTAATCGTCAACCGCCAATGTCGTTGAAGGGTGGCGTGGAGGGTATGGAGAATCGGATAACCAAAAAGCGGAGGAGGATGAAATTGGCCATGCTAGCAATTTAGAAGAAGGCCTTTCGCGTCACCTGTAGAGTCGCAGTTAGCAAAAGTCACATAGCACATCACAGCAATATACATACAGCCCAGGCACCGGCAATGGAAGCCACAATGCCGCCAGAGATCATCATTGGCTTAAGTCCGCGTGTGCTCTTGAAGACCATGCCGCTCAATGCGCCGGCCACGATGCTGTTAGATGCGTCGTGCTTGCCTCGCACGACTCCGAGGCCGGAGTTGATTCCGTTGTAAACCATAGCCACAACACCAGCCGAGTTTCCGAGGAAGGGACCGCGACGGGTAACCGAGTTGAGTACTGCATTAAGACGGATTTTCGGTGCTGCTGTAGATGGTGTCTTTTTCAATCCTTCTACAAGTCCCCATGCGCCTCCAGTAGCGAGCGCAACGAGGTAGGTAGTTCCGGTACCATAACAAAGGTCGTCTGACCATCCACGGGATGGGAGCACTGATCGGGAGCCGGGGAGGTTATCAAGGGCGGAGTCATCGAGAGAGAGGTAATCAAGGGCATCCTGGTTCAGACCAGCCAGGGGATGAAGGCGAGAGGGATCGGGAATAGCAACCTCGGAGAGGAAGGATGTGGCATCTTGCGCGCTTGAAGGGTCGAAGGCATCGGGCCCTTGGTTTTGCTTGCGGCCGCTGAGGGAGTCCCAAATCGACATTGTGAAAAGAGGTTTGAGAAGATAGAGGATGGGAGATAAAATTACAAGGACCTAAGGAGAAGGCAGGGGCGGATGACTGGAAAAGAAGTGATGGCCCTGTGCTCGCAGCTCCACTGGCATCGGAACAGCAAAAACTTCGGTCCCGTGACTTCCGGCGATCCAGCGGAGAAGAGTTTGACCGATGGATATGCGCTTTACCCGATACAGAATCCCACTTTTATCATTTTGCGGCCTGAGGCATCGCGGGGAGCATAAAAATTAATCGTCGGGAGGATCTTTCGCGCGGACCGTTATCCAAGATACCGGGGCTTGTATAATTGGGGGCTATGACTGTTGGTGATTCACGTCAGGTGCAACGTGTCGTATCAACCGAAATGGAAGACCTTGCGCAGAAAGTGCAATTGTTCTCGGAGAAAACTCTCCGAGATATCGCCAAAGGCCCATTGGTGAAATTCACACTGACGTGCCAAGAGACTGAGTAAGTGAAGTATATTTTCAAATTCATAAGAACCAATTTGTTCTAATATTTCAAAAGAAAGGTGAACCGGGTATGGCAGTCGTTGGTTCACACGCTATCGACAGCATCTATCTCGCCACCTCATTCTGCAGAGGCATGCAATGCTGCCTCTGCTTTTATTGATGCTGCCACAAAGTCACAATGTGATACGACTCAACAGTTGGTTTTCTCACAAGAAGTGTGGCTTTCAATATTCGATATTTGTTGGACTCGATATGAAGACGCCAAACCAAAGCCCGTTAAAAAGCTCCTCGCCTCAATCATTGCCATCCTAGCCAAACGTCACCAAGGAGCGACAAGAACAGCCCTTCAAACTGCAATCATTAATGCCCTAACTCCTAGCATTGTGCTTGGGGAGCCTCAATCACGACTCAAGGGGTCCCTAGTGTTTTTGGAGACATTCATTAGAAAGGATGCCCTGTTACCTAGCGAGTTTATCCCCTTGATTCGTCAGTGGCTTTTGAAGAACACGGATAGTTGGCCGACCCTGTTCGCCAATGATCATGAAACTCTGTCTCTAGGAGAATCAGGCCCCGCTTTTGACGTTGCATCTGGCAGCCTGTCTGATGAACTAGCAGCGAGGATCTTTGTCCTGGGGCTCTTGATTCAAACTAACAACAGAACCATGGCTGTGGCTGCTGGTAACTTGCTGGCAATGTTGATACAGAAGATGAAGGCTGAAAGCTCACCGGAAAAGCTGTCAGCGATGTGGGTAATCCCAGTGAGACGCACAGCATTGCAAAACATAGAAACGCTGGAAGACGTGTCCAATAGGCTTCTGCAACCTCTGTTCACCATTGACCCCAATGGCTTCAAGATCTTCCTTGACACCCTCCCAGTCAAGAGCCTTCTCAAAGGTGATATGACTGATGCGCCTGAGGCAGAGTATATGGTTCTTTTCGCTGCTCTGCAGATCGGCAAGAAGATCAACTTGGTTCACGAAGATTGTGAGTAGCTCCGTGAATCTAGATTTATTGGAATTTGCTAATATGCGCAGATATTTTCAACTTTGGTAAATCGAAAATCGACGAAAATGAGGTGTTGGTTATGAAAAGCGACGTTATTGGCAACTTTCTCCTACACCGCGAGCCCAATATCCGTATAGCTGCTCTCTCGCTGTTGATCACGGCCTTTTCCACGGTCAAGCCATTTACAGTGGGGGCAACGAAGGCTATCCTTCGAGGACTGCCCTCTATGCATGCCGAATCTGACGCACATACCCGAGGAGAGGTTCTGAGTCTGACACGCAAATTCTTTGTTCGTCTAAGGGGTGGCATTGTCAAAGATGCAGATGTTGTCGAAAAGACGGAGAAAGCACTCAACAAGTCAGCTCAAGGTCAGATCAGAAATGAAACTGAAACCAAGGAGTTCCTAAAGGCATACCTTCAGCTATTGGGTAATGACTTACGTCTGGCCGCCTCATATCCGCGCCACATCACTGCTCTCAAAGCTCTGAAGCTCCTGCTGGACTCCGGTCTTGATCCACGGATAAAGGTTAAGCTTCAAAAATCAGAGATGGAGAATCTTTGGAAAGTTCAGGTCGAGGTGTTTGATGCCCACCTACTCCGGTTGTTGATTGATCTCCTGCTAGATCCATTTGAGGAAGTTCGTCAAACATCGCTTTCGATCTTGAGTTTGTGCCCTCGAGAGATTCTGCTCAACGGCTTGCACAATAAGACAGACCAGCAGTCGGCTGTAGGCATGCGGCTGACAGATGCAATTACCCGAGCGGAAAGCCTGGCAAGTAACACGAGCAGAGCTGATCACGCTGATACTGTTGCTCGTCTATACCACATCATATTTTGCGCAGCCCTGCCAGCCAACTCCGGTCAACCAGCTTCTGATTGGTGGACAACTAAGGCATCAGTTGTTGACACAATTTTGAAAAAGCTTGAGGAACGTCTTCTGGATTCAAAGACCCTTTTCAACTCCGTCATGCGCGAGGCGCCGCTTCATGGATATACGTCCGGTCTTAGGTATGTTGTGTTGGACCGTACATGATACAATATCGCTGATTGCAATTCCAGGTATATTGTCCTTATGCCAAACTTCCACTCCCTGATATCTGACGGGTCGGGATATGCTGCTTGGCGATCTGTCCATGACCGCATTGTTGCAATTTGCGATAAGATCTGGCTCGAGGCGAAGCCTTTGCTGTGTATCGATTCACCCGAAGGTCACTCGGATGAGCCCACCGAGGATCTGAACGTGGGACCCAAGGATGCCCTTTCTTACTCCTGGAGATCTCTTCGTGAAGCAAGCCTTTTGCTCCATGCCACTCTGGTAAACACCAGTTACGGACCAAGCGGCGACCACGGCCTCAGTTTGGCGGATTTTTCAAACATTGGAGGCGTGAGCTTCACACAGCTGGCTGAACTCCGCCACAGAGGTGCATTTTCCAACGTCTCACAGACATTTGCCACATGCTGTCAACGATGCAGCGCCTCGAAAGATCCGTCAATCCGGGAGCTTCCTAGGAGCTGGTACCAGGAAGCTAAGTCGACTATCTTTGGCTCGGCATCTCAGCTCACCCGTCGGTCCGCTGGCTTGCCTGCATTGGTGACGGGAATTGTTGGCTCCGATCCCGGAACTCCATTCTTCAATGAGGCCATTAATGAACTTCACGAGATCTCATCACTTCCAGTGGAGTACGACAAAGAGAGACAGTACTTAGAACTGCCCCAGGTTCATGCGATGAACTGTCTGAAAGATATTTTCACCAACGCGAAGCTTGGCCCCCATACCGAGTCATTTATCATGAAGGCACTGACGCTGTCCGCTGAACGCCTAGGGTCGCCAATCTGGGCCCTTCGCAATTCAGGGCTGATGCTCTTCCGTGCCCTACTCACAAAAATGTGTCGGGTCATTCCCGGCGCTGGGCCTGGCTTTGGAGGAAATTCCGGCTCAGAGCCAGGATCCCGGATAACATTCCCCAAGTACCCTGGTTTGCTTGAACTGCTCTCTGGTCTTCTTACAACGACGCAGGGTGAAGCAGCGGAGGGAACTGAAATTATTACCGAGCGGGTGTTCCCTGCACTGGAACTCGTTGGTGATAAAGTCCCCAACTTGGATGATCCTACTGATGAGATGCTGCGCGGATTGGTCCTTGAGCACCTGAGCAGCCCAGTTTGGGGTGTTAGAGAGCATGCAGCCCGTGTATATGCGTCATTGCTCACTCGACAACATATCCCACAAGATTTATGCACTCTTATTGAGCTTCCCTCAAAAATCACCGAGAATTATGTTCATGGTGTTGCTTTGTGTGTGCGATATGCCCTTCGTCGATATTCATTCACCACCGATGATTTCTGGATATGTGAGTACACTGAACAGCCCCTAATCATAACCGAGCTAATCCTTTGGCAGCAAACCTTGAGGCACTTTTCGCGACGTTGCGCACTGTATTAGAAGTCCTGTTCCGCGTTGGAAAATCACCGACTGTGGCAGGCGAGCTTGTTGAAATTCTCAATGGCACCCTGGAGCGAGCGATCCAAGCACAGAGCGAAAGTAAGTGGACATATATTTGGACAAACAAAAGCTGTGAACTAACCATCTATAGACCAAGTTATTTCTTTTATCAACGAGATGTTCGAGGTTCACGACCTCAATGGGATTTTGAGATTTGTTTTTGACGCTTCTCAGTCGGGATGGAACCTCTCAAGCACTGTCCGAGCATCTGCCCTCCTTAGAAGAGCGCTTGCTTGGTGTACAACATTGAAAATACTTACTTCCCAGCAATGGGAGCAGCTCCCAGCATTCTTCGCTGGCGTATCGCAATTCGACGCAGATGTCGCTCGTTGGATTTTGGAGCAGCTCCACGAGTCAATTAGCGAAGATGAGAGGTATAGACAGCCATTGGCCGACTTGTATTCGTCTGTGATTTTGGGAGATAGTCGACCAGATGTGAGAACAATGGCCTCGTCCAATCTGGCTTCTATTATGGAGAACTTGATATCCTCACAGTTCGATTCTGTGTCAAGTATGGGCCTTCCATGGGACGCTATCGCAAATTGCTTCCGCCCCGAAACCGATATCACAACTTGGAACAGAGAGGCAACAGACGCTGAACTCCGACTTCGAGGCTGTCTACTGGCCATCCGACTATCTGTTGATCAGACAGCTGTGTCCTCATTTGAAAGCGATGTCGGCAGCTGGACTATCAAGCTTCGTTCTGCCTTGAGCGAGGAGACGGTGAGTTTTGTCATGGCGTTTGTCTTGTAATCGAGTCATTGAGCTAATTTCTTTAATTTTCTAGGAATTCACAACGCGTTTTGCTGCAGCTACCTCTGTTGCCAGCTTTTCACGGGCTCTTAGATCCTCCGGTGCCCAGCCATGCGTGGATGCAGTGCTACTGGATGTCTATCTGGTCTTGTATGATATGCTTAATGATGACGACGACGAAATTCGTGATGTTGCTGCATCAGCTGCCTCCTGGGTTTTGTCGCACTCGTCCGTTTCACCTGACGCAGATGTAACCCTGGCGCCTCTCAATGCAAGCGCCCTGCTCGCCGACTTCATCATCGATAACTATTCAGATTCCGCACTCCTTGGGCAACGAGTTCTTCGATATTTGACTGGCCAATGGCCAAGGATCAGTGGATCTGACGAATGCAGTCACTTGGTTGCCGTGTCGGACCAGATCGCAGAGTATCGCCAAGAGAGTACGGTCTTGTTCGTGGAAGAGAAACAGAATCTGTTTATTGATGATGTTCGCGAGGTTGAGGTTTGGTCGCGAGCTCTGTTGCGGTTGACTCGCTCGACGTACACTAAGCTCCCCTTGGATGAAACTTCTGCCTGGGCCTATGATGGACTAACATATCTCTGTTCTCTGGTTGGCTCTGAGAAAGAGTCGGATGGGCTTCTTGGTTGGGTCTCAAAGCCCGAGATCTTCAACCTAGGTCTCCGAGTTATTGTCATCTCTTCTGCTCTCGGCTCACACGCCTTCCAGGCAGAGAGCTACTGGGTGCAGCCAAATGCCTTCCGGGCATCTCTTGAATCCCTCTTAGATGCAGGCAAATCATCATCAATTCATGAGGATTGGTTATCAAGAATCCAGGCTGGATTGGAAATGTGAGATTTAATGTGAATCGAAAATGAAAAGATAACTACATCAGATAGAATATTGAAATATCCCATATCTCGTTTGCCTTTGCAAGTCTGCTCCTTCCTTCACTTTTGCCTTCTCTATCACTTGACATTTCCTATCTAAGACCTTGAGTCCTTCTCTTGACATTCTTTCTTCTCTTCATTCTCTTGCACTCTACACTACTCTATCATTATTTGACGTGCACGCATATCACCCCCATTAATCCAGCTGCACACCAAACACATCACTTCGAGCCGCTTTTTCACTGCTTGCACCATGCATGACAACGTTCTGATTGGGGTTATTCTGGTGGTAGCGTTCGTCACCCCAGTCTTTGCGTGGTTCTTCTACCTTTGGTATCGATCACATATCACCCAAATGCACCAAGAAAGCCAAATCTACGACAGAAGAAACCGGGATCGCGCCCACGCCAACTATGAGCCCGCGAATGGAGCCCCGAACCCCGTAACTGGACCCTACTTTACTCCTCGCGGGTGGGTTCGCCCAAAGACCCGAGGATCATCCCATGTCCTGCGTCCGCCACAGTATGTTCACCCTCGGCAGCCGATATTTACCGGTATCCCGCATTCTGACCAACATTTCCAAGGACCGAACCGAGCGAACACCCATAGTCCTCAGACGGTGAACCAGCAGCCGAACCCATTATCCAAACGGCAGCAAAGGAAAAGACGAGCGCTACAAAATAAACAAAGGCAGCAAGAGCAACAGCAAAGAGGGCAGCAGCAAAGTCAGATTGACCAGGGGGGCAAACAGAATCGAAAAAACCAACGGAAACAGAAGAACAAGAACCAAGGCCAGAACCAGCAGAAGTCCCCCATTCACCAGTCTCCCAAAGCCCAATCTCCCAAATTTCAGGGCCAAGACGAGCAAAATAATCAGTGGGGAAATACAGTAGGACAACATGAACAAACGACCAACCATGACGGTAGAAGTGGCTGGGGAAATGATCGAAACTCATGCGATAGTCAACGCAATACTGGGTGGAACGATAACAACAACCACTGGAGCAGCAATTCCAACAATGAGCGAGGAGGGCAGAGAAATAGTGTATCACATTCCCCAAGACGAAACTCACGAGACAATCAGAACAATCCCCCAGATCGAGCGTCAAGAAACGAAGTGGAATCCCGTGGCTGGGGTCAGAGTGACGATGGTGCACAGCAAAACAGCCATCCACGGAGCAACCATTCCAAAGAAGATCATCATGACCGCAACGATGGATGGGGAGATAATGATACAAAAAGTTACAAGAAAAGCAAAGATTACCGCTATGCATCGCTGGAGGGAACGTCAAGAGGAAGATCAAGCCCCAACCGTGACTGGGGACACAATGACCATGGGGAGCAGGGAAACAGCTGCAACAGGTCCAACTCCTGGGGACACGCAGAAGAACAACATGGCGGTGGCAATGAATCCTGGAGCCAGGATGGCAATATGCATCGGGACCCAAAGGAGAAAAAGGAGCGCTGGCAGATTGAATTGGAAGAGAATGAGAAGAGGCGCCGCAGCCTAAGCCCCCCAGGAGGCTCAGATGCAGGATGGGACAAGTGTAGTCGGGCTTCAGGCTGGAAAAAGACACAGAAATGGTGAAGTCAAAGTCTTTTCCGCGTAGATTGGGGAGTTTTTCAGGTATGGACTTTTGCGTTCATCCATGATACATGTGTAGTCGATATTTTTTTTTATAACATGTTTTGTACTTCCGAACAATCTGTATTTTATAGAACTAAAGATTTCTATAAATTTTGTTCTTCTAGGCCGAAGATTATTGCACTCATGGATAGGCCATGAAAGAATTAAATGAGCTGTCCCATGTTAACAAAGAGAATCACTATAGATGTAACTAATACTTGGAGTTATCGAGTCCAAAGTGAGAACACTCGAACAAAGAACCCCTCGGTCTTTATATTTTTGGCATCGCCCGCTTCTCTCTTATTTCCTTCCAACTTGCGGTTCTGTATATTTTCCATGGAGACTAACTCAGACATCAACTTTGATATAAACGATTTTAAGCATGATCCTCTTCTTTTGACACAGGAAGGGATTCACAGGTATTGTCCTGGCGGTCTTCACCCGGTCAGTCTCGGGGATAGATTCCAGAATGGTCGATACACAGTGCACCATAAGCTGGGCTTTGGTGATTCTGCGACAGTGTGGCTTGCAAAGGACACAGGGTATTATAATACTTCGGCTTCTAAAACTACACATAGCAACTAACATACTCAAGTCGCAATGGACATGTTCCTAAATACCAATGGATCGCTTTGAAGATATTGGCCGCGCACATCAAGGAGCGGACGGAGATTCGAAATCTGCAATATTTGATGGACAAATCAGAAGGGGTGCTGTTCACAAGATGTATCGTCAAGTTGCTTGACAGCTTTGTGCTCGTGGGTCCGAATGGGATACATCAGTGTTTGGTGCTTGATCTTGTTGGCCCTTCGTTCGAATCGATCCAACAATCTTATATTGACTTCAACAACCACGCCCATCGTGCCGCGTTCGATAATGCTGAGTTCAACAACTTTACTCATTGTTCTCATATCGAATTTCCTCGTATATTTGAAGTTACTAAGCGGCTTTTCATGGCTTTGAGATTCATGCACGGCTTGGGAATGTGCCACGGAGGTGAGTTTCCTGTTTTCTAAGGCGAATGGTCCTAACTATAATAAACGGTTGAGTTGCATTGGCGTAATACTTACATGCTAGTAGGTATAAATGGAGCAAATATTGCGTTCACCTTTCGCAACAGCCTCCGGAATGCCACCGAAAAAGAAGTCTTTGGTGCTATGGGATCACCACACGTTTTCCCACTGGAGCGCTGGGACGGGGTGCCTCTGAGTAAAGGGCTTCCAAAAGATATAGTGCAAAGTGCTCAGTGGAATGGATATCTCGACGCAGATGAATATGACATTCGTCTGATTGGCTTCGGAAAGAGTTTCGTCCGCGGAGAGGAGCCAGATAAACTCAAGCAACCAGTCCATCAGCGATCTCCCGAGATCATCATGGGGGACAAGCTTGACTGTCGACTTGATCTGTGGCACACGGGGTGTTTCGTAAGTGTCCATCAATGGCTGGAGCTCGTCGATGTGACATATACTGAACGATACATGGCAGATATATCAGCTCCTGATGTATGAGCCCGCATTCCCCGGCTTGTCCGACGATTATGAATACATAAGGAACATTGTTGGGTTTGTGGAGGACTTACCAGTCGAGTGGGAGGCAAAGCTGGAGGAACTTCGATTGATTTCTGACCAGAATTCTGCACTGGGAAAAGCCCTGGACACAGACAAAGAAAGGACAAAGGTACTAGAAGCTACAGAGACAGAGACCACTGTGCCAGACACTCTAGCACCAGCCGAAGATAGTCCAGCAGCGGAAGTTTCCCTAGCCAAAGACGGCACATCAAGCGAAGCCCAGCATACCAGCACTACTTCACCGCAAAGAAGACTTACAACGTTAGCGTCAGCACGACCTCTAAAGGAAGTTTTCGAAAAGAAAGCCAACAATCCGATGTTGGCTCCCTTGTTGCCGATAATTGAAGGGTTCCTAAGATTTCGACCATCTGATCGCTTGTCACTCCTTGCGGCAACAGAGTTAGCAGAGTCAGCGTCATTGCTAGCGCTAGACAAGTACATCCCCCTAGTAGTTAATGCAACAGAGGGCGAACAAGAGCTTCCAAGCAGCGATGTGCCAGCGCGTCTTGAGCTGACTGGGGCACAGGAGGCCCATCGACAGCCACGACTTGAGGCCCCAGTGGGTGCTTTAAACGTGTCGGGAAACCGTGAACAGCAATCACGGCCGGCACAGGATGAAGTTGCAAATTCACGGGATGAGGACGGCCCCCAACCGCAAGACCTTTCAGGCATGTCCCAAAGTCCTGTACAGGTACAACAAGAGACCCCAGTAGGAACGCCCGAGCCGCTTCTCAGTCCTGAACCGCAACAGCCACCGGAGTCGGAACGGTACCAGAGCACCGAGAACGCCCAATTGGAGACGCAAATCGGGATATCCGATCCGCTGCTCAGTCATGAACCGCAGCAGGAAGAGGGGTCGGAAGTTTGTCAAAACGTCGAAAACCCCTCATTGGAGGCGCAAACAGCGACCTTGGACCTACCAAGTGAGCATCATGACCATCAGCGAGTTTCGCCTGAAATCTCTAAAGACATTGAGCAAGATCAGCTGGAGGCAATGGATGGGACACCAGACCAGTTCCACGGACAGGGAGAACAGCAGCCGGGCGTGTCCGATGTTTGTAAAAGTGCCGACAAAGCCCGGTCAGAGCTGCAAGCAGTGACATCGGACCTGCTGAGCGATCATCATGAACCCCAGCCAGCCTCGCCAGAAATCTCTAAGAACCCCGGACAAGATCAACTGATAGTGGATGGAGCACCAGACTTACTCGACAGTCAGAGTGAACAGCAATCAGAAATGTCAGAGACTCCCGAAAGTTCCAATCAGCCACAGCTAGAGCATGCGGAGGATTCAGCAGCATCCTCGGACGACGGTGGAGAACGGACACCCGGAAACCGGAAGAGACTCCGTTCACGTATAGGAGGGCTGTTGAATCAGAGCTGGAGGCCATGGAAGAGCCGTCGGAAGTCTTAGAATCCCGGGATTATTTTATGCAGCAACATATGAAGGTAGCGGGAACAACTGAGCAGAATCGTATGAGGAAATGGAAACATGACGTCTCGATTGATGATTACGGGCTGGATGATGATATTTTTGTTTTTATATATGTACTTTGTTTTTAGATTGGAACGGCGCATGTCAATTAACTCTTGTTCGTTTGATTTACATCCATCTCCAGTATTGAAGAGAAATATAGAATGACCTACGCAGGGAATTTCCTAGACCGAGAGCCTCGTAGAAACATTATGTATGTATTGGCGAGGTAAATCACTATTCACAAACACATATGATCAAATACACCAAAAGCAAATATATGGATACCAGGACCTGTACGCCAAAGAATGCAGACGAGGAACTCTCAGCAGAACGGGTAACGTGTAAAAGCAATGGGGTCGCGTGAGGCGTATGAAAACAGGTCTGTCAACGCGCAAAAGACGATGACGCGACTGTGTCAAGTATGTTGGCAAACAAGAACGCAGAAATGTGCAGAATCCGAGATCCATTCTCGAAAGAAAAGGGGTGAGTTGAAGGCAGATGCAAAATGCGTGGAGTATGGTCGCAGATTATTTCGGGGGCCTATAGTGGTGGAGCGGAAAGTCGAGGGCAGATGGAGAAATAAATGACGTGCGAAGGTGAGATCATCCCTGAGCGACGGGCCATCCATCAACATATTTGAGAGGATTGAATCCAAGGAAAGCGTCCTGTGGTTTCATATGTTAGATCAGATCTTGATGACGTTCATGTGCATGGTGCAAGGGATAACGAAGGAGGATCGACAGGGGTGCATAAACCACGACAATCGTGGCCCACAAGTCTAGCAATAGCTTAGTGTGAGCTTACCTGGAATGCAATGCCAACGGACGTGTTCACTGTGATGAGATCAGTATTGAGTTCAAAGATGATCCTTGGGTTTAGGGGTAGACACACAGTAGTGGTAGTAAAGCACATCGGTATCGCCATCACGGATCACAGCTTGCCCGCCTGGGGCATAGGTATCTCCGTTCGAGCCATAGACAAGTTCGCCGCCGCCTTTGACAAGATCCGTACCGGCCTTGTCTGTGAAAGGGCCACGGGGGCTGTGGGAGCGTCCAACACGTATGGAATATCTGAAGGATGTAAGTATAGAGCAACAAGTCACTAGATTATCAAGACTTACTCTTGACCAGTGGGTGGCAGATTATCTTTCTTGAGATTGCAGCAGAAACCATGGCTAAACCAGAGATAGTACCATCCATCATTGTAGGAGATGAAGGCGCCCTCAATGGGATGGGGACCGCTCGGATCACCACAAATGTTGTTGGCCATGCGATTTGGTGAGCCGAGCGATTCAGGCTCCCAGGCCAGTTGACGTTCATCGGGCTCGGTAGTGCTAGCTGGAGAGAGGAGGTCCTTGCTCAGTGGAATTTGGAAAATGCCATTCCAATAGCTTCCAAAAGTCAAATATGCATCTCCATCGGGAGTGACCAACGTGCTAGGGTCAATTGCATTTGACACCGTGTAAGGATAGATCTCCGATCCATTGCCCGTGCCCGTCTCGATGACAGTGCCGTGGTCATACCAGTGGCCTGGTCCGGGAGAGTTAGATGTGGCCACTCCAACAGCACTGTCACGGCAGCCAGCCTTGCTAACACTGTAATAGCAATAGTATGTGCCGTCGACGGTGATAACGGTCGGGGCCCAGGGAGCGGCACGATCACCCTTCGGGATCACACTCTTGGCATCCAGAACACTGCCAACACGTTTCCACGGACCGGCCATACTAGGCGCAGTGTGGATGAGAATGTGTTCACCGACATGATAAAGATAATATTCATCGCCCACACGCAGGATAGTGGGATCATGTGTATGTTGCTGTGTCTGACGAGGAGGAGGAAAGCGACTTATAGCCTGGTCATTTCCCAGATCTTGCAACTTTTGGCCATGTTCAAAGGTCTGGTCTCTCCGATTGATATTAACGCCAAGGCCGACGGATAAGAAGCATACTAAGGCGAGGAAAGGAAGCATCTTGATCCAGCGTCGTGGGAATTGGTTCCAGAAAAGCCGAGAAGACCGATGTTGAAATTCATCGTGATAGCCAGATGGCGATATCGACCGTGATAAGTGACCGGCCCTGACGATCATACTGATGGATCCAGGCACTCATCGTTTTCAATCGAGGCACAGCGTTGCCACCCTGATAGGGTGGAGTTCGTGATGCAGGCAGGACAGGGAGGGAAAGAATTGCGAGACAGTCCACTGATCACTCAATAGAGGTCCACAATTGGACATGCCTGCAAGGTTTCGGAATGCCCAGAGAAGAAGTTAGATCTGTAGAAGATACAGATTCGCCTTGACGCGATGGAAGCGGAAGGATTCACAACAGGATTCGTGGCACAAAAGCCGAATTACTGTCAGTCTAGGCTATTATGCAATTAACCACCGAGGAAGTCACACAATTAACGTCATATGTACAAGTTAATGAAGTTGACAAGCAAGGGAGATGAGGTTGGTTGCAGTGTCGATCTTTCTCTTATCTCATGGGAAGTGGTGGGTCAGCATCCGGAATGTGTCCATCTCCTGTCAAGACGAAAACGGATATATAAACATAGCCCTTTTGGCCTCTTGAGACCTCGAACAATACAGTCCTGTAGGGTTGTAGGGACCAAGGCACATGTAAGACAAAGCCCTTCGGGACTACTACTTTCTATACAGAATTGGCCTAGACTCAGATAATTGAATGTACCAAATTTGCATTTTCAACGACAAGTGAAAAAAAAGTAAAAGATATTCCCCAAACGCCAGCGCCGAGCTCCGGAACATAAAGATGTATGGTCTTCTATCGGGCCACGATCTTGTCCACCTCATCTTTGGCTTCAGTCCATGTCTCCAGATTCTTCCGCGCCCAATCCAAGTGACAACGAGCATATGCAACCTAGAAATTCATCAGTCATGGTTTGAAATCATATTGGGGCACCATGCATACCATGTACCGTCGCAGATCGGCTTCTTTGTCTTTTTGGAAGCGCTTGAGATCATGCAGCACGCCTGCGCTCGCATCTTTGACGTCCTTTTCGGACACTTCTAATGCGTGCTCCAACTAAGAAGATTAGTTTTACAATCTGACAATTCTGCTCCACTATCCACATACCTGGATTAGACTTTCTTTGGTCTTTCCGATCTGGTCTCGACGTGTTCGTTCGGGATCCACATCCGCGAACCCGTGGATGGCATGGCTGATGCGACCGAAGATTTTGTTCGCTACGAAGGTCCCGCTGGATGACTTCCGATGAGCGGACCCTGATACTGAAGGGTCAGATCTCTTGAGTCCTCCAGTCTGCGACCCAGGCGGAGGGCTGGTGGAGTCGTCGTGAGGTCTGAAGCCTGAGTCGGCTGACATGGCCGAGCTATTGCCTGCTTCAGCGGATGAGGTTGACAGAGAACGAGGCTTCGTCCCTCCGGATTGATGGCTGGTGCGGTTGAGATACTGCTCAATGCGCTTGGCTTCGAGTTCACTGCGTTCGAGGGAGTCTAGTAGAGTTTTTTTCTTCGACAACTCATCGCGAGTCATTTCTTGCTGTACCCGCTTAAGCACTCTGTATCGTAGAACTCCTCGAACAACACTAGCAAATTGCGCACTCTCCCGCATAGGTTCCGCAAAACTTGCGCTCAAAGCCGAGGATAGTTCTTCGGTTTCAATATAAGAAGTATCCGCAGCCTGGCCGATCCGCTCAATGGCGGCAGCTACTGTTGGCGACTGCTCCGAGAGAGAAAATCCGTTGTAACGCGCCCCCAGCTCCATGAGGTCGGCTGAGAGCCCAGACAAATGCGAGAGAGTTCGTCGATTAACTTTCTCAATGTTGCCCTGCAAAAGTAGTTCTAGCTCCCGCGTAGACGCTTCAAAATTAATAAAGTAAGGGTCCAGTTCTTCCTCGCTAAGCTTGCGTGACTCGGGAGGGAACCGCCCGAGGAGCTCAGGTCCTGGGAGCGAGGGCGCTTCTGGCTCACTCGGTGATGTGGCAGATGCTGCGTTTCCGCCAACTGTTGTAATCCCACCGCTGGGCTTGAGCTTTGCGGATGTAGACGGAATCGGGAGCCAGCCATGAGCTGGTGTGGGGTTTGCGGGATCAAGAGGTGGCGCTTTGAGGTTATTCTTTGGGACCGATGATGCAGGATGGGAGCTTAAAACCTCACTCTGTGCAAACGTTAGTAAATAAACCCTTGACCAGGAATATCCAGCTAGAACCCACCCAGCTAACGTTGGGATCAAGGAATCTCCACCACACCCCATCTTCGCGGACCTCCTTCATACGCCTGCAGCGGTTGAGAAACACACTAAGCATGCGCTTTCGGAGATCTATAATGGCTGCATCATCTTTGGCCCTGGTAGGCTTGGCTGCATAGTCCGCCATGCTATGCTTCTCGGGAATCGGCGGAATGACCAAGGTGGGATGCAAATTGACAAGGGTTTGTCGCAATGATGCAAACTCAGAATATCGACGGCGCACTTCCAGGTCCTATCAACACTCAGCATTGTACGTTCTCCGGTAGGCACGATTCTCATACCGCAGTCCGAATTGTGTAAACAATAAAGCCCCCGCCGCCTTCATGATTTTTCCCGGCATCTGTGATCAAGATTGGCATCTCTGGGTTTTCGTAAAGGAGCTGCTCAATCCGGCTGTCATAGACGCTCTTCCGAGGGTATTGTTCACTGGCGGCACCATACTCGGCCTCATCCTCGGGATCGCTGAGGTCTTCGGGATGGGTGATGTAATCGGGAGGCTCGCTGTTGGAGTCGCGACTAGATGGAGGGGTTGAGTCATGTTCATAGAGAGCTAGCTGGTGTAAGATACTGATCCAAAGGCAGAAGCATTAGGGTGGGAGCCGAGCGGAGAGCTTACGAGGAGAGAGAGCAGCTGAATGGAGGGAGTCAGATAGGCCAGACTGATGTTGGTCAAAGGCCCCGTAGGGATTATTATCTTCGTCGTTCCACATTATGAAGGTATGGTGATAAGGTCAACTATCACCGGAACCTGAGTTGGAGAAGCTGTGCCTGGGGATCTGCGGGGGGGAAGTCGTGGTGTGGCTGGTGCAAGGCGGTGTTCACGATTACGTCATGAAGAGGCTTGCCCAGGCTATGAATAGAATATGGACAAGATACCTCCAAAGGGCAGTTGAGGAAAACTTCAAAGTGAGTTGATATATGTTTTTTGTCCCACAATACAACGTCTACGATGGGTTTAGCTTGAATCCCAGGTTTCCCGTCGGTCGCAACGTCATCAAAGGGTGATCCCCAAGAGCGGGCGATGTATACATCGATGTAGCCCTAAACCACTACAGTAAGATATTATTCTCATTGGGAGCCAGTCAAGCTTAATATATCCACAAAGCGAGGAAATTACCCACACAAACATTTTGAGATAAACTCCATTTGAGGTAACAAGCTATTAAACAGGCGATGTATGGTTAAGGTTGCATGTATGGCTCGAAGTCAACAGCCTCGAATGCGAACATTTGCAAGGTCCCACAACTCATAACCGATTCCCCATATCTCAAAGCTTCAGATATTGTTCCGCCGTGCCCCGAACAAGAATTAAAGTCCACAAAGCTTTCTCCTGCCGTCAAATGACCCTCATATCTCATACCTCGCTGTTTCTGCGCCCTGTGTCTCACTTCCGATCGGCATCCCGAGACCCTGCAGCGTCGCGTGCATTTCGTTTCACCCGCTCCGCAATGCGCATAGCTGAAAAAGCCGGCTCCATTCCGTTGAATGAGCTCTGAGCACGTCGTAGAGTTGGCATGGGCGGCAGGGGCGGAGACTGGGGAGATTGCGGGACAGACAGCGAGTGAATCCGGCGGCTGGACTCATCTGGGAAGAAAGTAGGGCTATTACCAAAGTCGAATTGATCTCTCAGACCATGAGTAGCCTCACTGATGGTAGATGAATGGTTTACGCGATGAGTTTGTAGCTCATGGGGGCCGGGAAGAGTGATGTTAGCTCTGTTCTGGCGGCGTTGACGTAAGTTGAGAGGAAATTCATTGTTGATGGAGCCACTGGCGGAAGTGAGAGCGACAGATTCAAGGTCGTCTGTCCGGAGCTGGTGGTCAGATGGCTTATCCGAAGTATCGCTACCAGGCCCTGGCATAAAGTTGGGAGCAGTGGTACGGGCGAGGCCGAGTAGTCCGTGATGAGCATTTGCAGAGGTTGAGTTGCGACGAGAGGCTCGAGCTGAAAGGTGGGGAGAATGTAGACTGGGACCGAGATCAAGAACACTGATCTCACTTTCGCTCAGGACTGCAGTACGGGGTCGAATGGAGGTTCGCATCGAGTTTGGGACGGTGGGACCAGGTTCTCCCAAGCTCTGGGTTGAGATGGGAGTCGCGTGCTGAGGTGACACCTCATTAGGTGGATGAGACTTGGAATCCATGGACTCCATCATTTTGAGGCGCAAGGTCTCAAGCCTCAGAAGCTCGAGCTGGTCACCGGCGCTTTGGAAATCCAAGTGCCTATCCGCGTGCTCGGAGTTGATCTTTGCGATCATCGATCTGGCAGTAGCAGGACTGATGCTGATGACCTCTGGGCACAATGCAGATATATTGGGATTGAGTTGGTGCGGCTCATGTTTGAAGAGTCCCCTACGTTTTGGAGAAGGTGCAGTGCGTTTCATCTTGAAATAAGTGCGTGGATGTATGGAGACTCGGTGATTGAATCGAGTAAAGCGTGGCAATTGGGGACATAATTATTTGGAGGGGATAAAGTTGCACGCACTCAGCCCTAATATAGAAGGAGCCATTGTAGCACATTCCTTACAGTGCCCCAAGGCCACAAGGCCACAAGACCACACAACTTTCTCTTCTCTATGTATCTACATCTGCATATCATCTATTCACATTATTCCAATAACTGAGTCAATAAAGAGGGTTTCTCGGTCTAGACTAGATGACTTGCGTTGGATAGCACTTGTTTCGATGGGTCAATATAGAGCATTTAAAGTCATAAGACTCAGTATAGCTGATGCTAAGAATATTATAGGTGTTTGTCGATCTTTCATTGCCTTCACATGCCCTCTTGTACGACCTATGGAATTTCACTACAAACATAGGTTTGATTCTTGAACAACCATGGAAACTGCCAACAATATACCACACACAGTTGCTATAGAGAATATCAATCTTCGGACACGCGTCTAGTGCCACATGTGCAGTTGAAATTATAAGAAGAATTGGAATAAGTTATAGTGATTAGTACTGGAATTTTGCTTGTGAAGCAAGTCGTAGAAATCTTGAAACAAACATGTTACATTTATGATCAGCTTAGGGGTCTTGGAACAGTATTAGCAGTGGGCTAAGCCGCTATGGGTAAAGAAGCATGGGAGAACAAAGAATAAGACCAAGCTGCACAGAACGAGGTCGCAATACATGGACATAAATTGCTAGCAGCCGTTGCCGGCGAAGACTGAGCTCAGGTAGAGTCAAATCCGGCAGGTATTTTGGCGTAACTTGCTATGAAAGAGGCGAGGTCATAGTCAGCCGATCTGTTGTAGACATAAGACCCCGGCGAGGAAGCTGATAGTTAAGGGATGAAGAAGTGAGACAGAGAAGCTCTTACTTTCTCTACAGCTTCACTCGCATTTCTTTTTACATTGGCCTGATTTTGGCCTTACTCTTACTTTGCTTTGCTTTGGGAATGTGATTGAAATTAAAACAAGAAATCATTTTTTTATTTTGTACGGGCCACCAGCCCATCCCCCTCCCCTCCCTGTCGAAAAACACCCCATCCTCCCCATCCGCCTCCCAGTTTTTTGGGGGTTTTTTTTGTTTTTTGTTTTTTTTTTTGTTCGTATCATTCATGTGCCCGAGGACATCATGTCCTCGGACCCCACACGCAGCTCCACGACTGGGAGATCATCGGAGGAATCATCCCCCTCACCCCCAGAAGTGAGACCAAACTGAAACGGAGGGTCGATGTCCATGCCATCACCCCATGGACATCGACCCTCGAAGACGCCATCTTCGGTGGCAGCATTACCACTGGAAATCTGTGAGATGTCGTGAGCGGCGTCGAACGACCAAGAGGGTTCCGTGAGCTTGCTGAAGGAGTCGACCTGCGATCCCCCGTTTTCGTGCTCGAGGCCGAATTTCTTACCTTCGCTGCCCCCGTCTTCCGAGCCCGAAGTACTCTCTTCGGCAGAAGAGTACAGGTCATTGCCAAGGGAGTCTTGCCCCCGGCTCACTCGGGGTGCCACCCCCACCCCGCCCAAGGCAGACGACCCCTTGCGGGGTGCGCCGCCAAGGACACGACCACCGTCCTCCGAAGGTGATTGGGAGCCACCAGGGCTGCGGGAGCCGGAGGAACTGCCAGAAACACTCTCCGAGTCGTTCCGGTAACCTTCAACCAGCTCCCGCAGCTCCTGGTTGCCCAATGCATGGTCAGAGCGACGGCGGTAGAACAGGAGGTAGGCACCCGCCGTGATGATGGACTGCATATTGGTAACAGTCTTAGCAGAGGTATCTGAAATTCATGTCAGTAAGATATCTTCCAATTAGCATATCGAGGGGAGATCGAACCGTTGCAATACACCCAGGCACCGGATACAAAGTCCTTGATGTAGGCAGTGTAGTGACCGCCACCCATTCCACCCACGTGGTTGTCGACAGCAATCAAATCGTACACCGTACTCTTCCCATCCGTGGGGCCTTCAACTCGGCTGCTCAAATCCAGTCCCTCGAAGGGGAAGTCGATGACAGTGCTGATCTTGTGTCCGTGTCTGCCGCGGAATTGGCTAAACCGCTTGAGTTGAACTACCATAATATCCGGGGTTCTCCACAGCTCAAACTTCTTGGTGGCGGAAACGTGTGTCTTGCACTGTGGACAGAACCAGCTATCTGCCCGAGAAAGAATTTCCTCTTTGCTGAACTCGTCCAGACATTGGTCGAGAGAGACATTCGATTGCTTCGGCTTTTTCTGGCTTACCACCATGGAGTGATCAAATACATTCTTGATGCTCAGGTAGGTAGGACGACCACGAAGCTCCTCGGGGTCACGTGGCTTGCCGCCGAAAAGGGAATCAACGGCATCAGGAGTCCAGTCAAGCAGAATAGCATCACCTTGGTGAAGGAGCGATGGTGCTGAGTTTGTTGAGAGATCAGATTCATCTGCATCGACGTCATCGTCTATGTTGTCATCTGCGGAGCTTTGGGATGAAGCATCGGATCCCTGGTGAAGATTAGCGGGGCTCAATATGAACGGACAAGATGGAACAAACGAACCTTAGTAGAAGTGGGAGGAGATGGGATGCGAGAGGAAAGGAGAGGGAACTTTTTGAGTGGGTTAATATTGCGTCCATCAGGCAGAGTGGCATTTGTGCTCATGACTTTTGCATCAAAAAGTGACAACAAACTGGCAGCAATCTTTCCAGCGAGAGGATGCTGAGGAGGCTTGACAGATTCAGATTCAGAATCCGACTCATCAGAGCCCTCTACGGACTTGGGCACTTGCTCTGTCTGCATGGAAATGTCAACGATGCTGTCTTCGCCGTCGATAGAAGATGTTCTGATTCGGGAATCTGCTGATCGTGCATCATCCTCGTTTGTGACCACAGTGTCAGAGTCATCAGTTGTATGGTCGTCATTGTTTTCCTCGGCAGCCAGAATGTCGCGTGTAGTCATGTTATTGGCCTGGCCCAGGAGCTTGCGGTAAATCGCCTCAAGATCTTGAGCTTCTTCAATAGAAAGACGTATGAAGGATGGAAATCCGAAAAGTTCACGAGTGGCCTCTTTGTTCTTGCGCGGAACAAGCTTGCGGTGGAAGATGGGTACAATGACTGCATCACCATTGGAGGGCGAGTCAGAAGAATTGGTAGATGTAGGAAGAGGACCAAGATCAAAGAACACAATGGTGTCTTCCTGGGAAATGCGTAGACTGCCGAAAGTATCGTCATCTTCACAAAACATTTGCCAGAAGGAATGGTGCAATGTCTCTGCTACAAGGATTCGTTCCCCATCAATTCCCATCTTTTGGGCGACAAAATCCTTCCAGACTTTCAAAGTATCGTTTTCATCGAGTCGGACTTTCAGAGACACGGGTGGGCCATCAAGAGGGTAAAAGATAATCGTTCGACTGATGAGTGTCGGGCCCGTTGGAATGGGCACAGTCACCATTGTGAAAGGGTCCATGATGATGCTAGTCTTTTCACAATTGTGGCAAATCAGTGTTGACTTGTACATTCCAGCAAACAGATCGGTGATAATGGAGGCGTTACGGGCCTCGTAGAGGTCCCAACACTTCTTTCCGAAATCCTCAAGAGCCTTGCGATCGTGGATCATCTCATCAGTGGAATCAGGGATGACAGTGGATGGCTTGCTGCCAACGATGCGGCTTAGATCTTCCGACAGTGCATCAAGGAGAAACATCACAAATTCCTGACTGTCATGCTGCTCATAGCCAGCAAAATCTTCACGTTGCCGACCAGCGGCAGCACGAAACCTATAGGGGTTGACAGATCTCGGCTGAGGGTCCGATTTGTAGAGGTCCTGAAGTAAATTGGCCCATTGCTTGGCAATAACACCGCCGCATCCAAGGACGTTGGTAGGGTTCAGCTCTGGTTTGTACATTCCACCTGCAGATTAAGATTAGCACCGAAAGACCTCGTTCGCAGAATCCAAAAGTAAGATTGGTATACTCACTAAGGAAGTAATAAGACAATTCCTCAATGCTTCGCACACATTGCAACGCGGAGTTCATGTAACAAGTGTTGCCAAGGTTTTGCAATCCCACGATAAGCTGTCGACCCTTCCGACCTCGAGAGATGAGACCCCTAATTGGATCGGGTCCCTGGGAAGGAGTAGATCTGCCACTGGGCTGCGGCGGTTGTGTGCTCTTCAGTGTAGCTTTAGCGGCAGATGCTTTAGCAGCAGCATCGTTCCTCGGCTGTTCCACAGGGATACCCAGACTCTTGAGAGTTTTTGCAGAGGCTTCAGACACCCATTCTCCTCCTTTGGAGCTCCCGATCTGTTCCTCAAGAACAACACAGTTTGCCACGCTGAGACCAGCCATATCCAGGGTCATACGACCGTTGTAGTTTGCATTTTGGGTTTGATCCTTCACATTATCAAGCAGCACTCGGTGGCTTCCCTCTGGAAGTTCGAGGAAAACATTCAAATCGAAAAGGAGCTTGTCGTTTGGGTTCGAGATCAGAGCCAATGGAGGAGCAGGCGATTGGCTGCGGGAGGCAGCAGGAGTTGCCGATGCCGATGCAGTGGTGCTACGAGGTAGCTGGAGAATTTTCCAAACTCGGACCTTGGTCGACATATCGATACAAGTCTGCTCTTTGGCATCCTTCAACCATTTCTGGTAGTTCGTCTGGCGACTGGCCAAGATCTTTACAGACGGCTTGATGGTTTGTCGCAAGACGGTCGGGGTGGTACCCGCGGCGGGGTTAGCCAATTTGAAAATGGTGAAAATCGGAGGATAAGTCTCATATTCGATGTTTTCGGTATCACCGGGTGGGTTGGTGTTGTGGGCATAGCGAATGATCACAGGTGACTGGTCGGCGAGGCCATACCACTTCTGGATCAGGTCCCAGCCATGTTGTGGGATTATCGCAAAATCCAAAGCGTCATGCAAACCAGGGCGCATAGGCACAAATATTTCACCGGTTTCGTCTTTGAAGCTGGGCGTTGCCGGGTCGGTGTCAAGCATGATGTTCAAATTGTTGACAGGACCAATATCACCCTCCAATGATCCTTTGTCAGTGTGGTCTGCGTGCGCCGTAGTGCGTGCAAGCACCTTCTTCAGCCAAGCCATTGAAACCACAAAGCCCTTTTGTCCATTTTTCAACGGCGCCTTCATCAGCGCATTCACCTCAGTCACCTGCTCGTCGATTGTAGGAATATCGCCTGACTTTGGGGATGCTGGTCTGGACAGCTCGCAAGCCGAGGATGCCACCCCGGTGTTGTCATTGCTCGAAGTGGTGGGATATGTGGATTCGTCATTTGTGCCATCGCATGTGCGGGGAATAATGTAAGTGCGCGCGTTACTGAAGCCAGTGCTCACGCCTCCTTCAGGGTCGGAGTCAGTAATCTCGGATGCCGGGCGCTTCTCGCCGGGAGAAGGGGATCGTCCATGGGTTGGAGGTGTACCCTCTCGAGTATCGGAGGGCATGTCGGAATGGTCGCTGGAGAGGGAGAGTCCGGCGGTCGCGGTCGCGGGGGTGAGCGAGCGGCCAGGCGGGCTTCCAGACTGAAACTGCAGATGCGCAGGCACGTAGCGAGGCGGGGACAACGACGAACTCTGGCCGCGGGAAGAAGAGGAAGATGTGTGGCGAGAATGTGGTGGTTCGGAGCGGCCGTGACGTCGAGCCCGAAGGCCTGGACTGGTGCGAGGCTCTGGGGAGACTTTTCGTCGCTTTGGTGAAGACGTCGTGGCGATGAGCTGCGCACCTCGTGTCGCAGCTCGGGGCAACCAGGGGAAAATAGAAGACGGGATCAAAGCAGCACCCTTACTTCCTTTTGGTGGAAGTACAAGGGGATTTGGTTGTGAAGCGAATTCAACTGGCAGAAAATCCGAAGGTAATTTTTTTTTTTTCCGGAGCGGAAACGAAATCCAGGGCTATCCACATACAGATGCCCAGCGTCTGTAGATGAAGTTAAGACAATTAGTGAATAATGAAAAAAAGAGAGTCTGAGTAAAATAAGATAAAGAGTGAGAAGATATGAAAAGAAGATGTATGGAAAAAAAGAGAAGAAAGATTGACAAGTTGGAGCTGTGAAGCTCTTATACTTGAAGGTGGACTATTCAGAGTAGTTCGCACAATGGGAGAGACTCGTGAATGGGATTAATTGTCAATAGTTATTATTTTCTTCATTACATGCACGTTTGTTTGTGGGATGATTATATTCCTATTGGGGTTCTATTGAGCTATTGTGAACAATTAGGGCAACAATGCCCTCACCATCACGACTCATCAAACAGATTACAGCAAACAAAGATGAGGTTTTTATCTAGGTACCACACGGCTCAGAAATTCAAAAACACATTTGAAACTATTAAGGTGATTTTTGTATTTTCTCAACTGAACTTAGCTGCTCAGCCATGTTGAGATAGATAGATAGATACATTAAACAAGAAGACAATTTGCAAATCAACTATCCTGCATGTAACGCTTGTAGAGCTGGTTGTGCTCCGCTCCTGAGAGGATGAACTCCATATCGGCTCGGTATTGTACAGGATGAGACGAGTCATTGCGACCCCATGCAACGACAGCATTAAGGTCACCCTTGAATCGCTTGGTGAGCTCGAGACAGTACTCACAGAGCATCAGTCCACATCCACGGGTTTCTTCATCACAGTCCACCACATCTGCGTAGACATCAAGTGGCTGAACCGCCTGGCAAGACCCGAATGCGGGCTCTCGACACAGGCTGCACCATTCGTAAATGGGACTTGGGTAAAAGCTACCAGCCTCTCCAGTGTCGGGGTCAGTGAGTGCATCACTTGCTTTCTGTAGAAGCGTTAAAGCAGCAGTCTTGCGTACTTCATCTTGCGGGGAAAAGGGGGCAGGTAGTAGGTTGAGAGTGCTGTGGGAGCATTGGATGATTTTGCATCGATTCCATATACAGGAGGCACACATCCGGCTCTGTTCTTTTCCTTCGGCAATATGGCCATCCTGAAGCTCGACGATCGTGCCTTTTTCATCCAGCCAAACCTCTGGGTTACGAGGACCGAGACCAGTGATGCCATATGCAAAGTTGTTGCACCAGTCGCAGGGGTCATCTGCGAGGAACACCACAGGATGAGCAAGTTCAGTCCAGATTCGATGGATGTTTGCAGACTGTGAAGCAATGGTATCTGAGACAGTGGTCCGAGGGGGTGATTCAAGGGAGTCAGAAATATAAATTGGCGAATTCTGCTTCTTCGGGATGTCATCGTCTGAATCAGTGATTTCAATCACCTCGTGTGGCTTCGGTCCATCAACAACGGAGGGCTGTGCGCTACTGAATGGGGGGAATGAGATCTCCCAAGAGTTGCTCTTGCTGGGATTTGTCTCCGGACTCTGGATCTTTGGTGAATGGATAGTTGGGAAACTAACTTGTTCACTCAGCTTGGATGCCTCGTCGACGTCGATTTCCGGGTTACCACGTGCTGGGTTGCAGCTTGCTAGATGATCAATCTTTGGGGAATTGAGTTGTTCACTGGTCTTGGATTCCTCAGGAACATCAAGCTCTGGGGAGCCATGGGGTGAGTTGGAGGTTGCAGGAGACTCAACATTTGAAGAACTGCCCGGTTCGCTTGGTTCGCTCGTGGAAAAGAGTGCAAAGGGTGGGTATCTAGCTGGTCCAGCAACACATTCGAACCCATGATTCCGGCATGAGAGACAAGGTTGGGAATGATCATAATCAGCGAAGCGATATGAGCAAAGCTCTTTCTTCCGACCTTTGCAAAGCTCGCATGATCGCTTCCATTTGGGTGGAGGGCTCACAACGCAAAAGACATCATCCACTTCGCATGTTGTGCAAGGATATGCGTATGGATCAGGGTCAGATGCAAGCGAACATTCCATGCCTAGTTCCTGACAGGCAGCGCACTCTCTCACCGGAAGGTTATTATCGGCAGACAGGACATCCGCAGTCGACTTTGATGCCAATGCCTCGACCTTGGTTTTGTCTTTCTTTTGTGGTGACGCCGACACCGATTCCTTGTTGCGGCGTCGAAGGCTGTATCGTGAACTTGGCGTGTCTGTCTCCGGATTGATGGCCCAATATCGGTCCCAGCTGTCGGGTTCACTGTGTTGGGAGGGTGTCGAAGGGGGAACATCATCTTCTTCTCCTATGTCTGGGCTCAGTCTAGAACGGAGCGTCGAAGTCGGAGATAGGCTCCTAGCCTTTTTCTCAGACCGAGGGGATTGGTCATCCTCATGGAAAAGCGATAGCTTGCGCTTGCTCGGTGTTCGCTTGGTCGAAGGTTTGTAGTCTTCATCTTCGTCGTTGTCATGCCACGACGCAACAGCAGCAGCACGCTTAGAGGCACGCTCTCGCAAGTGATATGGGCCAGTAAGGTGTGGCAATATGTAGAAGTCGCTTGTTCTATGGTTAAACAACTGCTGAGCTCGCGCGAGCCTCTCAGGAGAGTATGCCATGGCGAATGGCCGAATTCCTGCGAGCTGTGAAGAAACTGCGGTCAAGTTTAATTAAAAAGTGCCAGGATCATCATAATCACAAGCAATCAACCCACAGCTTCGTCATATTAAATCAACTGAAGACAGGTGGTCAAATGTTCAAGTGGCAGAGCAACAACCTGCAATGCTGATATCAACACATTCAATTGCTGGAGCTGTACAACTGAAAGTAAATTGGAAATGAAGATGAGATGACACCCACTTAAATACTGAGTGGCAGTCCATTGACAGGAGGATAAAAAAAGGTAAGGCGATTGAGGTTGTAGATAATAGTACCCAGGTCTCAAAAGCAGGAACAATTGAATTGAATAGGATAGAATTGTATTCATGTATTGATGTGGAACTGCAGCAACAGGAGACGATACCCTTTGGAATACACAATGTAGTAATACTAAAATCAATAGCAATTTCCATCCATTCATATCAATAAACAACATTTTCCAACACAGGCCGCAAACCACACACAATCTCACCCTGTATCCATTATATCAATTGACCCGACCTGTTCCATTCCCCGTTTTCTCTCTCCCCTCTAGTTCTAAGCCATCACGTGTGTTATTCTAGGTGCAGACGAGTAAACCTAAGTAAAATGTTAGAGATGAGCTTAAGTAGCATATCGACATCCGCGAGACATATTTCTCTCGTGGCCAACTCTTTCGTTGTAGAGTCTCTCCTCGTACTTGGTTCCGGAGGGCAAGGTCTAGAATTCAAGCAGGCGGCAACCTCTTTCTAGCTGATTTGTCCGCGACGGTATTCAATGTGTCACTTGGATTTCTCGTCACTCCCATAGAGGGGTTGGGGAAGGCGACACCGTTCGTGGACGTAGCGACATGGGCCTTGGTCAGAAAAGTATTCGTGCAGGATCCATGAAGATGTAAATGACAGCGGTCATAAGGGGGGACGGCGTGGCAGTATACAGAGGGATCTTGGAAGAGTCGCTGGGCAGGGCTATTATCGAGGCACGTTGGTGTATGACATTCTCGCTGTTGAGCTTCGTGGTTTCGATATTTACCTGTCTTTTTTTCGATGTGGTCCTTGCTGGTCTGGGGGGTAACGAGACAGCCAACCATAACACCACACCTATAGCGGCGAGTAACAGGAATACAACTACACACCACTTCACTGCTGTCGGGAGTAGCTTCCAACTATTCCAAAATGCCCAGCGGTGGCTGTCATGGTTTCCGGGCTGTCTAGTAACAGCAACCGACTGAGCGCTAGGCCGTGAGGGGAGATCAAAGCTAGAGTTTGCAGGACTGGAGCTCGAAGAGCTAGAACCCCAGGTGTATTCAGCTTCGATATTTAGCTTTTCCGGATGGGCTAAGTAGACTTCTGTGTCGACGGAGTCTCGATCTGCAGGATGTTAGCTTCCATTTCTCTGGGTTTGCTCAAAATACTCATGTATGAAAGATCATCCATTTGATAAGACCACTCTGAGTCAGATCGAATATCAGTTCGAGCGTACGCCATAGTAATTATAACTGTTGTGGTTTGGAAGGACAGAGTATATCGCCCCCCCCCCCCCCCCCCAACTTTTTATTGAGATATAGAGGGTGGAAAAGTTGGAAACAGAGTAACGGAGGCTTGTAGGGTGATTATGAATCATGAATATTGAGGCTGGTCAACATTCATTTAGTCCTCTATAGTAGTCGATGGGCTCCTCCTAATTGAGAACAGGAGCGCGAGGTCCGATCCTCTTCAGCCACGGAGCACCCAAAAATGACCACAAGATTACCTAGGCTTGTTCCGATACCAACAGTAGGGGATATTTTAAGTTTTCCTTTTGAGTAAATTTGACGATATGGTATGTGTTCTATATATTTTAGATCTATCCACCGCTGAAGCCCACGTGCAGTATCATGAACGCGGTGAGTATAACTTAACGTAACGTATGTAGCATAGTATATATGCCGCCACCAATTCAGAAGTTCAAAATTTCCGTGCGATCGCTGTTAAAGTTCGACGAAAGACGAAGTAGAGTCTGGAAGCCATCCAGCGTTGTCTAGAATTTGGTTAGTAGTGAAGATACAGTACGTATATTGTAGATCCAACAAGCAAATGGAAAAGCCCGTAGGTCCGGGACCGACTATCAGTTTGGTAGAAACGTTCCAAGGTAGAGGTCCAAGCCATTGAAGCTAAAAGCTTCGAAGGTTACCATCTTAATCCCAAACAGTCTTAGTCCCCGTCTCAGTGGGGCCGTCCCGTTGGGCGCTTCCACCCCCCGGACCGTTGCTTGAGTCGTCAGGAAAATAAGTATTGATTTGGATCAAGTACTAGGTCATTAAAGAAACATATGTATTCATTCGAATTCATTCATAGTCATAGGGAAACAGGGGAACATGTTTTCAACATGGGGCCAGACATATAACAGAAGAGAACAAGGAGTAAAAGCAAAATCCAGTAGCGCCTATAATGCAGTCAGTGGCAATATGCGAGGCCAAACCACCGTTCTTGATGCGCCAGGGTATCCATTCATCCACCGGAGATGCAATAATAAAAAACAGAGAAGATGGCAGCGCCGCAGTTGTAGGCCCCATCCCATGACAATAGAAAATATCTAACCAAAAGGGTATTTTTGACAGACAAAAGAAAAGAAATATTGGCCACTAGGCCCGGAAATCGTACATGCGAACTTGGTAGTCATCACCGCCAGTAATGAAGCGACTGTCGCTCAGGCCAATGCAGTTGACAGCTGCGCTGTGACCTTCATAGGTATCCTGGCCGGTAGGAACACGAGGATCCCAGATCTTGACCATGCGATCCATGCCACCGGACGCAATCCGGAGGGTATCAGCAGAAAGAGCCCAAATACCTTCTAGATGCCCGAAGAAGGTACGAAGGCATCTTCCGGTGCTGGTTTCCCACAATCGGATGGTGGTATCCACACCGCTGGTTATGATGTAGCGCGGGGGTTCCACGCGGCCTTGATCCTGATCAAAAGAGGAGCCGAATGGTGAGTTCTGGAGAGACAGAGACTTGGCCTCGAGAAGAGGGGAAAGTGTGCTCAGGATATTGTCGCCGTTTTGAGAAGATGTGCTGACGTGGTCGTTCTCGCAGTCGGCGAGGTGATTCTCCAGTTCAATTTCTCGAGGCAAAGCAACAACTTGCTGAACGGCTCCGATGTGGTTATGGAAGACCCTGATACAAGTCTTGGTGTCCAGGTCCCAAAGACGTGCGGCACCATCGTCACAAGCGGTCAAAACTGTGCGTGAAATGGAGTCGATTTTGACAGCGTTGACACCCTGTGGGTGGGGAAGAACGAACGTAGACTTGTCCTTGAAGTTCCAAATTTTGACAGTGCGATCGACAGAGGCGGATGCAAGAAGAGTGCAATCAAAGTGAAGGGCGATGACCGCTTCGGCGTGGCCATTGTACTTGGAAATACATTCGCCTGTGCGCCAGTTCCAAATTCTGATACTGCGATCCAGACTTCCCGTGATCAGTTTAGTGTCATCGAACTGGAGGCATCGCACTCCAGCCATGTGGCCTTTGAGAGTTCTCAATTCTTCACCAGTATCTGTGTCCCAGATCTTAACCGTAGCATCATAGGACCCAGTCATCAATATATTGTCCTCAAACTGTAGACACATGACACTGTCTCTGTGGCCCTTGAAGACCTTGACTGAGCAGCGCTTGTGCTTCCAATTCATACCGACAACAAATCGATCCCGATAAACCTCCTTCCACGGACGGTAACGAGTTTTGAAGTAACTCTCGTCCTCTTCGGGAGACTGGGGAGGCGATGCACAATGACGCTTTGCAAGGCCGGAGACTTCGTCATCGGATTCCATCTTGCGTTTGCCACTGGCTGGGGGTTCGACTGTCGAGCAAGCTGCGACTATTGCAGTGTCACTAGGCCCAGCGGCAGGCTCGTCGTTGCCCCAGTTGGTGGCGCGCAATTCAATCTCACGCTTGGCTTCGCGCAGACGCTTGCGATCCAGAAGAGGAAGACCCCAGCCACACTTGTTACACTTTCGACGGATATGCTGCTCGCACATCCGGTGCCATACCACATCATCATCGGCGAGGGCTCTCCACCGGGGAGAAACTTGCGCTGCTCGACACAAGGAGGCTGTGTCGAGATAACGAAGAATTTTGAAGGACAGCTCGGGAGGAAGGGCAGCGAGGAAATCGATCCGGATGAGTTCGCGGACACTGGCGGAGATATAGGATAGTTGGGGGAAGCAGCACTGCGCCAGAATTCCCTGGAGCATGAGAGTTCGCTGCTTCGCTGGAGCAGCGGAGAACAACGACCACACATGGGAAATACCCTGTTGGTCACTTTGAGGAAGTAAGTTCAGATCGGATTGCAGCTGAGTCATCGACTGTTCATCGGCTTGGCGTCTGCTACATTTTGAGTCCGGTTGATGACGATAGCAATAGCTGGCATTCACTAAGTGTTGCTCAGATGGAGTTGAAACTTGTGAGCGCAAAGGCGCATATTGCCGTGGCTGATATTTTGTGAGGAACGGAGCCATATTTTGCCTCGCTAATTCCTCCAGGGTTTGTGTGGTGTTGTCGGTGTATTTGCGCGGCAGAGAGCGGTTGGAGTCGGCGTTCGCACTGACTGCCGAATGTGCGACAGCGAGGCTCTGTTGTGTGGACGAAGGTTCCGGTGTATCGGCCATGGTGACTGATTCGGTCTCGTGCGGTGTGAGGGAAGGGGGGCGACCGCTCGGGCGAGAGACGGTCGCGTCTGATGTGGTACCGAGATAAGACCCGGTCGGTTTGTAGATCTCGCTGTTCTTTTGAGTTGAATTGTTCAGATCAAGGAGGACGGAGGAAGGACACCAATCAATGTTGCGGCGAGGGTCCTTGAAAATTTCTCCTAGGATCAGAGAGTCAAGGGGGAGGGGGTGAAGGGCTATCGATTCGGGCGATATGAGTACCCTGAGAGGAAGATTGGGATAAGAGCGTTATCGAGATTTGACGATTGAAAATAAACTTGGATGATAAAGAGAGAGTAAAAATGGGATCAGCGGAGTGTTTAAAAAGAGAAGAATTCAAAGTCTAGGAAAAATTGCACAATCTGGATGTGTCTTCGATATCGCCATCGATGGAGTCCGGGGATTGCGTGACAGCGGCAGAGCGGCAAATACGTGATTTGGGCGGTGAGGATGCACGTGATCAGCTCTATTGCGCCATCTCCACGCCGTCGCACCTCAATCGTCACTTCCTACGCTTCCGACAGGCTGATTCGTTATCTTTGGGTTTAACTGGGGTGAAACGGGGCATTCTATCTTTTGGATTATTGAGACTAGTCCGGCAGTCTCACACCGACACCCTTTGTGAGACCCACTGCCCCCAGCTTTGTTGGTTACTACCATACACCCTACTGCGGTCTATGTAAACCTTCTGTTAACGGCTTGCCGTGTCTGCAATCTATGTACCGGAATCCGGTCTCGACCGAGACATCTGGAACTAAATAAATACTGGTAAGAGGCAGTTTTTTTATCACTTTATCTGCAAGTCATATCTGGGCTGGAGCTCGTGCTCTTGGTCTGCCATGTGGAGCTCAGCCTCAGCTTATTGTGCCGAGTGCCTGATGACACCTCTCAGGTTGATGGACAAGCCATTTGCCCCTTCCGGCTTTGTCCAAGTTTACAACAGTCTGGTTTGTCAGATATAGGCCTATACTGAAGTGTCCTAGGGTTTCGGTGAAGTGAAAGTGGTGCAAGCACCCCCTTTCCCTCGTAGCGGTGTCAATTTTACCCTCGCCCCTGAGAAATCTCTCCCTTCATCATCCCTGGTCTTTCTTCTTATCTTAGTCCGAATGCGCCATTAACAGGGTTATTAATTGACTCGCACAATGGCGTCATCCCAGTCCTCTTCATCGTCTATTCGTCCGCAGACTGGATTGAACGATGGAGACCTGCAGTCCCTACCCCAGGTTGACACTTTGATCTCGTATCTACTGGGGGCCAAACGTTCACTCTCTTCCATTACCCATGTCTGGCGAGCCAATGAAATAGTCACTGCATCACACACGGCACTGGAGGAGAGTGTTGTCGTGTGCTCCCGGACAGGCTTCTTACGCCGAGGCCTCAATGGACAACTCCGGCTTCTATACGACGTTCGTACCGAGGTTGAACAGATATCATACCGAGGTCGTGATGAGTTTTCAGTGGCACTAAAAAACCTGGATGCTGCTGATGCTCGGCTCAGAAACACGCTAGATCTGCTCCGCGGAACTATAGTTCACGCGTCGTTCAGACCTGGTGATGAAGAGCAGAAGTCTCTACATGACTTTGTTGATGAGCGGGGCGTTGAAGAGCTACATGCCTCTTTGAAAGCATCTATCGACCGCACTAACACAGCGCGCGCCGAATTGGAGACGTCCAATCGTGAATTTGATGACGAACTTCAAGCCACCAGACAGTCGCTTCGTCACTACCACACAGCCACCAAGTTGGCGTCATCCCGATTATCAATCACATCTTCCTCATCATCTGCGTCCGATTCCGGCCTTCTCACTTTGTCATCCATGCCGGGTCAGATCCAATCACTGGAGGCCCATGCTCAAGAAATGGCTATTCTTCTAGAAGCCCTGGTCCGGCATTTTGATCTATGTGTCACTGCCGTGAAGCATACGGATGGTGGAGGAGCAGTTGCGCGATCCATCACGGGGGATATGCCAACTGGTGCTGATGGCAGCAATGATGGAATGCCAAACATAGGGGCAGAGATCAACGCCAATTTGAATGCGCCTCTTGACCCAATGACTGACGCCGAGTATCAGGAGATGGTGGCTGTTTTAATCAAAGACGCTCCCGAGGCCGATGACGTTGTCATGGAGATCCAAGATCGGATTAATGAGATGGAATCCATATTTGAACAAGTGCAAGCTCAGCGAGATGCCCTGCTGTCCATCTCCAAAGCAACGATCGAAGTTCACAGCCACCTATCCTCTCTCGCCTCTTCTCGCTTACCCCGTTACATTTCCCAGGCACATAATTTCACGCGCGTGTGGCTTGAAGAAAACGACCGCATCAACTCTGGCCTCGCCGAACTCACAGATCTACACTCCCTGTACGACGGGTTTCTCAATGCTTATGATAGCCTGCTACTGGAAGTAGCACGTCGGCGTCATGTTCGCCAACGTGTGGAAAAGGTGTTGCGAGATACCCGGCACAAACTGGACCAGCTCCACGATGAAGACGCTTCTGCTCGAGATACTTTCCGTGTTGAACAGGGAGACTTTCTTCCCTCTGACATATGGCCCGGGGTTGGCTTAGCGCCAATGCAGGTGCAGTTCTTGCGCCTCTCCGGCGGCCACCTGGATAACGATTCTGTGTCGCAGAAGGCCCTTGACGGACATGGTGGAGATGAGTATACGGGGACTGTTAAGGCAGTAGTATCGGATGGAAGCTCTGAGGGAGAACAAATCCCTGATCTGCCGAGAGACCTTGTTGAGGAAGCCTATGCGCGGGTGAAGGCACGAAGCCAGATCGTGCCACAAACACACTCCCCGTGATTTCCCTGATATCTGACACCAGCAGCTCTTTACTTTCATCTAATGCATGTCTTTCTCCCATTGTTGTCCGAGTGTTGCACCATTTCCTTTGACATGCTCGACCTCGCTCTGAACTTCCCACTACATTTGTAGCTAAGATGGAAATTGGATGTATGGCATGTCAGTACCGCTTCTAGCTACTACATCATGACCATGGTATGATTTTGACTTAAATGACGAAGACACAATAGGTCTGACCTTCCGTCATGCTCATCTTCATGTTCCCTACTCGATGCTTTTCCAGATGCATACTCTTGCGCCTTTCGCGGGATGTAAGCACTGTTTTGACGTTAGTGGGGAATTTATGGCGAGACGACGGATTGGAGTGACGTCCAAAGAGAGCTCTGATAAGTTTCTAGCTTGATTTGATTTCTCGAATTAGTTGTGAATACCCTCTATATCCTATGAATAGTCTACTCTAAATGAGCGTTTTTGGTTCAGTGTCGAGGAGCTTGCATCATATATTTATTTATGTTTTCCCATTTCTATCAAGTGTAGACCAAGGTATCAAATGCCCAATGCTCCATCCATATATGCATTTCATCATCAAATCATGCCAAGCGGTAGATTGACACAGTGCAAAAATTCGCAACTCGTGCACATGCAAAGAAAGATAAGGTCAGAAAGCTACGCGAGCTTATTTCTTCTTTCTGCAAGAACCGGAAACAAGCTTCTTCTTCAAGTGCTTCGGCATCTTGTTCGCCCGCTGCTCACGCTTCTCTTCCTTCACCTTCGCCTTGTGGTCGCGCTTGGAGTCTTTGTCTTCGAAACGCTTGCCTCGTGGCGGCTTCGGCGCAAACGGGTCTATTTCTTCCTCGTCTGAGTCAGATCCTGAGACGGAGACACCGCCGCTTGCATCAGACTCAGCGTCTTCCTCGACGGCATCAGTGGCAGTGGCCTTCTTTTTGCCGGCCAAGAGGTCTCCGTAAACCAGATCCGCACCTTGGCCATCACGAATGCGCTCGGCATCACGCTCAACATCGTACACCTGCTCTAATGTCTGGGGAATATATTGTTGACGGAAGACAGCGGTGTCGACATCATCGGCCTCCTGTTGCTCATCATCGCCCTCCTCGCGGGCAGTGAGGAGCTTTTCGATAGCACTCGTCATCTCCTCGTTGCCAGCGGTCCCATCAACGGGTCCTTCCGGGGCAATGATGAACTGGAACACAATCCGCTCGGGAAGAGTCAGAATGTTCTTTCGGCGGAAGAAGTCGCTGACGTTCTTGATATCCATGCGCAGGAATTCAAGACTGCGTGGATGATCGTGCTCAACACTTTGACTGACATCGATGATATACAGGCGTTCCTTATGGTACAGAATGTTGTACTCGCTGAGATCAGCATGCACCAGACGGCAGGTCTGGTACATAACGCGCATATAGCCCAACAATTCGATATACAGTGCGCGCCAGCGAGTCTCCGGTTCAGGGATATTGAAGTCCACATCCTTGAGGCGCGGTGCGCCCAGACCCTTTGAGCTACCAATGAATCCCATAACAAGGACGTGGAGACGAAGGAAGATAGGCTCCGGGCAGGGGATACCAGAGGCATAAATTCGTCGCAGGTTTCGCATCTCTTTCTCGGCCCAAAGTTTGACCATGGCGCGGTTGTTGCTCTTGTTGTATCCCTGGCGGAAACGGAATTCTCCAGTCACGTACTTATCACGATCCTTGAATACCAAAATACTTGTCTTGTAGACCTTGATCGCACGGTGTAGTGGGGCAGCGTCCTCGTCTTCTTGCGAGATGGACATGGCATGGTAAACATTTGCTTCCTTTCCGGTCGACAAACATCCGTGGATTTCCGAAACGAGACCTCGGTTGATCATCTGTAGCAGAAGCATCCTCGTACGGGGATCCAACACTTGTTCCGATGTGGCTCGGTCTGCCTTGTCTCCATGCTTGTTGCTGTGCCCCGAAATGCCTGCCTGTTGGTCGTCCAGCTTGATCTTTGCGGCGTGGCGAGTAAGAGACTTGACCTGGTCATCGACAGATGCAGAGGTGTTCACGGTAGGCTTCTGTGTGTTTGTCTTGGGGTATGTCCATCTCGGCACATTGGAGTCGCCAGCGAGGTCGTTGATTCTGCGTTGGCGGTTGTATGCTTTGGTAAGATCGGAGTTATCAGAAGAAAGAATATCTTCACGATCCAATTCGTCGTCGAAAATGTCATCGTAGTAATCATCTTCCTCATACTCTTCCTCCTGCTCATCGGGCAGATCTTGCCCCGCCTCGGCGGAGTCTGCAGTATCAGGGTTCACGTAGCCTTCGTTGGGCACGTAGGTATGCGACGGCGCGAGGCCATCGGCAATACCAGCTGCCTGGGCAGTATTCTCGATTGAAGCCATTATGGATCTTCAATGTTGAGAATTTAGAGATTTGAATATGTCCGTCGGTCCCCAAGGTTTTTTTTTTTCTGTGGCCCAAATTAGGGTCACCGCCCGGCAGAACCCCGCGCCCAACAAGACGCGCTAATTTCGTTCCTCGCGTAGTCAACTCCAAGGTTTTGCAACACAATCACGATACCCCTCGGCCTTTGTCTGTTCATTGCTAGAGAGATCTGCTGGCTGTGATTCTTGTGGCACATTTTATCTTTAATTTTACTCTTGCGCCAGGCGCGTTATGCCGAGGGTGTTCTGATTGATCATCGCGTCGCGCGTTTCTTCTCAAGATGTATGTCAAGCAGATCATCATCCAAGGCTTCAAGAGGTATTTTCCACCCCCAAACGCAAACGTTATGATTTTATGGAGTTTATATTGACTTCGCACGAAATTCAGCTACAAAGATCAAACGGTCATTGAGCCATTCTCCCCCAAACACAACGTAATTGTCGGCCGCAACGGTTCCGGGAAGAGTAACTTCTTTGCGGCCATTCGCTTCGTTCTTAGCGATGCCTACACTCATCTCGGCAGGGAGGAGCGCCAAGCTCTTTTGCACGTACGTATCTTCGTATTTCTCAAATATACATAGGTTGACCCCAAGCAGGAAGGTTCCGGTTCAGCTGTGATGTCCGCCTACGTCGAGATCATCTTCGACAACTCCGACGATCGATTCCCAACCAGCAAGCCCGAGGTCGTCCTGCGTCGTACTATTGGTATTAAGAAGGACGAATATACACTCGACCGCAAGAATGCCACCAAGAACGATGTTATGAACCTGCTCGAGTCGGCTGGTTTCTCTCGGTCCAATCCTTACTACATTGTGCCCCAAGGCCGAGTCACTGCGTTGACCAACATGAAAGACTCTGAGCGCCTGGTTCTGCTTAAGGAGGTGGCCGGTACTCAGGTCTACGAAGCTCGTCGTTCGGAGTCTTTGAAAATTATGAATGAGACCAACAGCAAGCGCACCAAGATCGACGAACTCCTCGACTATATTAATGAACGTCTTGCCGAACTCGAAGAAGAAAAGGACGAGCTTCGGAGCTATCAAGAGAAAGACAAGGAGCGCCGCTGTCTAGAGTACACCATCTACTCCCTCGAACAACAGGAGATCGGTAAGGTTCTCAATGAAATCGAAGAGCGACGACAGAATGGCGTTGAGGATGCCGACAACAACCGTGATCAATTCGTTGAAGGCGAGAAGGCGATGGCTCAAATCGATGCTGAGATCGCTGAGTGCCGGCAACAGATTGAGTTCCTGAAGGTTGACAAGGCTCAACTAGAGGACGAACGTCGTGAAGCATCCAAGACTTTGGCTCAAACTGAACTGCAGGCCAAATCTCTTTCTGACAATCAATCCGCCGCACAGGCACTGAAATCACGCTACGACTCCGACCTCAGCTCTGTTCAGACCGCTATCCGTGAGCGTGAAATTGAACATCGGGAAATTCTCCCTCGGTTCAATGCCTTGAAGGATCAGGAAGACACGGTCAAATCACAGTTGACGGATGCCGAGACGTCGCGTCAGCGTCTGTATGCTAAGCAGGGTCGAAACTCGCGATTCAAGAACAAATCTGAGCGTGACAAGTGGCTGAACATGGAAGTCCGCGAGAGCCATAATTCTATCAGCACTGTCCAGGGTGTGATCTCTCAGACTCAAGAAGATATCCAAGAACTAGAAGGCGAGATTGCCGCTTTGGAGCCGGAAACCGAACGCCTGCGCCAACAAATCGATGGACGCGGCGACACAATGCATTCCGTGGATCAGCAAGTTCAAGATGCCAAGGATGAAAGAGACCGTCTCATGGACCAAAGAAAGTAAGCTTCCTTGAATCACTAATTGGCTAGAATCTGATATTAATGTTTCTGCAGGGAACTCTGGAGAGAAGAAGCAAAACTTGACTCCGTGCTTTCGAATGCATCCCAGGAGGTAGACCGCGCCGAGCGCAATCTCTCGCAAATGATGGATAACAACACCAGTCGCGGAACCGCGGCAGTACGCCGAATCAAGCGCCAGCATAATCTTGAAGGAGTTTACGGTACTCTTGCCGAGCTTTTCGATGTCAATGATAGATATCGCACCGCTGTCGAAGTCACTGCTGGCCAGAGTTTATTCCACTACGTTGTTGACACAGATGAAACTGCTACAACCGTTCTCGAGATTCTACAAAAGGAAAAGGCCGGTCGCGTAACATTTATGCCTCTCAACAGACTTCGCTCTAGGCCGATGAACATGCCTCGTGCTAGCGACACTATACCCATGATCGATAAGTTGCAGTACGACCCGGCATATGACAGAGCCTTCCAGCACGTGTTCGGCAAGACTATCATTTGCCCCAACCTGCAGGTTGCGTCACAGTATGCACGAAGCCATGGTGTCAATGCTATCACTCCAGAGGGTGATCGATCGGACAAGCGTGGTGCTTTGACTGGTGGATACCACGACTCCCGTCAGTCGAGACTGGACGCTGTCAAGAGTCTAGCTAAGTGGCGAGACGAGTATGAGATCAAGAGAAATCGCGGTACGGAAATTCGGAAAGAGTTGGAAAAGCTCGACCAGATGATTACCAAGGCTGTTGGTGAACTGCAAAAGCTTGAGCAACAGAGACATCAGGTCCAGAACAGCAGTGGACCATTACGACACGAGTTGAGAGCCAAGCGCGATCTCCTGCAAAACAAGAACGATACTCTTGATGCCAAGCGACGCGCTCTTCGAAATGTTGAGTCTAACCTTGCGGCACTGAACGACCAAGTCAATGCATTCCAGACCGAACTGTCGTCGCCTTTCCAGAAAGCTCTCACCAGCGAAGAGGAAGCTCGACTAGAGACTTTAAGCAGCACAGTGCAAGATTTGCGCCGTCAATACCAAGAGCTTTCGGGTCAGCGCAGCGAGCTCGAAGCCCGCAAGTCGGTGCTGGAAGTTGAACTTCGAGAGAACCTCAATCCTCGCCTTGACCAATTACTCAACAGAGACGTTGACATCGCTGACGAGGAAGTTCAGGGTAACCTGAAAGAGACACAGCGTGAAGTGAAGCGCATTGGCCAGGCATTGGAGAAGCTCAATGCACGACTGAAGGAAGTTGACACCTCAATTGAGGAAGGGAATACTCGCGTGGTGGATCTGCAACAGCGTAATGCGGAGACCCGACGAGAAATTGAAGAACTCGCTCGATCTATCGAGAAGCATCAACGCCGTATGGAGAAGAGCATGCAAAAGAAGGCAGCACTCACTAAGCAGGGTGCCGAGTGTGCGGCCAACATCCGTTCCCTGGGTGTTCTTCCGGATGAAGCTTTCACCAAGTACCAAAACACTGACTCCAACACCGTGGTCAAAAAGCTGCACAAGACCAACGAGGCTCTTAAGAAGTATTCGCATGTCAACAAGAAGGCGTTTGAACAGTATAATAGTTTCACCAAGCAACGTGAGACTCTTACCGCACGTCGTTCCGAGCTAGATGCATCCCAAAAGTCCATTGATGACCTCATTTCTGTTCTTGACCAGCGCAAGGATGAGGCCATTGAACGGACCTTCAAGCAGGTCTCACGCGAGTTCCACAACGTGTTCGAGAAGCTTGTTCCCGCCGGTCGTGGTCGTCTTATCATTCAAAGGAAGACAGACCGTGCTACACGACTTGATGACGATGTTGACTCGGATGACGAGGAAGCTCGGCAGAGCGTCGAAAACTATGTCGGTGTTGGCATCAGTGTGAGCTTCAATAGCAAGCACGATGATCAACAGCGTATCCAGCAGCTAAGTGGTGGACAAAAGAGTAAGCATTTCCTGTTTAAACCTGTATTTTGTTTGCAGCTACTAACTAACTTGCCACAGGTCTTTGCGCTCTTGCACTCGTTTTCGCCATCCAGGCTTGCGACCCCGCACCATTCTATCTATTCGATGAGATCGATGCCAACCTGGATGCTCAGTACCGAACAGCCGTTGCACAGATGCTCAAGTCCATCTCGGATTCGACCAACGGACAGTTCATCTGCACTACCTTCCGGCCTGAAATGCTGCATGTGGCGGAGAAGTGCTATGGTGTGAGCTTCAGACAGAAGGCCAGTACCATCGATGTTGTCTCGCGTGAGGAGGCCCTGAAGTTCGTGGAGGAGCAGAAGACCTGATCGTTGTATTGCCCAGGTGTGCTCTTTGTATATTGTAATCAACATTTGCTTCGATGGACTAGCTGGCTGGCGTACTTTGATACCGAATTCTGTTTTATTCTATTTTCATTCCAATTCTTGAAACGTAGTTCGTTATATACTTCTCAATGAATTGTACGCGATGGCTATTTACCGGCCATGGAATTGTTGTGAGTGCCATGATATATATTTGACAGAACGGCTTTTCTGTGCCAACACCTGGAGATTGATTTGCTTGGGCAACTTGTACAGTATGTTTTCACAGGTCAAGCTAACTCACACTCAATCAAACTTTCCACGCCCCTCTGAGCTGTCCAAATCTTGACAATCTTTAGTCCAGCAGACTCGAGCAAGGCATGCCATTGGCGTTCCGTACGTTCGCCAGATCCAATCTCCATCATAATCAGGTCCAAACTTGTGGTTTCCCAGTAGGCCCCCGTGTCCGGAATCACATTCTCATTCACCAACACCTTACTATAGCCGGGCCGCATAGCGGCCACAGTATTAGCGAGGATCTTGCGACAAAGCTCATCGGGCCAGTCATGGAGGACGGAATGCATATAGTACGCGCGGGCTCCTATGAAGGTAAAATGTCAGTAAATTCCAGTGATTTGTTGTATAGTGCAGGGACACGGGGAAGTCCTCTGTTTCCGTACCTTTGACTGGTTGCTCAATAAAGAAATCATGACCAGTGACTACAATAGAGGGATGCAGATCCTTAACGGAAACCACCACCTCAGGAAGATCTTGAAGCACCAGACGACCAGGGGCGCCAGGCCATTTCCGACGGAAATCGGATAGATCATGGCCAAAGCTGCCTCCAACATCAACGAGCAGGACATCGTCCTCGCCGATCGTGACACCATCTACAAGCTGCTCTTGGACCGGGTAGAACCCGGGATCCATCCAGCGGACTCGGCCTTGCGCGTAAACTGACATGTGGTTATTAAACTGCTTTGCTGTGATCGGCTCCTGCTGCACATGTCCGAAGAAGCCCATGTCTGTTTCATAGCCTATCTGAAAAGCTGTATCTGTCGGACTTGTGGGGTTTTGGTAGTTGTTTTTCTTAAGGAAGGCCGGCAGGGCCATAATGCCTTTGGTGAAACGGCGGGTCCTGGAATTGTCAGTCATTGTTCGAAGTATGCAGTTCTAGTTATCAGCCTACATGAGCGGAAATGCGTCGCTATATCTCTCAACAGTGAGGACCTTGGAAAACCCAGTGGGGCAGTATTCGTTGTAGCCGGTCTCGGTTATTGTTCCCATTGCAGCAAGATGCTTCATCAATCGCCCTACACGAATTTGTCAGGTATTGGAGTCTGCATGTGTATAAATAACTCACTCACCGAGCAAGATTGGATCCACGCTTGTTGCCTTAGCAAGCTCTGCGACGGTCTTCGGTTTGTCATCTGTACCAAGAGCAGAGAAGAGGTTTATGTCAACGGCGGTCTCTAGGGCTGCATAACTCGTAGACTAAACGAAGGCAATAGCCGTGAGTCTAAATACTCTTAAATCGCCTCAAGAAACATGGAATGGCAGTTACAACACACCTCAGACCAGCAGTGCCGAATAATCGCCTCTCGGGGGTCTCCAATGCATAGGTCAATGACCGGGCAGCTTCCAGCAGCTTGGCCCGTGCTTCGGGATCCTGAGCGAGGAGATCTTTGCCATGACTCGCAACTGTCTGAAGGAGATCAGGCACAGTATCTGGCAGGTTTGAGGACAGAGCAAGACGCTCTACGTCCGCGGTATCATTGACTGAGCCATTCGAGTTTCCATTGGAGTACGTCATGATGGACTGTGCTTGCTGCAAGGCATATGTATATACGGAGTACTAAGAGAACAGGTGGGATTAAAAGGAACCCCCACGACCACAGAGTGTCGCGCTACACTAAATTCTAGCTGCTAGCATGCCCGGGTACAGAATAGCCGAACCCCTGACAAGAACACTATCCTGATATTAGTATCATATGTTATCCCACATTAAGCGACCTTGGGCAGAAATTGGTTGGTCAATTGGCTCTATTGAACCCCGCAAGTTATTAAATACATAAAGCCATTGTCCGGACCGAGGACATCCTGCAGCATTGGAAGCTCCCGAGATCCACATAGTGCAGGGCGATCGCTCTTGTCCCCACGAGGAATTTACGCACTAGTTCGTAGAAATTTGACAAGGAACCGAAGATAAGATAATATGCAAGGATCACTTTCTAGGTCATAGTTAGCAGGACTAGGGCTTTCTAGATCCATAAATACTAGGATATCATGTGTACTATGCATTTAAGTAAGGGTATATACGAACTACAAAGTAGAGCTTCTCGTATAATGAAAGCGCGCTAAGGCCATAGTGGCTGGGGGCCAAAAGTCAGTTATACATGTTTTACCCACTTGCAATATGAGGCTTGATCTCTCTGCTTTCTGGAGAATCTACTGGTCAAATTCTCTAAACATAAACCCCTTGGCAGCGGTACGGAGTAATGGGTGTTTTGAAGAGATAGTTTATTCCCGATTTTTTAGCTTTAACAATGACTCCTCACCTACACTGCAGTTGCTAGTCCTCTTGACGCCATACATAGAGGATATTGTCGCGAATCTCCTATACGCAACAGAGCAGCCACTACTCTCGGCATCATGGCAACAATGGACGCTGAGTATATGAACCAGACAAAGGGCCCGCGCATTCTAGGCGTTTTCTGGGCCTTCTTCAGTGTAAGTGTGGTGATGGTATCATTGCGACTCTATATCCGAGCCCGGATGTTAAGGAACACTGGACTCGATGACTATATTATCGTGGCAGCAATGGTATGTACATTCCGATTAATTTTGATATACGTCAGATACCAATCCTATAGGTCATGGTCACCAGTTATACAGTTCTCACCACGGTGAATGTCCTTCTGGGCTACGGGAGCCATACCTCTGTATTGATGGAACGAGGCGGCATGGACTTGGTAGAGCGCATCCTAGTCATTAATTATGCAAACTTTGCGCTAGGAATCATGTCTTTCACAACTCCAAAACTTGCAATCGCTGCTCTCCTAAATCGCATCATGAACCCCAGCCGATTCCACCGAATATGGCTATGGATTTTGACAGCCTCTGTGTTCGTCGCGTCGACTATCTGCATCATCGTCCTTTTCACCATGTGTGATCCTCCCCAGGCTTTATGGAAGATCCATCTCATGGCCGAAGGAGCAACATGCCGTTCGACCACAATCCTGGTGGGCTATGCAATCTTTACTGGAGGTATGTTGATTGGTATGCCTTTCGCAAACAAACAACTAAAACTCTCTCAGTTCTATCCGCGGTAGTTGATCTATATCTTGCAATTTATCCGACTGTGGTATTGCTAAGACTTCAAATGTCGCTTGAGAAGAAATTGGCCCTGTGCGCGGCACTGGGGTTGGGCGCTGTGTAAGTTGGTTCGTATTCTTGTCTGGAGCAAGTAGCTGATCGTCCGCACAGAGCCTGTGCAATGGCTATTGTCAAGTGTCTACAGCTGCCAGGTTTATACAATACGGCGGACTCGACATGTAAGTTGTTTTACATGAAACGAGATATCTACCACTGACATGACATGAACAGACGCAACAGCAGATCTTGTTATCTGGACAAGGTATGCTTTCAGTCATTCTTTATACAAACCCATAAGACTTATGACTGACTCTCGTCTATCAGTGTCGAGTCGAACATCATCATAATGGCCTCCTGCATCCCAACCTTGGGTCCGATATACGAAATGATCCGAGGCAAACGTTCCTGGAGTTCTCACGGGAGATATGACAGTGGCAAGATGCGCTCTTACACGGATAGGCCGACGAAGAAATCAAACAACACTTGTGAGGACGACGATATTCTCATGACCACGAATATTGAGACTACGAGAAGCGGTAGTCAGGAAAGTATCTTGAACTCGGACCAGCTCCAGAAAGAGGCCCATGTGGTCGGCAAAATTCATCGCACGGATCAGGTAAAGATTGAGTATGGGGCAAGACCTCAAGGTGATCACGAACCGCGGCCTTCGTGGTAGAAGGGCCTCTAGGAGTGTCCTACTACCGCTGGTGTCCATTGGGCTCTTCCTAACTATTTCTCTTTTTCATTTTGCTCAATGACGTTGTGAAATGTCCAATGTAGTGAAACGCTTCCTGTTGTAAAATGCTTCGATGGATGCAAAACCTGACCAATTAGGCCAAAAGAACCTATCAACAATCCCCTCTAAGCCTCACTCGTTTACCCATTCGAATACGATATCCTCGGGAACATCACGGACCAAAATATGGACATGCTCCAATGCCCTCACGCTCTGTAGACCAACCCAATTCTTAAACCACAGCACGTGAGACTCAGGGTCCGAGAAATTTCGAGGATCCTTAGCCAAACGGTCCACGAAAGTCTTTCGAACAAAAGTGTTGATCATTGCACGAGATTCATCGGTCAAATGGCCCTCACTGGATTGTACAGGGATGGGAGTGCGGAGCCACACGACGAGATGTGAGATTCCGGGGGTGACCCCATACGGCCAGTCATTGCGGAGGATCTTGTAGTCCTCGGGATCGGCAAAGGGAAGCGGGTTCTTAAAGGCCGCAGCGGTCCCGATGGCAGTGTTTTGCGGTAAATGCCACTTTAATCGCTGCTGGCAAATATAATTCATGATCGTGCCATACTGGGCTTTAGTCTCTTGTGTCCAGGCCAGGTATCGGCGGAGATCGGAAGGCTTCCGCTTGAGTACGCCGAGGTCATTCCGCGCTATTACAATATGTGGTATGAGGGGCATTGTTTCTCGGGCAGTTTTGGAGAGATGGGAACACTTACCGATGATGCTTTTTAGGTCTTCCCAGTCGTGGTTTACAAACTCCTCGTCGGTCATGGCCAGGAGCTTGTGGTCCAATTCCGTCAGATTAAAGGCAGGGACTGCTGGTACTTTAGGCATTTTGATTTTGAAAACAAGATATACAAAGTGTAATCAGGCAATGACCCCAGTAAGTCAAGGAGAAGTAGTCAACAGGAAGCCGGGGAAATCGTAACCCCAAAAGGTGGGAAATTCCGTTGGGCGGAGCCCGTCAACGGGTCCCCTCATTTCTTTTATCTTCTCCTTCTTCTTCTCTTTTTCTCCCTTTATCGCTCCTCTTTTTTTTGTAAACTACAGTATCCGAGTTCTGTCATAATGAGGTGAGTTAATATTCTTCACCTCTTTAACACCTACTATATCGAACAATGGCTGATCCCTCCAAGTCTCGCCACCATCGGCATGGGTCTCGCGCCCTCGGCCGTGCTCATCGCGGGTGTTTACGCCATGAAGCCTGAGTCGATCGCCTATGCAATTGCCCTCGGTGTAATGCTGGCTGGCTATCTGGTTTTCAGCACCAGTGCGTGCATCTTTTATCTATCGGGGTGGAGCTGAGTAACTGACCTGACCCTAGTAAACGCGGAGCCTCGCAAGGTCTTGAACCCCACCGAGTTCCAAGACTTCGTCCTCAAGGAGAAGAAAGAGATCTCTCACAATGTCGCCATCTACCGTTTTGCCCTTCCCCGTTCCACCGATATTCTCGGCCTCCCCATCGGTCAACACATCTCTCTTGCCGCTACTATCGCCGGTCAGCCTAAGGAGGTTGTTCGCTCTTACACCCCTATCTCCTCCGACAACGAGGCCGGCTACTTCGATCTGCTCGTCA